>NC_064615.1:485414217-486767967 GCF_023898315.1 Schistocerca nitens
AGCCGCCGCCCCTAAAATAAGCTGCACACTCCGTGCACGCGACCAGCAACCGGCTCCCGGCTCCCCCCGTGTGGAAAAATATACAGGGGAAAAAAGAGACTCCCCTCTTCTCTACGGCCCCTCCTTAATATTTTTAAAGCATATGAAACGCGATGCCGGGGCTTTAGCCCGCGGTGCGAACAGGGGTTCTTTATTAATGGGGGGAAGACGAGCCACTTTAACCCGGGGAGGTCTCGGGGCGGTGGAAGTTTATCAGGTGTCGGTATCTGGTGTACAAATTCCCGCTACCCTCTGGCATCCGTCGGCTTTTTTTGTGGATTTTTATGAGGGGTGTTTTAGCTTTCGAGCGCGATGGGGGAACGAGTGTATTAGGGCGTGAATCTCTCCCCGCAGATTGCCTGCTATCGAACAGGTTCTACTCATTCCAGACACCAGACGAGACCGACAAAAAACTCGCCCCTCGCCGTCTGGCTTTTTTTCCTCCCCTTCAAACAGGCTTAAAGGGTTCTCGCACCCCGCTGCATCCCTTGTTACGGCGTGAATAGCTTGACTGTTACCAGGTCAATGGGAGTATTTACAACCTGTTGTAAATTACTGTCACAGTGCCGTTGCAGTCCACAAACCCGTCTGACCTGATTTCTGATCTGTAGACCCTACAGGTGACTCGCTTATTCCTGTCTTTTTCGCTGACCTATCTCTTCGTCACTGCTCCTGAAATGAACGTTTAACACGGTGTTGACACAAGATAAAGGGCAATGCACGAAAAGTCCCTTATATTTCATGAACACAGTGAATACGTCGTATGTTGTAGCATAGTTGTACATTTTTCTTTTTTTTTAATGCATCTGTGAATCATCTCCAGACATTCAGCTTCTCTTCAGATGATATACGCAAATAAAAAAAAAATTAAAAAAACGTAATCTAATGTGTTACTTTCATGTGTTGTCTTTTTCCTACGTGGTAGTACGGGGCATTGTAGCTCTATGGTCAAGAAACTGGAGTCATATACAAGAGGAGCTTAGTTAGAGTCGTCCTCGGTTACCTTCATTTAGGTCTTTCTCTATGCCCCAAAATCATTTCAGAATAAACTAGAAAGATTGTCTCGTCCGGGCTAATAACCATGCACCAGCAACAATGATCTAAAAAGTCAATGAGGGGGGGTGAAACTGAACTTCGGTCTCCCTCTTAAAGCGGAGTTCCATCTCTCCTCTGAGATAATTGAGGGCTTTAAACGCAGCGTTATATGTTTGCGTCTCACCTATCTGAACATAATCGTAATGCCTGAAAATGAAATAATAAAGCAAATACACTGGAACCATTAAAAATTTCGCATGCGATATGTAAATATAAAGATGGTTGTTCTCAAAACGCCCAGAAGCAAAACATATAAAAAAATTAAAAATAAATTCTTTCCATCCTTCCATCGTACTGCATTTTCAAAATTTACAGCGACGTCTGAGGTGCGTTTTAACAAAATTCGTAAGTAAAACGTGTTTGCCCATACGTCACGTCTCACGAATAAGGATAAGACAAGAAACTGATTCTGTTTTTTGCGGTCTTTTATTTCCAGTTTCGGTGACAAGTAAAATGGAGGATTAGTGCGTAGTCTCGTAGATGACGATATCATCTGAGACAGAACGGTACCTCTAATTGGACAAGGACAGGACGAGAAGACATAGCTTGGCTTTCCACAGCAATTGCTACGGTATTCGCTTGACGTAAAAGAGGCAGTCAAATGAAAACAAGAAAGGTGGAAAAAGTAAATAAACTGTTTATGATTTCAAAAGTAATCGCCATAATTGTTACATACATTCATCCCACTGTGAGACAATACGGTCAAAGCCTTCATGGCGGTTTGCGGTTGCTTACGGGAAGGAAATAGCATGTGGAATGGTAGGGAATGAATGGAGAATGTGAGGAACTGCAGCGTCGTCGGAACAACCTTGGCAGTACGTGGGCAAAGATTATTCTGCACCAACATGATGCCGTCCTTAAACATTCCTGGACATTTGGACTTGACGGCACTCTTCAGTTTTTTGCCAAGTGCGTTAATTTCAGCGCCGTGTTCCAGAAAGTAGTCCTTGCAGTCAAAGAAAATGGTCTTGGTGCCTTGCCAGAGCTGACGTATCTGTGTTTTTTTTTCCGACTACACTGCAGAAGTTTCGCTGGGAAGCCCTTACACATCCTCCATACGGCCCCGGAGTTTCCATATTTTTGGTTCCATGAGGAAAGACATTCGTAGTCGTCGATTTGCTTCGGACGAAGCGGTGTATGCCTGGGTACAATCAGGGATATTCGATGTCTAATAGAGTCGTGTCTGGTAAAGCAGTATGGTACAAGCCTTCGAACTGGTGAAAGCTTTCTGTTTTACGTTTATATACACTATACACTTCGTTCATGGTGAACGTGAAGTACTGTGTAATTAAGCTCAGCAAACGAAATAATTATAAAGGAAATATCACACGTATCGACAGAATTCACTGAATATTCGATAATGCACTCAGGCAGCGTTGTTCACATGGTGATTGTCGCACACACAGTGAGTTCAGAAATGGAAGAAAAACATGTTAACAACCACTTTCGAGTATCTTCAATCTGTTCACATACGTATGATTTTGAAGCATGAATGTGGGAAAAAAAAAGAAAAAAAGAAACCTGCCGTTCTTGTTGCTACAGAGCAGCGTAAACGCATTCCGTCAAACGGTACAACTACATTTGACGATGTGGTTATAATTTATTTGAAGCACAACGATGGCAATATACCTATAAAACTTGCACTGATGAAGACTGATTCGGATGCATTCACACGTCATTTGGCGTGTCTGTGAAACTTTGGCGTAAAACGATAGTGAGATAACGCCTCAAACAGAAATTACTATTTAAGTCCTTCCGTTGTTTCCTCAATAACTCAAGAGTATTGATGGATGACCTCGACGCCGAGTATCCCACAAATACTATAAAAACAAAAGCTCTCCACTTACAGCCATATTACACAATACATCCTTCAAATTTTTAAAGGTGGCCAATCGTTGGGTATTTTTTTCAAATTGCCACGTCGTGGGGGATGTTTCCAGAATGAAATTTTCACTCTGCCGCGGAGTGTTGCGTTTACGCTGCTCTGTAGCAACAAGAACGGCAAGTTTCTTTTTTTCTTTTTTTCTCCCCACATTCATGCTTCAAAATCCAAAAAAGTTTGGAAAGTAGGAGACGAGGTAACGGCGGAATTAAAACTGTGAGGACGGGGCGTGAGTCGTGCTTGGGTAGCTCAGTTGTAGAGCACTTGCCCGCGAAAGGTAAAGGTCCCGAGTTCGAGTCTCGGTCCGGCACACAGTTTTAATCTGCCAGGAAGTTTCGTATCAGCGCACACTTCGCTGCAGAGTGAGAATTTCATTCGTAGCGTTTATCCATATGTTTAATAAACACAAAACACAAACGTAACAAAGACTTTAGTCATCACTTATATATTCTCCTTCACTATTTAAAGCAGTCGGCCAACATGGAGCTATCTTTTCGATTCCGCGACTGTAGAAATCACGTGGTTTTGAATTCAAGATCTCGTCGAGCCATGTTCAGAGCGCATTTTTATCCGGAAAGAAAGTTCCTTGAAAGTTGCTCGACAGAGAGCGGAGAAGGTGAAAACCTGAGGGCGCAAGAGCAGGTGAATAAGGAGGGTGCGGAGTGATTCCCCAACTCAAGTGTCCGTCTCTGCTAGAGACATGAGGGCGAGCATTATCGTGCAGTAGCATCACTTCACGCAGTATTCCTGGTCGTTGTTCTTGGAGTGTGTCTGCATGATGTCTCAGTTGTTGACAATATATGTCTGCAGTAATGGCTACACCTCGAGAAAGCAAACAGTAGTACAACACACCGTCGCTCTTCCACCAGATGGATAAAATTATCAATTGTGGATGAGCGCACATCTTTCTCCAGGAAGGTGATGCTTTGTTGGGCTTTCTTTTCCTCATGTTAGCATAAATACACCATTTCTCGTGACCACTAATGATACAGGATAGGAATGGTCGATGCTGTTCACGAGCCAATCGATGAGCAAGCAGAGATGCACATATGACCATCTGCTGATTTTTGTGATTTTGGCTTGGAGGATGTGGCACCCATACACACGATTTTTGAACCTTCCCCACTGCACGCAAATGTCGCCCGATGGTGCAACCATAATTCATCACATTCGCCAGTTCTCGAGTACACTGACGTGGACCACTTCTGATTAATACGTTAAACAATCTTCGTCAAACGCCGAAGGTCTTCCTGAACGTGGGGAGTCAATAATGTGAGAACGATCCTCGTTAAATCGAGAAAACCCTTTTCTTGCCGTGCTCTTTACAATGGCATTATCCCAATATCTGAATGGTGAGAAAATTGGCAGTTGGCCCTAAATAACGAAAAGTGTGAGGTCATCCACATGAGTGCTAAAAGGAATCCGTTAAACTTCGGTTACACGATAAATCAGTAAAATCTAAAGGCCGTAATTTCAACTAAATACCTAGGAATTACAATTACGAACAACTTAAATTGGAAGGAACGCCCAGAAAATGTTATGGGGAAGGCTAACCAATCACTGCGTTTTATTGGCAGGACAGTTAGAAAATGTAATAGATCTACTAAGGTCAAAGCCTACAGTACGCTTGTCCATCCTCTTTTAGAAACCTGCTGCGCGTTGTGGGATCCTTACCAGATAGGATTGACGGAGTACATCGAAAAAGTTCAAAGAAGAGCCGCACTGTTTGTATTATCGCGAAATACGGGAGGGAGTAACACTGAAATAATATAGGATTTGGGCTGGACACCACTAAACAAAGGCGTTTTTAGTTGCCACGGAATCTTCTCACGAAATTCCGATCACCAACTTTCTCCTCCGAATGCGAAACGATTTTATTGACACCGACCTACATATGGAGAAATGATCACCTCGATAAAATAAGGGAAAGGTATAGGTATTCGTTCTTTACGCGCGCTATACGGGATTGGAATAATAGAGAATTGTGAAGGAGGTTCGATGAACCCTATGCTAGGCACTTAAATGTGATTTGCAGAGTATCCAGATGTAGATGTAGATACACGGTGCAAATGTTTCCAGCTGCCTCCGCTGCTGTCACCCATCTCCTCAACTCAAACGGAAGAATATGTCGGAAATGTTCCGATTTCTTCACTTGGCACTCAATTTTGTAGCATCCGCAGCTCCACTCACTCTCTCCAAATGACAAAAGGCAGTGACTCAAATATCAACAATGATATAAAGAAATGATGATCGATACATAAACCCTTAACAACCGGTATATCAACATGCAAACCAAAAACGCTACGAACTTACGCACCAACCTAATATATTTCAATGACAGGATAGAAACAGTGTTCACAACTATTTCTCTCTCACATAAAGAACAGAATCATCAATGTATTGGTTAAAGGATAATGGCAAGTAATAAATTCTGGCCCTGGAGCAGGGATTCCAAACATTTCCTCTGACGGAACACTTTGAGACTCGTGGTACTTTGGTGGAGCACGTTGTTTATTTTAAAGGTTAATAATATTTTGAAAAATAAGGAAAACTTGTTTTATTCAGTAATTACTACAGCTTTAAATAATAATTAATAACACAGAAATCAAAACAAATTTTTAAAAAATTATTAGTGTCGTCAAAATGTCGAAAAAGCAGCCATGTTATTAATAGTTTTTCATTTCCCGCGGAAAACAAGTGCGCCGCGGAAGACAATTTTCGAAACTCTGCCCTAGAGATGTCTATGGCGGGATTTAAATATTATCTCACAAGCACTGAATTTGACAAACGTAACTGGTTTCGCAGTCAGGAGAAACAGGGTCCAAAACTCTGTCCAGTGTGCTTGATTTAGGTTTTCCGTTGTTATTTAAATAGTAATTTAAAATCTCTATTTTTCTGCTTCGAACTAGTATTTAGTAAACAATGCCCACACATTGAAATGTGATAAGCAATCTTAAATCATTTCTTATCAATAAAGAGATGTCATACCGTAATTTTAAATCCCTTTGCTGTAGATTTCTGCAACTCCATAGTTATGGTTAGTAGAAGCTGCGTTTCTTTGCGGGAAACGAACGTCGCGGCAGATGCTGCTGGTTGTGACCGTTTCTTATTAAGTCGACTATCGCGTCTTCACTCACTGCGCAGCTGAGAACCGTAGCTAAGAAAAACTCACAAACGCTGCACACCTGACGAAAAAAAATCGCTTTGACGGAGAACGTTCGAAAGCGTTTCTCGCACTGCAGCTCTGCGTTCAAAGCGCGCAGCTGATCAAATGTTATAAAAGCGAGGTTCAATGGAGAGTTGGCCATTCTGAGGCAGCGTGCCGGGGAAAAAAGTGAGGAATCGCCAAGAAAAGGCGTCGCGATTTGAGGAGGGAAGGCCGCTGATGGAGATGGATGGTGTCTTGATGAGTTGGCCCGGCACCACCTGGACGGGCGCACTCTGGCGGCTGCGCAGCCAACGCCACTCGCTGAGAGGCGGCATCCCCCACGAGGAAGCTAACGTTGACGTGGACGCGGACGGGACATCCGACCTCACGAGAGACAACGCCTTTGGCACAAGGGACGCGCTGATAAACATGATTTGCGCTCTCAGCGCTCTATGGCGGCAACTGTCGGCTTTATTTGACTCGCAAACCACACAGTTTGTTTACGCAAATGGACACGCGTAGAATTCCTACTTTAGCTCTATTAAAATAAACATATTCTCCCTTGTCCATATGTTAGTCATGCTGTTCTGCCTGCATGATACAAAAAACTTCAATATTCATGAACATGTAATAAGACAAAAAGTAAGTTGAATGGCTAGAAAGTACGGACATCGGCTCATGAAACTTCACAAAATCGGACGGACTTACTCCTGAAAGACAGTACACCGATATTTACACAGCATCGGGTAATGCTTTTAATTTAATAAGAAAATCCAGCACCCTTTTACATGATGGATAAGAAAAGTCGCGTACAGCACAATGCTTCGTAACTTGACGCCTCTGGCGATTACGCTACGATGAAGTTTTTCGGTAAACGACCTTGTATTTTATTTCATGCTCTTCTGAGGGCTTTAATCGCCAATATGTTATTAATTATCACTTAATTATAACAAATTTTTCCAGGGACTACATGTTTTGATGACTCTTCTGTGTGCCGATGTCTTGAAACGGCGTACTTTCATAACATGAGTTATAACACGAAAATAGCCACAAACATGACGTTTGTCGCCGGGTGACGTCGTCGACCACCGCCGATATTTCGACAGGAGCACACCCTGCCATTCTCAAGGCACAACTGCGGCAGTTGTGTCTTGAGAATGGCAGGGTATGCTCTTGTAGAAATATCGGCGGTGGTAGACGACGTCACCCGGCAGCAAACCCGTAAGCAATTTGAACATTCAATTCGCCTGGAAAAGTTAAGGTCTCACATGACGTTTGTCGCCTTTAATTGTAACAGATCATGCCAATAAGCTTAGAAACAGCAAAGATTTTAGTGTATAAGTCATTTCAAAAAGGCCCACCAAATATGGACTTAAACTAGAAAATGCATATACAATAAAGCGTCTCGCAATTTCTGCTTGTAACGTAGAAAGTATTCTTGGTTCTAATGTGTCCTTCATGATATTACGTGGTTCATTCCCAAATATCACTCAACTTATTCTGTGTTTCACTTAACGAAATGGCTCTTCAACGTGAAACAACAGTTGTTGTGGTCTTCAGTCCTGAGACTGGTTTGATGCAGCTCTCCATGCTACTCTATCCTGTGCAAGCTTCTTCATCTCCTAGTACTTACTGCAACCTACATCCTTCTGAATCTGCTTAGTGTATTCATCTCTTGGTCTCCCTCTACGATTTTTACCCTCCACGCTGCCCTCCAATGCTAAATTTGTGATCCCTTGATGCCTCAAAATATGTCCTACCAACCGGTCCCTTCTTTTTGTCAAGTTGTGCCACAAACTCCTCTTCTCCCCAATTCTATTCAATACCTCCTCATTAGTTATGTGATCTACCTATCTAATCTTCAGCATTCTTCTGTAACACCACATTTCGAAAGCTTCTATTCTCTTCTTGTCCAAACTATTTATCGTCCATGTTTCACTTCCATACATGGCTACACTCCATACAAATACTTTCAGAAACGACTTCCTGACACTTAAATCTATACTCGATGTTAACAAATTTCTCTTCTTCAGAAACGATTTCCTTCCCATTGCCAGTCTACATTTTATATCCTCTCTACTTCGACCATCATCAGTTATTTTACTCCCTAAAGAGCAAAACTCCTTTACTACTTTAAGTGTCTCATTTCCTAATCTAATTCCCTCAGCATCACCCGATTTAATTCGACTACATTCCATGATCCTCGTTTTGCATTTTTTGATGTTCATCTTATACCCTCCTTTCAAGACCCTGTCCATTTTCGTTCAACTGCTCTTCCAAGTCCTTTGCTGTCTCTGACAGAATTACAATGTCATCGGCGAACGTCAAAGTTTTTATTTCTTCTCCCTGAATTTTAATACCTACTCCGAATTTTTCTTTTGTTTCCTTTACTGCTTGCTCAATATACAGATTGAATAACATCGGGGAGAGACTACAACCCTGTCTCACTCCCTTCCCAACCATCGGGGAGAGACTACAACCCTGTCTCACTCCCTTCCCAACCACTGCTTCCCTTTCATGCCCCTCCACTCTTATAACTGCCATCTGGTTTCTGTACAAATTGTAAATAGCCTTTCGCTCCCTGTATTTTACCCCTGCCACCTTCAGAATTTGAAAGAGAGTATTCCAGTTAACATTGTCAAAAGCTTTCTCTAAGTCTACAAATGCTAGAGACGTAGGTTTGCCTTTTCTTAATCTTTCTTCTAAGATAAGTCGTAACGTTAGTATTGCCACAACAGTAAGTGATGTCATAAAATTCTTACAGCTCCGCGTCAGCGTCCTAACTAGAGACGGCTTTAGAAAATAACGAAGAACGAATACATACAGATAAAAGTTGATGAGCAACAAATTTCGTAAATCCTTGCTTCATCATACGGCAAACCAAGCGTGTGTAACTGGTAAGAACTCAGATCACTCCAGTTTGCACAACATTACAGACCAATACCGGTGCCGTCCATTTGCTGCTGGATCCTAGCACTGTTTGAACACGACTCGAGTTGTTTGAACAGTTTACATCACAGTTCGGAAAATCTCTGGTTCTGTTCGACATTTTGATCGTTCTGCCATCTAGCGACTTTTTCTGGCACTATCACAATGACTATGAATTTTAATAATAAAGATAAATGTGAAGCATGGACTGAAATATCTTCTAGGGTGTGGGTGAAGCGTAAAAATGGCAACTAATAAATAAATAAAAGATTGTAATCATGTTACCGTCGAAAACTAGTCCCGCGATCCACTGATGTCAGATGGTATTATCTCAAGGAGGATCTTGCCACTGTTTTTCATTCTTGCGATAAAAATTGCAGTCCCTTTATTACGATGTATTTCTTTTGTTCAGCATATAATTCTTGATTGATTATCGAGATTGTTTTATCTGAATTTTGAAATCTTACTTTGAAATTGATTAAAATCTGGTAACGTTTTAGTCTGTTATTCTATGTGAAGAGGGAGTGAACTGCTCATTTGCAATAGTCTCTCACAAGCAATTAAAATATTACACTGGCTACAGTCAAGTAACATTTCTTTTGCATGACAACATTTTAGTCTGTCATCTTTACTTAAAAATCGGCATAAATCAATACCGGCACGATATGAGAGAAAACTCAATTTCGTTCAAACGCAGTTGATGTTTGTAGAGTGGTAGGATTTAATGCAGTTTCCTCCAGCGTTTCACGAAATCGTCAAATGTAGGCAGTGCTTTTGTTGCTGGTTTGTAGTTTCTTGCGTATCCCGTGCACTCACGCCGCGCGAATCAAATGTCACGTATTTGTTCGAATTCTATCGAACGCTGCAGCGTATCAGGAAATTTCGTGCCCAGCCCTAATATGACCTCGCTGGACAGAAGAAACACTCATGTGAAAAACAGCTTGCTTTATTCTCACACGACGTCTTGCAATCATATAAATGCAGATGAACACGTAGACCTAGATTCCGTCTTCCTACGTTTCCTAAAGAAGCTTGACACTGCACCACATCTTCGACCACACGGAGTACCGCGCAAATATGTGATTTAACCGTGGAATATTTGATTAATAGAACCTAGTATGTTTACTGGACGGCGAATGTTCTGCAGCATGCATGGTCCACCTTCGGTGACCCCGCGGACCTGATTCACATACTTAAGCTCAATCTCGCGAGCCGCCGTATCTCGTGACGCGACAGCAGCACTCAGGCATAAAGTCAAATTTATGGCGTCAGCGATTTTAATGTTTATGAGGTAACGTACCGATATTAATGGAACAGATTTTCGACACAGCACGTCAACAAACTGCGCATCAAAACACGCGTTTTTGAGTGTACATCTTGAGACGTTTACACTAATTTACCCGTCGTGAACACTGTATCTCTTATTTACGACATTTTACGATAGCTGTCTTAATAACTTCCGTTACAGAATTCTGCAACGCCGTTAATAAATTAACAATGTTCACGACATGTAAATAAATGCAAACATCTGAAAATGGGATGCCAGGCATTTTGAAATGTCATCATGGTAAAATAAACGCCTATAAAAGCAACTGGTTGCAGTTATGCTTCAATTTCAACAGTTGCAGTGTTCTAACACGTCCACAAAGGGCAAGATTTATTTACTAATGTTAATACGAGGAATAATAGGGAAACATAATGTGGCAATGAGAGAAGCAATTCCACTCGACAAGGAACTAGAAGTAACTTCGCCAATTTCTTCCGCGGATGGGAATGAAACCTACCGTGGCTCGGATCCGGCCCGTGGGCAGCCGGTTGCCCACCCGTGTTCTACAGAAACGGAAGTAACACTGCTTGTGCCACAGAGTGAATCAAAAGTTTACTCACGAATTGAAGGAGCTGATAGAAAAGTCAAACACAATACCTTTAGGAGCTTATTGTCTTGAAGATAATCCTCGGCCTGTGAAAGCTTTGGAATGTCAGGGGCAACAAACACAATCAATACACAAGCACCTTAATTTCAGCAAAGACAGTGTACTGTTGACTCCACAATGTTGTGCATTGTAAGAGATGTTCAAAATGGCAACCATCACATTCAATGCACGCATAACATCTTCAAAGAAAATAATGGCGCACTCTACCAAGTACACCAGTCAGTGCAGATTAGTGGAGTGAGCAACTGGGCCGGCCGCTGGTGGCCGAGCGGTTCTGGCGCTACAGTCTGGAACCGCTCGACCGCTACGGTCGCAGGTTCGAATCCTGCCTCGGGCATGGATGTGTGTGATGTCCTTAGGTTAGTTAGGTTTAAGTAGTTCTAAGTTCTAGGGGACTTATGACCTCAGCAGTTGAGTCCCATAGTGCTCAGAACCATTTTTTTTTTTTTTTTTTTTTTTTTTTTTTTTTTTTTTTTTTTTTTTTTTTGAGCAACTGGACCTCCACTTCAGGTCCAGCGCCGGGGTATGTGGCATATTGTACGTCACTTCTCGCGCAGAAAAGTGTGCAGGTGCTCCGTCTAGTTGCATCCACATCCGACGACTCTTGTTAAGTGCCACATCCTCTAACGAGCTCTGAAGGAACTCGTTTGTTCACCACGGTAGTTGCGCTGTCAGCGCGGTAGATTACTAACCGAAGGGGCCTGGGTTCGAACCCGACCAGTCGGGGATTTTCCTCCGCTTGGGAACTTGGTGTTGTCCTTACGTTTGTATCGTCAAAACTGACATACCATAGTTGAGATGGCTGTATGGAGACGTACCGAAAGAAAAAAAAAGTCTTGTTCGATGAAGCCCTGTTATCTCTCTTTCACTCACTCGCTTTCAATGGATCATGATTCAAGACCAGAAGTTTCTATTCAAAGTTGATGTATTTCGACTCCTTTATCAGCTCCTTCAATTTGTGCGCAAGTTTTTGAATCACCCTGTGTAAAAGATTTATGAAATAGGATCAGCAGCACTATAAGACTGTTCGCAGTCGATGCTGTTGTGTACTGGAAAGTATCATCGTTGCACGAAAGTAAGGAAATGCGGAAATACGAGACAAAATTTCAGTTTGGTGGAATGAATGGCAACTCTCTTTAAACGTGGATAAATATTAGACAACGCCTATAATAAACCAAAAGAACTGTGTAATATCGGATTGCATGATTATTGGTGATTATTTTGAGCATGGCACATCGTATACGCATTTGCAGATAAAACTCAGAAGCAATATGAAATAGATTTATCACGTAAAATCGGTATTAGTGAAGGCGAATGGAATACATAGATTTGTTGAAAGGCTTTTGGGAAAACTTAACGCATTTGTAAAGAAAATCGCAAACAAGGCCCATGCGTGACCATTGTCCACATTGTTTGGAGTGCTTTACAAATAGACGTAAAAACAAACGTGGGATGAATTCAGTGACACACTGATAGGATCGTAACAGGTCAAGTTAACCCATACGAAAATGTAACAGAAATTCTCTGGGAACTGAACTGGGAATGCTTGGGAGGAAGAAGATGTAGATCAGTCACGCGGGATATGTTGGTTGAATTCTAAGAACCTTATGCTACTACCAACGTGTACGTCGCGCTGCGATTATTGTAATATGAGATTAGGACGCCTACAGAGACATACACAGCCCTTTTTCCTAGCTCAATATGCGAATGGAATAGGAAAGTAAGTCGATAAGGCTGGTACGATGTACGCTCCGCCAAGCACTATACCCTGGCTTGTGGCATATATGATTATGTAAATATAATGTAGAAGTGCGTTTTCTTTTCTTTTCCTTTTTAGTGATGGAATGCGTATGATTTGCAACAGAGGATATTAACTTTTAAGTTTAGAGGATAAACTTAATGTTTCATCTGTTTTCTTAACGTCATTTTTATGTGCAGTGTAGGTATGACTGTGCAAATGATTCAGAAAATTGATACAGGTTGTGTGCATGAGCGAATGATGCTGGAGTTAAAACTTATCATTCATAGCAATAAGGTCTGTTCCGTCTAAATTTTCCTGTAAGTACGACTGTATTAAATTAAGCAGAAGTGCGAAAACGCAAGTATATCCCGCCGTTGAACTTGCAACCTGGGAGCATACAATACGTATTCCAGCGATCAGATCGAAACTGTAGTTTTTGTAGCAACTAAAGTCGCCTACCTCATCACTCAGAGTGTATCCAGGGTCACGGTACATTTAATTGCTTTTGTGAAATGCGTAGGAAACAGTACAATTTATTTGAATCTGCTAAGTCTGTATGATTAATGCATGTACAGTCTTCTATGTTTTGAAAGTACGAATTGGCTAGATGAAAAAAGTGATAACATTCCGAAGACAACAGGGTGCGTAAGCTTGACTGTAGAGTCGACTAGATTAAAAGGCAACGTCTGACGTGAATGACTCCACAACGGTATAAAATGAAACTAAGCTCAGACAGTTAGGTACGACGAATAGGATACTGTGGTGTTTATCCAAACAGACATGTCCCTCAAGCAACTATTGAAACACACCTATACTGTGAACGTTAGTCTCAAGGTCCAATGGAAGCATTTGCGTCGTATAGTAAATCCACTACACACACATGAGTTACGAAGTATTTCGGGTAAAAAAGAAAGGTTCTCTGCTATGATCTACTGTACATCTTTCTACTGCAGTTTGGAGTGGCATGAAAACACTAATAACATAATCGTAATTCACATCATTTATGAACGAAATTAAATTTACTTTCTCACGAAAGTTCTGAAATCAAACTCATTTTTGCTAAAAAGGCATTACATTGCTTCCGTAATTCTCTACAGAAACAAAAAACACTGGGTGTGCCCGTAAATTATAGGGCATTCTTCAGCCATCATAAGCATAAATCATTAGCGAGAATAATGTTCTCTATTAATTAATGTGATGTAGTATCCTCCATAGCATACAATTCACCTTTCATTGTTTAATAAAGAAACACGAACAAAAAACTATTGAAAAATATTTGTGCGAAACTTACCACATTTGATCCAAGAACTGATGAAAATCATTTTTCCGCATGTGCCATCAGTCTCCTGTACGTGAATCACTAAAACTTCAAAAACACGCACTGACGATGTCATAATCCGCACAATTTTACACTCGATATTGACACAAAATGTATTCCACAATAAATCTATTTTTGCCACATGTTTTATTTCACGAAATAAATAAAAACATGACGTGTCACTACAGAAAAATTACAGTAATGTTATAACAGGTCGAACAACTTTTCACGGTCCCCGTCTGCACCACAACAATCACCGCCGCTTTTGACGTTCTGTTGACCGAATAAACAGATTAAAAAAACTGCGGCTTCATTGTCTCAGAAAAACAATATCTTTGCTTCGACCAGAGTGCCTCTGGGCGAAATCTGAAACCGCTGTGGGGCTGGGCCCTGTAAAATGGTTATTCAAAACAAAAACATAGGACAATCTAGCACGTAGCTGATGCGGAGCACTAGTTTAACTCTAAGAACAAATAGACTCTTCCGAATTAAATGACACTAACCAGTTCCGATCGCTGAGTCCTGTGGAGCAGCGTAAGGTAGTTTTATTGCTGTCACTTAATAACTGAGAATTGAGGTATCTCTCTTAAAGTAATTAAGAAATAAACAATGTCTCTCGTACCATGACTACATGTCGATTTTAATGCATAGTTTTAAACAATTATGGACTTCCGTGACGTTGCTTTCACAAAAAAAAGGGTTCAGTTTTTCGGAATAGATATGTATGAGTAAACTGCGTTAGTTAAAAATAGTACGTTTCATCTCTCTCTTCGCAGTATAAATACATCTCCAAAGCTAAAACAATGTATGTAGTGTACCGTCCTACAAAAGGAATACTCATTGTTACTTCAGCTTAACATGCCAGGTTAATGACTGTCATTTCTTATACCACATAGCGAGCTTAATACCACTTGATAACATTTGTTTAAATGTCTTTCACAGTAATACTGCTCTTCGTACTCAGCTACTGCCGTAAAAGTCGTACTAGAGGTTTCTCATCCTAAATACACTCACAGCAGGCAGAGTTGCGGCTGTTAGGTAGGTTAGTGAGGAGTGCTTTGGTAGCAGACCGGGACCAGATTCGTGTCCCGCTTTCGCACACAATTATAATCTACCAGGAAGTTTCTGTAACTTCACTATTTCACAGAGAATTAAATTCCATGGAGCTGTCCATAGTTTTCGTAGACTGATAAGGTAAGGAATTAGCAAGTTCTGAGCAGAATTAGAGAAAAGGAGTGTGTGGAAAACATTAATAAGGAGACGGGACAGGATGATAGGACAACTGTTAAGATATGAGCGAATGAATTCCATGGTACTAGAGGGAGCTGTAGAGGGCAAAAACCGTAGAGGAAGACAGAGATTGGAATTCATCCAGCAGATAATTGAGAACGTAGGTTGCAAATGCTGCTCTGAGATGAAGAGGTTGGCACAGGAGAGGAATTCGTGGTAAGTCGCATCAAACTAATCATAAGACTGATTACTCAAAACAACAACAAAATAGTTCTTTTCCGGACCTACACCCACATACATACTCTGTAAGCCACGCCACAGTGAATGGCGGGGGGGAGGGGGGGGTACGACTACCAATACCATCGATTTTCTTTCCTATTCTCTTCTTCTAAAGAGCGACATAAACGGCCTCTGCACACGACCTAACTATTTGTCGTTCGTAACAGGTTGGAATAGCTCATATGAAAATGAACTGGGAATCCTAGGGAGGAAGACGACGTAGTTCTTGCCAAACTCTGTTAGAAAGCCTGTATTTGATTACTATGCTGCTGCCAACACATGTCTTATTTTTTGTATTCTCTACGCAAGGTGCACGAATGTCGCAGCATTATCATCGCTCAGTCATCTTCGAATTTAGGTTATCTAAATATATCCAACATGGTTTCGAGACAATTGCGTCGTCTTCCTTCTAAGGAGTCCAATTTCCCCGAGCATTTCTATTATGCTTTCATATGGGTTGTGCTGATTTGCCACGATCCTGGCCTAGTGCATCTTTTCGTTCGATTTCAGTTCTTGCGCCTTCATGCATGGGTGTCCGCAATTGTAGGGGGGGGGGGGGGGAGGGCAAAATGGTTCACTTACCCTCTCCGGGAATCTGGGTATAGGCTTTTGATTCATTATAGAATTCTCTCGAATTTCTTCTAGTCATTGTTTGCATCTCTACTAAGCCACTGAGTTAACATTGCCGACTGTGATGAGAAATACCGCAACGTCTTTAGCAATCTCTATATACCTTGATTATTTTAGTTAGCACTTTGTTCGCGGGAAATTATGCCGATTCCATGGTGTGGGTGCAGTTTCAGTGCTGATCTACAGTGAAAATGGATGCCAGCCTTTACATAACCAAGCACAAATAGTGTCTTCAGTCTTTTTCTGTCGCTTCCTCATTACGCCGAGCTGCTGGTAGGAACCGGGCTGTCACCGTGGCGAACAGATTCCATCGCAAGTTCACAGCACACGAACGCGGCATATGAACATGCCATCCCAAATATCGGAATAACAACGATAGTTTATCATTTATCTGCGGAAAAAGAAAACCATGGTGGCTTGTTGATTCTGTATTCATTTTTAAGTGACTTGAGCTATTGTAGTACACTCAGAAAAACACTTCCGCTCCCAAGCACATCAGTCGACATAAGAAAATGCCTCTATCTGCGCTAGATGAGAGGTGAAAAAATGTAAAATTTCGTCGTCGAAAAAATGTGCTCTCCAAGACCAGGACCTCAGAATCTACGGGTGCAACACAGCGCCTCATGCAGTCACAGAGCTACGAATTCTGCAGTGCAGCTGCTATGGCTGCATAATAATGTGACAAAAAGGAGAAACGAGGATTATCTTGGAGCACCCATACGCTGCTAAAAACCTATTGCGCCGGTCAATTTGAGGATGGTTTTGGCAGACTTCACACATTCATCTAGTCGTATACTGGCGCTAGCTTTTAAATCACTTTTTGTTTAACTTCAGCTATGCCAGTCGACACTGAAAAAACATAAATCACGAAAATAATGCAATAAATCCATTAACGCGAACAGCTGTCAAGTTTTATAAGCAAACAAAATGCTGAGGACGACATCAAAGTTGAATCAGGTTATTTAAAATTTATTCCCTGTTTTTTCACTTCTCCATTTCTAGCAGTATTTCATCAGTCATTCAGAATTTTTTCCTATTTTCGATTTTTAATTTTTACTTTCAACCTAAGATTATGGTAGGATGAAGAAATTTTTTTTACGAATATTCTCTAGCATTATTTCATAACTCGTTGGGTACCCTTTGTTTTATAATAAGAAGGTGTAATTTCAAATCGTTGAATCAAAAAAGTACCATCAACATTCATATTTATAAAATGAGAAGTACTCTGATATATTATTGAAATACAGTAACCGTTTAAGTAGCAGAGTAATCTACCTTAAAAATACTAAGCGGACGCACACGTTGCCTGCTTGGCGAATCCATAGGTAGCGTGGACAAACGACAGATAAGCCAAGTCACAACTGAGAAAGAATACCCACCCAACTAAGAAAAAAAAATGGAAAGACCTACTTAGAGAACGTAGGCGAAAGTGATTGAAAACGGCTGCGCTATCCTCATTTACACGCTGCGTAATCATATTCTGTAGACCTGTATTCATAATGATGTTCTACAGTGACGTGACAGAAGTTACTAGATACCGCCTAGTATCGTGTCGGACCTCCTTTTGGCATTGATTCAACAAGTTGCTGGACGTCCCATGCAGAAATATTGGGCCATGCTGTCTCTATAGCCCTCCATGATTGCGACAGTGTTGCCGTGCAAGATTTTGCGCACGAACTGACCTCTCGATTATGTCCCATAAATGTTCGATGAGATTCATGTCGGGCGACCTGGGTTGCCACAACATTCGCTCGAATTGTCCAGAATGTTCTTCAAACCAATCGCGAACAGTTATGGTTCAGGTACACGTTCCACTGTCAGCCAGAAAAAATCCATCGTTGTTTAGGAACGTGAAGTCCATGAATGGCTGCAAACGGTGTCCAAGCAGCCTGATCGGTTCAGTAGGACCACACCATTATGGCGCCACCACCAGCTTGCACAGTGCCATATTGACACCTAGGGTCCATGGTTTCGTGGGGTCTGCGCCACACTCGAGCCCTATAATGAGCACTTACCAACTGAAATCGGGACTCATCTGACCGCGCCACGGTTTTTCAGTTGTTTTAATGTCCAAGCGATGTGGTCATGAGCCTAGGAGAGGCGCTGCAGGCGATGTCGTGCTGTTAGCAAAGGCACTGCCCTCGGTCGTCTGCTGCCGTAGCCCATTATCGCCAAATTTGGCACGTCGGAAACCTTTTTGACATTAGTCACCTGAGTACAAATGACGTAATTCTTGAACAATCATTATTTTGAAAGGATGTAACTTCAAATCGCATTGCAGAATCCTTCTCAAACTGCGGTCTGAAATCCCCAATGCAACAGCATGTCGTCGAGCAGAACGTTGCGGCGATTGTTGAACTGCTGTTCTCACCCGCTGCACATTTTCTGCCGTTATGATGGATCTGCGTCGGCCATGTGTATCTGTTCTTAGTGTGCAAGTTTCCTGCAACTGCCGAACCCAGGACCGAATTGTGTTTGCATTAGGAACGGCATTGTTGCGTGGAATGTTGAACTGTCGCCACAAAGCACGTCGTGTAGGGATCACAGATCTGTTGTTTTCATAATAAGCGCGAAAGGCAAAACTACGATGTGCACTGGTCCAGACCATGTTGGCTAATGAAATGGGATCAACGACTAAACAAAGGCAGACCACGTGCAACTGCCTACCCCCACCACAGAGCCAGCGGTAATCGATGTTGTTGTTGTTGTCGTCTTCAGTCCTGAGACTGATTTGATGCAGCTCTCCATGCTACTCTATCCTGTGCAAGCTTCTTAATCTCCCAGTACCTACTGCAACCTACATCCATCTGAATCTGCTTAGCGTATTCATCTCTTGGTCTCCCTCTACGATTTTTACCCTCCGCGCTGCCCTCCAGTACTAAATTGGTGACTTATTAAACTGATAGTTCCGTAATTTTCACATCTGTCAACACCTGCTTTCTTTGGGAATGGAATTACTATATTCTTCTTGAAGTCTGAGGGAATTTCGCCTGTCTCATACGTCTTGCTCACCAGATGGTAGAGTTTTGTGAGGACTGGCCCTCCCAAGGCTGTCAGTAGTTCTAATGGAATGTTGTCTACTCCTGGGGCCTTGTTTCGACTTAGTTCTTTCAGTGCTCTGTCAAACTCTTCACGCAGTATCATATCTCCCATTTCATCTTCATCTACCTCCTCTTCCATTTCCGTAATATTGTCCTCAAGAACATCGCCCCTCTATAGATCCTCTATATACTCCTTCCACCTTTCTGCTTTCCCTTCTTTGCTTAGAACTGGGTTTCCATCTGAGCTCTTGACATTCACGCAAGTGGTTCTCTTTTCTCCAAAGGTCTCTTTAATTTTCCTGTTGGCAGTATCTATCTTACCCCTCGCGAGATAAGCCTCTACATCCTTACATTTGTCCTTTAGCCATCCCTGCTTAGCCATTTTGCACTTCCTGTCGATCTCATTTTTGAGAAGTTTGTATTCCTTTTTGCCTGCTTCACTTACTGCATTTTTGTATTTCCTCCTTTCACCAATTAAATTCAGTATCTCTTCTGTTACCCAAGGATTTCTGCTAGCCCTCGTCTTTTTACCTACTTGATCCTCTGCTGCCTTCACTATTTAATTCCTCAAAGCTACCCATTCTTCTTCTAGTGTATTTCTTTCCCCCATTCCTGTCAATTGTTCCCTTATGCTCTCCCTGAAACTCTGTACAACCTCTGGTTTCGTCAGTTTATCCAGGTCCCATCTCCTTAAATTCCCACCTTTTTGCAGTTTCTTCAGTTTTAATCTACAGTTCATAACCAATAGATTGTGGTCAGAGTCCACATCTGCCCCTAGAAATGTCTTACAATTTGAAACCTGGTTCCTAAATCTCTGTCTTACCATTATATAATCTATCTGAAACCTACTAGTATCTCCAGGGTTCTTCCATGTATACAACCTTCTTTCGTGATTCTTGAACCAAGTGTTAGCTACGAGTAAGTTATGCTCTGTACAAAATTCTGCTAGGCGGCTTCCTCTTTCATTTCTTAGCCCCAATCCATATTCACCTACTACGGTAATCGATAGAAAGTGCTTATTCGGTTCTGCCGTACCCTGTATGAATGCGTGCCTGCGGGAATCTCAGAGTAGTGAAACACGGAGGAAATAGACAGGGACTGCGAATGGGCGGCGCTCGGTGGGAGTGTGGGTTGGCCGTGAGGCGTGCCGGGATAGTCCGTGCAGTTGCGATAACACTTATATCCCTGGTGGCGCAGCGGTTAACGCAGCTCCCTCGTAACCAGGAGATCCCGGATTCGAATCCCGGACCGGTGCACATCTTCACTCTTCACCGCTGATTCTGCGTGACGTGCCGATGGAACTGACATCAGTAATCTCGTTCCTTTCCTCTCCCCCCCCCCCCTCCACCCTCCACTTCCAATTTACATATAATTCTAACATGTTATATCTAAAAGATAGATTTCGGGACAGGAGTTCCTTATCAAAACTTTACATAGTAAGTCCCCTCTAAAACCCGCAGAAACTTGTAATAGGCATTTTGAAACATCTTGTATAAGTGGTGCAGCTCGACTTGTCAGAATGAGTATATCAGAAACGGAGGATTTGGTATTTTGTTCGCATGGTGCTTTGTGAGTATCTATGGAAAGTGGTTGAAAAACAATGTAATGACGAGTATGCGAAAATATGTCGAATTTCTATGCCTCATCACAGAACATGGAGGTCAGAGGATTGCCTGCTCTGTAAAGCAGAATAGACGGCGATCTGTGACAAATATGACATCATTGCTTAACTTACATTGTTGAACATGGAGCTCCACAGCATATGACCTCTACGTATTCCCATGTAGACTCAACGACACCGTCAATTACGACTGCAGTAGTACGGGATCGCCCAAGTTGAGCCGTGGGTCTATGGAAACGGGTCGCCTGGTAGTATGAATTACGTTCCGTATTACACCAGGTCGATGTGTTGGATGCGCCGTCAACCAGGCGAACGGCTACTGAGAACATGCACAGCGCGACGGGCGCAATGCGATGGGAACAGTATTATTCTACGTGGGACATTTACCTGAGAAGACAGAGGGAAGGAGGATTAGAGTTTAACGTCCCGTCGAGATCGACCCCACACACAAACACAAAGCTCGGAATGTTTCAAGGACGAAGAAGGAAATGGCCGTTCCGTTTCAAAGGAATCATCCCGGCATTTGCCTGGAGCGATTTAGGGAAATCGCGCAAAACCTACACCTGGATGGCCGCATGCGGATTTGAACCGTCGCCCTCCCGAATGCGGGTTCAGTGTTAACCACTCCGCTATGCCTTCCCCGCCGGCGATGGCATGTCGCAGCAGGATAACTGTGCTCGTCACAAGGCCAGAACTGAGCTACACTGGTTTGAGGAGCACGATAATGAAATGACGTTGAAGTCTCGGCCATGATGTGAGGATGGTCGAACGCATCTATCGGACGGCAACTCCGCGCTCACAAACCACCGGCTCGTAACTTACGGGAATTGCGTCAGCCGTGCGTTGACACTTTATGCCACATACCTCCGATAAACCTACCAAGCACTTTCCAAATCCACGCCACGCTAAATCGCTTACGTGCTGCGCTCGAAAGGTAGAGAAACACGCTTTTAAGCAGATAGTCATAGAAGTTTGGCTCAACGCAACACACTAGCTGTGTGAACTGTTCGACTGTTTTGGGAAGTACTGACTGGAGCATAGGTCCATATACACAGGTAGCACCGCATCACCTGGTGAGACACTTGCAGAATCTACCTCATACAAGAGCCGCCCTGCAGGCGGCGATTTGGCCGGAGCCTAATGAGGAGACGGTGCACCTGCCGTTGCCGCACGGGCCCATCCATCACGGCAGCGACAGCGGCCGCTACCGAGCCGTCGCGCCCGTCGGCCACACCTCATATTCGGCTTATTTATTGGGCATTTCCGTGCCCTATCTGGACGGGAGCTCTCTCTTTTTTCCTCCCCCGACCTTGGGCGCGCAAGCAAAACATCTCGGGCGGACATTGTGTGCGCGGAGAGCTGTATAAAGCGGGCTGACAGTGACGAGACGAGGGCGCGCACAATGGACGCGGCCCCCACTGCGGCGCGCCGCCTTTTTAGACCGCTGGCGGCTGCCGCCGCAGCTTCCGGAAGCGCCGCGCGGCCTCACTTCGACGTATCGCATTCACGACCTCCGCCCGTGATCGGCGCCTATTCCTTCCCGTAGCAACTCTGAAAACACTCCGTCTACTGTCAAAGAGGCTCTAAGCAATTCATATGCTGCACAAGGTGCACCTTAAAAAGTTCGCTGAACGACTCCCTGACTTGAGAAAACAGACGATATGAGAGCATCTCGGTAGGTAACTTACGTGTATACACTGCATGACAAAGGGGATGCCTAACAAGGCAATTACACTCTAAGACAAAAAAAGACTCACCACCAATCGAAGGAATTATCCGAATGGGACGGAAATCGATAGGTGTGATGTGCATGTACAGACAATAAAACCATTACAATTTCAGAAAAAAATGGATGACTTATTCGAGAGAACGAGCTTAACAAATAGAGCAAGTCACTAACGCGTTGGTCCACTTCTGTCCCTTGTGCAGGCAGTTATTCAGCTCGGCTTTGACTGATAGAGTGGTTGGGTCTCCTGAGGGATACAGTGTCAAATTCTGCCATTTTGCGCGTTATATCGTCTGGATCCCGAGCTGAAGGCGGAGGGCGCTACTCAAAATCCTCAAAATTCTCAATTGGGGAGAGATCCGGTGATCTTGCTGGCCAAGGTAAGGTTTGGCAAGCAGGAAGACAAACAGCAGAGACTCTCGACGTGTGCTGGCTGGAATTATCTCATTAAAATGTAATTCCAGGATAGTTTGCCATGAAGGATAATAAAGCGGGGCGAACAGTATTGTCAACGTACCGCAGTGCTGTAAGGGTGACAACCAAAGTGGTCCTGCTATGAAAAGAAATGCAACCCAGACCATCACTCCTGGTTGCCAGGCCGTATGGCGGACGACTGTTGTCCAGGGCGTCTTCGACGTGGAATCTCATTGACTGGAGTAGAATTGTCTTCAGTGATCCACTTCGAAATGATTCCCATGACCAGCGAAGATGTGTCTGGAGACGTCCCACAGAGCAGAGGGTTACCAATCCGACTGTCGCCCGCCATACGTCGCAACACACAGCAATGACATTCTGTGGTTCCATTTCATTTGATAGCAGGCCCGTTTTGGTTGTCATCTGCGGCAACATTACAGCACACCGGTACGTTGAGAATATTATGCGCCCCATTTTGTTGCCCCTCATGGCAAACCATCCTGGGCTTACATTTAAGCACATGGTGACTCTTTCTACAGCTTGTCTTCGTGCTTGCCAAACTCAACCTTGGCGAACTAGGGCGTCTGATGTCTATCCAGTTGAGAATGATTGGAGCTTTGTGCACAGGGTCCTCCAACTAGATCCGGATTTAGACGCTCTAACGCACCAGTTAGATGGAATTTGGCATCATCGCTCAGGAGGACATCCAACAACTCTCTCAATCAATGCCAAGCAGATCAATGCCAAGGGCCAGAGGTGGAACAACGTGTTATTGATTTTCTGTGTTTCTGAAGCTCTTTCTCTTGAATAAATAGTCCAATTTTTCTCAAATTTTAATCATTTGTTTATCTGTACATGTACATCACATCCACCGATTTCCGTTCCATTCGGATAACATGAAGTGACGTGTGGTTGTGGAAAAGCGTACATTGGTGGAACTGGAAAAATAATAAAAGAACGAGTTAACAAACACGAACGCCACACTCATCTAAGTCAAAATATAAAATCAGCCGTAGCGGGGCACCGAGAAGAATGTGACCAAGTAATGGATTTTCGAACATACGTGTGTTAGCTACAGAAGGTAATATTTATAGCAGGAAAGTCTGCGAACCATTTGAAATATCGAAGAATTGGTACAGTTTCAGCTGAGACGACGGCTATAGGCGCTCGTCTTCGCGCTTCCAGTTATCGTGAACGTAAACACCCAGCAACACCAAGTGATCAACATAAAGAACTACGAGAAAACAACTGACACATTAGACAGTAACAATAGTTCGGATTCTTCCTCTCAGTATCTGCATTCAGCATTTGCGCAATGACGACGGTCTACCAATAACTGCCTCAATAATTTTACTCAGTAACCCAGGTTCCTGAGAAAGAGCGGGAAAATAGCCCTTTGTAAGTGAACGCGACACTGTCTTTGGACAGTGTTCAGCCATCCAGGGACACCAGTGGAATCCTGAAGAAGATCCCAGCAAAGGGATCGAAACGTCGAGTAGTGAAAAAGTCTGAAGCGGAATGTGACGCGGCCAGAACAACTCAGAAGATTTTACCATCAAGGATACCTAATACAGTGTAATCATAAAGTCTCGATCTATTTCTAAGAAATAAGAGATGTATTACAAATACAGAATTCTTACACATTTCCGTGATAACGTAGACTTTTTTTACGGTAATCAAGAATAATACTTACGATAAAAGAACGTGCGGCGGTTGTTAGTACAAGTTATCTATCTAGAGCTGCAACAGGAGTTCACTCGGAAGCTTTACAAGCCAGCACCAACAAAAGCAAACATCTGGTCATTTAGCAATAAGTTCCAAATAACTGGTGACGTCGCCAAAGAATCACGCTGTGGGAGACCTCATGTACTACAAGAGCCTGTTCAGCGAATCAGAAAAGCAATCGAAAGAAGGCCGCACGCATCAAGTCGTCGTTTAACCAACGAACTAAACGTACGAGGACGTTCAATAAGTAATGCAACACATCTTTTCTCAAAGCCGGTTGGTTTGATTCAGCATTCCAGTTCACCGTATTATTTCTGAGTTTGTTAGCTACAAAACGCTATTTTTCAACATAATCTCCGTTCAGTGCAACAGCCTTACGCCCCTTAATGGGAGGTCCTGTGCGCCAGCCAAGTACCACTCTAATGGTCAATGTCTGAGCCAACGTTTTGCTGCATCAGTAAACTTCACGTACTGCTTCCCGCGCAGTGCATCCTTCATTGAGCTATACATCATCTATATCTACATCTACATTTATACTCCGCAAGCCACCCAACGGTGTGTGGCGGAGGGCACTTTACGTGCCACTGTCATTATCTCCCTTTTCTGTTCCAGTCGCGTATGGTTCGCGGGAAGAACGACTGTCTGAAAGCCTCCGTGCGCGCTCGAATCTCTCTAATTTTACATTCGTGATCTCCTCGAGAGGTATAAGTAGGGGGAAGCAATATATTCGATACCTCATCCAGAAACGCACCCTCTCGAAACCTGGACAGCAAGCTACACCGCGAAGCAGAGCGCCTCTCTTGCAGAGTCTGCCACTTGAGTTTGCTAAACATCTCCGTAACGTTATCACGGTTACCAAATAACCCTGTAACGAAACGCGCCGCTCTTCTTTGGATCTTCTCTATCTCTTCCGTCAACCCGATCTGGTACGGATCCCACACTGATGAGCAATACTCAAGTATAGGTCGAACGAGTGTTTTGTAAGCCACCTCCTTTGCTGATGGACTACATTTTCTAAGGACTCTCCCAATGAATCTCAACCTGGTAGCCGCCTTACCAACTATTAATTTTATATGATCATTCCACTTCAAATCGTTCCGCACGCATACTCCCAGATATTTTACAGAAGTAACTGCTACCAGTGTTTGTTCCGCTATCATGTAATCATACAATAAAGGATCCTTCTTTCTATGTATTCGCAATACATTACATTTGTCTATGTTAAGGGTCAGCTGCCACTCCCTGCACCAAGTGCCTATCCGCTGCAGATCTTCCTGCATTTCGCTACAATTTTCTAATGCTGCAACTTCTCTGTATACTACAGCATCATCCGCGAAAAGCCGCATGGAACTTCCGACACTGTCTAGTAGCTCATTTATATATATTGTGAAAAGTAATGGTCCCATAACACTCCCCTGTGGCACGCCAGAGGTTACTTTAACGTCTGTAGACGTCTCTCCATTGATAACAACATGCTGTGTTCTGTTTCCTAAGAATTCTTCAATCCAGCCACACCGCTGGTCTGATATTCCGCAGGCTCTTACTTTGTTTATCAGGCGACAGTGCGGAACTGTATCGAACGCCTTCCGGAAGTCAAGGAAAATAGCATCTACCTGGGAGCCTGTATCTAATATTTTCTGGGTCTCATGAACAAATAAAGCGAGATGGGTCTCACACGATCGCTGTTTCCGGAATCCATGTTGATTCCTACAGAGTAGATTCTGGGTTTCCAAAAACGACATGATACTCGAGCAAAAAACATGTTCTAAAATTCTACAACAGATCGATGTCAGAGATATAGGTCTATAGTTTTGCGCATCTGCTCGACGACCCTTCTTGAAGGCTGGGACTACCTGTGCTCTTTTCCAATCATTTGGAACCTTCCGCTTCTCTAGAGACTTGCGGTACACGGCTGTTAGAAGGGGGGCAAGTTCTTTCGCGTACTCTGTGTAGAAACGAATTTGTATCCCGTCAGGTCCAGTGGACTTTCCTCTGTTGAGTGATTCCAGTTGCTTTTCTATTCCTTGGACACTTATTTCGATGTCAGCCATTTTTTCGTTTGTGCGAGGATTTAGAGAAGGAACTGCAGTGAGGTCTTCCTCTGTGAAACAGCTTTGGAAAAAGGTGTTTAGTATTTCAGCTTTACGCGTGTCATCCTCTGTTTCAATGCCATCATCATCCCGGAGTGTCTGGATATGCTGTTTCGAGCCACTTACTCATTTAATGTAAGACCAGAACTTCCTAGGATTTTCTGTCAAGTCGGTACATAGAATTTTACTTTCGAATTCACTGAACGCTTCACACATAGCCCTCCTTACGCTAACAAAGACATCGTTTAGCTTCTGTTGGTCTGAGAGGTTTTGGCTGCGTTTAAACTTGCAGTGAAGCTCTCTTTACTTTCGCAGTAGTTTCCTAACTTTGTTGTTGAAACACGGTGGGTTTTTCCCGTCCCTCACAGTTTTACTCGGCACGTACCTGTCTAAAACGCATTTTACGATTGCCTTGAACATTTTCCATAAACACTCAACATTGTCAGTGTCGGAACAGAAATTTTCGTTTTGATCTGTTAGGTAGTCTGAAATCTGCCTTCTATTACTCTTGCTAAACAGATAAACCTTCCTTCCTTTTTTTATATTCCTATTAACTTCCATACCCGGAGATGCTGCAACGGCCTTATGATCACTGATTCCCTGTTCTGCACTTACAGAGTCGAAAAGTTCGGGTCTGTTTGTTATCAGTAGGTCCAAGATGTTATTTCCACGAATCAGTTCTCTGTTTAATTGCTCGAGGTAATTTTCGAATAGTGCACTCAGTATAATGTCACTCGATGCTCTGTCCCTACCATCCGTCCTGAACATCTGAGTGTCCCAGTCTATATCTGGTAAATTGAAATCTCCACCTAAGACTATAACATGCTGAGAAAATTTATGTGAAATGTATTCCAAATTTTCTCTCAGTTGTTCTGCCAATAATGCTGCTGAGTCGGGAGGTCGGTAAAAGGAGCCAATTATTAACCTAGCTCGGTTGTTGAGTGTAACCTCCACCCATAATAATTCACAGGAACTATCCACTTCTACTTCACTACAGGATAAACTACTACTAACAGCGACAAACACGCCACCACCGGTCGCACGCAATCTATCCTTTCTAAACACCGCCTGTGCCTTTGTAAAAGTTTCGGCAGAATTTATCTCTGGCTTCAGCCAGCTTTCTGTACCTATAACGATTTCAGCTTCGGTGCTTTCTATCAGCGTTTGAAGTTCCGGTACTTTACCAATGCAGCTTCGACAGTTTACAATTACAATACTGATTGCTGCTTGGTCCCCGCATGTCCTGACTTTGCTCCGCACCCTTTGAGGCTGTTGCCCTTTCTGTACTTGCCCGAGGCCATCTAACCTAAAAAAACCGCCCAGTCCACGCCACACAACCCCTGCTACCCGTGTAGCCGCTTGCTGCGTGTAGTGGACTCCTGACCTATCCAGCGGAACCCGAAACCCCACCACCCTATGGCGCAAGTCGAGGAATCTGCAGCCCACACGGTCGCAGAACCGTCTCAGTCTCTGATTCAGACCCTCCACTCGGCTCTGTACCAAAGGTTCGCAGTCAGTCCTGTCGACGATGCTGCAGATGGTGAGCTCTGCTTTCATCCCGCTAGCGAGACTGGCAGTCTTCACCAAATCAGATAGCCGCCGGAAGCCAGAGAGGATTTCCTCCGATCCATAGTGACACACATCATTGGTGCCGACATGAGCGACCACCTGCAAATGGGTGCACCCTGTACCCTTCATGGCATCCGGAAGGACCCTTTCCACATCTGGAATGACTCCCCCCGGTATGCACACGGAGTGCACATTGGTTTTCTTCCCCTCTCTTGCTGCCATATCCCTAAGGGGCCCCATTACGCGCCTGACGTTGGAGCTCCCAACTACCAGTAAGCCCACCCTCTGCGACCGCCCGGATCTTGCAGACTGAGGGGCAACCTCTGGAACAGGACAAGCAGCCATGTCCGGCCGAAGATCAGTATCAGCCTGAGACAGCAGCGCCTGAAACCGGCTCGTCAGACAAACTGGAGAGGCCTTCCGTTCAGCCCTCCGGAATGTCTTTCGCCCCCTGCCACATCTCGAGACGACCTCCCACCCTACCACAGGTGAGGGGTCAGCCTCAATGTGGGCAGTATCCCGGGCAGCCACAGTCGTAGCCCGATCGGGGGATGCGTGGGACGAGCTGGCCGTCCCCGACAAACCCCCATCCGCACCCCCACAGTGATGCCCATTGGCAAGAGCCTCAAGCTGTGTGACCGAAGCCAACACTGCCTGAAGCTGGGAGCGAAGGGATGCCAACTCAGCCTGCATCCGAACACAGCAGTTGCAGTCTCTATCCATGCTAAAAACTGTTGTGCAAAGAACGTCTGAACTAATGTACAGAGAGCACAAACAAATCGACAAAAAATTTAAACGGTTATTAAAATACAAGGTTGCCTAGTATACGCAGTAATGCTGCTACTTGCGCATTGCTGACACACTGCTCGGCGGCGGAAGGAGACTACGCGATTTTACACTATTCAGGTACTAAAACGCGATGCTACAACTCTCAAATACTATAATACGCCCGAAATTCATGAATTAAACAATGCAAGTACCAAAAAGACGCAAATAAATTAAGAATTAAACTATGTAACAAATAACTGAGCTAGGAGTATACGATTTTCTGCTGGCAGCTGCTCATCTAGCGGCGGCAGGGAGGAACTCGGAAGGTGCGAGATCCGGGCTGTAGGATGGATGAGTGAGAACGGTCCAGTGAAGTTTTCTGAGCTCCTTCGGGTGCGCAGACTCGTTGTGAGGTCCGGCATTATCATGGAGAAGGTAAGTTCGTTTGCATTTTTGTGGCGACGAACACGCTACAATTTCTTGTGTGTGCGGTCGGCCGGCACGGACAGGTTTGCGCGACCTTGTTGCGTTGATGACACACGCCTCGCTCAACCACTCACCGCAAGCGCCTACGAATATCTGCGACGCTCTGGTTTGCCGCCAAAAGAAGCTCAATGATAACTCTCTGCTTGGAACGCACGTCTGGTGCAAACGCCTCTTGAAGTCTGCGTACAGCCGTCGCCACCTATCGGAACTTCATGAAACCACAAAGGCTGAAGCGGGCATATTTCACGATGTCCTACAACAAATTCCGCATGTTTTTAACCGAAATCGACTGAGAAACAGAAATGTGTTGCATTACTTATTCAACGCCCCTCGTACGTTGTCGAGACTGTTGTGTTTCAACAGGATGGAGCTCCCCCTGATTTTGCTGTAATAGTACGGGAGTAGTTTAATCGGAGGATGGTTCAAAAATGGCTCTGAGCACCATGGGACTCAACTTCTGTGGTTATCAGTCCCCTAGAACTTAGAACTACTTAAACCTAACTAACCTAAGGACATCACACACATCCATGCCCGAGGCAGGATTCGAACCTGCGACCGTAGCAGTCGCACGGCTCCGGACTGCGCGCCTAGAACCGCGAGACCACCGCGGCCGGCAATCGGAGGATCACCAACAGATGAATAGGCAGAGATGCCGAAAGATTTTGACAGTCACCTGATTTGACATCCTTGGATTTCTTCGCTTGGGGGTGCGTAAAGTGGTGTAGAGAACTATGGTAAGAGATCTCCAGCTTCTAAGAGCTCGAATCCGGCATGCAGCGTCGGCTACTTCACAAGATGAATTTCAGAATGTATTCAGGTCTGCTCTTTAATGACGAGAGCAATGCTGTGCTTCGAAATGGATGGAGGCTATATTAAAGTGCGATTGAAATGTATTCACAGACTGACAATAAAGTGCTTGTGTATTATGTAAACATTTCTTAGAATGAATCGAGACTTTATGAACACCCTGTGTTTGCGCTCTCTTTGAAGGCGTTAGCGCGGTTACTGACTGGCTCAAGCGATACATCTCGAAAGTAGTCTACCGGCATTGACAGCCCTCCCTCCTAGCCCACCGTGCCTCATTTCATTAGCACGCTGTACTGCGTCTAGGCGTCTTCAGGATGTGACTCGTCGAGTTAGCGACACACGAAACATTATACCGTGTACGACAACAATGCCAGTGAACATTGCAACCGGAAAGAAACGTATATCCGTCCTAAGTCTTTTGACTTTCGCTTATTCCGCTTTTCCTATTAGCCACCGCGCCCAGTGTCTTCCTGGAGTGTGATGCACATCTAATCTACAGGATGAACCCTGACTCTAACGGCAAAATTTCAGTGATTGTTAAGGTACAAGAGACCCACGATATCGTTACAAGGTTTATTCTGTTTGTTACGCCAGTCTCATTTATTCATGTGTAAAAGCTTCACAGCAATGAGTAAGTCTGTAATATACAATCATATAATAATGGCGTGTGACGAGGGCCTCCCGTGGGGTAGACCGCTCGCCTGGTGCAAGTCTTTCGATTTGACGCCACTTCGATGACTTGCGCGCCGATGGGGATGAAATGATGTTGATTAGGGCAACACAACACCCAGTCCCTGAGCGGAGAAAATCTCTGACCCAGCCGGGAATCGAACCCAGGCCCTTAGGATTGACAGTCCGTCGTACTGACCACTTTTTGTTTCTTATTTTGTTCGCTTTTGTTCGTTGCATCTGATCGGGGCGGACGTCTTAAGACATCCGTTTAAGTTCGTTGTTGATCGATTAACTCAGTTTTTTTTTTTTTTTTTTTTTTTTGTTACAGAGGGCAGCTAACCCTCTGACCGAACACGCTGAGCTACCGTGCCGGCTACCACTCAGCTACCGGGGGCGGACATATACAATCATGGAAACGTGTAACACAAAACACAGACTAATGCAACAACATTCAGACGCAGAAGTAGTGTGATGTGGTTGACGTCACTGCGGAAATAGCTCAGCATAGCGTTGTTATGCCGCTCTTTTCCTGCATTCAGTGAACCCATACACAGCCTACATATTGGTCAACCCATACTGCTGTGTATCACTGTTATGAAATTGAAAGCTTATAGCACGAGTGTGATGCAAGAGTTGAAATTTGAGGCTCAGAAAAAGAAGAGTTCTTTATTGTAACTGGCTGTTAACATCAACTGCTAACGGTCACTTGGACCTCTTGCTTTACTTCATGCCAGATGAGGTATCAGTTCATTTGTCAGATTATATAAACTCTAGTACTGCAGCCACTGGTCGCAGGACAACCCACATATTCTGCATGAAGAACCTCTCCACTCGGCCGGCCGCGGTGGTCTAGCGGTTCTGGCGCTGCAGTCCGGAACCGCGGGACTGCTACGGTCGCAGGTTCGAATCCTGCCTCGGGCATGGGTGTGTGTGATGTCCTTAGGTTAGTTAGGTTTAAGTAGTTCTAAGTTCTAGGGGACTTATGACCTAAGATGTTGAGTCCCATAGTGCTCAGAGCCATTTGAACCATTTTGAACCTCTCCACTCAGAGAAGATGTACGTTGTCCTGTATGCGCATTGTTGGCCTCATATTTTTCAGGTACACCTTAAACAGTGTCGGATATCTAGAGATGTTAGACTCCATCCATGTACAGTTAACAGATGCAGGGAAGCTGGATACAGTGTTCCAACAAGATGGAGCGACCGCTCATACATCCCACAAAAGTACGGCCCACATCGCTAACGTGTTCCCTGAAGACAGACTTGTCAATATAGGCCTCTGGTTCCAACGTACTCGGAGTTAGCATCGTGTGATTTTTATTTATGGGTCACTCTAAAAAGCGAAGTGTATGCTGACAATCCTCACATAGTAGGCGATCTTAAACGGAACATTACTAGAGTAATTAACAACATCATGCCTGCAGAATTACAGTGTGCTGTTGGTAACGTCATTGCACGAAGTCAGCGATTCCTGGACCACTTCCAAAATGTCTTATAAGTACGTAATACGTATTTTTCAAAGTTACTTTCATCTATTGTTTTTTAGTTCGTTCATTATTACTTGAATCTCGGGCTTGAGACGTACCGGTTTTATGTGGTACATCCTGTACAACTAGCATCGCGGAAACAGATTCAAGACCAAACTAAGCAGTGCTGAGTGCATCTTTGAGGGCAAAGAGCAAAGTGAGCATTTATGTTGTCACTAACAAGTACCTTGACTGATTGGAACAAGATTGTTTCTAAACAAGGCACACAGCGCATACCGTCGATATTTGCGCTGTTGTGCTGACATGTTCAGTGCAATACAGATACAAACTAAATTGATGATAAGAAATCAAAAGAAATATACCGTATTATTCCGTAATGAATCACCGGAGACCACAGGTCTCTAAGCTAAATACTCAGAAAACATTTCTGAACAGCATTCGAAATTTTGTCGGTAGGGTTCAGCCGGCCAGTGTGGCCGAGCGGTTCTAGGCGCATCACTCTGGAACCGCGCGACCGCTACGGTCGCAGCTTCGAATCCTGCCTCGGGCATGGATGTGTGTGATGTCCTTAGGTTAGTTAGATTTAAGTAGTTCTAAGTTCTAGGGGACTGATGACCTCAGATGTTAAGTCCCATAGTCATCAGAGCCATTTGAACCATTTTCGGTGGGGTTTGTGTACACTTCACAACGCTCCTTACGGTGCGTGGCGGAGGATACCTTGGTACCACCACCATTTTCCCCCTTTCAGGCCCCATTCGCAAATAATGGATGCCAAGAACCGCCTTAGGTAAGCCTCTATGTGAAACGTAATTTGTATGATTGTCCCTCGTGGTCATTTCGCAAAAGGCATGTGGGAAAAACTAACGTGTTACCTGCCTATTCTTGGAACGGACGCTCTCGGGATTTCAAGAGCAATCCTCTCGGTGATGCACAAAGCCTCTCCCGTGTCCTCTACATACGAAGTTTGATGAGAATCTCCGTAGTGATCTCTCGGTTACTAAACTAACCCTCGACGGAACGCATCCCTCTACTTTGGATCTCCTCTAATTTACCTCTCTGGTAAGGGTCATTCACTAACGAGTAATAGTCCTCAATACTATAACGGAACAGCAGTCGGACTTCCCATCCATGTCTTCCCAATATATTTTATTTGCATCTAATATCAAATAACAGTTTCTGCGACAAACGTACATCCTCTGGACATTTCACGTTTTGTAGTGTCCGTGGAAAACGCAAATCCCTCCGGCTGAAATGTTCGCGTCTATCGCGTCTATTCGCTTACTGTGGAAGAAAGAGTGCACAAAAAGACTGTAGAGATTTGTGCAGATTGTACAGAGAATATTATGAGAGTACTCTGAGAGAGTGGCACAGAAGATTTGAGAGCGAGTAAAGTGTCATCAACGATCAGGCAAAGACAGACAGTGGATGAACTTCAGCAAAAAAAAAAAAAAAAAAAAAAAAAAAAGAAGTGAACTATCGGACCGTTTCCTTCCAGATTCACGAATGATTTCGCGCGAGGTAGTAAGTGACAGTACGCTCTCTGGGTCTGCCTTTCTGAGAGTCATGAATCCCAGAGAAAGGCTTCGGAGCCACGTTCTTGCTACAGTAGGCAGACGAAGATGGCTGCTTTCTCGAAATCATTGTTTTAAGCGTCAAGACGTGGGTTCCAAATGTCAACATCGACAAAAACATCGGTCTATGGTGTGGCCTCACACCAGTTCATCACAGAAACAGGACTTTTTCCAAAGAGATTATTGTCACTGCCTTCTGAGCACTGCCTAGATCATCACGTGGAACACACCCAATAATTCACCAGTGTATAGCGATACATTGAAACAGCAACGAAAATTCAAATTAGACTACACGGCAAGTCGAATTCCGGCGAGCTTAGGTGCTCTACAATGCCTGTCCACGCTCTGCCCCTAAATTTCTCGAACGCTTGACGGATTTCAAATGAGGATTATTTGATCATCCTCCGCACATCCCTCGTTTCATTTCCGATGATTACATCATCGAAACAACGGATAAGTGACTATCGACACGTAGTTGCAAACAACGAGGATCTTCTGCACCAGCGGTCGTCAAGCTGCGGCCCGAATCGAGTGCTAGTGCGGCCCGCGGTTCCCACCTCTATTTTATAATCATGTGCTTCTACAAACTAACAGTAGGATATACAAAACGTCGACAAGCGTTAAGAGCTTCTTAAGAGTGCATTTTTCCTTCTCAGTAACTAGCAAAAATACTTACAACGACAGTAATATTTCAAGATGAGGTTAATTTTAATTGACATTGGTGAATTCGTTCGTGTCCTGAGAAAGTTGGTCGCTTACCTCAGGGAAAGAGTGGTACGTAGCGCGGGCTCTACGGGGTTGTAGGATGTGGGAGAGGGGGGGGGGGATATTTTATTGTTTATCTTCCATGCTGAGAACTCACGAGCGTGTGCAACTAGCACCAATCAGCCGCTGTGGTATAAATGTCAAACGGAAGTAACATGGATTCGTGAATGCGCGTTACAGAGACGGACATTTTCAAATGTGGTACATGTTTGTAGCAAGCAATATGCAATAAAATGAAGGCTGTTGTAATACAATGCAACGATTAAAAGAAAAATGATATTCAAAACATATAGTAAACATTTATGATCGTGTCTCATATTGCAATTACTGATACCAATTAATATATCATACTAATCTACGTAGGTTACAAATTAATAGCAAAATATGAAGGGGAAGTTGTGGCAAAGTGGGCAGGACGGGAAAAGTGGTCATTGTATATTTATTTTTGCCCTGAAGAGGGCTGCTGTCTGCCGAGAAGTGGTCACACTAGTTCTAATGTATATCGCCGTTGTTGTCAGTGAGATTGGCACAGGAGGCTTGTTATTTTTTTTTGTAAAAAATTTCGAATCGTCAGATGTAAGACAAGTCAATTGTATAATTCTTGTTGTCCTACTTATATGGAGAGTAATAATTTTTTACAGTATCAATGTTTAAACAACGTCGTTTTGCCCACAGATGTAGTTTCTTGTTATTTATTTCAGTTTGACAGTTTCTTCCGCGAATCATTAATGCCGACAAAGCGTCCGATCGGGGAAAGTGGTCATGCTACTCGTCAGGTAAAGTGGCCACGGTGTTTACCCCAATAAGTGTTAGTTACGTCCAAAAGAAGACACGTAATACGAGGGCTATCCTCAAAGTACATTACGTTTTGGAATTAAAAATAAATAAAGTATTGGAATTTTTTTTATATTATATACAGATGAAAGCCACACTTCAATACTACTTTTCTACACAGTTGCCATTTAAATTAAGGCACTTATCGTAGCGATGGACGAGCTTGGAAATTCCTTCGTCGTAAAATTCGGCCGCCTGCGCCTTCAACCACGTGGTTACCTCTTCTTGAAGCTGTGCATCGTCATCAAAACGCTGCATAGCCAACCACTTCTTCATTGCTGGGAATAAGTGGAAGTCGCTCGGTGCCAGGTCGGGACTGTACGGCGGATGAGGAAACGTCTCCTACTTAAAAGATTCGAGAACTTCACGAGGGGCATTTGCCGTGTCGGCCCGGGCGTTGTCGTGAATCAGCAAGATCTTTGAGCCCAACTTTCCCCTGCGCTTGTTTTGTATTGCTCTTCTGAGGTTGTGCAGAGTTTGGCAATACCTTTGAGAGTTTATTGTAGTGCCCCTTTCCAGGAAATCCACTAAAATCGTATTTCTACCGGGTTACTGATTAACCACGTGGTTGAAGGCGCAGGCGGCCGAATTTTACGACGGAGGAATTTCCAAGCTCGTCCATCGCTACGATAAGTGCCTTAATTTAAATGGCAACTATGTAGAAAAGTAGTATTGAAGTGTGGCTTTCATCTGTATATAATAAAAAAATTTTCCAATACTTTATTTATTTTTAATTCCAAAACGTAATGTACTTTGTGGATAGCCCTCGTACAACAGCTGAAACTGACTTCTAAAACGTTTATATGCAAAACTATCGTCCGCCATTCTATCCCTTTGTCACAATTTTGAATTAAATTATATTATTTAAGACTGTCTCTGTGCTTTTATATTAGGCCTAATTCAAAAGTCCGATTTAAAACGTTCTGCTGCAGCCGCCTGATATTCTTCCAGATAGCAGGGCGTGAAGATGCCTAGAAAATGTTCGCGGAAATCAGGAAAACAAACATAGGATTCTGTTGCGGTGGCACTGGCCACAGTACCTGTTTAGGCACGGAAAACTGGTCACTATGTAAGCCTTCATAAAAGTGCATATGGCTCAAAATGTATTATTTTCTTTTGCACTTAAAAATATTTGGGTGATACCTTATACTATATGGATTCAAAATGTGTAAGTGGTTTCTACATCTACATCTATGTGATTACTCTGCTATTCACAGTAAAGTGCCTGGTAGTGGGTTCAATGAACCAACTTCAAGCTGTCTCCCTACCTTTCCACTCTCGAACGGCGCGCGGGAAAAACGAGCACTTAAATTTTTCTGTGCGAGCCTTGATTTCTCTTATTTTATCGCGATGATCATTTCTCCCTATGTAGGTGGGTTTCACCAGAATGTTTCCGCAATCGGAGGTGAAAACTGGTGATTGAAATTTCACGGGAAGATCCCAACGCAACGAAAAACGCCTTTGTTTTAATGATTGCCACTCCAATTCACGTATCATGTCCGTGACACTATCTCCCCTATTTCGCAATAGCACAAAACGAGCCGTCCTTCTTAAACTTCTTAACAGCCGTCACTCCCACCTGACGCGGACCCCACACCGCACACCAATACTCGAGAATAGGGCGGCCAAGCGTGGTGTATGCAGTCTCTTTAGTAGACCTGTTGCACCCTATAAGTGTTCTGCCAATGAAACCCACCCAGTCTTTGATTTGCTCTACCCACAACATTATCTATGTGATTGTTCCAATTTGGGTTATTTGTTATTGTAATCCCTAAGTATTTAGTTGAATTTACAGCGTTAAGATTTGTGTGACTTAACGCGTAATTGAAATTTAAGTGATTTCTTTTAGTACTCATGTGAATAACTTCACACTTTTCTTTATTCAGGGTCAATTGTTACTTTTCGCGCCATACAGATATCTGATTTAAATCATTTTTCAGTTCATTCTGGTCATCTGATGACTTTACAAGAAGGTAAATGGCACATCATCTGCAAACAATCTAATAGCGCTACTCAGATTGTCTCCTATGTCGTTAATATAGATCAGGTACAATAGAGGGCCTATAACACTTCCTTGGGGAATTTCGGATATTGCTCTGTTTTAGTCAATGACTTTCCATCTACTACTACGAACTGTGACCTTTCCAAAGGCACGCAGTTTGGTTAGAAGACGCTTGTCAGGAACGTTGTCGAATGCCTTCTGGAAATCTAAAAACATTGAATCAATTTGGCATCCCCTGTCGATACCATTCATTACTTTATTAGTATAAAGAGCTAGTTGTGTTTCACAAGAACGATATTTTCTGAATCCGTGCTGAATCTTTCTTTTAGTGGCCACGCCCACAACCCCCCCCTCCCCCCATTTTTATGCGGACCAAAGGGTCACCCTACAGCGTCATTATTGGGTCTCAAGCAATAAAGTTTGATGACCACTATTCTAGACACCACTGAACCGCAACTAAGGTCACTGTTGCTATAATTCTACAATGACAGTATAGTGCTTTAATGCCGCAGCAAGTGAAATTGAGAAATAGCTTAAGATCTTAGCTACAGTAAGCATACAGTAAAAAAATCTTCACGTCTATAATTGTTTTCTTAATAAAGAAATTGAAGGTACTTTCCGAATTGTCTTATGTTTACGAACCTTAGAAACATTCGGATATGTACAGACGACTCTGTGCAATTTTCTTCACGTCATCAGTGAATTAAAGGGTACTGCACACGGTGAAATGTGTGTTACAAAATGTACGTATACCATTGACCAACTTTCAAGAGACGTGCGAAAACTCCATACCATGCTGTTTATGTTTTGCATTGTCTGTTTTTCATCTATACATCGAAGAACTATCAGTTATCAAGCAGTTAACGAGTAGTGCAGCACGAGAATGGTATTTACTTGTTAAGGATTGGTTCTTCTCTGGAAATGCCACGCCCAGATACGGTTACAGTAGCTCGAAGTATTCTCGTCGAGCTCCAGAGACTTGCCAAGTTTTTTCATCCGTCAAGTGAAAACTTTTGCTATAAATTATTCCCCTGCAGGCGAGGTGGCCACTTGATTGCTCCCACAGCTAGTCTTCTAACAAGTACTCTTAATCTTCGTTAAAGTTAAGTGCTGATTATTATGACTTGCACGGCTTGTCTTTCTTCTGACTGGGAAGGTCACCATGTTTCCACTGTATATATCTTTCTTTCGACTGTAAGACCGTACGCCCGGGTTCCCGGGTTCGATTCCCGGCGGGGTAAGGGATTTTCTCTGCCTCGTGATGGCTGGGTGTTGTGTGCTGTCCTTAGGTTAGTTAGGTTTAAGTAGTTCTAAGTTCTAGGGGACTTATGACCACAGCAGTTGAGTCCCATAGTGCTCAGAGCCATTTGAACCATTTGTAAGACCGTATGACGCTCAACCACAATCGCTTTCTAGTAAAAATGTTGCACGTAATGTCACGGGAAAAAGTGAGATTGCACCTCCTCGTCAAACACAGTGTTACTCGCGTTTATTTAGTAATAGAAAAATTTTTAGATACTGTATATATTCGTGTTTTCGCGGAGCATTAATTGAGCCATAAGATTTCAGGTATAAGGTCATCATCACAAGTCGTTGTGCTCATTGCTGAGCGTCGAGACTCCAAAAACCAAGCGTCTCCATCTCTTAAGGTTGCAAGCTTCTCTTAGAGCCTACTAAAGATGTAGACCAGAGATCTTCTTGATTTGATCCATCCACCTGCTTGCTGCTCTTCCCTTCCATTATTTTCTATATGTTTTCTCCATCTCTTCTCATGACCAAAGAACTGGAGAACTTTTTTGGTTGACACGAGAAGAAAGACGTTTAAAGACATTGAGTTAACAATGGACACCCTTTTTCTTCTTTCGGTTTGTTTTATGCGTAGTATCCTGCGCCAGCATCAAAGTTCAAATGCATCAATATGCTGCTTGTTTCTGGCTTTAAGGGTCCATGTTTCCCAACCATAAAAGAAGACGGAGAACGCGAGTATTTCAACAAGCCGGCCCTTTCGCGTGTTCGTTATTGCTCTGTTCTGTCAGACCTTGGTGAGCTCCTTCATAGCCACTCGCCCTAGCGTGATCCGTCTTCGTATATCGTCTTCTCAGATTCCTGTGTCGCAGCCGTAAGGTATATGGTGAAATATCAGCGCGCCCTAAATCTGATGGAACTGCTTAGATTCTGTTATTAGGAGTGTCCCATAAGGAATGTAACTTTTGAGTGTGTAATAACATACAGTCTTATTGATGAAATTAAGTAGTTTACATATTATTGGCGTATTTTCTACCTGGGATTATGTATGAAATATGTGATTATTCAAATGCCCTTCAGGACTCTGCAGGCCCACTCTTGTTCTTTCGATGAAATTTTCCGTAACTTTTCGACATACTTACATCTCTAGTTCTGAAATCCGACGCTGAATCTCGGCCCTGAGCTCTGAAAGTGGTCGTAGTTTGTTGGCGTACAGACGAGTTTTCAAATGCCACCGCAGAAAGAAATCGTATTGCAGTGCCTGTCTACGATGCAATGTTCCTTTGGACATCCATGCATGTCCGAAGGGACAGGCACTGTGGCCACTACAGCAGTTATGAAATATCGACAACCATCAGCTGTGTAATGCAATAACGAAAATGAAACTCGGCCAGACCAAAACGACATATGGAAGTTTGGGTCTGGATAAGCAGGACATCCGAGTTCAAGTCCCGGTCCGCCACAAATTTTCATTGTCGTCTTTCCATTAGCCAGCTGATGGCTGTCGACGTCCGCAACTGTGAATACATTTCATGGAAACCACGTGGTGTCGTAGTTGGGATAAATCAATCAGCCAGTTGCTATCAATGAGTGACAGTTTGGCTTCAGCTTTCGTGTCAGTTGGATTTCATAGGCGCAAAGCTGCAGAAATTCTTTCAGAATTCGTTATATGCTGGTTCTGGGAATATCCAGTTGTTGTGAACGTCGGCGAAAAAGTTTCACTGGACATACAGCAATATTATCACTCACGGAGGCGGTTTTTTTCCGCCTACTAAAAAAAAAAAAAAAAAATGGTTCAAATGGCTCTGAGCACTATGCGACTTAACTTCTGAGGACATCAGTCGCCTAGAACTTAGAACTAATTAAACCTAACTAACCTAAGGACATCACACACATCCATGCCCGAGGCAGGATTCGAACCTGCGACCGGAGCGGTCGCTCGGCTCCAGACTGTAGCGCCTAGAACCGCACAGCCACTCCGGCCGGCTGCCTACTAACAAGAGGACGCCCCCAGGGTTTAATGACCGCAGTCGAACTAGTCCTCTCAAATTTAGCAGTTATGTCATCACAGACGGATTATTCGGTGCATTACGTTGAGGAAACATTCCACGCTGTTTTCGAACATATTTGTAATAAAGTTTCACTATGACAACATGTTGTTCCATCGAGAAGCGCTTCATCACTAACCATAAAGAAAACAGATGAAAATCGAGCAACATACAGTGCTGACAACTTACTAGAATAGAAATGGCGAACATTTCAAAAATTGCGTTCTTTATAGGACACCCTTTACTAATTTCAGTGGCTACTTGCTTTTTTTCTGTTGACTATATGTTCCCGTCGATTTTGGCGTTTAATCATTTGATTGACGTTCCGTTCAGATGCTATTACTCGGAAATTATTAGCAGAAGGCTCCGTTATGTGTAAAATACCATCAGTCTAACACTATGTGCTCCGAATGTCGGCAAAACTCTTGTTGCCGACTATTGGCTGGTTTCGAATAGCCTTGGAATGAATGATATATCTCTATTATATCGACCAAAAAATGGTTCAAATGGCTCTGAGCACTATGAGACTTAACATCTGACGTCATCAGTCCCTAGACTTGGAACTACTTAAACCTAACTAACCTAAGGACATCACACACATCCATGCCCGAGGCAGGATTCGAACCTGCGAACGTAGCAGCAGTGCGGTTCCGGACTGAAGCGCCTAGAACCGCTCGGCCACAGCGGCCGGCGGGAATTGACACCATCAGTCCTGCAGGGCTGTCCATAAATCCGTTAGAGTACGAGGGGGTGGACATCTCTTCTGAATAGCGCTTTTCAAGGCGTCCCAGATATGCTCTATAATTTTCATGTTTGGGGAGTTTAGTGGCCAGCGGAAGTGTTTAAACTCGGAAGAGTGTTCCTAGAGCCACGCTGTAGCAATTCTGTACGTGTGGGTTTCGCATTGTTCTACTGGAATTGCCCAAGTCCGTCGAAATGCACAATGGATATGAATGGATGCAGGTGATCAGACAGGATGCTTACGTACGTGTCGCCTGTCGTTCCTAGACGTATCAAGGGGCCCATACCACTCCAACTGCACACGCCCCACACAATTACAGAGCCTCCACCAGTTTGAACAGTCCCCTATTGACATGCAGGGTACATGGATTCATGAGGTTGTTCCATACCCGCACGCGTCCATCCGCTCGATGCAATTTTAAACTAGATTCGTACGACCAGGTAACATTAACATGTCACGAACAGTCCAATGTCGGTGTTGACGGGCCCAGGTGAGGCGTAAAGCTTTGTGTCGTGCAGTCATCAAGGGTACACGAGTGGGCCTTCGGCTCGGAAAGCCCATATCGATGATGTTTCGTTGAATGGTTCGCACTCGTCCATGGCCCAGCATTGAAATCTGCAGAAATTTGTGGAAGGGTTGCACGATTCTCTTCAATCTGCGTTGTTTCCGTTATTGTAGGATCTTTTCCGGTCACAGTGATGTTGGAAATTTGATGTTTTACCGGATTCCTGTTATTCACGGTACACTCGTGAAATGGTCGTACGGGAAAATCCCCACTTCGTCGCTACCTCGGAGATTCTGTGTCCCATCGTTCATGCGCATACTATAACACCAAGTTCAAACTCACTTAAATCTTGATAACTTGCCGCTGTAGCTGCAGTAACCGATCGGACAACTGCGCCAGAGATTTGTTGTCTTATATAGGTGTTGCCGACCGCAGCGCCGTTATTCTGCCTGTTTGCATATCTCTGTATTTGAATACACACACCTATATCAGTTTCTTTGGCGCTTCGGGCTATATTGTCGCCGTAGTGAAAGTAATAACGAAGCAGCAGTCCAGGAAATGGACAGGTTCGGCTGGGATTCAGTGATGGCGTGAGGTAAATAAATGTAGAGGTCGTGTGACTAGGACCTCCCGTCGGGTAGACCGTTCGCCGGGTGCAAGTCTTTCGATTTGACGCCACTTCGGCGATTTGCGCGTCGATGGGGATGAAACGATGATGAGTAGGACAACACAACACCCAGTCCCTGAGATGAGAAAATCTCCGACTCAGCCGGGAATCGAACCTAGGCCCTTAGGATTGACATTGTGTCGCGCTGACCACTCAGCTACCGGGGGTGGACATGGCGTGTGGTGGCATCACAGCTGATGACCGATAGAACATTCAGATACTCGGAGGCTGACTTAATGCTCAGAGGCACATCAATGAGATTGTACTGGTCCATGTTATGCCCACAATGGATCCCTAGTTTACTCTGCAACAAGAAATACGAGAGCGCACTCAGCAGCAGCTACCACGTAAACGTCACAGGACCTCGCGATTCAAAGAAATGTTCAAATGTTTGTGAAATTTTATGGGACTTAACTGCTAAGGTCATCAGTACCTAAGCTTACACACTACATAACCTAAATTATCCTATTGACAAACACACACACCCATGCCCGAGGGAGGACTCGAACCTCCGCCGGGACCAGCCGCACAGTCCATGACTTCAGCGCCAAAGACCGCTCGGCTAATCCCGCGCGGCCTCACAATTCAAACGTTAGACGGCCCTTCTCTGAGTCCTGACCTCAGTCCTGTTAAGCACGTATGGGATATGCTTGACAGCAAACCCCTGTAGCACCTCATACTCTTCAACAACTTGCAGAGGCCTTTACTGATGAGAGCAAAAAAATTCCATAACAAAATGTCTGCAGATTTGTCAGGAGCATGCCTCGAAGATGTGTGCCAGTAATAGAGCACATGCAGGACCTATCAGACACTGAAACGTTTCTTTTGTGCCTTATGTGACTATCAACTCCTTGGTTTACGACAGTATGTTGAATTTCTGGTGTAGCACGAACATGTGTGACGAGAAGAGAACAGGATGTGTATATTTCTGTTAAATAAAGATTTCATTTTCCAGGACAAAAGTCTATTTCACTACAGACATTCCCGAAAAAATAACGCAGGTGTTTAAAATGTGGCCCCTCTAATTCTCTTGAGCAATGTGTTTCACTACTTGACTCCAACTGGGTTAAGCGCCTAGCCCCTTGTGCTTTACTTGATGTGTAACTTCCGACACCTGCCGTGAGGTGACATAATGAAACTGGTGCTAGTTCCCGGGACCAAACTTTTTAACTTTGCAGGAAGTGCCTTTAAATGAGTCTGCTCATTCATTTCATCATCTGCATTTAAATTAATAAAGTTGTTCTGTCTCTATCTGAGCTATATTGAGTAACGTCACTATCAATTATAGTCACACCGAACCTTTTGGCCAATCAGAAGCCATTCGGTGTCAAGGTTATCTCTGGAGCATTTTCGTGAGATGGTCAGTCAAGTGTGGCAAGGTCTGTTTTTTGGAGCCAGTCGGAGCATGTAGTTTATCGAGCTATGGAACTGCTCCGAGTTGACAAGTCTGCCCAAATACCTACTTTGGATGATTCTAGTCCTTTTATTGTACTTATTCAAAATTTTGACCGCTGTTGTTGCGGGATTTGCTAGTATCTATAAAAAATTACTCGGAAGTGCACGTTGTGTGTTTGAAGATACTTCGTAGCAGCAACACAGATTAATGGCGAGCTTTCGGGTGTAGGCCGAGCTGCTGATTCCGTTCCATAAGCAGTTCGATATGTGTGAAAAAAATAATGCGACTCTCAACATCTGGCAACGCTGTGTTGTTCTACTTGTGCAGATCGTATGTTCGTCCCTTTTGGATGCTCAGTCCGAGTTTCAGCTCCGTACAGCCCCCACGTCAATTCTGAAAGCACCATAAATGTAATGTATGTTAGGTAACATATTTAAATGATTAACATTGCAAGATCACAGGTTAATGTAAGAGCGAAATAAGCCATTGCAAATGTGAAACGCTGGTACATTAATAACCAGTGTAACCGCTCGATTGGGGACAGATCTGTTGATCTATCAGGCCAAGGCAACATGTCGACACTCGGTAGAGCATCTTGGGCTACAACTGACGTATGTGGCGAGCTTTATTCTGTTGGAGAAAGGCCCCCTGGAATGCCTTTCATGAATGGCAGCAAAACAGCTCGGATTGCCAGTCTGACGTACAAAGCTGCAGTCGTGGTGCCTGGAATAACCACGAGAGTGCTCCTGCTGCTATACCGAATCGCACCCCAGACCATAAATCTAGTGTAGGTCCCGTGTGTCTAGCACGCAGACAGGTAGGTTGCAGGCCGAACTGGCCTCCTCCTAGCCATCGCACGGCCGTCACTGACACCGACGCAGAACCACCTGTAACCGGAAAGAAACAACAGACCCCCATCCTGCCCTCCAATGAGCTCTTGTTTGACACTACTAAAGTCGAAAATGGCCGTGGTTTGAGGTCAGTGCAATGTAGCTACAGCGTGTCTGGCTCGACGCTGTCCTTAAAACAACCGATTTGTAAAAGTTCATTGTGTGACTATGGTGCCAACTGCTGCTCAAATTGCTGCTTCCGGTGCAGTACCATGCGCCAGGGCTGGCTGATGACCATCGCTTATTTAACGCCAGCCTGGGGTCACGTGTAAGGGGCTGAACAGCCATCACGTCAATAAGATAGACATTCAGTTCAAAATGGTTCAAATGGCTCTGAGCACTATGGGACTTAACTTGTGAGGTCATCAGTCCCATAGAACTTAGAACTACTTAAACCTAACTAACCTAAGGACATCACACACATCCATGCCCGAGGCAGGATTCGAATCTGCGACCGTAGCGGTCGCGCGGTTCCAGACTGTAGCGCTAGAACCGCTCGACCACTCCGGCCGGCAGAGGCTCAGTTCAATAGCATCATAAGAACCGGCTCTGGGTCCATAAGAACTACTCCACTATACTGCCTTCCAACACTGAGTCACACAATTCCTCCTCTGTTAAGAAGACAAGAAGCCCCATTGAAAGAATATTCCGAAACAATGAATAATCTTCACATTACCAACTAGAAGATATTACAGGATTTACAAAAAATCGACTTCGTTCCAGGAATCCACCCAGCGGCTGACCCGACTACTTGCTGACAGGTCCTTTACCACTGAAAGAAAGTGGGGTTAAATCTGGACTACGAATGCCGCGCTTGAAGTGCTACATCTTAAAAGACCCTCTACGACTACACATTAACTTTGAACACCCACGATATAAGTGGAAGAACATAAATTTACATCCGAACAGAACACAGAGTGTCTGTATACAACCTGCACAAATGTGGTAATCAGTCCAGCGTAAGTTGTGACTGTGGAGCACCGAACCAAACCATCCGACAGACTGAAGAGGAGTGCAAGCTGAGAGCCTACACGACTCTTGCAAACGACTTCTCTTGGCTGCACCATTAAGCCTTGACTGGATAAGGAGACTGTACATTAGGATACAACAACCGTTTTTTTAGTTTAATGCATACTGAGGTGACGGAAGTCATGGGATATTTCCTAATGTCATGTCGGACCTCCTTTTGCTCGGCGTAGTGCAGTAACTCGACGTGGCATGGACTCCACAAGTCGCTAGAAGTCCCCCGCAGAAATAATGGGCCATGCTGTCTCTATTGCCGTACATAATTACAAAAGTGTTGGAGGTGCAGGATTTTGTACACGATCTGAACTCCCGAATAAGTCCTATAAATGTTCGATAGGATTCATGTCGGGCGATCTGTCTGGCAAATCATTCGTTCGAATTGTCCAGAATGTTCTTCAAACCAAACGCGAACGGTTGTGGCCCCGTGACATGGCGTATTGTCATCCATAAAAATTACGTCGCTGTTTGAGAAGATTAAGTCCATGAATGGCTGCAAATGGTCTCCAAATAGCCAAAATAACCTTTTCCGGAGAATGATCTGTTCAGTTGGACCAGAGGTCCCAGTCTATTCCATGTAAATACAGCCATTATGTAGTCACCATGAACTTGCAAAGTGTCTTGTTGATAACTTGGGTCCATGGTGGCGTGGGGTCTGCGCCACACTCGAACCTTAGATAAGCTCTTACCAACTGAAATCGCGACCCAGCTGACCAGGCCACGGTTTTCCAGTCGTCTATGGTCCAACCGATACGGTCACGAGGTGGTATGGTCAGGAGGGGCACTGCAGGCGATGTCGAACTGTTAGGAAAGGCACTCCGTCGGTCGTCTGCTGCCACAGCCCATTATCGACAGATTTCGCCGCACTGCCCCAACGATGCTTTAGTTGTACGTCCGACATCGATTCTTTCGGTTATTTCACGCAGTGTTGCTTGTTTGTTACCACTGACATCTCTACGCAAACGCCGCTGCTCTCGGTCGTTAAGTGAAGGCCGTCGGCCATTGCGTTGCCTGTGGTGAGAGATAGGTAATGCGTGAAATGTCGTGTTCTCGGCACACTTTTGACGTTGTGGATCTCGGAATACTGAATTCCATGCGTCTCGCTCCCGCTACCATTCCGCGTTCAAAGTCTCTTAATTCCTGTCGTGCGCCATAATTATGTCGCGAACCATTTCACACGAATGACTTGAGTACAAATGACAGCTCTGCCAATGCACTGGCCTTTTATATCTTGCGTCCGTGATACTACCACCATCTGTATATGTACATATCGCTGTACCATAGCTTTCATCGCCTCAGTGTATAGTAATGAACTAAAGATCTTGCTGAAAACCCAAGGAAATTCTGGTCTTACGTGAAATTGGTAAGCGGGTCGAAGGCTTCCATCCAGTCATTCACTGATCAGTCTAGCCTGGCAACGGAAGACAGCAAAACGAAAGCTGAAATTTTAAATTTAGCATTTGAGAAATCTTTCACGCAGGAGTATCGTACAAACATGCCGCCTTTTGAGTCTCGTACAGATTCCCGTATGGAGGCCATAGTGATAGACATCCATGGGGTTGTGAAGCAGCTGAATGGGTTGAAAATAAATAAATCGCCAGGTCCTGATGGGATTCCAATTCGGTTTTACAGAGAGTACTCTACTGCATTGGCTCCTTACTTAGCTTGCATTTATCGCGAATCTCTTTCCCAACGTAAAGTCCCGAGCGACTGGAAAAAAGGGCAGGTGACGCTTGTATATAAGAGGGGTAGAAGGACGGATCCTCAAAATTACAGACCAATTATCCTTAACATCGGTTTGTTGCACAATTCTCGAACATATTGTAAGTTCGAATATAATGAATTTCCTTGAGACGGAGAAGTTGCTGTCCATGCATCAGCACGGCTTTAGAAAGCATCGCTCCTGCGAAACGCAACTCGCCCTCTTTTAACATGATATCTTGCGAACCACGGATGAAGGGTATCAGACGGATGACATATTCCCTGACTTCCGGAAAGCGTTTGACTCGGCGCCCCATTGCAGACTCCTAACTAAGGTACGAGCATATGGGATTGGTTCCCAAGTATGTGAGTGGCTCGAAGACTTCTTAAGTAATAGAACCCAGTACGTTGTCCACAATGGTGAGTGTTCATCGGAGGTCAGGGTATCATCTGGAGTGCCCCAGGGAAGTGTGGTAGGTCCGCTGTTGTTTTCTATCTACATAAATGATCTTTTGGATAGGGTGGATAGCAATGTGCGGCTGTTTGCTGATGATGCTGTGGTTTACGGGAAGGTGTCGTCGTTAAGTGACTATAGGAGGATACAAGATGACTTGGACAGGATTTGTTATTAGTGTAAAGAATGGCAGCCAACTCTAAATATAGATAAATGTAAATTAATGCAGATGAATAGGAAAAATAATCCCGTAATGTTTGAATACTTCATTAGTAGTGTAGCGCTTGACACAGTCACGTCGATTAAATATTTGGGCGTAACATTGCAGAGCGATATGAAGTGGGACAAGCATGCAATGGCAGTTGTGGGGAAGGCGGATAGTCGTCTTCGGTTCATTGGTAGAATTTTGGGAAGATGTGGTTCATCTGTAAAGGAGACCGCCTATAAAACACTAATACGACCTATTCTTGAGTACTGCTCGAGCATTTGGGATCCCTATGAGGTCGGATTGAGGGAGGACATAGAAGCAATTCAGAGACGGGCTGCTAGATTTCTTACTGGTAGGTTTGATCATCACGCGAGTGTTACGGAAATGCTTCAGGAACTCGAGTGGGAGTCTCTGGAGGAAAGGAGGCGTTCTTTTCGTGAATCGCTACTGAGGAAATTTAGAGAACCAGCATTTGAAGCTGACTGCAGTACAATTTTACTGCCACCAACTTATATTTCGCGGAAAGACCACAAAGATAAGATAAGAGAGATTAGGGCTCGTACAGAGGCATATAGGCAGTCTTTTTTCCCTCGTTCTGTTTGGGAGAGGAACAGGGAGAGAAGATGCTAGTTGTGGTACGAGGTACCCTCCGCCACGCACCGTATGGTGGATTGCAGAGTATGTATGTAGATGTAGATGTAGATGTAGATGTAGAAAATGCTGCGACTGCTGTCCACTGCGAGGCTGAAAGCCTCCTGGTGGTGTTGCGGGCAAGAGACGAAGTAAGGAAAGAATGTAAGGGGAAGAGAGACGAATGGGCAGTCATTATAACGAAGATATGGGCAGCAAATGTGGAAATCCACTGATATAAGTGGTTTTGACAAAGGGCACTTTGTTGTGGCGCTACTGCTGGAAACGAGAACCTCTAAAACGCCGAAGCTGGTCACCTGTTGGCGTACTACTGTCGTAAACGCTTGTGGAAAGTGGTTGAAGGATGATGAAATAACGAGTAGACCGTATGGTATTGGACGACTATGGCTCATCACAAAACGTAGAGGTCGGAAGATTCCCACTCCCAGTGTAATCCAGGATAGGCAGCGATCTCTGGCAGATCTTACGAAAGAGTACAATGCTGGCGTAGGCACAAGTGTTTCGGAGCACACCGTTCAAAGGTCATTGTTGCTCTTGGAGCTTCACAACACACGAGCCTTACGTGTTCCTGTGTTGACCTGACGAGAACGTCAGTTACAGCTGCAGTGGGCACAGCATCCCTGAGTTTTCGCGTGGAACAATAGAAACGTGTCGCCTGTCGGATGAATCGCATTTCTTGTTACATCAGGTCGATGGTTAGGTCCTTCCACGCCGTCATCCGGGTGAATGGCTGCACGAAACGTGCACCACACCACAGATGCTGGCCGGAGATGGCAGGATTATGCTATAGAGTACACTGGAGTTGAGCTTCCATGGGATGTGTCGTGGTAATGAAGGCGTTACTATAGCAGTGAACTATGTGAAAATTATCGCGGACTGTGTGCGTCACTTCATGCATGAAGTCTCTCCATACGGCGATGACATCTTCCACCAGCATAACTGTCCGTGTTGCAAGGTCAGAATCGTGCTACAGTGGTTTGAGGGACATTAAAGTGAACTCAAATGGTTCAAATGGCTCTGAGCACTATGGGACTTAACATCTGAGGTCATCAGCCCCCTAGACGTAGAACTACTTAAACCTAACTAACCCAAGGACGTCACACACATTCATGCCTGAGGCAGGATTCGAACCTGCGACCGTAGTGGTCGCACGGTTCCAGACTGAGGCGCCTAGAACCGCTCGGCCACCCCGGCCGGCGTAGTGAACTCAAACTGATGCCTTGTCCAGCAAACGTGCCTGATCCGTACCCGCTGGAACACATATCGGGCGTCATCTGCGTGCCCGTCAACCACTATGCCGTAATTTTGCGGAAATTGCCTGACATGTGCGAATACATCTGGTGTCACATACTTCTGGAATCCTGTCAAGGACTTGTAGAATCCATGCCAAGCAGAATCTCTCTTGTACTGTGTTCGAAAAAGTGGAACAAGTCGCTATTAAATAGGTGATGATAATGTTTTGGCTCATCGGTGTGTTTTCTTATTTTTTTTTAATTTCTTGTGTAGTGCTACACACTAAGCGAATCTATGTTGTATAACTTACGAAATTTCCTTACCAATCTTTCAAAACCCATCATCGTCTCCGCCTTTTCGCCAGATTCCAGGCCAGTCAAAATAAAAGTGTGTTTGAACCTTAGTCAGCGCTTGTAACGGAGAACCCGAGGCTCAGTAAGGTTTGGTTTGGGATCTCGTGACAAAAGCTGCGCTGATCGGCTGTACTGGCGCGGCGCAAGCGCGTGAACGATGGCGACGGCGCGTTAAACACGGCTCGGCGAGCGGTGTGTGGCCGCCGGCCGCCGGGGGTGTCTGGACGGGACGCGTGTCCGCAGATAGGCGCCGGGCACGCTCGCGAGCAAATTAAGAGCCAGCCGGCCTCAGGCAGCTGGCGGGGCCAGGTCGGGCGCGTGCTATCTGCCGCCGGAAATCTGAGACGCGCTGCCCGCACATTCCCCCTCCAGACCGTGTTCACCTACCACTGCTCCGCCACCGTGCAACGGCCGAGGTCGCCACACAATGACCCTGCACCCAAAACAGGAAAAAAACACCCAGAATGGAACACTGTTGCTCTGCCTGGACCAACGAAGCGTGCTCTAGCGTACATATTAGTTTCTCAGTGTATTTTTCTTTAAATGTACGCCTTTGTAAAGAAAGATAAAAAAAGGCCGAAGACCCCTCCAAAGGTGAAACGGCAAGAAATGCAGCCATGAAAGAAAGCTGCATTGGATGGAATCTTTCAGTGCCTTACCTTCCAACGCCGAGCAGGTGGTGGAACCAGGCAACAGTTAAAAAGTAGAGAAAAAATTGGACCAGAGCGAGTAGTACTCACGCTCTGAGGGTTCCGTACAAACTTAATTATGTGTAAAGATAGTCCAGCTATAGATCTTGATGAATGAGTTTGCGAGTGCCAAAATATGTGACATAAATGGCCTTATCTTTTGATTACATTGACTTAGAACCTTACATTTTTTTTCACGCCACCAAGAGAACGTAGACCCAAGTATTTTACACAAATTTCAACTCGATACTTCTACCCTTTCCTGAGAAAAAAGGGTCTTAACGGATGGACAGACAGACGGACAACCAATTGGTCCAATAAGTGTTCTGTTTTTACCGACTACCATACGGAACGCTAAAAATGAGATGACTATCAAGAACCTATCGTCCGACTTTAATTATTCACGGCTATTTCCGATAATACTATCGTCTTGTAATCGACCGATGAGGAACGGTCATAACGATTTATGATTCAAATAATAAAACACAGCGCCGGCCGGGGTGGCCGAGAAGTTCTAGCTGCTACATTCTGGAACCGCGCGACCGCTACGGTCGCAGGTTCGAATCCTGCCTCCGGCATGGGTGTGTGTGATGTCCTTAGGTTAGTTAGGTTTAAGTATCTCTAAGTTCTAGGGGACTGATGACCTCAGATGTTAAGTCCCATAGTGCTCAGAGCCATTTGAACCATTTTTAATAAAACACAGTAACAGTTACTTTTTTCATGAGTAGCACGACGCGTTTCGAGAATTTACTCTCATTATTATCAAGTTCTAATATGCATATTTGTGATATTTGGGTGTCTGTTGTTCCGCTTCTCTAGCCCAGCAGAATAACACACACGCAAAAATAATAAAAGAAATCGATCGATGTAAATATTTGCACTTGATAATGGGAATAAATTTTCGAAATGCACTGTGCTTTGCAGGATAAAAGCACATCGATTACACAGAATGAGATCGAGTCATAAGGTTTTAATTATCTCTTTAAAAAATAAAGTTACGTAATCAGTTTTTTGTTTGTTTGGAGGTACCTGTCTACCGATCTGGTACATATTGAAATCTCCAGTCCAAATTCCGTAGCAAGCCGCAAGAAAAGTCAAAACAGAAAGTGATGTACTGTGCGGTAATTCGATTTCGTTGAAGGGAAATAACGCTGAAACAATCGATGCTAGGTTGGTGGAAGCGTACGGTAACAGTGCAACATCACGTGAGACACTAATCAGGTGGCGAAGACGCCTCCAATGTGGGCAAAAAAGACTGAATGGCACTGAATGACGAAGTGGCATACCGTTTCTCTCTGTAGAATCGGGAATCGCCAGGGGGAGTCCCTAGTGGTCGAAATTGGCTGCCACAGTCGAGGCAACAGTGGGAAAAGTGAAAAGTGGTAATGGATTAGCTTTCAACATCTCGTACGACCTTTAGGGCTTGAGAAAGGTGGCCGCCCGCTGGATTCCGCTACTGCTCACATTATTTCAAAAACAAAGTAGCAAAGGAACTGTTGCAGCTGTGGTTGGGTTGGGTTGTTTTGGGGAAGGAGACCAGACAGAGAGGTCATCGGTCTCATCGGATTAGGGAAGGAAGTCGGCCGTGCCCTTTCAAAGGAACCATCCCGGCATTTGCCTGGAGCGATTTAGGGAAATCACGGAAAACCTAAATCAGGATGGCCGGACGCGGGATTGAACCGTCGTCCTCCCGGATGCGAGTCCAGTGTCTAACCACTGCGCCACCTCGCTCGGTGCAGCTGTGGTACTAACACAGTATGCACACTACCGAGATCTCTTGTCGACATTACGGCAAGCTGTCAAGATGAAGCATAGATGGAAGCTGGCCAACGGAGTGTTTTGCTCCACAACAATGGCACAACCAGTTCTGTACAGGGCACTGACGCACATACTTTCTGGCCAGCATATGCACCCTCTTCATGCAGATTCCGCAACTGTAGTATTGGTTTTGAATAAAATGTCAGCACCAGTTGGACTTCTCATTTTATTTTAAATAAAAAGGTACGAGGGTGTGCCGAAAAGTAATGCCTCCGATTTTTTGTGAAAACTATTAAAGCTTTTTAAATGAAGCAAACATTATTAACATTCTACAGCTTCATTCTTTACGTCTACATATTTATTTCACAAGATAGTCACCGCGGCGACGAACGCACTTCTCCCAACGAGAGACTAGTTTGTTGATTCCGTCACTGTAGAATGTTTGATTTTGTCGACGGAGCCACAACCTCATCTCTGCTTGCACAGCTTCATCTTTATCAAAGTGAAGTCCTCGAACGTGTTCCTTAAGTTTTGAACACGAGTGAAAATTGGATGGGGTCAAGTCGGGACTGTATGGAGAAGCAACGATGACGCTGAACCGAAGGCGTCGGATTGCTGCCGATGTCGCAGCGTTCGTGTGTGGTCTGGCATGTCATGCTGAAGGAGAGGGTGCTACATGTGTGGATGAACTCTTCGAATTCGTGCTTTCGGTTTTTTGAGTGTTTCTCACACTCCAACACAGTTAGTTACCCACCATTTTATACGCTACAATTCGGAGCCAAGTAGCGGCAGAGGGCTACGAATATGTATTTGACGAATTAAGGCGTAGAATGTTAATAAAGTTTATTTTATTTAAAAAGCTTTAAGAGTTTTCATACATAAAATCTGGAGGCATTACTTTTCACCACACCCTGGTGGACCAAGGAGAGGACGGAAGCCGGCTAGGAAACATCTTTGTTGTACACGCTCGACACAAAAGAAACGAGACTGCCCTTACTGCTAGCTAGGGAAGTATCGAAGCTCGAATCACTAAAATAGAGTAAAATGATTTTGAAATATGGAAATATGAGTGTTGTACCACCTACGAACTTAAGTTGTCTGTAACACTGTATTTTTATACAATCGACGTTTGAAGGTTAACGAATGTAAAGATTGCAGAGCACAAGCGGCTGAAGAAACAATAGTATGTAACACGCAGTTTTGTCCAGCAGACTCACAAGAGCCATTAATGAGATATTATTTGGCAAATAATAATTATTTGAAACAATATTTATTAAGACACGTTTATTCCGTGGTAAAACATTAATTTCAAATTTGAGTGAGCATAAATATTAATTCCAAACTGCTTGCTAAGTGATGGGAGAAGAGCGGCAAGTGGGCTAACATCGTTTTACTAATATTCCTGAATATAGAATCGGTTTCATAAAGTCGTCGAATCATCGAATCACCATGCGCATTACATCCCGGGACCCCAACCAGCCGTTGTTACCTGAAGATTAAGACTATAAATGATTCTATAGGGTCTTTGTTTTGCATACCTTTTGGACTGGCGTATTTTTTGGCTTCGCCAGTCTAGCGCTGCAGCTAACATTATTAACACTGATTTAAAACAGTTAGAACAGTGTCGTTTATCACGAAAGCTGACACCAAAGGGACTTGCTCGTAACGCAAACTTATGATTTCCCAAATAGGTTAGTACACACGAGCGTTCGTTCCTTCCTTTGCTCAGACCATCCCTGTACGGCGATTTCCGTGAGTTGTGCAGAGCTCTGCCGTTTAGAACGGCGGAGCACAAGAACGCGTCCGTAGTAAACTGCTCGTCCGCCTCCATTTTGATGAAATTTGTCACTGCGTAATGACACACCTGGAAATCTGAAAACAGTCTCGCTCTCATACTTCACGACAGGTAGTACCCTATGTGGTGTCACCGCTAGACACCACACTTGCTAGGTGGTAACTTAAATCGGCCGCGGTCCTGTAGTACATGTCGGACCCGCGTGTCGCCACTGTGTAATCGCAATCCTAGCGCCACCACATGGCAGGTCACAAGACACGGACTAGACCTCGTCCCAGTTGTACGGACGACATAGCTTGCGACCAGAAGTACGACGCCTTCCTCTCATTTGCCGAGAGACAGATAGAATAGCCTTCAGCTTAGTCCATAGCTACTACCTAGCAAGGCGCCATTTGTATCAGTGCTTATAGCTTACTACTATTCAAGAGATGTATTCCAACAAGAGAATAAAAGTTAAGTAACATCTACGTACTTTTCTTCTTATTCATTAATAAGTCTCATGTTCCAGAACTTCAAGCCCGTCTGCGTTAGTTTAGCGTGCACCTAGCTACCTCATTGTGTCTAGGCTGTATGGTCTAGACACAACACCCTAGAAACGCGAATCGTGTCGTTTCTTTTCGTGATTAAGTACAACGAATTATATACAGTTCGCTCAGCTATCGTACCGTATGCATCCCTGACCACAACAGCGTGTTATACGCATATGGCCCGTATGTCGCAGATCTAGAGTCTCTGTTTAGCCCCAACATCAAAGTTCTTCAGTACACGGACGACGTTTGTATATACGCCTACTCGCCGTGCCCTTGGGTTACAAAATTATGGCTTAACGACGCATGGTAGATGCTGCCCACATGGAAGTTACGATACGGACTAACTCCGGCCCCCGGAAACTTGGTCGTGGGAAAGACGCAATTACTTCTCATCGGAAAGTCAGCTTGGCCCGTACTAACTTCCCATTCCGTAGCATACTAAGCTACTTCGACTGCAAACTGACTTGGACACGTCATCTTGCGTACCATATAGACAAGGTGGAAAACACTGCAAATCAATTGTGGATGCTTTCTAGAGTTTGGTGGTAAGCGGAACCGACAGTCGTATCGACCCTGTATAACATCTCGATTCGCTCTTTCTTCGATTATGGCACCATCGTCTACGGCAACGCAATGAAAACAACTTCGAGCGAACTCGATGTCCTCCATTATAGGGTGATTCGTCTTGTTTTTGGAGGCATGAAATCAACGCCCACCAACGCACGGCTCGTGAGCGTCTGCAGTGCCGCTTACCGTGCGACGTCATATGTTGGATACCTTTCTCTTCAGTTGCTTATCTGCCCAGCCTCCGTCCGATTTAGGAAAGGGGACGAACATCAATTTTGACCTAGAACATTTCCTTACCTGACATCGGCCTTGGTATGCTTGCAGCTATACGGATGGCTCTAAAACTGAGGAGGGTGTGTGATTCGCCTTTTTCACCCCTTATAGCGGCACCTATCAAATGTTTGCGCTCCCTCCCTGATCGTCTACCTACACGATGGAGTTACTGACGATCGGGGAAGCCGTTTACTATTGCGCACAGACGTTCAGGCTTATACTTATCCTCACTGACTCCCAAAGCGTGTTGCAGAAACTACATCATCCGGCGTTTGATAAACAAACAAATGTCTCGGAGACCATAACAGAGTCGCGGACATTGGGCACTAACATCTATTTACTCTGTACATCATGGCATTCTCCATAATGAAAATGCTGACCACCTCGACAAGGGGGGCATGAAAGAAAGACTGTTATGCCCAAGACCGATCCATTACACGGATCTCAAATCGACGACTAAGAAAGCTCCTTATCACGACTGGAACCGTGAATGGTCCATATCCCAGCACTAAAAGGACGGCCACCTGGCGGAAGTCTCTTCTTGACCATGGTTCGCCTTGGCGAAGCTTAGTAGTCTACGTTCTAACTCATCACAAACTTGTTTCGTTGGTTTCAGGTTGTGACCACTGGCAAGTCAGGAATGACATTGTCCACAAACCATTGCCTCAGTGACGATGCTTTTTGACAGGGCGCGTTACAATGCTGATACAAATAATCATCGTCTCCGAGCTGTTTATCCGCTTTACGTAGTACCAAATGCTGTAAAATATGTACTTGTCCTGCCGCAATCAGCGTTTTCTTAAGCGCACTAAAGGGACCACAGACCAGCCACGAAACCACCCTGTTACCATAACACCACCTGCACCTTGCTTCACTGTTGCCACTGTACATGAATGAGCGAGATGGCGCAGTGGTTAGCACACTGGACTCGCATTCGGGAGGACGACGGTTCAAACCCGCGTCCGGCCATTCTGATTTACGATTTCCGTGATTTCGCTAAATCGGTTCAGGCAAATACCGGGATGGTGTAACCTCCCCACACGAATTAAGAAATAAAAAATGGAAATGGAGCCAAGTGTAACCTCCCCACACGGAATTTTGTTAAATAAGAATGCAAATTGGTGGCAAGCGTAAACTCCCCACAAAATTGATAAATGAAAATTGACCAAAAAACCCACAATATTATTAATTAAATAATGAACCATGAACGAAATGTAACCTCCCAAAAGAAATAATATAATCTGGTAAATTTTATAAGGACAGCAGCGCTGACCTTCGGCCCTGTATTCTGAATAAAACAAGCAAAAATTCTTACCTCAATAAAAACTGCATCTATATCTGCTCTTATTTATCGACACAGCTTCGTGCAATGCTGGCGTATATATATATATATATATTTTTTTTTGATTCTTGGAAGGAATGCATAGGAAAAATTCTTTAAATTTAAAATGAATGCTTTTTCTTCAAAAGAGTGGAAAAATTGTTTATAAAAAAATTATTATTGGGGCATTTTTTAACAAATTAATTACAATTAACATACATTATTAAATATGTGCAATGCTGCTTCTTTACCTTCTACAACCATACTCATCGTCCAGAATCCTGACCAGACTCGCGACCAGAGCGCACAGCCGACGCATGCCGACTCCCTACTACCGTATCCGACTGACTACTACTGCAGACAGACTGCGACAACAGTCGACTCCCGCATACAAGCGCAGACTAGCCCAGGCTGACTTCTACTGTCGACTCGCGCAGACTCGCGACAAGCAACAACTAACGATAAACTACTCTCTGGTCAAAGATTCTGTCATGCTTCGCCCATCGCCGGCGAAGCATACACCTTACAATGGTTTCTATGAAAGGGCAAGGCCGACTTCGTAACCATCTTTCTCAAATCCGATGGGACCGATGAATGGCTCTGAGCACTATGGGACTTAACATCTATGGTCATCAGTCCCCTAGAACTTAGAACTACTTAAACCTAACGACATCACACAACACCCAGTCATCACGAGGCAGAGAAAATCCCTGACCGCGCCGGGAATCGAACCCGGGAACCCGGGCGTGGGGAGCGAGAACGCTACCGCACGACCACGAGCTGCGGACGGGACCGATGACCTCACTGTTTGGTCTCCTCGCATAAATCAGTATATTATGGCAGGTAACGTTGTTCAAGCATACGCCTAACATAAACTCTTCTTTCGGATTGCCACCGGGTATTAAAGATTATCCATTGCTCCAAATCGCTCGTTTCCAATTGTCCACTGTTCAGTGACGTCGCTCTATTCAGCACGTCAAGTGTACCGTAGAGCTGACCACAGAAACGTGTGGCTCACGAGTAGCTGCTCGAGCAACACCGCATTCTCTTTAACTCTCTGCGCACTGTCATTGTTCTAGCTGGACTGCAGCCCCTTCGCGTTTCAATTTCAGAACCACACCACCGGCAGTTGTGGGCAGCTTTCGAAGCGTTGAAATGTCCCTAATGAATTTGTTAATTCCTGTGAGATCCAATGACTAGCGGAGGTTCGAAGTCACTGTGCTCTGCTGATCGATGCATTCTGCTGTTAGTGCTTTTTCTGCTGACAACACAATAATCTTCACTTCGTTTTACAGTGCTGAGTCCGCGTGTCGTGACATCTCGTTACGTAGCAATGTCGCCATACTTCTGATCAGATAATGTAGTACTGCACATGCTAATAAATGACAGAGACGACGAGTCGATGGTAAACAAGATAGACGACATCAGGAAACGGGTGGGTCAGACTGGGAGAAGTAGACTAGAAAACTGTCATACATTAACTGAATTTGCAATTGCGAAAAAGGACAACCATGGCTGTAGAATGGAATGAAGACAATGAAAATTTGTGTCGTACCGACACTCGAACCCGGATTTTTCGCTTATGGCGAACGATCGCCTTACTATTTGGCTACCCGTGCACGACTCACCACCAGACCCGTATATCGTCAACCATGCGTCTACGACCACTACTCGTACATCCATTATGTACAGGTCCGACGTTGTACTTGACAGTCGCTTGCCAGGTACTCGCAGATAAATACGATATTGCAGTGCCTGCGTTATTCTGATTGCGATTAAAAGTTCCTTCCGACATGCATGCATGTACAAAGAAATGGGCACTGCGGCGACTATAGCCCTTATGAAACATAATGAAATGAATTCGCAGTTGCGAATATGGACAACCATCAGCTGTGGAATGGGATCACGATTAATAAAATTTGTGCCGGACCGGGATTCGAAACCGGATTTCCCGCTTATCGCAAGCGGTCACCTTACCATTTTTTTCTTTTTTTTCGTGTTGCTCGTTGCGTTTGGTCTGGGCGGACGTCACATGACTTCCGTTCCAGTTGATCGTTGATTCCTTTACTCAGTTTTTTTGTTGCAGAGGGCCACCGCCTCTCTGACCGAACACCGAACACCGAACACGCTGAGCTACCGTGCCGGCACCATTCGGCTATCCGTGCACAACTCACGACCAGACACAAACTTCCTTATGTCGTCAAACGTGCGTCTACGACCTGAACACTTATATTCGTTATGTTTATTCCCGTACAGGTCAGACGTACTTCAAAGTATTTCATTACGGCTGTAGTCGCCGCAGTGCTTGTTCCTTTGGACATGCATGCATGTCGAAAAGAACTGCATCGTAATCAGAATAACACAGTCACTGCAATATCCTAGAAGACTGTAATGTTTGGAGTAGTCTAGGCTACGCTTTTTTGAGTAGCCTATGAAGAATGACTGCTGATTATGGTGGTGGTATTGATGAGGATATTGTGGGACGGTACTGCGGACAAGGAGTGTCGTATGTCGAAGCGTAAGGTTGGTTGGTCACTTGCGGGAAGACGGTCCAGAATGGTTGCGGAAGAGGTTTGAGGAGAGGTGCGGAGGTCGTTGGGCAGCGGCGGCGGCGGCAGCGCGTGCCTGGGGGCAGCTGCCGGCCGGCCTTCTTTTTTCTGCGAGTGAGTTATGGCGGCGGACGGCCGCCCTTGCCGACCCGCGACAGATGCTCGGCCCGGACACGGCGGCGGCGCGCGGTCCAGTCTCGGCACAGCACTCCTCACGCTGGCTCACCTCGCCTCCTTAGCGCCGCGCCACGCCACAGCAAAAACTAACGTCTCTCGCTCTCTCTCCCTGTCAATACGCCGTGCTCGCTAACGCGCCAAGCGCGTACAGCCGCCCCGCCATTTCTCTCGCACAACGTGCACCACCAACATGTCGATTTGCTGTCGTGTCTCTCACTAAACTTGGATCAACGAGAGCTGTGCATTCCTTGTGTTTTTTATACATATTATCCATTAGAAAGGTTGGTAAAAACGCGAACACCTTTTTTTATGAAATAACTGTTTCTGCCACCAGTCACACTTTTCTTCCCGTGCGGCAATCACGAATTATGAGAGTATAATGATTGTGACTACGTGACATACAGGAGTTTCGATCGGTGCTGGTCGGAGAGCAGAAGTGGATAAGTCGACCGCCCGCGATAAACGAGAGCCGGCCGCTGTGACCGAGCGGTTCTAGGCGCTTCAGTTTGGAAGCGCGTGATTGCTACGGTCGCAGGTACGAATCCTGCCTCGGGCATGGATGTGTATAATGTCCTTAGTTAGTTAGGTTTAAGTAGTTTTAAGTTCTAGGGTACTGATGACCTCCGATGTTAAGTCCCATAGTGCTGACAGCCATTTGAACCATTTGATAAAAGAGAAATCCGGGTTCGAGTCCCAGTCTGGCACAAATTTTCGTTTGTCGCAAACAGCTGATGTTACTGTATACTCGCAATATGCGAATATATTTCGTAACTTTTTGTACAGCCTGGGTAACTAAAGGGGAGAGCAGAAGCCAGAGAAACAGCCAAAAATCCGGAAGCCAATGATTTCTTCGATATGACGTGTTACATTAACACCTTATAACAGAGTCCCTGAGGATCCGAACCGTAGATAATCTGCGCTCGAGGACAGACACAGTACAAAAGTGTTCCACACGGCCACCGTTCATGTCAGGATACGCCCCAGTATGTCTCCTCACCGATGCCCCTACACGTTCTAAAATCCGAGGCGCGTTCCGAATGCACTGGTCAACCATCCACGATGCGTTCCAAGAGTTCATATACACTGTTAAGAAGGCTGGAATACCCTAAAACTTTTAAACATCACTCCTCCTCGGAAATAATCCAGTGGGTTAAAGTCTGAGGACATGGGTGTCCATGGTAGAGGTGAGCCGCGATCGATACACTTGTCAGCACCAGTACTTACACATATACAGAATGAAGATAAAATTAAACGAGGATCCTCTATCACATTGTAAGTTACGCCTCACTTGCGGTATTTTGAAATAAGCGTGACCTCAGAGTTTAACAGCGGTGTAATATTGGCAAGACTGCACTTGGCGCTTATGTCGCACCAGGGAAACCACTTGTTTCCGGACCTTGTTTCATCTTTCGCTAATCGCCCCTTCCCTTTGCACCTATGACAGTCAGAGACCCAGTGTATCTTTTGAACGACACGTTTCGCAACATGATTGCCATTTACAAAATTCAAAAGTTTTTAAAATGGGAATCATTTACCGAAATGCGTCGTGCAATAGACAAACGTAAAGAAAGTCGACATTGGCAGCAGAAAAAGTTATTTTATGAAAAAATCCATAGCCCATAGCCCTTTTGTTGTACGCCGAACACTGATCCGAGACAGCTCTCCACGCTAAATACAAGGCTCTTTCTCTCTGTATAACTACTGCAGCCTATATCCATCTGAACATGCTTACTATATTCAAACGTTGGCCTCTCTCTGCGTTATTCACCCACTCATTGCACGAGCACCCAGAAAAAATGAATGTTTTCCATTAACAAAGCGACGCTTGTCCGATGACTCAGGATGTTTTCTATCAATCGATTCCTTCTTCTTGTCAAATTATAACAAAACTTTTCACCCACTTTCATTCAATACCTTCTCATTAGTTATTCTATCTACCCATCTGTCAGCAGAATCTACGACTTTGCAGCGAGCACCAGGTTTCAGCAAGGAACAGATTCTTTGACACACTATTTGAGTTGCTGGACCTATTTGGAACAAAAAAATAATTTTTTACATATTAAAATTGCAGGTCCGAAACAATCCGCCATGAATTGAAATGAGCAAAACGCAGAGAGAGGAAAAGCACTGAAAAACCAACGAACATTTATTCGTATCACATCCAGTTTTATGATGCTATGAAGTAACGAACGTATAATAGTATTTTTTTGTGTGACCTGGGAGGCCGTGGTACTGGCGGGCCACAACCGATACACTTGTCAAAAATAGTACTTACGTTTACGGAATAAAACTTTCAAAAACTAATATAATTTCGAAAACTCTTACGTGGGCGATACTACCCGACTTTCCCTTACAACCTGCTTCCCTGTCTGTGTTTGCTCGCTAAAGATATATCACACTGCAAGTGAGCCGGCCGCTGTGGCCGAGCGGTTCTAGGTGCTTCAGTCCGGAACCGCGCTGCTGCTATGGTCGCAGGTTCGAATCCTGCGTCTGGCATGGATGTGTGTGATGTGCTTAGGTAAAAAAAAAAAAAAAAAAAAAAAAAAAGTTCAAGTGGCTCTGAGCACTATAACAGCTGAGGTCATCAGTGCCCTAGAAATTAGAACTACTTAAACCTAGCTAACCTAAGACATCACACACATCCATGCCCGAGGCAGGATTCGAACCTGCTATCGTAGCGTCCTTAGGTTAGTTAGGTTTAAGTACTTCTAAGTTTAGGGCACTGATGACCTCAGATGTTAAGTCCCATAGTGCTTAGAGCAATTTGAATCACACTGCAAGTGACTCCTTCCTCGATTCCAACAATCTATGTTGTGATAAGCCGTTTCACTTCCGGTTTCTTTACAATATCTTTGAACATGAGACTTCCTCAGCGATCTTTTAATGTTGCCGAAATACATAAACAAGTATTCTGACATCTAGATGTGTGCAAAGCAGTAGATATTGCTTCCAGAACCGAGGCATTTCTTCTGTGCACTGTCCATAATATTCTGAGTGCTCTTGTTCAGCACCACAGAGTGAAAACATCAGTTTTTCTCGCTGTTAATCTCCCACAACCAAATGCCGTCGTTAGATAAATAATAGTTTATAGATATTTTGTGACGTCCGCCCCGTTAGCTGAGGAGCTGCCGGCACGGTAGCTCGGCGTGTTCGGTCAAAGAGCTGGCTGGCCTCTGTAATAAAAAAAAAAAAAAAAAACTGAGTGGAAGGATCAACAAAACGAACTTTAACTGATATCATGTGACGTCCGCAACGACCAAATACAACAACGAACAAAATATGAAAGAAAAGTGGTCAGCGCGACGGAATGCCGCGCCAAGGGGCCCGGGTTCGATTCCCGGCTGCGTAGGGGATTTTACTCCGCTCGGGGACTGTGTGTTTTGTGTGTTGTCCTCGTCCTCGTCATCGTGTTGTGTTGTCTTCATCATCATCTCATCCAGCGGGGTGGCGACAGGAAGGGTATCCGGCCACCGCTTCAATTAACCTTGCCAAATCAGACGATAACCATGCCGACCCTGCGCATTGCGGGACACAGGCACCAGGAAAGAGAGAGATATTTTGTGACGATGTACATCATTAAGATTCGAATTTGTCCCACACATTTTCTTCCAGAGAACAAAGTATCTTCAACCACCCTCTGCACTAACCATTGAGACGCAAGAAGGCAAAGTTATAAACAATTAGCAGTTCTTCTTCTTCCATATATCTAAGATGTAATTCAGCTCAATACACTAATTTGATCTTCCTCATATTCAGATTCAGGCCATAATTTCGCTTCCGGCCTTCATCCTCAATTGAGGCCCTTCCCGGTCTTCCTCACCAACTGTCAGCGAGATTCTGTGTGTCAATCCAGTCTGCACAATTTCATGGTTATTGAAAGGGAATTTTAAACGAGCGGTCTTTCTAGTGTCGTTTCGAGGTATGTCGGTGGACGGTGGTGTGGTCTCGGGCAGCATTCTGCACGAGGACCAGCTGGAACGTCAAAAAAACAGGGGTGGCGCGCAGGGACAGCCTTTGTGGCGGGGCAGTCGCGAGCTTAGGAGTGTAATCCCCACCCCCAACCCTCCCCCACCCCGTCCCCCGCCAGTGCACCCCTTTGTGCGGCCAGCTCCGCGCACATCCGGTCAACAGTGCGACACCGCAGCCTGCTGCTGTGCTTGTGAGACTCTCGCCTCCAAGAGTGCAGCTAAGGAGAAAGGCGGAGCGAATGCCACCTGCACTCAGCTGAAGTTATAGTAGGTCAGAAAGGATCGTCATGAATTTCGCGTCATATACGAATATAAAAACACACTGCATTGTGTTAAACAACTATAGACACAACAAATAAAAAAATAAAACACTTCTCCTATCCTACCCCTCACTTTCTCCAACTCTATCTTTCCTTCCCGCCTCTCCCTCAATTCACCTCTTCCTCCATCTCATTACCAATTGATTCTCCGTTCCCATACTTTGTATTCACTCTTCACTCATTCTTGCCACTCCCCGCCCTCCCCCACCCCCACCGTCCCTCCAGCGCTTCGATCTTCAACTTCATCACTACTTCATTTTACTTTCACATTAAATAAATACATATTAACACAATTAAAGGATATATTGTACAGATGACGAATTGCAGGGAAGATAATATTTTTAGATAGAGAGGAAACCAAAATTAGCAGTTATGTTGGCAGTACTACTAACGAACAACACACAGACATGTTTAGGATGCAAACGAACAGTAGCGAGAATGTAGGACAAACAGTAGTTATGGTACATTGTGTTGTGATTCACATCAAGAAACCTTTAGTTCTGCAAAGCAATGTTGGTTTAGGCGAAAAGAGCAGTGCTAACAAGGCAGTACCTCAAATGTCCAAGTTGATGACGTGTAACAAAAACAAGAATTTTCTTGTAGTTGCAAAGACGAATTTAAAATTCCGTCAGTAACAGTAAAGAAGAATTTTGTTCTGTTCTCTGGGATGCTGTCCTCATGTAACGTGGTAAGGGCTTGCTCCGTCCGTGTTTTAATGTTATTTTGTCGTATATACAGGGTGTTTGAAAAAGATTCACCTGGTTTCTCAAGACTGTATGTTTTCTGTTCGGAAAAAGATAGATATTTGGTTGTACACTTTATGTCTACACAGTTTTTGTTTTCATAGGAACCATCTGATTTTACAAAGGCATTTAATTTAATTGCAATCATCTGCAACAATTGAGTGTATGTTAAAGTTACGTTTACGATACAAGTTTTCATTTACCTTTCACAGATGTTTAACGTGGCCTCCACCAGACGCGAGACAAATATCCCGGCGACAGTCAAACTCCTTGCATACTTCTGTGAGCGTGTCTAGAGTTCTGCATTCACTGCTGTTTCCATAAGGGGTTGCAGCCGACCCAAAGTTGTTGGAAAGGGAAGAACATAGACTGGATCGTTCACAAATCCCCAGGAAGAAAAAAAAAGTCACAAACCATCAGATCAGACTTTTTTAGCCAGTGGCGCAATACCAGACCTGTAGCCCCCTTACGACTGATCCATAGCTGAAGCAGGTGAAGAACGTAAATGTCGCACTGTAATGTTGGCTGGAATACCCCGCGGGGTGGGTTCAGCCGTTCTTCCTCCGCGGGCATTGGCCTCTTTCCTTGCGGATATGAGTGACTTGTGTCGGACATATATCTGAGGAATGTAGATGCACGTAATGGATGCGTGTGTAGTGAAGTGTTCTGTTTGCATTGAAAGATGATGAGGACGACGACGATGATGATGATGATAAAGAAATAAGGGGCAGGGTGAAAGCCGATGCCGGCATGCAGCTTACTCCTCTCGAATAGCACCAAGGAGACTGCCATACTTGATGTCCCCACCCACCGAACGGATCAAATGGTTCAAATGGCTCTGAGCACTATGGGACTTAACATCTGAGGTCATCAGTTCCCTAGAACTTACAACTACTTAAACCTAACTAACCTAAGGACATCACACACATCCATGCCCGAGGCAGGATTCGAACCTGCGACCGTATCAGCAGCGCGGTTCCGGACTGAAGCGCCTAGAACCGCTCGGCCACCGCCTCCGGCCCGAATGGTTCATCATCAACAGTATCACATGCTCTCACTACATCAGACACTGAGAAGAGACTGGGAATGTAACCCAGGAAATTGGCGTAAAGACAGCTGAGGAGGAAGTTTATGCCACCACCTCATCTTCCACTGCCGGCCAAACATTAGCAGTGAAAACTTCGTCTCTCTCCAGGATTCGAACCGGCTTACCTCCGAATCGAGCGTCACCGCACCGTTGACCTCGGTTACGAAAGTGGGGGTTGAGGAAAGTCACCGTTCAAGATGAAAATGGCAGTGCGCGGTGATCCATTCTATTGAAGTCATGGTTACTGTAACTATCTTTTCCGCGAAAAAGAGAATTCTTGAACGAGCACACAAGTACGACTTGTGTAATTCGCTTTGCATAAACTATTAGTGTCTTGAACTAGGTGCTAATTTGGTCGAGTGCTTTGAGTTCCAGGGAGTATAGTGCTGAACTCACGAACAAAATTACGTCGCGTAGTTGTAACTGAACTGCTCCTGTCGAAATAAAGAAGGCAAAATGCCTTTTGTTCTTGGTCATTACAATACCGATGAACATTGGTAATGAACGAGCGTGTGAGCTAGCTAGCTGGGCCAGGAACACCCAGCTGGCAACTACATGAACCGGAAACTTACGTCTGGCTCTAAGACAAACTTCTAGTCTCTAAGTATAAGTTAAAATATAATCCAGGTTTCCATATTTCTTCAGGTAGAAGGTATGGTTATGTGGAAGATAAGGTCTTGTGAAATGTGGTGAATGTTTGTGAAGTATCCTGTACAATTAAGGAAAATAAGAACAGTTATATAAGTTTATAACTTTTTAATATCAACACTTTTTAAAGTCGACCGGAAAACGATCCAGCTTCATCTAAAAGTGCATACTGAAGTTTTCTACATGTCGCCAAGAGATTCTTTGCAATGCATTCGAAATGAAACTAACACCGTCTAACGACATTATTTATGGGAAATTCAGATCAGCATTAACGTACAGACTAAGTGCAACCATTCGAAGACCAGACTGCATACCATCGGAAAGTATAGTGGATGATATTAAAGTAAGATGTGACCAATGCGCATAAATTTTTTGTCTTGTTAACACCAGTCTCTCAGGCTGTGCTGGATATCCAGTGTCGACGGACGTACAGTTGCCTCACAAAGGAAAGCGGCCTATCCAGAATCAGGTAGTGACGCGTCACGAATCTCTGTTCGCCTTCACGTCCTCGGTATAACGATCGGTGAATCCGTAAACGGTTTGTGCTCAAATCGTTAGCTGCCAGAAGAACAAACAACTGCCTGTATTTTTATTACAGTGCTCATTTCCAGTCCGTCAGTCGAATTTAACAAAGAGCAGATACATATTCCCCTATACGGATTAAAGCCACGAGGTGCCAGTCACCTTAATCGGGTGGGAGTACGAGGGCTTGTGCGCCGTTCGTTTTCAGTGTGAGTCCAGTGCCTTGGCGAATGCGCGAATTTGCTCGGCATGTCCCATAATATGCAAGTTACCCGCCATGTATCTGCAGTTTTAGTCGGTTTCTCTTAAAGCTAGCTCGTCCACGAGTGGACAAATCCCAAGCAACGGTTCACTATACTGAACAGAAGGATCGAGGAACGACTTACAAGGAACGGTCATTCACCGTTGCTAACAGATCGGTCCATTTCCGCCTGAGTCTCGACTAAGTTCAGTCAGACTTGGTCTTTTCCGACATGCATTCGTTCCTCGTACCAGTTACAGCGTTCAGCTTTCAGTACCAAGTTGTAGTACCTTGCTTTCGCCCGATTTGTTCAGTTTCAAATCGTTTTCGGAATGGCGACATCTAGTTCTTTGCGTGAGCCGTCCAGCCTCCAGGACTGGTAATGTTATAACTACGCATTAGAATTAATTCAAGAAGATTCGATTCACTAAAACTCGCTTTTCGACGTGCTAAATTGTGTTCTTGAAAAGAAAGTGTCCCCAATTTCTACTCTAGGTTTCACGAAAATTTCTGATACAATCTGAGTTTGACGTATACGTGATATTTATAAAAATATTTCAGTTGTTAAGATGACAATCTTGTATTGCTTACGTATACTTGTTTTTACTCAGCTGGAGTACGTGTCACGAGAGAAAGAATTTCCATTATAAACATGTTACGAATTTTCGTTGAAAAACTTCTGCTATAATTTTTATCCAGTATTATAAAACGTGGCTGTTACAGGGCCTGGGAGCATGTCATCCCTCCCTCCCCCCTCCCCTCCACCCACTCCCCCCCTCAACAGAACAAACGGAGCTTCACAAACTTATCTCGCATCAAGTCCCACGACACAAATACACTATGTGATCAAAAGTATGCGGACACCGGGCTGAAAATGACTTACAAGTTTGTGGCGCCCTCCATCGGTAATGCAGGAATTCCTATGGTGTTGGCTCACCCTTAGGCTTGATGACAGCTTCCACTCTCGCAGGCATACGTTCAATCAGGTGCTGGAAGGTTTCTTGGGAATGGCAGCCCATTCTTCACGGAGTGCTGCACTGAGGAGAGGTATCGATGTCGATCGGTGAGGCCTGGACGAAGTCAGCGTTCAAAAACATCCCAAAGGTGTTCTACAGGATTCAGGACTCTCTCTTTACAGGCCAGTCCATTACAGAGATGTTATTATCGTGTAACCACTCCGCCACAGGCCGTGCATTATGAACAGGTGCTCGATCGTGTTGAAAGATGCAATCGCCATCCCCGAATTGCTCTTCAATTGTGGGAAGCAAGAGGTGCTTAAAACATCCATGTAGGCCTGTTTTGTGATAGTGCAACGCAAAACAACAAGGGGTGCAAGCCCCCTCCTTGAAAAACACGACCACACCATGACGCCACCGCCTCCGAATTACTGTTGGCGGTACGCACGCTGGCAGATGACGTTCACCAGGCATCCGCCATACCCACACCCTGCGATCGGATCGCCACATTGTGTACCGTGGTTCGTCACTCCACACAACGTTTTTCTACTGTTCGATCGTCCAATGTTTACGCTCTTTATACCAAGCGAGGCGTCGTTTGGCATTTACCGGCGTGATGTGTGGCTTGTGAGCAGCCGCTCGACCATGAAATCCAAGTTTTCTCACCTCCCGCCTAATTGTCACAGTACTTGCAGTGGATCCTGATGCAGTTTCGAATTCCTGTGTGATGTCTGGATAGATGTCTGCTTATTACACATTACGACCCTCTTCAACTGTCGGCGGTCTCTGTCAGTCGACAGACGACGTCAGCCTGTACGCTTTTGTGCAGTAAGTGACCCGTCACGTTTCCAGTTCACTATCACATCAGAAACAGTGGACCTAGGGATGTTTAGGAGTGTGGAAATGTCGCGTACAGACGTATGACACAAGTGACACCCAATCACCTGACATCATTCGAAATCTGTGAGTTCCGCGATGCGCCCCATTCTACTCTATCATTACGTCTAATGGCTACTGAGGTCGCTGACATGGAGTACCTGGCAGTAGGTGGCAGCACAATGCACCTAATATGAAAAATATGTGTTTTTGGGGGTGTCCGGACAGTTTAGATCCCATAGTGTATGTCAGTTGACTATCAGCCTGAAGAGAAGCAGAACATTTAGGTCCTAAGCAAGATAAAACTACGTACTCGTCGAAGTCCTGTACACTATCTAATATATGTTTTCTGAATTTATACTGAACTTTCAGTGTTTAGGACGAAAACCACATTAAATATGGAAAAGTCCCTTGAACATGGCGCGAAATTAAGCATTTAGGAGTGGCATAGGTATTAGTCGACCACAATATTACTGCACCTGGAGCCGAGGGCACTTCGCTCGCGTTGTCGTGAGGTTTTATCCTGGTATTCCACGACAACACGCTGAAACAATTGATAGCTTGCGAACAGCTGTCCTGAAAGCGTTCACAGTGCGATGCTTTCTCGTTAACCCGACTGTACTTATTTACTGCAACGTCACCGCGTGATTTGGAAAGTGGCAACGGGAGGGCAAGTGCGCTAATATCGTGGTCGAGTAATAAAACTGTTACGCAAGTTTCATCTAACAAATGGTTCAAATGGCTCTGAGCACCACGGGACTTAACATCTGAGGTCATCAGTGCCCTAGAACTTAGAACTACTTAAACCTAACTAACCCAAGGACATCACAGACATCCATGCCCGAGGCAGGACTCAAACCTGCGACCGTAGCGGTCGCGCGGTTCCAGACTGAAGCGCCTAGAACCGCTCGGCCACTTCGGCCGGCTTACCGTTTGGGGCACCAGGTTGAGAGGGGCGCCTTGCTTAGTTAGGTCCACTGTCCCACGTCTCAAAATATGGAATACTTTCTTCTAACACCCTGTACTACATGTACCTTATAATACGCTTATCGCGATGAACGTAATGCAAACGAAGAATGCCTGGTTAAAAGAAGAGAGTGCCCGATGGCCGTAATCTTGCCAGATTAAAAATGTATCCATACATATAAATAAAACTATAACTGGTCGATGACTGTACATAGGAGATATTTAAGAAAATTAAATATGAGGCGTCTTTATAGCAGCAATAGAGTCCAAAGTAGCTATTTTTACAATTTTTCTTTCTTTGTCTGTCTCTTTGTCCGTATATTTGTACGCCCATGACGTAAAAACTACTGACGAAATTGGATTCGATTTTCACAGTTGTATTGTTGGAGGTCTAACTTAAACCACGTTTCATCTTGATACGCCGCCTCGAAGCAGAGTTATCAGTACATACAATGTGTTTCCTTTAAGCGGGTCAGTACGAGGAAATCGGAATCCATAGGACATAACAGGGAAACCGTCTTAGAACCCTTTAGGTGCTTTTTTGTAAAAAAAATATACCGTCTAATCAAATTTTTAGTCAAGCCTAAGTTGTCCATGAAAATGAGTAAAATTGGCATTTTTTTGTGGCTCGACTTAGTTTTGTGTAAAGATCATTTCATTATATTGGAGGAAAATTATAAGGATAGTAGAAGTTTCACAAAACTAAATAAACCAGGATAAAAATGATAGAACCTGTAAAAATTATTATTTTTTAGCGTTTTATCATCATATTAATGATACAGTTTAACTCCGTTATCCATAGACATTCTTGATTTCATTCTTGAATCGATGTAAATACTGTGGTTGATGGGTTTGTCTACTTGACGCTACTATTATCGCTGATAAGTTAGTCGAGTTGACACTAAAAATCACTTTCGTACATCTGTATCTGTGCTTACAAACGCGTTAATTCTTTACTGCTGCGCCCTTTTGACAGCTTCACATTCTGTTATATCTGTTTTTCTGACCGATAATAAGCTTCAGGTTTTTTTCAAAATTAATGCGTGTTCGAGATCCATGCGGACGAAGTCGCGGACAAAAGCTAATAAATGAATAAAAATTAGAATAAGCTTTCCGCATAGCTGTCGCACTGTTTCGTCCAATGACTCCGACGGACTACTGTTGGATGATGTAAGTCTCTGATCTTCCGCCGGACTGAGTGGCCCAGCGGTTAGAGGCGCCATGTCAAGGATTGCGCGGCCTCTCCCGCCGGAGGTTCGAGTCCTCTCTCGAGCTTGGGTAGGTGTGTCGTTCTTAGCATAAATTAGTTTAAGTTGGTTTAAGTAGAGTGTAAGTCGAGAGACCGATATCAGCTATTTGGTCCCCTAGGAATTCACACACATTTGAACATTTTTCTGATCTTCCTTTATGAATCCAGTGGCCTCCATCATTCGAAAGGGTTTGGTTTCCGCTTTTTGCCGTGTTATAAAGAGAGATGTATGAGACAGGTGAAATTCCCTCAGACTTCAAGAAGAATATAATAATTCCAATTCCAAAGAAAGCAGGTGTTGACAGATGTGAAAATTACCGAACTATCAGTTTAATAAGTCACAGCTGCAAAATACTAACGCGAATTCTTTACAGACGAATGGAAAAACTGGTAGAAGCTGACCTCGGGGAAGATCAGTTTGGATTCCGTAGAAATGTTGGAACACGTGTGGCAATACTGACCCTACGACTTATCTTAGAAGCTAGATTAAGGAAAGGCAAATCTACGTTTCTAGCATTTGCAGACTTAGAGAAAGCTTTTGACAATGTTGACTGGAATACTCTTTCAAATTCTGAAGGTGGCAGGGGTAAAATACAGGGAGCGAAAGGCTATTTACAATTTGTACAGAAACCAGATGGCAGTTATAATTGTCGAGGGGTATGAAAGGGAAGCAGTGGTTGGGAAGGGAGTGAGACAGGGTTGTAGCCTCTCCCCGATGCTATTCAATCTGTATATTGAGCAAGCAGCAAAGGAAACGAAAGAAAAGTTCGGAGTAGGTATTAAAATCCATGGAGAAGAAATAAAAACTTTGAGATTTGCCGATGACATTGTAATTCTGTCAGAGACAGCAAAGGACTTGGAAGAGCAGTTGAACGGAATGGACAGTGTCTTGAAAGGAGGATATAAGATGAACGTCAACAAAAGCAAAACGAGGATAATGGAATGTAGTCGAATTAAGTCGGGTGATGCTGAGGGAATTAGATTAGGAAATGAGACACTTAAAATAGTAAAGGAGTTTCGCTATTTGGGGAGCAAAATAACTGATGATGGTCGAAGTAGAGAGGATATAAAATGTAGACTGGCAATGGGAAGGAAATCGTTTCTGAAGAAGAGAAATTTGTTAACATCAGGTATAGATTTAAGTGTCAGGAAGTCGTTTCTGAAAGTATTTGTATGGAGTGTAGCCATGTATGGAAGTGAAACATGGACGATAACTAGTGTGGACAAGAAGAGAATAGAAGCTTTCGGAATGTGGTGCTACAGAAGAATGCTGAAGATTAGATGGGTAGATCACATAACTAATGAGGAGGTATTGAATAGAATTGGGGAGGAGTTTGTGGCACAACTTGACTAGAAGAAGGGATCGGTTGGTAGGACATGTTCTGAAGCATCAAGGGATCACCAATTTGGTACTGGAGGGCAGTGTGGAGGGGAAAAAATCTTAGAGGGAGACCAAGAGATGAATACACTAAGCAGATTCAGAAGGATGTAGGCTGCAGTAGGTACTGGGAGATGATGAAGCTAGCACAGGACAGAGTAACATGGAGAGCAGCATCAAACCAGTCTCAGGAATGAAGACCACAACAACAACAACTTAAAGAGAGGTTAAACGAGATATCTTTATCCAGTTATTAATGTATCCGGAAGCAATCATTGCGTTAAATGGTGGTCGTAGAAATATCAGTGGCTGGCAGTGCTGTGTTGTTTCGCGGGTAGCTGGCGGGAAGGGCAGGGTAGTTTGGTTTGGAGACGCGCCGGTGTGGCCGCCGTGCGTTGCTGGCCGTGGCCGGCAGCTGTGCTGTCCCCGGCCTCCCTCCCCCCCGCCCCTCACACACACACACGCACACACACACCAGACCCCGTCGGCACACGAGCGGCTGCTGCGGCCCCGCACCTGCAGCGGGGGAAAAAATGACCAGCCACCACAAAACCCCGAGTGACCGGCGTCGCAGCGGGATTAGCGGCCGGGGCCGAAATGCGCAGTTGCTCTCGAGCGCTGCCGCCATGAATGCTGAGGGCCCTCCGCTCAATGGCTGCACACCCCTCCCCACCCTCCTGTTTTTTCCTCCCGCCACACATATTTCGCTGTCGCCGTCTGTACCTAAGGAGGCTTTCTTAACAGTCGGAGAGACCGGTGCCGGCTTTATCCGACCGCGGTGGCCGTGTAATACCCACCCCGAGGTCTCTCTCACCGCAAGTACCCTCGCCGGCTCGCAACACTGCTGCAGTCCGGTGCTCTGCGCACAAACTGCACCCGTCGCTGCACTAATACTTGAAACCAGAGAAACTAGATATGAGCGAAGTACAGGGTGATCCACTATCATACCTTTACATGTACGAGGTGCATTCAAGTTCTAAGGCCACCGATTTTTTTTCTCCGGACTGGAAAGAGATAGAAACATGCGCATTGTTTTAAAATGAGGCCGTGTTCATTGGCAATACGTCCCAGAGTTGGCAGCACCGTACGGCAGATGGAATTTTACCGCCAGCGGCGAGAATGAGAACTGTTTTAAATACTTAAAATGGCGACGTTTTCCTTACTTGAACAGCATGCAATCATTCGTTTTCTGAATTTGCGTGGTGTGAAACCAATTTAAATTCATCGACAGTTGAAGGAGACATGTGGTGATGGAGTTATGGATGTGTCGAAAGTGCGTTCGTGGGTGCGACAGTTTAATGAAGGCAGAACATCGTGTGACAACAAACCGAAACAACCTCGCGCTCGCACAAGCCGGTCTGACGAAATGATCGAGAAAGTGGAGAGAATTGTTTTGGGGGATCGCCGAATGACTGTTGAACAGATCGCCTCCAGAGTTGGCATTTCTGTGGGTTCTGCGCACACAATCCTGCATGACGACCTGAAGTGTCATCCAGGTGGGTGCCACGAATGTTGACGGACGACCACATGGCTGCCCGTGTGACATGTTGCCAAGCAATGTTGACGCGCAACAACAGCATGAATGGGACATTCTTTTCGTCGATTGTGACAATGGATGAGACGTGGATGCCATTTTTCAATCCAGAAACAAAGCGCCAGTCAGCTCAATGGAAGCACACAGATTCACTGTCACAAAAAAAATTTCGGGTAACCTCCAGTGCTGAAAAAATGATGGTGTCCATTTTCTGGGACAGCGAGGGCGTAATCCTTACCCATTGCGTTCCAAAGGACACTACGGTAACAGGTGCATCCTACGAAAATGTTTTGAAGAACAAATTCCTTCCTGCACTGCAACAAAAATGTCCGGGAAGGGCTGCGCGTGTGCTGTTTCACCAAGACAACGCACCTGCACGTCGAGCTAACGTTACGCAACAGTTTCTTCGTGATAACAACTTTGAAGTGATTCCTCATGCTCCCTACTCACCTGACCTGGCTCCTAGTGACTTTTGGCTTTTTCCAACAATGAAAGACACTCTCCGTGGCCGCACATTCACCAGCCGTGCTGCTATTGCCTCAGCGATTTTCCAGTGGTCAAAACAGACTCCTAAAGAAGCCTTAGCCGCTGCCATGGAATCATGGCGTCAGCGTTGTGAAAAATGTGTACGTCTGCAGGGCGATTACGTCGAGAAGTAACGCCAGTTTCATCCATTTCGGGTGAGCAGTTAATTAGAAAAAAAAATCGGAGGCCTTAGAACTTGAATGCACCTCGTATATAGACTGTAGCGGCGAGTAAAAACTTGTACTAAGGCCATGAATTGAACACGGGTCTCCTTCTTGCTAGGCAGGTGCGCTACACACAAAGCCGTCTTGGCACAGCAGTTCGCACAATTTCATGAAATAGCCTCGTGCCGAGGTAGCTTAGCGGCTAGTGCACCTGCCTAGGGAGCAGGAGACTCCGGTTGTAATGTAACGGACTAATGAAACTACCGATACCACCGGCTGTCGAGGTGTGCGGTGCCGTCAATCAACTTGAAGGAGCAAGTGAACTTTAACTACGTAACCATAAACATATTATTATTTTGTTACAAAACTGTTAATATGAGGACAATCATGGAGTAAACAAAATATCCACGGGTGTACTGCCGGTCTAGTGTCCAACGGGCACAATATTTCGGCGATCATACATGTCGCTATCATCAGGTGAACTGACGGACTGAGCTCCTGTGAACGTGCCGGCACGGAGATCCGTACACTATGGCTGCCCAGGGGGAACTGGGTTCGGCCGCGGCGGCGGCCGATTTAAATACCCTCCGCCCGCGGCGCGCTCACTCCGCCGTCCGCGCCCCGCGCCACGGTCGCGCGGTGGAACAGATTGCGACGGCGTCTGAGATGACGTCGGTGTGATGGCTCTATCCGCCGTGGTCGTCACAACTATACATTTGCTCGATTTACTCTTGATTAACCCAATCGCTGGTTCCCAAGCCTTGCTAAGATTATAGCCAAAGTCACGGTTTATGAGGTCGTCATTGGTGCGAATTTCGATGGCCTCTCTAACAACGCTGTCCCAGTATCTCGACGTCTGTACCAGAATCCTCGTGCGTTCATACTCCATAGCGTGATTTTCCGACAAACGTCGAGATACTGGGACAGCGTTGTTAGAGAGGCCATCGAAATTCGCACCAATGACGACCTCATAAACCGTGACTTTGGCTATAATCTTAGCAAGGCTTGGGAACCAGCGATTGGGTTAATCAAGAGTAAATCGAGCAAATGTATAGTTGTGACGACCACGGCGGACAGAGCCATCACACCGACGTCATCTCAGACGCCGTCGCAATCTGTTCCACCGCGCGATCGTGGCGCGGGGCGCGGACGGCGGAGTGAGCGCGCCGCGGGCGGAGGGTACTTAAATCGGCCGCCGCCGCGACCGTACCCAGTTCCCCCTGAGCAGCCATAGTGTACGGATCTCCGTGCCGGCACGTTCACAGGAGCTCAGTCCGTCAGTTCACCTGATGATGGCGACATGTATGATCGCCGAAATATTGTGCCCGTTGGACACTGTAGACCGGCAGTACACCCGTGGATATTTTGATTATCAAATACTCCGGGAGAAACTCAAGAATCAAATCATGAAGTATATTGCCACATAACTATATTATAAACACTTTTCATACTATGTTTTTCATATATGTATACGTGCGATGTGTAAAATATCGATATACAACCAAGGTTGGCAGTACTGCACAGTTTGTAAGCTCTGTGAACAGGAGCCGGTGGTTGGCGGGTGTAGAGACAATGCCGGCAGTTGGTGTTGAGACGTCTTGTAATACGCTTGCTTTGAGAAGGTCAAGGACAGAGGGAACGAAATGATGTAATGGAAAAGCTGTTACATTGAAAATTATTGAATATCGTCACGATCAGCATTTAGAAAATAAAAGTTGGAAGTTTACATATGTGTCAGTTCTTACGCAGCAGAATACACACCCTGGACCTCAAATTGATTTAACAAACAGCGGATGGCGAGATTCATCACTGGACCACGAGCGTGCTACAACGACCAATAAAAGTAAGAAAGTTATATTACTCTAAATTAAAATTGTGATGATACCTTTCTTTCTCCATGTCTTCAACCCTGTATGTACTCTTTTGTTAGAGTGAACAGCGAGACGGGGATTTGTGGTTGACTAGGCACACCAGGGAGACCACACAAGTTTAAAATGATAATTTGTAGCTTAATATACTACTACTGATAATAATTAATATTTGTCCCCCGGAGAAAGAGGTGCATTGCAGGGTTCACACGCCGCTTCAGTCTGTGTAAATATAAAACCACATCTGCGTGAGACCAGTAAAGTCTCTGAAATTGTCTCATTTCACTAATATATCCCTATTTTAATGAACTATTAGTCACTCTCCAACAATGTTACAGGGCTATTACAAATGATTGAAGCGATTTCATAAATTCACTGTAGCTCCATTCATTGACATATGGTCGCGACACACTACAGATACGTAGAAAAACTCATAAAGTTTTGTTCGGCTGAAGCCGCACTTCAGGTTTCTGCCGCCAGAGCGCTCGAGAGCGTAGTGAGACAAAATGGCGACAGGAGCCGAGAAAGCGTATGTCGTGCTTGAAATGCACTCACATCAGTCAGTCATAACAGTGCAACGACACTTCAGGACGAAGTTCAACAAAGATCCACCAACTGCTAACTCCATTCGGCGATGGTATGCGCAGTTTAAAGCTTCTGGATGCCTCTGTAAGAGGAAATCAACGGGTCGGCCTGCAGTGAGCGAAGAAAAGGTTGAACGCGTGCGGGCAAGTTTCAGGCGTAGCCTGTGGAAGTCGACGAATAAAGCAAGCAGGGAGCTAAACGTACCACAGCCGACGGTTTGGAAAATCTTACGGAAAAGACAAAAGCAGAAGCCTTGCCGTTTACAATTGCTACAAGCCCTGACACCCGATGACAAAGTCAAACGCTTTGAATTTTCGGCGCGGTTGCAACAGCTCATGGAAGAGGATGCGTTCAGTGCGAAACTTGTTTTCAGTGATGAAGCAACATTTTTTCTTAATGGTGAAGTGAACAGACACAATGTGCGAATCTGGGCGGTAGAGAATCCTCACGCATTCGTGCATCAAATTCGCAATTCACCAAAAGTTAACGTGTTTTGTGCAATCTCACGGTTTAAAGTTTACGGCCCCTTTTTCTTCTGCAAAAAAAACATTATAGGACACGTGTATCTGGACATGCTGGAAAATTGGCTCATGCTACAACTGGAGACCGACAGCGCTGACTTCATCTTTCAACAGGATGGTGCTCCACCGCACTTCCATCATGATGTTCGGCATTTCTTAAACAGGAGATTGGAAAACCGATGAATCGGTCGTGGTGGAGATCATGATCAGCAATTCATGTCATGGCCTCCACGCTCTCCCGACTTAACCCCATGCGATTTCTTTCTGTGGGGTTATGTGAAAGATTCAGTGTTTAAACCTCCTCTACCAAGAAACGTTCCAGAACTGCGAGCTCGCATCAACGATGCTTTCGAACTCATTGATGGGGACATGCTGCGCCGAGTGTTGGAGGAACTTGATTATCGGCTTGATGTCTGCCGAATCACTAAAGGGGCACATATCGAACATTTGTGAATGCCTAAAAAAACTTTTTAAGTTTTTGTATGTGTGTGCAAAGCATTGTGAAAATATCTCAAATAATAAAGTTATTGTAGAGCTGTGAAATCGCTTCAATCATTTGTAATAACCCTGTATATGGTTGCTTTCAATTCTGTTATGTGCTATGGTCCTTGCCATTTCATATTTCCACACAAGCATCGGCATTAGTAACACGCCATTGCAGTCGGAGTGCAACGTTCCTGGCAGGCCGTTGCAACATGTCGTTTCGTACCAGCGCACACTCTTCCGTAGTGACTACTTCTAAAGCGACCAAGTTACGCTGTTTTCTGGCGCACACTTTCTCTTTCAAATATCCCATGAAGAACGAATCCAGTCGAGTCAAGTCTGGACTTCTCGGTGGACATTCAGCATTTCCGCGACGTCCAGTAACGCGGCCTGGAAAAGCATTGTCAAGCCATTCTCGCAAAATCAACGCAGGATGGGGGGGGTACCCCCTCGTGCCTAAAGTGCACACTGTCAACGTCGTTTGGTTAAAACAATGGAATGGACAAAAGTTTGTAGCATATGCACATACGTCTGCGCACTCTTATTTCACGAAGAATGTAAGGACCTTTAAGAGTATCATCGTGAATACCGCACCACTCTGTTGCAAGTAGCCTGTTTGTATGTTGGCAGCGCTATAGACTGTGTCAATATCGCTGACAGCACTCAGAGTCCTCGGCAAGAGATTCTGTGGTTGGACGGACTAGCAGTTAGCGAGTGGATAGGAAAGTGTATGGACATGCATTGTAAAGTGAGATGAAATGATGTGTTTATAAGAAAATACGCAAGGAAATACATGATGATGGATGTCGTTGATAATGTTTGGGTTGTGGAATTATTGACGACTATGTCACATGAATAAGGTCAAATTTTCTAAATGCATTGTTTGCTCTTCAACAAAATCTTTGTTTTTGCTACCTACATGCCTCCTAGTAGTTAAGAGTCTATAATCGTTAGAATCTTTTTATTTAGCTGGCCGTTGTTGCTACTTGCTGTAATTGCTGTAGTCCGTGTTATGAGGATTTTCCGTGAGGTAAGTGACTTATAAAAAAGAATGGGGTTTCCACTGTCGGGTTTCGTGATTGAAATGATTTTAGGCAGTTAACAGAGTTGGAGGTAGTTTCATATGTTTTTAATTTCAATTTTTTTGGATTTGTATTGTTGTTACGATTTCTTGCAATTTAGGGCCATTCTTTTGTGTTAATTATTGGAAGTCGTGTTGTCAATGTGCAGCAGATAGATTGCGTTGGTCTTGTATATTGTGAGTAATAAATGAATACGTTAAGTTTGAGTTGTCTTTGTCAGGGAAAATACTGTAGGTCAGTGTTCAATAATAAAAAAAAAATAACTAAAGAGTTAGTTTCACAGTCAATGAAGGACGCGACTGCAATTTTTCAAACGTAACTCCAGGACTGTCGTTGCTAGGATCCCTAGTAATGTGGCGATTTATGAACCCGTCCACATGGATTACGGCTTAGTCTAACCACAAAATGTTTCTCAGGATATCTGGTTCTTCTTCCATCCATTGGATTCAGCAGACTCCATCCTAACATCACAGCCCTCCGGTGACAATGCTGGGACAAAATGTGGTTATCGTGGTCTTCAGTCGATCTCCTTAATTATACGTTGGATCGAACCACACGATAAACCAGTTTCCGTTTGATATTGTCTCAGAGACTTTGTCGGACTTGGCGGAAACGCCGCAACAGCGCTGACTTTAGCCTCTTCAGTGACAGCTCTCTTTGGGGGCCCAGCACCCTAACATGTACGCAACAAATTCGCATGCAGTCTCTCGACTGTTTGTACGTCCAGAGTCGTCTGTCTTGCCCTCTCCCGTCTCCGCCACCACTGCATCATTACAGGCGACTCGACTGACATACTTCCATCCTAGCTGCAATCCGATTACGCTCAGAAACGTGTAGTCTCTGCGCTGTCTATGCTTGATTCGTAGTTAGAGGTTCAACAAACAACAAATACGAAACAATTACATATGGCATAGAATATAGCATAATAAATAGTAGAGTCATTGATTGTACATCGGTTGTGGTAGAATAGCAGTAAAATAAAAATTTTGAAATAATAATGGATCACCCTGTAGTTCATTTTTGAGCACTTTTTCGGACTCGTTCGTTTCTACTGGCTCACTGATCTCCTTTTCATCTAATTGTGTAATAATGTATAAATGTGTAGACTGTGAAATATTTTTTGTGCTGACAGACTGGCGTGTAGCATAGTCCGAGGTCTAGTTAGGTTGGAAGAAGATAATCTGGTTTTCAGTTGGCGTACTCAACGAATGTGAGTGCTTGGTGCCCCACTGCATTTTTATCTTCACACTTACTACCATAATGGAAGCCTATTATTTCACACAGGAAACGGCAAACATGATCTTCTGCTACGGATTGGCAAATGGGAGCAACGGTCGAGCCGGTGATATGTACGCTGAAAAATACGCAGAACATAGGGGACCGTCTGCACAGTTATTCAGCCGTCTTTTAAATCGACTAGCCGACTCTGGCTCCGTAGCTCTAACAACGGCGGATCGTGGCAGACATCGCACCATCCGTACTGCTGTCGTGGAGGAGCGAGCATTGCAACGAGTGGAAGAAGCTCTCGCAATTAACGTACGTAGGATTTCAGCATCTATCGGTGTCGCTCATCCTTCAGTCTGGGCGATTCAGCTACAACAGTTGCTGCATCCATATCATGCAGAGCGTGTCCAAGTCCTTCAGCCACGAGATCAACCTGCGACACTGCAGTTCTGCCAACGACTTTTGCAAAGATGTGGAGAAGTAAAAATGTTCAAAAGTGTGTGAATTCCTAAGGGATTAAACTGCTGAGGTCATCGGTCCCTAGACTTACACACTGCTTGAACTAACTTATGCTAAGAACAACACACACATCCTTGCCTGAGGGAGGACTCGAACCTCCGGCGGTGGGAGAAGTAGAAAAAGAGAAAAATGATGAAACAGAAGTAATTAAGACAGGCGAAAATGAAGTGACGTGGCTGGCTTAGAAATGAAAAGAACAAGATGAGTAAATGGGAGAAGAAGGGAGGATTTGTTTTACTGTTTGACACGAGCCAAAAAAGTTCATATAATTTATGTTAATTTTTCGGGGGATCGTCTCGAGGATGACGAAAGTGTTGCAGCATTTTCTTAAAACCAACAGAGCCTTTAACTTACCGCAGAGTGCAAGGCAACTTGCTCTACAGACAGGCGCCAGCCACAGAGGAGTTTGCAGACGTGTTTCTTTTATGAATGGGGACAGCCTGGTACTGGGTAAGTGAGATCTGGGGACGTCACGGAACAAACTAGGTAATGTTTGTATTCTGTTTATGTCGTTTGTGTATCATTTCCGTTGTTAATTGTAATATTCTTGAGTCATTCCAGCTGTGGCGGTGGCTTAAAACGTTGGCTCGAGTGAAAGCAGCATCTTTGCCTTTATATTGGTAAAAACCAGTACAGATAACATACGGGGAGATGTTATTTTGTCCGTGATGGATCTTGTTGCTCTCCGAGACTGTTATACAATAATTCAGGAATATTGATGGAGAACCCAGCCCGCCACTAACACTTTTCATAAAGTGTTATTAGCCGCGCGGGGTAGCTGCGCGGTCTCAGGCGTCTTGTCACGGTTCGCGCGGTTCCTCCCCGTCGGAGGTTCGAGTCCTCCCTCGGGCATGGATGTGCGTGTCGTCCTTAGCGTAAGTTAGTTCAAGTTAGATTAAGTAGTGTGTAAGCTTAGGGATCGATGACCTCAGCAGTTTGGTCCCATAAGACCTTACCACAAATTTACAATTTCGAAAGCGTTATTTTATTGCCGATTTCAGACTACGATGCCCATTTTCTGGTGGACTTGGCTACACGTATGTTATAAAGTGGCACTAGCTACGCAAATATTCTTATGCAGTGCACGAGCAGGCGACATGGTGCAGACGGATAATATATTATTGCAGGAAAAGAGATGTAGTCAATTGAAGATAGGCGTAATACTCGAAACCGGCAATGACAATAAAATAAAGCTTTAATAAAAGTGTTTGTGGCTGGCAGCGTTCTCCATCAACAATCCTTAATAAGGGGAGACGTTGTAGAAGAATTTATTTACGTGGAAGAAATACTGTCACGGACGCTTTCGCTCGAAAGTCGTTGTAAAATTCAAGTGCGGCAGCGGCTTTCTTTCGTCAGGCTGCTACCGGTGGCATGGCTGCCTCGTCGGGCGGCACTTGCTGGGCACGGTGTGCAGCCCGACCCTCTTTTTTTTTTTTTCGCTCCCCACAGGCGCGTGCAGCGCTAGCCCCTCGGCCTCCCCTCGCACGGGCCACCGCGATATTGAAAACGAAAGCGGCGGGCGCGGCCGTCTTTTACTTTTATCTTTGTTAAACATTGATACAGCTCCGCGGGGTTTTTGGCGCGTGTTTTGTCGGCGCGCGCCGGGGGGCGGGCCGCGGAGCGTTGGCCGCGGGCAGGGGGCCGGGGGAGGCAGAGCACGCGCTGCAGCCGCGAGCGCCAATCGCGTGCCGCCCAGCGCCGCGCCCGCCCGTAAAAAGCTGGGGGTGGGGGAAGCGCGCTAACTGGCGTGACGTCACAGCGCAGCCACCCGAGTGAGACGTCGTTAGGCGCCGTGACGGACAGGCGGCTCCGGAGGCAGCGTCCTGACACTGACCCTCCCGCTGTCAATCGGGAAGGCCAACTGGCGGCCCGTCAGACTAAAGAAAACACGGCGTCCTGTCGTTACGTCAGCGACGGCACCGACTCCGAACACCGCTGGCTACAAAATTGCATCACGGAGGCTGCTTGCGTCAACGTCAAATACCCACGGAGAGTACTACATGCTTGGTTATGCAAATGATTAGTACTTCGGCACAGCCCGACTAATTATTTACGAGATCCGTTCGATAATGCAACACACTTTTTTCCTGAAACAAGTTTCGTTTTACTTAGGGTTCTAGTACACGATATTATTCACCAGTCTTTTCGCAAGAAAAACCTATTTTTCAGCATAATCTCTCTGAAATGTGTTGGCCTTACGCCACTTTACTGAGAGGGCCTGTATGTCCGTATGGTACCACTACTGCTACACGTCGAAGCCAACGTCTTGCTGCATCAATCCCGCTCAATGCATCCTTTATTGGGACAAACAGATGGAAGTCGGAAGTTGCGAGATCCGGGCTGCAGAATGTATGAGGAAGAACAGTCCAATGAAGTTTTGTGTGCTCCTCTCCAGTGCGCAGAAGTTCGCCTGCATTTTTGTGGCGTTGAAGTCGTTTCTTCAGTTTCCTGAGGGTAGCGCAACACAGAAAGGACATCGAACAGAATAACCCCTTCAGTCTCAGAAAACTGTCGCCATAACTTTCCAGCTAAGTGTGCATTTTGATCTTTTCCTTCGGACGAGAGGTTGTGCGCTACTATTTCATGGATTGCCGTTTGCTTTGCGGTTCGAAGTGATGAACCCATGTTTCATTGCCTTTGATGCTTTTAGCCTCGTGACGCACAAGCAATTTCACACAGGTGGTCGGTCCTTCGTTGCCCTTTGGGGTCTCCTGCTAGGCGGTGAGGAACTCAGCTGCTACACACCTTTGAGTACCCCAAATGGTGGACGAGTGTGTCAGCACTATCAACAGAGACGTCCAGTCGCTCCGTGAGGTGTTCGATTGTTATCTGTCGATTACCATGAGTGAGAGTTCCGTTCGTTCAGACATTGCAGGAATCAAAGTTGAATGCGATCGCTGGCACGTGCGGGATAGCTCAGATTTGTGCGACCATGTTTCGATACTGACAGACGCGCCCAACGACACACCGCGCTTTTGTTCACTGCCAGGTCTCCAGAGACATTCTGCAAGCGTCTATGAATATCTGCGATGCTCTGATTTTTCGCCAAAAGAATTTCAATGTCAGATATCTGCTTGAAATGCACCTAAGTTAAAGACACCGCTTTGAAGGCTACGTAAAGCGCCGCTACCTACCAGGGCTGAAGTGGGAATATTTCACGATGTCCCACAACGAATTCTGCATTTTTCAACCGAAACTGGCCGAGAAAAAAAGTGTTGTATTACTTACTGAACGTCCCTCCTCGAGCCGGCCGAAGTGGCCGCGCGGTTCTGGCGCTGCAGTCTGGAACCGCGAGACCGCTACGGTCGCAGGTTCGAATCCTGCCTCGGGCATGGATGTGTGTGATGTCCTTAGGTTAGTTAGGTTTAACTAGTTCTAAGTTCTAGGGGACTAATGACCTCAGCAGTTGAGTCCCATAGTGCTCAGAGCCATTTGAACCGTCCCTCCTCGGAGTAATGCCATCTGTATTCTGTATATACGGAAATGTTACGCAGCGTGTTTCTCATTCGGGAATTGCATTTCAATAATGGTTGTTAGGGGGAAGATCGGAGCGGCAGGTTCGTGGTCTATCGAGATAGCAATTTATCATTGTCCTTCTAGCCTTGGTTGGGATCCTACGGTATACAAACGCATACTCATTGCTACCGGGTGGTTATAATGAAAGTGCAGTTATTCAGAGGGATCCACTGCGGGCTGTAATTGTCGTATGGCACCAAAGCTTGGTAGCTATGCTAATGCGTTAATGCGGAACCGATTTACGCCGGAAAAAGATCTAGCTAGAATTTTGACCACCAGGTCCAAATGTGGCGCTGTGACGTGTAGAAATGTTTCCACATGTAATGGATTAGAAAAGTGACGTGGACAGAAAAGATCAGACAATGAGAAAGGCATAGTGTTGATTTTATTATTAACTGCCACTTACACAATTTGTTTAAGTAGTATCTCCTGTGGTCGAAATTCGACCAACTGTGTCGATGTCGTAAATGTATAACGGCGCATAACGAGGTGAACGACCATATGTAGAAGTCATGGGGCTTGATCTATGACAGAAGTTGTCGTGTCTGAAAATTGTAGCCTCAGAACTGACCATAGCAAATGCTGCGTTACAGCTAGAAATGTTACTGGAACAATTCTTAGATTTCTCTTCAATTTTTCATTCATTTGAAGTGAGTTCTTGAAACAATGCGTTGAATAATAATGTTGTGTTAACGGCAGATTAACTCTTCGCTTATGAAAACACAATGTGAATGCCGTTGTATCGCGCAAAGTAACCGCAGATGGAAATGTTTTCCATTTCAAAATCTGAATTGTAAAGTCATTTAACTCCAATTATAGCTCTCAAAATTATTTGGAATTAAGTTCAGTGCACATTTAAAAGCATCTTTCAACACAACAATAGAATTATCATTATAAAAAAAGGTTAAAATGGCTCTGACCACTATAGGATTTAACATCTGAGGTCATCAGTCCCCTAGAACTTACAACTACTTAAACCTAACTAACCTAAGGACATCACACACATCCATGCACGAAGCAGGGTTCGAACCTGCGACCGTAGCGGTCACGCGGTTGCGGACTGAAGCGCCTAGAACCGCTCGGCCACTCCGGCCGGCTATCATTATCGATGTCCACATTATTCCCATTACTTTGTCTATTCAAAATTTGTGTCTCTAGTTCTTTGTCTTTCAGTCCGACCTTTTATTCTTCTAGGCACAGCCTAAAACAAATATAGTTTCCGAATAACGAGCAAAGTCTTAACTGTTCAAAATGACGAAATTGAAAACTAGGCACTTAATTCAATTTTTGTGTTAACGGTGGCAAATGAACAGCAAATTAGTTACGTTTACTGTTACGCAAAAGTATCGTGAGAGAAAAAACGACCCCAGGAAACAACGTTATGTGCAGTCTGTGTTGCCCACGAAGGCTTTTTTACTACGATGTTTCGTTTTCCACTGTTGACATCAACGAGCCACCAGTTGTATCACTGCAGCTGACGGGTATGCGCGTGTTACTGCAAATAAACCACCTGCAACATGTAAATATGGACGTCCCTAGAATGCGATTTCACAAAAAGTTGTTACTTTCACGTGTCATTTTTACCATAGCAAGTAATCGGTAGGTGAGGTAGAAGTTGGTAGCAAGGTTAGAGAGAGAGGACAACTTTTCTGGTCTGTTTGCGTCTGTTTTCTTTTAGCTCTCATGAGAGCTATGTACGCACCCGATTTTCCTTGTGCAGATATATGGCAAAGTACCTTTCGAATTACACAAGTGTCATTGGCCTTCTTAAAAATAGGTATTTCAGTTTTCGATGTTCACGTATTAATACTATGACATAGGCATCGGAGACGTCGACGAGATGCTGTAACAGTAAAGCGACGTGATCAACAGTTGCTCGCAGCAGTTCCGTTGTAATCTGAGCGACGTATTCCTGTGCACTGGCCTTCAAATAAGGTAGAGACTGAATGTGTCCCTTGTAAACGCGCCATTTTAGATACCCCAGAGCCAAATGTCACACGGATTCAGATCAGGTGCTGTAGCAGGCCGTGCATCTGGAAAACCTCTGGTGGTAACACGTTCGTGGAAGATTGCATAAAGCAGATCTCTCATTGGGCGAAAGACATGAGGTATTACTCTATCTTGCTTGGAAACAATGGTTACAGCTGCGCTCTTCCAAAGCAGGAATCAAATGCTGCACAAGGTCTCGAAGACGTGCAGACGTCACAGTATACCTGACAGGGACTGCGGCACTTTGTCTTCCAAGAAGAATGGATCGAGAATAAAGAGGGTTGTGAATCCAGACCACACACTCACATACGGCGGGTTAATGGCTCTTCGTGCACAATACGCTTTTTAGCAGTACCCAAATTCGGCAGATCTCTGTATTCACTGCACCCTGTAGTGTAAAATATGCCTCGTCACTCCATAGCATATTGCCCGGCCACATATCTTCAACTTCGATCCGTGTAAGAAGCTGAAGATCTAATCCAGAACGCTGCTGCGGATCATGAAGTTTCAGTTACTTAACCGTCTCGATCTTGTACGTGTATCACTGTAAAACTTTCCCGACTGTTGATCATTGGATGAACAATTCTCGTGACACTGCACGAGCACTAGCACTACCTGGGGCACGTGCTGCATGTTCGGTTACAGCAACAGAAACCTCGTCAATAACTACAGCCGAGATTGGACGCCTTCCTCTTCCAGATGCCACACCAAGCTCACCCGTGTTTTTCAATTTCATTACGATTTTCTTTAAACCATTTAATGACATTGGGCCTCACCTCAGACCTTTCAGCCGGCGATACTCCCTCAATGCAGCACTGTAATCGCTGCCGTTCACATAAAACAGTTTCCACAACAGCGCACGGTCTCTTCTTCTCGGTAGCCATGCTGTTAGCTAATGGCTTGTCAGATATCAGCGTGGATGTCGTACAAACTTTGTACAGCTCCAGATTTGCCCCTGGTGGCCAAAATTGGAACTAATTTTCCTCCAGCGTGAATCGGTTTCAGATTATCGTATCTGTCAAGTTGCGCTGCGATGTTACAACCCACACTGGACCTCCGTGAGTTGCTGCACTCTAATTACAATCACCTAGTATGTAGGCTGTCGCATCAGCGGTTCCACGCAACTAGCATACTGTTCTCTTGGCCATGCAGAATCGTGTAGGCTCGTCATATACCTCGAGGCAGGATTTACGAGGGGCGTTTGAAAAGTCAGTACAAAAATAAAAACTACTTACGTGTTTGGAGGAAATCTTTTTTATTTTTCGACATAGTCTCCTTTTAGAATTATACACTTCGTCCAACTCTGTTCTAATTTGTTGATCACTTCCGAATAATAGGAATTGTCCAAATCTGCAAAATAGCTATTAGATGCTGCAGTCACCTTTTCATTTGAATAAAATCTTTGTCCCGCCAGCCATTTCTTCAAATTGGGGTACAAATAGTAATCCGTGGGAGCGAAGTCTGGAGAATAGAGGGGATGTGAAACGAGTTGGAATTCTATTTCCAGTAATTTTGCGACCACAACTGCTGAGGTGTGTACTGGTGCACTGTCGTGATGGAAAAAGGACTTTCTTTCGGTCCAATCGCCGGCGTTTTTCTTGCAGCTCGGCTTTCAAACGGTCAAATAACGATGAATAATATGCACCTGTAATAGTTTTAGCCTTTTCCAGATAGTCGATGAGGATTATACCTTGCGAATCCCAAAAGACAGTCGCCATAACCTTTCCGACCGAAGGTTCTCCCTTGATAACCCATTGCTTAGATTGTTGTTTGATCTCAGGACCAATGTATCCATGTTTCATTCACAGTGACGAAACGACGCTTACAGTCCTGTGGATTCTTCCTGAACAGCTGCAAACCATCCTTGCAACACTTCACAGAATTCCGTTTTTGGTCAAGCGTGACCAATCGCGGAACACATCTTGCGGATAGCTTTCTCATGTCCAAATGTTTTTGCAAAATATTATGTACCCGTTCATTCGAGATGCCCACAGCACTAGCAACCTCACGCACCTTATCTCTTGTGTCATCCATCACCATATGACGGATTTTATCAATGATTTCTGGAATCGTAACCTCCACAGGGCGTCCAGAACGTTCAGCATCACTTGTGCCCATAAGGCCACTTCGAAAATTTTGAAACCACTTATAAACTGTTCTAATCGAAGGTGCAGAGTCACCGTAATGTTTATCAAGCTTCTCTTCAGTCTCAAAAATGGCTCTGAGCACTGTGGGACTCAACTTCTAAGGTCTTCAGTACCCTAGAACTTAGAACTACTTAAACCTAACTAACCTAAGGACATGCCCGAGGCAGGATTCGAACCTGCGACCGTAGCGGTCGCGCGGTTCCAGACTGTAGCGCCTAGAACTGCTTGGCCACTCTGGCCGGCTCTCTTTAGCCTCCTGAGGCGTTTTGCCTTTCATAAAGTAATGTTTAATCACACACGAAATTCTTTTTCGTCCATTTTTTGACAAGAACTCGACTTCCTTCATTCACACGAATGCCAAACACAAAGAAATAGTCCAATACGACGGAAACTTGGTGTGCGTTCTTTCCAAAGATGCTACTAACTAAACAAGACCTCGATACGCGCCGCTGGTGCCGTCTCTCGGACTTTTCACGGACTTTTCAAACTCCCCTTGTATGCCTGTTCGCAGCAAGACAATCACCCACACGAACGTCTGGAGCTGGAGCTCCGCGAATTTCAGCACAGCGACCCTTGGCAGACAGCGGTGCGGCCAACTGTAACACTGCTCACGGGAGCAGTAGCACGTTATCGTGCTGTGGTTCTGTGTGCAGCCTCGCGAATGACGTATCCACGTATGGAGATTTCGAGAAGAACGAACGCCGCCAGATGGGATTCATCATCATCATACGGGCATAGCACTTGGTTGTATGGGTCGCGTGTCTTTGGGTACACAATACGATCACCTCTAGTTCGCATGTTTGGAAACTTGCTCAACAGCCGTTACACTTCTGAAGTTTGCATGGGGGCTTAATTAAAATAAAATGCAAATATTTTTAATTACTGCTTTAGTAGCTGTTTGTCCGATTACGAAGTCTCGTAAACGGTTGGCCCTGACTAGTATTATTACGCAATCTGACTGCTTAGAACAATAACAAAGAATGAAATGGAAATTTTCATTAACACAATTAATTAATTAAGTCCCCAGCAACTATAAAACCTACGAAACCAAAGCACAAGTGTAACTGTTCTGTGTGTGGAAGTATGACTCAACGTACGCATCTGGCACGGTTCTTCAACAACACAAGAAATTTTAAATATCATTTATACTGAATTAATTAAAGAGAATAAAAATACCATAATTACTCAAGAAAACCAGAATTACACTCTAATACAAGAACACAAGCCAGATGCTTTGTTGACTGAACCTGTAATGACGCATTATTTAAAACATGGAAATAATGAAAAATAAATCAAGTTTCGTTACCTTCATATATTGACCAAAATCACTCTAATCATTACAATATATCTCCACACCGACTCGCTATTACCACATCTCAACAAGAACTTTTCAGTATCACATCTCAGCAAGCAATCCCTACTAGCACATCAGAACACGAACTGACTACTACGAGCCCTGGACAAGCACTGCCCACCACGAGTTCTCAATAATCACTGCCAGTGGAGGCGGCGGAACAATGCTCTCTAGCGATCTCTGGCGCTGTGGCTCAGTGTAGCCACCTTTCATATGCCCTTCCTCCACGGCTAGAATTTGATGGTATTTTTGCCAGCATTGGTGGTGAAAATACCACCAAATTCGTCAAAAAAATACAGACAAAAATAAAAGATAATATTAATACGTAAATATCATATAACTAGATAAAATTTTGGCTTTGCACTGACCTTTCAATAACCTATTATATAGAATACAGTAAGCAATACAAATTCTTTCATACATGTGACTTTACATAATAGTTTACACAAGTATTATGTGGTTAAACAATTCAATCAATAGCGTCAGCAATGACGAATACGTGCAGGTAAGAGTCTCATAACTTTTCACAACCAGTAATACACAAAAAATCAGTTTATACAAATATTCACATAAACGCTTTCCATAGCTCAAGAATAAGCAGTTGACAGTTCCAGCAGTAGCACCCAGCAATGGTCAACAGGTGCAAAAACCAACAAGTAACATTTTTTCAATAGAAACAGTCCATCAGTGGCACCCAGTAATGTTGAATAGGTGCAGACACCGACAAGTAACACCATTTCAGTATAAGCAGTTCCATTAGTGGCACCAGCAATGTTGAGCAGATGCACACAGCAACAGGTGACATCTTTTCAGTAGAAGCAGTCCATCAGTGGCACCCAGCAATTTTGAGCAGGTGCAGACACCAACAAGTAACACCATTTCAGTAGAAGCAGTCCATCAGTGGCACCCAGCAATGTTGAGCAGGTGCAGACACCAACAAGTAACACCATTTCAGTAGAAGCAGTCCATCAGTGGCACCCAGTAATGTTGACCAGGTGCAGACAGCAAGAAGCAACATCATTTCAGTAGAAGCAGTCCATCAGTGGTACCCAGCAATGTTGAGCAGGTACACACAGCAACAAGTCACATTTCTCAGCAGAAGCAGTTCCATAAAATTCAGTATCACTGATCACACTGTTCATCAGAGTTTATAAGCAGAAATTAAACATGTCCTAGTGGCACCAATCATGTAGAAAAGGTACAAGTAACAGTCCATAATTTTTACAATCACTGATCACACAGTTCATCAGCAGAAATTAAACATGACTAAATGTCACACATCATGTTGAAAAGTGCAGCACCATCACTAATCAGACAGTTCAGGCATGAACAATAGTTTGAATACACATACAATGCTTTTACACTAAACATACAAATCATAACAAACACACAAATGATATCAGATAATTGTCCTATTAACTATTACAATACACAAATACCAGTAAACCTATAACATTTATGGGTGTCAGTGCAAGCCACTACCAACAAATAAAATAATATTTAGGAGATAGGTGGGTAGGATTAGGAAAGGAAAACACACAAAACACACTCACTCATCTTTCATCCACATTAAGTACCACTGTGTAATTGAATAGTGTTAACTGTGTAAATGTAACTCTGTCCAAGATTTGATGTTCATCATGTGTACCAAGTAGTAGTGGCAGCAATGTATAACAGTCAATAATAGTTAAGTCAACGTCATAGTCATCATGTCAAGACCAATGTTTGCCAAGCCAGATCAAAATGTACGGTTGCTGAACAACTGTCAGTGAGCCAAGATATGCACATGCTTCCTCTCTCAAAAAAAAGTATATACTGCTTTGTGATTTGACAAAGTGTGTGTGTAGACAATCTTCCTTCTACTTGAGTGTTATAGTCTGCCATCTTCATCCTCCTTGTTCCATATGGACCAAAAAAAAAAAATATGCTCATCACTTACTTTACCTCTTATCCACCAAAACTCCAATAATCATCAGCATAATCTCAATACTTCACTAATACCTCTTCAATACGTCAATACATATAAACCTTAGCACCAATATCATTTTACCTCCATAACAACTCTTTCCTCTAGTCAGTCTCCTCGAACAAGTACAGACAAAATTCTAGTGCAAACTTCAATTCATCATCTCATACAATCCGAAGACACAATGTCAACACACAACCTCTCGTGTAATCCATCTGATCCAAATCTGCTACTCATTATAAATTATAAGATACATTTTGGTTCCTTGTCCATCATTAAATAAAAGAAATGCATACATGAGCTCTAACAGACTTAGTTCGAATAACTCTCAGTAATTAAGTACGATTACGGAGTGTGAAAGATCATAATATTACACAGTGTGTACACCACTTCAAGAATCATAGCAGAAGCAAACATGTGGAACATTTTTGTGTCAAGTGTCACTTCCTATTTCAATTGCTCACGAAAAATGCAGTGTAATACTGTCAATGGTCTAAACCTAGTTTTGGTATGTCATGTCGTTAGCTTCCTTCCTATTAGCATAAATTTATACAGCTTCCATAAAACCTCCAGCTCATGTGACTTCTATGCAGTTTCTTGTACCAATGTCGTTCGTAGAATTATAGCAGTTCATTTTCTTATCTTAAAAATATAAGGCACTGAGCGTAAGCAAAACATGCAATAGCGAGTAAATATACCAGTAGAGAACAGAATGTCAACAAATGGATGCAACACAATCCCTACAACGAGGCTCTGCCAAGTGAACAATCTATAATTAATACCATAGTGTGACCTAAACTCTATGTTTGCACACAGTATATCAGCATTTCTATATACCAACTTATAGTTATGACAACAAAACAGAAGTGTGTAAATATGCAATCCATACGCACAGCAGCAAACATATATCTTACGTAATAAACAAGTCATTAGCATCATTCAGCATAAGCAAATAAATGTTCATATGTAATCTTAATAAGTAAACATGAAGGCGCAAGCAGATAAATCACAAAGTGTAACCTACATACCTAACTACAGTCAGCACAATTAATCAGGTGACAATTATAATTTAAATAAATAAGCACAGCAGGCACATAATAGAAAAATGTGACATCAGTGAAAAAGCAGTGCAGCCAAGCGATGCGTAATATATACAAATAACAAGCCTGTTCATTAATCAATCATCGTCAAAATCAGTTAATGTGCGTAAGCACGTCGCTTCACAAGTAAATTCATAGAACATGAAATTTAGCACAAAGTCTGAATCACGTAATCGCGAGCAGCAAATTACGTCTAAAGTACGTACCTAAGTGGAAATATGTTACCTGAAAAATAAACTCAATTAATAGTTACCCTTTTTAGTTTATTAGTTTCTTCTTCGAAATTACATTCTTCCTGAAATTTTCTCCATAGCAAGTCGTCTTAACGTCGGACACGCACAGAATTTACCTAAAGGTCTTAAATATTTTACACAACCGTATCCTGAAAAATACTGAACGTTAATGACATAATTTATAAAGTCACCATAGCTTTATACAGAATTTAGTCGGAAAAATTAGACTGTGTATTTGTTTACGTCTGTCAGTGCATTCGCACTGAGCGCTCGATCAGCTGTAGGCGCGTGACGTAGGAAGCAATTGTTTGCGGTCAACGACAGCCTTGTGCGGCGCGCAGACTTCACTGTTGCTTTGAGTACGCGCCGCCGCCGGAACACGGCGCGGTATCCTTGTATTCTCTGCATGTTTACATGTAGCTGTTAGTTTCTCTAAAGTATGTCATTCCACAAAAATTTTAACGTTGCCTGTTGACATAATTTGCATTTGGCAAAAACAGATCGAATACGTTTTTCCATATTACTGAAGTAGCAATTTTTTCGTAATTTATGAAAGCATTTTCTGGGACCAAAGTGTGCATAATTGAAATGTTTAAACGAGGTGTGGCCAAATCATCCAATCTAACAAAGCGTCTAAGAAAATTACAGACACCAAGGAAACTACGAACATCACGTTTTGTGGTAGGAACAGCATAATTACGAATAGCGTCTAATTTCTCTGGATCAGGAAGAATACCTTCTGTAGAAATAATGTGACCGAGAAATTTCACCTGAGAACAACCAAATTCAGATTTTTCTAAGTTCACAGTAATGCCAACTCTTGCAAAAATATGTAATAATGAATCTAAAATTTTGTTGTGCTCACTCCAAGAACGTTTAGCAATAAGAATATCGTCAACATATGAAGTAATATTGTCACGAAGATAAACAGGTAAGATTTCATTTAAACTACGAATGAATGCTGCAGAAAATATAGTAAGTCCAAACGGTAATTTCCAAAGTCACTTTTGGGTAAAATCGTCAATTTCGGTTATTCTTTACTTACTGTCTAGATAGATGGATAGTAGAAGAGTTGTTTTTTTTTAGATGCAAAGAATAGTGAAAGAGTAGGCAGCGGCGCAGAAAACTAAAAGAGAAATAGCACCACTACAGCTCGGGGCCCTGTGAGCGCTACGACACATATTCACTTAGTGTAGTGAATCCCCTGAGGACTTTAATAGCTGCACATAATTTCCAGTTTGCGACTCAGTGACAAATCTGGCGGAAGTGCGTACGTAAATCGATCTAACCACGTACATGGATGTATGTCATTCTTAGAATTGCAAAAGATCTTAAATTTCCGAACAGTTAAAAAGTGTTTATAGTCAAAGCTTCCGCCTCGCGGCGACAAAGACCTACCGCGTCTGTTCCAGTCCGAATGTCGATTATTGTCAAGTTCGCGTGCCTGGCGCTCTCTTGTTGCGTCCCGTAAATGAAACAAATTATTTTCTTCAAACCCCTCTGGTATCTGCGATTCTAAATTTCCTTTGCCGTCTTTTCCTACGATTTCGCCTTCAATTTGTTTGACTTGCTTTTTTAATGCCTCAAATTCCCTTTTCACGCGTTCATTAAATTTTCCCTGATTTTCAACATGCTTATTTATGTTCTGATACTCTTCGGTTTCTGCAAATGGCAATGGTGCTGTATCATCTGAATCTCTGTCCCCATGTAAACTAAGATTTGTCAATTTATCTGAAATCTCCTCAACTCTTTCCGATAAGTCACCTATTTTTTTTCTGTTTATTTACGTCTTCCGTAAGTGTCGCGACTCGGGTTTCAATGTTGACACATTTGGTAGTTAACTGTTCATATTGTTGTGTTAGATTATTTATTCTGCCATTTGGTACGGATTCCTCGATTCTCTCAAATATTTCTTTCTTATCGTGTGCACGTTGTAAATTTAACTCTGAAAATTTTTGTACTATCACGCCATCTCTTTCTTCCTGTTCTCTATCCTGTTCCCTTTGTCTAATCTCTACTGCAATTAATCTATTATTGTGAGAATTCAAAATCGGTTGTACTTCTTCTCTGATTTCTTTCTTTAACTCATCTTTCATATTTTTGAAACATGTCCCTATTCGTGAGTCTAACCGTGTTTCCATTGTTTCCAACTCTGTTTCTAAACGTGTTGCCACTGTTTTTAATTCAGATCCTAACCGAGTTTCCATTGTTCCCATCCGTGTTTCCATTTGTGAGTCTAACCGTGTTGCCAAAGTTCCCATCTCTGTTTTTAATTCAGATCGTAACTGTGATCCCAAATTTAATATTGCACTCATCAACTGCTCCGTATGATCTGGTTCGAAATTCTGTTCGCCCCTAACATTTCTCGCAAAACCAGTTTCCTTCGTCATAGCTGTAAAGCTATCTGTGTTCGATACTATTACAGAATCTTCTGTCGTTAATCTCGTATTCTGTGAATTTTCTGATTGAGAAAAATTTTGAAATGGTTCCAGACTATTTTCCCGACTTATTACATTATTTTCCACTTCATTATCCATCATACTGTTTTCCTCTGTTGGCGAGTTCGCCATGTTAACAATTTCGTCATTCTCACTATCCATCATTTTTGCCTTTTTCATTGATCGCGTGATCATTTACAAAATATCCAAAACTCGTCACTATAAAAAAAATTACGCACAATGACACTTTATCATCAACAATATCATTCACACGAGATGTTTCCCTCAAACACGATCATCGAACAATTGAAATAATTGCACTAATTGTCAAACCCATAGACAAGACAACAGAAATGAAATTTTGCAAAAAAAATACCATTAGAAGAATGACAATTACCAGATGTACACATGCAATATAGACTACAATTACTGAACTACAAATTACTACAACAATCCTACTGTCTACTATTTCTACAATCAGAAGAATTCCAAGGGACGATCAGAAGCAGCGGTCGCCACGTGCATGGAGGCTTAATTAAAATAAAATGCAAATATTTTTAATTACTGCTTTAGTAGCTGTTTGTCCGATTACGAAGTCTCGTAAACGGTTGGCCCTGACTAGTATTATTACGCAATCTGACTGCTTAGAACAATAACAAAGAATGAAATGGAAATTTTCATTAACACAATTAATTAATTAAGTCCCCAGCAACTATAAAACCTACGAAACCAAAGCACAAGTGTAACTGTTCTGTGTGTGGAAGTATGACTCAACGTACGCATCTGGCACGGTTCTTCTTCAACAACACAAGAAATTTTAAATATCATTTATACTGAATTAATTAAAGAGAATAAAAATACCATAATTACTCAAGAAAACCAGAATTACACTCTAATACAAGAACACAAGCCAGATGCTTTGTTGACTGAACCTGTAATGACGCATTATTTAAAACATGGAAATAATGAAAAATAAATCAAGTTTCGTTACCTTCATATATTGACCAAAATCACTCTAATCATTACAATATATCTCCACACCGACTCGCTATTACCACATCTCAACAAGAACTTTTCAGTATCACATCTCAGCAAGCACTCCCTACTAGCACATCTGAACACGAACTGACTACTACGAGTCCTGGACAAGCACTGCCCACCACGAGTTCTCAATAATCACTGCCAGTGGAGGCGGCGGAACAATGCTCTCTAGCGATCTCTGGCGCTGTGGCTCAGTGTAGCCACCTTTCAAGTTTTAAGGCCACTACATACGCACCAATTTATCGGCCGGACGGCAGTGTTGCTTTACAGTGCTGCCCTGTTGTTGTGATTTGTTTATCTTAAGTTCATTGGGTTTATGTTCTACGAGATACCGCTTGGTTTTACACGGAAACGAAAACGGGAATTTGCCTTGGTCGCTTTTACTGTTACAGCGTCTCATAGACGCCTCCGGTGCTCATATCATAATATTAATACGTGAACATCGAAAACTGAAGTACCGGTTTTTGATATCAATTATAAAAGGAGGCCCATGAAACTTGTGTAATTCGAAAGGTGCTTTGGCATAGATGTGCACAAAGAAAATAATGTGCGTATGTAGCTCTCAAGAGAGATAAAAGAAAAATGCCGAGACAAAGCCATGGACAAAGAAGTAACTAAGTAGGGAAAACCGTACTCCGTCAAATTACGGGATCGGCACTCCCCCGAAGTTTTCAACGCTCATCAGTTGCAGGGATTGGCTGCCAAAGTGTTAAGCAGCTGGGACCCGATAATTTTCGTAATTATCTAAGAATGGATTAATCATGCGTTTCGGAGCTGCTGAGCATCCTCAAACTATTCTTAACGAAAACGAATGGTCCTGAGAGAGGCTTTAAGGTACGAGCAGAGGCTGTTAGCTACATTGCGATTTCTAGCCACTGACAGAAATTAAGGGGACCTCAAATTCAATGTTTTTGTATCCCCACATTTATCAACTATAATGATTCCTGAAACCTAACGTGATTTATAGTTGACTGAGGCAATACATCACGGTAATGCGAAATAAAAAGGTTCAAATGGCTCTGAGCACTATGGGACTTCTGAGGTCATCAGTCTCCTAGAACTTAGAACTACTTAAACCTAACTAACCTAAGGACGTCACACACATCCATGCCCGAGGCAGGATTCGAACCTGCGACCGTAGCAGTCGCGCGGTTCCAGACTGTAGTGCCTAGAACCGCTCGACCACTACGGCCGGCTGCAAAATAAACAAAACAAAGACATTCTTGTAAATGTCACTAATTTATTTGTGTATGTAGCATAAAAGTTTAAGAAACTCGCTGCAGATTCGAAGCAGAAAGACTACACATTGTGGTGGTCCACATCATCTAATAAATACATCAGATATGTAACTAATGAAGCATATAGGCTGGACTTTTTTTAACACTTATGACAATTAAGCAAGTATATTTAATGAATTAACGTCTATTCGGTGTCGCTATTTCGTTTTTTAGATTTCATTTCCGATGAGTATCGGAATAAAACCTAAAAACAGAAATATAGAAAGTCGACGGACTTTTATTCTCTCAATGTGTCACACAAAACCACTACTGATACGTTAAAAACACGATAAAAGTGCTTCATTTCTTGCATCTATATTGCTATACTCTAGCACGATGTGTCCCACAAACGTTTGCAGTCTAAATTTCTCCAGAAATTCTGTCCTTATAGTTTCGTCCATTTCGCATTCTGTTATATACAGGGTAATTATAATTAAAGTTAAAATTTCAAAATGCTGTAGAAATAACACCACTGGTCAGAAAGACGTCAAATTGCAACAGAATAGTATCGAAGGAGGAGGAAAACGTATGGCAGAAGAAAAGAAATAGTGTGAAAATTGATCTATAGATGGCGCTATATGTGTCAGAATACGCAAATGAGAACACCTGTCATGCGCACGACCCATTGAAGTTGGTATAAAAACGCCGGGTACATGGCTGTTCCTACTTTCGAGTCTGCGACGTTCGCGATTACTCTCAATGCAGGATCGCGCTCTGCTTGTAAAGCTATATTACAAGTATGATGACTGTGCACAAGTCGCTCTGCAGAAGTTTCGGACACTGAAGGGTTTGAAAAAAGGCGTTGGTCCGATGACTGCCGTGGGTCTGGAGAAAATGATCCGGAAATTCGAAAAGACGGGTTCTTTTCGTGTGCCATCTGGTAGAGGGAGGAAATGAATTGATTCAACGTCAGTGGAAACAGTGGCCACAGCATTGCAGGAGGAGACGAGTGGTGGTGTGCAAACGTGTAGTGCACGCAGAATTGCCCGAACATTAGAACATACCCGTGAGCACGGTGTGTAAAATCCTACTAAACATCCTTCTATGCTACCCATTCAAAATTACCCATGTGCACGAGATGCTTGCTGTTGACCTGTCAGCAAGAGACCTTTGCTTTAGAATTTCTTGCTCGCATGGAAGTGGACAATGATTGACCGTGGAAGATTTTGTGGACATGTGACAGGATATGTCAATTCACAGAATTGTCGAATACGGACAACGGAAAATCCACACGAAAATGAACCAGTATCACTTAATTCTGAAAATCTCACTGTGTGGTGCGGGTTTACTGCATCATTTATCATAGGACAAATTCGAAGAGACAGTTGTTTCCGGTCCTGTTACTGTACCGTCACTAGTAAGCGCCATGAGTGTCTTTTGAGCAACCACGTCATTCCAGTTCTCAGACAGCGTGGATGTGTGGATGGGATCATTTTTATGCACGATGGCGCACCTCCGCACATTGAAAATCCAGTTAAGCAGCTGCTGAAGCGCCATTTCGGAAATGCTGGAATTATCAGCCGCGATTTCCCTACAGCCTGGCCGTCCCGACCTCCTGATCTTAATCTGTGTGACTTCTGGCTGGCGCAACACATTCTGAACATGACCCCGGAAACACTTCGATCAATTGGAACATGCTGTTTCTCGATTTCAGCTTGTTGCAAAAAAAAAAACGGTGGACAGCACACAGAACATTTTTTGCGCCAGTCACATGGAAATTAATAATCTGATTTGATTTTGATTGGTGCTTTTTATGGGGTTTTTGGTCTCAGGACAGTTAAAAACCGATTTTTCCCATCCGATGAGATATAACCTTGCCGTGGTGGATGGGCTTACGTAACTAACAGTATCACACCTGTACACCCATGCACACTAAGTAGTGCAGCTTGTTTAACGTCAAATGTGCACCTTAGGCATTGTTGTATGATTCATCATTTACAGTCATCCACTATTAAGTTATGATGCTTACAGCGCCATCTATTGTTACATTTTGTAACTATTTTTCTTATGCCATGCGTTTTCCCCCTTCTCCGATTATATTCCGTTGCAATTTGACGTCATGCTAAGCAGTGGTGTTATTTCTACAGTTGTTTGAAAGTTTAATTATTATCACCCTGTATATTAGAACAGCATTTACTCCAGCGCTAAGTGACAAAAGACGAACGTTTGTAGGGCGGTTGGCACGTCAGCGCTATACACCGCACAATTTGTTGGGTGGAGTGATGGGGGGTCGGCTTTCGGGTGGTCCTACCCGTCCGACATGAAAGTTCGTCGATCGGTCAAAACGCCTACAAACGTCCAGCTCGTCGTTCGAACGGTCGTGCCTTGTAAGGCAGCCGCGATGTTATCTTTGAACAAGATAACGCAACACCGCACGTCACCGTGTTTTCCCGACCAATCTCTACACAGACGGTGTTCGACTATTGCCCTGGCTAGCGCGTTCTCTAGATCTCTCACTCAGTCGAAACATCTGGTCATGGGTTACCGCGAAGCTACCACGTCATCACCTGCCAGCCATTACGATTGATGAAATATCGTGTAGGGTAAAGCTGATACGAGAGAAGACGCACTTTCCGTTTTCATACTTGCCGGTATGTGGCACCAACAGTTTGCTGATAGCGAGGTAGTAGTTGTATAGGACAGACGTGCTGAAAATTCTGTAGAATTTGTGAGCATATTCGCAGGTTTTAGGAGGGAATTTTATCACTGACTGGCCGATCTAAGTGTTTGAAATTTCACGTAGTGCAGTGTTGTTATATAATGGGAATGCAAAGGTATTAGCGAAAAACCGAATGATCCAAGCGATAGACAGATATTTTTACATCGGAAAGACAAGGTGCGTCTTCTTCACTGCCGCTTTAGGACAGATGACGCATGAAAGCAGTAAGAGAGAAGTCGAAAAGCCAAAACGGGTATCAATTTATTGCGCTGAGATTTCGCCGCTATGGTGTCGTAGTTTGTCTAAACCACACGTGTTGTGCTTGCAGGTTAAATACATAATGCCGAGTACCTATATTCGGATGATGAATCGAGCTTCTTGGAGTGAAGCTAATTTGAGAAATGCGGCCAACGCGCTAATGATTCAGCAGGCTTCAATGTCGATGAATGTATAGAATGTCTGGAACTTTATTCTGAAACCCTATACTAAGCTGACTGGTTACAGTGTGTAGTGCGAAAACTTAGGTTGCATGAAGATTATTCAGTTTACAAATAACATTTGTACCTTTTGTGGAAGAAACAAAAAGCAATGAAAATTACAGTTATACAAAAGTAGAAAAATACTTCCTATTTCGTAATTTATTCGTTTGTTTAGTTGCCCATCTATGTATAGTTTCATTCAGTTTTTACGTTTGTATCGGTTAAAACATGCTTTTGTAATATTTAAGTTATTCTGACTTCTTAATTGTTTTCACTGTCTTGAAACTGTACTGAAAGCTTCCTACTCCGGTTGTAAACCAGTAGGCTAGACTTGTCTTTGTAATTAAACGAACCAGTTGCAACGTACGATGATGAGACATCTCTCTTAACCATGGAACCTCATCTTACCCACCCAAGGAGGACAGCTGGTAGCGTTCAGTCTTTTTAGATAGTGTACAAAATTCCAGTTTCATTGGTGAATTTAGAGACGTTATCTTTTTCTCAAAGACGAGAAATGTGTGCCAAACATTTGGCAAGCATTTATACATTTACATATGCACTTTTACGGGATTTAGACACTGTTTTCGAAATATGTGTCATCTCTCCTCGCTTTACCAGAGAGATGAAACAGGATGGAACGACGTGCCCGTGTCTGTCATCCCAGTGCAATTACACTGGGTGCCGAGTCGGGTGAGGGCCATTGTTGTTACAATACGTGGCAATTCACTGCACTTAACTTCGCAGCCTGTATTCCCCAAATTCACCTACAAATTTAACAATACATTCCTCTTACCGTACTTCACACGCACAAGTATAATTTCGTGGTACTGCAACTTGATGCCCACCCGGAAAACTCTCAATAGCAAGTCGTCACTTGGAGTTCATCCCATACTCGACGTAAAACGTTCATTTCAGTTCCTTCCAAGGCAGTGCTGATGCGATCTCGAAGACAGATTTCTTACTGACCGAGGCACAAAGTCTTTATCTTTCACATAGCTCCAGGCAAAGAAATAAGTGGGGTGAGCGTCGAGGTCATGAGAGTTTCCAGTCACTGTCGCCACCACGGCCGATCCAGTGGGTTATTAGTGTTGCGTTTAACAGTTTCTGTATATCAAGATGAAGGCGTGCAGAACAGAACATGTTTATAAATGGAGTGCACACTGTCGGCCTATAGTTACAGGATGAGCCAATTGTTCAGCATGCCCATGTACACGTGTTTTTTGTCTGTCCCTTGGAGAAGAAAAGAAAAAGCCTCTTCCATTTGGAGTTGTAACTGTGTTGCAACCTCTACGTTAAAACTGAACTGGAAGCGATTCGTTTTGCCCCCCAGCTTCAGAGATCTGTAGCTACTGCATGCAGTAAGCCCATTGCTTCCATCGTCTCCAGCTTATCGTCCCACGTGCTGTTTGCGGGTGGAACGGTAGAGAAATAATGAAAGGTGGCTACACTGAGCCACAGCGCCAGAGATTGCGCCAAAGAGTTTTATTCCGCCGCCTCCACAGGCAGTTCTTGTCGAGAAGTCGTGGTGGAGAGTGCTTGTCGAGATGTGGCAGTAGTGAGTCGGTGTTGAGATGTTGTAGTAGGGAGTGCTTGTTCCATGTTTTATGCAGTTGTTTGATGGGCTAGACAGCAGATGTTGTTCGAATGGAGATATTGTAATGATCAGAGTGCTTTTCGTCAATATATATGAAGGTAAAAAAATTCCCTTTTCTTTTTAATATTTCAATGTCTTAAATAATGCGTCATTACAGGTTCAGTCAACAAAGCATCTGGCTTGTGTTCTTGTATTAGAGTGTAATTCTGGTTTCCTTACGCAATCATAGTATTTATGTTTTTTTTAATTGCTTCAGTATAAATGGTATTTAAGGATGTGTACGTTGAATCACACTTCCACATACAGAACAGCGACCTTGTGCCTTGTTGTTTCGTAGGTTTTATAGTTGCTGGGGACTTAATTAATTAATTGTGTTAACGGAAATTTTCTTTCATTCTTTGTTGTTATTCTATGCAGTCAGATTGCGTACTAAAACTAGTCAGGGCCAACCGGTTACGAGACTTCGTAATCGGACAGACAACTACAAAAAAATTAAAAATATTTTCATTTATTTAATTAAGCCCCCATGCAATAACTTGAAGCTGGTTCGATGAACCGTCTACCAGGAACTTAACTGCGAACTGCGGAGTAGTCATGCAGATGTAGACAGACGGCTCTGTTATATTAAGCAGTCTGACATATGCACAGTGTGTGGTCAGTTGTTATCAGTTGTGAGACAGCATTCTAGTTGCCTTTCAGTCAACACTTTGACATGTTCGCACACTTTCTGTGTGATCTACAGCTACACCTATTGCTACATCTATATTCTACAAATCACAGTGAAGTGCATGGCGGAGGTACGTCCTATTGTATCAGTTATTAGGTTTTCTTCCCGTTCCATTCACATATGAAGGGCGGGAAGAATGATTGTTTGAACGCCTCTGCGTGTGCTGCAGCTATTCTCCGATTGTCCTCATGATCCCTATGTTAGCGATACGCAGGGGGTTGTAGTACATTCCTAGAGTCAGCATTTGAAGCCGCTTGTTTAAACTTTCTTAATAGACGTCCTCGGCATAGTTTTCGTCTATCTTCAAGAGTCTGTCAGTTCAGTTTCTTCAGCATCCCTGCGACACTCTCCGACGGGTCAAACAAACCTGTTGCCACTCGTGCTGCCCTTCTCTGTATACGTACAGTACCCCTGTTATTCATATGTGGAACAGGTTCCACACACTTCAGCGATATTCTAGAATGGGTCGCACGAGTGATTTGTAAGCTATGTCCTTTATAGATCCATTGTACTTCCCCAGTATTCTCCGACTACCAAAACAACAGGGCTGTGTTACTGGACTGAGTTCCTGGACACCCAAAAAGCCTTCGATCGTCTCCGGGACAACGGCTTCACGCTGGTTTCCCCGACGGATTCTTATGTCTGATATATTCACACCTCATGAACAGAAGTTTCAACACTGTAATTCAGAGCCGGCCTTAGTGGCCGACCGATTCTAGGCGCTTCAGTCCGGAACCGCGCTGCCGCTACGATCGCAGGTTCGAATCCTGCCTCGGACATGGATGTGTGTGATGTCCTTAGGTTAGTTAGGTTTAAGTAGTTCTAAGCGTAGGGGACTGATGACTTCAGATGTTAAGTCACATAGTGCTTAGAGCCATTTGAACCATTTCAACCCCAGTATTCTACTAATAAACCGAAATTTACCACCTGCCTTACCCACAATTGAACCTATTTCATATCCCTACAAAGTGTTACACCCAGATATTTGTACGAGTTGGCCGAGTCAAACTGTGACTCACTGATATTATGTTCATAGGATACTACGTTGTCTCGTTTTGCTAAGTGCACAGTTTTACATTTCTGAACATTTAAAGCAAGTTGCCGATCTTTGCACCACGTCGAAATCTTATCAAGATCTCACTGAATATTTATGCAGCTTCTTTCAAACAGTACGTTGATTACAGATAACTGCATCATCTGCAAAAAGGATAAATCATTAATACCCCCTTCGTCAGAAAAACATAAAAATAGAAAATTGCACTTACCAAGTAATGATTCTAGCTCCTATCAAAGTAGTTCCCCTGGCTATATGTACACAGCTACCAACTCTTCTTGAGGTTTTGGAAGCAAGCAGGGAAATTTTCAACTGCGATGCTTGTAAGCTCATTTGCCACAGCCTGTTGGATGTCTTCGATATCCTGATGAAACTTTCCCTTCAGCCACCTTTTCACTCGCGGAAACAAGAAAAAATCGCAAGGTTGGGCGGATGTGGGAAGGCAGTAACAGAATGTCTCGCCAGATACTCGGTAACAGAGAAAGCAGTATGGGGCCTTGCATTGTAATGCTGTAAGAACTAGTTCTGAGAATGCCAGAAATCAGGACGGTGACGTCGAATTACTTGTCGCAAACGTTTCAAGACTTCGATGTAAAGAGTTTAGTTCACTGCTTAACCTGGAGGAACATATTCATGGTGAACTAATCCTTTACTATCAAAGAATGGGGTCAACACTGTCTTCGTTCTCGAAGGTTGTCATCTGATTTTTTTGGAGGCTGGTGATCCAGGACTCTGTCACGCAGCAATTTGACGCTTCGTGAGGATCATACTGGTAGCACCAACTTTCATCCCCAGATATAATCTTTGGCAGAAAAATGGGATCTCGTCTGCCTCTATCCAGTAGTTCAGTAAAAACTCTCTGTCTTTCCTCCTTCTGCTAGTGTGTGAGAGACGAGTTTTGCAACAAATTTCCGTTTCCCTAAATCTTCGCGTAAAGTCTTATGACACGTATAATGATTCAAATTAAGTTCTTCTGATTTCGTACACACACTTCTTACAGTAACTGCCTTACACGCTTCATGTTTGCGCCGGTATGTGCTATAAATGGACGATCAGTTCTCGTATCGTCTTCCACTGAATGTCTGCCTTCAAGAAACCTTGTGCCACTCGAAAACACGACTTTCTGAAAGTGTCTCGCCTGCATGTGCTTGCTTAATCATTATCCTCGTTTCATTAGGGGTTGTTCCGAGTTTAATACAACTTACTGTTCACTCTTCGCTCACAATAAGCATCCATTGTGTCACCGTGACTAACGCGCCATTACCCCAAACAGAGTGTTGCTTAGTACAGCCTTGACACCTAGTAAGTTTGCACGGAAACATGGCCAAGATCATTTCAAGGACGCACACCTACCAGGTAACATAAAAACAACATTTGTTCCTTTTTAGCCATGCAAACTCAAAAATAAAATAAAAAAGTCTGTCCTGGAACTTTTCTGACAAAGGGAGTATACAACTTGAACAACAAGGGTCTCAACACACTTCCCTGGGGCACACCCGAAATTAATTTTAGATATGACCATGACCTTCCTTCCACGATAACCCGCTGCGTCTTCCCTACCACAAAGTCCTCAATTGAGTCACAAATTTCGCTTAATACACCATATTATCGTACTTTTGACAATAAGCGTAGACGTGGTACTGAGTTAAGTGTTTTTCGAAAATCAAGAACTACTACACCTACCTGACTGCCTTGTTCAGTATGTCAAGAGAGAAAAGTGAGAGTTGGATATCACATGATCGGTGTTTTCGGATTCCAAGCTTGTTGGCATGGAGGAGATCATTCTATTCTAGATACCTCATTATGTTGGAGCTCCGAATATGTTCTAAGATTCTACAACAAATCGATATTAAGGACAATGGACGGTACTTTTGTGGATCACTTCTACTGTCCTTCTAATAGACGGTTATGGCTTGTGCTTTCTTCCAACTACTGGGAACGGTTTTTTGTTCGAGGGCTGTACAATAGATTAATGCTTGAGGGATCTACAACAGATTATTGTTAGAGTTGGGGCTAACTCAGCCGCAAATTCAGTATACAATCGGATAGGAATTCCATCGCACCCAGGAACTTTGTCCAGTTTTAACGATTTCAGCTGTTTCTCAACGCTACTGACACTAATACTCATTTCATTCACCTTTTCAGTGGTACGAGGATTAAATTGGGGCAATTCTCTTGGGGTTCCCTTTGTAAAGGATTATTTGAGAATGGAGTTAAGCATTTCAGCTTTTGCTTTGCTACCCTCAATTTCAGTTCCTATCTCATTGGCTAGGGACTGAACACTAACTTTGGAAGCACTAACAGCCTTTATGTACGACCAGAATTTCGTTGAGTTTTGTGAAAGATTACCTGATAATATTTGCTATGGTACTCTTGAAGGCTTAACGCATTACTCTCTTGATAGCCAAACACCTTTTATTCAGTATCGCTCTATCTGTAGTCCTATGCTCTGTTTTGCATCTATTATGTAGTACGCTGTGGTTCTTTAGAAGTTTCATTATAGTGACTGTCACCATGGAGGTTTCCTCCCATTATGAACTGTTCTACACTGAGTACACATCTAGTCTTTTAAACTTGAGCCGTAGTTTCTCTACATGCTCCTGCCCTGTGCCGAAAGTTTTAGGTTCCTCATTGAAATATGAAACCACTGATGTTTTATCTAGTTAACTGAACATATATCTTTCTGCTTGTTTTAGTTGTCATTTGTACGTTGGTAACTATTATTGCCACAACCGTGTCATTGCCATTGATACCTGTTTCAATATGAACATCCTCAATTAAGATCATATCTATTTGTTGCCTTTAGATGCAGTGTATTTCTATCATGAGTGGGATTCCGAACTGTCTGTTCTAGGTAGTTTTCAGAGAATGCATTCATTAAAGTTTCACAGGATGTCCTATAATTCCCATCACTAATAAGACTGTATTTTACCCAATTGATTGTTGGACGATTAAAGTCTTCACCGATGACTGCAGTATGATTGGGCAGCTTACGTAAAAGAGAATTGAGGTTTTTTCCTAATGTTCTCGGTTACATCAATAGATGCGTCAGATGGGCGATAGAGGGATCCTACTACCATTTTTTTCCCACCTCTGATACTGAGTCTTGATGAAACGTTGTCTACTGTGATAAAATACACCCGCTCCATTTCCCATTAGCCTATCCTTTCATGTTGCGGTACTTGACACGTCTCCGTTGCTGCATCTCGATCGACACAATACAACCTCTGTGAGGCGCGACAGCGCGCGGTGAAGCGCCTCAGGGCTCATCAGTGAACTTCACGGCTGCTTGTTTTTAAGGTAACGCCACCGTTTCAGTCGTTATAAGTGGAGTCCACAGGTGTGGGAACACCCGGTCGCAAGGGCCGCAAAAAAAGGCCGGCCAGAGGAAACATCGGAATGGTTGCCAAGTAGTATACTGAAAGTTACGGACGGGTATCGGAAGAATATTGGACAGTGACCTGCAAGTAGGGAATGTGATTCAATATTGAAACATCCATGAAAGTTTTCTTCTAATCTCGTGGCATGCATTCTTACTGTAATTCAATAATAGTTTTCGACAAAGAGCGTAATAAACTAACACTATCTCAATTCGTTGTGCTTAATGAACTTCACCGGACCAATCATCAAATAATTCTAATGCTGAAACATCCCACAGTCGACAATGAGATAAGTAATTATTAACATCAACGAACTGAGCAAGCAATAGCGCTCATATACTACAGTAAAAAAGGATGATTCCTTCCAAGTACGGCCGGCCGAGGTGGCCGAGCGGTTCTAGGCGCTACGGTCTGGAACCGCGCGACCGCTACGGTCGCAGGTTCGAATCCTGCCTCGGGCATGGATGTGTGTGATGTCCTTAGGTTAGTTAGGTTTAAGTAGTTCTAAGTTCTAGGGGACTAATGACCTCAGAAGTTGAGTCCCATAATGCTCAGAGCCATTTGAACCATTTGAACCTTCCAAGTACCGGAAATCACGCGTCCGATCGTATCGACAGCTCACTAAGCCGCTCACGGCGAGACACGGTAGCCGTACGTCTTGCTTACGAACTGCACCCATGACAGAGGGGTAGTGTACACTACATGCCCACATGGAGGCAGAGGCGGGCACTTGGCCGTCTCTTTCACATGGTTTTATAATTAATACAATAGCGGGAATGTATGACTGAATTGGTTATCTACTATGTTTATCTTGACAAAACAGAGCGGCTGACGGAGTCAAACACGAAATTTTCATCATCAGGCGATAGTATTCGTTTTATACACTGAAGCGCCAAAGAAACTGATGTAGGCACGCGTATTCAAATACAGATATATGTTAAAGGCAGAATAAGGCGCAGCGGTCGACAGCGCGTATACAACACAAGTGTCTGGCGCATTTGTTAGGTCGGTAACTGCTGCTACAGTGGGAAGTTATCAAGATTTAAGTGAGTTTGAACGTGGTGTTATAGTCGGTGCATGAGCGATGGGACACAGAAATCCGAGGTAGCGCTGGAGTGGCGATTTTTCCGTACGACCATTTCACGAGTGTAACGAGAATATAAGGAATCCGGTAGATCCAATCTGCGACATCGCTGCGGCCTGAAAAAGATACTGCAAGAAAGGGACCAACGACGACTGAAGGCAATCGTTCAACGTGTCAGAAATGCAACCCTTCCGCAAACTGTTGCAGAATTCAAAGCTGGGCCATCAACAAGTGTCAGCGTTCGAACCATTCAATGAAACATCATCGACACGGGCTTTCGGAGCTGAAGTCCCACTCGTGTACCCTTGAAGACTGCACGACACAAAACTTTACGCTTCGCCTGGACCCGTCAACACCGACAATGGACTGTTGACGACTGGAAACATGTTACCTGGTCGGATGACTCTCGTTTCAAATTGTATCGAGCGGATGGACGTGTACGGGTATGGAGACAATCTCATGAATCCATAGACCCTCCATGTCAGCAGGAGACTGTTCAAGCTGGTAGAGGTTCTGTAGTGGTGTGGGGTGTGCGCAGTTGGAGTGATATGGGACCCCTGATACGTCTAGATACTACTCTGACAGGTGATACACTCCTGGAAATTGAAATAAGAACACCGTGAATTCATTGTCCCAGGAAGGGGAAACTTTATTGACACATTCCTGGGGTCAGATACATCACATGATCACACTGACAGAACCACAGGCACATAGACACAGGCAACAGAGCATGCACAATGTCGGCACTAGTACAGTGTATATCCACCTTTCGCAGCAATGCAGGCTGCTATTCTCCCATGGAGACGATCGTAGAGATGCTGGATGTAGTCCTGTGGAACGGCTTGCCATGCCATTTCCACCTGGCGCCTCAGTTGGACCAGCGTTCGTGCTGGACGTGCAGACCGCGTGAGACGACGCTTCATCCAGTCCCAAACATGCTCAATGGGGGACAGATCCGGAGATCTTGCTGGCCAGGGTAGTTGACTTACACCTTCTAGAGCACGTTGGGTGGCACGGGATACATGCGGACGTGCATTGTCCTGTTGGAACAGCAAGTTCCCTTGCCGGTCTAGGAATGGTAGAACGATGGGTTCGATGACGGTTTGGATGTACCGTGCACTATTCAGTGTCCCCTCGACGATCACCAGTGGTGTACGGCCAGTGTAGGAGATCGCTCCCCACACCATGATGCCGGGTGTTGGCCCTGTGTGCCTCGGTCGTATGCAGTCCTGATTGTGGCGCTCACCTGCACGGCGCCAAACACGCATACGCCCATCATTGGCACCAAGGCAGAAGCGACTCTCATCGCTGAAGACGACACGTCTCCATTCGTCCCTCCATTCACGCCTGTCGCGACACCACTGGAGGCGGGCTGCACGATGTTGGGGCGTGAGCGGAAGACGGCCTAACGGTGTGCGGGACCGTAGCCCAGCTTCATGGAGACGGTTGCGAATGGTCCTCGCCGATACCCCAGGAGCAACAGTGTCCCTAATTTGCTGGGAAGTGGCGGTGCGGTCCCCTACGGCACTGCGTAGGATCCTACGGTCTTGGCGTGCATCCGTGCGTCGCTGCGGTCCGGTCCCAGGTCGACGGGCACGTGCACCTTCCGCCGACCACTGGCGACAACATCGATGTACTGTGGAGACCTCACGCCCCACGTGTTGAGCAATTCGGCGGTACGTCCACCCGGCCTCCCGCATGCCCACTATACGCCCTCGCTCAAAGTCCGTCAACTGCACATACGGTTCACGTCCACGCTGTCGCGGCATGCTACCAGTGTTAAAGACTGCGATGGAGCTCCGTATGCCACGGCAAACTGGCTGACACTGACGGCGGCGGTGCACAAATGCTGCGCAGCTAGCGCCATTCGACGGCCAACACCGCGGTTCCTGGTGTGTCCGCTGTGCCGTGCGTGTGATCATTGCTTGTACAGCCCTCTCGCAGTGTGCGGATCAAGTATGGTGGGTCTGACACACCGGTGTCAATGTGTTCTTTTTTCCATTTCCAGGAGTGTACTTCATTCTGAAATTGTTGTCTTGGAATATCATTTCATGGGAGTAGTTACTCTCCACATCCCACTGTTTATCATTACGCATTATCACACCTCACAGTTTGAATATATTTTGGAAATTTTATTTAGAAACAGAAATCTAGCTTAGCCGTTGCCTGCTTGCTGTCTGCTGTCGTGTTTTCGAGAAACGTGCAACAATATTACCAAGAAGCGAGGTAAATGGAAATTTTGATTAGGGTCAGATAATTGTTTTACTTCCGCTGCGCATTTAATATAAAGACAAGATGCATTCAGATCGGTTACAGTTCAGTTCAAATTAGGTAGTGTTTAGTCAAGGGTCAGCATACGAGTTTAAGTTGGATAACAACCTGTGGGGACATAGTTTTGGCAATACGTAGACTCTTATAGAGTGGCAGGTAAGTTGGGCTGAATTTCAGACAGAAACAAATGCATTGGGAAGGTTATAAAATTTACAAAGAACTTGACAATATGAGCCCATTTGCCAGTACGGCTTTGCATTGTATCCTTTCCTGAGGAAATCTGTAACTCGTCCTTGATATCGTCTATAGTGGCAGTGGGACAGAGTTGATTCCCGAGCTGGTGTCACACACGTTCTTTCGGCGACACACCTGAGGGTGTTGCCGGACACGCAGACTTTTCGTAGAGACATGTGCCGTGTGTGGATGACCATTGTCCTGTTGAAAAATGGCACGACGACTCTGTCGCGTGAGAGGTAACACATGGCAACGCAGGATTTCCGTGACGTATCGCTTTGCCGTCATATATCTCTACCAGCCATTCCCTGAAGACGTGACAGTGGCCGCCGCACTCGATAACTCCAGGAGTAAAAAGAAAGAGTTAAAATAATGGGACCTGTTGCCAGGTCAACATCGTACTCACGGGCGGTGTCATCCGGGGCAGGGCAGAACCGCGGTACACCGCTAAACAAATGCGACGCTATTCATGTATAGTTCACGGCTCCCGGTCACGACACCACTGCAAACGCATCTGTTTCTGTTGTGGTGCTAACGGCAGGCTATGTGTGGGCGGCAATTTCCTAGTCCGGGTGCTGCTAGTCTCTGACAAATAGCACGAGATGACACAAAAGCAACTGGGAGTCCATTAGTTGTTCTGTTGTTCTCTGGAGTAGAAGTGAAGGGGTTACGATGTGCTTCGTGCACGATACGGTGATCCTCTCTTGTTGTGGTCAAATGGCGTGGAGTGAAAACTTAACGACAGGTATGCCTGCCCTCACATTCTCATGCAATCGGGACACTGTCACACCGAAAGCCGCAAAAACTGAATCCCGCAAGATTCGACCAGCTGACCAAACGGAGACCCCGAATGAAGCCACTCTGAAGTTCTGTCAGGAGCTGATAACGTTTTCTCACGCGAATACGGACATCTCCATGTTCTTCACAGTGATCACTCGACGTCTGACGTTGTGCATGTCCCTTATACATCCTACCAGGCCTGGTAACAACACTAAACACGAACAACGCTAATCCACTGTGGTGACAGTCGGCCATTTCTTCTGGGTGCTTCACTTCTTAACCATACTTGCGGCTGGTTGCTCCTTAAACTGTAAACCGAGATATATATATAGATAGATAGATAGATAGATCGATAGATAGATAGATAGATAGATAGATCGATAGATAGATAGATAGATAGAGAATAAGCACTTGTATCTGCATAAATACAGTTTTGCAAGCCACTGTATACTGTGCAGTGAAGGTTACTCGTATACGAGTATAATATCGCATTTCCTCCAAAAATTTTCATTTAATTTAGTTGATCATCTGGTCCGATGTCCTGTATCCTGTACGCACATATTTTGTTCACTGTGCGACAACGTGAAACTGTATCGAACGCAGAACCAGACCATCGCGGGAATGTTTTTATTCCCTCATGAATTTTATTGTAAATAATCCACTGAGGTCAAAAGGAGCAATGATGTGCACAATTACAATACCAGATGGAAAAATGAAATTCATTATTTCACTTTATGATTGTCTTCAGGCCAATAAGGGATGTACAGTGCTGCCACCAGAATCTTTGACTAGATACCAAATGACAAAAAAAAAAAAAATGCCTTGCAGATAGCAAGCTGAAAAAGTTTGTCCTCTACAAGTCCTCCTGTTCCGTAGCAGAATTTAAATTTGTGTAATGTGTAAAAGGTGATGGGTAGGAATTATTAACTCATATCCGAATATATTAAAATGATGAGTCACGCAACATGAAATCAGTCAACCAGTCAACCAACCAATCATGATTTGGTTTATTTCAAAATGTTGCATTTTCCTTACCTAAGCCACATAATAATCACACAGTTGATTAAAAGTTGATTTATCACTAACAGCCTCTTCAGATCGTGTTATTGCAATTCAATTCTGTCAATTTTTACTGGATGGGCGATCGTGCTTCTGCCAAACTTTTTTTTCTTTTTTTTTTTTTTAACCCGTCCTGTCGCACCATAAGAAATGAGGCCTGATTTTACATTTGCTATTTATTTTGTGGAAGTCTGTTTAGATTCTGGTATGGGATTTGCTTGATGACTGCAGCGTGTTATCGGGAAATGCGTCGTGCGTATGATACAGTGATTGGCATTATTGATCATTATTGTGGTTGAAGCAACTACTTTAAAAGATCCAGGACCTGCCTTGACCGTACCTTAACAGTATGTTCCAATTTGAAGAACATGCGACTTCGATATTGAATTATCTATTAACTGACAGCCTAGGAAATAACGTATTCTCGAGAAGATTTATGGTTACACCCGAAACCGGTAATTTTAAGTGATTATCGTGTGCTTTAGTTAGTTATTGATCAATATGTCAATAACAGAATTACACATCCAAAATATTTTCTTTTAAGCTGATTACCTTGCATTACTGACAAGTTATTATGACTCACTGATCCCTCTATGCCACCGACCCACACCCCCATCAACTACAGAATGTGCTCATAAAGTTTTAGCCATCACACAGAAAAGACAAAGTCATGTAGTCAATATTTTGACTGTCTGCAGATACATGTCTGCACTCACAGTGCACACTGAAATCCCTGAGCTTCAGTTCCGTAGCCGCCACTACGGGAATGAAAACGTAACGGCGTAGCTTGTCTCTCCAATGAGGTGACAAAAATTAAGGTGGCAACTCCTAATATCGTGTCGGAGCTCCATTTGCCCGGCGTAGTGCAACAACTCGACGCAGCGTGGACTCAACAAGTCGTTGGAAGTCCCCTGGAGAAATACTGAGTCACGCTGCCTCTATAGCCGTCCAAATTTGTTAGTGTTGCCGGTGCAGGATTTTGTGCACGAACTAACCTCTCGATTATGTCCCATAAATGTTCGATCGGATTCATGTAGGGTGAGCTATGTGGCCAAATCATTCACTCGATTTGTCCAGAATGTTCTTTAAACCAGTCGCGAACAATTGTTGCCCAGTGACATGGCGCATTGTCATCCATAAAAATTCCAAGTCATTTGACAACATGAAGTCCATGAATGGCTGCAGATGGTCTCCATGTAGCCAGACATAACCGTATCCAGTGACCGATCGGTTCTGTTGGACCAGGTGATCCAGGCCATTCCACGTAAATGCCAAACCCGTTGGAGCCACCAACTCCTTACAACGTGCGCTGTTAACAACCTGGGTCCATGGCTTCGTGGGGTCTATGGCACACACTAATTCTACCATCAGCTCTTACCAGTTGCTGCCATAGCTGTGCTTCACACACTGATTTCCGAGGCTATTTCAAGCAGCGTTGCTTTTCTGTCAGCACTGACAACTCACGCAAACGCCGCAGCTCTCGATCGTTAAGTGAAGGCCGTCAGCCACTGCGTTGTCCGTGGTGACATAATGCCAGAAATTTGGTATTCTCGGCACATTCTAGATATTGTGTATCTCGCAATATTGAATTCCCTAACAATTTCCGAAACAGACTGTCCCATTCGCTTAGCTCCAACTACCATTCCACCTTCAAGCTCTGTTAATTCCCATCATGTGGCTATAATCACATCGGAAATCTTTCCACATGAATCACTGGTGTACAAATGATAGCTCCGCCAATGCAATGCCCTTTTATAACTTAGGCACGTGATACTACCGCCATATCGCTACTCCATGACTTTTGTCACCTGATTTTGTTTCTGCTCTAACGGCGTGCTGCGAGACTGACAATGACGCAGGGATTTCTGTATGCAGCAGGACAACGGACCTGTAATTGAAACCAAACAAAATATTGATTACATAACTTCGTTACTTCGAATTGATAGTTAAAACTTCACAATTACCCATTATAGATTAGTTCTTGCCGTTTGATTTACTTTCAGGTCCCCGAATTTTCAGGGCATTGTTTTCCAGCGTTACCCATTCACTGCTGAATTAAACCCTGTTTCGTTCTGGCGCGTGTCACTAGGTTCTATATCACTATTAAGAAACTTCCTGGCAGATTAAAACTGTGTGCCAGACTGAGACGCGAACGAGGGACCTTTGCCTTTCGCGGGCAAGTGCTCTACCAACTGAGCTACCCAAGCACGACTCACACACCGTCCTCACAGTTTTAATTCCGCCAGTACCTCGTCTCCTACCTTCCAAATTCTACAGAAGCTCTCATGCGAAACTTGCAGAACTAGCACTCCTGAAAGAAAGGATATCGCGGAGACATGGCTTAGCCACAGCCTAGGGGATGTTTCCAGAACGAGATTTTCATTCTGCAGCGGAGTGTGCGCTGATATGAAACTTCCTGGCAGATTAAAACTGTGTGTCGGACCGAGACTCGAACTCGGGATCTTTGCCTTTCGCGGGCAAGTGCTCTACCAACTGATATCAGCGCACACTCCACTGCAGAGTGAAGATCTCATTCTGGAAACATCCCCTAGGCTGTGGCTAAGCCATGTCTCCGCAATATCCTTTCTTTCAGGAGTGCTAGTTCTGCAGGTTCGCAGGAGAGCTTCTGTAAAGTTTGGAACGTAGGAGACGAGATACTGGCAGAAGTAAAGCTGTGAGGAGGGGGTGTGAGTCGTGCTTGGGTAGCTCAGTTGGTAGAGCACTTGCCCGCGATAGGCAAAGGTCCCGAGTTCGAGTCTCGGTCCAGCAAACAGTTTTAATCTGCCAGGAAGTTTCATATAAGCGCACACTCCGCTGCAGAGTGAATATCTCATTCTGTATATCATTATTGATTCACTATGTTCCAGCCGCCTTCTTGACGTCATCTCTTGTAGGCTCCTGTAATGCTTTATTTGTACATTTAAGCTCTCCAGGAAAGGATTTTGTGCGTCCACCTGTAGCGAGCCTTGCTGTGGTACCTGGGCGATTCGATGTCACTTCAGATTGGCGTCTCTCCCTTGTCCACCTGTCAGCTGTGTTTCCCGCCGTTTAAGTTCTGCCCTAGAGTGACGTCCAGCACCCACCTCTCCATCGTCTTCTGGGAGCGCTGTACATTATGAGCGCTCACCTTGGTGGGATGGAGCTAATGTCTCTGGCGGAATTCTTCCTTAAGTTTCCAGCTTCATTCGAATATCTTTGTTGTTCAAGGTAAACTGAAGCAAATAACGAAATTTTACCTGTTGCTCATATACAACACAGTAGGAAGAATGCATGATTAAGTTTGTAGTGCTTGGAGGGTATGCAAGGTCCGGTATAGAGCACACTGAGCTGCCACGTCCGACAGCTGTGATTCTAACCCGAATCTAACTGAGCTTACATGACAGATACCGCTACGTAACGCTTTACGCAGTACCGGGAGTCGTGTGGAAAGACGACGTGTGCCCTGCTTTGTCGTTGGACGCACCACGGTCTGCGCGCCTCTCTCTGCTTCCGCTTCGAGGGTAGCCGCAGCAATAGCTGCAGCGCTTAGAATCCGTGGTGCCCCAGACATCGTCACACTATTAGTCTGGATGCTCGTCTTGCAGCAAACAAGGGCGCTTCCTGAATTGAGGTACGTGATATGGCTGTACAAGCTTGCTCTGCCGAGGGAACAATACGTCTGTAGAAAACTCTCGTGCTCTAGTCGCCTGGGGCTGCTGAGCTCCTGCATAGCTGTGATTACAGCACACCGGAACCCATCGATTCTACATTCGCATTTTACTCGTTGGATCCTAAGCAACGCGAGCGGCAACATCGCGGAACAACAAACCATAGTCTCGGTAGGCCATGATAGAATACCTATCATGAATGCCATCATACGGCACAACATCTCGCTACCTTTTGGAAGGCGGCCAAGATCCTGATGTTCAGAAAGCCGGGAAAAGACCACTGATCTCGCTGAGCAAGAGTGCTGAGAAGGTGATTTTAAAACTACCCACTGGGCTCTCCATCGACATCACCACCCTGAGGCCGGAAAAACTCGGCTGCAGGGTCACCACTCCACAGCGCAACAACTCCTCTGCGTAGTGGAACCTGTAACAGACTGATACAATACTATCAAAACAACAGGGGCTGTGTTACTGGATTGTGTTCCTGAACACCCAGAAAGCCTTGGATCGTCTCCGGGACAACGGCCTCATCCACAAACTCAGTGACGCTGGTTTTCCCGACGGACTCTTATGTCTGATACTTGTATATTCACACCTCACGATCAGAAGTTTCAACACTGACATTCAGAACAAACAGTCAACACGACACGGTATACAAGCCCGAGCACCCCAAGGCAGCATCCTGGGGCCTCTCTTCTTTAACCGTTACATTAATGATATTCCAACACATAACACAATGGTCATCATCTACGCAGATGACACTGCCATCTCACCGCAAGACGGGACACCATCAAACTCACGACTACAGACAGCACTCAGAACTGGCAAATCTTGGTTGGAGAAATGGCGTATCAGGGGTAAACGTCGGCAAATGCGAGGCAGTTCTGTTCACGTGCAGACCGAGATAATTGTACAGACACGGCCAATACGTTACCGTGAAAAAGTCAGATACGTCTGTGTCTGCGTAGATCGGAAGCTCACGTGGGGAGAACAACATAAAAAAGATCCCCAACAAATCATGAAGAGGCTCAAACAGCTGTACCCTATGCTTAACTGGCAGAGCACGTTGAATAGGAGGGTGTTGAGGTACATATACATAACACTTATCAGACCTGTGATGATACAGGCAGCTTCATTCTGGGGTTACACACGTCGCGCCGCCTGCTGGTCATACAGCACAAGGTATTACGGATCGTAAGCAATGCTCCAAGATACACGCGCACCGCGGACTTACATAATGAATACCGCCTCGATATTCTCATGGTATAGTCACCACACGACTATATAAATACTCCAGTCATTCCAACAATTCCTTCATCCTGAATCTGAGAAACTATGATCATAACCATAGATGGAGGCATAAACGCCCAAAAACACTTTTTCTTAGGGAAAATTAGCCACCTATGGAAGGACTAAATAAGCAAACAAAAAACGCCATACCAGCGAATTACTGAACTACAGCAAGTCTGTCGCGCTTAGCCAACTGCACGCATACAACCAACTAATCGGAACAAGCGGGGAAGCCTAACACACAAGTCATATACTAACCCCCACACGACTCTAGACAACGAGCGGCCAATTTTATAGTTCAACTGACTATTCATATAGTGAATCGATGTGTTACAGGTACACTGGCGCTGCAACTGGCCCTGTAGTTGTCGAAGATCAGCTACAACGGTAATATCTCTCTACTAATAACCCACAACACCGAAACATGACCCATAGCTACTGGCACAAACCCGTCAGTAGACCTACTACCCCATGAGATTATCGCAGAGCCGTCCCCCCCCCCCCCCCCCCCGGCGCTTACCGAGGCACTTCTTTCCCCTCAGCGCTCAAAACCCCAAATGTCTCTACTAATAACCCACAACACCGAAACATGAACCATAGCTACTGGCACAAACCTGTCAGTAGACCTACTACCCCATGAGATTATCGCAGAGCCTTTTTTTTTTTCCCCACGGCGCTTACCGAGGCACTTCTTTCCCCTCAGCCCTCAAAACCCCTACCCTTCAATGGCTTTCTGTCAGTCATCTCCTCTATGGGACCGTATTAGTGAGTGATCATACCCAGACGTACAGGCACTTCATAAACCCGCATTCTGCGACTACATTCGAATACTAACCACACAGCGGAGGTGACAGCAGAACTTTTTGTGATGGTGACCATGCTAGTGCGAGCGTGGAGAGCGTCCACTCCCTAGAAAATAAATAAATAAATAAATAAATAAATAAAATCCTCCTTCCACGAGACATAACACGGTCTTCTCAGCAATAATTAATATTCAAATGCGATTTCTGAATGGGAAACGCTTGCCTTTTGTATAGAATGTAGATGGCGTTGCTCCCTCAGTATGGTCCCACCGAAATATTGATCATCTGCTTACCGAAGCATGTCATGCAGATTTAACATTTGTAATATGACTCCTTCGTCGTGTCGCAATTTTAATGGCCAGTAGCGTATTTATTATTGCTGGGACCTCACAATGCATGTGTAAATTGAATTGCGAAGACATTCTGAAATTACGAGAAACAAATTTAACCAGAAAATTCAGAAGAATGACATAGAATCATTGTATAATTTTACCAAAGGAAAATTTCGGATCAGTAATAAGATTCAAAGCAAGTAGTGATGTGACCAAAATTGAAAGGAGATCATGTAAAGCTTTCAGTAAGTAATGAAATATGATACACAAAGTTGATACACAAAGTTGAGACTACAAATCTCGGGCCACTAAGCTTTTATAATATCAAATTATAGCTTACTACAGAAACGGAATTGCCGTCTGCTAGAAAAATAACTAACGTCAAACATAGTGGCTCTCTTGGGGGTTGGGACATATACAAATATACATCTGCCTGTTGGAGATAACCAAAATGCTGTAGATGATCTTGCCTTGTAGGACTGCGCGTAATCGAAACGAAGTCAGCTGTGTTTAACAGAAGGTCGAAGATGTCAATGCAAACAGTGAGACAGCTGCTGAGTAAAAAAAAAACACATTTCCTGATATTGGTAACAAACAGTTCAAATGTTTTTTTTTTCTGCAGCAAATATTGATTGGATCATAATGCTTCATAGAAAGACACACAAAGGTATTAAAATCAAATGCAAACGATTCAGTATTTGAAACTTCCTGACAGATTAAAACCGTGTGCCTGACCGAGACTCGAACTCGGGACCTTTGCCTTTCGCGGGCAAGTGCTCTACCATCTGAGCTACCGAAGCACGACTCACGCCCGGTACTCACAGCTTTACTTCTGCCAGTACCTCGTCTCCTACCTTCCAAACTCCGCTGCAGAGTGAAAATCTCATTCTGGATTCAGTATTTGTTAACCACTTTCCCGACGGGTCATGAAGCAACAGACGTAAAGAAAGACTAGACTATCCTCAAAATAAGCGGGAATAAAAAACTGATCACACACTGAGAGATATTTTACATACATAGGCCGAAGTCTACAGAAACATACCGTTAATCACAAGGAAAGTGTCACAATTTCGTTCATTTAAACTGTAAAATACCTACACTTACAAATAAACTGCGTCTCTGGCACTCGATGCACTTTTGTTTTCCCAAAATACACTGTACTTACATGCACGAGAGGAACAACCAAATACACGATAATGGCTACAAAAACTTCGTCGAAACAAAAGACCAAAGACAGCAGGGTTGCTTAAGCACTTGCGCAATTGTACACAAGTCACGAAAGAGATAAAGAGGCAGTTAACTGCAGTTATTTTTCAACCCCCTGGGAAAGATGGATAGACAGCCGAAGGTATTAAAGACTTGACAAGTACCGTAAGCTGCTACAATGCACTTTTTTCAGGACTCCAACGAACAGACGCGATGTCTGTTTTGTGGCAGTCCCTTCATCTCAGAGTAACATTCCCAGCCAACATATTCTGTCTTACCGTACAATTTCTATTCTCTATGGATCCGTCTAGCACCATGGAAGTTTTTCTGTGACATTTCACATATGTCACTGTATTCCTTGCTGTGGTTATTCTTTTCCGTATGTACCTTTCTCCATCGATTTTTCGTAGAACCTCTCCATGTACCTTATTAGAAACCTAATTTTCAGCAACCTTGTATCCCACTCTTCAAATGTTTTCATTCTCTTCTTTTCCGGTTTTCCCACAGTGTGTGATTAACTTCCAGACACTGTTGTGCTCCAGACGTATATTCTCGACAATTAAAGCCTTTGTTTGATACTAATATACTTCCTTTGGGGCGACTGCGCTCTTTTTCCGTGCCAGTCCCATTGTTATATCCTAATACCTTCCTTCGTCGTGCGTTGTTTATGTTTCAGAAATAGCAGAATTCTTTCGTTTCATATTCATTTGATATTAAGTTTACCGTTAATCTCCATTCTGTTGCTTCCTTATACTGTCGTCTTTCATTGTTTTATTCTCAATCCATTTTCTGTGCTCAGTAGATTGTTCATCCCATTCAACAGGTCCTGCAATTGTTCCTCATTTTCACAGAACAGAGTAATGTCATCAGGGAACTTTATCATTTATATCCTTTCATCCTTAATTTTAATCCCTTTCCGGAACCTTTTTATTACCTGCATTGCACTGTACTGCGCTATTTGACTTATTTAATTCTATCCCATACTCGTGAAGAATTAATGAAACGGAGCGCCCCTGATAGTCTGTGGACTGCTCCTACCAGAGTGTTTGGCGTGCAGCGTACACGACCGCTGCAGGGGCTCTACAGCCAAGGGGACGAAGGCCCGGAATACGCGGCATTTTCTTTACTGAGACTCACTTGTTGCGAATGATCGCTTTGGTTGCACCTAGTCGTCAAAATTGCGGGTGTTCAGAATACAGTGTGCTGTGCAGTATGGCGGACATATTTTCAGTGTTGTTCAAGGCTGCTGGCTGCCACTGTTTTACACATATATCTACTTTATTTATGTGCGTGCATTTGCATACAACATACTCCATGTACTTACGATCTGCATCTTAATCGCAACCACTTGTTTCTGGCTTTTGTAAACAAATCAAATTGATAGGAATCAGTTCGACATAGCTGCATTGACTATAGTCATCGTCGCACTGAGAGAAGATGAAAAGAAGTATTGACGAGACAGAAAGAGGGATTGCTGAGTATGACCGTGGCTGCAAAGACGGGAAGGGAATATGTACTACGTATATTGGTGAATGAGTTACGGCCAAAGGACCTAAAAGAAATTCAAGAACTTTGTAAGAATGAATAAAGCTTGTTTCTACAAGCTGTTGTCCATTCGTGAGCGCATTCAACACACAGACACCGTCATGTGGAAATCAATTTCTCCTATTCGAAGACTAAATCACACACAATACTTCGTATTGTTCGAATAACAATATATTTTGTCCTTAGGGGGAGGTTTACTATTTTTGGCATGAAAAAAGCATGTTCTTTGCGAGTTTTTTTCTCGGGATGGGTTAAAGATATCAATGTCAAATTTGGTCAAAATTCTTATTGATATTTCCTCTAAAAACTGGAATTTTTTCGACCAGAAATGTCGAAGATCAAAGGCGGAAGTGCCGTCGCAACGAAAAAAAATTTCGATGTAGAGCTCCACGTGCGGTATGTCACAGGTAAGCCGGCTCGTCTGAAATGAAAACTGAGTTGACGTTATCGAAGTATATAAGATTCTTTAGGAGTTGTATCTCGTTTAAGTTATTTGGACCATAGGAACAAAATGGCGGCGATTTGAAAAAAATAGGTTTTTCATTGATTTGTCGACTTCGTCGGCCAGGTAAAAATATTTTATCTGAATAAAACTGGTACAACTCCTAGACAATTTAGTTAGCTTCATCGGAAACAAAGAATCATGCCAATCGGTTCAGTAGATTCGAAGTTACCATACCGCGCGATAAAGTTTTGACTACATATAAATGCAATATTATGCAACTTACGTTCAATCTGCTATTCCCGGTCCATAAACCAGTCCTTCCTCTTCCTCAAAGAGGGGGTTCTGCTCGATCTGGGCCATCCTGCGCTGCTCCAGAGCCGCTGGTACGGCCGGTAACAAGCGGTTTTCGGCCGCTTGAATCCGGTGGTCGTCCGAATGCTTGCCGAACTAGTCGAATTGAGTCCCAGGGTGACGTCCATCGTTGTCATGGTCTTCAGAATTGCTGAATACCCTTTGCTGAAGCTTCTCACTGCCAGGAAAGTCGTAATCTCCACAGTTTTCGCACCAGAATGTAAATGCTAACTTCCAAACACACGCGTTCAAACTTTCATTTGAATTTTGTGTGTTTACTCCCAAGCACCGGTACAATAACTCGTCCTCCGAAAGAAAAAAAAATTGGTGCGTGAAAAAGGCTGATTTCAGGCAGGTGAATTTTTGTTCATCCGCGAATAACAATCATTTCCGATCCGTATTCGGAAAAACCGTTTCAGGGATGGATTCTAAACACTTTTATGGATCCAAAAATGCAATTTAAACAAAATCGATTTTTTGAACCAAAATATTGTAAACCTCTCCTTAATTTCCATCGGGTGAGAAAGAAGCATTAACTCTATCCCTCTGTTTTACCAGGGTAAGAGCAGGCTTATAAGCAGAATTAAAGCAAAAGCCTACGCCTCTCTTTGCAAGATCACATGCTGATTTCGAATGCTTCCTTAATAACACTATCACAATAGCCGACAGTGCGTGACAAACTTCGTGTTGCTATATTCCGTAATTACAAGCATACGAAATAGGTCCCGAGATGTGTGTCTTGAAGAATTCTTAAGTGATAGAACCCAGTATGTTATCCTTGATGCGGAGTGTTCATCGGAGACAAGAATATCGTCAGGAGCGTCCGAGGGAAGTGCGACAGGACCGCTGTTACTTTCTATGTACACAAATGATCTGGTGGACAGAGTGGGACAGTTTTAGGAAAGAGTGGTTCAGCAGTAGAACGCTATTCTTGGGTACTGCACGAGTATTTGGGATCCGTATCAGATCGGAATGAAGGAAGAGATCGAAGCAGTTCAGAGGCGGGCTGCTAGATTTGTTACCAGTAAGTTCGAACAATATGTATGAATTACAGAGATGCTTCGGGAACTCCAATAAGAATCCGTGGAGGTAAGACGACGTTCTTTTCGTGGAACGCTACTGAGAGAATTTGAAGAACAGACATCTGAAGATAATTGCAGAACGATTCTACTACTGTCGACGTATATGTCTCGTATGGTCTTCAAAGATGAGATAAATTACGGCTGGTACGAAAGAATATAGACAGTAAGCTTTTCCTCTCTATTTGCGGGAGGAAATGGCTAATAGTGGTAGACGGTATCCTCTGCCACAAACCGTACGGTGGCTTGCAAAGTCTGCATGTAGGTGTGGATGCTGAAACTGCTTAACACTATGTTCGTAAAACATGACAGTAGAACTGCTTTTACAGAATTATTTGCTGTGTTATTAATTATGGAGAATTTTTTTAAAGGTTTATGAAGAGAACAGGACTACGTAAAGCGCACACTGAGAAGACTCTTGGCTAGATTGCTGTCCTAGTGCAGATTTAACAAAGGTCCTAGCATGTGGAATAGGTGCCGGCCGCGGTGGTCTAGCGGTTCTAGGCGCTCAGTCCGGAACCGCGCGACTGCTACGGTCGCAGGTTCGAATCCTGCCTCGGGCATGGATGTGTGTGATGTCCTTAGGTTAGTTAGGTTTAAGTAGTTCTAAGTTCTAGGGGACTGATGACCACAGATGTTAAGTCCCATAGTGCTCAGAGCCATTTTTGAACAAAATTTATAGTAGTTGTGATGAATAGCAGCTGGCTAGCTAACTGTAGAAAAAATGTAAGTTAATGCAGGTAACAAGGAAAAACAAACACGTAATGTTCCGGACACATCATCAGTTGTCTCTTGTTTGGCACATGACGTCATTTAAATATCTGGGCGTAACGCTGCAAAGCGATATGAAACGGAATGAGAGTCTGAGTACTGTAGTAGTGAAAGCGACTTTGGTTTATTGGAAGAATTTTGGAAAATTGTGGTTCATCAGTAAAGGAGACTGCATACAAGACCCTAGTGCGACCTGTTCTCGAGTACTGCTCAAGTGTTTGGGATCCTCACCAGCTTGGATTAAAGGAAGACATTGAAGCAGTTCAGAGTCGAGCTGCTAGATTGTTACTGGTAGGTTCGAACAAGATGCAAGTATTAAGAAAATGCTTCGGGAATTCAAATGGAAACCCCTAGAAGGAATGGCACTCTTTTCGAGGAACACTACTGAGAAAATTAGAGAATCGGCATTTGAAGCTGACTGCAGAACGATCCCACAGCCGCTAACATACATTTCGAGGACCACGAAAATAAGAAACGAGACTTCAGGGCTCGTACAGAGGCATATAGACGTTGTTTTCTTCCCCTATTTGCGAGTGGAATAGGAAAGGGAACTTCTAGTAATGGTGCCTGGTATCGTCCGCCTCGCACCGCAAGGTGGCTTGTGGAGTATGGCTGTAAATGTAGATCAATGGTGTCATGTCAATGATCTGCTATAGCAGATTTTCTCGGCTCTTGTCAGGGTGACAGTAATGCTCAATAGGCCTGTCCTTATGGTCTAACCGATGTATGGCAGGCCACAAACGCATTGAATACAATAAATATCCGTCTTACAAATACCAGAAGGATCCTTTAGAGACCCTAAAAGGGTCCTAATTTTAGATAGTTATCGCAAAAACTACTTCGTGTTTCTGCAGGACACAAGCTATCCCGTAGGAAATGCTTCCCGCATAAGGGGAAAAGTGTTTTGTCAGCTACTGTGGGAGTCACCACGGACACACACAAACAAACAAACAAAAAAGGAAGGAAGGAAGTAAGTTCCGATGACCAGCGGTACGAATCCAAACTCATCTGTACAAAACACTTTCTGATTAATAGAAAACTTCATTTCTGTTAAGGAAAAAGAAATAACTTGATTACTGTGCTTCCTGTGCCTTCTACATACAAGTTCAAAAATGTGTGTGAAATCTTATGGGACTTAATGCTAAGGTCAACAGTCCCTAAGCTTACACACTACTTAACCTAAATTATCCTAAGGACAAACACACACACCCATGCCCTGCCGGCCGCGGTGGTCTAGCGGTTCTGGCGCTGCAGTCCGGAACCGCGGAACTGCTACGGTCGCAGGTTCGAATCCTGCCTCGGGCATGGGTGTGTGTGATGTCCTTAGGTTAGTTAGGTTTAAGTAGTTCTAAGTTCTAGGGGACTTATGACCTAAGATGTTGAGTCCCATAGTGCTCAGAGCCATTTGAGCCACCCATGCCCGAGGGAGGACTCTAACCTCCGCCGGGATCAGCCGCACAGTCCATGACTGCAGTGCCTCAGACCGCTCGGCTAATCCCGAGCGGCTCTACATACAAGTACTTTACACTCTATTACTACTCGCAGAACGCAAGCTAAGTATCAGCTTCCTAATACTCAAACCTGATGCTCTCGAAATCTGCGACCGAACTGGGCCGACGAGCGATGCGGCTGGTTAAATTACTGTGGACAGGGTGTGCTGAACTTCTCTCTCTGGAGGTGTGGCACTGCTCGCTCTTTGCATTGGCGTGCATGTCAGCGCCTTCTTGATGAAGTTTCGTGGTGCTGCGCTGGTCGGTGAGCAGTCGATGCTTTAGGACTGCACACAAGGGCCGCAGACTTGGGAGCCAACTCGTTATTTTCATCACTCAGCCAGCTCACAGTTGGTCGATAGTGCGAGAAGCATCTGATTTGTCTTCCACTTTAGCCATCCTGCCGAAAGTTGAATTCGAGGCGGGATAACTGACCAGTCGAAATGCAGTCAGTTATTGAAGACCTCACCCTGTTGCATTACCTAAGTTGTTTGAACATTTTTTATTCCACGAGACGTTCAAGTTTCATAGAGTAAGTGATCAGTTGTTCGAATTCAGTGGATGACAACGAAACTTAGTTCATAAACATAGTAAAATCTGTGTCACTGTCAACTTGACAGTGAAGGAGGGGAGGAAGATTAGGGTTTAATGTCCCGTTGACGACGAGATCATTAGAGGCGGAGCACCATCCCAGGTTAGAAAGGAAATTGGCCGTACTCTTTCAAAGAAGCAGATTTCATATTGGGAGGTTTAGAGAAATAACGGAAAAGTTAACTTTGTACGGGAATTTGAATAGTTGTCTTCTGAAATACGAGTCCAATGTCTTACTTGTGCGATACCTAGCTTGGTTAACTGAACAGGGGAAAATTATTACAATCACGAGGTCGGTTACACATGTCAACGTTAGCAAAATAGTTTTAAGCCCATCTGGAATACTTTTGTTGCCTATGTACTGAGTGATTATACTTTTAAAGAGTACTTTTCGATACTTCTTTTCGGTTTGTACACATGGGTTTTTGTTCAAGATTCCAATACACCATTTTATTCCCCACTCTTTTGGCTACAAAACATTTAACTGGATCAATAACCTCCCGCCATTGCATCCTTCATTGGACCGAACAAATGGAAGTCGAAAGGTGCGAAATCCGGGCTGTACAGTGGATGAGAAAAAACAGTCCAACGAGGTATTTTGGTCCTCTCGGGTGCGCCGACTGGTGTGAGACATTGCGTTGTCACGGAGAAGTTAGTTTGCATTTTTGTTGCGACGAACACGCAATTCCCTGAGGGTAGTACAGTACAGTACAGTACACTGTTGATACCTGCACCATGAGGGAGGACATCAAACAGAAAAATCCCGTCAGTGTTCCAGAAGACCGTCGCCATGACTACTGACTGCGAGTGTGGCTTTTAACTTTTTCTTCACAGAGGTGCCGTGGTGCCACACCATGAATTGCCGTTTCGTTTCCGGTTCGAAGCGATAAACCCATGTTTCATCCCCTGTGACGATATTCGACAAAAAACTGTCACAATCAGCCTCGTAACGCACAAGGAACTCCGCACAGATGGTCCTCCGTTGCTCTTTATGATCTTGTGTTAGGCAGCTAGGAACGAAGGGTCACACACCTTTGGGTAACCCACCTGGTGGACGAGTGTGTCGGCACTACGAACACAAACGTCCAGTTGAGCAGCGAGGTGTTTGTTTGTGATCCGTCGATCACTTCGGATGAGAGTATTTTACATTGCAGGAGTCACAGCTTTGTTCCGCCGGTGACACGCGGGAGATCGGGAGGATTGCAAGATCTTGTTGCGATGATGACAGACCCGACCCTTCGCCCAACAGCTCACCGTGCTTTTGTTTACTGCCAGGTCACCGTAGACATTCGGCAAGCACTTATAAATATCTGCGGTGCTCTGTTTTTCCGCGCCGTTTTGCAACTTCATGAACTATAGAGGCTCACGCAAGAAAGTACCACGATGTCACACAAGTCCCGCATTTTTTCAGCCGAAATTGGCCGAGAAAATGGTGTTGCATTACTTACTGAACAACGCTCATAGAAGAACTACTTTTACCGAACACTGTTATTATCTGCGTTTTAGTCACTTTTTTGTAACTGGAATATATAGCAGCCTCTATGTAATGAAGCAGTCATACTTTCAAAGTATCACTCTGCACAGAGGGTGTTGGACTGTTGTCCTGGCCAGCACGTTCTCCACACCTGTCACACAGTGAAAACCTCTGGTAACAAGCCACCATCGGCCAGCCAATACGACTGACGAACTGTGGCACTGCACTGAAGCGCCATGTAACGACGTAACTGTGTCTGTCATCCAAGGTCAGTTCGAACCGATGGCCAGCCAGGTTAGAGGCGTTGTTTATGCCAGAGCTGACAGCTCGGTGTACTAAATTTCGAAACACGGGGACCCCGAAATCATCTACAGATATAATCATATACTCTGCTCTCTGTACTGCAGAAGCACGATGAGTAAACTTTTCTTATTTTCTATTCTTCCTTGTGTTGCTCTTTTAGTGACAAGCAGTGTACGTTAAATGGTTTACCAGGTAATCAACGGCCCTCAGATTGGTAGATAACGATGGTGTCGTTCACGTCTGCTGTCGAATGAAGCACAGACGATTGTAAGGGAATGTAGAATGACAGACCATTGGTCGTCAACGTTTTGGCTCAAGAGCCAAAATTAACATCGTGGGTCGATATCTCTGGCCGCTTATGTACCGCTCTTATTATTAATTGGTAACCTATATAAATTAGAACGTTATGATCCCCCAATGAACTGGCAATAAGGATGGCGCGATAAGTTGGCTGCTGGGTCCGCGAGTACAGATCGCTAAATGTCGGGCACTATTCGGAACATTTCGGTCGACTGTATCTGTTGCCGTCCCCAGCAACCACGAAGTTGTGATTCTGTAATTGCCTGATGAAGTGGTGGTGTGTGGTCTGCGTGAGCGGATGATTAATTAATTAATAACAGTAACTGTACTTATATTTATATGCATTATACGAGACATCATAATGTTTACTAAATGTTTTTAAAGTCATTCTTCTCCCACTCATTGCGTTTTATTACAACGGCCTTAATTTATTTTTATATTCCTTGCTACAAATACAAACCGCATTTGAAGATGACTGTGCCGATAGCGCGCATTCAGATATCTTCTGCTTGAGATTTATGCCGTAGCAACTGATCAGTACGTATCTCGCACATCCATGAGTTGACAGAGTTCGAGTAAAACATTCTCTCTCTAGCTCACTGCCGAATCCGCCAACGCCAATCACAATTAAGGAAATCTCAAAATATTACTATCTCTAAATATTTTTGTTTGTTACTGACAATGAGCAGGAAAACTACGCTCTTATGAAGTTCTAAACGTTAACTAATGTCTTTGGATTTGGCTGTTAGTTTCTAGATGCGTATTGATATAAAATATGGTTGAGAACTATGGTCCGCACATTGTAGATTACTGACTTAGAACGCGTATCTGTTTTATGTTATGTATGGCAGCCCCCTTTCATTGTGGAGAAATAGAATAAAATGCCGATAAACAGAAAACTTTCAGCACTACACGGTTACATCAGTGATTAACTTCTGGAGCCTTTCACGTCGCCTAAGCATATAGTGGAGCTAATGGGAATAGTTATGTAATAGTGTGCGAATACTGCGTCAGTACTAGGAGAGGCGAAAAGAATCCTTACATTTGATGTACTTGCAAACGAAACCGCTAGTGCGACCAGCTGTTTCAGACTTTGGAATTTTTATCGACCAAGCATGACGGCGGACATCTCACGAACTGAAACAACCGCTGCTTGGATCTTAACATGACAATAAAGCCAATACTAAGGTCTAATGGAGATGTTCAGCAAAATAAAATGGGAATTTTGGAAAAAAAGATGACTTCCTTTTCGTGAAGCCTTGTTTGATAACTTCAGAGGGCTCCTCGTTCGGATGGATGAGGCGCAAAGTCCATGAGAATAGATTGAGTAAGGGGTGCACATGAGGATATATGCAGCCATTTTTTTCTAGCACCGTACACAAATGGAACAGGCTAGGAAGTCGTCAGTATTCGTGTGAAGTATCTTTAACCATGCATTGTACAACTCCTTGCGGAATGATTATGTAGACATGCTGTGAAGAACATTTGCAAGTGCCTTCACACGACAAGAGTACACTTACTGGTAGCAGTTAGAACATTGAGCAAACCTGTCACCTCAAATGTTTCCACAGTCTACATCCATAAGGCCCAAGCACATCATTCATTCTGTTTCAACTGCTATTACACAGATCACATTAGTGATCATAATGATTAAACTACTGTAGTAATCAGAATGAGATTTTAACTCTGCAGCGGAGTGTGTGTTGATATGAAACTTCCTGGCAGATTAAAACTGTGTGCCGGACCGAGACTCTAACTCAGGACCTTTGCCTTTCGCGGGCAAGTGCTCTACCAACTGAGCTATCCAAGCACAACTCACGCCCCGTCCTCACAGCTTTACTTCTGCCAGTACCTCGTCTCCTACCTTCCAAACTTTACAGTTTTAATCTGCCAGGAAGTTTCGTATCAGCGCACACTCCATTGCAGAGTGAAAATCTCATTCTGGAAACATCCCTTAGGCTGTGGCCAAGCCATGTCTCCGCAATATCCTTTCTTTCAGGAGTGCTGGTTCTGCAAGGTTCGCAGGAGAGCTTCTGTAAAGTTTGGAAGGTAGGAGACGAGTTACTAGCAGAAGTAAAGCTGTGAGGACGGGGCGTGAGTTGTGCTTGGGTAGCTCAGTTGGTAGAGCACTTGCCCGCGAAAGGCAAAGGTCCCGAGTTCGTGTCTTGGTCCGGCAAACAGTTTTAATCTGCCAGGAAGTTTTAATGTAGTAATGTTTGCATTCCTGCTCGTATGGCCTGTCCTGAATATCTGTAAACCCGAGATGAAATGTTCAAATTCACTGTCAGAAGTGTGAAAACATGAAATGTCTGCCCACCTCCAATTAATGTTCAGCACACTGCTACAACATAGTCTCCACAGCAGACATTATCAATATTGTTGCCAGGTTTTATTATGCAGGAGGATGCCTTAAACTGACCTACTGCAAACTTCTTCAATGGAATCACCATGGATGAACCAGTACACATTAAGAGTATCAAACATCAAAATAGAAATTGGCAGCAGACATGGCAGTACACTGAAAAGCTGTAACTTACTATGGACATACGAAACAAATAGTATGAATTGACATACAATACATACAAATGACAAATATTTGAAAATAAAATTGCCTGATTCAGTATGTTGTGTCACAGTGTAGGTAGTATTTATTCATTTGTGTCAAAATGCATACAAATGACTCAAATGTCATAGACTGTCTCCAACCAGCATAGTGGCCCCAAAAACCAAATACAACACCAATATTGGCCATTTTCTATTATTTTTTACATGTAACCTCCATCTCAACTTCAGTCCCACTCCTATACCTACCCTTACTGCATTCCAATTGGTGAAATGTGATTTGGACTGTCATCATTCAACCTAGAAACTATGGATTCAACACCAAATAATTGTCATAGGGAATGTTCTTTTGTAGATGTGTGTGCTTAGCCACTATGAATTTCTTGGAAGACGTCATTTCCCTGCAGAGGCTTTTTTTATTGTTGAATTATTTATTTTATTTCATGATCTAACAATTAGCTAATTTCATCCCCCTTGGACATTTCAAGCCACCTGGTAGCAAAAGGGGAAATGAGAGGTAAAATCAAAAGTATACATACGTAAAACTTTATACCTCTGTTACTAGCATCACAGTAAAAAAAAAATTGTAATTCATGTATCATTGGGATGGAGAGTGCACAATTTTTTTGTATTATGTGCATGGTACATGACATCTGATGGTGGTGTTAATATAATTACTTCCTGCAACCATGATAGGTACAGGCACAACCTTTGTATACTCTGTGCATCACTATTTAGCAGCGTGATTCACATTAAAAATATAAATGTAAGAATTTCATAAGATATTACTGTAAAGTGACATTACAACTTACTATTTCACACATGAGGTCCACACGTAAAAGAGAAAAATGGTCCCTTGTACAGGTTTCTGTCACTGTGCCTCCATACAATACTTTAAAACACTTTGGTGTAGAACTTAAACTGAAACTATGCATGGTGTGGTCAACATTTTAAAATCAAATGGACTGAATGTCAACAAATTTAACAGCAGAATGTGTCAATAAAGATTTAAAAATGACTTATAGAAAAGGTAATACACATTTAATCAAAGAAATTACTGCATATGCTTAAGGTTTATGGAAAATCTTTTAAAGTTAATCATAATTTTGTCAAAGACATTTGGAACTTAAGAATGAGGAAGGATAGAGAGTGTACAATTTTTTGATTATGTACATGGAGTGCAAAATACCAGCCAAATCACAATAAAGACCACCACACAATAAAAATACTAGAGCATGGTTCAGTCATGAAGCTGTCATAGTATGTGTATGGGACAAAGGTTTGTGTCTTCCAAGTCTACACCAACTTGGCAGAAATAGAGAGATAATTTTAAAAATAAAAGCAGCCTATGCAGAAAATGGCTTCCCCCAAGTAAAGTGATTCTAAAGTTTCTCCATTAATATGTAATCTAGCAAACCTTATCTCCAAAATGAGAATTTTTCTTCTACTTATACACTTTGGTGCTACTCTTTGATACACAATAATGTGCCTTAATTGTATATGTCAAGCAAGTTGATTGTGCTGAGTGTACGGTAAGTGTAATGTCAAGCATGTATTGTCTTATAATGTAGGTTAAATTTTAAGTTTCGACAACTTATTTCTATCAAAAGACATCTACAACATGATAGGTTTGATGGCCTTATCCACTGGCCAAAACATCAAAAATAATGTGTTACACCCTTACTCTGTAAGGCACTGAAGATCATTTGAAGGAAGGAAGATAAGGGTATAATAATCTGCCAAAACAGAGACCATTAGAGACAGAGCACAAGCTTGGATTGTTTAGAGGATGTAGAAGGAAATTGGTCGTGCCCTTTCAGAGGAATCATCCTGGCATTTGCGTGGAGTAACTTTGGAAAATAACAGAAAAACTAAATCTGGTTAGCCGGATGCAGGTTTCAATTATCATCCTCCCAAATGTGAGTCTAGTATGTGTATCACTGCTCCACTGCACTTGGTGAAGATCTTTCCAGATTTTGATAATGGAATTTCTGTCTATTACTAGTATTTAGAGTTATCCTCTGTACAGGAAAAGCTTCTGTATCACTGCAGTTTCACAGCCCTGGCGAAATATACTCAAGCCTTGGTGAAGTATTGTGGAGAAAGAAACAGTAACACACATGAAAACTAGGTATCCAGGAGCAAAATGTAACTAAGAAAACAATGAAATTATTTAAACAGATAAGACACATTATTTGTTATTTTATTATTGCCTAAGTATTGCTATTTGTTTCACATAAAATATTATCCTGAAGTAAATAGAGCAGATAAATACCGAGAGGATACGCTTCTGAAGTCATGTCAAAATTACAAGTACAACAAAGTAAATCTATTCAAAAAAAGGGGGGTTGTAAATTGATATAGATAAAAGTATGTAGAGGTAAAGCTGTCCACAACTTGAAGATGCTTTGAGCACTGCTATGCTTTATGGGTATAGTGCTATTGGAGGAGTTATATCTTTGCTTTCTTATGACCTTTGAACTCAACTCACCAAGCCAGTTACAGGTGACCTTCAGTTATAAATATATTGCAAACCATAATGCAACTTGACATTATTCACACTAACAAATCAATGGCAGAGGTAAAAGCAGGAATAAGTGAAGGAAAAAAGTCCTGGGATTGAATGGGATCAAACATCAAATCTCTGAGTCATGTAGCATGTCACTTAAACAAGTCACCATGCATTTATTTACTTTGATAAAGCATTGTGAGGAATATAACTGTGATCAGTCACAGTGAACCTTACGAATATCAACTCATGGAAACTAAAGCAAAGCAATAATGTAAGTGAGAAACTTCTGACTTCCTGAATGACAGACAATACAATACAGCGCAAGATTATGTTGGCCCCTAATAGATATTTAAAGCACAGATGTTGGAATGTCAAACAAATATATGTTTCTGTGCATTATCACCATTTTGGAAGAGGATCAAGTTAAGCAAAAAAGCCAAATACATAAGTACCCATACCAGATGAGATGTTGGCTACAAAAAAATTTATTTTAATAATAAAAACAGAGAAAGATTAAACTGGTAATCAAGGCAGAAGAAAAACTGAGAGAAATAAAATTACAAATAACCCAGTAATACCATATACATCAGTAAGTAGAAAGCCTTACAAGTATGCAAATAAAGAGCAAAGCAAAACGAATACAGATGGATGAACTCTACATTAAAGTGGGTTGTACATTGGTATCAAAAGAGAAATAAAGAAATAACTGACAGGAAACTGGTAGAAAGATTAAAACCAAATAACTGGCTAAACCAGCTGTCACAAATAGAAAATATCATACAGTGCACATTCAGAGTATCCTTCAGGGAACTGTTCATTATAAAGTCTGTGCGTTAGTAATAGCTAGGCTTACTACATGTCTGGGATTAGCCTGGACAGTCCTGGTCATCTGGTGCTGTCCAGGGTGATGTTCAAGGTCGCAAAAATGTCTACGGTTTGGTAATTTTATGACTGGTAAGGATTTTTTAAATTTTAGACCCATATGTTCGACAACACATTTTTAAACATTCTTCATCTCAAGTGACACTGGAGGAAGCATTGATGGCAACACTGGAGGAAGCATTGATGAGGAGGGGTGGCTACTGGTTCTGCTATAACTTTTCACTTGGTCACTTGCCAACACAATAGGGGCAATTCGTTTATGTTGTTTTCATGGGCAAAGTAACTTATCTACATATTTTTAATCATTTTCCTTCTATTCATTTCATGTCTTATCATTTAAGAATGGGTAAAAGAAAGTTGGTGTTTAATGTTAACCTGCAAGAGGAACACAAACTTTTGAAACTGTGTAATGACAGTAACAATGCACACATTTGTTGTGCACTATGTACCGATACATTTTCTGTTGCACATAAAGGAAAGGCGATATTAAAGATCATGTGAAAACAGCTAAACTTAGGAGTGCTATTAATGCTACTACTTTATGAAAGGCAGGATAACAATTCTGATAAAGTTAGTAAGTTTCAGTTGGTAATTTATCAACTGAACTTGCCCTGATTGATTTAGAAGAAAGTGCGAAAATTATTAATGAAACTGTAAAAGATCGATAAATACTGATGATGTGTTTCTTGAATGTATGTTGTTCAACCATATAATTCAAAACAAAAGGTTTGGTTGTTATCCAAGTTCTGAAAAAGTACCAGATACCATTGAAGAAATGTGGTAAGCCATTCTTAATGTGTTCCAAAGAACTGATATTTCATGTTCAAATGGTTGAGTTTGCATTGTCTTTTCCCAGGCCATCTGGTTCAGTTGAGAGAGATTTTTCAATTACTGTATGGTGAACATTTGATCTGCAGCAAGAGAGAGAATTTCAGTCTCACCTGTTAAACATCTGCTAAATGTTAAAATTAATTCTAAGCTTTCTTGCTGTGTATTTTACTATTTAAGTAAAAACAAACAAAAGTCATGTCTAGTGAAAAATAAAACTAAATGAATGAAGTTTAATGTTTCAGTAAACTCTTAATAATTTTTAGTAATTTCAAAAATATGTACTTGGTTGTAGCCAAAAAACAATACAATAACATGTCCTGGCTTGGACCAAAAGACTATTGTAAGCCTATTACTAGCAAATGAAGAAATTCTCCCGAACACAGCGATCAACTGATGAACAATAAGTAATGTTCCATTTACTTACAGTCATATGCAATGTTATTCTTAAGTTCTCGCAGGGTTTTAAAACGCAACTGCAGGAAAACTACAAGACATACGGAGAGACACACATCAGCAGACAGGGCATCTCTCCACATTCTTAATTTACAATACAAGTGCTCAATACAGGCAGTGTTTGTGATGCAGAAAACATCAGTATGTGCATGAAAAATACCTGTGTGTGCGATGACAGCAACTTTGGAAATTTGTTCACAGGGTTATCTATCTGCAGGTGTGAACTAATCCAATGAGCATCATTTGTCCAAGTATTTCGACACACATGCCCTCTAGTGGTGCACTCTGCTACTACATCACAGTGCATATTATGTACTGAAATTTGGAGAGATGCTATACTCAACAATGGGTGTCTCTTTATGTATGCCTAATAATTCTTGTGTAGTCTCTGGAGGTACTTTGAATAACCCGGTGTAATTTCAAAATTTCAGAACCACTTCAGAACGACTGTATGCTAGAGAGGTTCTCATCAGATAATTTAGTTCTCTTGAGGACCACATACTTGATTCATTACTCATCTGAACACTACAAACTTTGGAAAAAATATAAAACCGAGCGAGGTGGCACAGTGGTTAGCACACTGGACTCACATTCGGGAGGACGACGGTTCAAACCTGCGTCTGGCCATCCTGATTTAGGTTTTCTGTGATTTCCCTAAATCACTTCAGACAAATGCCGCAATGGTTCCTTTGAAAGAGTACGGCTGACTTCCTTCCCCATCCTTCCCTAATCTGATGGGGCCAAAGACCTCGCTGTTTGGTTCGCTTCCCCAAATCAACCAACCAATTCAGCAATTCACTCTAGGTAGGTGAGAAGAAAATTGCTCAGATGTGTACACTATTTTCCATGTTCTGCCCTACAAGGATTACTACAGAAAAGCAAGCAAAGGCAGCATAAAACTAATTTTGCATTCAGTGTATGATACTGCAGTGGGTGAGCAATATAGTCCTTCATATTATGATAAAAAAGTATAAGTAATGATTTTCAGTTCAACAAAGAGCTATATATTCCCTGAAATTTGGGAAAGAGTTCACAATTTATTTTCTGTGTTTTATTTGTAACAAGTTCCTCATCTATTGAGCACAGGAGTGTCAGGATAACGGAGGGAGAGGAGGATGGAGAAAAGTATGCATGTGTGTCTCTTCACTCAAGTCCTGCGAATGACTTTTGCTATGGTCATGGCCATGCTATGCCATTCCATGCCATTGTGGGAAGTTTCATTCGTGCTCAAAATCCACACACACTCAGCAACATGCGGCGCACAAGACAAACTGGGCGACATGCTGATACTACATGGCTGACACTCAAAGAAATGTTTACAGGTGGACTTGGGTCATTTCTAAACACTACAGCAGTTCGAAAACTATCTTAGGAGGAGTTGCCAGCCTATGGCAAATGAAACACAGTTAAAATATTAATTATTCCTATAGCCTATCAATGATTGATGCACTGCAGCAATCTAAACACTTTCTGAAAGACCCAAAGACCTGACACCAGATTGAAAATATACACTGATAACAATACACTGCCTCCCATTGCTTCTCTGTGACTTCCACAGGCAATCTCCACAAGAATAAAACAGAATAATAGTTCAAAGCACTGTAGATCAAGAGTCACACTAAATATTCACAGTTTCCATGGAAACAGAGGCAATGTATTAGCTTAATTAACACTCACTAAGAGCATCACTTCCATTAAATCACCACTACTAGCCATTTTTATGTTGCTGTCTGAGGAACCAATGGCAAGTAATTAATGCAGTGTGTGATAAAAACAGTGAAGATAGCAAATAAATGCAGGAATAAAAATGAGACACAAAAAAAAAAATCACATGACGCAGAAAAATATGAGAGGGGACAGATGTGTACAGGAGTGAGGAAAATAAGTTGAAAGTATAAGGAAAAATAAAAGGGAACTTCAGTTAAAAAGATTATGTAAAGTTTTTATCTCATTATAGTATCTAGAATAAAGGATTGAAAAACCATTTATCAGAAGACACGGTGACTCTGAAAACTGAATTGTACATATGGAGAGCTGTTTATGTTACTTCACATGCCTTATGTCTAATATCAACTGACAGCCTTGGGAGAGCCAGTCCTGACAAAACTCTACCATCTGGTGAGCAAGATGCACGAGACAGGCGAAATACCCTCAGACTTCAAGAAGAATATAATAATTCCAATCACAAAGAAAGCAGGTGTTGACAGATGTGAAAATTACCGAACTTTCAGTTTAATAAGTCATAGCTGCAAAATACTAATGCGAATTCTTTACAGACAAATGGAAAAACTGATAGAAGCCGACCTCGGGGAAGATCAGTTTGGATTCCGTAGAAATGTTGGAACACGTGAGGCAATACTGAGCCTATGACTTATCTTAGAAGAAAGATTAAGGAAAGGCAAACCTACGTTTCTAGCATTTGTAGACTTAGAGAAAGCTTTTGACAATGTTGATTGGAATACTCTCTTTCAAATTCTGAAGGTGGCAGGGGTAAAATACAGGGAGCGAAAGGCTATTTACAATTTGTACAGAAAGCAGATGGCAGTTATAATTGTCGAGGGGTATGAAAGGGAAGCAGTGGTTGGGAAGGGAGTGAGACAGGGTTGTAGCCTCTCCCTGATGTTATTCAATCTGTATATTGAACAAGCAGTAAAGGAAACAAAAGAAAAGTTCAGAGTAGTTATTAAAATCCATGGAGAAGAAATAAAAACTTTGAGGTTCGCCGATGACGTTGTAATTCTGTCAGAGACAGCAAATGACTTGGAAGAGCAGTTGAACGGAATGGACAGTGTCTTGAAGGGAGGATATAAGATGAACATCAACAAAAGCAAAATGAGGATAATTGAATGTAATCGAATTAAGTTGGGTAATGCTGAGGGAATTAGATTAGGAAATGAGACACTTAAAGTAGTAAAGGAGTTTTGCTATTTGGGGAGCAAAATAACTGATGATGGTCGAAGTAGAGAGGATATAAAATGTAGACTGGCAATGGCAAGGAAAGCGTTTCTTAAGAAGAGAAATTTGTTAACATCGAGTATAGATTTAAATGTCAGGAAGTCGTTTCTGAAAGTATTTGTATGGAGCGTAGCCATGTATGGGAGTGAAACGTGGACGATAAATAGTTTAGACAAGAAGAGAATAGAAGCTTTCGAAATGTGGTGCTACAGAAGAATGCTGAGGATTAGATGGGTAGATCACATAACTAATGAGGATGTATTGAATAGAATTGGGGAGAAGAGAAGTTTGTGGCACAACTTGACTAGAAGAAGGGATCGGTTGGTAGGACATGTTCTGAGGCATCAAGGGATCACCAATTTAGTATTGGAGGGCAGCGTGGAAGGTAAAAATCGTAGAGGGAGACCAAGAGATGAATACACTAAGCAGATTCAGAAGGATGTAGGTTGCAGTAGGTACTGGGAGATGAAGAAGCTTGCACAGGATAGGATAGCAAGGAGAGCTGCATCAAACCAGTCTCAGGACTGAAGACCACAACAACACAACAAGAACATGTCTAATATTGCACTGAGTGGTGACTTCAACATACAAATCAGTGGTGGAAGTACTAAAGAGAGGCACTTTTATGAGAAAATAAACAACTATGGGCTTTGTCAGTTTTCTAAACAGTGTAACTGAAGAATAAGATTGGTAAGCCCATATAACACATACCATCTTTTAAACCATCTTTTAAGACATCTTTTGGAAACATTTTTATGTATGAACCACAGCTTTAGCTGTAACTTTTTTTAACTGTATTTTTTGTTGCACATGAAATAAACCACACAAATTATTTATGTACATCATAGGTACAAATTACTCAAAATACAAACAAAGTAGAGGGTTTATTTTTTTTCCTGTAAGTTCTTTACACTATTATCTTTAAAGCAGACTATTGAAAAGATGGTGCTGTCATTAAGTTATGGCACAAAAATTTTTTAAGTATAATTATCAAACATTTTGGAAAGGAATTCAGGGTTTTTCTTCAAAAAAGCATTTTATTTCCAAAGTTAAGTCATAAGAGTAGTCTTCTTTTTAGTTAAGCATGTTTTAAGGCAATATACAAAAATTCAGATCTCTATCTTTATAATAGTTTTTAGCCAAAGTGTATCAGAACATGAAGTAACTTAAAGCTTGCTTTTTCTATTAAGCTTGCATGGCACTAGTGCATACCAGTCCATATTCATCTTTTGTCCTATGTTGTTCTTCCTCCTTTCTCTTTTTCACACTACTTCTTCTTCTTGCTTCTTTGGTGGCTTCCAACACTGGTTTTCTGTTTCGAAGAGTCTCCTTAGGTCAATGGCTATTAGAGCTCTATGAATATTTAGTCCACCAGGCACTTCCATCAGCTCCATAACATTAAGCCTTGACACTGCACCATCACTGAAACACAGAACAACTTCTAGCGCACCTATTTTCGAAGTATTTAGTCCTGCTAGAACAGTTTTTGGTATCCGGTTTCATATACAATTGTTGAAACTTTCATTTGAATTTTGAGTAAACATTTCTCTAATAAGCTTGTGTCATTAGGATCCCTTTGTATAGCTTTTATAACTTCCATTATAGCAAATGGCAAAGAATGTTTATGGTTGTGGGTATCGCCTTGAGTAACAGCCCTCTGGTAGCCACAGCATGAGTCACTGCCAGGTGGGTAGAGTGAATGACATGGGTTGTCATCTGTGGAAGCCCATACTGCCTTTTTTACTCCCTCGATGTTATTTTTATATTGTCTTCTGGCTTGTCAATAATAATACTGCAACCTGTCTATTTCTTCATCTAAGCCGATCACATCCACTAATGCACTTACCATCAGCTAATCTCTTTCCCTTCAAATTCCTCAAATTTTTACCTAACCTTTACTGGACATGTCCAATACATTTCATTTTTGTGTCAGCATAAGGTCTGGATTCACGAACTATTTGATACCCTTTTGAGTCTCCATCTCCTAGTTAAGATGTATACATCACACCCCATTTCTCCACTGACCTGTGAAATATCTTTACACCACCTTCAGATTCCACTCCTCGACTATAACCACCAAAATCAAACAAACATTTATGATTTTCAGTTCCACTAGTACAGCTATGACTGTATTTGGTAATAAATTACACATCAATGACTTTACAATTGTCCAAGGAGGTAGCTGTCACTATATCATTTAGTGAACTATGGCCTCTTCATTGCCAGGATGCACCATGGTTGCAGACATACATGTATTGCTGTCATTCGTGTCTACACTTTCCTGAACAGCATTTTTCAGACTATCATTTGCTACTTCTTGTAAAGTCTGTAGAATAATCTTATTGTACCTGTCAAACCTTGTAGGAGGAGGAAGTCCATAAGAGCAAGTAAAATTTGTGCACTTCTATACTCTTTGCCTATACACCTCATAGCGTAAGCAAGTTTAATAGTAGTGTTATACACTCTCTGTTTAGTTATGCCACAAGTATAACCATATTTGCTTAAATCACAAAAATTACAAATGATTCTTAATTTTGATGCACAACCTCTTCTAGCAAGTATCTTCACAACTACCTTCTCACCACTATTGACACATTCCTTACACTGCAAAGCTTTATTTGTTAGTCCAGATAGAGCAGAGAGTTCAACAATAACACAACCTGAATTAATAGTTGGTGTCTATATTATCAGCATTAATACTGTCAAGCCCACTGTCAAAATATTTCAGTTTTAGCTTCGAAGTACTTCGAGTAGCCAAAACTTGATTTTTAACAGAGCCGACTGTCTGCCATTGGGACGTCGTGGTGTGTGCAGCCACTTTTAAATTCCTCTTATTTTGGTACTTCCTGTGGTCCATTTTCCTTGCTCAGAAAACTACAGAGAAATTTTTAAGACAAAAATTAAAAAAAAGTGATTTTTTGGGAGTTATTCACATACAAGTCCTCTAAAGGAAATGGGAAGAGTTCGAGAAAGTTGGCCAGAATCCTGAGTTAGGGGATACTTATTGGATGAGATGAGAAGGAAAGTGTTTGTTGGGGGACTGCAGCTGACAAGATTTGAAAACCTGAGATATTAAAGATGGAAGATAGGGTAATATGCAAGACAGTGATTACTGCCAAAAACATTGTGCATGAGTTAATAAGCATGAAGAGCTAACTGCATTGTATACTATAGACATGGAAGGTGGAGGGGGGAATACACAGGTTAGAAAATGAAAGATGTAGAAAACTAAAAGAGAATGAGGAAAGGGATTACTGTGAAGAAATGCTGAGAACACAGAAGTTAATGTTAATTAAGGGCAGGTAGGTGGTGACAACCAAACCTGTTGTAATGCCAATTCCTACCTGCAGAGTTCAGAGAAACTGATGTCTGGGAGAAGAATCCAGATGGCATGTGTGGTGAAACAGCCACCAAGGTCACTACTGTTATGTTGTAGAGCATGTGCTGCAACAGGATATTTTGTGTTGCCATTATGCACACTGTCTATGCCCATTCATTCTAACTGATAACTTGTTGGAAGTCATGCCGATGTAAAAGGCTGAACAGTGTTTACATAACCGCTGGTATATGAAATGTCATTTTACCCTTTGATAGATAGTATATGTCTTGCCAGTTACAGGGCTGTTATAAGTGGTGGTAGGAGGGTGCATAGCAAGGTCTTACTGTGAGATGGTCACAGAGGCAGGAGCCATAGGATGGGGAAATTGATGCAGGAGTGTAGGGACTGACAGGGACACTGCGGAGATTGGGAGGGCGACAAAAAGTTATTCTAGGTAATGAAATTTTAAACATTTTATTGGCTGTGATCCAGCAACTGTACGCTATTTTATTACAGAACATATATACAGCCACTACGGTTGCAGAAAATTTTGTCAATTGACCACAGTTTCGATTGCACTTGGGCAATCTTCATCAGAATAAAAAGTTACATGGAATACATGTAATCAGGGGCACCATGGTTTAAAATGTCTGAGCAAAAGTGCTCTTGTCAAACAGAAATGTCATTGAAATAAAAGCTAAAATTATTATATGTTCTGTAATATTCTAGGTATGGTGTGAAAAATATCAGACAGAGTAAACTTCATTTCAGTGCATGATTTTAGGAAGTCATACCCTTGTCAAAGTCACTGATTAATACATTAAAGACCACGATAATACAGAGTGACAAGAGGTCTACTCCTGAGTTGGTTTTTGGAGGGATCAGCAGTACCAGGAGTGGATGTGATGGCCCCAGAAATCTACTAGACTGGTGGGATAATTACTTCCAGTGAAGGCTGAGATGAGAATGGCACTGTATTGCTGTAAAGAGTCTGCATCTGTACAAATACATTTGCCTCAGATGCCAAGGCTGTATGGGAGGGAATGTTGACATAGGAAGGAAGGCACAAAATGCACTTAACTTTCTGCTCTTATTAATTTGTGCATGATGTTTTGGCAGTAATCTCTGTCTTGCGTATTTGCATGTTACCGTATCTTCCACCTTTAAAACCTCAGGTTTTCATATCTCATCTTGCACAGTTACCAACAACCACTTTCTTCATCCCGTCCGGTAAGTCTATCCTGACCTGGAATTCTGAGCAATTTTTCTGAACTCTCCCCGTTTCCTAAACCTCGCCAATCCTTTTCCCTCGCCCTATTCCTTCCCCTTCAACCCTTCTGCTAGAGCCGGCCAGGGTGGCCGAGCGGTTCTAGGCACTACAGTCTAGAACCGCACAACTGCTACGGTCGCAGTTTCAAATCCTGCCTCGGGCATGGATGTGTGTGATGTCCTTAGGTTTAAGTAGTTCTACGTGACTGATTACCTCAGAAGTTAAGTCCCATAGTGCTCAGAGCCATTTGAACCTTCTGTTACAAAGAGCCTCTGGCTCCAAAAGCTTGCTAATTTAGCTATCTTTATGTGTTTCTCCTGCCACCACTTGATGAGTAGATTTTTCAACTCTCCAGTACGTTATATTTTCAAGGGTTTATTATTTGTGTTAATACATTCAGCAGAAGGATTATTCAAGAAGAGAGACTAAATGACCTGAAGGCAACAGTGTCTGGTTTAAACTGGCAGCATAAAATTGCAGAATGGGGGACAGTGACTCATTTGAATGTCTGTTCCAAACCTTAAGAACAAAATTTGACGAGATGTTCCCAACAGTCCCCAATAAGAATCCTGCAGACAAATCACAAGGCAGGAAAAAACAAATTAAAAGAAAGATGAGTAATATGACTGAATTTGATAAATTAAAATGTGCTGTCATAATGTTCAGGGTCTGGATGAAGACAGCTTTAGATCTTCCACCTAAAGAGCTTGTAATGCAGCAAGTTATTACGAGGTAACATTCATTGCAGTAAAGCATGCAGCCATGTAGCCCAATGGCTGCAGGATTGTGTCTTCACTATGACTTACAGCGCAACTGATGCTACTAGCCGAGAGAACGGCCTCCAGTAACATCTAGTAGGAATGTTAATTCATACTCCCTACGAATCTAAATAACCCATAGTAATTATCATCCGAATTTGCTCAAACTTGGTATACCATCTTTTGTTATTAAGGAGAAGAACCTGTCAAAATTTCAGAATTTTATCTACTATAGTTACAGAGATTGAGAAAATTACTTAAATGTCAAAACTCAGTTAGGAACAATAACAGTTTGTCTTTTATCACCACCTAAAGACATAACTTGATAGCAAATTTATGTGCGTCCTTAAGAATAAAAACTAGTTTACTAAAATTTCTGAAGGCTTACTGCAGGTAAACTTCATTTACCCAGTGCCCAAAATCTGTAAAAATGAACTTACAGGAACTGATTCGCAACTTGAGTTATGTGGCCTCTGTATGGTAGGTATTAGGTTGTGGTTTCATCAACACTGCTCTACACATCTAGCGAGTGAATACTAGTGCAGAGTGAAGGGACATCATAAGGAAGCTGTGCTGAGGTAGGTGGACGATGAATGAGAGTGTGTGTACGATTGAGTAACGGCGACAAACCCCACCCCGCCGCAAGCTGCTTCATTGCAACTGCTTAAGAGCCAAGAGAATTTGCAGAAAGGGAGTGGGGGACGTAAAAAAGAAATAAAATGGAAGGTTTGTAAAAGAGGCTCACAATTCATGTAATGCAGCTTGGAATCTGGTAAATAAGCATACGAAGAAGCATCCTTCTGCCTTCAATTCCTTTAGTTCTGATGTCTTCAATCTGTACTTTGTCAGGGTAGTGAAAAATACCGTAAGTGAAATGCCGGTCAGGTTTATATTCTACACTTCATATAAAAAATATGTAAGCTGTTACACTACTAAAAACGGGAATGAAGTGCACCCTAAGGACATTGCAGAAATAGTGAATTCATATAAGCATTCACAGAGTGCAGATACAGTATCTATGGCATGGCCTACATAGTCTGGAAGAAAATTATTCCAGAGCTTGCTCAGTCAGTAGCGACAGTAATCAACAAATGTTCACTCTTTGTTGTCTTCCCAGAATTCCTGAAACTTGTACAAGCACTACCAGTCTCAAAAAAAAAAAAAAAAAAACCTGAAGTGTCCAGTTTTAGTCCAATTTCAGTAATCCCAGTTTTAGCTAACTTATGGAGTCTGATCAATACCCCGATACTAAGTTACTTTGAAGACAATAAATTCTCCTTGGACACACAACACAGCTTTCACAAAGGAAAGTCAATGGCTACAGCAGCACTGGACTTAATTACAAAGCTAAGGCACGTGTTCGAAGACAGAGAAAGTGTGGTACTAACACTGTGACCTTAGCAAGGCATGTGACTGCATCTTGCACAAGACAATACTTAGTGAACTAAAGTGGTGTGGTGTTTGAGGTGTTGTTCTGGCAACTATTCAACCTTATCTTGAAAACTGAAGGCAGGTAGTATCAGTCTATGGAACACTCTCCCAAGAACAAAAATTGGAATGTGGTGTACCCCAAGGATCTGTCACAGGACCCCTCCTGTTTCTTATTTATGTCAATGATATAGAATGTAACAACCATGTATTACAGCTTTCAGGCGATTCCACCTTTCTGCCACAGGATAAACTGATCCACAAGCTACAGATATGCTCTTTGAAAGGTTCATAAAAAATAAAATGAAGATGAACAAAGGAATAACACCTCATCTGCTGCTGGATGCAGGATACCATAAGGCTATCAAACTGCTGGGTTTTGTGGCTGACAGCAAACTACCAATGAATGAACACACAGTGTATGTATGCTCCAAACTCTAAAAATGGTTCAAATGGCTCTGAGCACTATGGGACTCAACTGCTGTGGTCATCAGTCCCCTAGAACTTAGAACTACTTAAACCTAACTAACCAAAGGACATCACACACAGCCATGCCCGAGGCAGGATTCGAACCTGCGACCGTAGCAGTCGCACGGTTCCGGACTGCGCGCCTAGAACTGCGAGACCACCACGGCCGGCCGCTCCAAACTCTCCTGAGTAATGTACATTCAGAGGAGACTAAAGGGTATTCTAACTGACAAATACTTCATAACAGTGTATTATGCACTATTTCATAGTCACATTAATTATTGCCTGCTGTTATGGGAACACTATGCAGGTTGCAGGAATGTGTTATTCCTACAAAAAGAAAAAAGTTGCCAGGATCAGCAAAAGATTGGAGCACTTCATGCCTATATTCGCCCACATAGGAATAATGACCATTTTCAGCTGTGTGTGTTTTTGTGGCTGATTAGTGTAAAAGAAAACCAAGGCACTTTCAGCATGAGGCACAAAATTCCAAAATTATGACATTTGCAATGAGAGTGACATTGAAATACCAAGCTGTCAGCTGTCAGGAACACATAATAGTCTTCCAATGGTTGCTCTAAAAATGCTCAACACATAGCTTTGAGAACTGTAATGTCTGCCACTAGGGCCATTCAAAAGGAAAATTGTACAGGACTTGAAACAGCACCCCTTATTCTCCATTGAAGAATTTTTCAACAGTGACCACAGTAATTGGACAAAATAATACTGTTTTCATCTGTTATACTTTTCCTTATTGCGAACAATTTTGTTCATATGTTATATGGAAAATTGTGAAAACTTATGTATGTATGTAATTTTGATTTTGTCCGTCCAGTCATGACTGGTAAACAATGTAGACCTAATAATATAAGTAATAAAGTATGACAATTAATAGTGCATTGCAAATGGGACTCTGGGTTACAGATGCAGGTTCTCTCTGATATGTAACAATGTATTTACAAACTTCCAGAAGGAAATACACAGTAGTTATTTAATATAAATGAGGAATCAGCTGTTTTTATCAAAGTAGTTTCTCTCCTGCTTATTAACTGGTGGAAACGGAAATAATAATAAACAGTATAGAGATACTGAAGGCTGGTCCATAGGTGTTGAATCATTCTTCTAAAATAAAACTGGTGGATAAACAGTAATTTAAAGTCCAATAGTATGAGACGAGAGAAGCTGAAACTTTATTATGCTATGTTACCAACATGACACCCAGCTTGGAAGCTGCCATCTGGGATGCAACTCAAGTTTCAAATGGAAATGGAGCAAATAGTGTATCGGACACACAGAGAATTACACAAAAAACAATGTTGTCTTTCATTTGAATAAGTCTTCATTGATTCTCAAGATACGTTGCTTTTTCTACAGAAAATGGCAAATATTGGTGATAAAAAAGCTATATGATGTGCTTGACATGTTGTTCAGCATGTTCTAAGGTGGTAGTTATTCACTTCGCTTGTTCCTCAATGTCATTAACCAACAAACATTTGGAATGCAAGTACAAGCATCAACACCATACTTCATGAGGTGTGCATGGTGTCTGAACTCCATGTACACTGTTACCTTCAAGTGCACCCACTGATGGAAATCAAATGGACTCAAATCCAAGTAAAGTGGCAGCCACTCCATCAGACCTCTACAACCTATCCATCTCTGGAAAACCGGATAATGTTCACCTGCATAGTCTGTAATGAGATGAAGCATCATTGTGCTGAAAGTGGGAAATATTCCATCTTCATCTAACAACTGCAGATTACAAGCTGCTGTTAGTGAACCCTGAGTGAGAAAGGGCCAATCAATAAGAGAAGCTGAAATTCGACACTAAACTATCACTTTTGAACCACAGGCTACCTTAAATGGTTCATTGCAATGAGGGCTGACATCGACCAGTATCAATGATTCTATTTGCTTCTCCATTCACATAGAAATTAGCTTCATTCGCAGACAGTACATCACAAGTGAAACTATGGTTTTCATCCATTCTGCAGTCTGGATCATCCTCTGAGATATCCTTAAAAAATGGAAATGTTGGAATATCATTTAGCTGTGACCAAAATTCTCATTATCCATGTATGGCTGACCCAGTTTCAAGAGGTTTCTCCATCACACTGTAGGTAATGGGTAATCTGTCTGGGTAGTACTGGTTGAAATCTTCTACAGCCTAGGATATCACTCTTCCTGATATCAGGACTATTTTAACACAACTTTTATGTCACTTGTAATGAATAAATACCAGTCATAACTTGAGAATGACTAAGGCTATATTCTTACAAGGACACCATTGCTTTTCTCATGTAATTCTCTCTCTTTTGACCCCCCCCCCCCCCTCCCATTCAGATATCACACATGACCCCCTTTGAAAATTGCAATTTACATTCAAGTTGGTGGCTCACCCATGTTGTAACACAACCTCACGGGCTTTTCCCCTCTCTTTCTATTTAACTTCAAATTTCTGTTTATCCACCTGTTTTTGTTTTAGAAGGGTGGTTCCAGAGCATACAGATTAAGTTGCTTCCCCTTCATTAACGTATACCTTTACTTGTTCTTCAGCCCTCAAGTCTTGCCATTGGTGATATTGATGAATGCTACAGGCAGGAACTGAGGTTGTATCTCACATTTATATCTGATGCATTTTAATATGAATAAGGAACAATAGCCACTGCAGACAGCAGAGCACAATCTGTTTTCTTTAGGATGGTCACTGCTTGGTTGCTCAGATATCTGTACGTATACTGTCCCACTCTATATCCAGCATGCCTTGATGGTACCTAAGCACCCCCGTCCTTTTGCACTATGTTCCTTAAAACAATACCAGAGCTACTCTCATGTGATTCATGTTGTCTGGGTAACATGCTGACAACTATGTTCATACGAAGTCTCAGGAATGTGGATGGCACAATAGGGACAGATACTGTTTCTCATGAAAATAAAATCAGGGCTCACTGCACTATGGAATGGTCAAACATACCTGACCATTAGCATGGTACAATGTTATTCACCAGTTGATTATCTTGTCACATATTCTTGCATAGAGAGTGATAACTGCCTATACCACGACACTACATCCATTGCAATTATAATGTCCCGTTATGTTTTAAATCTCCTCCTCCTCAACTGGTTGTCAGAATATCTTTTTATATGGGAGACTCACTGTGATTATCATCCTGGCTCTAACATTTGATACCAGTTACAGTGTTCAGTATACTGCAGTCCAGTTCAGGAACGTGGTGGTAATTCGTGAAAGCAGTGCCCAACTTTCCAGGCATATAGGCAGGTGTCTTTGGTTATAATGTGAGTACCTACAGCACTCAAGCCAGGTCTGATGAAGATTAAGCAGAAATAAAGTCTGGAGCTATTCTTCCATACTATTCATATGTAAGGCTGCCACCCCCCCCTCCACCCTTTTTTTTTTTTTTTTTGTCTCTTCCAAGTAACAGTGAAGATATTTGGAGCCACTTTAAGTTGACTATTTCATGGTTGTAACCACTCACATGACAGCCATTCACCAACAAGACTATTCATTGCATTCATTAATATCACATGAAGTTGACTGCTGCAGCCAGTGAGAAACATCTGGGGTCATGAATTACTGATGGACTGCAGTTTATCTACATCTAAATCTACATCCATACTCCGCAAGCCACCTGATGGTGTGTGGTGGAGGGTACCTCGAGTACCTCTATCTGTTCTCTCTTCTATTCCAGTCTCGTATTGTTCGTGGAAAGAAAGATTGTCGGTATGCCTCTGTGTGGGCTCTAATCTCTCTGATTTTATCCTCATGGTCTCTTCGCGATATATACGTAGGGGGGGGCAATATACTGCCGGTGAAAGTATGTTCTCGAAATTTCAACAAAAGCCCATTCCGAGCTACTGAGCTTCTCTCTTGCAGAGTCTTCCACTGGAGTTTATCTATCATCTCCGTAACGCTTTCGCGATTACTAAATGATCCTGTAACGAAGCACGCTGATCTCTGTTGGATCTTCTCTATCTCTTCTATCAACCCTATCCGATATGGATCCCACACCGGTGAGCAATATTCAAGCAGTGGGCGAACAAGTGTACTGTAACCTACTTCCTTTGTTTTCGGACTACATTTCCTTAGGTACCTTCCAATGAATCTCAGTCTGGCATCTGCTTTACTGACGATTTATTTTATATGGTCATTCCGTTTTAAATCACTCCTAATGCCTATTTATGGAATTAACTGCTTCCAGTTGCTGACTTGCTATTTTGTAGCTAAATGATAAAGGATCTTTCTTTCTATGTATTCGCAGCACATTACACTTTTCTACATTGAGATTCAATTGCCATTCCCTGCAACATGCGTCAATTCGTTGCAGATCTTCCTGCATTTCAGTACAATTTTCCATTGTTACAACCTCTCAATATACTACAGCTTCATCCGCCAAAAGCCTAAGTGAACTTCCGATGTCATCCACAAGGTCATTTATATATACTGTGAACAGCAACGGTTCTACGACTCTTCCCTGTGGCACACCTGAAATCATTCTTACTTCAGAAGACTTCTCTCCATTGAGAATGACATGCTACATTCTGTTATCTAGGAACTCTTCAATCCAGTCACACAACTGGTCTGACAGTCCATATGCTCTTACTTTGTTCATTAAACAACTGTGGGGAACTGTATCAAGCGCCTTGCGGAAGTCAAGAAACACGGCATCTACTTGGGAACTCTTGCTATGGCCCTCTTAGTCTCGTGGACGAAAGGCGCGAGCTGGGGTTCACACGATCTTCTTTTTTGAAACCCATGCTGATTCCTACAGAGTAGATTTCTAGTCCCAGAAAAGTCATTACACTTGAACATAATATGTATTCCCAAATTCTACAACTGATCGACATTAAGAGATATAGGTCTATAGTTCTGCACATCTGTTCGATGTCCCTTCTTGAAAACTGGGATGAACTATGCCCTTTTCCAATTCTTTGGAACGCTACGCTATTCTAGAGACCTACGGTACATTGCTGCAAGAAGGGGGGCAAGTTCCTTTGCGTATTCTGTGTAAAATCGAACTGGTATCCCATCAGGTCCAGCGGCCTTTCCTCTTTTGAGCGATTTTAATTGTTTTTCTATCCCTCTGTCATCTGTTTTGATATCTACCGTTTTGTCATCTGTGCGACAATCTAGGTAAGTAACTACAGTGCAGTCTTCTGTGAAACAGCTTTGAAAAAACACATTTCGTATTTCGGCCTTTAGTCTGTCATCCTCCGTTTCAGTACCATTTTGGTCACAGAGTGTCTGGACATTTTGTTTTGATCCACCTACCGTTTTGACATAAGACCAAAATTTCTTAGGATTTTCTGCCAAGTCAGTACAAATAACTTTACTTTCGAATTCGTTGAATGCCTCTCGCATAGCCCTCCTCACACTACATTTCGCTTCGTGTAATTTTTGTTTGTCTGCAGGGCTTTGGCTATGTTTATGTTTGCTGTGGAGTTCCCTTTGCTTCCGTAGCAGTTTTCTAACTCTGTTGTTGTACCACAGTGGCTCTTTTCCATCTCTTATGATCTTCCTTGGCACATACTCGTCTAATGCATATTGTACGATGGGTTTGAACTTTGTCCACTGATCCTCAACACTATTTGTACTTGAGATAAAACTTGTGTTGAACCGTCAAGTACTCTGAAATCTGCTTTTTGTCACTTTTGCTAAACAGAAAAACCTTCATATCTTTTTTTAATATTTCTATTTATGGCTGAAATCACCGATGCTGTAACCACTTTATGATCGCTGATTCCCTGTTCTGCATTAACTGTTTCAAATAGTTTGTGTCTATTTGTCACCAGAAGGTCTAATATGTTATCGCCATGAGACGGTTCTCTGTTTAACTGCTCAAGGTAGTTTTCAGATAATGCACTTAAAAATTTTTCACTGGATTCTTTGTCCTGCCACCTGTTATAATGTTTGAGTCTCCCAGTCTATACCTGGTAAATTAAAATATCCACCCAGAACTATAACATGGTCGGGAAATCTACTAGAAATATTTTCCAAATTTTCCTTCAGGTGTTTTTGCCACAACAGCTGCTGAGCCAGGGGGCCTATAGAGACATCCAATTGCCATCTTTGAGCCTGCTTTAACCATGACCTTTACCCAAATTATTTCACATCTTCATCTACATTTATACTCCACAAGCCACCCAATGGTGTGTGGATGTCCGTCAATTTCCTCCGATACTATTGCACTTTTTATCGTTATAAACATGCCTCCCCCTTCACTTTCCAGCCTGTCCCTGTGGTATACATTCCAATATGAGTTTAGAATTTCATTACTGTTCACATCTGATTTCAGCCAACTTTCCGTCCCTAGTGACGGTTTATTAATGAGAGCAGTCCTGGGGCCTTTCTATAGACTCTCCTGCAGTTTAATATTACCACATTAATATTGTTATTCCCTGTTGCATTTTGCCTACTGCTACCTTGTCGCGTCTCAGGAGGCATCTTGTCGGGCCTAGGGAGGGAATTCTCTAACCAAAAAAACTCACATGTGCACTCCACACGTACTCCACTACCCTTGTAGCCGCTTCCTGCGTGTAGTGCACGCCTGACCTATTCAGGGGGACCCTATATTTCTCCACCCGATAGCAGAGGTGGATAAATTTGCACCCCAAATCTCCGCAGAATCGTCTGAGTCTCTGGTTTAAGCCTTCCACTCGGCTCCAAACCAGAGGACCGCGATCGGTTCTGGGTATGACACTACGAATAGTTAGCTCAGATTCCACCATGTGAGCAAGGCTTTCCGCCTTCACCAACTCCGCCAACCGTCTGTAAGAGCTGAGGATTACCACTAAATCCAGGTGGCAGGAGTCATTGGTGCTGACATGAGCAACAGTTTGCAGTCGGGTGCACCCAGTGCTCTCTGTTGCCGCCGGCAGGACCTCCTCCACATCTCGCATGAGACCCCCCAGCAAGCAGACAGAGTGAACACTGGCCTTCTTCCTTGATAAAATGCATCTGATAAATGCAAGAGTACTATCACTAGCTCAGACAATATATCCGTTCTTTCTACCAATGAATTCATACAGACAGATTTTTTACGAATGTTTACTCAACTGAAAAACTGGTTCTGGTAGTCACAGCAACTATTTTTAGATTATGTTACCATACTGGTATTATATTGACAAATTATTGCATGTTGATCAACTTGTGATGCAAAAATTGAATTTCGAAAAGCTCTTATATTTATCTAAACATTTGTGAGAAGTCACTTCTTTGAGTCTTATGTCATTTTATTCTACAGAATTCGTAATACCTTTTTCATGTTTATAGTTACTTTATGATTACAGTGTAGCAACTTTGTGCCTACAGCATTATTCAAACCAGCATTTTCAGTATCAGTACGGATTAATCATGATTTTTGAAACTGTTGCTAATGTTTGAGAGTTCACAGTACAGGTCGTAAGTGACATCTCAAGATGTTATTAACAGTTAACATTACAACAAAAGGATGTTCATATATGGAGGGACACACACACCAGAAAGGTATTATGGTGTGCAAAACTTTAAATATATGTCTTGAATTACCCATGCCTTGCAGCAACTTTTTTATTTTTACTTCTAAGTACAGTACATGCTCAAATCTTTGTGTTCGTTTTCACCTGTTTTGACTACAGAAATAAAATGTGTATATGATTCACATTTTTGTTTGAACAGTCGAGACAGCTGAAAATGGACATATCCTTAATTTTAAGTAAAAATAAATAAAGTTACAACAGAAGCACAAGGACTGCGTTATGCAAATAAACATTTCACCGAACTATATTAAAAGACATGCAAAATCGACCATATGAGTGTGTTGAAAATTCCTACAAGAAAAGCCAGAAGGAAAAAAGATATAATTTCAAAAAAAAAAAAAAAAAAAACTGGGGAAGAAACTGATTGGCATTGGTAGGTTATCTGCACGATATTATAACATTCAAGAACACGGAAAGCTGAAGATACTTAAATGCTGAAAGCAGATGAGCAACATGATAGTTCTCTACAAAAATTCGCGAAATACCCACTCGTTACTCTCTTATACAGGCCAAGGTAATCTTGGTTGCACTCCAGAAAACTGGTTGTTGTATTTCTGGTATATGAAATTGACTTCACTGTACACGGCCACCAACATTCACCTGCAGCTTTCATTTCAATAATGGTCCAAAGACACCTGTGGGCTGGTCTATGATCAATCACAGGCCAGAGATAGCCTTGGAACTACAGTTTGACCAATTGTGAGCTGGACCATCTAAATACAATAAGCAAATACTTGATTTGTGGAGTATATGGATGGATGGATATGGTGTTATGGGCGCTCAATAGTGTAGTCTTTAGCGCCCGAACAGAAACAACAATGGACGAGTGTCACTATAATGCAGCGAGTGCAAAAATAGGACTAAAATTAAAGGTGACAGTCTACATAGGCAGTGTGCACGTCAACAGTAGCAAAGTGGAAAGCAGCACATAAAGAGGAGAACTGCAAGAGAACGTAGGGGAAGGGGTTAAAATGAAACACATAGCACATGTTTGGAACTGGCCTATTACAAGAATAAAAAGGAGTGGTCAGCCACTCGGCAACACACTAAAAATTCCAACCTAAAATTTTAGGCTGAAGCCCAGAAACATCACAGTACCTTAAAACTTTTTTGACACTCGCCTCGTCATTGACTAAAATCGAGGGCAGATCCCCACTAATATTAACTTCTGCCCTGAAAGAACGATATAAATCACACTCAACTAAAATGTGGCGTACAGTGATTCGTACGCCACAGGCATCACACAGCGGGGGTTCCTCTCGCCGTAGTAAGAAGGCATGCGTAAAAGGACAGTGCCCTATGCTAAGACGTGTAAGGGTCACTTCGTCATGCCTAGGTGACCGGCAGGAGGAACACCACAGCTGGATGGTGGGTTTCACCAACCGCAGCTTATTTTCCCTCACTGCCAGCCGTTCCTCCTCCCACAATTGCATATACTTCCGCCGCAGCACAGAAACGACACATTGCAAAGGAATAGAACATTGTGTCACCTCTGGTAATCTGCAGGCGTCCTTGGCAGCTCGATCAGCTTGTTCATTTCCCCGTATGCCCACATGCCCTGGCACCCAGCAAAAGGACACTTGCTTGCCCTGTCGTTGGAGGATGTACAGTTGGTCGTAAATCAGCTGTTCCAACTTCTCCGCTGGGTACAGGTTCTGCAGTGACTGTAATACGCTCAGTGAGTCAGAGCAAATTAGGAAGTGTTTGCCCTGAGTACACCGTATCTGCTCCAATGCCTTCAGGATCGCGTGAAGTTCTGCGGAAAAAACAGTGTATTCCTGGGGAAGGCGAATCCTGATGACACGTTCAGGGAACACTACTGAGCAGCCAAGAAAATCCCCCTGTTGGGATCCATCAGTGTAGACTACTGTAAAATCATGATGCCTATCTAAAATGTTAAAAAACAAAGATTTGAAAGTAAAATCTGATGTACTGTCTTTCTTAAAATTTGCCAAATCTAAAATCAGTCTGGGCCTCTGGAGGAGCCAAGGTGGATATCTGCTCCAACCTCGATGTGAAACATTAAAACCGGCCACACCCATCTCTAAAATGCAATCCTTTGCACGAATCTCATAGGGCCTTGTTGCTCGTTGCCGGTTGCGAAAAAGCCTTTCCAGTGGAGGCTGAGCAACAGTGTGGTATGCAGGTGTGTATGGTGTGGATAATGTTTGATAGGCCTGGCGCACCATTAGTAGACGCCGCCGGAGGTGAAGTGGCGGTTCAGCTGCCTCTGCACAGAGGCTCGGTATGGGGCTCGTTCTGAACGCCCCAGTGGCCAACCGAATCCCCTCATGGAGCACCACATCCAACAGCTTCAAATAAGTGGGTCTTGCAGACCCATACACCGTGCATCCATAATCAAGCCGGGACCGCACGAAGGCTCTGTAAAACCGGAGCAGACAAGTCCTGTCTGCTCCCCATGTGTGGTGACTAAGACATTTTAAAATAGACAGCACCTTAAGAGACCGTTTTTTCAGCTCCTTAATGTGTGGCAGCCACGTAAGCTTATGTCTTTAAAATTCAGAACGGTGTCCCTCATCCTCAACTCAGGCAAGTCAAAAATGGAACGAGAACGGTTAAAAAGAACACACACCGACTTATCAGTTGAAAACTGAAAACCACTCTTCTGTGCCCATTCATCCAAACATCGCAGAGTGAGTTGCAACTGACGAGTCGTCGTTGCAAGGCTTGAAGAAGAGCAAAATACAGAGAAATCGTCCACAAACAAGGAACACTGCACAGGACTTTTCACAACAGACGTAATACTATTAATAGCAAAGACCATCACACTTAAAACACTACCTCGAGGGACACCATTTTCTTGTTCAAAGCGACTAGACAGTACGTCTCCGACTCAGTACCGAAAATAATGTGGCGACAGGAAGGACCGAATAAAATTGGGAAGACATCCACGAAAACCCCATTCATGGAGCTGCCTGATGATAAGACCTCCAAGTAGTGTCGTATGCCTTTTCAATGTCAAAAAATATTCCCAACAGGTGATGCTGGTGCAGGAAAGCCTGTTGTATAGCCACCTCCAGGAGGGCCAGGTTATCAAAGGTGGAGCGATACCTCCTGAACCCACACTCAAAGCGACTAAGGAGTTGTCTGGATTCTAACATCCAGACAAGGCGGCGGTTGACCATCCGCTCCAAGGTCTTTCCCACGCAGCTAGTGAGGGCAGCACTAAGGTAGCTACCCGGGCACGTGCGGACATCCAAACAAGATTAAAAAGTCGGAGGAGGATTTCTTTATTTCTCCCTGTGGGGTGCCGCAGCATGCTATAGTGGATTCTATTCTGACCAGGGGATGTATCACGAGCCTCACACAATGCAGAATCCAGTTCCCACATGGAAAATGGGCAGTTGTACTCTTCTGTATTGGGTGAGCGGAAGTCAAAACTGCTCCTCTCAGCAGCCACTCTGTGGGGCTGGAAAGCTGGATTCTGACTGGCGGTTGCAGTAATAGCTGCAAAATGAGCTGCCATAGACTGGGCAATATCTTTTGGGGTCGTTTGGAGAGTACCATTCCACATTATAGCAGCCATAGGGCACCTCCCATCTCTCCCAGAAATCCTCCTGATTGTCTCCCATACAATGGAACTTCGTGTAGAACGATTAATGGTGTTCAGGAACTGCTGCCACGACCTCTTCTTGCTCTCTCGTATAATCCGACGACACTTTGCTCTCGCCACCCGAAAGGCTGCAAGGTTCGCTACAGTTGGCCGGCATTTGAACCTACGCAGAGCTGCCTGCCTAGCCCTGACTGCAGAGCGGCATTCGTCACTCTACCAAGGGACAGGCTGCTGCTTCGGTTGTCCCGTGGACTGTGGGATGGATGCTTCACTGGCACGGTGGATCACTTCAGTAATATGATCCACCCATTCCTGGACACTGACCCGATGTTCAAACTGGGCTAGTTGACTATACAGTGCCCAGTTGGCTCTACCGAGCACCCATAGAGGCGGTTTCCTTTCCGGTTCCACTGCATGTGACAGGTGAATCCGGATGGGGAAGTGATCGCTGCCGTGTAAGTTATCAACCACTTCCCATGCAGCTGTGTGGGCGATGGCTGGAGAGCAAAGAGATAGATCAATGGCAGACAACGACCCAGTTGCAATGCAAAAATGCGTGCTTTGACCTGTATTTAGCAAACAGGCACTGGAAGACAGAAGAAGCCTCTCGATTGCTCTACCCCTGGGGCAAGTACTCACAGAGCCCCAAAGCATATTGTGTGCATTAAAATCACCACAGAGGATGAAGGGGTGGGGGAGCTGTGTAAGAAGATCACTGAGAGCCTCTTCCTCGAGCACATCATGTGGGGGCAGGTAAAGCGAACATACTGTTAGCATATGATGCACATGTACTAATATTGCAACTGCCTGTAAATTCGCCGTGAGGGAGAGAGGCGAGGAGTGATAGTCGGTGTTGACGAAGATACCTACTACTCCTCGAGCTCTCTCTCCACTCAGGTCGTCCTTTTTGTGGAGGACATAACCACGTAGCTCAGGGGTGTATGTTTCACTGAAATTTGTCTCTTGCAGACATACACACATAGGTCTATCCTGAATCAATAGAGGTAGTTCCTCCACATGTGTCCTGAACCCTTGCAGGTTCCATTATAATATGGGAGCCATCACGGAGGTTGTATTTTCTGCCTCTCTTTCCGCCGAGGTGGGGAGACTGCAGCAGGTGGAGGCTCAGTCTTGGGACGAGATGATTGCCCCATATTCTCAGACTCCATCAGCTCTGGGGAAGAGTCTGATGAAGAATCTAGTGGGACCACATTAACATGATCCGAGGGTTTACCAGCCGATTTAATCTGTTAGTGCTGCTTGACGTGTGCTTTCCTTTGTTTAGGGGGCTTTGCTGGAACTGGAGCTGAGGTGTTTATGACTATGCTGGGCTTTGGAACAGCCTCAGCAATCGGAGATGCCTGGGGCTCTTCAATGTTAGCTACTGTACCTTTCTCTGCTGTTCGAGGAGGGGCTACAGGCTCTGATACACTTGCTGCCTTGCAAGTGCACTAACATGTGCAGGTGTTCGTGCCAACACTGAAAACCTCCGTCTGTGTAGATGCATCGACTTTTGGAGGCGGCTTCTGAACAATGGAAGCAAAAGACTTAACGAATGTGGGGGCTGCATGGCCTTAACGATATTTTTGGCTTCACTGTAGGGGATACGCTTAGTTGTTTTTATTTCTTGTATTTTACGTTCCTCTAGGAAGATTCTACAGTCCCTACTCCAAACAGGGTGGCTTTCAGAACAGTTTATACATCTGACAGGCGACGAACAGTCAACTCCGTCATGGGCAGCCTTACTACAGTTCCCACACATCGCTTCTCCTTTACACCCTAGAGTTGTATGCCCAAAACGCTGGCACTTAAAACAGCGCATTGGGTTTGGGACATATGACCAGACGTTTAGTCGAAGAAATCCTGCCTTGACGTGTTCTGGGAGTTTGGGGATAATGAAAGAAAGAATGAAGGAGTCAGGTTTCACCAGGTTCCCATCCACCCTTTCATGATGTTCTGAACGTCAACAATTCCTTCCTGAGCCCACTTCCTGAGCCATTCTTCTACAGGAATGTCAACGAGATCCCTACAGGTAACAACACCCTTACTGGAGGGTGCTGTGAAGCTCTGTATCGATTGTGTATTCCCCCAAGCTTTTAGCTGTTTGAAGGTTAACTGCTTGCTGAGCAGTTGATGTTTCAACAAGCAGTGTCCCATTCCGTAAACGCTTCACTGATTTTAAAGTTCCAGCTATTCCTTCTAGACCCTTTTGGATATAGAATGGAGAAACCTTTTCAACGGAACCCCTTTCCTTTTTATTATTAAAAACACATTCTGGTTGTCAGTATGTGCTCTGTTACTCTGAACTGCTGTACGTTTGCTGACGCCTGAGTCAGGAGGACTGGCTAACCTAGCCCTCTTGTTGGATTAGGTGGTAGTGCCTACCAGCAGTCCACCCATCCCACTGGCCAGCGAAAAGTTAGGAGGAGGAAAAGAGGAAGAATTCGTGGTATCCATGGTCATCCCACGAGCAGCTAGGGAAACTTATGTCCATCCAGACAGAGCCCTGCATGCCTGGATAAGCCTTGTACAACTGAGGTGCGTCAGGTTCCCCAGAGGTTGCCCGCTAGCGACTGTTCCACCTCAACAGCCATGCATCTTATCGGCGCGCAGCACACCGTAAGATTTAAGGGTTTTTTGTAGAGGTATGTACCGTCCTCGCGATCCAGGCCATCAAGCCAAGATCCCCGGTTCCTACGACACACAACGTTCCACCGTTGCGCCACACGGTGGTCGCTGAAGCATGCCCAGAGCTTATGGTATCAGCAGACTGGCGGCGCACACCAGTCCACAGCTCGAGGACCCCAGGTTCGCCAAGCCCGTACCCAGCAAACGAATGCTGAGCCCCCTGAGGGAGTGGAGTATATAGTCTTTTTGATACTATCTGAAGACAACTAATAAGCTTACACATAAAAAAGCAGTTCATCATCTGTGTGACATAGGATGTCCAATGAATCTAAATGTAGTTCAACGATTATACACAGAACAGAATAAAAACTGAATATTTGACATTGGCCACAAGTAATTATAAACATGAACAATGCTTGCATCCTCAGATCAAATGGAACTGTGATAAAAATTTTCTGATTTCAAATAACTCAAAAACTGAAAGAAAACTGATGGTATCAAAAGTAAAATTCACCTGAGGAAACTATTAAATTACTGATAGAATAACCAACCAGTCCTTACCTCCAGGAGGCAAAATATCAGTACTGATCAAGCATCTTGTTTCTTTGTAAAAATATACAAATATGTACATAATGGCAAATGACATACACCTTACACATAACAACAACAACAGGCCTCTTTACTGAGAAGACAATATACAATCTCTCATACTGAAGGGGAGTTGGAATGCCTTATCCCGACAATGTTAAATTTAGTGACTTGGCTTACCTGCATTTCAGGGACCACTGTAGCCATTGACACGCAACTTTTACAGGACATTAAACTGTATGTTCCGAGTTTAATGAACTACAATAATTGCATTTCAGCCACTGCTTCTTTAATTTCACAGTTAACATTTTGTGTAATTTTTTTGTACATTATCCTAAATAATATTAATTATAAATAACATTATGTTCTTTTAGTTCTGTAGACTCAGGATATGTACGTTATTACTTCCTGAAAATCTAAATACTCTACTTGAAGTGGTTTCTGAGATTTAGGGGAAAATGCAACAGAAAATGTAAATTTTGAGGTTTGGCTTCTAAAGTTTCAAAAAAGCAGAAACTCGCTTAATACATGCTTAATTTTTTTATTTTTAGTCACTTAGAAGCAGCCTGCACCATACTCTGCATCATCCTCTTGATCTTTTTCCATGGTTTTTTCTCTCCTTTTCTTCTTTCTGGACTCCTTAGTGGCCAACTGTGCTGCATATTCTACTTTATCAATGCGAACCTTGTCCATCTGTTCAAGTTCTCTGATGCAGTTTGCTTCAGGATTAATTCCCATATGCTGTAGCACTTTCACCCTACCAATGTTGCTATCATTAAAAGCAATAACAGCATCACTGACGCCCCATTTTAGTGTCTTCATTCCAACAAAAACATTTGTTGGTAAGTGAGTCCATATAAGATTATTGAATGACTCACTGGGATTTTGAGTCTGACCATGCAGACACTTCTTCAGTAATTCAGGATTTGCCAGGTCTCTTTAAATAGGTTTTATGATATCCATGACTGCTGCTGGGATGGACTGTTTATGGCTGTATCAACTGCTTGAGTACTGGGCATTGCGTTTATTGCACCATGAATCAGGTCCAGGAGTGCAAAGGTGGTCTACTGGTTTTTCATCAGTTGACAGTCTGTGGAAGAAGGTAGCCCACACTGCCTGCTTCATTTTCAACAAATCCTCAGCAATATTTCTAATGGCAATCCCATAATACTGCTGTAGTTCATCATTCATTTCATCTGTCAGCCTGCCTCTTGTGGTTTTACCATCCAAAAGTTTCCTGTCTCTCAAACTTTCTTTCAACTTCTTTAACCTGGTGCCCGTCCTCTTCTGGACATAACCAACACATTATAGTTTTGTGATAATCTTCTTACCACAAGGCTGAATGGCTACTACACTTTCATACAATTTTTAGTCTCCATCACCTAAGAACTTAGTGTAACACACTCCCCTTTCATTTACAGATCAACTAAAAATTTCAATAGCTGCAGAGGCCTCCATACCACCACTTGTTTCTTCATAATTTCTGTCACAGATATGACCTCCTTCATTCCCTGATTTACACTTATAACAATGTTTGGTTAAAATCTGGAAATCTATTACCTTTCCAGTATCCACACTGGACACCATAGCAACAGAATTCTTAGAACTGTAGCCACACTTCTGCCAAGTGCCATCAAAAGCTACTGGTATGTCAATCATACCATTGTTTATTTAAACAGCTTCATTTTCAGCACCCTTCATTGACTAATGCAACAGATTCAACAGTAGTGCCAATAAATCGTGCATACTTGTCGATTTTACAAGGTGGGCGTAGCATATTCATCACGGCATACATTCTTTCTGCTGCAGTGTGTCCTTTGCCATTAGCTCTCAATCCATAAAACCACCTGGCATTTACTTAAAAATATTTATCTTTACACTTATCATAATTCCAAAATGAATGAGTATATTTACAACTGGCACAAATAATGATAAGTTTCCTGGCTAGTCCATTTGATACCTCACCGTCTTCAAGTAAACTAACTGGCCCTCCACATATTTCAGAACACACACATTCACCTAACAATCTTGTTAGGATGTGAAATCTATCAGAATATAACCTAACCTACCATTTGCATCACCCATGTTTTGACAAAACTGTGTAACACGATGTTTTATTTTAATCTTCAAAGCACTAATGAGTGTTCCTCTAGATACTGACGAGTTTGCCTGTATTTCATTGTATGTAATTTCAGACGCCACATGTTGAACACAAAGTTTTCCTTTATTCGAAAATCTATTATCACGAAACCCACCTTTCTTAAAAACACTTCGTTTTGGCGTCATACTTTACTTTTTGAGTGATTTACCAATCTATTCATCACTTTTTCCTTGGAAAAATGTTAGCACTTCGACATACAATGCGTGTTTACACTATGAAACTATATGATATTGTTTTTGACAGTGCTACCAATACAAACACATACTTTAACCTTAATAACACAGCAATCCACAGCCTTCTACATAAAAAATTACTGATTTTTATTAGATCTTGAAGTAATGCACATAAAAATTTTTAACGTTTTCAACCAGTGTAGATTATATTTTTAAAAAATAATCATTTTATTCAGAAAATTGGAAATTTTATAATCTGATAAAAATAAAAAAATTCTGTTCTACCCTGTTCACATAATCTGTAATCTTGCCAATGCCCTTGATTGTGTAAATCATAAAATTCTTCTAGAGAAATTAAAATATGCCTTTTCCTTGAATAGTTTAAGTCATATCTTAATAACAGATAAGAAAGGTCCATCTTAGCAAATGATATGTCAAGAATAGGATTCAGTGCACAGTTGTAAAACATTACATATGCTGTGCCGGAAGTTTAATTGCTTTATCCATTCTTATTCCTTGTCTACATAAATGATTTATCCGAGATATTGGAGGACTCTTCAAATATTGATAAAGGGAGCGAACACTAATGCCAGACACAGTTAGGAGAATAACACAATATGCTTACAACCGGTCAACGGCCAAAAGCTGTACAAAAACTCATGTTACGTAATTCCATACAAATAAAAGTTACTTACAGGTACCAGCAGTAAAGATCAATGGTCATACACTGGATGGAGCTCCACGTGTAAAGCTCCTGCTCATCCAAATGCATAATAAAGTGAGGGGGCACCAGCATGTGGACACAGTAACTAAAACTCAGTCCTACCTGCTTCACACTCACTTCTGTGCTCTGGGGTTAAAGTAAAAGTATTTATGCTACATAAAGAAGCAGTAACAGTACTGCATTAATGTCAATAACCAAGCATTTTACACAAGCCTTTTCATGGCCCTAGGAATTTTTACACTTTCATGTCAATAAACTTATATCCTAATGGCATTTGCAGTTAATAACAAGAGTGAACTTAGGATGAACTTGTAAGAACTAAGTTTTACATTCAGGTGCAGAAGTCTGCAACAGGTTACCAGTATACATAAAGCAGGAAATCTAAAATCTCCAACAATTCAAAAATAAAGTAAAAGAACACCTTTTTAGCCACTGCTTCTACAATTTATTACAATACCTGGGCTCCAACGTAAATTCTGCTAACCAATATTTGTTGTAGATACATCCTGATGTTATCAGTATATAGATGGCTGATATATTTGTCTGTGTAAAGTAACATGAATGCTATGTTTGAAGCAACATAAAGAAACAGTGTTTGGTGTTGCTCATGTTTAGGGGTGTTAACAGGCTCAGTGGGGGTGTATAAAGGTTATGAACAGCACCTGATGTTGAGTGATCATTATGAAGGACAAGGAGATAATGCCATCTCACATGAGTATGCAGTATCAGTGCTAACTGTTTCAATGGAGCCTCACTCTGGGTCTCTATTTGGCTGCCTGGTTGAATCATGCAATATCCAGATTTATGGGACATTCGGATGTGACAGTGGTCCAGTGTTTGACTGCTTGGGAACATGAGGGCAGGCATACCCCTCATCATGGATTTGTTTGATCATCACAAAGGAGTAGCTGGACCAGGTAATTATGTTCTCCAGCCTGGGCTGCCGTTAATACAATGCAAGTGGCTGTGTTTAGCATGGTGCTGTGACTGGAAAGCATGGACACTGATGAGTAGCATCCCATTGTTTTCAGTAGTGAATCACAATTTTGCATTACCTCATGTGACCTTCATCAGCAAGTATGGCAGCAACCAGAGCCGCGGTATAATTCTTCTCACGTTTTGGCACTGCACAGTAATGATGTGGGAAACCACTAGACATCACTTTATGTAAAGGCTGATAGTGGCTGAGAACTGACATCACAACAGTAATCACAGGCTTGCTGCGTCCCCATATGTTATCTCTCATGCAACAGTATTGTCGTGCCATGTTTCAACAGGACAATGCTTGCTCACATGACATGGGCCTTTATGAACTGTTTGCATGGTTTTGAAGCACTCATGTGCCAAGCAAGATGACCATATCTGTGCCTGATAGAACATACAAGGGACTGGGACTAGCTCAGACATCATCTTCATTGCAGTACTAATATCTAGAATATCAAGGACCATTCATAACAGTTGTGGACCAGGCTGCTGCAGGAAAGGGATACAACAGCTTTATGACACACTTCCAGCCAAATCAGTGCATGCATCTGGGACAATGGAGGCAAATGTCATACTGATAAGCGGACTCATACTGTCAATTTCCTTGTAAATATGACTCGGTGTTACAGTCACTAAAATACCACCACATACTCACTCTATGTGTGAAGTTTCATTTTGTTTCCTCCCCTCCTCCTTGGTGCTAAACTTTATCAGACAGTGTTTACAAAGTAATCAGCAAGAAATTATGCTATTGATTAATTTGAGTGATCAGCACTAGTAAGCTTGTTAGTAGTATACTTTACAGAAGCAGCCAGGAGTGATGATTCTGCTCGGTAATGCATTACGTGACTCTTTTCACACCTCTGAAGGGCCTCTTTCAAGATAACATTTATCAAACACTGCGTGATTAAATGAATGAATGAAGAGGAGAGACATTTAAGTGTGTTGGTCTTATGAAGATTTAAATGAAGTACAATGGAATCAAAGGGCTAAATCAGTCATATTAGGACATATGCTAGTGTTATTTTAATTTATTCTGCTCATAAAATATTTGGTGTCTCAGCATTTTTAATTTTTTAGTAATGAAGAATTAGCTGACAATCCTCGAACTTAAGGAAAATGCATCAAGAGCAACAGAAACTATCTAGAACTACTGTTTTGGAACCAAAAACCGTGTTTCATTAGGAAAAATGAATTTGATACCTGGTTGTTAACAAGGTTGTAATAAGTGTGCCATTCACTGTTTTATCCGGCAATAATTACTATTTGTCAAAGTGTAAATAACTTAATAATAACTTAAGTACATAAAAAGTTTCTAAAGTAAAACAGACACCACAGTGCCACAAATCAGAAAGGAAACTTGTTAAGGGCATTCCAGTGATAGACAGGATGGCAGCTGGAGGGGGAGGACTACATCCTGAAAAAGGTATCTTTGTAAACCGAACTTACATCCTACCCCACCACACACACAAATGTATGTTAGTATCAATCAGAACGTGTAACATACAATGACTAGAAGCAAGCACACTCAGAGCAATCTACTGTGAAGTCTCGAAACTATTTTGTCATTCATTGCAAAACCAACAATGACCTTAAAAAACCACCACCAAATGTTCCTGGGGGGCTGTGATGAACATGTTGCTCATGAACCACATGCCATACATTTTAAATGGTCAACTAGTCACAGAGGCAATGGTATTCACAGAAAAGGGCTTTGATACTTTTCTTTCTTGCCACAAATGACAAAGCAACATCCTGCAGAAAAATCATATGTGAAGTAGCCAAAGGAGGGGCAGTGCCTCAGGCTCTAAATCCTCCCTGACAAACCTTTTGCTGTTCCAACTAATTTCAACATGAAGAATTTGATATTAAATGTTGTATCCAATATCACCTCACATGTAGTTCAACAATGGAGGCTTTCAGACAGTTGTCACCACAGTAACCTCTGATTACGCAGGCATCAGCATGAGAATCTTTGAAACATGACTTATGTAAAAAAAAAAAAGACTACATTTTCCCTTCCAGGTGACCAGAAATGGGGTTCACAGGCCTACTGCAGTCCAATACATTTACAGTTCCTGGACAACGGAAGCTAATACACCACACGCTTTTCACGAGTACAATCTCCAGCAAACAACACTTATCATTTTGCTTTTTTTTCACACTTCAAGATCCAATATGTGCTCACTTCATAGCACAACTCTTCTATTCACAAATTTTACACATGCATCGTACACCACTGTCACAGATTATTGCTCTATAGGAATGAAAATATTATGGAATAACAAATCCATTTTTCCTGGAGACCTACAGTTCTGCCTGGTTTGAATTCTCCCAGAGGCTGAAGCTGTGTCTAGATACTTAGGAGATGAACTTCCATTTGTGATAAAGCCTCCATCTTGTTTCAACATGGCCTCAATGGCTGAGCTTTACGTAATGCTGATCAAGAAGTGATACCAATACTAGATTCATCTTAATAGGATGTGTGTAAATTAGCTTGCGGATGAAGATGCAGTTAGAGGTGACAGAGTTTCTTTCAAAACATGTTGAGGGTTGATTTGTAATAAATTATTTTCAAGATGTGCCCAAAAATTTTAATAGAAATCTTCAGCATAAAAAGCAACAAAGTTGTGACTTCTGCAAAGGATGCAATTTTTTTTATATTTGATATGCAAGCAATTCTCCCTGCATGTTCTATGTAATCCAGCGTCTATCGCAAATCAACTCATACAGAGCTATATTTGCAGGCCACAAGTTGCCATCATCCTGCACAACGCGGTAGTGTCCTATGCTCTTTGGGACATAGAGCACATGTAGTCTCACATGCCGACAGTCTACCTGGTGAGCTACAACACCTGAGAACAGTATTCCAACAGAATGGCTATTCCGATAGGCAGATACACCATGCATTCCGTTCCAAGCAATCTCAAAGCAGGGATGTAAATGAAGAGACGAAGGCACCCACTGCAACAGTGTTTTTGCCCTATTTTGGTGGCATGTCTTTGAGAATAGAAAGAATCCTCAAAAAGCACGAAGTCAAGTGTGTTTTTTGGCCACCAGCAAAACTGAGGAATTTATTGTTCTTGGTCAAAGACAACCTTGGCCTCGGGAAACGTGTCGTGTATAAAATCCCATGCCAGTGTGGAAAATCTTATATTGGACAGACATGCTGAACCGTGCATGAATGTTGCATCGGACATCATCGTCATACACGCCTGGGGCAACCTCATAAATCAGTGGTAGCGGAGCATTGCCTGGACACGGAACATTGTATTCTTTACGAACAGATGGAAATTTTATCCCGTGTCATCTTTCTCGGACTGTGTTATTAAGGAGGCCATGCATATCCGCACGGCGGACAGTCTTATCAACAGGGATGCAGGTTTTCAGCTGAGCGCTGCCTGTAATCCAGCACTGGCTGCCATTAAATCAAAAACAGGGAAAACAAGAACTTCAGTTTCCTCAAGTGACGCAACACGTAGTTGAGATTTAGTTCATACTTTTAACCGCAGGAGCGTCCGGCAGCACAGTTATTGCCCATAGTGCACGTGCAGATGGCCTTTCTGTGGCTCCCAGCAGGGAGCACCAGGAGCGCCGCTTTCCTCCAACTACGAGCGTCTTCCCGCGCACACATATTGCCTGCTCCCGTCATGATTAATTCCACCGCTGCCGTGCGATTATCATCAGACGCGCCTTGCAGCAGTGACAGCAGCAGCTACCACCCCCTGATGATGTCTAGCAGTTGCGTCGAAGAAATATTGTGCAATTTACACAATACGATCCGGCGGCAAACCCGAGAAGCGTATTTGTAATCCATATTGTTAACTGAAAAGTTGAACATAGCCGAATGAAACATTGAATAGCATTTACACTAGAACACGTTAGATATTGTCCCTAAATACCTTAGTCTGCACGATGCTACATGTGTTTGTCATTCTCTTTATTGCAGAGTGCTACAACTATACCATAACTTAATTCCTGTCAATTTTAAGAAATATCTCAAATGGAAACAGTAGTGAATATTTATGATAGAATTTCAAATAAAATGTCAAAATACAGGATGCAAAATGTTGCTGAAAACTTGTTGCAACAATAGCTGAATGGCTCTGAGCACTATGGGACTCAACTGCTGAGGTCATTAGTCCCCTAGAACTTAGAACTAGTTAAACCCAACTAACCTAAGGACATCACAAACATCCATGCCCGAGGCAGGATTCGAACCTGCGACCGTAGCGGTCTTGCGGTTCCAGACTGCAGCGCCTTTAACCGCACGGCCACTTCGGCCGGCGCAACAATAGCTGACAAGCCTTCTCTACAGACTTTATGAGAATGAAAAATGAATATTGCAGTAACTGCTAAAGATAAAACTTGTTTAAACAGCATTTTAATATTACAAATATATGTAAAAAGCTTTTCACTGTTTTTTAAGACCATCAACTCATGGTAACCTAGAAGACAGGATATGAAGTACTTATCAACTGATGAAGATACATCATGGACTGAAATTAAGAGTAGTCTACACTGGGACATTGCAGAAAACGGTCCCATACCCCACTGAAAAAAGCATGCAAGATGTAAAAGGAAGAAACACAGGAGATTAGCGAGAAAGAAGTAAGGGTAACGTTGGCAAAGAGTCAAGAAAAAGACACTCTGAGACGTGAAAAAGATCATAAAGCACTGCTGGTGGAAAATAACAGATTTTTCCATGAATGTAAAACTAAGAAGGGAGGCAATAATAACCTCATTCATAAGCATAGCAACAGTCAGTATTAGGAAGGATAAAAATAAAAAAGGAAGAGAGAACTTCAATCTCTATTAATAGAATGATTGTGCCTGTTGACTGCAGTGAAGTAGCATTAGCAATCAATTAAACAGAAACAAAGGCTCATGCGATTAGGATAGTAGGCAAAAATGTTCACTCAAAGATTACAGGGAAAAATCTCAAAGCAAATTTAAATTGCTGTAATGTGGAAGAAACAATGCTATACTCCATCAATTTATTGACAAGAAATGTATGAACAATGTTGAAAGCACATTATTATCTGTGCTGATATAGTAAGTATTCTTATCTTATTATGGCTGCCCATTTTTCTCACTGCAGTTTTAATTTGTGCATATGCCTACACTTCAACCCTTAAATCGGTCTTTCAATTCACCATGTACTTTTTTCTTTGATGCAGATTTGTGTTTTTTGAAGTCATCAAGCCACAACAGTGATATATTTGCATTATATTGCTATCCTGATACAAATTGTAGTTTAAATTTGTTTGTCCAAGTCTTGGTTTTTTTTTTCCCTCTCTCTTATATACCATTTTACTACTTCTTTCTTATACATACCATGTCGTGATTCATGCCTACATTCTGAACAGATATCCAATGTATCTGGAATGAACACATGATGACAAACAATGAATTTTTTGTTGTGGAATACATGGTGGTCAACAACAGAAATGCGGGATTTCATGAGCTGCTTACAAACAAAATATTTATTGCTTTAATTACTTCAAAATATAAAAATACAATCTATATAGCAGCATGCTGCAATGCTATAACAATTATTTAAGACACTTTTATAATTTCAATTGACTGCTGTACACATTCCAACCATTACAGAATTATTGAAGTTGTATGACACAACTTCCCAATTTTGGGCAAAAGATGAAAAGTAAGAACTTACAACAAAGTATGTTATTCATACTTTCTGTCAATAGTAGAAACATATTAGGTACAAATAAATAAACTTAAATATTCAATTGACTGTGCATTTACGTATACTCAACTACGAAAATAAATTAAACGCTACAAAAAAAAAAAAATTCCTCAATGTGTAAACAGAATTAATAATACAATTTAAAAATCTATTCTGTTATTAGAATTTTTAAGTCCTCAAAGCAGTCTTAAATGAAGCATCAATTCATATGAGATTTTTGCCAACCACGGCTGCTGTAAAATTAAATGCAACAACAGAATGCAAAGAAATGAGGGTAACAAGAATAGTGTAGAACAAATAACATCCATACAAGAAACAGAAACATGCATTTGTGTACAAAGACTTCTGATGTTGGATGATTACACCAACTTTGATACTTCTGTACTTTTATCTGGAAGCACTTAATTTATTATAATTGGTTCCCAAAGTGAAGTAGAATGTGGCAACATGAAAAGCTTGTGACAAACTGCAAAGCTAACTGTGCCTGTACCAGCTACAAGGATTACTCTGCAGCTGACAGCTCCTCAATTTTATGTGCTTCTTCTGAGGGAGGTTGCTTCTCACCATCCTCTGCAGGAAGCGGAGGGGCAGAATCGGACTCTTGCAGCTTACTCTTCACATTCTCCTTGTCTCCACTGTCATGCTGATCACCATGTACTACGCTCTCTTCTACTGGTAGTGTGGAAGATGATGATGGTGATAGCTGCTTTTTATCCTCTTCATCTTCAGAGGAGGAGTCTGACCTAGATAAACGCTCAGACTCACTGTCTGTGGGACCCTCAGACGAATCGGCGGTATGAGGTGGAGGAAGTGAGGGGAGAGTTCCAGGGGCAGCAGATGGACGGTCGATACCATCAATACGAGGCGGTGACAGGCGCACTTTACGCGCTGGATTCATTGCATAACAGTAACAGCAGCGGAATGCAACGAACTCGAACTCCTCTTTGAGAGCCAAGCCATTGTGCGACTGGCACTGTTGACATATGAGTGCATATCGGTTGCTTGGTCCATCAGCTATAAGAAAATCAACTAGACGGTCAACAACCGATCGCTCGCGAGGTGCTATCGGCCGGGGCAATGGTGGGCCAGGGGCAAGCCTACTCTGGCCAGTATAGCCACCGGGATAGCGACCTCCCATTGGTGCAGGGAATATAGGTGCTGACTGCAGAAGAGTGGGAGAGCGACCCCTAGGAACAAGAGATGTCTTTGGTGGCTGGAAATGTTCTTGTGATTGCTGCTGCTGCTGTTGTTGTTGTTGCTGCTGCTGCTGCTGCTGCTGCCCCAGAGGACGGCGTCTGAGATCTGGTGCTGATGAAGATGGGGAGATATTATCAACCTTCTGGTTGGAGGCTGATGTCTTTGCAGGCAGTGGTGACACCACAGCTAGTTCCTTTTTTGGTGCAAATCTCTCTAAGATCTGTTTGGCAGTCTTATAAGTTTCTTTGTCCATCACTTCTTCAAGGATATCTTGCTTCTGTTTTTCCATTTGTGCCAACTTTGTCTCACTGTTCGTTATTTGTCGCTTGAAATACCACACGATTCCGCGTCTCAGAAGTATCACAATCAATGGGAAGACAAGCAGTGGTGTTATATAGAAGATTTGTTCACTGAGAGAAGCTGGGAAGAAAAAGAAATAGAACACTAATGCTGCAATAATATATGTGCCAACTGAATACAGCACGAGACGACCGATAACGACGCGATGTGTCTGCTCTGTACTGACACGTCGCTTTTCCATTTCCTTGATACGCCTGTCCAGATCCTCCAAAACTTCAATCGTTGTCCGCTTCTTGCGGAAACGACCCAGCACAATCCCCATAGTGGCTATATGGTGCCTGTTTTGTCTCACAAGAGTCAGCTGGTGATTGCAAGCATTCTCACCTGCAACAACGAAAAAGGGATATATGTTATTACATTGACATTATCTAATCTGAGACAAATAAGGTGATCCCCCCCCTCTGTCGGACACACACACACACACACACACACACACACACACACACACACACACACACAAACACACACACACACACACAGTGATTAAAACAGTACAAAGAACACGTGTGTAGAGGAATTTTTCATTTCAACGCATATTAAATTCTGACTTCTTTTACAGATGGAGCATGAAAAAAAGAAAATTCTTCTAGAAGATCTACAAGTATGTTACTGAGACTAGAAAAGTTGCATCCCATTTGTGGACACAAGTCAATATTACAGGCACATCCAAGATGACTCTGAACTCAGAGTTAAAGTGGGACCAAGATGGGTTGGGTTGTTTGGGGGAAGAGACCAAACAGTGAGGTCATCGGTCTTGGGGCCAAGAACTGTTTAAAATGTCAAAAGATTCAGATCTTGTGTGCTCTAACCACTAGTTAATAGAAAGATTGTTTGGGAACAGTTTAAGTACACTGACATCAGCAATCAGTAGAGTTTGATAAATTGATTGGTATGATGAAAGGTTCCAAAACACTATTCTGTATATAAAGCAGACACCAAAAGGGGGAAAGTGGAGTCACTGAGTGACATAAGACAGATGTATAACTGAGTGCAGAGTAGTATTAATTTTGGCATGCCAATGTATCAACCTTTTAGTCTATTACGTTACCACCAATTTATGAGAAATACTTTTACTGCTGTTTTAAGAAATATGCAATAACCTGTCTGTTGAGGTATGCTGCATTTCCTGTTTTTTCTTTTACGTTGTACCTGATACTATATGGTACAATATTGATTTGTATACAGTCATACTGTATAAATGTTTTCTAGATGTGAAGATGGTAACATTGATTTCAAAAACTGGTTATCGAGTATAACAACTATTATTACTGATCTTGGCAAGAAGTCTATCTTTTATAATGTGTCATCACAGATCACTCTTTGCAGCTCAAAATGAGTAAACTAAATGGGAACGAGCTTTAAGTACATGCAGTTATGAGTTTTTGATCGCCAGTGTGTTGTTCATATTGAATTTTTATCCTTCGATAGTAAATCTAATGGGCTGCTCACATGGGACAAAGTATTGTAAGGAGTCATTTGTAACAAGTTCTTGGAATAAACAGGTTATTCCTTTCTGATGCACCACTCAGGGTAATGTAGTGTTTTCTATCAATTTGAAATCCGTTGCATCAACGGTTAAATTTGAGAAATTATAAGCATACAATGTAAATGTGAAGACATACGATCTCAATCCAGACTTATCCAAGCATTGCAGTCCCAGTAGTTTTCGGTAATTGCTGGAAACATTAATTAGATATCGCAACATCTATTGTCTTTTTAATAATGCTGCTAGTCTAGTATCCAACCCACATTTGAGTTAAGATGTGCATTTACTGAACTTTTATATTCACATTTTATGTTATAGTCACTGGTAGTTACTCTTAACAGTGACCAATTATATTAGAAGCAAACATTTAATTAACCATTTTTATGTCAGAATTTTCTATCCCAGTAGTATTATGGTACACAATTTAGCACGTATAGGTTAAGTTTCTGTATGGTTTCTTATAAAAGGATTCCTCAGTCATTGGTTATCCAACTGTACCACAGCGTATATTTAGCACTTTAGTATTTGCACCTTTGATCATGGTAAGGTTTTTCTTTTTGACCAGTATAAAACCATTCTCAAACTATCTGAGAAGGAGAAATAGAATGGAAGAACTGCAATTAAATATTGATTAATTAGCACAAACCCACAGGAGTTTTACATCAGTCGTGGCCACCACATGCTTATGAGATCTAGGTCATAATACACGATCATTTTGATAAATGGGGCCTAACTGCAGTAAACTTTCCCTGAGAGGATAAAGAGCAAATAAGGTCATATGGACATACAGCCAGAAAGACATTCCAAGTTAAAAAATGTTGACAGTGAGTTCTAATGACAGAAAGCACACATGAGAACACAGCAATCAAGTGGGAATGTTCTGTCTGTACTAGTGTTTCAGTGGTATGGTGGCAATGAACCATCAGCACCAGTTTGGCCTCAATGCATGGGCAAGGATTATTGGCAACCACTTCAACGGCCAAATAATCCTTCCACAATGCCTCACCGGTGAGGTATAACTGCACTTCCTGTGGGTGACCTGCCTCCCCTGCTGAAAGATCAGCCTCGAGTGGTATGAAGGGTAGTGTGACTACTATACGATTGTGCTACAGCTCACTTCCACATTTCTGTGCAGAGGCATCTTGACAGCATCTACCACAACCACATGCTGAGGATGAACTAGTGCTGATGGTTCACTGTCACTTTACCACTAAAACATCAGTACAGACAGAATATTCCCACTTGCCTTGTAGGTTCTCATATGTGCTTTCAACTACTGAAACCTGCACTGTCAAAGATCTTTTGTCTCCACCTTCAAGAGGGTGTACCTCCTTGGGAACACATTTCCAGCCCTATGTCCACTGGATCCATTTTGCCTCTTATTCTCTCAGGGATGATTTTGTGCTTAGGACTAAATAACTTTAAACTTTAAATAATTATCGTTTTCTATCAGTACTGAAAACATGTAAAATTTTATTTACTGCAAGAGTATAATGGAAGCTTCAGCTGTTGAGTCTTGGGAAGATTTTGTAGTCACTCTTGATCAATAGCGAAACACATAGAAACCAACGACTGTTAGCGAATTTGTGGGAAGATGAGGTACAAATGGCATACATTTTCATTATTTACATGTTTCTTGCATGGCAGAAGCAGCAAATGGGCAACTTGCTGCAACCAAGTACAAAGCAAATGGAGCTGCACAGCACTGTTTTCTCTGAGATTATAATAGCAAAATGGTTTAAACAATAATGTCGAATGGCTATGTTCAGACGCCTGGTAAAAGAAAAGGGTTTACTTAAATCCAGGTGACTGTTCTCTTAACTTATGAATATGACACATTCTCACTTAAACTCTTACATTTACACACACTCACCCAGTCACATCAATTGTTCACAATGTAAAACTGACTACATTGTTTTTATTCTAATATCTGCTGAAAATAAATAGATTTTGAGAGAAAAGAAAGGGTATAAAACATATTCAGGAGCTAGACACCTAGACAAAACACAAAATTTCCTCCCTCATAACGACAAAACTTCAAAATATTACCACATTCATGAGCTATACAGTACATCTAGGAGTAAAATAGCATCTCTCCTTTCTTACAAACATAAAATTCAATATGTTAAACTATGGAGTATTGAAATATATATATATTACAAGCACCAAATGCTGACAGATCCTTTCACTGGAAAAGTAACATTTTGAACAGCAGTGTCCAATGTAGAGGCATTATAACAACACTTTATTAAGCTTCAGAAGTTGGAAGATGCAACAACATGGCCATAAAGTTAGCTTCACCCAGACTTAGCTTCTGATCTACACTTACTGCCTCTCCTGCTACTCACAGGAAACCCTGTGCCTCATGAGCAAGGTTACTGCATGAAGATGTCTTTACACTTTGCTGTAGCAGGTACTATGCTATTATCTATCTGCTGTGTGTGTTATTTCACTATCCCAAATTCCCACTAACCCTAGTAGCAAGCAGAAGCCCATCAGCTTCAGACGGACTCTTCCCCGTTATTGTTCCTGGTTAATATTGATTCTGCACGAGGTCTGTGACTGACTAATGCCCATGTGCATTTCATTGTGTACTGTGTAATGGTTATGCTTTGAAGGGACATCTGTGGACTCCAAACAAAGCACTCTGAAAGAGAAGGCATGTCGAACTATGCTTCTAAAGTTTTGAACAAAATTTTGAGATACGATGCCCTCAATATCAAGTAAGGCGTGGAATTGTCAGGAACTAAAAATGAGAGAAAAAGTCTACGGTCATGTTACTGTAAACAAAGACTAACTCCCCAACTACAAAAAACAGAGAAGGAGCAGCTGCCAGCAAATTTATGAAAAGTGTATGTGAAAACTGTGGATGCATATTCATCCTTTGGTGAGTTAACACACAAACAACTGAGGAGACTGACATCAGTGCAACAGAAAAATATGCCACACCTGGAGCTCCTACACAGATTACTAGAAGCTGTGATGAAGGAACTGAAGATTGTATTCTAGGGTCTATGACATTCCCAAATTTGCCTCATCCAAGGATGATTATCTCTAATCTATATCTTTGAGTGAAGTCGCGTAAATATTTTTTATAAAATAAATAAAAAAGTAACTGGCTTCTACAGACAATTTTACAATATTTTCAGAAAACCTGACAAAATTAGTCAGTCAAATCTTCTGGGGGGTAAAAAAAAAAAAAAACTGCAAACAGTTACCAAATTTCAGCAGAAAAAACAAAATTCTTGATGAATATAAAAAAATTCTCTCCAAAATACATAGAAATGCATAAAGGGAAAATACAGCAAGCTAGTAAATTTAAATATATTGAAGAAACTGTACAGCTGAATGGGTCAGAAAAATCTGTCGTAGATGCAATGGGTTAAAATACAAATAGTATATGGTTTGGGGAAAAAAAACTAGAAAAAATGGAATGAACAATGTTACAGTGGTAAGATCAGAATGTATATATGCATGTGAATGCTTAATCATTATGTTGCTAATAATCCACCTTTCCAAGTCCTCTATTCTGTCCAGCTTATACTTAATGTCTGCAATACAAACCACAGATGTTTGGAGGATGAGAAGTAATTAGGAAACCTATGAAGAAAAGAGAAAAGTATCAGAAGTAACGGCAAAGCGAAGACTGATCTAATTTGCACAGAATACATTCTAAGACTAAAAAACACACACGACGCACCACGAAGGAATTATCTGAATGAGACAGGAATCTGTAGATGGCGATGTACATGTACATACAGACAAACAAATTACTACAGTTTCAAAAAAACTGTGTGATCTGTTCAAGATAAAGAACTTTAAAAACTGAGCCAAGTCAGTAACACGGTTCACCTTTGGCCCTTACGCATACAGCTATTTGACTTGGCAATGATTGATACAGATGTTAGGCATCCTCCAGAGGGATATTGTGCCAAATTCTGTCCAATTGGCGCAGTAGAAACTCTCATCACAAGTGGGCAGGCATTACCTTGCTGAAATGTAAGCCCCAGGATAGCTTGACATGAATGGCAATAAAACGGAGCGTAGAGTATCATCGACGTACTGCTGTGCTGTAAGGATGACATAAATGACAACTACGGGGTCCTGCTATGAAATGAAATGGGCCTTACAGCAGGCGACAGTCAGGACTGTGGCGTCTATAGACAGGTCATTGCTGGTCATCGGGTCTCGATTCGAAGAGAGACTCAGCACTGGAGAAGATTCTACTCCAATCAATGAGATCCCAGACTGAATGTGCCCGACATCACTGCAGACAGGCTTCTTGGTGTTCAGCGTTCAAAAAATGGTTCAAATGGCTCTGAGCACTATGGGACTCAACTGCTAAGGTCATTAGTCCCCTAGAACTTAGAACTAGTTAAACCTAACTAACCTAAGGACATCACAAACATCCATGCCCGAGGCAGGATTCGAACCTGCGACCGTAGCGGTCTTGCGGTTCCAGACTGCAGCGCCTTTAACCGCACGGCCACTTCGGCCGGCTGGTGTTCAGCGTGCAAAGCTTACAATTTTGCATTTTTCGCTGATAATTTTTTTTTTTTAAAAAAGAGTGTAAATGAGAACAGCTCAACTAAACATAGGCTCCCATATTTCCGGAAAAATAAAGCGACAGCACCGTGGATTGTAGAAATAAGAAAAGAAGTAGAAAGAAACAATATAACAGACTCTCAAATAACAGAAAGAAAACTTTTTAAGAACAAAATACTAAATTTAGATGGCTTTCGCGGCAGAAGGAATAAGAAATCGGGAACGATTTGGATAAAAGAAAGGAAAAGACAAAATGGGGAGAAGATTAAGGAATGCTTGAAAAACAGGAAACAACAATAAAAAGAATAAGAAATAAAATCGTTAGGTGATCCTAGTTTGGTCAACAGGAAGATAAAACCGTACAAATGACGTAATGAAAGCCAAACCAACCTTCGTATAACCATTAACAACATCTGTTAAGTATTTCCGATTTCCTGGTACAATCACTGAAATTCTTTGTATGGAAATACGAAATAAATAACAAACTGGAATACGAGACGCCGTTTGCCAGATAACGACATATTATTGTCAGCCTCATCGCTGCATTAATTGCATTACGTGTAGCAGCAAACAAAGCGTCACCTTCACTTTGCATTTGACGCATTAGTTAGTACCTCTGTTCTTTAGATACTGTTGTACCTATAATGCCTTAGTGTTTTCTTTTTCTGTTGCATTTAATCACAATAAACGCAGCATAAACTGCTGAGCAAAGAATTAGAAGTATAACAGGCTATTTTAACAATTAAGCAATGTATGGCCACGAGAACTCCCATGCGTGCAGCAGATTCTTTCCAGCGATTTTTGTGTACGCGGTTTGTTCCCATGCGGCTGCGTTTGCGTACGGGGCAAGTGCCATCATGTGGACATTACTTAATGGCTGCGTTCACAGACACCGACAACGGACAGCTTGGTCACAGCGCGTCCGACTCATTCGTCAGATTTTGGCGGGATTAAGGAAGTTACAATCTGTTTTGTCACGGAGGTTATAATCTATTCTAACTTTTATGTCTCGAAACGAACGCAAGTACTGTACAATCTTCCCTCAGTTATTAGAATAACCAAATAAAGTTTTACGATTCTATGGGATGATGAAAGAAACGTTCTGTTACATACTGGAGGTGATCGTGATGACATTGAAAAGCAGGATTACAAACATTCTGCACAACTTCAAATAAATTCATAAAAGCAAATATACGCCAATTAACCTTCCATGGCTGTCATTCAGCATGCGTGTAAGAGGCAAACGTACAGTTTAGAAAAGATACTCTGAACACAAAGCACTGAACAGTGGAAAAAGATACATCACATTTGCAAACCATCTCATGAGAGAATAACCATTCTACTGGCATAAAAACATCAGTAAGCAGTAATGATAATTCGCAGACAGCTAATGCCAACCTACCAAAACCCTACTACAGTAATGTAAATTGATATACGCCCCGTTTCTCACTTGAACACACACTTTCTTGTGGTTATAATCTAGACCTATGATTTTCTACAGATTTTATCCGTGTTGCGGATGACATGCTGCGTTAAGTACACACATAAGACTCAAATGGCTAGGCAGCCACAGAAAATGCATACTGTAATACAAGGTAACATTCAGTTATTACATTTTTACATTCCTCAGAAGTTGTTATTTCAAATAAAGTAGCGGTCTGAGACATAGATTCCGTGGTATATCCTATTATGGTATTTCTCATCCACAGCATGTCGCAAACTCCTTTCTTCTATAAAACTTACATATTATGTATTGTGTTTGGGAACGTCGGCCGACTCGACCGAAGAAAAACAGGTATGAATTCCACCGAGCATCGTCCGAAGCCTACATGCTCGGGCGTGACATCTGTTGCATAGTGACCGTGCACACACTGGCGTTCTGCTTTGAAAAGATCAGCCGTCTTCGGCGAAATCCGCGTATGTCGGCGCCACTGTAGCCGCAGCCTAAAAGTAATACGGACGTAACTTATCAGTAGGAACAACGATTCAACCTTTCGCCGAAGTCTACTTTCTGCATCAAATGTTTTGTTATGATGAAAGGTATGCTATCAAGTTCGACGAACGTACCTTGCTAACGTCGCGTGGCTTTCCCTCTCACCTGATTTCCGCCTGCTCACGGCTTATTGACAATAGTAGTTTGTCAAATCTTCCATATACTGAAGCGACTTCACACCAGTAACATTAAAAAAATTCTCCGTTAACGCGGTTATACAAGGTTAAGATGTTGAACACAAAAAATAGTGGCTGCTGCAGCTGCATTAGCTACGGCTTGCAAGCAACAGTAAAAAAGAGAAAATGTGCACCAGAATGTTTTTTAAAAAAGGAGCGAACTGGTCACATGTTAATTTGCTGACAAATCAGAACTACGGACCGAAAAGATTTTACCAGCTTGAGATTTGCTGATGATATTGCCTTACTGGCAGAGCTCCAAAACTTAGTTACAGATCTTGCATCGGAATGTCAGCTGGTTGGCTTGAGCATGAACCTTTCCAAAACAAAAGTAATATCCAACAAATGGGTCCCAGCTGGAGATGTGAAAGTCAAGGACAGTCTACTAGAAGAGGTCAGTGAATATGTCTACCTTGGCCAGATTATAAATATGAAGGGAGACATAAGACCAGAAATCTATCGACGCATCAAGCTTGGCTGGCAAGCATTTGGGAAGAATTCAAAAGTATTCAGATAAAAAATGCCAGTAAATCTGAAGAAAGCAGTATTTGATCAATGCATTCTTCCTGTGATGACGTATGGCTGCGAGACATGGACACTGAACTCATTTACAAAAGGGAAACTTAGGACAGCACAGAGGGCAATGGAGAGATCAATGCTGGGCTATACAAGAAAGGACAGGAAAAGGGCAGATGACATCCGGTCTGTGACGAAGGTTAATGACAGAGAGAGTAGGTTCCTTGAAATGGCAGTGGGCTGGCTACGTCGCAAGAAGAAAAGACAACAGATAGACGAAGCTAGTACTGGAGTGGAGTCCGAGAGAGCACCGGAGGCCTAGAGGAAGACCACCAGACGGATGGGACAAAGACATCAAGAAGATCGCTGGTAACACCTGGCAGAGAACTGCCCAAGACCGTCTTATTTGGAGAAGACTTCTGAAAGCCCACCTGAATCCACGACTCGAAGAGGCCACATCATCTAATGATTGAATTGGCTGATGATGATGATGATTCCCGATGAGTCAAACATCGTGAAGCAATCGTACCAATGCTAATAGGAGATAAAATACAGATACGTTAATGAGGGAGGCTATCGGTGTCTACGAGAGATTAGGGGTAAGTCTGAGATTTTTGGTGACAGGCAAGTCTTTCGAATGCTCGTGGTTTTGTTCTGTAATATCAGCAAACGCAATTAGTAAAATTCTACGGAAACCTGTGAAGCAGTTAGATCTGCCTGAGAAGGATATGATCATGTAAAAAGTGTAAAACGTCTTTTTTCTACGTTTTGTACGGTAATAATTTGGTGAAACTGAAATTTATTTCACTGACCCCTTAGTACTATAGGAGATATTTCCCGAAGTCGAAGCAGTTTTTCCAAGCTGCTGTGTAACTCACCAACCTATACTATATTTTCAAATTAATAAAGCAAGCAGGTCACAGACAATCTTCTTGACCATCCCAAAATGCTAGATACCACTATTGCCCTTGAACTAGTTTATTATAACTTTTGTGCAAAAAGGCTATTTGAAAAATTTAATCTGAGATGTGATATACACAAAGACGAACTGAAAACACGAACTGTGCACACTAACGCCATGTGGCTGGTTCGTGAAGCTCTCTCAACAACTAAATGGAGAATGTTGTCAAACCGTCAATATTTGACATCACACGTTCAGTATGTATGGACAATACTGAGAATATTTTCAGGGTCATCAACACTGCTCGTCAATATTTCTAGTACTGACAGTACTTCTATATATTGATGGTTTGACAATATTACTGAGCGCGTGAGAGGCACCTTAAAGGTACGTAGGGCAAATAGTGGGCGTAGAGAGCGAGCGAGTCAGGTGCGGGGGCCGGCAGCGGTCACCGCCGCAACCGGCACGGCGAGTCACACACCGTGCCGCATACCGCGAAAGGCAGGCGCGGCCCTTGCGCTCGGCCGTCACGGTTGCGGCTCCACTAGCAGTTAACCAGCCCCGCTCGCTGTGCTCTAACCAGCCGGGGCATCCAGACGCTTAACGCTTTCTCAATAGATCTAACAACTCAGAGAGTACCGTGAGCACTCCCACAATCTGTGATTACGTATCTTCCTAGATCACGCGGAAGCGAACAACCGGGCGATTCAGATTTAAAAGAAACTTCATGTTATCAATCACTCACTGGCAGTTAGGCACATCGGACAGAAAACTGGTCACTCAGGACACATCAAAAGAAAACCGCGTCGCTTCTAGCTTTGAAACTGGCCTCAATTCAGAATTTGTTCAGGTATGTTGGAAAGCATCTGACACGTCGTCCTAGTGCAGATTTAACGAAGGTACGAGCATGTGAAATAGGTTACCTGAAACGTGAGCGGTTCGAAGACTTCTTAACTAATAGAACCCAATATGTTGTCCTCAATGGCGAGTGTTCATCGGAGATGAGGGCATCGTCAGGAGTGCCCCAGGGACGTGTGATACGACCGCTATTATTTTCAATATACAGGGAAGATCTGGCAGACAGGTTGGGCAGAAATCTGCGGTTGTTTGCTGATGATGCTGCGATGTACACGGAGGTATCGAAGTTGAGTGACTGTAGGAGCATACAAGACGACTGAGACAAAATTTATAGTTGGTGTGATGAAAGACAGTTAGCTGAAAACGTAGAAAAAGTTAAGTTAATGCGGATGAGTAGGAAAAACAAACTCGTAATGTTCGGATACAGCATTTGTAGCGCTCTCCTCGAAACTGTCACGTCGTCTAAATATCTGCACCTAATATTGCAAAGCCATATAAAAGGGAACGACCGCGTGAGAACTTGTTGGGTAAGCGAATGGCCGACTTCGGCTTATAGGGAGAATTTAGGAAAAGTGTGGTTCACCTATAAAAGAGACGGCATATAAGACGCTAGCGCCACCTGTTCTTCAGTAGTGCTGGGGTTTTTGGGATCCAAACCAGGTCAGATCAAAGGAAGATATTAAAGCAATTCAGAACTGGACTGCAAAAATCTGTTACCGGTAGGTTCGAAAACGACGTAAGTGTTACGGAGATGCTTCGTGAACTCAAATGGGAATTGGAGAAACATTACACAGAAAATTGGGAGAACCGGCATTGAAGCTGACTGCCTGAACATTTCTGTTGATGCCAACTTACATTTCGCATAAGTACCACGAAGACAAGACAAGAAATTAGGACTCATACGTACGCATACAGTCGTTTTTCCCTTAGTCTATTTGCGAGAGAAAAAGCAAGGTACAAGGTACCCTCCGCCACCCACCGCGCGGTGGCTTGTGGCGTATGTACGTAGATGTAGATGTCTTATCCAGATGAAGCCATACACTGACTACATCCTTTACAGCTGTCAAACTGCGGGGATGTAGAATCTCTTTTTCACCAGCTTTTCCAAATAGTCCCACACATTTTCTACAGTAATACGACTGGGTGTTTTACGGGATCGATCAAGGTGCGGCACGATGCCTGAGTGTCCTACAAAAATAGGAACATGTGTGTCATTTTGGAACACGCGAGTGTCCACTTCATATTCATCATGAAGATGTAAACGAAAGGGCAAGGGGCAATCGAGAATGTTGAAGTAAACATCCTGGTTCATGTAACCAATATGAGTGGGCCAAAGTCATGGTACGGAAAACACTCCCAAAACATCGCAGAATCACCTCCGACTTGAACTACACGTTCTCATTTAAGAGTTCTTTTCATTGCATACTTGTTGGATGGTCTTTGTAGAGTTTAAATGGTTCAAATGGCTCTGAGCACTATGGGACTTAACTTCTGAGGTCATCAGTCCCCTAGAACTTAGAACTACTTAAACCTAACTAACCTAAGGAAATCACACACATCCATGCCCGAGGCAGGATTCGAACCTGCGACCGTAGCGGTCACGCGGTTCCAGACTGCAGCGCCTAGAACCGCTCGGCCACCTCGGCCGGCATGTAGAGTTTAGTCACTGGTAATATTCAAACGAAAATATCAATGGGGTGAAGACACATACGTGTCCCACCGGTCTTACTGGATGGGACCAAATGTTTCACTGACTGCTCACTAGGGGATGAAAGAATAGCCAGTAGTGCACACATTATTTTGAAAAAAATAAAAAATGTAAATAATGTATATGAATATAAAGTTCATCGTGTTTATGTGTGATAAGGCGTAAATAATTTTTTGCACAAATTGTTTTGGTTCTTTCTTCAAACTTAGTTGTTGCGCATATTGTACACCGTCTCCTTGTATCTTCGATGGACAAATGGTCACCTACATTGTTACCTCTGATGGGATACTTCTTTCTCCTACGTTGTTTTACATGAGTATTTTGTTTCCCATTCGTAATTATTTTTTCAGCAAATTGGACAAGAAACTGCAACAACTTTACATTCTTTCTGGTGATTTCAGTTAACAGAATCTGTCACACGAAGGCTTTAAAAACACTGCGATAGTTAACAAAGAGGTGTAAACAGGTGTTTTCCTCCTCACAAAAACCCAAGTCCTCCCACCCATGAGAACTTTTTCAAACTAAACATGTGTTAGGTTCTGAGAACCAGTGGGACGACAACCTGTGAGGTCTGGATTAACTTTTATCCCGTTGTCACGAACATTCTCCTCATGGGACACATGCGGATTTAACCCTATCACTACAATCGGGCTTCAGAGGCCCGTCTGCGATTTTTTTTATCTCCTCTGTTAGTAACTATACATTTCAATGAAATTTTAGAACTTTTCCTAATTAGTCTTGTTTCTCATAATTTTGCAAAATAATTTAAAAAAAATACCTATTGCTTTGTGTTAAGGTTTTGGTTCATGTTTCCTCCCGCACGGGCCTCGCAAACTCGCGCGGTTAGAAGCAATTTTTGAGCAAAAAGGTGTCCATCTGCTCAGGGTCTTTTAAGTCATTTGCTACTGTTGAATCGCGTTGTTATTCTTTCAGTGTTTAACTGTTTTCCTTGTTATAAGCACATGTTTATTTTGGTGCATTATTTCATAACAGTTGTCTGGTCTACAAACTGAAAATGTTACGGAGGACACAGTTGATAAGATAAGGGAATTAATGGAGCAGTCTCCTCGTAGTGAACTTGAATTTTCCAATGATAATGAGGTAGACCTCGCTGAAAACTCAGAACATGACGACGATGAATCCTTTTACGAAGAAGGAAACGAACAATTTAGTGCGAATTCTGTTAAGTGCGACTTACTGTTTTCTCGCAGTGCTCAGTCCCTCAGGGTGTAATTTCTGGTAGGCAGAACGAAAAGAATATATTAAAGGAAGACCAGGGATCTACAATGTGTTCGATTAGGAACTGTGGTAATGAAGAGTCTCGTTTTACGTTGTTCCTTCCGGTACACTTCATTGAGAAAGAGTGTATTTGGGCCAACAACGAAGGTCGAATGATTTACTAGGACTGCGTATATAGATTTGTATGAAATGAAAAGTTCCTTGGTGTTCTAATCCTCACTGGTGCTTACAAGTAAACAAATGAAGGTATCAGTCACCTGTGAAGTGCTGAGAATGGCCGACCACTGTTCGATGAAATTATGTCTAGTAACCGCTTTTGAGGGTGCTTTATAAATGTAGCAACCCGACGTAAATATATAGGCCAAGTGACAAAATGGAACCAATCTGATAAGTTTGAGATGCGGGAAACTACCCTGAGGAATGTCCAGGATGGTGCAGACTGCGGATGAACAGTTGGACACATTTCCAGGTCGCTGTTCATTTTGACAATACATGGAATCAAAACCTGGTAGACAGGAGATAAAGTTCTGCGCACTTTGTGACAGAGCAACAAGCTACTGGAAGAAGTCTGGGCGTAAGACCATTCTCGACTTAGTCCATTATTTGTTGTCAAAATATCATTTTAAAAGTATTTATACCCCAAAAGTGGTTAACGTCAGAAGTAGTCAAAATAGTGTCAATTTTGACAACACGGGTCTGAGAGGCCCGACTGATAGGTAATGTTATACCGATTTCTGGTAAGCAGTGGATTAAACGCCTCGTTGATCCGTCGATGTACTCTACGCCCTGTATCAGCTGAAAAGAGGCACTGCAGACAAACGTCCAGTCAACTAATGTCCAGTATTTGTGTTGTCTGACCCATTGAGGATGTGCAGCCTTTTGCGCCGCTGTGAGTAACGGCCTATTGCGAGGTACCCTGGCCCCAGATCTCCATTGGATGCAGTTCCTTTCGCAATGTTCGTTCGGAAACCGATTGAGATGAGCCTGCATTCAGTGACAGTAGCAATTCCTGCCGGGTTTGGAAGCGATTGTCATTGACAAGGTGCAACACTCGCCTGCGTGTAGCACATCATTCCTCGTAGACAGACTTTGTTAACACATCAACTTCACTCGCTGTGTGTTCATGGGCACGTCCTAACATGAGTGTTTCTTCCTGACCTCATGTCAGGTCCCCACGTCGACCCGTCTTACTGCGCTGATTCCATACAACGATTGCAAAACACACACACACACACACACACACACACACACACACACACACACACACACACACTTCATTCTATCACTTACGTCAGTGGTGGAGGGCCGTATGACCACCTGTTCAACAACGTCTACAGCACTTGAAACCGATCAGTGTGCTCCTATAATGAAGGTGACTAAAATTTTTTCTCGTGAACTTAATTTCGCACTACCGTACCCCGTTAGGTACAGTCACATACGGTTACAGAAAGAAATAAACCACCGCTTCTGCAAAGCTGTATGTTCTGTAATGCTGTAGCATTGTTAGGTTCAGTCACATTAATACGACCATTTGTTAAAGCCTCAATAACCACCTTTCGCAGCACGGACAGCTGCGAGACGTAGAGGAAGAGAGTCAATGAAGTTCTGGACGTCACCGATAGTGATGTGGAGCCACGTTGACTGCAGTGCCGTGGCCAGCTGCGTTGGGTTTTTCGGCTAAGGACCCATGGCGCAAACATCCCGATCGAAGTGGTCACAGATTCTCGATTGGTTTTAATCCGGTGAATCTGATGTCCAGGAGAGTACGGTAAATTCATCCTGGTGCTCTCGAACCGTGCACGCACAATGCGAGCCGTGTGACAGTCACACTCTCTTGCTGGTAGATGCTGTCGTGCCGAGGAATAACGCATTCCATGTAGGGGTGGACATGGTCCCCAAGGATAGGTGCATACTTTGATCCACTGTGCCTTCCACAATGAGAGATCGTCCAGAGAATGCCAGGAAAACATTCCCCAACGATTGCTGCACGGTATTTGCTTCCAGACATTTCAAGCAGTAACGCCAACGGCCATCTGTCCGATGGGGCGTACATCTACATCATACTCCGCAAGCCATCTAATAGTGTGTGGCGGAGGGTACTTTCGGTACCACTATCTGATCCCTCCAACTAGTTCCACTCGCGAATAGTGCGTGAGAAGAATGATTGTCGGTAAGCCTCTGTATTGGCTCTAATTTCTCGAATTTTCTTCTCGTGGTCATTACGCGAGATTTATGTGGGGGGTAGGGGGGGGGAAGTAATATGTTATCTGACTCCTCCAGGAAAGAGTTGTCACGAAATTTCAATAGTAAATATCTCCGTGATGCACAACGCCTCTCTTGTTACGTTTGCCAGTGGAGTTCATCATCTCAGTAACGCTCTCTCGCCAGCTAAACGATCCCGTGACGAAACGCGCCGCTCTTCGTTGGATCTTCTCTGTCTCCTCCATCAGTCCTATCTGACTGGAACAAGTGCCTTATAAGCCTCTTCTTTCGTGGATGAGTTACATTTCCTTAAGATTCTTCCGATGAATCTGAGTCTGGTGTCTTGCTTTTCTCCTTTTCCCACTATCTGTTTTATATGGTCATTCCACTTAAGGTCGCTCTGGATAGTTACAGCTGTTTGTCATCAATAGTGTAGCTGCATAATAGTAAATTTCTTTTCCTATACATGCGCAATAAGTTACGTTTATTTACGTTCAGGGTCAACTGCCAGAGTCTACACCATTCATCAGTTCTCTGCAGGTCGTTCTGCAAATTCTTACTATTTTCTGGCGTTGCTACTTTGGTATAAACAACTGCATCATCTGTGAATAGTCTTAAAGAGCAACCGACGCTTTCTACAGCAACGGTCCTACCACACTTCCCTGTGATACTCCGGATATTACCTTTACATCTGTCGATTTAGTTCCGTTAAGAGCGACGTGATGAGTTCTATCTGCAAGATAGTCTTGAATCCAATCGCAGGTCTGCTCCGATACTCCGTAAGCTCGTATTTTTTTTCATTAAACGGCAATGCGGTACGGTGTAAATTACTGAAATCAAGTAAGTACGGCATGAATCTGAGCGCCGTTGTCCACTGCGCTGTGGATCTCATGGAGGAACAGAGCGAGCTGAGTTTCGCAAGATCTCTGTTTGCGGAATCCATGTTGATTTTTATAGAGGAATGTTCCTTTTCCGAGAACGTCATAATTCTTAAAGCGCGATTCATCTGAAGAGGCCAGCAGTCGCCACTCAGTGGGACTGCTGCTGCGATACTGACTTGCAAATTCCAGCCTTCGTCGCCATGAACAGCAGTCAGCCTGGATGTATGAACCAGTTGTCTGCTGTGGAGGCCCATATGCAGCAACGTTCACTGAACGGTCGTTGGACAGACGCTGTTGGTAGCCTCTTGGTTCATCTGGGCGGTCAGTTGTTCAACAGCTGCACGTCTATTTGCCAGTACACATCTCTGCAGCCGTCGTTAACTCCTGTCATCTATGGATAGCGCCATTTCGCCATACTTTAACCAAGGCGGGACAAAAAAGTTTCGGAAAGCCTCCACTCTTGGCCCGAAAGCCAATGATCATGAACTTTTGGACATCAAGTAAATCGCTCCACTTCCACATTACTCTGAGTAGTTTTTGCACGCTGGAGTCGAACTTAGGCGGATGTCACATTAATGTGATTTAACCGTATGTTCTGGTCTCTTGGCAATACACTTGCACAACACAAGAGAGCAATCAATTAGAATATCTACAAAGAAGTTATTCGCTTACTGATGCAATAAGCTAGTGGAAGTTAGTGTTTAGTGTAAAAGATTTATGAGTGTGCGTTGCCAGAAGCTCTGCGTACCTGTCTGTAAACCCGAATTGCAATTGAACGGAGGGAAATATGTCCTCCATTCCAGATTTCGAAGTGTTACATGCACTTCTTTCTCCAGAAACGTCTCAGCGGTATATTTTGCAACTCAATATCGGTACGATGTGGTGCAACTTCTGTAGAGTCAACATATTAGCGGCTGTGAGAAGAAGCTGTGCGTCATAGGGAGAGGCATAATACTTGCAGTGTAGTACGGAAGGGTACTGCAAACGGTTCCGACGTTTTCCGAGACTGTTTTCTAGCATTTAAAACTGTTAGAGTCAACGTACAACGGCAACGTGCTCTGACGTTACTCCAGAGCATATAAAACAAACAAACAAACAAACAAACAAACAAACACACACACACAACTTTATAAGGTTGTGGTTTTTCTCTCCGATTGTCCTCTGCTCTCCGTGAAATTTATTTATTTATATTTTTCAAATTTCCATTCCACGGGGTGTTGCTCCTGGCAGTCACCCAGGCGCATTTTGATGTTTCGGCAGGTATTTGTAACATCGTTTTTGCAAGTGCAGGTGGAGTCATCCGAAACAACTACTACTCTTCATATCTTTTATGTGACTCCAAGTGTCGACGGAAAGCTTCAGTTTGTTTCCCGTTACAAACAAAAATTATGTTTAAAGCGGTTTCACGTGCCCGTTCGATAGAGCCGTCCCAGGCCGGTCTAATACGATATTCGTTTTACCGATATGCATTAACATGGACAGAAGAACACCAACAATAACCAGTACTTCAGTAGCGACTAAGCAGCGTTGGTCCATGGCGACAGCAGGCAGCATCAGGCCAGGGTGGTGCTGTCACTGCCTGAGTACTGGTTATTCTTGGTGTTTTACTGTACCTATCCTTGTTAACGCATATCGGTAAAACGAATATCGCACTACACTAATTTGGGACCGTCCACCGAATGGGCACATAAAATTCCACTTTAAAAATACTGTTGTTTGTAACGGTACGAAATCTACGCTTTCCGTCGACAATCGGCCTCGCATGAAAGATGAAATGAGCAGAATTTGGTTGGGCCTACGCCAGGCACACTTTGCAAAAACGATGTTGCAAATATTCGCCGACACATCGCAGAAAATGCACCTGACAACTCTTACGAGCGCCCAAAAATGTGTCCGCAGCTCGTGGTCGTGCGGTAGCGTTCTCGCTTCCCACGCCCGGGTTCCCGGGTTCGATTCGCGGCGGGGTCAGGGATTTTCTCTGCCTCGTGATGACTGGGTGTTGTGTGCTGTCCTTAGGTTAGTTAGGCTTAAATAGTTCTAAGTTCAAGGGACTGATGACCATAGATGTTAAGCCCCATAGTGCTCAGAGCCATTTGAACCATTTTTGAACCCAAAAATGTACACACTCTTATTGGGCAAAACCTCCAAATTAATTGACGGAAACTTCTCATTTTTGGTAGTGTAATAGCTTTTTGTTCTAACAGTGAGGTGCGGCGCGGGTTCGATTGAGCAGTTCTTCTTTGACGGCACAGTTACTGGTGAGGTGCACCTAGATAAGCTAGAGACATCTATTTTACCTGCCATTTGTGAGTTGCATGGAGACAAAAGGTTTCACCTTCAAGAAGGTGGTGCCCTATCACACGTCGGGGAGCACCTCAACGAAAATCTACCTGCTCAGCGATTAGGCCGAAGAGGTGCTGCCGAGTACCCACGAAGTTCTCTAGATTTAAAGCATCTGTTTGATTGATTGATTGATTCGGGGGAGGGGACCACACAGCGAGGTCATAAGTCTCATCGGGTTAGGCAAGGTTGGGGGATGAAGTCGGTCGTGGTCTTTCAGAGAAACCATTTCGGTATTTACCTGAAGCGATTTAGGGAAATCATGGAAAACCTAAATCAAGATGGCCGGACGCGGGTTTGAACCTTCGTCCTTCCGAATGAGAGTCCAGTGTGCTAACCACTGCGCCACCTTGCTCGGTTTAAAGCATCTGGACTTTTAGCTATGGGGAACACTAAAGTACTTCAGTATTTTACTTCACTTTGTACAACGTCATTTTTCGTTGGTTCGTCACCAGCTATTTCTAAACCAATATAAAATGGATTCACACCTTGAAATATTTTGTTCTTACACTTGCATTCATTCTCCAAATCAGTCCACGATTTTACTTTCGTTATATCTGCACTGGTCTCTGGCTTTGAATATGTAACAAATTTAAAACGATTCCTTCTACTGTACTTTCGCCAAGGAACGCCAGATGAACGTTCCGGTCTTAAACTACACTCCTGGAAATGGAAAAAAGAACACATTGACACCGGTGTGTCAGACCCACCATACTTGCTCCGGACACTGCGAGAGGGCTGTTCAAGCAATGATCACACGCACGGCACAGCGGACACACCAGGAACCGCGGTGTTGGCCGTCGAATGGCGCTAGCTGCGCAGCATTTGTGCACCGCCGCCGTCAGTGTCAGCCAGTTTGCCGTGGCATACGGAGCTCCATCGCAGTCTTTAACACTGGTAGCATGCCGCGACAGCGTGGACGTGAACCGCATGTGCAGTTGACGGACTTTGAGCGAGGGCGTATAGTGGGCATGCGGGAGGCCGGGTGGACGTACCGCCGAATTGCTCAACACGTGGGGCGTGAGGTCTCCACAGTACATCGATGTTGTCGCCAGTGGTCGGCGGAAGGTGCACGTGCCCGTCGACCTGGGACCGGACCGCAGCGACGCACGGATGCACGCCAAGACCGTAGGATCCTACGCAGTGCCGTAGGGGACCGCACCGCCACTTCCCAGCAAATTAGGGACACTGTTGCTCCTGGGGTATCGGCGAGGACCATTCGCAACCGTCTCCATGAAGCTGGGCTACGGTCCCGCACACCGTTAGGCCGTCTTCCGCTCACGCCCCAACATCGTGCAGCCCGCCTCCAGTGGTGTCGCGACAGGCGTGAATGGAGGGACGAATGGAGACGTGTCGTCTTCAGCGATGAGAGTCGCTTCTGCCTTGGTGCCAATGATGGTCGTATGCGTGTTTGGCGCCGTGCAGGTGAGCGCCACAATCAGGACTGCATACGACCGAGGCACACAGGACCAACACCCGGCATCATGGTGTGGGGAGCGATCTCCTACACTGGCCGTACACCACTGGTGATCGTCGAGGGGACACTAAATAGTGCACGGTACATCCAAACCGTCATCGAACCCATCGTTCTACCATTCCTAGACCGGCAAGGGAACTTGCTGTTCCAACAGGACAATGCACGTCCGCATGTATCCCGTGCCACCCAACGTGCTCTAGAAGGTGTAAGTCAACTACCCTGGCCAGCAAGATCTCCGGATCTGTCCCCCATTGAGCATGTTTGGGACTGGATGAAGCGTCGTCTCACGCGGTCTGCACGTCCAGCACGAACGCTGGTCCAACTGAGGCGCCAGGTGGAAATGGCATGGCAAGCCGTTCCACAGGACTACATCCAGCATCTCTACGATCGTCTCCATGGGAGAATAGCAGCCTGCATTGCTGCGAAAGGTGGATATACACTGTACTAGTGCCGACATTGTGCATGCTCTGTTGCCTGTGTCTATGTGCCTGTGGTTCTGTCAGTGTGATCATGTGATGTATCTGACCCCAGGAATGTGTCAATAAAGTTTCCCCTTCCTGGGACAATGAATTCACTGTGTTCTTATTTCAATTTCCAGGAGTGTAAATGGACCTAACTTATTACTACAAGCAAGTCTTACTTTCTCCAATGCACCTTGGTCTTCAAATATCTTTTTATTAGCTCTGTCATCAAGTGTTAGTCTTTCTACTCTTACATTAATTCTATAAACATATGTTACAATTTTGTTAACAATTACAATGCATATTTATTTGCAAAAAAATTAAACTCGTTGTTTGTAACGGTACGAAATCTACGCTTTCCGTCGACAATCGGCCTCGCATGAAAGATGAAATGAGCAGAATTTGGTTGGGCGTACGCATGTGCGCGCGCGCGCGCGCGCGTGGGCATGTGCGCGCGCGCGTGTGTGTGTGTGTGTGTGTGTGTGTGTGTGTGTGTGTGTGTGTGTGTGTGAACCCCGTCTGCTGATGAGAGAAGGGAGAGGGTGAAACGAGGAGCTGATATACTACCTGTTCTTGTCGAAAGAGGGTTCCCATCTGACGGACGGATCACCATTAACAGTATCACATAACCTCACTTCATGAGAGAGTAGAGTTTGAAATTACACCAAAGACATTGGCACTAAGTCTAACGATCGGGAACAAAGCACCACCGCTATCTTTCTTTACCCTTAAGGGCACGTTAAGTCCGCCACCGGTAGCTGAGTGTTGCCGGCACGGTAGCTCAGCGTGTTCGGTCAGAGAACTCGTTGGCCTCTGTAATAAAAAAAAACCGAGTGGAAGAATAAACAAACGAACTTGAACGGATGTCACGTCACGTCCGCAACGACCAAACACAACGATCAACAACGAAAAATAGAAAAAAAGTGGTCAGCGCGACAGAATGTCAACCCTAAGGGCCCGTGTTCGATTCCCGGCTGGGTCGGAGATTTTCTCCGCTCAGGGACTGTGTGTTATCATTTCATCCCCATCGACGTGCAAGTCGCCGAAGTGGCGTCAAATCGTAAGACTTGCACCCGGCGAACTGTCTACCCGACGGGAGGCCCTAGTCACACGACATTTATTTACTTATTTATTTATTTATTTTAAGCGCACATAACAGCAGTAAAACAAGATTCGAATGGGCTATTTCAGGATCGAGTGCAACGCACAGACGTGCGTTAGCGATGTCTGTTACGTAGGGCGCGTTCTGAACAGAGTGAGACTGCACTAGGCTTAAAATACTGGATTAGCGACATTCTGGAGGAGCACTGTTATCCAGACTTACCTTTCCGTGAATTCTCTACATCACTTAAGTGAATCCTTGAATGATTCGTTCGAAAGGTCACGGTAGATTTATTTCGCATCTTTTTCAATCCGATCTTGTGCGCTGTCTCTAATGACATAACAGATTGGACAGAAACCTTTATCTTCCTTTCTCCCTTTTACGGGTGTGATAACCTGGCGCGAGGTTTCTGCTGGTGCCTCGAAATGGAGACAACGATGCTGAACATAGCAGACTTGCAACTTTGCTGTTACTGTAGTAATAACATTTACGATACGTGGGCTAAGGCGAAGAAAACCATGTCATCTAACGTACTGTGGTGCGTGACATAGATCGCGACTGTAATACTGTGTAACATAGAAACAACGCAGTAACTTAAGACATTTTCTCGACATCCAGGTATTGTGCATGTGCGTTAAGCGGGCGCGTTCGTGTCGAGCAGGTTTGCTGCAAGCACTCACCCAGACAGCTTTACTTGTCCCGACGCTGCACGCACAGAATCGTGCGCCACGACTGCCCCTCTGTACACAAGGACACGCGTCACGAGTCGATCGCCACTCACACGAGTTACATTTCATTGTGTGTAAAGCTGTCCGCCCACCGTCCTATCTTATTCATCACATCGCTGCAGGCATTACTACCGCAGGTATACCAAATGTGACACTCCTATCAGCCCTCTTGCGTACTATACTCATTTGTCTTCGTACTCCACCTTTGCATCATGAGATTTGGTCTGCTCCGGGCTAATTTACTATTGGCCACATTATTTGCCGCACCATAGTAAGGAGACAGACAAGCACGCCAAAGCAGTGAATAGATTTAACTAAAATGTTCAACGCCACTAAATTACAGACGTATGTACAGCATGTTACTTACTACAGATAAGATCTGAATTGGTCCCACTACAGCAGGGGCGATAGCAAGACTATAAATACTCGAATAGTTAAAGTTTATTAATAAACGATATTTTTTATCTACAACTTTAATCTGCTTAAAATTTATCCTTAGAATGGTGTTCAGAATTAGCCCATCAATTTGTTAAACCCTTGAATTTACAACAGACTACATATAAAAGTAACATTCAGAACTACTAAGGATTTAGCGTAACTCTCTTTTGTTGACGAATTCTTTGCGCAGAAGAAACTGCTTCCCGAGATCGCTGCAATCCCGTGAGAGTGTCATGAAATCATTCTAGTCAAAGTGTTGGGACACAAGGTAATTATTTAAGTGCATGAAACGGTGGAAATCATTTGAAGGCAAGTACAGGATAAGGGGAAAAATGTTCAAACACGCCCAATTAGGTATGACATAAATTATTCTTATGATATGTCTGCCAAAATGATTGGCAACCTTAGAGAGACAAAAGGTGTGTTCATCTTAAATAGCGTCCGAATTGAAGCTGCCAGCGACCGTTGGACGGGTTAGAAAATTTTTTGTAATAGCAGGCGAAAACCTTAAGAAGTACACTATGTGATCAAAAGTATCCGGACACCTGGCTGAAAATGACGTACAACTTTGTGGCGCCCTCCATTGGTAATGCTGGAATTCAATATGGTGTTGGCCCACCCTTAGCCTTGATGACAGCTTCCACTCTCGCAGACATACGCTCAGTCAGTGCTGAACGGTTTCCTGGGGAATGGCAGTCCATTCTTCACGGAGTGCTGCACTGAGGAGAGAGGTATCGATGTCGGTCGATGAGGCGTGGCACGAAGTGGGCGTTCCAAAACATCCCAAAGGTGTTCTATAGGATTCAGGTCAGGGCTCTGTGCAGGCCAGTCCATTACAGGGATGATACTGTCGTGTAACCACAACGCCACAGGCCATGCATTATAAACAGGTGCTCGATCGTGTTAAAAGATGAAATCGCCATCTCCGAATTGCTCTTAAACAGTGGGAAGCAAGAAGGTGCTTAAAACATCAATGTAGGCCTGTGCTGTGATAGTGCCACGCGAAACAAGAGGTGCAAGCCCCCTCGATGAAAAACAGGACCACACCATAAAACCACCGCCTCCGTATTTTACTATTGGCACTACACACGCTAGCAGATGACGTCCACCGGGCATTCGCCATACCCACACCCTGCCATCGGATCGACACATTGTGTATCGTGATTAGTCACTCCACGCAACGTTTTTCCACTGTTCAATCGTCCAATTCTTACGCTCGTTGCACCAAGCGCGGCGCCGTTTGGCATTTGCCGGCGTGATGTGTGGTTTATGATCAGCCGCTCGACCATGAAATGTGTTTTCTCATCTCCCGCCTGACTGTCATAGTGCTTGCAATGGATCCGGATGCAATTTGAAATTTTCGTGTGATGGTCTGAATAGATGTCTGCCTATTACACATTACGACCCTCTTCAACTGTCGGCGCTCTCTGTTAATCAACAGCCGGCCGGAGTGGCTGTGCGGTTCTGGGCGCTACAGTCTAGAGCCGAGCGACCGCTATGGTCGCATGTTCGAATCCTGCCTCGGGCATGGATGTGTGTGATGTCCTTAGGTTAGTTAGGTTTAATTAGTTCTAAGTTCTAGGCGACTGATGACCTCAGACGTTAAGTCGCATAGTGCTCAGAGCCATTTGAACCATTTTTTGTTAATCAACAGACAAGGTCGGCCTGTACGCTTTTGTGCTGTACGTGTCCCTTCACGTTTCCACTTCACTATCATATCGGAAACAGTGGATCTAGGGATGTTTGGGAGTGTGGAAATCTCGCGTACAGATGTATGACTCAAGTGACACCCAACCACCTGCAATGTGAGGAGCACTGCATTGTAATTCTTAATAATACAGGCACTCCTATTTCGTATTTATTCGCCAATACCAGGCCCCTGACTCTCAATAAATATGTCCTTCCTATATGGGAATACACGTAACGTGTAAGTGCATGTTGTGACACATACATCAACAGCGACATATGGGAGTTTGGGTTTGGTCGTAATTCGCGGGCAGAGTGACGAGGCGGTTAAGGCGGGAAATTCGGGCTCGAGTCCGGTTCAGGCACAAATTTTCATTGTCATTCCAATATACAGCCGATGGTGGTTCACATTCGCATCTGCGAACACACTTCCTAAAACTTTGCATTTTAGTTAACTTCCGCGTTAACTACACCTCAATGATGCTCGTGAGTACGCCAGGATGGGTTGCTCTGAACTGAGTTGCGATGACGTCATTTTTAGTGTCGAGGGTAAATTTAACTGGGACGAACAGAATCAATTTTAGTACTACTTACAAGATTTTCCTTTGGTGGACGTAGTTCACAACAGTAGAAGTAATCTGACAAATGCATACCACGACGACTTAAAGATTTTTTTTACACAGATACACTGGAACCACAGCTGATTCGAGTGTATGAAGACTTTGGCGATAGTCTAGTTTTCCAGTTTTGTAGCATTGCCATTCACGTGTAGATGAATAAGAAAGGAATGTCGCGACAGAAGGAAATCCAACTCAAGAGACAAAGCTCGATGGAAGGAATTAAAATTAAGTTTTTCCGTCTCGCAGACAACGAGGTCATTAGAACGAGTTCAAGTACGGATTGGGGAAGGGCAGGGAAGGAAACCAACTGTGACCTGTTCAAACATCACACGTAATAACTACGGTAACCGTACATAAGGTGTTGACCTCAAGAGATTAACGGAAACCACGGAAAACGTAGGGCTGGATAGTCGGACAGAGGTTTGGACCACCACCTCCCGAATGAGAGTCCAGTGCCTTACCACTGCGCCGCCTATTTACGTGAGGCAGCTCGAAGAACCGATTCAAAACCCAGTAGCGTATCTAAGGGATTCTGGCATGGCGTATATGACGCAACTGACAGTAATCTAAAATTCTGTCTCAATTGAAAAATTCTATTCCGGAAGAGCAGGGCGAGTTTTCAGTGGATAACTAACATCCCCATCCAATCAACGGCGTTGAGAGTATCTCCACTGATACAACAGAAGTTCTAGTAAATACTAGAACTCTAGCGTGAAGTTTTTCGTGGTTCTTAACTTCTTCGTGTACTACATAGTAGTGCCTTCACAACAGTTCCCAACTATGACACAGGGATTTTGTTCGTTACCATCTCAGATTCTAGCACGAGCAACATCAATATATACAAAGTGACATATTCCCAGGAACAATGCCTTTATATTAATTCCTCTACAATGTACTAATTCTGCTACAACATTTTATTGTTGTTATCCATATCGTTCTTATCTAGTTTATGAATGAATACGATAACCAACAGCCTAATAGTAGCTCAAATTCTACCTTTTTTTTTTAAACAAAGAGAAAAAAATGGCCTCGACCATCTCTACCGATGATTATAAAATCACAGCAGAAAAGTCAGGCTGTGCTATTTGTGCCCTTAATCTCGTCATAAAGAACAGCATAAAATTCTAAAATCTGTTTCCTTATTCAGAGTGTTTCAGCTGTCCCTACCTACGTCGTTTTATGCGACCCACCAAGTTATATTTGGCCTTCATAAGCCACGCACGATGTTTTCATATTCCATCGCTCGCTACGCGTAAATTACTGCTATTATAGAAAAAAATGAACAGGACCTTTTTATAGGAAATATAATGTAGTTAAATTTTGAGCTGAGATACGTTTCCGATGAAGGCCAATGTTTTCGAGTTATTCAAGGAAAACGTGGAAAGGGACCTTCAAACGCACCTCCAACCCACTCTCACACGTCACCAATCAGGATTTTTCGTGGCACTCCCTCCTCCCACTGTACAAAAATTTCTTATTATAGGAATTATCACCGATATTTGACCGTTTTTGGTCTACTGATTGCGCCATGACGCTAACAACATAGTCGGCTATTTCGTTAATATTAATTTAAACGTGCGCGCGAGGGTAATGAAAGAGATACGGCCTTAGTAAACGTTGCTCTGGAAATAATTACGTCGACAGTTCGATCCAAACTTAACCCTTACAAGCATAGTAATTTCGTAGTCAGAAGACCTGATGAACACAACGATGCACTGTTAAAATTCAAACATTGTTAGATAAAATTTACACACACGTCAATTTCATAATTTATAAGTGCTGGACTCAGTCGCTGGCGTAATAAGGCCAATCAATGAAGCTCGAATGTGAGAAATAATTCGTGCTGTAGCAAATTTTTGTACAGTGGTACGAGGGAGTGTCATAAATAACATAATAAAAATCCTGAAGGGTGGAGGCTGACTGTGGGAGTGCATTTGAAGATCACTTTCGTAACTATTTTCTTGAATAACTCTACAATTACGGCCTCCAGCGTAAACGCACCCCAATACAAAATTTAACTAGATTAAATTTCCTACAAGAATGCCCTTTTTTCTGTACGACTAAAAGTTTGCGCTTAGCAAGCAAAGGAATATGAAAACCTCGCGCGTGGTTTTTGAAGGCCCGACACAACATTGCGGATTTCGTAAGATGCCATCGGTAGTGGCAGTTTTATCACCCTGCTTACTGTCGAAACAACTCCAATAGTGAAAGCATTAGACCTACAGTACTGGAAAGTTTAATTTATATTTCCCCATCGACATAAAACGTATACCAGGAGACTCCAGGTCTGAGATGTACAGACCACCTGCTGTTTACGTATTAGAAAGCAACACCCATCTATATTAAAATCGGTAGTTATACTATTTTGTTTCATAAACGGTTTCGTTTAACCAATAAAATTTACTGATGTTCCATTACTATAACATTATTGTAGTAAAATATTTTTTATAAGTGTTTTTCAAATATTGTTTATCTAAAATCGTTACAGGCCGGAGGTGTGTTGCCTAATGTATATTTACGATGGTTATTAAAACGATATTTCTTCTTTGTCATAAATAACTGCTTCTCATTCTGTACCAAAATTGGGTCTGTTCACTGAAATACCCTAAACTGATGAATAGTCAAGCTGCTACTAAGTCGAAACAAATTACAGTTCCTAAGTAGCAACATAGGAGAAGAGGTAGCGCTACCAATTTCAAACGTGGCGGTACAGCGAAAGGGCAGTTTTCTGGCCTCCGCCCAGATTTGCCAGCAGAGTGCTCCTTAAAATCTGGCGGTTCTTTATTTGCGGCGGGCAGACGGCCCCGTTCTGGCGATAGCGGCAAGGCATGCCAGGCGGCGTCTAGCCGGCGCTGGCGCTCATGTAAATCCAGACATTGGGCGTGTCCTGCCTGTATTTATAGGAACAGCCCGGACTCGAGCGAGGCCTTCAGGCGCCTCCGCGGAACGGTGGCAGGCTTACCGCCACGCCGTGCTTCTAATTGTACTGCGGCATTTCCCCGCGACAGTCCAGCTACGGTTACCAGGAGATTTTCCCTGGTCCCGATAATCCCCTCCAAATCAATTCCTAACTAGTAGAATGTGTGCCCCCCCCCCCCCAAAAAAAAAAAGTAATACAGTAAACAGCTTTCCCCAACAGCATTCCGTCCAGCGTACGCACCAAAGAACATTACATTCTCCATGTGCCCACTGATCCTCCTCTAGGCAAGGAATGAAAGATACGTACAAGTGCAGTTACAACATATCAAAAAGTTACTATCGAAACGCGTTCCCTTCTTCAGTTGAGATCCACACACACCTGTGTTCACTTTGAGGCACGGCCGTTGCGCGCAGCGTTTACAGCCAGTGAAATCTTCGTAGTCAGATATATCTGATTCGAAGGACCAGCTCTGTAGCTGGGATTTCGCAGATAGCGCACACCACCAATAAATCAACGTATTCTGACATTGTTTCCTTTCACTGTGTTGCCACTTCCACTGAACAAAGCATTGCCCTTGCGCATTCTGAAGTGCGAAACTTTAAGGAGCACGAAAAGTTCGCCCATTTCAGGAAAAATGTAACTACTTCCCTAACTAAAATTAGGAAGATTTTCGACACGCTCAAAATGTTAAAATTATCTATAACTTATACGAATTTACGTGGCTTTTATAGGAGATATTCACACTCATATTTCATACTTATTACGAGTTAATTTCTAACCAAATAGTAAAAAAAGAAGCGTTTTCTTTAGCTTACAGATAGCAAAGCGCAATGTAATCTGCAACTTTGGAAAGCTCCGTTGCCTTGCGAAATTCTTAGGATCATCAACGGAAAAAGCATTTATTGAGTTCAATAGTTTTCGACGTGTGGTGTGGTAAGTTCGAAACTGTTTCCAGGACGTGAAAATTCCACTCTTTTCAGAAAAATTAAACTCACTCCTGCCCTAGACAAAAATTATGATTTTTTACATGCTTAGAGAGGGAATGTAAATCTATACCACATGTAAATTTTATATTTTTCGTATGATCTTTATAGGAGACAGACCTCTAAGCGATTTTCTGTCGCCATGGACAGCGGAACGCAGCGGTGGCCGCCGAACGCAGCGGTGGCCGCCTGCAGACAGTACGTGTCGCGGCTACGTCGCAACTTTGGATGTCAACTCATTTAAATCAGATTACAGTTATTCGGGTAAAGTAACCCTTAACAAAATATTATGCAGTTTTCTCCCGTCCTGTCCAGTTCAGAGATCGCAAAGTTTTACGTTGAATCAAAATCATATCTTGGGCTGACATTCTTAGCTTACCCGAAAGAAATAACGCGGGAAGACCACGCAAACTGTCATACAAATACGACCTGAAATTTAAATCAGCGAGAAATTACTTCTTCGGTTTTTTAACGAATTTACAAATCTCTCTCTCTCTCTCTCTCTCTCTCTCTCTCTCTCTCTCTCTCTCTCTCTCTCCCCCCCCCCCCCCCACGCTTTTTATTTTTTATGGTGTTTCGTAAAGATACTAAACTGAGATACAAATGGGAGGCTCCCAGTTTATATTCAATTAATGATCTCTTAATGTTCTGTGACTGAAAGCATCTTAGACGAGTTGGTGCAGAATAACGTCACTAAAGGTGGATATTGATAGTTATACTAAAATGCAGCTTTGCTTATCCGCGATTACTGTTCATAATTACGTGTTTTTAATCTTTTGCACTTGCTAACCACGTGAGAACACAATGTCTATTTTGTGTGGAGATCGGTAAACGCTTTTTTCCTCTATATCCTTTCTTGGCAGCTCTACTGGTAGCGTTCTGTTTCATAAAACAGTGCGGCATTATTCTGCTACTATACGCGTTCCATCATATGCATACCTTAAGAGCTACGAGCAATTTTTCATCTTCGATACTGTGAAACAAATCTCTTCTACTGCAAGTTCTTTGCTTCCCATATTTTGGAAACTGGTAGTATGGACCAAAACAAGAAATAAAAGTCCAGTAAACATGTCCTCTAAAATGCATTCCTTAAGAGCTATGAGCACTTGTTAATCTTTGCTACTTTGAAACAACTCTTCTAATGATCAAGTGCTCGTAACTTTTAAGGTATGCGTTTTAGAGCACATGCTTGCTGGACATTTTTTTCTTATTTTGGTCCATACCACGACTTCCCAAAATATGGAAAGCAAAGAACTTTGTTTCACAGTATCGAAGATGAAAAATGGCTCGTAGTTCGTATGGTATTCATTTTCGGCCCTATGTTTACTGAGACTTTTTTGCTTCTAGTATCGTGTACTTTCAACTGTATGCGTTTATGTCATTAAGTATAATACACCCTATATATACGTGAAGGTCGCAGCCGATATAAGAATGATGGAACGCGTACAACAGTAGAATTTAGAACAACGGTGTGACAATAGAAATATATCTATAATTGTCTCGCCGCTGTTCTAAATTTAATGTCACCGGAGACACAATTTTGTTGGCACTGCATTAGCATAAGAGTTTAACCGTAAACAGTGATGTGTCATTTTGCGTGCAAGATTTATTTCCATGTAAGTTTTAGTTACCATCTAGTAGTGTAAATATCCCTCATTCGTAATTCATACCATATTACTGTCCTGAAAAACAGTTTGCAAAATAGCGTAAACGAGACCTAACTAACAATTCTTATTCGCTTCGTTCTAGCATGAGGCAATGTGGTCGTCTGAGTGTTTACGCTGCTTTCTTGTACTTGTGGAAGTTCAGAATTTTCCAAGTTTCTTTCTACTTCTCGTTAAATGCTTCCTTCTTTATAAGCGAGGCTTTATATACAGAACTACATGCACTTTGAAATAATTTGGTGTGGGAAATGGTCTCATCTGTAAACCATGGCTTATTTCATCTGAAAATCAATCATTTTTAAAGGAAATAGTGCGATTAGGTAGCAGGTATTTGTTTACTAGCATTGAAGGCGTACTTGGAGCCGTATGCCTTCAAACACGCCCCCTTTGTGTGAAATTTCCGAGTTTCCGTGATACGAGAGTTAAGTCAGAAATTTCTATACAAGAAATGACGTCCAAAAAACAGTTCTCACTGCCCGAAGAAGGTAAGATTATAACTCACCACAAAGGATTTGGCTAATAAACCACTCAAGATGGAGGTAGTGGCAGAGCTTTAGAATATACTGAGAGTCCAGAAATATCCATATGTAACATTACTGGAACAAGAACAGTGTAGATCGAAAAATAATATCCAAAACAAGAACTAACAACGAAGTGATCGAATTCCGGCAAGTCAAGATGTTATGTAAGTAGAACATCAATTCGCTGCATATATAGACTCATAGCGAATGACCGAACTAGATAGAAATGATCTGAAATATGAAGGTGAGGGAGCGAAGGATTTGAACTTCATCGATGTCTTGATAGCATCGAAGAATAATGGCACAGGTTTAAAGCCATTCTGGTTAATGCGCTGAAGTACAATTTCACGAAACTTTCGCTCATCCTGCTTTGTAAGGATGCATAGTATTTACACAACAAAGGTAACGCATTTGACGCCGTCTTCTAAGAGTTATGTCGATTTATGTCTATCTGATTCAGTTCCCTCGTACTTTAATCAATATTAACTTTAAATCCCTCCCCCCATCTCTCTCTCTCTCTCTCTCTCTCTCTCTCTCTCTCTCTCTCTCTCTCTCTCCCCTCCCCTTTCGATTACGCGATAAGTCACACAAATTTGGAGGCTGTAAATTCAACCTAAATACTTAGGGATTGCAATTACAAATAATATAAATCGGAACGATCACATGGATAATTTTTGGGTAGAGCAAACCAAAGACTGTGATTCATTGGCAGAACACTTAGAAGGTGCAACAGGTCTACCAAAGAGACTGCTTATACTACGCTTGTCCGCCCTATTCTGGAGTACTGCTGTGCGGCGTGGAATCCGCATCAGGTGGAACAGACGGATGACATCGGAAAAGTACAAAGAAGGGCAGCTCGTTTTTTATTATCGCGAAATAGGGGGAAATAGTGTCACTGACATGATACGTGAACTGGAGTGGCAATCATTAAAACAAAGACGTTTTTCGTTGTGACGGGATCGTCTCATAAAATTTCAATCACCAGTTTTCTCCTCCGATTGCGATAAAATTCTGTTGGCACCCACCTACATAGGGAGATATGATCATCACGATAAAATAAGAGAAATCAGGTCTCGCGCAGAAAAATTTGTGCGCTCGTTTTTCCCGAGCGCCGTTCGAGAGTGGAACGCTAGAGAGACAGCTCGAAGGTGGTTCATTGAACACACTGCCAGGCACTTCACTGTGAATAGCAGAGTAATCGAGTAGATGTAGACGTAGATGAAGGTCGTCTTTCTGCTGGTAGCTCTCTTTAACTGTATTAAATTTTACCGCACTAGTCTTAAATTTATAGCTTTAAGTACTTCTGTTTTGATTACTTACACTGCTAATCACGTTGTTCTTCCCGTGGAATTTTGTTAGTGTGAGGTACAAGTACACAGTACTCGTTATTGCTTAATTGGGGCAGGTCCGTTCCCTGTTTAGTAACGCTTGATTTTTCCGTAGAATTTTATGTTACTTTTGTTCATCTCATAAAAAGCGAGATTCAGAGTCTGCAGTGTGGCAAGATGTGGTCTCACGTCGTTGGTATAACGTCAAGTTACACCACCGGCAGTTGTTCCAGTGTGCCTCATTTCAGCGCTACCGAATATGCTATCTCTCTTTACTCGAAGCTACAACAACAGTGCAACGGAATTTTCGTACCGTATGTGGTAGAGATTTTCCCATTATGTCTACCATATACGAGTGGCGTGCAACAAGCACAGCAAATATGTTAAGAGACTTACAAAATGAAATGGCATAATTTTTAACTTGGCGTTCTATGTCCGACAACATCGGATGCACTGAAAAAACTTTTCCTTCTTAAAACTTACTGACTTTCGACGATACAACAACAAATCCTGGATTATGTTAGTGACTGAAAATTTACAGCTCAGTGAAAAAGTCTCATGGCGCCTACTTTAGCCTAGCCCGACAAATATTTCTTCTTCTACGGATATTGGATATATCAAAAATAAGGAAGTTTGTAAACTTCTCCGATCCGCGACATCTGACTACTGAACGGGGTTTGGCAAGGAAACAAATTGAGAAGGGTTTGGCAAGGAAACAAATTCACGAGAGGTCCCGTATCAAACCTTAAAAACCAAAAGTGTAAAAACAATGCAATATTGCTACAGAATGACGCCAGAAACAGCTCCTTGGGTAGTCACAACGAATTTATATCCAACTGAAAATTTGTTAAGTCTCTACTGAAGCGTCCCAGGCCACTGACGGCATGAACCATCACACGTTAACGAGGTTGTGGCTGGTAATGAAATAGGAAGAGCCAGAAGTCGCTGCAAATGTTCTATTAACCCTACATAATGTCATTACACGTAGTTTTGCTTCTATATGAATACGTTCTACTGCTATTTAACCATCAATTACGGTTATTGCTCACATACGACTACTAAGACTTAAAACGAAAATTCTATAGGAAAGATTAGCGTCTAACGGTTCGCCGAGAAGCAGTATCTAGAGACTATACGGCACCACGAAAAACGTGAAACAGGATAGTCGGACGGACATTCGAACACTATGTAACTCAAGCCAATGCCTTAACTGCTGCAAGAAGTATCTGGCTGTGAGAGCTGTCACACAATGACAAGTGCAAGTTATCAGAGACCAAACAGCGAAGACTTCACACACAAAATAAAGTTTCTCAGGGGCACACAGAAAAGTAGTTTAAATTTTTACCGCAACTTTAACCACTGTCTGGGGAACAGTCAGGAACATCTGAAACGTAAGGTCAGTGATTGTATTCCAGCGACGATGTTCAGCATACAGGTCAGATTTCTATTAGTGCCAAGAGCCGACTATTGCTTTCACTTAGGCACGGTGCCATGAGAAGACTAGCTTTTGCGTAACTTACGCAAATGTAAACAGGTAGCGCAGCGACTGTGGTCTTTATCGGTTTCTCCCAGGGAGAATCAGAAATTTTGTACTTGCTGAACCTGATGCATAGTTTACAAATATATGACAAAAGTGCCATGAGAAGACTAGCTTTTGCGTAACTTACGCAAATGTAACCAGGTAGCGCAGCGACTGTGGTCTTTATCGGTTTCTCCCAGGGAGAATCAGAAATTTTGTACTTGCTGAACCTGATGCATAGTTTACAAATATATGACAAAAGTTTTAGGATGAAACTCAACACATTACGAAAATCTGCTAACAGAAATAATCATATACATGTCGAACAGCACCCTGGAGGCCAACGAGTTTAGTGTCTCCATCCGCCGATGAATCCCCCATAGCGCATATGACGCAACCCACTTCGATTTACAGTGAAAGGCTGCGTTCACAGAGGCACGGACAACGCTCGTCAGACGTCATTGCCAGAGGTCGCCCAATAACATCGGCCGACAGCTTGGTCACAGTGCGTCCGATCACCAATTTTGGACGGGGTCGTAGAGGTTAGGTTAGAATCCATTCTATGTATGAAGCAAGTTAGATTTTAACGTCCTAGTGTAGGGTGAATACCACGACGCCTCTCGTATTGGAGACGAGAGCTTATTGTGGCTTTAGTTATTAGAAAGTCGTCAAATGCATGTGAGTGAGTTACACCTGCCTCGAAAAGAATGTGGCGACCACTTTACAGTGGCATTAGTTATCAGAATAACCAGATAAGTTTTACGAATATGTAAGACGAAGGGAGGAACGTTCTGCTACATTCTCGAGCTGATTCGTTGCTGTACTTATTTGCAGTTGTGCAGGCATAACTCAACTAACCTTCAATGACTGTCATTCAGCATGCGTGTGAAAGACACGCATTAAGTTTAGAGTAAGATACTCTGAACACCTAAAGCACTGAACAGTGGAAACACAAACACCACGTCTGCTAACGGCTTCACAAAACAAAATGACTACCCTACTGCTATAAAAACGACAGTAAACAGTAATAATAATTTATACACAGCTAATCCCCACTTATCATAGCCCCAAAAATTTCCACTAAAGGGACTTTAAGCATAAGATCCGCCACCATTCTCATTTGAAAAGAAGTTACTTCGGTGTTTAACATTTCTGGTAAAGGTTTTGCCTACTTTTCATTTCCAGTTTACTGGCTATTTCAGTCCACAGGTTCCAAATATATTCCGATGACGATTTCTTTCATCTTCAGGATGCCATAAACAAACTTTCTCTTGGGCTAAACTTACCAGTTTCTCACAGTCCATATTTTATTTACGTGACCGTCGGTCGATTTGACCGAAGAACTTGAAAAGATCGGCAGTCTTCGGTCAATGTCGGTCATCGTCGGAAACCACCGACATCGGTACCGCTGTGACTGCAGCCTAAGACTCACAGACACACAAGAATAACGATAGCATAACCGTGCAAGTAAATGTAAATAAAGGATACATAATGAAATTTCCTCCATATTGCATTAACACCACTACCAACAAGTATTACTAATGAGGCGTTAATATCATTAGATTTTAAATTTCGATTATTAAACTTGAAATCACCGAAAAGGGAGTATTTAAATGTTCAAATGTGTGTAAATTCCTAAGGGACAAAACTGCTGAGGTCATCGGTTCCTAGACTTACACACTAGTTAAACTAACTTCTACGAACAGCACACACACCCATACCCGAGGGAGAACTTAAACCTCCGGCGGGAGGGGCCGCTCAAGGGAGTATTTAGTTTAATAGTTTACCCTCATGGGAAATTGAATTAACCGATCAGCTGCTGTGTCGAAGCACGAGACCACTTCTGTCGCCATGTTTCTTGTGAGTCCTCAATCTGACAACTGGTTTGAATCGCCCACCCCGAATACCCCTCCTGTGTCAACCTTTCTATCTCAGAATGGCACTTGCAAAAGACGGCCTCACTTATTTGTTCGATGTATCCCAATCTCTATCTTCCCCTACTGTTTTTGCCCTATACTGCTCCCTCTAGTACGACAGAAATTATTACCTGATATCTTAACAGATTTCGTATCATGTTCCTTGTTCTTGTCATTGTTTTCCATATATTCCTTTCTCGCCGATTCTGCGGAGAACTTCCACATTCCCTAACTTGTCAGACCACCCCATTTTCAATGTTGTTCTGTAGTACCAGGTCTCAAACGCTTCTATTCTTTTCTGATCGGTTTCCAACAGTCCATGTCTTACTGTCATACAATGCTTTGTTCCAAACGTACATTCTCAGAAATTTCTTTCTCAAACTAAGAGCTATGTTTGATACTAGTACACTTCTCTTGACCAGGAATGCCCTTTTAGACTCTGCTAGTCTCCTTTTTATGTCGTCCTTGCTCTGTTTTGCTGCCTAAGTAGTAGACTCCCTGATCATCATCTACTTCGCGATCACCAATCCTGATGGTAAGTTTCTCGCTGATGTTATTTCTACTGCTTCTCACTTCTTTCGTCTTTCTGCGGTTTACTCTCAATTCATATTATGTACTCACTAGAGTGTTCATTCCATTCTACAGACACTATAATTCTCTTTACTTTCACTGAGGATAACAATGTCGTCAGTATCCTCTCACCTTCAATTTTAATCCGGCTTTTGAACCTTTCTTTTAATTCCGTCTTTGCTTCTTCGACGCATAGATTGAAAAGCAAGGTCTAAAGACTACATCCTTTTCTTACACCCTTTTTAATCCGTGAACTTCGTTTTTGATCTTCCATTCTTATTGTTCCGTCTTGGTTCTTGTAAATATTGTGTATTACTTGTCTTCCATTATAGCTTATCCTCATTTTTCTCAGCGTTTAGAACATCTGACGAGAATGCTTTTTTCAGGTTGACAAATCCTATGAACAAGTCTTGATTTTCCTTCAGTCTTGCTTCCTTTATCAACTGCAACGTCAGAGCCGCCTCTCTGGTGCCTTTACGCTTCGTAACGCTAATCTGATCATCTGACACAACCTCAATTTTCTTTTCCATTCTTCTCTATATTATTCTTGTCAGCAACTTGAGTGCATGAGCTGTTCTGCTGATTGTGCGATAATTCTCGCACTTGTCGGCTCTCGCAAGCTTGGAAACTGTGCGAACAATATTTTTGGGAAAGTCTGATGGTATATCGCTAGTCTCATACATTCTACATACCAACGTGAATAATCGCTTAGCTGCCACTTCCCCCAATGATTCTGGATATTCCGGTGGAATGTTATCTATACCTTCTGCCTTATTTGATATTAAGTTTCCAAAGATCTTCTAAATTCTGATTCCAATACTGGATCCGCAGGTGTAAGTCCTCCCCGTCAAGAGGCCCCCAACGTACTCCTTCCACCTAAGCGGTCTCTCCTCTGCATTTATTAGTGGAATTCTCATTGCACTCTTAATGTTATCGCCCTTGCTTTTAATTTCAGAGAGGGAAGTCTTGACTCTTCTATATGCTGAGTCAGTCCTTCCGAGTCACTCTTTATCGATTTCTTTACATTTTTCAAGCTGCCATTTCGCCTTAGGTTCCTTGACTGCCTATTTATTTCATTCCTAAGTGACTTATTTCTGTATTTCTGAATTACCTTGATCATTTTTGTACTTCCTTCTTTCATTACTTCTGTTACCCGAAGGTTTCTTCGCATTTATCTTCTTTGTACCTATGTTTTATCCCACTTCTTTGCGCAATGATTCTTCCTGACTAGTCTCGAACTTCACCCTGCCCTTCATCATTACCAAATTGTGATATGAGTGTATGAGGCTGGAATGGGTTGAAACACTGCATCTACTGTGAGCGTGTGTCCAGCACAGAATGTGTTAGGGACAGAATTTGTGCATGTGATCGTGGCCACACAGTGCTCGATACATGGGACACCGTCTTCAAGACCTCGAATGCATTGAGATTTTTATGTGCCAGTGTATCAAGAGCGTACCGCGAGTACTTTGACACAAGGAAAATTGTCAGAGATAGTCAACTGCCATGGGCAACAATGTGTGAAAGTCAGGGTCGCAACAGACTATGGACGATTGTAACAGACTGTTAATCACTCGCCAATGAAGTACTGGCTGACAACAAACCCAAAAACAACCACCACCACCACCACCACCACCACCACCACCACCACAAACAACTGCAGCAATCCAAACAAGTAGCGATACTAACAGCCACATCCTTGCAATGAGCTAGCTCCATACGAATACCTCAGCTTAATGCACGGCATTGAACTCAGATTATCGTGGGCCTTGGTTCACTGACACTGAATGCTAAGAACAGAAGACCGCCTGAACTCCACGTACACATCGGCGGTACAGTAAGAGTACGGAGAAAACCACGTAAGACGATATCTCCCGCTTGCCCACATAGTGTTGTTGTGGCAGGAGACATTTGGTGCGCATGATGTTTACATGGGATGAAATAGGAACCCCTGACATGTCTATCACATTTTACATTAGCGTACGATAAAGGAATCTTCTATATTATGTGCACACGTTTGTTCGCCAGTAGCCCCTTACTTATACCCGACTAAGCGCGTCTGGGAGGCCATCGGGTGAGATGTGCACGCCGTAGGTCCAGTTGCAACTAGCCTCCGTGTGTAGGTCCGCGGTTAACCGGTCGTGGATAAACTAATGTGTCCGGTTTCTTCAGTTCGTACGACGACATATCACACAGGTAAGCTACTGACTGGGCGCATAAACGACCGTCAGCAAGAAAAAACTTCGGATGTTCGCTGCTAGCCAGTCGCGCGATGCGTAGATCAACTGCCGTAGAAGTGATCGTAATTTAGCACAACTGCAAAGCGTCTCACAAAGATCGTTATCGAACCTGCCAATTTACCTTTACATCTACATCTAAACTCCGCGGCAGTTGCCTGAGAATCTCCATGACGCATTAGAGCTTACAAAACGAACCCGTAACGAAATCCGATGCTCTTCGTTGGATCTTCTCTATTTCCTCTATTAATCCTGTCTGGTACGGATAGTAGACAGATAAGGAATACTAAAGTGTTGGTCGAACGAAGGTTAAAAAACTGCCTCTTTCTGGGTGGACTATACATCCTGAGCATTCTTCCAATGAATCTCAGTCTAGCATCTGCCTTACCTGCGGTAAGTTTCGTGTTGTGGTTCCGCCGTAAATTGCTTCGTACACATACTTCCAGATACTTCAAGGATGACTGCTTCCAGTGATGGTTCTGCGATCATGTAACCATTCGGTACTGGGTCCTTCTGTATATGCGCAACACGTTACATGAGTATGTGGAAGGTCAACTACCAATCCCTGTACCAAGCCTCGATCCTCTGCAGGTCTTCTTGGATTTCGGTACAATTTTCTAGCGTTGCGACATTTCTGTATACAACAGCATCATATATGAAAAGCATCATCGAGCTTGCGACGTTATCCACTAGGTCATCTAAATACGAGGGTCATTCAATAATTAGAGAGAGGAATTGGTCTGGAGAAAAAAGCGTTTATTTTTACACAAAAATACTTTTTCTACTTTTCAACAACCCTTTAACATTTATGCACGGGCTACAAGCTTTTTTATTCCGGCCGCAAAGGACTATGTCAGAATCAATGTCCCACAAACTTTTTCACGCCCTCGTTGTCCTGGAACCTCTTCCCACGTAATGCCTTCTTCAGTGCACCAAACAAATGGAAATCACTAGTTGCTAAATCAGGACTGTAAGGGGGGATGAGGCAGTACTTCCCAGCCCATTTTGCGATGATTTTACGAGTTAGTTGAGCAATATGAGAACGCGCGTTCTCTTGCTGGAGAATCACACCTCTCCTCTGAGATCCACGACGCCTCTCTCTCATGGCTGGCTTCACTTTGTTTAAAAGGTAATCCGGGTAGTATTGGCTGTTCACTGTACGCTGCTCTTCGAGATAATCACAAAAAACTGGACCTCCAACATCCCAAAACACCGTCAACATGACTTTTCCTGCTGATACTTAGATTCTGAATTTTTTATTAAGAGGTGAGTTGGTGTGCTTCCACTCCATGCTTTTGTCTTTTTGATTCTGGCTCATAATAGTGAATCTACGTCTCATCACAAGTTAAAATTTTGTTGAGGATGTGATCACCTTCCCCTTCGTAACTTTCCTTTAGCTCTGTGCAAACTCTCAACCTTGTTTCCTTGTGTAGCAGCGAGGGGCGTCAACTCCTTTGGGACCCATCTTGCACATGTTTTGCGGTACTTCAGCTTGTTAAAGGTAATTTTATGAACTGTACCAGTGCTAACTTCAACCTTATCAATTGTCATTTCCACAGACACACGGCGGTCGGCACGAATAGTGTCGTCAGTTCGACTTTCAAGTGAGGGAGTTTAAACTGCAACTGGTCGGCCAGAACTATGTTCGCCACTCAGTCGCGACCATTTTTGAACAGTTCTACCTACTTGTAAAAGTTCGCACGGTTCAGACAACCTTCACCATAAACGTAAGACATTCTACAGTATATATGCACTGGTTTCTCGCCCTCAGCAAGTAAAAAACGAACAACAGAACGTTGTTCAACTAATGTGGAAGTTTCAAGCGGACTCGCTATCTTTAAGAGTATTTTTGAGGTTATAAACAAAACAATTTTGATAAATTATCTGATCAGGGCTCGTCCCAGTAATGCCAACTTAAAGCCATAAAAGTACCAATCTTGCCCTACAAACAGTTTTTTCCTCAGACCAATTTGTCCCATTAATTATTGAATGACCCTCGTAAATTGGTAAAAGTAATGATCCTGTAATATTCCCTTGGGGTATGTCCGAAGATTTTTTACGTCTCAGAATGACATACTCCGTACTGTTTGCTAGAAACTCTTCAATTCAATGACACATTCAGTGTGACATTACGTACGCTCTTATTTTGTTCATTAGGCGGCCTTCCGGAAGTCAAAGAATATGGCATCAACTGTATTTACTGGTTTATGGGTCCCGTGGACGAACATTGAGTGTTGGATCTCACACGATCTTTGTTTCTAGAACCCATGTAGCGTTGTACACAGGAAATTTTCAGTCCCCAAGAATCTTTTAATACTCTAGCACAAAACAAATGGCTCTGAGCACTATGCGACTTAACTTCTGAGGTCATCAGTCACCTAGAACTTAGAATTACTTAAACCTAACTCCAGCCGGCCCTAGCACAAAACATGATCCATTAGTTCTACAATAGGTATACATCAGAGACAGATACCTCTAGTTTAGTGAAATTGTTCGACGACCCTTTTTGAAAACTGGAATGACTTTTTCCCAGTCACTAAGAACGCTTCGAATCTCCGGCGACACACAGTACAATTGCTTCTAAAAGACGATAAAGTTCTTTAGCGTACTCTATATGAAATGGTCGTGGTACCTCATCAGGCCTTTACACTGTTAAGCGCTTTCTGTTGCTTTTCTATTCCGTGGTCATTTATTTTGATATATCATATTGTCATTCGTGTGACTATCTGAAGGGGGAACCACATTACTGTAATGAATCAAACGGTGCCTGTAGTCGCCACGCCGTGTTCCGGGCGCTGGCCGCCGCAGTCCATGACACTCTGCTGCACAAGAGCCTATGCAGCAGAGGGCCGCTTCCGCGCTTCAACATAATTCTCAAGGCAGTTAACGGGTCCTGTGACACTGACCATCCTCCGAGACGCTTCCTCGTGACGGAGTAATGGAGCAGTGCTGCTTCTTCCGCATGAGCAGCTCCAGAAGGCAGTACTTACATCCAAAACCTCTCTTTTAGCCATCCAGCCAGTCATCGTCATCCGACAGTTGGGCTCTATTAAGTCTCCTACATTGCGTCGAAATATGCCGTGAAGACGGCGACGCATCTATGACGCAGTGCCAACACCGCCACCTGGCGTCTTAACACTCGACTACTGCCTAACCGCGCATGCTCTTGGTAGCCATTGTGCACTGCCGTCGCCGCAGGTCTATTACCGGGAGCCAGCCGCGTTCATAGGTTCCAGTTCTCGAACTGAGGTCCCTTCATCCCTGCGCCGCTGGCGCCCGATGCACTCAGCCGTAGTCATCCTCCGGTGCAGACTTCGCGGAACTGGGTCGCCCTACAGCTTCCTCTTGGGACAGCAGCGGAGCCTGTATGGGGGCCTGATCACAAGAGACGTCTACGGGGCACTGATGCACCATCAACGGACGCACGATATGCACTACCACTGACAAGGACGACGTTATGAGAACACGCAGGAGATGTGGCGGCGTACGAGTATCTCATGCACTCGCCGTGGTCCCAGAAATCAGCACTCCAACACTGAATTATTGTAAAAGACAATACGGGTCGTTTATACCCACGAGCTGCCTTCTTCCGTTGCACCAATATCCATCTTTGGTAGAGACTGATTTGCCCACTCCAAGCCATTCCAGTACCTCGTCACAGTATTATCGTCCTCAGTGAAACAGTTTTATGAAGGGGTGTTTAGTATTTCAGTCCTACAGTGAAAATATCTAAAAACCTCCAAAAGTAATAGGTGTAAATTTCGAAACTACCATCTCGCCGACACTGAAAATCTTCATAAGATCGTTGTCAATTTAGTTCCTCTTTCGAAGAACCATCCCATCAATTGCCTGAGGCAAGTTGCGGAAATTATGGAAAGTCTGGGTTGGAATGGTCGGACATGGGATGTAAACCAAGATCGCGCTGCTCCAATGTTTTCAAATGTTTCTTACGAGGCACTGCGCGAGGCTTTACAGCGGAGTAGCCCTTGTCTAACACATGACAAGGAGTCTTTGTGTTCAGCCGCCCGGATAGCCGCGCGTGTTAGTGCGCCGCTTCCGGTATTCGGACAGGCGCGTCGGCCACGCACCGAATCCGCCGGACGGATTAACGACGAGGTCCGGTGTACCGGCTAGATGTGGTTTCCCACGCCAGAATAGGTGAATACTGGGCTGGTACCCACGTCCCGCCACCTGTCACACGATTTGCGAACGATTAGAAAACGTTCGCACACGTTCAGCAAATAACATTGGATACCGAGAGTCTCGGTACACAAATTCCGTCCCTGGGGCTAAAACGGTGGCCACGAAAATGGCAACCAGCCACCCTGTAATATTAACGATGCCACATCCGATAATTAACATACCGACCCCGTGTAGGTACGGGATAAAGACAAAAGAAGAAGCAATCTTGTGTACTACGTGAGGTATTTCCGATGAATTCAGTACTTTCAGAATAGCATGAAACACGGTAGTGTACTTAACAGCCAACGCCGGCCATGAAAGATTGGAAAGACGTTACAATGGGAACAAACATTGATGGGTTGGAGTGACAGCGTTACGTGAAATCAGCGCGTTGTAAGTAATTATACCGAACAGCGATCTGCGTCAGTCATGCTCCAATGCACATGTCTAGAACGCGACACCAGAACTTGTAACCATACCTTCAACAAATACATATTTTAATATGTGAAATTCTGCTGTATACAACCAGAAACTGGCTTTAGGGTTAATTCTGAAGCTGCAAGCCACATTCCAGACATTTGTTACGTACATTTGTAATGTTGGATTGCACACAAAAGTCCTAATATCATACGCAGAGGTAGTACATAGTACTTCAAATACTGAGAAGTCAGTGTCACCAAGAAAGTTAACCAATTACGTACACAATTTATACATGCCATTGATCACATGTCGACTGCACGTACGTAAACACAACTTTTTATTGATGATGGTTACTGTTATATATCCATTTTAAGGACGGTGAATACGTTCTGGATTACTAGCTTCTGATTGCTGCAGGCAAGACACAATGTAAATAATGATACGTACATCGGCTAAGCTTTTTCTTTTATAGGAAGATTGCCGCTATATGAAGACCACAAAGTTTAAATTGCACATAATGAACGTGTTTTTAAAATTATTATACAGTACTGGTTAGTATTTAGTAACATGTTATTGCCGTTATGCCTAACGTAACACAAAGTAAAAAATCCAGAAGTGACCTATCACTGCTTAAAACTGGTTCATTATAAAATAAGTATCAAATTAGAAAACAGGTATATGCATATTATCTGTATCCTTGTTTAATCACATAAAAATGGTACTGCTCTGTGACTTACCTCTATCTGTGAAGTCATTACATGCTCTTCGACTAGCGAAGGACTGCCTATGTCTACTTATAGACCTACGCTCTTTGGACTGTATCTGTTTGCAACTCAAGTGTTACAAATGTGTGTTTATGTGATAATAGACTCCGGCACGCAGTTTACTCTAAGATCTCCTAACAAAATCTAAGATACACAAAATATATTGAGCGCAAAAGTCCTGCATCGCGTCACTAAAACTTGTGACTGTCACAGATAACTGGTCTGTGTTGCATGATGATCTGTCGCAGATTTCCAAACATTCCAACAGAGGTAGAAAATGGCTGAAGGTAATCTGGCGCTGTGAAACCCAAGCGACACACATACGAGAGAGAGAGAGAGAGAGAGAGAGAGAGAGAGAGAGAGAGAAGGGGGGAGGAAGGGGAGGGGAGAGCGTTCCACGCATACATTCGGTGTTTTTGAGTTTTCTTAATCTATGCGTCATTGTTTGCTATATTGTTGTGCCATATTGTGAAGGTTGCAGGACGATATGATCTGTTAACTACAGCGTCCCCCGGCAAAAGAGACGCAATATATAAAAGCGCAAAATTATTTTAGTTTTACAATATTTCTCACAGGGAAATGCCACAGTTCATAAACAAGGATACGAATCCGTCAAGTTTTTATTTTTTTAAATTCAATATTGTTTCAACATAGAAACTCTTCTCCACTGAGAAAGACAAATACTTTCTCTCGCTCTTTGCCAATTAGAAAGAGGCACAAAGATTTTATTTAAAAGACGTTAAGTTCTCCTTTCTAAATACTTTAGTTGCGTTCGCTTGTACGCGACATGCTTTTCCCAGCGAATAACTGCTACCGAATCCGATGATGAATGATTGAAGATGAGACAGCGGCCGGTTGAATATCGCCCGGTCTTCAGGGCCTGAACACGGGTTTTCCTTTCTTTTGTTAACTAATAAATTCTAACACTCTTGCTGATACGTTAGTGCGGCCGACTTTCTGTCAGATGGATGATGTCTCATCACGCTAGACTGAGTAGCTCAACGTCAAGTTGAAGACGTTTGTGTAGCTCACCGAAGAGCAGCCAATCAGGCAGCGCTGCTGCTGCTGCCCCTCGCGATCAGCAAGGGCCTTTCGATGAGCCATCAGCGGCGACAGCAGCCCGCATTGCCCACCAACAAAAAATACGTCTCTGCACTGCAACTCTGGCATAGCTGGCACAATTTTCTGTAGCAATCCAACAACATTAAAGACGCGAGCAGACTTTCTATTCATGAATATCTTAGCCAGAACACGGTAAACGTTGCATATTACTCGGTCCACACACGGTGATAATCTGCTCGCATATGCAAGTACGGCTAAGCTATCTTTGACAAGGGACAGTGGCAGTGTGTCGCGGTCTTCAACCAAGATTACTGACACTTAACATGTCTCTTCTCTGAAAATAAAGCGGTTCAATACATTACATTCGGGGAACACGACAAACTTCAAAACAGTGCAAAATAGTAAAGTTTCACATGCAGATAGTTTAACTACTTTAGCAAATGACGTCACAATTAGAGTTAAATGACTATCAGATCGGAACGTCAGCCGAGTGGCACAAGCTCAGGGACAACACTGAACGCAGGAGTTTTAAAAGTGGTACTCCGTATATTTATCTTATGACTTCCAAGAAACATCTTTGCTTATTACCTCCATTTGACTAAAATAAGTTGCTAACACATCCTGACGGATCTAGGATTAAGTTAAGCTGGTAATGGTAGGAAGTGGTAGGAGTAAAAAATTCAAGACGGAGATTAAGGCTTGAAATATCTTAAGCAGGTTCAAATACTTGCAATTTTTAAGCAGAGACGAAGAGACTATCAAAGAACATGCAAACATGGAGAGCTGCATCAAACCAAACTTCGGACTAAAGATTATAACCACTTTCATTGCTGTACGAGCTGAACATAACAGACAGGTTCTTTCAAAGACTTATAGATGGAACTTCTATGGGGAAAATTTTTATGTGAAAAATGACGCCGGAAAAAAACTTTTAAGTTAGATCAGCGAGCTTTCATAGGTCGAAGGGAATATAAACCTGCAATAGTATTTTTTAATTGTTCGGGTCCCTATTTTCGCATTTAATGCTGACACCTAAGTAGTAAAGAAAAAAGTAAAGGGGGCAGTATGAGGCAAAGGCACTGGCTTGTTCGGCAGAAGATACAATAATGAGAAATGAACAGTTAACTGCATAATCCGAAGCTACAAAACTACGTACTCATTTTCTCCCACACTTGCACGTCCATGGGCAAGTACTTCGACCGTTCAGATTTACCCATGAGACAGTATTCTGCATCAAGGCATTACACGACTCGTGAAGAAAAATTCTTCACACTCAATAATTATTTTATTTACAAACCCACTAATGAAAACGAAACCGAAGAATCACTATTCTGTCTCACTGTTTACACTACCTGTTCAAAAACCTTACATTATTTCAACCAACAAATTCTGAATGCCTTGCTGAGGATAAAATATTCAGTGACAATTACCAGACTTTTGAGTTCACAGCGGAGATAATTACAACATTAGGTTGGTTGGTTCTCTTCCTGCGTCCTATCTTTCCAAACTAGCGGGATGGAGAAATTCGAAGTTTCTCCACGGTAACAGCAGTGATCCGTTGCAAGTGCGCCCTAAGACGTTCCCCGTGTTCGATTGATACAACTGCAGACGACATTCATGAAAAGGGAGCGCCGTGCCCCACTTTTTACTTAAACGGAAGACTCCGTATTTGCTGATTGAACTACACTGCTCACTCACTTTAGTTTCGATGGAGGGATCGATTATATATTTATTGGAAAACGAATTTTTTAAGTAATCCCCCATACTGTACGGAGATTCCTCCGGCATTTTTGAGGTTTTATGCAACTTTTTTAGTGTGTTTCCTCTGCAGGTGCTGTTGACTTCTCGGTATTAATACCTGTCATTTTTGAAACCCTCTCCGGTGGATTTTTTTTGCCTGACCGCGTACGTGCTCTGTGGACCACTTTACTTTTTGGTGAAGGATGTTTACGACTCGTGGCATGGACTTCCAGTAGACGCAGTGACCTAGGATGCATATACTCACCATTTAACAAAAACATCGAGAGAAAATAGCAGGCCCTTTTGCTGGAGTAAGTATTATTATGCACTGAAGCCGCTAACTGAACACTAGTACAATTTTAATGCGACGCGCCGCATTTTCTCGCTCTTACATTTACTGTCCCGACGCTATTTCCCACAGGATGAAGACTGCCCTTTACAACGGAAATAGGAAGCAAACGAAATGGTGAAGTAACTTGGAGAAAGTGCACGCTTCGAGAAGCATGTGCCAGATGTTGACCAGCGGAGCTAACAACGTTAAGTGGCTCGCCGCTAGAGAGAAGACACTGATTTTCTTCTGCCAGCGCCGGCTAATTAGCTTCTAGAATACTGTTACCGACGACTGCCCTCGTCACGTGTTGGTTCCTCGCCTTATGGTACATTCGGTTCACTGTTATCCAAAGCTAAACAATAATTCTTTTGTAATACAATGACAGCGAGAAATCGCCACGTGCACGTGGATACTTCTACTGAGTTTCCTTCAACGCTCTAAACCTGTTCCTTCGGAAACTGAGCGAGTTACCACAACGGTTAAAGACACTTAACTCGTATTTTGGAAGAATCACGTTCAGGTCGCGAGAAAGACATCCTCATTAATGACACCGGTAGAGAGAGAGAGAGAAAGAGAGAGAGAGAGAGAGAATCTCCAGACGATGGCCGCTGAGTTCTTGTTACACAGACTCCACAATAACATCAGCAAGGCAACTTCCAGTCTCGGTTTTATTAGACGTCTAGTACTGACAACACAAATTTCAAAGAACCCGATCATACCAAATGTACAACTTTATACGTCTTTGATTAAAAAGCTATTAATGCACCAAAAGGTATTTCTCAATAAACGGGTACGGAGATACAAAAAACCATTGTGCCTACGCACTAACAGTTCAACAAGAGACCTAAAGACTAAAGGTTTTTTCAGCGAATTTCACAGACTAAATTTTCTCGGGAATAGGAAGAGTGGGGTTCAGCATCCCACCGATGAAGAGGTCATTATGATAATTTTCTCGGATAATATCCCCCTTGTTCTATTAGGACCCTTTTGAGACGAATGATGTCGCGCCAAGTATCGCTGAGACAATCTGAGTAAATACGTTTGGCAGGACGTAAACAGCCACCACGTCAATAAGTCAGTCGCCCCCCCCCCCCCCCCCCACACACACACACGACCGCTCACGAGTCACTTTCTAAGCGATGCACCACGAGTTGCACTAAGCTTAAAAACTCTGGTAATATAAAAAGTCTTGTCTTTCACAGTCAGATTTTGGTAACGAACATTCGCCAAAAAGCGGAGATATGTTCTTGTAAATAGCAAAAACTACATCACCTTAATTCATGCCCAACACTTTCCGGTAATGTGGCGGTATAAACCCTATTACCTCGTTCACTATTACTTTAAATGTAATTAACTCTATGTCCACCATCATTGACTTTCCTATTGCGAGCTCACATCTACAGGCAGGCTTTGTTGATAGGAGTCCCATATCAGAAGTACTTCTCCAGTTCATTAGCATGACACCATTTACCTACTTTCGCAATCCCATTACTCTTATCTAATTCCTTAGCATATCTTCTTGCGCTATGTTCTTAAGATTTGACCACACTGTAAGAAATTCGTGAGTATTGTGCTATAAGGAGGGCAATGTCTTATTCGTAATTGGTACACAAGCTGTCTATGAACAATGTACGACACTCTTTCATTAGTAGTTGTTAGAGAGATTGACATTCTGATCTAGCAAGACGCAAACCCAATATCCCTTAATACAGCTCAAATTTTTCTCAGTAACTTTGACTATTCCTTTTGCTGAACACAGTATGAAGAGTTTTATTCCGTATTTGTTAGATGTAACTACCAATTTATCTTTCCAACGGAAGTGTTTCGTCGATGACAAAATTTTCCTCTACATAAAAAACTTCCTTAATCTTCTTGGGCAATATATCCACGAGTGGAATTATTTTCTCCGATCTTTCACCTGGCAGTGTTGTCTTCATTATCTAGGAACTGAATCAGACAGGACGGAAGTTCAAATCTGTTGTGAGGATTTTTGCTAGAACAGCAAACGCTATGTTTGTTAGGTTCACCAGAAAGACTGAATACTGCACCATCCATATGAGCACTTCTAAAAATTTCATATCTTCTTTATTTGTCGGAAGGTATTTACAAAAATGGCGAGACATTCTGCTGCTACTAGTAACTTGCCTCGCATATCTGTTAGTTTCCATTACAATTACTTCACTGCCTCCAGACAGACTTGTGCCATCTCTTGTATTCCATCTATTCCACATTTTTTCTATTTTGTGGGTGTCTAACTTCTTCTTTGGAGTGTATCGTTCTTCCTCTGCTTTCATCACATATATCCGATCCGCAATAGACTCATTAAATGAACTGTCTCGCTCATCGCTGCTAGCTTCTAAAATGCTAAGCACTCCCTCATCAATCAACGTCTGAGGAGGAACTGCAGCCCATTCCTCCTGAAAAGCCAAAATCAGAGAAGATAGTAATGTTGGACGCTGGGGTTTGGGAGAAAGTCTACGTTCTAACTCATCCCTAATGTGTTCCGTTGGATTCAGGTTGAGATTATGAGCAAGTCAGGAATGTCATTGTCCACAAATCATTGCCTCAGTGACGCTGCTTTTTGACAGAGTGCGTTTTCATGCTGATACAAATAATCATCGTCTCTGAACTGTTTATCTGCTTTCCGCAGTACCAAATGTTGTAAAATGTGTACGTATCCTTCCGCATTTAGCGTTTTCTTAAGCGCACTAAAGGGATCACAGCCCAACCACGAAAACACCCTGTTGCAGTAACACCTGCTCCGTGCTTCACTGTTGGCACCACACATGACCGAGCGAGGTGGCGCAGTGCTTAGCACACTGGACTCGAATTCGGGAGGACGACGGTTCAATCCCGCGTCCGGCCATTCTGATTTATGTTTACCGTGATTTCCCTAAATCGCTGCAGGCAAATGCCAGGATGGTTCCTTTGACATGCCACGGACGACTTCCTTCCCCATCCGACGAGACCGATGACCTCGCTCTTTAGTCTCTCCCCCCAAATCAGCCCTCAGCCTCCAACAACGTGCACACACAACAGAGATGAACCAAACTAAAGTTGCAGTCTTTGCTCAATCTCATTTTTGGCAAGAGAACACTCACGTTATTGGTTACGCGGTGATAAATCGGGTTCAGACTTTCATGACAGCATCACAGTATAACGTCACGTCAATCGCAGGAGGAACTACGAGGGTCATTTCATAAATAATACACAGGTTGGCAGCACTGCGAAGGAGGGAGGGGGGCGGGAGGGGGAGAGGGGGAGGGAGAGAGAGAGAGAGAGAGAGAGAGAGAGAGAGAGATGTCAATGTTGACTGTGTCAGCAACAGGCTTGAGGAAGAAGTCACATTTTGTTTTCATCGATATCATATTCTGTTTTATACAGTCGAGTCTCGATAGTTCGAGCTTCCAATAATCCGAGCCTCTTAAAAAAAATTGCAACGATCTACTTTCTTTCTTTCACTGACATGATAAATAATGAAAACATCATTGCAAAAGATAGATAGGGAGAGTACAGCTCAGTGACAAAGCAGACAGCAATCAACACCGACGTTTAGCTCGCTGCCCTGTTGCACGAACATCTGTTGTCAGTATGGCACGAAATACCCCGACTGCTGCCGGCTGCTACCGATCAACACTGGGGAGTTCATACGCTGCTGTAGTTCCCAGTACCTGTACTGTACAGTGTTGTGTGTCGTTTTGTTTGTTGACTGTGTGTTCTGTTGTGCACCTTACAAAGATGAGTGCTGTAACAAAAGAGGAAATTTGTGCCTTTGCATCTAAAATTAGAAGCACTAAGACGACAAAGGAGAAACAATAAAAAAACTTGCTCTCGAATATTACTGTTGGTGACTGGCGAAGAAACCGACTTAATTTGGAACAGTTTTCTTCACAGAAATGCTCACACGAATCTCTCGGTCGAAGAAGTATAAAGAAGTCAACTTGGAAAAAACAAGTGAGGCATTGTTCATGTAGTTTACCCAAAGAGACAGAAGGGTGCTCCGATTTCTGGCCCAGTCTTGCAAGAAAAAGCTTTGTTTTTCAGAAACCAGCTGCAGGAAGAAGATGACAATTTCGCCGCTAGTGTGGGCTGGCTCGACAAATGGAAGAAGAGGTATGGAGTGCGTCAACTACACGTATGTGGAGAAAAGCTCTCTGGTGCGCTCAGGCCGTTTAAAAATTTATCGTCGAGTTTAAAAAATCATAACTGACGAAAATTTGTCTAATGAACAAATATATAACTATGACGAAACTGGGCTAAATTTTAAAATGTTACCAGCGATAACACTTGCTTCTTGTGAACAAAAAAGTGCTCCTGGGCACAAAAAAAAGCAAAGAGCGGCTCACAGTTATGGCAGCTTCAATGCAACTGGGACCCACAAACTGAAACTAGTTGTGATTGGGTACTCTGCCAAACCAAGAGCATGCTAGAATGTATCCATCTCAGCTCTTCCGGTTGTCTATACATATCAGAAAATGGCTGGATGAATCACGAAATCTTCAAGAACTGGTTTTTTTAACTCATTTGTACCTGACTGCAAGAATTTTTTAAAAGAAAGGGTACTGCCATGCAAAGCAATTTTGCTCATGGATAAATGCGTCCTCACATCCAAGTACAGAACTGCAGTGCGACGGTATCCGCGCCTTGTTTTTCCCACCAAACGTTACCTGTCTCATTCAGCCCATGGATCAGGGCGTTCTGGAATGTCTAAAAAAAAAAAAAATGGGCGTTCTGGAATGTCTAAAAAAAAAAAAGTATCGACGGCGATTGCTAGTCAATCCTGCATTCCGAAGACAACGAAAGCATTGTAGGAGCTTTGAAGAAAGTGACTTTGAAGGACGTCATGTACTGGATTAGCGAATCTCGGAGCGAAATAAAGCCTGTCACAATTTCTAAGTCATGGAGGAAAATTCTACAGGAAAGTGTGCCAGATACAGAAACTGAAGATTTAGCAGATGAGGACGATCAACCATTGTGTAATTTAATCAGAAGATTGCCAGGGTGTGAAGAGGCAGAAGAGGTGGAAGTAGGCGAGTGGTTAAATTCGGACGAACAGTTGGAAGTGACAGACTCTTCCATAATTGATATGGTTAACATTCTATCGCAGTGTGAGAGTGACGAGGATGACGAGGCAGAGGCTGCACCGATGACGACTCACACCGATGTCTACGCTGCTCTCGAGGTCGCCATATGCTACGTGGAACAACACCAACTGACCTACTGCTCCTGAGGCGGTGGCGTGACATTGCCGCGAGGAAACGTTGATGCCTCGCTAAACAAAAGACACTTCACTATTACTTGTCTAAATAAATAATTATTGTTATTCTGCCAATACAAATGCATGTGTAAATACTTTTATTTTAATAAAGTTCATATTTTGACCCGTATTACTTACAATTTCATAATATTTCTTTTTCCCATTTAAATTTCGATAGTACGAGTTTTCGATAGTTCGAGGTGGTTCCGGTCCCGTTCACCTCGAACTATCGAGACTCTACCGTAATACAAAGAGTCAGAAACGGCTCAGCACTGACCTCGGGTATTGTGACTGTTGAGGATGAAAGATCTTACTTTCAGATCGAATCTTTATGGAGCAGTGATTCGCCTACAATCCGCAGTCTTTTAAGCAAAGTTTCTGTTGAGGTATCAATGGACTGTAGTACAATTCCTAGTTGAGCTAACAGATTACCTGGTCACGTGAGCATAAATAACGACCCAAGACCAGGAAGTACCGGTTCTAGGCGCTTCAGTCCGGAACCGCGCGACTGATACGGTCGCAGGTTCTAATCCTGCCTCGGGCATGGATGTATGTGATGTCCCTAGGGTAGTTAGGTTTAAGTAGTTCTAAGTTCTAAGGGACTGATGACCTCAGATGTTAAGTCCCATAGTGCTCAGAGCCATTTGAACCATTTTGAACCAGGAAGTACAACACAACTTGTAGCACATGGTCTTTAAGAATATTGACGTGCAACATACGAGGAAATTTCTGAAGGTACACAGGATCTGTTAACACCAGTACTCCGTATTCTAACAAATGACTAACAAGAGAAAAATATAGTGTCCACAATTAAACTTCCAGTTACACAACGCTGTAGAAAGAGGACGTCAAATTTGAGCAGCATATTTTGACGCAGAGGGAAACGCTGCGGGAAAAAAAAATTAACGACAATTTTACCAATAGATGGGGCTTTGGCGCTGAAAGCGTCTTAACGCAAATGAGGTCGGCTACAAATGACAGCTGAATCGCAATGCGACGACTATTGTTTCAGCTGTACATTACACCATCCGTACTGTTCAATATGCATAACTCCACAAGTTATGCTGTGAACGGTTGTCTTACTGTTAGGTAAGCCCATCCACCACACCAAGTTCGCACATCCGATGGGGAAAATCGGTTTTTATTTGTCCTGAAGCCTTTTACCGCATACAAAGCAAAATGACACTGGTTTTTAATTGTCCTGGGGCCAAAAACCGCTAAAAAGAAAAATGACGTCTGTTTCTAACGGTCGTGAGAGAGGGGTGCAAAACATGTTCAGTATGCTGCTCACTATTTTCTGCCACAAGTTGTTCTACAACAGATAGGAGTGTCTTAAGGTGGGTGAGAGGGGGGGGGGGAGGGGGCGGTCACGTTCAGAATGCGTTGCGTAATCCGTGCCTTCGATTCAGTTACGTTCGTAATTGGAACACTGGTCACAACATTTTTGAGATAACCCTACAGCCAGAAGTCACACGGATTAAGATCAGATGGTCTGCGCGGCCTGGCTGTAGGCAAAGGATGGCTCATAATTCTAGCATTTCCGAAATGCCTTTGCAGAAGCCGCTTCACTGGCTGCGCAACGTGTGGAGGAGCGCCATCTTGCATAAAAATGGTCCTGCCCCCACAACCACACTTTTGAAGGGTTGGAATGACGTTGGTGCGCAAAAGACTCTTAGCGCTTACCAGTCACAATACAGGTAATAGACCAGCAGGACTCATCTACGTGGGAAAAAAATAAATAAATAAAAAAATAAAATAAAAATACGGCCTTCCGCTAACCGATGCTGTCAACCCGCACCACACTGTCACTTGTGCAAAATGAAGTGGTATCTATTTATGTACAAGCCGGTTTTCTGTTGTCCATACTCTGCAATTCTGCATACTGTCGTGTCTTTGGACGTGGAAATTGACTTTGTCAACAGAATGTGCCATGACATTCATTACACGCTTTCACGCGAGCAAGAAATTCCAGAGCAAACGTTCCTCTTGCTGGCAGGTCAGCAACTCCTAAACATGGTGACTTTGTATGGATAGCAATGCAGGATGTTTCGTACTATTTTATGCACTGTGCTTGCAGGCATATCCAACGTACAGACAATTCAGAGTGCACGGCATGTTGCACACACCGCTCGACTACTCCTGCAATGCTGTGGCCACATCTTCGACAGACGTCGGATCAGCTGCTTCCCTCCCTCTGCCACATTACACTTCAAAAGAACTTATCTTTTCAACAATGTAGATTGCTACTTACCCAAAGATGACACGTTAATCTGCAGATAGGCACAATTGAAAGACATTTACACATAAGCTTTCCGCGAAAACCTTCGTCAGAAAAAGAAAGAGAAAAATATCATTGTGAATGCATTCTAGTCGCAGTTGGCAGATTTGGCGGTCATGTGTGCGTGAAGTGTGCTGGCTTGTGTGAATGAATGGAGTGTGTTTTTCTGACGAAGGCTGTGGCCGAAAGCTTGTGTGTAAGTGTCTTTTAATTGTGTGTATCTGCAACTTAACGTGTCATCTCTACGGTAAGTAGCAATGTATCTTTTGCCACATAGTTTATGTCCCAACGTGGAGTTTCCATTGTTTGAACCCATCTTTTTGAATTTCGCAATCATCTTCTCCAGACCTTAGCGGACATCGAACCAATGCTTTTTTTTTTTCTCATACCCTTGAGTGTCCATTGACTTCTGCAGGGGTAATGGCGCACAGTCACCGTTCTACAAGAAGAGCTTTACCAGCATTGCGCGATGCTTCATGGAGACAGCCATATTAGCTACCTCGAACGCAGACTGAGGAACAACAGTGTGCCGCGCGTCTGTTTGTGTGCATATTCTGACGCTTTCAGCGCCACCTACTGGTCAAATTTTCGTTAAATATTCTTTTGCTCCGAGGCGTTTCCCCTGCGTCAATAATACAAGGGATGTTTCATAAATAATGCATACTAATTTTTTCATTACAAGTTTATTTTTATTTCGACATCTCTTCACAGCCCTTCAATATAATTTCCCTGCTTCTCTATGACTGAATCCCAACGTCTTGGAAGCTCTATTATTCCATCAAGGACACCACTTTCTGCTCATATGTCTAATGTCTCTGGTAACGGTGATAGAAAGCTCTTCCACAGAAAGGTAACGATATCCTTGTATGGGTTCTTTCAACTTGGGGAACAAGTCGAAATCTGGTGGACTCTTCTCCGGGTTGTAGGGAGGATGCAGCAACATATCCCATCCATATTCGCGCAGTTATTGGGCTACAACAATGCCGATTCGTGGGCGGGTATAACCGTCGAGGAAGGGTGGCCCAGCCTCGATCAACTGAGGTCAGATTTTTGTACGCGAGTTTTGAATGAAGTTCGATAATACACAGTTGTGACACTTGTTCCACATGGGACTATCCGTAATGATGATTCCTAGGTGATCATAAGCAAAAGTCATTTGCTCGAGCTTTGACTGAGTCCGTCGAATTTTTTTTTTGGACGTGGATAATCAGAAGCTCTCCACTCATTGGACGACGCTTTCAACTCCGGTTCAAAGTCTCTAACTCACGTTTCATCAATAGCGACAATTCGGCACAAGAACCCTTGACTTTCACGATAGAATTATTATTTGAGTAAGGTTGCAGTGTCCAGGTTTTTCTGTTCCTCTTCAGCTGTAAAAAAAAGTGTGGGACACACCTCGCAGAAATTTTTCCTTCTTCAAATCATTTGTCAGAAGGCGAAAACTGATTTGGGGGAATTCCCGTGGCTTCAGAGAGTTCCTCACGAGTCGCACTACGACCTTCTTCAACAGCATCTGCCACAAGTTTCCCCACTTAATTCATTCGTTGACGTTTTTTGCCTTCCGGGTCTTGGATTATCGTCTATGCTAATACGACCACCACGAAAACGATTAACCGAACGCGAAACTGTACTGTAGTCCACTGTAAACTCAACACGAACTTCACTTTACATACTGTGGGTTTGTCGGAATTTTTCCGCGTAAAGTTTCCATCTTTATGTACGACCTCTTGTCTTCAACACTCAGTACCCGAGACCTCTGCAGGGTCCATTTCTACCTCTCGCCAATTTTATGTTGAAAAAAAAAAATAAAAAACACCACACCCACACACACCAAGAAACCACGTGCTCTTCCTTAAGCTCCCAATTACACCTGACCCAATTTTCATTGTTGTTGTATCAAATACTCCACAGTAGTACCAACCTGTGCACTATTTATGAAATGTTCCTCGTATGCTCTCCAAGTTTGACGTCATCCTTAGCACTAGCCCTCTTCCTACAGCGTTTTAAAACTACAACTTTAATTATGGACACCATGTATAAATTCCTCTTAATTATATTTACATCTACCTATCATTCCCTACAATGGACAAACGTTTCTTGTTATGTTAACGTTATCTTGATATTCGGAACGTCCACTTAATCTTACAGACAAAGTTGAGTAGTTGCCTTTTACATATTCGTTGGGCACACATATTAGCTGTAAGTCCTTACTTATTGGATGCAGTCTAATTGTCTGTAGTTTCTCTCTACCTGAAAAATGGGCAACATAAAACTACATGATCATGGGAATCTTCGCCCCCACATTCACAGATCTGTGTTTTACCACATCCCATTCGATGGGGTTGTTTGGGGGAGGAGACCAGACACCGAGGTCATAGGTCAAATCGGATTAGGGGAGGATGGGGAAGGATGTCGGCCGCGCCCTTTGAAAGGAACCATCCCGGCATTTGCCTGGAGCGATTTAGGGAAATCACGGAAAACCTAAATCAGGATGGCCAGACTGGGGATTGAACCGTCGTCCTCCCGAATGCGAGTCCAGTGTGCTAACCACTGCGTTACCTCGACATCCCATTCGATGCAGATATTTGGGATATGGACGGTGAACCATATCTCGAGTACGGGGACTGCCGTATCGTTTGAACCTGTGCCTAATGTTTGGGAATCCGCCGTATAAACGCCTTGCAGTGCTTCTACTGTCCTATTCAGACCGCCATTCATTTAACTTCAAGGCACGTAAATGTGTTTTATTAGTAATAAGAGTTTCTGTGGTTTCGTACACACAATGATATTGTTGACGTCCCAACTAATACAACGCTACTCTAACGTACCGCGATATCCGTCGCACATATCCCGAGAATCACCTGTAAACCTTCGACAGATGAGTGAAAGGCACCGGTGACTCCCAGAATTACACTTTGTGATCAAAAGTATCCGGACAACTGGCCGAAATTGACTTACAAGTTCATGGCACCCTCTATCGGTAACGCTGGAATTCAATATAGTGTTGGCCCACCCTTAGCGTTGATGACAGCTTCCACTTTCACAGACATACGTTCAATCAGGTGCTGGAAGGTTTCTTGGGGGATGGCAGGCCATTCTTCACGGAGTGCTGCACTGAGGAGAGGTATCGATGTCGGTCGGTGAGGCCTGGCACGAAGTCGGCGATCCAAAACTTCCCAAAGGTGTTCTATAGGGTACAGGTCAGGGCTCTGCGCAGGCCAGTCCATTACAGGTATGTTATTGTCGTGTAATCACTCCGCCACAGACCGTGCATTGCGAACAGGTGTTCGATCGTGTTAAAAGATGCAATCGCCATCCCCGAATTGCTCTTCAACAGTGGGAAGCAAGATAGTGCCTAAAACATCAATGTAGGTCTGTGCTGTGATAGTGCCACGCAAAACAAGAACGGGTGCAAGACCCCTCCATGAAAAACATGAGCACAACATTACACCACTGCCTCCGAATTTTACTGTTGGCACTACAGTCACTGGCAGATGACGTTCACAGGGCATTCACCATACGCACACCCTGCCATCGGATCGGCACATTGTGTACCGTGATTCGTTACTCCACACAACGTTTTTCCACAGTTAAATCGTCCAATGTTTACGATCCTTTACTAACGTGATGTGTGGCTTATGAGCAGCCGCTCGGCCATGAAATGCGTTTTCTCACCTCCCGCCTAACTGTCACAGTACTTGCAGTGCATCCTGGTGCAATTTGGAATACCTGTGTGATGGTCTGGATAGATGTCTGCCTATTACACATTACGACCCTCTTCAACACGTTTCCACTTCACTGCCACATCAGAAACAGTGGACCTATGGATGTTTAGGAGTGTGGAAATCTCGCGTAGAGACGTATGACACAAGTGACACCCAACTACCTGACCAGGTTTGAAGGACGTGAGTTCCGCCGAGCGCCCCACTCTGCTCTCTCACGATGTCTAATGACTGCTGAGGTCGCTGATATGGAGTCCCTGGCAGTAGGTGGCAGCACAATGCACCTAATATGAAAAACGTATGTTTTTGGGGGTGTCCAGATACTTTTGAGCACACAGTGTATTTACAGGGGCAGTGGGAGCATCTGAAAATAGAGTATGGTGTTTACTATTCGCAAGACGTAAATGGTCAAAGATATTCACGGAATAGGAAAACAACGCTGGTCGCCGTTTGCGCACGGCTAGATCCTACGGCCTACAGGCTAGGTAAGAAGTTATGTTACACTGTTTTCCACTGTCAGGATTTCTCTCTTTCGCTCGTTCAACCCCACAGTGTCTTGGTTAATATTATTTTGTAACTTCCATTTTTAATTTATGCTTGATCACGACTGAAACCTAGTATTGAATACTATCCTGATACTGAATGCTACCTTTCCTCCCAATCCGGTGCTTAATAATTTTTTCCTGTTTTTAAATATTAAATGCAGAATATATTTCAATTACTGAGTCAAATTTGCGCTTCTCTCATGGTCAGGACTGTAGCACAGCTCTTCTGTTAAACCATACCTCACCATAAGCTTTGCTTAATCGTAACTAGGGCCGAGCCAGGTGTTTCCAAGGTTGGACAGTACGGTATCAATTTCCTTTGGTTCCACTTGATGTGGGAAGCTTAAACCTAACTAACCTAAGGACATCACACACATCCATGCCCGAGGCAGGATTCGAACCTGCGACCGTAGCGGTCGCGCGGTTCCAGACTGTAGCGCCTAGAATCGCTTGGCCACTCCGGCCGGCCATCTGCGTTTATGTTCAAGTATGTATTTCTCACGACGTTTCGATATTTTTATCCAACCCCTGTACATCGCTTTGATTAAATGTGAATTATTGATGCGAAAACCGAAGCGTTGCCCGTGCGAGCTAGTTACTGCTTTCTCACTACTAGCTGTTATCTGAGAAAATTATAATTTTTTAGCAGATGTACTCTGTTTCTTGTTCCGTCGAAACAGACTACACCTCAGACCAAATACTAGTTCTACTGGGCATGCGAAGTGAAGGAAGAACTATCCTAACTCAAATTTAATCATTAGCTTTAAGTGATTTAGAGGAAATCATCAAATTTTCATGTCCGTATGACAGCCTCCGAACCCGAACCCGTTTTTCATGAAAAAGGGTCTGTCCTTTCAAGCCAGCCGCACTTAACTTAGTGACGTTAACTTGTTGAACAGTGTGAGTATTCTACCTGCAAAATAGTGGAGCTTAGTTCGGAATTTGAATAGTTTCCTACGCACCACACGTAAAAGTTTCAAAATTCCTACTTCTTACTGTGTGCTAACCAGAAGACAAACTTAGGTACGCACTGCGTAAGCCAGAGACGATGACACATCTCGTTCCCGAAGCAAGCCAGCAAACATGCCTGCACGACCACCCTTATCGTATATGCGCTTATCTTTGAGGCGGAAGTAGTGTGCTCACCAAGCACGTCTGCGGTCGTCAGCGTCCTACATCCATTCGCATCGTTCGCGCGTCACATACAAGCACTGCTCTTTTCAATTTTCACATCGAATATAGCACTCAAATTTGCGAAAAGATGTCAAATACTGATGACTGACTAGACGGTCATAGGCGTTCACTACGCAAGACGAGAGCAAAGTAAAAAAATTTAAGTCTAGTACTGAAAGGATATGTTGCGCAGGTACTCAATTTCCGACGTTTTACCCTTTCAGGTCCACGCTCTTTGTCTAGTGTTTATAGAGATAGTAGACTGCAATTCTGGAAGGACTGCACAATAACCGTCTATGGCTTTTTAAAATTTATTTACCTAGTTACTAACTGAGAAACCCGGGCTTGCTCAGGTGTGTATTTATTCCAACATGCTATCAGTCCACCCCTCCTCCCTTCTCTCTCTATTAATTTTTCCTTCCCCACCCCCCCTCCTTCCCACCCACCTCCCACCCTCTGTATCCATCCCCTCTCAACTTCACCCATCTCTTCTCTCTCCTCCCTCTATCCCTCCCCCTTGTCCCTGCTCATCACCTCGACCCCTCCCTCTCTGTTCATCTCCACAACCATCTCCCCTCTCTGTCCATCTTTTCCCCACACCCCACGATCTGTCCATATCCTCATCTCCCCTTTCTCTGTCCATTTCCCCCTCCCCTATCTCTGACCATCTCCTCTTCCTCCTATCTGTGTCTATGTTCTCCTTCACCCTTAATGTCAGTTCATCTCGTCCTCTCTTCTCTCTCCACATTATCACATTCACCCTAACAGAAGACTGGTGGTTCTTATCACTACAGTATTTCTTCCCGGATTGCAACTAAGGTGTGTACCAAATTTGAATGAAATCGTTCTAGGGGTTTAGGATGAAATTTTTACCCATGGCTTTGCTTGCATGCGCATATGACAAACTTATTTCACACATATTTAAGATATTTCACGCATTTCATCTGTAAGTCCAGCGAATTTCACCCTGCATTTTCATTTTCACGCAGCTTATTATTTAGGACGATCTCCTCAAAAATGGCTCTGAGCACTATGGGACTTAACAGCGGTGGTCATCAGTCCCCTATAACTTAGAACTACTTAAACCTAACTAACCTAAGGACATCACACACATCCATGCCCGAGGCAGGATTCGAACCTGCGACCGTAGCAGTCGCGCGGTTCCGGACTGCGCGCCTAGAACCGCGAGACCACCGCGGCCGGCTGGGACGTATCTCCTGAGCTGTGTCGTAGAATGATGTAATTTTTCTGGTACATACAGTGGTATATGCGAATATTGTCCGCAAAATGTGTCACAAAAACCGTTAATAGCAAAGAAGTAATAAATTAAACGTCATGCTTCATGTGGCAAATTTACTGCATGAATAGCGAAAATGTAGTAAGCAACAAAGTTTCTTCTTTTCATCATTTTGTGTGTGTGTGTGTGTGTGTGTGTGTGTGTGTGTGTGTGTGTGTGTGTGTGTGTGTGTGTGTTTGGGGGCGGGAGGGCGGGGGTCGTCGTCGACAGCGAGAAAAAGTTTCGTACACGTTTTTTATTATATGTTAAGTTTGTTGCAAGGCTAAGTGGTCTCATTCTCAAATACTGGGGTTCAGGTATTCTTACGTCATGCGCTACACTTTTTTCAGCCCCACCCATAGGTTAGTGGTCCTTATTCCACAGTGATTCTTTCCACACAGTAAATGACATGTGTACCTGTGGATTAGGAGGAGATGAGGAAAACACACACACACACACACACACACACACACACACACACACACTACCTTCATTCATTTTTATAATTTGTGTGGATGTCTGGTTTTGGGCAGCAGAGACCATGCAGCAAACTATAGTCACGAAAGTGCCATATAAAAATAATTGCAATATGCGGAACAGAATGATGAAAAAGAGTCCGATGTTCATACATAAGTCCCCGATGTAAAACAAAAACACTAAGACGAACACCAAACAGCCACCAGTAGTTTCAACAGTACCAAGCTAACATTAGTGGAGTTTTCATAATAGTGTGAAGTACAATAACACGTTCGTTATTTAAATTAAAATACACAAAATTACGTCCCAGGATTCGTACTTGGTGAGTTCCAGTGGAGAATGACATCCACAGCAACCTAAGATGAAAGCTGGGTAACGACGTCGTTTACAAAGAGAAGTTCTTAATGTGAAGTAGAAAAACAGACTACCCAGCTTTCGAACCGAGTTGGTTCCATGGAAGGACAAGATCCACATAACTGATAGGACAAATTGAAAACCGGTGTCTTAAATAATACGCGAGCGCCAGTTACGCTTGTAGGGAGGATGTAGCCCATCTCAATCAATCAATGTTTTGTGCAAGACCGCCTGTGCGGCAGAGTATTTTGTACACGCCAATATGACGTGGTTCAGATTAGCCACAGCAGTTGTGTCCCGTTCACAGTGTCCACAAGCGATGATTTTCAACCAGTATATGTGGGCGGAAAAACACCTGTGTCCCAGCCTCATGAGGTTGAGAGAAGTCACATGACGGTTTAAGCTTCACCGAGGTGAACCACTACCGAGAGGAGATGTTCGGATGTATGGCCGCCATTATAGTGCTGTGAGACGTGCCATTCACAATTCCAGTCGTGATAAGCACATTTCTTGACCGTCGAGTTGAAATTTGTATAAGTGATTGGTATTGGGCGGAACTGTCCTTCCACAATGCTCCTCTTAGCGAGGCCGTCAACGTTTCATTTTAGTGGCTGGACACAAAAGATCAAAATCGACTCGCTAAAAAACATCTCATGTAGTCCTCATCGACAAATCGGGAAAAAGATGTGGTAAACCCGAGATGTTCAGCGAAGGTAATGCAAATGATTATTACCGTATTTTATGGACTATAAGACATTACGGACTTTAAGACGCACCTTAATTTTCGAGCAATTTTTTTAAAAAATAACATTTTTACCATTTTTATTACCAGACTGCAAAGCCGGACTAAAAAAATTAGCTTATAAAATCGAACTTCCTTGTTGTTGTTGTTGTTGCGGTCTTCAGTCCTGAGACTGGTTTGATGCAGCTCTCCATGCTACTCTATCCTGTGCAAGCTTCTTCATCTCCCAGTACCTACTGCAGCCTACATCCTTCTGAATCTGCTTAGTGTATTCATCTCTTGGTCTCCCTCTACGATTTTTACCCTCCACGCTGCCCTCCAATACTAAATTGGTGATCCCTCTATGTCTCAGAACATGTCCTACCAACCGATCCCTTCTTTTTGTCAAGTTGTGCCACAAGCTCCTCTTCTCCCCAATTCTATTCAATACCTCCTCATTAGTCATGTGATCTTACCCATCTAATCTTCAGCATTCTTCTGTAGCACCACATTTCGAAAGCTTCTATTCTCTTCCTGTCCAAACTATTTATCGTCCACGTTTCACTTCCATACATGGCTACACTCCATACAAATACTTTCAGAAACGACTTCCTGACATTTAAATCTATACTCGATGTTAACAAATTTTTCTTCTTCAGACACGCTTTCCTTCCCATTGCCAGTCTACGTTTTATATCCTCTCTACTTCGACCATCATCAGTTATTTTGCTCCCCAAATAGCAAAATTCCGTTACTACTTTAAGTGTCTCATTTCCTAATCTAATTCCCTCAGCATCACCCGACTTAATTCGACTACATTCCATTATCCTCGTTTTGCTTTTGTTGATTATCTTATACCCTCCTTTCAAGACACTGTCCATTCCGTTCAGCTGCTCTTCCAAGTCCTTTGCTGTCTCCGACAGAATTACAATATCATCGGCGAACCTCAAAGTTTTTATTTCTTCTCCATGGATTTTAATACCTACTCCGAACTTTTCTTTTGTTTCCTTTATTGCTTGCTCAATATACAGATTGAACAACATCGGGGATAGGCTACAACCCTGTTTTCTAACCTACCTGCCCGATTAAGGGATCTGACATTCCACGCTCCAATCCGTAGAACACCAGTTTTCTTTCTCCTGATAACGACCTCCTCTTGAGTAGTCCCCGCCCGGAGATCCGAATGGGGGACTATTTTACTTCCGGAATATTTTACCCAAGAGGACGCCCTCATCATTTAATCATACAGTAAAGCTGCATGTCCTCGGGAAAAATTACGGCTGTAGTTTCCCCTTGCTTTCAGCCGTTCGCAGTACCAGAACAGCAAGGCCATTTTGGTTAGTGTTACAAGGCCAAATCAGTCAATCATCCAGACTGTTGCCCCTGAAAATCGTCATCTGAATTTTCTTCTTCTTCCTCTTCGTTAACATTGTCCTCTTCATATATAAGATTGTGTTCACTGCCATCGAAACCGTTACTTATGCCGCACTTCTTGAAAGCTTCAAGAATGTCTTCTCTCACTCTATACCACGACTGTTTTATCACTGACACACTTGTTTGATCGTAGGTCGTTTTAAAGCTCCCTTCGGCGTGAATTCATACACACTTTAAAAGATTTATTTATTGAGACATCAAGATGTTGCAATTGTGAAGTCACTCTTTCCGAACAACAGCAAGCTCTGTATTTCCCTGTCTCAATTTCTCTTTCACAGAATGTTTCTAATGACTACTAAACTGATTCGGCACAAGAAGAGAACATTTATTCAAAAAAACACTTTTCGTTCTCTCCCACACCTTGTTAATCCATAATTTCATACCAGCCTCGTCCAACCAAGCTTTGTCATGTACGTGAAAGACAACACCAGACGGTATTTCAGAAGGCTTTAGCACTGTTTTGCGCTTGAAAACGATAGCTGGATTAAGTGTAATACAGTCGACACAACATGAAAGGACCACAGTGTAGCAAATTTTTTTATGTCCACTTGTTTCTAAAGTTGCAGTTTTAGCACCTTTCATGGCAACAGTTCTGTTACCACGCACATCAAACGTCAGAGGAGTTTCGTCCATATTCGCAATGGCTTAGTTTCACATTGGTTTTCTTTCGATGCTGAATAATAAAGCGATGGAACAATTTTTATCTTCCGAGATAGTATGGTTTTAGTTCGCATGATAAGTCCATGACACTCCATAAAACTGTAGTACCAACCAACTCCACCCTTAAAGTCTTAAGTTAGACTGTTGCGATAGTTTACGAGTATGTATTTGAATCATTTTTGTATTAATTGCAATGCCAATTTGATGGTGTCCTTCAATCCATTTCAATACGTCGTCTTCTAGTGTTCGCATTCAGACCTCTATTTGCACAATTAGTCTTCCTCTTTTTTTCAGTTTTTCTTTACTAGCCCGCAAATCGCGAATGGTTTTTTTCTGTTGGTGGTGGGCCGAAATGCCGCTCAGCCGCTCTGTTTCCATGTTGTTCTGCATATGGCACTCCTTTCGATTTATAGCACGCATATTTATTTTTTACCTTTATGAAACTAACTACTAACAAAAATATTGTACTATTACCGATAGCACAGATCGCTTTCAATCCAAGTTCACTGGCACCTTAGACTGCAGTGACGTATCATAGGCTAAACCAGTGGTTCCCAATCAGAGAGTAATTACCCCCTAAGAGATAAAATGAAATTTTCTGAGGGATAAAAACTAAATGATTCGATTCTGTTTCAGTTAGGAAATTTAATTATTTTCAAAAGATCATTCCTATTATCATAATTTCGTAAGATTCTGATAATGATTATATAAGTTATCAATAATTACTTTTTCTCAATTAGTAGGATTAATGCGGTGGAAGTTACAGGTTCCTCGCACACTCCATCCATTATACACAAGTTGTACTTTGTCCCGTACATCTCTTATGATAAAAGTGAGACAAATACGTAACAAATGCTAAATATCTCAAGAAAATTTCTTCTCCAAGTTGTAGATAGTACCTGCAGTAATTGCTTCATTACTTGTTTCTTCGAAAAAGATAAATGTATTAAATGACAGCACGGTGCAGCAGTAACTGTATAACTGTACACAGTTTTATTATTATTATTATTATTATTATTATTATTAATAATAATAATAATAATAATAATAATAGAGTGATTGCACACAAAGCATTAACAGCCTGAAGTCGTCCAATTTATACCAGTTCAGAAGTAAGGAATGCAGCAATGAAGTGATTTGCGAACAATAAGTATAGTGCACAAATCTGAACTACACTACTGGCCATTAAAATTGCTACACCACGAAGATGACGTGCTACAGACGCGAAATTTAACCGACCGGAAGAAGATGCTGTGATATGCAAATGATTTGCTTTTCAGAGCATTCACACAAGGTTGGCGCCGGTGGCGACACCTGCAACGTGCTGACATGAGGAAAGTTAACAACCGATTTCTCATACACAAACAGCAGTTGACCGGCGTTGCCTGGTGAAACATTGTTGTGATGCCTCGTGTAAGGAGGAAAAATGCGTACCATCACGTTTCCGACTTTGATAAAGGTCGGATTGTAGCCTGTCGCGATTGCGGTTTATCGTATCGCGACATTGCTGCTCGCGTTGGTCGAGATCCAATGACTGTTAGCAGAATATGGAATCAGTGGCTTCAGGAAGGTAATACGGAACGCCGTGCTGGATCCCAACGGCCTCGTATCACTAGCAGTCGAGATGACAGGCATCCGCATGGCTGTAAAGGATCGTGCAGCCACGTCTCGATCCCTGAGTCAACAGATGGGGACGTTTGCGAGACAACAACCACCTGCACGAACAGTTCGACGACGTTTGCAACGGCATGGACTATCAGCTCTGAGACCCATGGCTGCGATTACCCTTGACGCTGCATCACAGACAGGAGCGCATGCGATGGTGTACTTAACGACGAACCTGTGTGCACGAATGGCAAAACTTCATTTTTTCGGATGAATCCAGGATCTGTTTACAGCATCATGATGGTCGCACAATACGCCAGTCACTACTCTCGATGAACTGTGGTATCGTGTTGAAGCTGCATGGGCAGCTGTACCTGTACACGCCATCCAAGCTCTGTTTGACTCAATGCCCAGACGTATCAAGCCGTTTTTACGGCCAGAGGTGGTTGTTCTGGGTACTGATTTCTCAGGATCTATGCATCCAAATTGCGTGAAAATGTAATCACATGTCAGTTCTAGTATAATATATTTGTCCAATGAATACCCGTTTATGATCTGCATTTCTTCTTGGGGTAGCAATTTTAATGGCCAGTAGTGTATTTTCATTTTATATGGGATGCAGTGTGCAGGTTAAGCAAGTGTCGCGATGGAGAGTAGTAATGCAGGGGAAGCATGTTTTGTAACGAGTGCGTACTCACACTGTGGATAGTTAGCTTTCTTTTCTGTGGAGGTGGTGTGGGTACCACTTGCGACGCACCACGAATTCCCTCATCATTCATTCTAACTAAAACACACACACACACACACACACACACACACACACACACACACACACAAACTAAATATCATCCATCTTTCATCATTTTAAAAATAATGAAGTCTGTCAGTCTACAGTTTAGTTAGGTGCTTAAGTTGTGATAATGCGGCGGGGGAGGGGAGGTGGGGGCAACAGATGGCAGGGGGGGGGGGGGGGAGAGGAGTACTAGCTAACGATCTAAGAAAGGTTGGGACCCACTGGGCTACACAGTGTTCTGGGTTTGTGATGGCGGGGCAGGAGGGAGACAGTGTTTGCAATCTTGTGCATCCCCGCAAATAATGATCGTCGCATCGGTGCTCTGCTGCTACCACTTGAATCTAGTGTTGCTAGATAGAGATTTGTTTTTCACGGTATCGAATATATATCCATTTTCAAGTCTGGCGGTTGGAATTTTAAATCAAACAGTGGATATTTTTATATTCATTTCGAGTATAAGTTAATTTTGGAGGCACTTTTCGAAAAATGCAAGTGCGTCTTGTAGTTCGTAAAACTAAGCGCCGCTTAGAATGATGGTATGAAAAGAAAAAAACCATTGCCGGAACAACAACTTGGATTTCGAAAAGGAAAATGGACAACTGAAATCCTTTTACGGTTAGTTACCGACATACAGCTCAATTTCTCTCCGAATAATTACATCACAGTTGTATTCATAGACTTGACTGAAGCATAGGACGTCGTCGTCTTGTCAATTTTAGGGGAAAAAAATTGGAGAAACTCCAGATTCGAAATTCACTCGTGGGTAACATCGTAAGCATTGTGATCAAAAGGAAGAGAATCATTTTGCAACACGGAACTACACTGAGACTCAGAAATTTGCAGAGCGCCTCCGCACGGATCAGTCTTGACTCCCTTATTATTCAACATTTATATTGCACACCTGTATGACCTCTTTGCCAGTGACATTCAGATACTACAATGAGCAGACGACGTATGATATATTTCGAATACAGTACTCTTTAGTCCTGTCTTCTGAAAAAGCAGACGTCTGCATGAGAAATGTACAGAAGGGGCTTCAAAGCTGCAATACGAAGTCTACTCTTATGATCTTTACTCTACATAGGTTTCGACTCCCCCAAACAATGCAACAGCAATTTAAAACGCCGTAAAAACCAAGCTATTCCGCAGACAAGGTGACACTCGAGTTATGTCATTGCTCTACTTTTAGACGCGCGGTTAGAGGCGCTATGTCACTGATTGCGCGGCCCCTCCCGCCGGGGGTTCGAGTCCTCCCTCGGGCGCGCGCGTTGTGTGTGTGCGTGCGTGTGTGCGTTGTTGTTCTTAGCGTAAGTTAGTTTAAGTAGTGTGTAAGTCTAGGGACCAATGACCTTAGCATTTGGTCCCACAGGAATTCACAAGCATTTGAACATTTTTTTTGCTCTACTTTTAACAACAAAAACAAAATTTCAATTATATCAACATTACCGTGTGACGACGGGCTGAGAAATTTTCTCAATATCTCACAGATCAAATGAAGAGTCACCTTTCCGCGCGGCACCGATAGGGAATTGTCACAGCTACACAGACGGCAGAAGATTGCACCCATTTCGATTAATCCTTCGTTTTAAGTTCCGGCTCACCGAATCCTTGACGTCATCGGAATGCTGTCAACGCTATCAATTTCCTGTGGCGCTGAGTACAATGGCGGCCTCCGGAAGTTCGTGGCTGCTGCAGGTGCCCACTGCAAAACGTGCAAACTCTTTAGCTATCCTTAATTTGGCCCAAGTTTCATTATGAGAAAAGTCTTAACCATGCGCTCGGCCGATTTATTTGGAGTGCAGCGTGGGCAGAACCGTAAATGGACGTAACACGACAAACACCACTCCCATCCTTAGTGCAGACGCTAACGGGGCGAGCCTAACCTTCAGACTGCAACTCTCCACAATGCAACACGTCTAACACTTAAGTCCATGAGCTGGGCTTTTGAGGCCAAGTGAATGTTTCGTACCACGTCAACCACAAAATCAACTGTATTCGACAGCATAGCTCACTCACCAGCCATACGGACGTCTAGGACCCGAGTGAAACATCTCATTATGTACAACCACCTCACAGATGTGAAGGTTTTTCCGCAGAATTGGAGTTAATCTTGGTTGATCAAGAGGCGGGAGATAAAAGGATAAATTCTCCATTTACTGTAAAAAAGGATTCAGCATCTCATTTGCACAGAGTGTTCGGTATATTCGGGGCAGTCACTGATATCTATTGATCTATTGCAAAAGTCATGTGGCATTGGCTTTAGATTCCTTAGTATCTCCGTTGTCGAGTTTTGGAAAATTGTCTTTGTACGAAACTAGGAGAACTTTCCAGTAGTAAGTGAAAGTGCAGTGTCTAAGGTGTCATTTTTGTGTAGATGGCTAACACGTGCTTTTACAGTGTAGCGTCATGTGTGGCGTTGGTGGTGGTGGTGGTGGTGGTGGTGGTGGTGGTGGTGGTGGTGGTGGGAGACAGCGACCCAGCATCGGCAGAATATACTTATAGAAAATGACATCGAAGTGGTTTAACATTCCCATCCGGCAATCAATACATCAACAGTATCGCCTGCTCTCAAATGTGCCCGGCAAGGCGACGTGCTATTGCGCCATGTACTTTACTGACATTCCACTGACTTTATTTCGGGAAACGAAGGAAAGCTTAAATTAGGATGGCCGGTGCGGGTTTCGAATCACGGTCCTCCCGAACTACGAACTAAGCCGGGCGCCTCAGAGCACCGTCGGTTTGCGCACTGTGCTGATCCTAGTGTGGAGGCCTATACCCCACACTTACTTGTGCAAGTACAATGAGATCCTGATACAGGCTTACAAAGCGCTCAACGGGTACAGTTTCATGAACACAATTCAAAAACGTGGAACCAACAGCTCTCTCCCAGACACTAGTCTCGCATCAAACTTTGCAAGCGACATTTCCTTATTTACCGAAATATGTATACGACCCTTCACCCACAGAACTAAAAACGGTGCTACTACTTTGTAAACTTTCCTACTTCCTCTACTACGTACAGCAGAGGTGTATCACAACAAAATAGACTCTCAATAACAATCCAACCTTACAGAGCTCTTTATGGACAGTTCCCATCCTCGTAGCGCAAGGCGGGCGTTTTAGTCTACCACTACCAAACCAATGTTGCAGATTTTTAGTCCCTTACACCTATCTCTAAACAAGTTCCTGTCTAAAAATTGTTTCTAATATAACGCACCGCTTTACTGAAAAAAATCAGTACAAAAGGAATTCTGTTTTTTCTAGGTGCGCTGTATTAACTCTTCTTCCTTTTTCTGCAACTAAGAAGGTGGAGAGGTAATCAGCAGTACACACACACACACACACACACACACACACACACACACACTCTCTCTCTCTCTCTCTCTCTCTCTCTCTCTCTCTCTCTCTCTCTTTCTCTTTTTTCCTAACGTATAACCAATACACACCACCTTTCCCGTCTCTATCATCTTTCTTGTCAAATCCGGGATTGACAAGCTGACTGGTCTCGCCATACAGATTGGCAGAATCGCAAGTGGCGGCCTTTGCGCAGTCTGAAGTCAGCGTGAGACGACTACTGAAAAACGACAGCATGAAACCAAACCGTAACTAGTCAATGTCTTTCTCTCTTTGCTTAAGAAGATTAAAATTAGGCTCTGGTGCGTTCTTGTTGAGCTTTTGCATATCTTTTCGAACAGTCTTCTTAAGGTACTGCCCTGTTCAGGATATGGTCTGTGCCTGTTCAGGATCTGTATTTGATTAACGTTTATCGTGGCTAGCAGCCTCTCCCAACATGCAACCTGTGCACAGGTCGGGCATTTAAGCACCACGTGCTTTTGTATTCCCTCTCTGGCTTCCCGGCCACATCACTATTCGGGCTTCTACTTATTAGGTGCAAATATCCAAGTCCAGCGATAAACTGCAACATCCTTAGTCTTTCTTTAAAGCCACGGCAAGAAGCCAAAGCCAAGTTTTCTAATTTAAGATGAATCCCAGATAATTAACTGTATCTTTGTCGTTTTATTCTTTATGTGTGTGATGTTTTGAAAGACGTACCCCATAATCTCTTAGACTAGGAAGGCTGAATTTCTTTAAGCCAATCACTAAGTTCCCTTCATAATTACCTTGACAGTGGTGACTATTAGTTTGCGTAAGGCTGAGAAAATAATGTGTGTGTGTGTAACCTATGTAGCACAAAATGTTTAGGACAATCAGTGGGTTTTGAGATTTATACTCTTATCATCAATGTCAAACATTCAGGGCATCACGACATAATATTTCTTGTTTTCTACCGATGTCAAATTGAAGCGTTGCATTTCTTCGGAAATGTCAGTCTGTGCTAGATGCTCTGCTGATGTGTGGACTGCCTGTTTAGTCTCAAGTTGTTGTAGATAACCTAGAAAGCCGAAAAGCAGTTCACAACAAAATACAAAGTAAATATAATTGTGGAACAATAATTTGGAATGCGTAGAAATGTTGGAACACGCGAGTCAATACTGACCCTAAGACTTATCTTAGAAGCTATATTAAGGAATGGCAAACCTATTTTTCTAGCATTTGTAGACTTAGAGAAAGCTTTTGACAATGTTGACTGGAATACTCTTTTTCAAATTCTAAAGGTGGCAGGGGTCAAATATAGGAAGCGAGAAACTATTTACAATTTGTACAGAAACCAGATGGCAATTATAAGAGTCGAGGGGCATGAAAGGGAAGCATTGGTTGCGAAGGGAGTGAGAAAAGATTGTAGCGTATCCCCGATGTTATTCAATCTGTATATTGAGCAAGTAGTAAAGAAACAAAAGAAAAATTCGGAGTAGGAATTAAAATCCATGGAGAAGAAATAAAAACTTCGAGGCTCGCCGATGACATTGTAATTCTGTCGGAGACAGCAAAGGATTTGGAAGAGCAGTTGAACGAAAATGGACAGGGTCTTGAAAGGAGGGTATAAGATGAACATCAAAAAATGCAAAACGAGGATCATGGAATGTAGTCGAATTAAATCACGTGATGCTGAGGGAGTTTGATTAGGAAATGACACACCTAAAGTAGTACATGAGTTTTGCTATTTGGGGAGCAAAATAACTGATGATAGTCGAAGTAGAGAAGACAAAGTGTAGACTGGCAATGGCAAGGAAAGCATTTCTGAAGAAGAGAAATTTGGTAACATCGAGTATAGATTTAAGTACTTGGAAGTCCTTTCTGAAAGTATGCGTGTGGAGTGTAGCCATGTATTGAAGTGAAACAGGGACGATAAATAGTTTAGACAAGAAGAGAATTGAAGCTTTCGAAATGTGGTGCTACAGAAGAATGCTCAAGATTAGATGGGTCGATCACGTAACTAATGAAGAGGTACTGAATAAAATTGGAGAGAAGAGGAATTTGTGGCACAACTTGGCTAGAAGAAGGGATTGGTTGGTTGGACACGTTCTGAGGCATCAAGGGATCCCCAATTTAGTGTTGGAGGGAAGCGTGGAGGATAAAAATCGTAGAGGGAGATCAAGCGATGAACACACTAAGCAGATTCAGAAGGATGTAGGTTGTAGTAGTTACTCAGAGATGAAGCTTACACAGGATGCGTAGCATCAAACCGGTCTCTGGACTGAAAACCATAATAATAACAACAACACTGTGATTAATTTTTAATACATTTCTATGTTCTTTGATGTACCGACAGAATATTCAGTAAAAATTTAGGGTTACACTAAGAACTAATCCGAAATGTGTTCATTACGTGAAATCAGTGTCGAGGAATGCAAATGGTAGACTTAGATTTGTTGGAAGGGTTCTGGGGGAATTTAGTGCACCTGTAAAGGAAACTGCGAACCAAGACGCCGGCGCGACCAGTTCTAGAGATTTCTCCCGTGTTTAGAGTCCTTATACATGTGACAACGTCCTTATACACGTTACAACAGACATACAACGAATTCATAGACTCGCTGTTAGGGTCGTAACGGGTCGATATAGCCCTGTTAAAGATTAAGATAGATACACGGTCAACTTAAAGGGGTAGTTTTCAAAGGACATCATATTCGCCGTTGCCTATAGAGTTTATTTATTTCACAGTTGCAATTTCAGTATTACGCTCATTATCAGGTAGTAGTTCAGAAGATTTTACTTCAAAACTTCTGAAACTTTTAAAATCTTCCGACATGTATGTGTGTCATCGTCTTTTGCAGTACTACTTGATAATGGCTGTAAGACAAATTGCAACTGTGAAATAAATCATTTCTACAATCAATGGCGAATATGATGTTCTTTAGAATATTGTAAATGACAGTGAATCCCAACCATGAGAAGTTAAATGGGAATTCTTGAAAGAAAGAAGTCGGAAGTCTCGCGAAACCCCGTTGGGTAAATTTTGGTAACCTGTATTCGATGAGGGTTGCACGACCATTCTGCGGCAAAGATCGTATAATATTGAGAATGGATCATGAGACTAACACACGAGAAATTAGGATCGCGCAGTGACTCATATATAGTCATTTTCCCCCGCTCATACCACTAATGGAATAGGACAGAATACCGCTAATATTGAAATGAAGTACCTTGCGCCATGCACTGTGCAGTGGCTAGCTGAGTATATAATATGTAGCTACTTAGAACGAAGTAACAGCACCACCAGTACTTTCATTTTTGATCACAAGGACCGATTTCAGAGAACGGGGACCTACTGTTTAACGTATAAACCGAACCACGTGTTGTTTCTCGAGACTCCTCACATCGTGTGTGGTGAAGACTGAAAAATCCGTGGTCCGACCGAAGTTCGATCCCGCGCCATCTCCATTTCCACGCACGCGCTGTACCGCTAGACCACAACATCCGACTTGTATACAGGTAGTTCATCTACACTTTTTGATAAATGAACTTGCGAGCATAAAAATATGTGATGTATATGGCCGTAACTTTTGACCTAGTAGCTTAAATTTTTCACACCACCAAGGGACCGTAGACCTTAGCACGTGACAAATTTCAACTTGATACCTTTTCTCGTTCCTGAGGGAACGAGCTCTATACAGATGGACAACAAAGTGATCCTATAGAGGTTACTTTTTACCGACTGACGTGCGGAACCATAAAAATGGAGTCATTAAAACAAATAATTGAAAGGGTCTAAGTGAAAAATAAACAAAATGACTGATAAAGCAAATCCCAGAAACTACGTATTTAATAATAAAAAGAGGAAAAAATACACCATAAAGGATGGAAGAACCAAAAACACATCGAGCGCTAAGATAGTTTTTAGAATCTATGTACCAAGTACAAACATTACAAGATTTTTTTTAAACAGTTGGTGAATGAAGCAACCAGCCACAAATACTTTTTAAATGTTTTATTTTGTGCCATAACCGGTTTCGGGCTATCGTTACACAGATGTTTTGATCAACAGCACGTAATCTGCTCCACGCTGAACAAGAATATTTGAGTATTTAGTGCCACTTCATCAGTTGTTATTTAACAAAAATACCCTACAGTGCTTGCATTTTTTTTAAAAAATATGCGATGAAAAGTAGTCGTGTTCACTTACACACGTTCCAGTAGATGACTTTCTTTTGCTGTGGTCCATGTTGTTTTCCAGCTCGATGTATATGTTCTTGAATTCCACACGCTACTGGAACATAGGTAAGTGAACGCAACTATTTTGTATCACATATAAAAATGCGAAGACTTTAGTGTATTTTTATTAATGAAACAACTGAAAGTGACACTGAAGACCCAAATATTCTTGTACAGTATGGAGCAGATGACATGTTGTTGATCAGAACATCTGTGTGACGAAAAATATTAGCCATCTGAAGATAGGCATGGTGTCCGAAACCGGTTGTGGCACTAAAAGCAAAAATGCACCAACTATCATTAACGGCCGAGGCGTTCACAAGATTCAATAAGGATAAAATAACATTTCTTTAAATGCCTCGTAGTTCAAGAGGAACTAGGATCATCTACAGTGCAACGAAAATAAAATTCCTGAAGTGACTGCATATTCATAAGCCGGGCCAAGCCCTATAAAAAAGAATATAGACAAGACCTAGAACTCTATATCCATCAAGCTCCCCTCCGCAGTGTAAACGACAGCTACACAAGCGCATAAAAACATCTAATTTTAATTATACGTATGAACAATCTATGTTTAGAAGTGGGTATAGCACAACCGATCACTTTCATGTCATGGACGAATCTGTATAACAGAGCTATGAGTGTTAATTACCGTTTTGTTTGAGAAATGGGACTTCGATTTAACCTATGTCCAGGTAGTGAGGAATTCAGAATTGAAAGTGTCAGGCAAGGATATTCCAAATGAACAAAACTACTGTCACTAGCCCTAGACAATATATCCAAATCCTTAAGCTGGAGGGGGGAATATGTATTACTGGAACGTGCACAAACACCTTAATTTTGTTCATATTGAACTATTTGTCTCTATTGCAGATACCGTTCGACCAAAAATGAAAGGTTTTAACCGAGTAATCTTGAAAATAAGCCTGAGATATCAATTATACGGACACAATGCCTAGCTGACATACCGAAAATAAAATTAACGATGTCAATAATAACAAATCTTACAAGTTCGTGAGTGTGTATTTGGGCAAGTGAAGAAATAGGGCAGAAGTAAAAATTACCTGCAGTGCTTCTGGTAAACTAAATAGGGTTTTCAAAACAAAACTTCTGATGTAATCGCCGTTTGGTTTTTAAGCTCTAAAAGCAGCAGTTCTGTAATTTAGTCAAAATACAGAAATTTAGGACTGCCTGATATGCAAACAGCTGTTCTTTTGATGCGCCAACATGTTTCAGCATCTCTGTGCAATCATCACTGGGTACTTTTAATTAGTTCTTATTCCCAGAATAATAGGTCCTCAGACTCTCAGAACAACAGACTACGAATAAGTCCTACAGAATTAAAAGAGCAGTATGGATACGTACAGCTGGTCACCACAGGGCACTAAAACGTCTAGAGACGGCTTTGGTCCAGCTGTGGATAATACTGTGGTGGTGGTATTAAGTAATAATAAAACCAGCTTATTACCGGTCACACCAGAAATCTGTAACCACTTTATTGATAAACTAATTAACATCCTCCTTCACAAGGAATCTACACCAGTGCAACGCTATTTGTCACATCTACTTGCAATTTCAAGAAGCTCTTCGCACATAAAAATCACATATCTCGCACGATCACACAACGTGCAACGCAAAATATTCTCAATTATTTTCTATATGCGAGAGTAGTATCTTATTAAACAGCCCTAAAGTGTGTGTCTTTTTGGAAACTGCTACTGACGCCACGAGCAAGTCCAACAGTGGGTACAACGAACTATATTGCGGCGACATAACAGCGCGAGGCGAAACCCGACTGGCCGCTGGACACCTGAATGGGAGGAAAGCAGATGCGATGCGTGCCACGAGACCGGATGTAAGCAGGTATGGAACGTAAGCTGCGCAGTCACGCGTGGCGTTGCCAGGCGACGGCTTGTCGGTCACCTGCGTCCTTCAGTTGCTGCGGCAGTAGCCCTCACAGTAAAACGCAAGCAAAAAGTCCATTCCACGGAAAGCGAAAACAATTTTTTGTGGGCCGCAGAAGGGAAGCAAAAATCGCCAGCGGCCCACGGCCGAAAAGACCCCCACGAAAGGGGTGCGCTGGCCGACCTACATGGACTAAGAAAGAATATGTTGTCGACCTTGGACCTCGAGGGCCACGCCAGAAAGAAACCTCAGTGGGGTCTCTCAAACATTCGGCAGAAAAATACGGCAACCAGGAGTGGCATATTGAGTTACAAGGCCGGGCCGGGAGCGCGTGTTTACAACACGACACACCCCACCACGCGGCTTCCCTCCTGCGTCCGGCCGCACCGCTGACACGACAGCCGCAGCCGACTTATTTCAGTCCTGTTTATTCATGAAGCGCAGCCAAGAAAAATGCCAAAAACTTTTCATTAAAAGGCGACCCGAAAGAGATTAAATTAATGATTGATTATAGTAAGCGAAAAAAAATTATGACACTTTAATAGATCGGATTTGGAGCTTGTTTAGAAGGAATGGAATGCTAACAACAATTACAAACACCAAATGCTATACCTTTTCTTACTTCACATGGAAAACATTAACAATTAAAGGTAACGTAAAAAAAAAACGTTGAACGATAGTACAGTGACAGTCTACCCATATCTCGATTACTGAGCAAACTATATTCTCTAACGTCTCACTCTAGCTTGGTGTTTTTGCTGCCCTGCACTTCCTTTAGCAGCGCCTGAACGCTATTATTGACTGATGCAAGTAAAAGCAGCAATTATATAGCCACTGCTAACACAGGTTCCAAACCGACAGGTTCACCCTGAGACGGCTGTTTATATTTAAAGCTACATTATGTCACACATTTGAAGTTAGCTGACTGGCGGAAGGTTCCTTGTGGTGGATTTTCAATGGCGCTCTCACCCCAAAGAACTTACGTCACAATCAGTGAACATCAAATACAGGCTGTTCGGGAATTCCCATTACAAACTTCTACGACTTTTAGAGGGGAGTGCTACAGCCGTTAGAAAACATGTTTGCTGGGTAGGTATGCAACAGTGTAGTCACGGTGGCCTTAGTTACGTCGGATCGGCTGAAATAATTTGACGTCTATCCTAAATTTCTGATCTGGTTCGAGCCTCATTCAAGTGTGTGAGAGCAACATGGTTGAGTACACGTTTGCAGAATACACCGACATGATCCTTCTGAATGGCGAAGCTCAGAGTAATGAAGGGCTGCCAGTCGACTTTATCAAGATCGTTCTCCACAACGTCCGACTCCATCGCATATCCTTTTCGCCACAGTTATGCGCTGGCTTCGGGAAAGGGTACCTTCATCATCAGCAGGAGTGAATGTGGTAATCCAAGGAGACGCCGTACACCAGAATTGGAAGAGCCCGTACTGCATCACCTTGAAGAGAAACAGTCAACCAGTTTCACTGGTTATAAATGAGAGAGATTGTAAAACAAGTATGTACTGGGTCACGCCCAATCAATTACTTGTAAAATTGGTCGCGTTACTAACATGTTTTCAAATGGTTGTAGAACGGAAAAAGTATTTTTCCGAACGTGGTTCCATTTCAAAATATCTACTTTCTCCCCTCTACAAATCCTAGAAGTCTGTTACGATAACTTCTGAACACCCTGTACACAGAAAAATGTTATTTTAATGTGAACTGCAGTCTGCGTCCGTCCGAAACAGGTAACAGCTATTTGTTCCAAATAAACAGCATGGTTAGCTGTGGATGGTGGCTGTTTTTATTTCAGTGCGCGAATTAATCCGTATTTTCAAGACAACCACAGTTTCACATGTCAATTTTTCACGAAATAGCAAATCTACCGAGTCCTCTCAATTTTTGGCCACCTTATGCGTCACCATTTCTTTAGAAACATACAGGGTGCTTAAAGAAACAGATTCCTGCACGATTAGAATAAAAGTTGGTAAAATGATATCTCCGAAAACCAGTACACTTTGAGATATGGGCCAGTCTGTCCTCTCATAACCATTACTCTTTTATGTAGAAATACACATTATAGGCACTACTGCATGTGATTACCAAGCATTCTCACATAACCTGCAACTCTTCGCAGTGAATCACAAATTCTTTCAAATACACACGCTCCATTCGGACTGCACCACATGCATTGGTCACAGGCACTTGCAACGTCTACACATTGTCGATGGGTTCGCCATACACCAATGCCTTTAAATGTCTCCGAAGCCAAAAATTCTAGATATTCAGGCCGGGTGTATGTGGAGTTCATTTCACCGGACCTCGTCGAACAATCTATCGTCCATGAATCGTAGCGGTGAGGTACTGTCGTGTCGCAATATTCACAGCATATGTAGTGGCGTCGCGTCATGCATAAAACACAATCGTCGTCTTTCTGCACGGGTAACGGTCTCCAACACTACTGGTAATCCACTGAGCAGAAATCTGTGGTACATAGCACCTGGTGATATATTTGGTTTTGCGTATGTGCGTCATTCATCCATAATTTGTGCCCACAGATTGGCACTGAAGCATGGCCTTCATGGTGTGTGCGTGTGTATGTTGTGTATTTAATCATCATTTATGTATATCAGATAGCAAGTATTTTATAGGTACGAAGGTCACATGTTCACAAACATAGAATTCACTGTTTCAAAACAGATTTACAGCTACATGTTATATTTCCTTTGTCATTTAGAAGGCGTCAAATTGCCTCGCCGTAGCATTAGGGCAGTGAGAACGCAAATGCATTTTTTTTTCCTCGTTGAAACAAGAAATGTTGAGTACACACGGCGCTTATTGCTAAATAGCGTAACAGCTCTCTTCTCATCTTTACAGCTGCTAAATATGAAATGAGTCCTAGGTACAACAACATTACTTTCGACCAATGACAGATGACGAGGAAGGAAAAGATGATTTGAATAGGTGTGCCAGGACTACACACTTGTTCAAGACACTTCGTCCTCCCGTTGGCGTAGACGTAGTAGTATGTCGATATAGAAATGACAATACATTCGATTCATCGCCACACAATGAGCAGACACGGAAACTTCGTAATAAAGACAGCTCTCCTTGTGTAATCTACAGGAAAATCCACGCCTGTGGTCCCATATAAAAAAAAGCAGAACCTCTTCTAGAAACGGGGAGGAAAGTTAGTCCTGAGTCATTTCTGAGAGTGCTACGCAGCCAAATATACAACATTTGGGGCAACGAAAGTACTGAAGTACTTATTGCGTACGGGAAATGCCGATCTGTTCAAAGGTGTAATATACAAAATGCCAGGAACTGAATCTTCCGTTCCGAAACATCGCTGTCTTCCGCACTCACTATGTCTGTGGTCACGCACCTGGGGCCCCTCCCAAGCGAACACTTTCGAAACACTGGACAGCCTCTGACTTCTTGGAAGAGGAGGGCACGTGGAGGGGAAGTGCATCTGATAACGTGGCTTGCTAGGATAATTCGCTGCTACTGCTGACAGTCAGAAATCAAGATTGTAACCTAAGGCAGAGCAAAGTTTCGTCTATCAGAAATTTTGTATCTGTGAATATACGAGTGGACTTCATAAAGTAATTTACACATTATTATGGCAGGCCAAGTAACTTCTGCTGAATCCTGCACTACACTTCACATTGACACGGATACACGACGCTTTTTCAACATGAACAAGTCTCTGTAAACAACGGACGGAACGTTCTACCAATCTTTCAGTTCCTCAACGACCGAAGTCCGCTCCATGGTCACGGAACCATTCCAGAACCGCTGTGTGAAGGTCCTCATCGTCGGAAAATCTACGACTGCTGCGAATCATTTCTTCGTTTGATTGGATATTGCCATCTGTGGTCGACGTCGATGGCCTTCCTTCCTAATCAGCGTCACCCAACGTCTGTACGATCTTGGTCGATTCGTTGGCATCATTTCACTTCGGGTGGGCACTTCACAGCGTTTGGTCCACATACCGCCAGAATTTCACAACGCCGGCCGAAGTGGCCGTGCGGTTAAAGGCGCTGCAGTCTGGAACCGCAAGACCGCTACGGTCGCAGGTTCGAATCCTGCCTCGGGCATGGATGTTTGTGATGTCCTTAGGTTAGTTAGGTTTAACTAGTTCTAAGTTCTAGGGGACTAATGACCTCAGCAGTTGAGTCCCATAGTGCTCAGAGCCATTTTTGAATTTCACAACGAGTGTGTGAGCAATAGACGTTTCGCCCACAAGCATTTTCTATGTCAAGCAATTCAATTTCGGAGAAAGTTTCCAGTCCTTTCAATCCCAGATTGTGACGCACCTGCTATCCGTCCCGGAGTAGAACTGTGTGCTGGTAACCCACAATATGTATTCTCATCTGACAATGCGCCGTTCTTGATGCGCAATGGTCTTGGCGTGATTGTCCAGCATACATACAACTATGGATGCTAATAATACAGGTTCCATCGAATTTTCAGATCTCACAGACTGTTTGCCATACTGTATCTGATGTGCCTCCCTCCACAAGCAACACATTTTCTGCTGTTGCTCCAATGATGATTTAGGTACACTGTCAAAATCTTACGCTAACCTAATGGCAATAAGTATAAGGCGTGAGATTGCCAAAGATATGTAGGAGACAGCTGAAAGCGCCGACCGCTTTATTTTAGCCTCAGACCAGACGCCGTGGAATTTATTTCAGGTTGCGGGCGCCGAGCCATGGAAGCCAGTGCGTTCCCCCAAACTCTATGGCTACCAGCACTTGTTTATCGAGCTCACTTTACGTAATTTCGTAAGGGAAAAGCTGTTGTGTGTGTTTCTCAATATACGTAACATTTCCAACGTAAGCAAATAGTTAATAAGAATGAGCAGCTTGCAGATTATTAGATGATGCCTACAAATAATACCAACACTAAAGTGTCTTACGGAAATCCAGAATGACAGGAGTGCGATTTGCACAATGCGAAGTCCGCCCTTTAAATACGACCACTACATATGCTATTCAGATGTGACGTGAGACAATTGTTTTAAAATTTGTCATTTTTATTGTTAAATAGCAATGACAGCTCAGAAATTAGCCGAACACTTTATTTAGAGCGAGCGTTTAAGGAAACAGTGCTGTGAAATATCGAAATCTCACTTGAACATTTCCTTGACCATAGACTTCAGAAAGAAGCATTTACAATTGGTCTGCAGAATTTTGTAGTGGTCACGCTTTCGTCAGCGATGAATTTCGGATGTTGTTTCAAAAAATAAATGCTATGTGCAACAACATTGAAGAAAACCAGCATGTGATTTTTCGTGAAATACAGGCATCTTTGCACATGTGTAAGAATGCAGGACATACGATCTCTCATCTGCGGGAAAGAGGTGCTTTTGATTCTTTCTGCACAATTCGACAAGAGCCCAAAAACAGGCTAGCATCTGTGAGTGTAAGCAAATACTTAAAAAGGAGACGGAACTTGGACATACTCTTACAAGTCGGAAACAAAGCAGATGTCAACTGCTTGGGTGCTGCAAGCAAGATGAATCTAAACCAGCAACAGAGGCTCGTTTGCGATGTGTTTTAAAGACAGTTCTTTGGTTACCCCGGACCAATCACGAACATTGCTGTATAGAGGATCGAAGATCAGTTCGTACCGAATGGTATATACTATCTGATCAAACATGTCCAGCCATCCCTAAGCAATGCTTAATTAACATCTAGATGTCACTAAAGTAGGATCTGCCAGTAGAAAAGAAGGTTGATAGTACTGTGTTGTCGGCAGGGCAGCAGTAACAGCATAACTACCCTTAGCTGCAGAAGTTCAAATAAAGAAGGAAAGTGTTCTGTACATACTTAATTACATAAATAGAAAGTTCATCTGTAAGTTTTCATGAGTGAGTTTGTGAGTCTCAAAATATGAGACAAATGGCCGTATCTTTTGACCGACATAGAAAGAACTCTTTACACAAGCAAGGGACCGTAAACAGGGGTATTAACAGACGGACAACAAAATTATCCTACAAGGGTTTCCTTTTTACAGATTGAGATACGGAAGCTTCAGAAGTACGGACAGGATGGGTCGGTCAGGAGAGCTCACTGATTTCGTATGTGGACGAGACACTGGATGTCATATGGTTAATAAATTTATCAGGGACATTTCAACCCTTTCAGCTGTTCTCGAGTCTACTGTTGTTGATGTGAATGAAGTGGAAACGTGAGGTAACAACCATATCAAAATCAAAGGGAGACAAATCTCAAGTACTGACGGACAGGGACCGTAGAGCATTGCGGAGAGCGGTTGTAAAAAACCGCACTGTGTCAGCGGAAGGAATCATTCGCGGGTTCGAAAGCGCTACCAGTAGTCCAGCTAACACTATGACTGTGCGCAGGGAGTTAAAAATAATGGCGTACAGTAGTCGAGTAGCTCTTCATAAGTCGCTCATTTCTGTACCCATTGCGAAGTGACGATCAAGGTAATGTAAGGAGTGCCAACACTTGACACTGGATGATTGGATGCGAGGAATCTGGAGCGATGAATCACGCTGTAGCCTGTGGCGAGGGTTTAGATTCATGGCGAATGGAGAGAAAATTACCCGCCCCTATGTGATGTGTGAACAGGGAAGTACGGAGGTGGTGGTGTTACGCTATGGGGCTGTTTTTTGTGGTTGGGGCGTGGTACCCTTATTGCGATTCCGAAAATGCTAAATCCGGAATCCTATTAAAACATTTTACAGCAATGTGTACTGCGAACAGTAGAGGAACAGTTTGGAGACGGAAATGATTGTTTATATCAAAATGACAGGGCATCCTGTCACATCTTGAGGCAATTGCATGTCGACAATCACATTCCTGGAATGGTCTGGCCTGCGCAGAATCCCGACCTGAACCTAGTGGAACACCTTTGCGAAATATACGGTATTGCAGTGCCTGTGTTGTTCAGAAATACAATACAAAGTTCCTTCGGACATGCACGCATTGGGAAGAGTTAGAACGCCGACTTCGTTTCAGACTCCAGCGTCTACGATGACTATCTTCTCTGGTTTTGGCTCTTCAGGAAGAATGGGCGGCTATTTTTCCACAGACATTCAGACGTCTCGCTCTAATTGTCACAAGGACAGTTGCAGCCATCCTAAAGGCGAAGGACGTATACGCCCCATATTAATGTCACCCAATAGGTGTCCGTATACTCTTGATGACCTAATGTAGTCTACAATTATTTCTTTGCCATAAGCCGTCTATGAAATCTGGAAAAACAACCCAAACTTGCGCTCATTCTTCATCACAGCAACGCCAGTATTGCACATCACGTCAAACAATAGATTACTTCAAAAAGGAAAATGTCGAATTGAGGTCTTACTGTCTGTATTCACTTAAGTTACCATCTAACGACTCGTTTTTGCCTTCTTATGTAAAAAAAATAAAAAAAAATCCGCGGACAACTCAATCATACTGATCAAATATAATACACTGATGTGCCAAAAGTCATGGGATAGCGATATGCAAATATACGAATGGCGGTATTATCGAGTACAACAGGTATAAAAGGGCAGTGCATTGGCGAGGTGTTATTTGTACTCAGGTGATCCATGTGAAAAGGTGTCCGACGTGACTATGACCGCACGACGGGAAATATTGGACACTGAACGCAGAACAGTAGTTGGAGGTAAGTTTATGGGACATTCCATTTCGGAATTCGTTAGGAAATTCGATATTCCGAGATCCACAGTGTCAACAGTGTGCCGAGAACACTAAATTCCATGCATTACCTCTTACCACCGGCAATGCAGTGGCCGACGGCCTTCTCTTAACGACCGAGAGCAGCGACGTTTGCGTAGTTGTCAGAGCAAACAGACAAGAAACATTGCATGAAATAACCGCAGAAATAAATGTGGGACGTACGACGAACGTATCCGTTAGGAAAGTGCGGCGAAATCTGGTGTTAATGGGCTATGGCAGCAGACGACTGACGCGAGTGCCTTTGCTGACAGTACGACATCGCCTACAGCGCCTTTCCTGGGTTCGTGCCCATATCGGTTGGACCCTAGCCGACGGGTCAGATGAGTCTCGATTTCATCTGGTTAGAGCTGATGGTAGGGCTCGAGTGTGGCGAAGACCCATTAAGGGATGGATCCAAGTCGTCAACAAGGCACCGTGCAAGCTAGTGGTGGCTCCATAATGGTGTGGGCTGTGTTTACATGGTCGGGGCTGTGTCCTCTGGTCTAACTGAACCGATTGTTGACTGGAAATGGTTATGTTCGGCTGCTTGGAGACCATTTGCAGCCATCCACGAATTTCATGTTCCCAAACAAAATGTCATATCACCCAGCTACAGTTGTTCGCTACTATGAGGGCCGCTCAGAAAGTAACCTCCGGTTGATTTAAAAAAATACACCAAGTTAAATAAAAATATTTTAATATATACATCTTACAACTACATCTTTGCACTACTTTTCTACATAGTCTCCATAGCGATTGAGGCACTTATCGTATCTCTTCAGAAGCTTTGAAATTCCTTCTGCATAAAAATCACCCGCTTGTGCCTGGAGCCAGCCTGTGACCGCATCTTTGAGCTCTTCGTCGTCATCAAACCGCTGTGACCCGAGCCATTTCTTCAAATGCATGAAGAGGTGATAATCACTTGGCGCCAGGTCTGGGCTGTAAGGTGGATGGTTGATAACGTCCCACTTGAAGGACTCAAGAAGGGCCGTTGTTCTGCGAGCAGAGTGAGGACGGGCGTTATCGTGCAAAAAAACGATACCGGAAGTCAGCATACCACGGCGTTTGTTCTGTATAGCCCGTCGTAACTTTTTTATTGTTTCACAGTACACGTCTTGATTAATGGTCGTACCACGTTCCATGAATTCAACCAACAACACCCCTTTGGCATCCCAAAACACCGTTGCCATCAGTTTTCTGGCAGAAAAATCTTGCAAGGCTTTTCTTGGTTTGGTAGGTGAATTTGAATGTGCCCACATCTTTGATTGTTCTTTTGTCTCAGGGTTCACGTACTTAATCCAGGTTTCGTCACCGGTCACGATTCTGTTTAACAATGGTTCTCCTTCGTCCTCATAACGTGACAGAAAGTCTAATGCAGAGGCCATTCTTTGAGTTTTGTGGTGGTCGGTAAGAATTTTGGGCACCCATCGTGCACAGAACTTACGGTAACCCAATCTTGCTGTCACTATCTCGTACAAGAGAGTCTTAGAAATCTGTGGAAAACCGGTAGACAACTCCGACATTGAGAAACGTCGATTTTCACGAACTTTTGCATCAACTGTCTGAACGAGTTCGTCAGTCACCAATGATGGTCTACCACTCCTCTCTTCATCATGAACGTTTTCTCGTCCACTTTTAAATAAACGTACCCATTCACGGACAACTCCTTCACTCATAACTCTTGGTCCGTACACGGCACAAAGCTCACGATGAATAGCTGCTGCAGAATATCCTTTGGCTGTAAAAAACCTTATGACAGCACGCACTTCACATTTGGCGGGGTTTTCTATTGCACCACACATTTCAAACCGCCACAAAAACTAAACTAGCGCAGGTACGACGTTCACTCGACCACGGCTTGATGCCGACTGACCTGTTGAGTGCGTGAACGCACAGATGGCGTCGCTACTCCCCCCACAACCCGCACTGTGACCAATCGGAGGTTACTTTCTGAACCGCCCTCGTAGTTTGAACAACATAATTCGGGCGAATGATATGGCAACCCAGATCCCCGACATGAATCTCACGTAACATTTACGGGACGTAATCGAGAGGTCAGTTCGTGCACAAAATCCTGCGCCGGCAACACTTTAACATTATGGACTGCTATAGAGGCAGCATAGTTCAATACTTCTGCAGGGGACTTCCAACGACTTCTTCAGTCCAAGTCACGTCGAGTTGCTGCACTAAGCCGGGAGGAAGCAGGCGCGACACGACTTTCCGCTATTAAGTTATTGCCAACGTCAGTATCACCCATGGTGGGTCCTTCTACACCAGTGGTTCCGAACCTGAACATAATTACCTCCTGAATGGTAAAATCGAGGGGTGAAAACTGAAGTGTTCAATTGCGTTTAAGTCACAAAAGTAAATTATTTTTAAAATATCATTATCATTACTATTTCGCAAGACGAAATAGTAGCATTAACGTTCGACACAGCGCTGTGGGATTACAGCTTGTAAAACTAATCTGTAACATGTTTCTCACTTAGTCCACCCACCACACACCTACACTCCTGGAAATGGAAAAAAGAACACATTGACGCCGGTGTGTCAGACCCACCATACTTGCTCCGGACACTGCGAGAGGGCTGTACAAGCAATGATCACACGCACGGCACAGCGGACATACCAGGAACCGCGGTGTTGGCCGTCGAATGGCGCTAGCTGCGCAGCATTTGTGCACCGCCGCCGTCAGTGTCAGCCAGTTTGCCGTGGCATAAGGAGCTCCATCGCAGTCTTTAACACTGGTAGCATGCCGCGACAGCGTGGACGTGAACCGTATGTGCAGTTGACGGACTTTGAGCGAGGGCGTATAGTGGGCATGCGGGAGGCCGGGTGGACGTACCGCCGAATTGCTCAACACGTGGGGCGTGAGGTCTCCACAGTACATCGATGTTGTCGCCAGTGGTCGGCGGAAGGTGCACGTGCCCGTCGACCTGGGACCGGACCGCAGCGACGCACGGATGCACGCCAAGACCGTAGGATCCTACGCAGTGCCGTAGGGGACCGCACCGCCACTTCCCAGCAAATTAGGGACACTGTTGCTCCTGGGGTATCGGCGAGGACCATTCGCAACCGTCTCCATGAAGCTGGGCTACGGTCCCGCACACCGTTAGGCCGTCTTCCGCTCACGCCCCAACATCGTGCAGCCCGCCTCCAGTGGTGTCGCGACAGGCGTGAATGGAGGGACGAATGGAGACGTGTCGTCTTCAGCGATGAGAGTCGCTTCTGCCTTGGTGCCAATGATGGTCGTATGCGTGTTTGGCGCCGTGCAGGTGAGCGCCACAATCAGGACTGCATACGACCGAGGCACACAGGGCCAACACCCGGCATCATGGTGTGGGGAGCGATCTCCTACACTGGCCGTACACCACTGGTGATCGTCGAGGGGACACTAAATAGTGCACGGTACATCCAAACCGTCATCGAACCCATCGTTCTACCATTCCTAGACCGGCAAGGGAACTTGCTGTTCCAACAGGACAATGCACGTCCGCATGTATCCCGTGCCACCCAACGTGCTCTAGAAGGTGTAAGTCAACTACCCTGGCCAGCAAGATCTCCGGATCTGTCCCCCATTGAGCATGTTTGGGACTGGATGAAGCGTCGTCTCACGCGGTCTGCACGTCCAGCACGAACGCTGGTCCAACTGAGGCGCCAGGTGGAAATGGCATGGCAAGCCGTTCCACAGGACTACATCCAGCATCTCTACGATCGTCTCCATGGGAGAATAGCAGCCTGCATTGCTGCGAAAGGTGGATATACACTGTACTAGTGCCGACATTGTGCATGCTCTGTTGCCTGTGTCTATGTGCCTGTGGTTCTGTCAGTGTGATCATGTGATGTATCTGACCCCAGGAATGTGTCAATAAAGTTTCCCCTTCCTGGGACAATGAATTCACGGTGTTCTTATTTCAATTTCCAGGAGTGTATTTCGTTCCACCCATCTACTTTTATGACAGTAAAATTGAGACGTAAACATCATGTATGTTTCAATATCTCACGAAATTGCCGTCTTTAGCTGTAGTTGGCTCCTGCAATACACCATAAATTGCTTCATTATTCGCTTCACAAAAATAAACGAATTGACAGCACAACAGTAATTATGTAATAGCTATTGCACTGCTGTATGACCTACACTTTATTATCATCGTCATAGCCACGATTATAATAGTGGCACTGGTAAGACACAAAGCGTTAGCACTCTGAAGTCTTACAATTTCTACCAGTTCAGAAGTAAGGAGCTCAGCAATCAAGTGATTTACAAACAGTGATTTAGTGCACAGATTTTAATTTGGTTGATTTTAAATGGAGGTACAGGATGTAGGTGAAGCAAGCTTCGCTAGGAAGAGAAGTGTTGCAAAGGAAATATGTTTTGTAACAATTATCTACCCTAAATATGAATAGTTAGCTTTTTTCCGGAGAAGGAGTTTTTGTTAAAACGAGGTTTATTGGTAACAGTTGCAATGCACTAAGAATTCCATCACTCTACAAAAAACTGCTGTCGAAAGTAAGTCGTACCAGTTGTCTCACGGTTTAACAAACAAGTCTACAAAAACTAAATATCATTTATCCCATTTCAAATGTTTTAAAAGAAAATTATTTTCATTTTGAAATTTAGTTACGTGCTGATGTTAACATGGGGGAGAACGGGGGGTGGTGGGGAGTCGTTTGGCGAGACTAGCAGATATTTTACTGTACTCAGAGATAATGGTCTCAGAAAGCTTCGTAACCACTCTTCTCGACTATGAAGCTGACACTCGTTATCGCCAAATCCCGTATATTATGATACATTAAAAACAAAACTAACAATAGAAAATGAGCTATAATGGAAAGTTGTGTAAATTATTACAAGACTGTCAAAGGACACACCCGAATGAGTTCAGTGGAACCTGAGAGATCTGGAAAAGAAGGGAAGAAGCAATGGCTAACATACGATTTTTTGGGAAAAATGTTTATCGGTGCAGCTATTACTACGGTAACAACTATTTCCAGGGTTTACTTTTTTTTAGTTGTGATTAAGTTCTGTTTTGGCACACAGAAAAATTTTATTATTTCGTTTCAATCGTTCAAAATATGACTTTTCATCTTGATGAAAAAGGGAGGGGGGGGGGGGAGGGAGGCACTGGTATCTATCTCTGAAACGACAATCTGATGATCTATTGGATAGAGGAATTCAAATGAGCGACGATCTTAACAATGAAATGCTGTGCAAACTGATGTCGAAAACGAGGCAAAAATGTGTGTGCTATATTACGTGACAGGGGTGGGCAATTGTAACTCGGGGCCCGCTTTGTAGAAGCGGAGGGGCGCACTTTTTAAAAAAGTTTGAATTCATTAGTTAACTTTGTATTTCAAAAAATTCACTTCATAATTGATTTTATGTTTTTTTCGGAGGTTCATCGTTTCATTAAAGTTTAATATTTATATACGTTCTGTTGCACAGGTAATATGGAAGTAAACCAGACCAACCGGAAAAGCCCAACGCATAGTACTGTACGCGTATATCACGTTGATTCTCTTGACACTAGGTATTGCGGTTGACGGGGGCGAGTGTAAATTGGAAATGACTTTACGGTCTCCCCCATCTGTCGCAGCACCAAGGGTATCTTGGTTTGCGTGAATAATACCAACACTGCACTTTCTTATTGAAGTTTCAACGTTAACTGTGGCTGGCATATTATTAAGATTAATGGCATTTAGCAAAGATGCAATCTAGTGCAAGACTGCTTTTTCTACTACAGCTGGTTAGGAGCTTTAGTTGGCTCAATGGTATACCAAGGCGTGTTCGGAATCTCCTTGACTTCGGTGCCTTAGACGCTACTATAAGAACTACATTGATCTACTTCTTGTTAGAGAATCTGCATACACATATACACTCCGCAAGCCACCGTACAATGTTGGCATGGCATGTGGTAGCGATTACCTGGCATATCCCATTAGCGTATTATGGGAAGGAAATGACTGTCTATAGCTCTGTTCAGCTCACAATCTCTCTTATCGTACTGTCAGGATACCTTCGCGATAAGTGGCAGCATAAAGGTCGCAAAGTCTTCAACTACACATTCTCTAAATTTAACCGACACCATTTGGCGAGAAATAAATTGTCTTTCTTCGAAGGATTTCCATTTAAGTTATGCTATTCTAGTAGCACGTCTCTCGTTTCACTGAATGTCTGCGATACCATGAGTACCCGAAAAGGACTAGAAATGCTGCTATAATACTGTGCTTTAGAACTGATCGAACTGTTTTATTATATGAAATTCTCTTTACAGATGCACTATACTTTCCCAGAACCCTTCCAATAAATGTCCCCTAGAACTTAGAACTAGTTAAACCTAACTAACCTAAGGACATCACAAACATCCATGCCCGAGGCAGGATTCGAACCTGCGACCGTAGCGGTCTTGCGGTTCCAGACTGCAGCGCCTTTAACCGCACGGCCACTTCGGCCGGCCATTCGCTTTCCCTGACGCTTATTTTATATGATCGAGCCATTTCACGTCGCTTCTTAGTATCTCCGCTAAATACTTGTACGATCCGAGGTGCTTAAGATGAATTATAACAACATTCCAAAAGTTATTAGCGTTGTTGCACAGCTATTTTGCAATGCGCAGGAGAGAGAGAGAGAGAGAGAGAGAGAGAGAGAGAGAGAGCGCTAATGTTGATCATAGACTATGAAGCGTGCGAGATTATGGTTTATCGGCCCGTCGACGACGTCCTCATTACCGACAGGGCACAACCTCGAATTGGTGGATGATTTAAGCCACGTAATTTTCAGAGGAACCACAATGGCATTAGCCCTAATCGGTTTAGGGAAACCATGGAAACCCTAAATCTTGATTTGAACTGTCTTCCCAGATTGAGAGTACAATGTACTAAGCTCCACGCCCCCTCGCTTGGTCGTATACTGTGGGAACAATTTGTAAGTACAAGTGCGGTACTGAAGATTTACTTGTGTCTTCAATTACCAGGTGCAAGAATCCTATGCCGTACAGAAGGCGTTGCGAGACTGGCCACCGCCAAGGGCGCTGACAGAGCGACGCAAAAACGAACAAAAACCAAAAAAGGAAGACAGTTTAAGAATTAACCGGGAGAGGTACACGAGTTGTCCTACGCCTTGTGTTTCCTATCTTCTACCTATTACACGAAGCCTTTCCCTTGCCCCACGGCTGCAAACGCATGCCGTTCAATAGTGTCGTTTATAGAGTTGTATTTCTTCCGGACGTCTATTCCTAACATGATCTGTGTGGCAGGCTCTTGGTCCACAGTGTCACCTACACAGCTGCTCACGTTCAACAATGAAGTTCTTCGCGCTACTTTGCTACGGCATTGTACTATCTCAAAGATCGGCGACGCGTGCTGAAGCTAATATGCTGTTTGGCTGAATTGTTCCGCTTTTTCCCAATTACTGTGGACTGAGTACTGGAGTGAGACGCGACGATGGAGGAACTAAGCGAAAAAGGTGGAGGTGAAGGGGGTGATGTGTAATTTACTTGTCCCTCCAGTGAGTACTTCTGCTACTCCCAAGTTGTGCTTGATACTATCTGTAGTGCAAATAAAAAAAAGGATTCAAGAATAAGCCAGGAGTTATTAGTTGTTGAGTTTACAGACTGTTCATCTACGTTGAATCCTCGTATAAGCGAAGGTAAGATCTACCACTTTTGGTGTGAATGAAACCCTGATACATGATAAACTGTTAAGCATCGAAAATTTTAATGTGCTTTCCTAAACCTATAACACATGTAATTCTTGTATCAAGTTTCACGGAACAATCGTTTCACTGTGCTTCATTTTACTAAATCTACTTACATACTTAAAATTTGTTAAACATGTGCACGAAAAATTGCATGAACGTTTTTCTGGAGGGGCTGGGAGGGGGTGTGGGTGACCAGGGATGGAGGTATTTACCTGAAGCGATATAGAGAAATCACGGAAAACCGAAATCAGGATGGCCGGAAGCGGGTTTGAACCGTGTCCTCCCGATGTGAGTCCAGTGTGCTTAACGACTGGGCCACCTCGCTCGGTAAACGTACAAGCTTATCACAGCCGTTGTTGTTGCCGCCGCTGCTGCTGCTGCATGAAAACGGTATGTGACGTGACGTGGTAATTACGGCAAGGACTGACGACGGCGCCCTCTCTCTTTGCATGGGACTGTAGAGCGGGAGAGACAAAAAAAAAAAAAAAAAAAAAAAAAAAAAAAAAAAAAAAAAGGTTCAAATGGCTCTGAGCGCTATGGGACTTAACATCTTAGGTCATCAGTCCCCTAGAACTTAGAACTACTTAAACCTAACTATAACCTAAGGACATCACACACATCCAAGCCCGAGGCAGGATTAGAACCTGCGACAGTGGCAGTCCCGCGGTTCCGGACTGTAGCGCCTAGAACCGCACGGCCACCACGGCCGGCTGGGAGAGACTCAAGCATTCTCCAAACTTATTTTATATTCAAGCGTTACATTTCCGGATATTTTGTCTGAACGTCGTTGCGTCGTGTTGTTTTTACGAAAGAAAGAGTGAACATTGGTATACAAACGGCCAGTGTTTTGTGGAGACGTAATATGAAAACGTAAACGCTGCCCCATGAAAAGATTGCCGTTTAGCACGTCCCGAAACAAACGCTGCTATCTTCCTCTTTCACTCTCTCAAATAAGAGTGTGCTGTTACTTAAGTCGGGTGTCCGTTTTGTCTTGCTCGGTAATACGCTAGTCTTCCTAACCAAACAACAAATTACTAAAAGAATTCTAATAATGAATTTGTGTAGAATATATGACACGGCGTGAATAAAATAGTTACACCACATTGTGCCATGGCTTGTGGAATATTCTTTCGGATACGTTGAATTACTGACTTCTTCAGTGAGGACGTAACATTTCTTGCCCTGATTTCTTGAGGAAAATTCTTTCATACCTGCCGTCTGTGTATCTGGAACGTTGCTGTGAAAATAAATACAGGGCAAATCTCGTTGCTATACTTAATACATTAGCCCACAGAAGACAGCCCATCTTGGTTGTCTCTTGAACATTTATGCATGTACCCTCTGGTGAAGTGAATCAATTCTTGGCTTAGTGTTATTACAGAATAGAACTCTCTCTGGCTTCTTTTTATGCCTTCAGCTATTGTGGCACAGCCTGCAGAGAACTAAGCAGTATGACTCTTTTGTTCTTTTTATGCACATAAATTACATTTGTCTAATTGTCTTTGTAAACAAACAATGAAGATGGCGATGAGTGCCGTGCCCTAGTTCAGCTCGCAAGTTTACCTGAAACTTTGAGGTGTTATTACGTAGATAGGCTGTTCTATGTATTCAAGATTAGTGTGACTAATACCTCGTTCCATACTAACAATCCAACTGAGTATGTGTTACGTGAATCTGCTCTCAAAAATGGAATCCGTCGAACAACGCGCAGACACACAGGATGTTCACCAGGGCTGCCGTTTATCTCTGTCTGTTGTGGAGGTTAAGCAGTATCAGCTGCTTATTTCCGGCACCAATTTTCATTGTCGTATTTACATTCTACAGCTGATGGTTGTTCCTTATTCGTAATTGCGAATGCATTTAATAACGGCTGTAGTCGCCGCAGTGTCTGTTACTTTCGACATGTATGGATGTCCAAAGGAACTTTGCATCGTAATTAGAATAACACAGGCACTGCAACATCGCATCCTTTTTGCCCGTGTAAAGTGTTCTTCATATTTCTTCGTGTAATCACGCTGCCCTTCTCATGTTGATTTGTCTTCTCTTTACCAGTAATGCCAGCGAAGTACTGTGCTGTCTTCATGTCGCCCCGGCGCGGACGGAGCAGCTGCAGTGGCAGCTGGTGGGGCTACGTAGGCACCACCGTCACGACGACTCGCTGAATTGTCTAGACAAGGTGTGTGGCTCGTTCGAGGGCCAGTGTGTGTCGAGATGAGCGCAGCCAGGTCGACAGTGGCTGTTCTGCTGCTTCTGCTGCTGCTGCAGCAGCAGCAGCCACTGTGGGACGGCGCGGTGCGAGACGCGCGCTCTCCTGTCGCCCGCACTTCGCGTCGGTGTTCACGACACCCCCCCCCCCCCCCTCCTGCGCCTGAACATCAGGGCGCGGGCGTCGTTTGGAGCTTGCTAGCTTCGGTTTGTATGGCACGCCACGTTGTCGAGCCGCCGTAGCTTTCAGACATTCACAGCTACGTTAACTCTCCACGTGCGCGGCAACACAGTTTCTGCATTTTCGTTGGTGCCTCTTCGGCAGCGAACATAATTTGCTGGTGTGATTGCTCGCGCACTTAATGCAGTGGTGAGTGACACGCCTCACAGTGAAAGCGCTGAACAATTCTTCACCTCTGCTATTGCTCTTTCCGTTCATAATATAGTTTGAATGTTGTTTATACAGGGTAAGATGAGCAAAAAGGGAAAGGGCAGTTATAATGATGAGAAACTAAAATCGGTAGATCCTCTGTTGTCGAGGTATTTTTCAACACGGTGATGCGTGACCATGGAAAGACAAAAGTTTTTGCATCAGAACGAACCTTGTAATAAAATGATGCTAAAAAACCTGGCATCTGACTTCGTAATCTGGCAACTGAACGAAGACAGGTTCGTTGTTGGAACGTGCAACAAGCACGTAAGGCAGCGACAATCAACGTATTAAGACGACCGATAACGAATATCTGCTGTAAGATATTAAAAAACTCCGATTAGGACAAGGAATAAATTAAAATGAATATTCATGACATAGTTAAACTGAACTGTACAGGACAGCAACTTTTAATCCACCAGTGCAGGCAGGAGGCTAATGAAAAGGAGCGTAAGACGGTACCGAAACACTTGTAGAAAAAAAAAAAAAAATTCAAAACGAAATAAAGCCAGTGGATCAACTGACATGCAATTTACTATATCTCTGAAATCGGGAAGCTGCATGGATCGTGTTAAAAGTTGTCTTATACTGTCTTAGGGACTCCACACACAGTGAGTGCGGGTCACTCTCGTCAGCTGGAAGTGCTTCCTACTCTCCAAGCTGTCCACAGCTACAACGAGGAGAGACGGCGACTTTCTATGATTGCAAGTCCTTGACGCGCGAGACAGTACGCAGCATGAAGCCGAGGTCCTACAATTCTTTTCTGAGGAAGTCTGGGACTGCCGATCACGGAAATCCTTTGAAAACTGCCGTGGGCAGCCGTTCCTGCACGGTAGCGTGTATATAGTGAGGCATCGATAGGTCCGAAACCACCTTTGTCACCTGCCGAAAATCATCGTTGGACGGATGAATGCTAAAGTGTTCAGCGCGGTCGTCTTCAGTGTGAAGTCTGCTGCTATCTACTACTTCAGATAAGCCAGGAATCCTTTGTAATCGTCTTTGAACTCCAGGAGGATTCGTGGTGATTTCAGCTCATGACGCCTAGCTGTTGTTGGTAGCTGGGAGTTGATCAGTTCTTCATTTGTAGCTGTGTTTCCCTGCTGGTTTTGCGGCTGTTCCAGCGCGGGATCTTCAACGATGCTTCAGTTTTCGTGGCTGGCGCGGAACGAGCCGCACCTCCGTTTCTTTACCTTCACCTGCGTCAGCTGCAGCGGACTTCCGGGATGCATTCTTGGCCGCCACGTACGTAATGCTCATCCGACCACAGTCGTCTTCCTCCCGCCAGCTGTCGAGACAGTAAGTCGTCGCGGCTTCTTGCTGGTGGAGAGTGCTTCCATCCTCGAGCGGCTTCTCTGTTACTGGCGCAGACGGAACAATCCCGCCGTCGCCCCTTCCTCACCTCCTCGTACAGGCTGCAGTTGCGGTGCGGCTTAGGAGGAGTGTCATACGTGTTGCTTTTCATCTCAGATGAGTCGTCCATGTCTACGTTTGCAGGCTGTGTCGCCTTGGTTTGGGGCTCGGATGGCGCCACCGACGAAGCAAGTCTCTTCGGCAGGCGATGCCACATCCTGCAGTTGGTTCAGCGCCCATTTAAACAGCGGGCGCGCCCTATTACTTACAACTGAATTTGGACGAGGTTGGGCACACTCCGGAAAGGCAGATGCCACGTCAGAGGTGCTGCTGTCGCCTTGTCCCGTCGCATGCGCTACCGAATCCACATACGCAGTCGCAAACTTCGCTCCCATCTCCATCGCACACTCAGGCGTCCAGCAACGCGCAACACGGCCAACGCCGAAGATGCTGGGGTCGAGACGACACCGGTAGTTGCGGCCTACCCGCCTGGTATCGACGACGTCGCCGCACTCGTCAAGGCTGAGATTACTACCGCTCTACAAGCGCAGGACACGCTTGGGCTTGCTGTCTATCGCTGATGCTGTCACTGTAGCAGTGACGGACAAAATACAGCAAACTTTGGAGGCGAATGCGAGCGAGATCCGGGCTCTGAACAAATTATTAAAAGAAAAGTAGGATGGAGCACGACTGCTCGAACAGAAACTGGTCGAGAATGTGACAAACTTCAACAATATCAGAGACAGAATAATCTCAGACTCTTCGGGATTTCAGAGAACTTCAGATAGAACAAAGGCGAGTTAAGTGACGAATCTTGTCCGCGAGAAACTAGGCCTGCAGGTGACACTGAATGACATTGCGAGAAGTTCACATAGTGAGACGTAGTATTTGAGGATCTACAAAAATTAGACCAATAATAGTGAAGGTCGTGTCGTACAGTAAACCTTCACAGTGAAGAAGAAATTCATGAAGTCAGGTCTGATAATACAAAACGATCTAACCTGTGAAAGAGTAGTCATTCTGAACAATGCAATTTCGAGATTTGCGCAACAAAATTTAAGGACAAATGATGGCAGGATACTGGTGAAGACCAAAAATGGAAAAAGATCACTCTGCAATGAAAATGGACTCTGAAGCCTGTGCTTGGGGAGCTATGGACATGTCAACTCTTGTTGCCGCTAGTTTGCGTATTTGTACTGTTATTGTAGATTATATTAACCATAATTTAACTAACGTGTCAACTTCTGTTCTACTTAATTACTAATTCCTGTTTTTTATTGTTTCTTATTAACTCTGCCAATTACTGTACCAAGTTAGCCTAATTCCTATTTTATTTTAGCAATTTATTATCACATTATTGCTGTTATTATTAGCACCATTAACAGTAAACCGTTTTTATTCTGTTTATCTTGGTTTGCAATACTGTTGCGCACAGATTATTCTAGATCTGTTTAGCTAGTTTCTTTTCCTGTGATCGGTCGGCTGCATAGGCCGCTGCCCGTGACTACTAAACCTTCCTCCTCCCTGGATATACCTGCCGCTCTCACTTCCATGGGCTCGCGCACCTACCTCGGTGTACTTTGCTATGCTCTGTTTCCCTGACAACACTGACCCAGCGTCGCTAATGTCCAGCAGCAGCATCCTCGCGAGTATTGCATACGCAAACGTCCAATCTCTGCCAGCTCATCTCGATGAGTTACGTCATAGACATCCATGTAATACTTCTCTGCCGGAGACCTAGCTCAAACCAAGTATTCCCACAACTTCGGTAAATCCAGTCGGCTAAATCGTTCTAAGACATAGATTTAACACACTATGGGGAGGAGCAGGGGCGTACATTTGCTCCGATCTATTGCATATTGTGCTACACACATCCTAAAATAATGAAGATAAACAACTAGAATACTATATACGTTCATAGAGATTAAATCCCTCAACAGAACGTGCCCGATACGCGTCCACCACATAACTCCTAAAGTAGGCGGGTTTGCATCCTTAGAAACTGGTCTTTGAAGTCTCTAATCGATATACGTGCGTACTGTGAACGAAGCGCACACAACACTAGTGTAATATTCTACAGTTCCCAGAATGAAAAAGAGACGAGGTACTGGCGGAAGTAAAGCTGGGAGGACGGGTCGTGAGTCGTGCTTGGGTAGCTTAGTTGGTAGAGCACTTGCCCGCGAAAGGCAAAGGTCCCGAGTTCGAGTCTCTGTCCGGCACACATTTTTGATCTGCCGGGAAGTTTTATACTAAAATTATTATTCGTTACACGAACCGGTTTTTCAACCGTTACGCTATCATCAGCTATGAAGATAAGAGTGTGATGCAATGGAATGATGTTAAATCATAGATAAGGAATAAAACAAGGGGGATTATTTTAGTGTAATCGCAAAGTAAGATTATTTAACTAGGATAAAACACGTTACGCATTAACTAATTAACTATAGACAAATTACGCTCGGAAATTGCAGAAACAACAGCTCAATATTTCACTTGCAGCAATTTACCTCACCAAATACGGAGTTGAACTCCATATAATATGGCGCCTCGTAACTTCCACTTCTGGCATACGTGTAAGTACTGTGTCTCGTCTCACTGGTAACGTTCCTCTCCACGAGTCAAAAACGTAAGCTGTCATATTCTTCATTTCACGCTTCGCAGTGTAGTGGAACGTGGCACTTCACGCTGTGACGCCACAGCTCCTCGTCCACGTACGTTTGCACGTCCGTGTGACTCCGGAGGGTATAGTGGGGTTAGCTGGGCGGGAGAAACTATTCACAAGCTCGGCTTACACGGAAGTGACATCAAAATGGCGTGTATACGTCCAGCAGCACATTTAGAGTAAGCTGAGCGTGACGCTGACATCAGTTCCTCTCGTGAGTGAGTCGACCCTCAGAAATCGCAGAAACAACAGCTAAATATTTCACTCGCAGTAATTTTAGCTGTCCTCTTAGGTTCCTGCCGAACCACATACTCCGAAACCGCGACAAGCACGAATACAAATGTCATCGCTCGTTGTTTCATTCGCAGCAAGTTCATTCTTCGTTTTCTAGTCAGACAGAACTCATTGCTGAGAAAGTGTGCTATGACATGTGCGAGTAAACAACATCTAATATTGCAGAGCAAAATGTGTTAAAAACATATATATCTGCTTATAGTGGGACGTAAACCTGCTTCCTTCGACTCCATAATCTACGTCCTTAACCACTAAATTACGCCGAAGACACGAAACTTTCAAACCTTCACCTTTGGTGGATCCATCTCAGTACCTCTTTCATGCTTTACCATCATTAACAGACAACTATAAGAAATCATATAAAAGGTAACGTGGTTGGTTGGTTTAAAAGGAGGGGGGGGGGGGAAGGGACCAAACTGCGAGGTCATCGGTCCCTTGTTCCCAGTAGAAAAAATACCTAAGGGAAAGAAGAAAACAAAGAAGATGTACGGCACAATAACAGGAGAAAGGAAGAACCAGAAGAGCGACAGAAGGGCAGAAAACACTACAATGGACAAAACAAGACAACCACAGAGACGCACGAAACGGGGCGAAGAGACTAAAAACAAGAAAAGAGATTACCATGGCTGGCTGACCATGAGAATAAAAAAAGGAGAAACCAGCTACTCTGCAACACCTTAAAACCCCCCACCCTAAAAGCCCTAGGGTGGACGACACAGAGGGACAAAGAACGTGCGCTAAAACTCAGATCAAATAATAAAACCCACACTCACGAATAAAACGTAAAACTAGAGCTGCTGTTGAGGCATTGTCACCCAACAGCACAGGTAGAGTGCTGGGAAAGTGAAAAGTCCGTCGCAGAGCGGCTAAAAGTGGGCAGTCCAGTAAGAGGTGAACGACTATCATTTGGGAGCTACAGAGACATTGAGGTGGGTCCTCGCGATAGAGGAGGTAACCATGTGAGCCATGTATGGCCAATGTGGAGCTGACAAAGGACAAGTTATTCCCTGCAAGGGGCCCGCAGGGAAGACTTCCACACATTCGCAGTCTCCTTAATGACACGCAGTTTGTTGTGCATACTGTTATGCCACTTCGCCTCCCAAAGCCGAAAAACCTTGCGGCGTAAGGCAGAACGCAGGTCAGTTTCAGAGATGCCCACCTCCAGGAGTGGTTTCTGCGTAGCCTGTTTGGCCAGCCTGTCAGCAAGTTCGTTGCCTGGGATTCCGACGCGTCCTGGGGTCCACACAAACACCACTGATTGACTGGACTATTCCATGGCAGAGATGGACTCTTGGATGTTCGTAACCACAGGATGGCGAGAGTAGCACTGGTCGATAGCTTGTAAGCTGCTCAGGGAGTCAGAACAGAGAAAAAACTACTCACCAGAACAGGAACAGATGTACTGTAGTGCACGAGATATGGCCACAAGCTCTGCAGTGAATACACTGTAGCCAACGGGCAAGGAATGCTGTTCAATGTGGCCTCTGTGGACATAGGTGAAGTCAACATTACCATCACCCATCGAGCCGTTGGTGTAAAGAACTGCAAAGCCCCGGAAAACGTCAAGAATCGAGAGGAAGTGACAGCGGAGAGCGGCGGGTTTAGCTGAGTCCTTACGGCCATGCAAAAGGTCCAGACAAAGATTCGACCGAGGTGTACACCATGGAGGTGTACGTGAATGGACCTCCAGTAGAGGTGGTAAAGGGAAGGACTCCAGTTCGGAGAAAAGGGATCGCACGCGAACCGCTATCGTGAGCTCTGGCCTGGGCCGCTGATGCGGGAGATGAAGTGCCACAGGTGGGAAAAGCAGACAGTAATTCGGATGCTCAGGAGAACTACGAATGTGTGCAACACAACTGGCGAGAAGTTGCGCACGTCGGATCCGCAATGGAGGGACTCCGGCTTCCACCAGGACGCTGGTCACTGGACTCGTCCTAAAAGCTCCCGTCGCTAGGCGAACGCCACAGTGGTGCACTGGGTCGAGTAACCGCAATGCTGAGGACGCCGCCGAACCATAAACCACACTTCCTGCACGCCAGTTGGTGTTGCTCAGGCAGCGGAGAGTACTGAGGTGCTGCCAGCACTCCTGCTTAAGCTTACAAAGGTGAGGCAACCAAGTCAATCGGGCGCCGGAAACCAGCCCTAAGAATCGATACGTCTCCACAAAAGCGAGTGGATCGTCATTAAGATAAAGTTCAGGTTCCGGATGAATGTCATGATGCCAACAGAAGTGCATGACAAATTACTTTGTGGCTGAAAACTGGAAGCAATGACTGGGCCTTGTAATGGCTCCCTGTAGGTGCCATTCAGCAACAACAGTACTGGAAGAGCAATACGAAATGCAGAAGTCATCCGCATACAGAGGAGGGGAGACCGATGGCCCTACAGCTGCTGCTAGGCCGTTGATGGTCACTAAAAATAGAGATACACTCAATACGGAACCCTGCGGAACGCCATTCTCCTGAATACGGGGGGAATGTGGGAGGCACCAACTTGGACACGGAAAGTACGGAGCGACAGGAAGTTCTGGATTAAAATTGGGAGCAGGCCTGGAGACCCCCACTCATACAATGTGGCAAGGATATGATGTCGCCAGGTCATGTCGTATGCTTCACGTGAGTAAAAAAAAGACAGCAACCAGATATCGTCTGGGAAAGGCTGTTCGGATGGCAGACTCAAGGGACACAAGATTCTTTTTTGTGGGGTTTTAGGGCGCAAAACATCTAAGGTCATAAGTGCCCAGTATAGAACCACAGAATGTTGGGTCCACGTGGGTAAAAAACCGTTTCGAGGTACAATACAGAAAGGAAGAAAAAGTAGTAGAGTGACCCTGGCGGAAGGCCCCTGACATGGAGCCAGCCGCCGCCAAACTATACGTTCCAGCAGCTTACAAAGAACGTTGGTGAGGTTGATGGGCCGATAGCTATCCACATCAAGCGCATTTTTACCGGGTTTTAGCACCAGAATTATGATACTCTCCCGCCATTGCGATGGAAAGACGCTATCGCACCAGATATGATTGAAGACGACGAGAGATGTGTAATCATCTGACTGTGGATCCAATCCGACCCAGGAGCTGTGTCGGGGCAATGTGCAAGGGTGCTGAGGAGCTCCCACTCCGTAAATGGGGCGTTATAGGGTTCAATGTGGTGTATACTGAACGAGAGGACTTTCCTTTCCATACGCCGTTTGAGGGTGCGAAAGGCTGGGGGGGTAGTTCTCCGACGCAGAAGCTCGAGCACAGTGCTCAGGAAAGTGCTCGGCAATCGCATTTGGGTCGGTAGAGAGCACGCCACTGATGTTAATGCCAGGGACACCTGTTGGGCTCTGGTACCCAAAAAGACGCCTGATCTTCGTCCAGACTTGGGAAGGTGACGTATGGCACCCAATGGTCGACACATACATCTCTCAACACTCCTCTTTCCGTCGTTTTATAAACAGACGAACGCGGGCACGGACCCGCTTAAAGGCTATTAGGTGCTCTAGGGAAGGGTGCCACTCATGTCGCTGTAGAGCTCGCCGATGCTCTTAATTGCCTCAGCGACTTCCAGCGACCACCAAGGTACTGTCTTTCGCCAGGGGCACCCTAGAGAACGAGGGATCGCGTTTTCCGCCGCACAAATTATTATTATTGTGACCTGCTCAATCACAACGTCGATGTCACAATGTGGGGCAGATTCAACGGTGACAGCAGAGGTGAAGGCTACCCAGTCTGCCTTGTTTAAAGCCCATCTGCATAGGCGTCCATGGGCATGACACCAAGGGAGTGACAGGAAGATGGGGAAGAGGTCACTACCACACAGGTCGTCATGTGCTCTCCAGTGGATAGATGGGAGGAGTAATGGGCTGCAAATTGATAAATCAATGACTGAGTAACTACCATGAGCCACACTGAAATGTGTGGCAGCCCCAGTAGTTATGAGGCAGAGTTCGAGTTGGGACAGTAAATTTTCGACATCTCTGCCACGGCCTGTAAGCATGGTGCTACCCCACAACGGGTTATGGATGGGTGTTAAAATCTCCCAAAAGTAGGAAAGGTTTACGGAGTTGATCAATCGGTGCAGCCAATACATTCAGGGGTACCGCACCATCTGGAGGGAGGTATATGTTGCAGTCAATTATTTCCTGCGCCGTCCACATCCTGAGTCATAGCTTCAAGAGGAGGTTGAAGGGACACAGGTTCATTAGATACCGAGTTCAGAACATAAATTCAAACTCCACCTGACACACTATTATATTCGCTATGGATCTTGCAATATAACCTGTAGCCGTGAAGGGCAGTGGTCCGCATTGCTGGGAACCACGTTTCCTGAAGGGCAATGCAGAAAGCAGGTGTAAAGCTTAACAGTTGCCGAAGCTCAGTCAGTTGGTGGGAAAAACTGCCGCAATTCGACTGGAGGATGACTGATCGTGAGACTGGGAAGGCATGAAACAATCAATGAGGTAGTCTACGCCTCAGAGACAACTGCTGCCACCGGCTTATTTGCTGAACAGACTATATCCATTGTGTGTGAGGGCCTGGCGAGATCTATGTCCCCAGCAGACGCCAGAATCTACCCCTCATCCTCAAACGCAGAGCTTGTAGGCAGTGGTGGTATGGGTGCCACCGCAATTCCCTTCGTCTTGGAGTCTTCTTTCTGGATTTCTCTCGCTGATCCTTGGGTTTCTCGGGCTGGGAGGGCTTCACTGATTCAATCTCCGGGACTGAGGATGAGTGTGAAGCCCTACAACCAGCTGCTTTTGGGCACTTCAGCCACTGGCAGGTGTCATCTTTCCCACTAGCAGAAATTTGGGGAGGTAGTGACCCAAGGGATCCCTTCCTAGCGAGAGGAGCCGAAGAAGACTTGCGCTTCTCCGGCTCAGAAGTGGGGACTGGTGTCCCCGATGGTTTTTGGGGAAAGTGTTCCCAAGGTAGGTGGTGCAGGAGCAACAGGGAGGGAAGCGCCCCCCACCATCAAACTGGCAGATGTAGTCTTCCAGCTCTGAGAGCCGACTGGACCTCATGGGACTGATGGGGCTACAACTGTTCTCATAGCGGCAGTGTAAGAGGTGGTCATAGTCACAGGATGTAGGTGCTCAAGTTTCCTCTTGGCCTCAGTGTAGGTCAGTCGGTCCACGGTCTTGTATTCCACGATTTTCCTTTCTCACTGTAAAATCCTGCAGTCTGGTGAGCAAGGGGAATGATGCTCTCCGCAGTTGACACAGATGGGAGGTGGGCCACATCGATTATTGAGATGGGATAAACGTCCACAATCCCGACATGTGATGCTGGAAGTATAGTGGGAAGACATACGGCCGAACTTACAGCACTTAAAGCACTGCATCGGGGGAGGGATATATGGCTTGACATCACAACGGTAGACCATCACCTTGACATTCTCGGGTAATATGTCACCCTCGAAGGCCAAGATGAAGGCAGTGGTGGCAACCTGATTATCCCCCGGACCCCGATAGACGCGCTGGATGAAATGAACTCCTCGTCGCTCGTGAGACTGCAAAAGAAGGTCCCTGTGGAATATAATACCCTGGACCATATTTAAGCTCTTATGACATGTGATGGTAACGGAAACATCCCCAGCTTTTCACAAGCAAGTAATACCCATGACTGGGCAGAGACTGCCGTTTTCATCAAGACTGACCCTGACCGGATTTTGGACAAGCACTCCACCTCCCCAAACTTGTCCTCTAAATGCTCTACAAAAAGCTTGAGGCTTCATCGAGGCAATGGAATCCCCACCAGCTCTTGTACATACGAGGTACTGGGGTGAATAAGGTTCGCTGCCATCCTTAGCCTGGCGTTCCTCCCATGGTGTGGCCAGGGTGGGGAACGATTTAGGATCATACTTCCTTTTACTGTATTGAGACTTGGAACACTTAGAGAGTGCTTGCGTTTGATCAACAGAAAGGGATGACGTCATATGCTTCATCGCGTGTCATCCGCCCTGATGCCACCCACTCCGACCAGGGGTCCTCCCCACGGGTGCCATCCAGCCGCAGCAAAGGCCACATGGGAGGATGGCCATTGCCGGGAGTCCAGATGCACCAGGGTGACGAGCATCTACTCCTTGGCATACATGGGGAGTTAACAGCGCAGACCGATCCCTTTGTAGTCAGAGGACTACAACCAACACGGTACATGGGGGCCCCACCACAATGGACTTGCTATGAGGTGCAAAGAATTCAATGGTCCTCGTCGACATAGAAAACGACACTGCATAGCAGGTGGAGGAAAACACACCCAGGAAGGTCTCCTCGCTCAAGAGATCGAGGATGAGCGGGATTGCAATGCCACGATGAGAAAGTGAGCTAAAGATCTCAATGTACGATGGACATTACGCACCATGTAAGGTGTCCTTCCACAATTGACTCACTCTTCGCGAAAATTTTGAAAAATGGAGATCAAACCCTACAGTGGACCATCACATTAATGCCGAAAGGTGTGACACTCCTTTTAGTCGTCTCTTATAACAGGCAGGAATACCTCGGTCCTATTGTAACACCAGGGCCCGCAGGGGGCTTATGTAATGGATCTGACAAATTCCGAAATTTCCAACCGTGTCACTGCCCAGAAACTAAATTTTGACTACGTAACATACTTCAAATCACTGATAACGGTCCTATTAGTATTATGAAGGTAGATTACTTTGATATCGAAACAGTACGCATACTCAATGCGTATGCCAAGTGGATCTTTTTATGTTTTAAATATTATTAACTGATCTAAAATTTCATTCTCATATGATTAAATCAAGGATGTCCAATTAGTTATGAAATAAATATGAAATATTTACAAAAATATTTATAGCTTCGTAATATGATGCGAAACGAAAATTTAAAAAATCTACTACAGAAAAACGACGATTATGAAAATTCTGGTCCATAACCAAGATTAGTATTCCTAGACGCGGAAGAATAAGCCGTTAACTCCGAAAAACGGTTTATTAGATTTGATGTCATCTACATCTATTTATTTGCTTACACAACGCATCAAATCACGTTAACTGATTTATTTCATCACACACACACACACTTTCTATTTTTTAATGTTTACTGTAATAACTAAAACTAAACAAAATATGTTTCGAAAACTATATTTTTTATTTGGTTATGTAGTTTAGGTCCTTTAAACGACTAAACGAACGCGAGAAATTTTCCAAAACCACCCTCAAATTGGCGAGTAGAATTGATTATGCAGCGTAGAATTGAATCGAATTAATACTTGACACTTTAGTTTGTCACATTATTGTGCAGCCATACCAGCTGCACTGGTAGTTCTATGTTTGCATGACAAGCTACATTATACCCTATATATTGAGTTGGGAAGATTCCAATATGCTGGAGAGGACATCTTTTCGACCCTGAGATTTCATACTGTCCCCCCCCCCCCCCTTCTTCTACCGCATCTAGTGATGCATTTGAAATCACAGACGGCTGTGTTCTTCACAGAGTCTACTGCAATAGCAGATCGGTCCTTTTCTACAGCACAGAGTAGACTGAACGACGGGAGGGGGGGGGGGGGAGGGGGACATATATATATTTGTGACACTGTCTCAGTACTCTTACGTAATAGTTCGCATTCATCTTGACTGCAGAACAGCGTCGAAGCTGCCACCACACAAAGGAATCTGCGTAATTTCTCGTGAATGGCGTGAAAACAGAAATCCCAGAACATGTAGTCACTGCAAGAGTAACAGTATTTCCAGTCGCGCCCAGTAATGTTCAATCTGCAGTTCAGTAGAATCGCAGACAATCAGTGATTGAAAGTAGAATTCTACCGGGTGGATAAAAAAGAAAGAAGATTTCAATCGTCAATTAAAGGCAAATTATAAACATTGTGCAAGTCACTGGACAGAGGAAGGTTCAAAGTTTTGACACGCCTGTGTTGCTGTTTGTAGCAACTTTGTGACTAGTGGTGTTTGTACCAAACTGGCGACTACACCACAGGGAAATCATTTTGTTTAGGAATTTGCGCTAAGTCAATCCTCTGTTCATCCGCTGTACATTCAGCAACAAGCAGATTTATGAGTGGCATACAAAATTCTTGAAAACTGATTGCATATGGAACGGGAAAGAACACTGGTCGCCCACGCACGTCTGATTAAAATGTCAAGCGTGTCCGAGATGTGTTCACACGGATTCCTGGGAAGCTCGCGAGACAGGTAGGCCAGGAACTTCAACTTCCTCAAACAACTGTGTGGCGTGTTCTGAAACGACGCCTACATATGAAGCCTTACAAGTTGCAGCTACTGCAGCAATCGAGTACCGGCGACATTAACAGAAGGTACGAATTTTGCAGTTCAGTCTCCCATGGTATGGCAGAGGATGCCTTTTCCGAACGACTGATGTTTTCGGAAGAATCGACGTTTCATCTACCGGGTAAAGTAAACCGCCATAATGTAAGAGTTTGGGGATCACAAAAACCTGGTGGCGTCGTCGGACATGAAAGAGTCTCACCGAAACTGAATGTGTTTTGTGCCGTTTCTGTTCACAAGGTTTATGAACATTTCCTTTTTGAGGAGGAAACTAACACCTGTCATGCGTGTATACGCTGCAAAATTGTTTGTTTCCTCAGCTTCACGAAGATTACAATGATATGTACAACGGCGCCCCGCCACCCTTTCATCTTGAGTTGCGGTGTTACTTAACGCTATTCCACAGCGTTGGATTGTAAGAGATAGACAACAAGATCTCGTGCATTGTTTTTGGCCTCCCAGGTCAAAAGACCTCACACCTTGCGATTTTTTTTTCCTATTGAGGTACATAACAGACAGTCTTTGTCCCACCTATGGCAGCTACTCTTGACTGCAAAATCGAATCGATGAACCTGTCGATTCTATAAACGGGACTTGTTGATTCATTTGTGGAATGAAACTGACTAACGTTTCGATGTTTCACGAGCAACGCATGGTGATCGTGTTGAGTGTGGTTTGTGCGAACATAAAATTTTCAATATTCCTCTATCCGGTGACATGCACAACACGTTTCTATCATTCACGGTTTGTAATAAACAACTGAAACCTTTTCTTTCTTTTTGAATTATACTGTATAATGAATTACAAGACCGTACCCAGATTGAGGGTCTTTGCGTCGAAGGCAAATTTAGAGAGAGCGGTGTGAGGGAATACAATAAGTTAGGAAAAAAGGTAGCAAAACAATGGGTTACATTACAAATATCCTGGAATTGGGACGGTCTGTTTTCTGTGAAAAGATGGCGGCGAGTAGTTTTTTCCCTTTCCAAAAGAAGGTGGTAGGCCCAATAATGTTAGAAAATTATTATGTAAATTGAAAGCAACTTTTCTTGCTCCAATTACCTAGGATGAAATTCATTCATTGTATCCACTTTTGTACCTTATTATCAACCATAGAGAATTTTGTTGTCAACATCGAACTGAATAGGCAATTTCTCACGTAGACAACGAGCGTGCAGCAAAATTTTACCACTGTTGACACGAAAAGTTTCAGCCGGATATCAGTTTTTAGGACAATCCTGAAATTCGATAATGTTTATTTGGAACACAGTTAATTGGAGACACCTTAAAACACACAATTCAAATTCTAATCACTCGGCTGCATATATGCAAAGCGACCTATTAATGAACAAATTACTCTTTTCTTGCAACGCACATATCTACATCATTTATACCACAAGACTTCTGACCTCTGAGCATATTCACCTGCTCTGAGATACATTTCGCGATCTCAAAGGTCGTAAATGCAATTAAGACTCATTGAGGTACTATATGCGTTGAAATTAAAAAGGGCTAAGGGAGAAATTGAGGCTTCTTTTTTCACATTATTTTACCTTCAAGTTTTAGAACTGAATAACAATTTGTAGTTTAAGTGTGATATTCTAAGCTTGTGGTCTCAGCCCAAACCACTCTTATCAGAATAGCACTGAAGCACTGAAGGTTGGGCTCAAAGCGGAACAGCTATTATGCATGGAGAAGCGTCAAGGTTCATGGCAAGCAATTTTTCTCAGCCCCTTTTCTCATGTATGGAAAACTATGGACGGAAGCTTAAGGTTTAAAGCCCCGTTGACGATAGGTTCAATTAGGTGTGAAAAACACGCTCTGAGTAACCAATGATCTGACAGGAGAATGGCCGCGGCCTTAATGAAAGGATCACCTTAACATTCATCTTGCCGGTTTTTGGGAAAACTTTCGGAACCCTTAAATCTGGACGGCCTGGCAGCGATCTGAAGCTATCCCACCATAATGAGAGTCCAGTGCTTTCAACTACTATGCGATATCACTCGGTCCTCGCCGAATGGAGTTTGTTTTTTGTGAACTTGTTTTCTATTCAGAAGTAACATTGAAGTCTGCACATGTCATGTTGAAGTCACGAAAACAGCAGTAACTTAGCGTCAAACTAGGCTTCCACATTTCTCCAAGTCCTTCCACGCGAAATGGAAGACAGATACTGTATAACGTCCTGCCGACAATAAGGCAATTGGAGACGAAGCTCAAGCTAGGACTGGGGAACGATAGGAAAGGAAATCGGCCGTGTTCTTACTTCGAGAACCATACCAGCTTTTCCCTTACGCGATTAAGGGACCCCAATGGGAAACCTAAATATGGAATACTATAAGACATTTTGAACGCACTTCTACTTGTGAATATGGAGACAGGGCTCACTTGCCTCTTTATAGGGAGGGGTGGACTGTCATTTCAATATTAAATAGCCCATAAAATATGATCAAACTTCACATTTTCGTGTACAAAAAATGTGTCATCTGGCAAAACTCAAAGAACCGAAAACGTTTCTAGGATTAAAGGAGGGGGGGGGGGGGGGGAAGGTAGTCATCAAAAGACAAAGTCAATACCCTTGCCTAAATAGGCAAGAAGGACCAGAAAAAAAATTATCTACAAATTATTCAGCTGCCAGGATTTAAACTGTGAATACAGGATTCATCATGCCAACATGAAGGTGGCACTCCAAGAGGAAGAAGAATTAAGTTTAACTTTCTGTCAGTTGTGATGTTTTTAGAGGCTGAGCACAAGATCAGATTGGGGACGGAATTGGGCTATGCTTTCTCCAAGGAACTGTTCCAACATTTGGCTTAAACAATTTAGAGGCCAGGAAAGGATTCAAGCCCAAGATGTCAGTCAAGCCTTAACTAATGTGTCACCTCACTGTGTTTAAGAAGAGAGTCCATCATATATCACCTGTGTTCCTCTAATGAAAATGGAGTCCCACTCCTGCTACTGAGATAAGACAAAAAATAAAAGGCAAACTCAAAAACGTGTGAGCAGTAGCATGCAAGGGCTTTGCAAACTACTTAACCACACATAGGCTTTGGTGAGCAAGGCACATAAATGTCACATCTATAGCTCATAAACCAAAATTATTTCTTGGTACCAACGTGATGCAGACACTTGTCAGTTCCACCCATGAACTGAGCATAGATAAAATTACTTTCTACAGCTATCTGTATTTTTTTTCCACGATGGGCTTTCTTTATAGTCGTTTAATTTTTTCTCGTATAGATTCCTGGTGTATATAACAAGTGATTTCCTACAGAACAAGAATTCCTCGCTGTAACACAAAATGACAGACATCTGATAACTTTGCAGTTAAGTCTGTTCAAATCTGTTATAAGACACTGTGTGGTGGCAAATACTTTGCAGTGTATAGGAGTTTAAAAGCAGTGACTAGTGAAATTGCTGGTGGTTTTGCTCAGCTACAAACTAATGGAGGTCCAAATGTGTTAAAGAGGTCATTTTGGTTTTGGGTGTTAGTTGGCATATTTTCCTGGAAGTTCACTGATGACTGCTGCAGTTGTAGCTGGTTCATGTTGGAACAGTGGGAGACAACAGAACAGTTCAGGATGTTGTACCAGTAGTTAAGCCATTTTCCTACTTTTTAATTTCATACAATTTTACAAGTGCAAATAAAGTTCTTGGTAAATAATCAATAACTAATCTGATATTTTTCTTGCTGGCTTAATTCTCTAATTTGGTATCATATTGTGCCCAAATACCTATAGTGTGAATACATTGTGGACATCTTTTTGTTCCTATGAATATGTTTTTTTGTATAGCTATATTACTTCCAGATTTGAATATCAAAATTATAAGGAAAAGCTAGACTGCTATTTACCATAAAGATGGCACGTTAGTGACAGACAGGAACAACGAAAAGACACTTACACATTAGCTTTTGGCTAAAGCCTTTGCCAGAAAAGGAAAAACACACACACACACACACACACACACACACACACACACACACACACACACACACACACACAGAGAGAGAGAGAGAGAGAGAGAGAGAGAGAGAGAGAGAGAGAGAGAGAGAGACTGATTTTGGCTGAAAGCTAATGGGTAAGTGTCTTCATTGTGCCTGTCTACAACTCAATATGTCATCTTGACAGTGAATAGCTATCTACCTCTTCCTTATATTATTGATTTTACTTCCACATTTTTCAGTTGACATGTTCCTCCTCCTTCTTACTCAGGAGAATCATGTCTGCTAAGATTCTTCAATCATTGACTACATTTATCTTTTCTCGTGTCTACTGCCACATACACCTTGGGAATCATTCACAGAATTCTCTGCCTGCAGAACAGCCCATGGAGATGCTTTTAATACTTGTATTCTATGCCATCATCTAAGGTTTAAGTTCAGTAAGTGCTGAACTAATTTGAAGGTCCAAGGTTCAGTAGCAGCCACGGCAAAGACACTCCAGAAGTTTACACAAACAGAGAATTCCAAAGTTCAGATTTCCCTTATTCTGACCCAAATAGAGGGTTGAGGAGCAGACAGAGGTTCAGAGAATTCTTGTTACTGAGAAGTGAAACTGAACCTGAATGCAGAAGTTCTAAAAACTGCCAATAATGGATGGCTATGCCCTGCCAAAAGAAACCACTCCATTATCACTACAAGCACAAATTAATATATGGACAGTGCTATTATTCTGCAAGCAAAATTAAGGAAGAAAGGAAGGCTCTTGTTTAGTAACTCACTGATATATAAGCCACTAGACACTTTGCTCAACTATACAAAGACAAGGAGAAAGACTATTTGTTAGAAGGAATCTTCACGGTGTAGATCAAAAAGATTTTGTTAGTAAAAAATCAAATTCGTTGGCTGGAAATTCCAGCTCCTCCCAAATATAAGTTATTTTGACTGCTGACCTATTTTGCTCAATGTTAAGCAAAAATGAAAGCACTGAAACCTACTGTTGTGCATATTTCCACTCCATAGGGCAATCCAATAAATATGAAATATCAGAGAAAAACATGAGGACATTTAGGAATCGGTAAATAAGAGGACACGATACAAATCTGGAATTCACTGACTCAAATGTCGTATGAGAGGACTGACAAAGGCATATTCAACGAAGAAGAAAAGTGTAGGCTGGTGCAAAGTAATGAGAAATGACAAACTGTAGGAGTCTCCAAAAGTCATCAGAGATATTCTTGGTAAAGACCAGCAGACATCAGATATCACATTGGCTGGATCGTGGTCACAATAAGCTTTTGAAACTAGATGCTACACAAAGAGATACCAACTTATGGAAATTCAAAGCAGAAGGCAATCATGTTGAAACTGAAGGAAGAAACGGTGGTGTATACTGAACAGTAAAGCACAAGGTCTGTTCAAAAAATTCTGGAATTTTGTCCACAAAATTTTTCTACACTTACCTTTTACTTATTGCGCATGATCTCCTTCGAAATATTCTCTTCCACAACTGATACACCACTCCCAACATTGTTTCCACTTCCAGAATCAGTTTTGGTATGCCTCTTGCTGGATAGTGTCAAGTGCAATCTGCGAATTGTCTTTTATCTCATCTAACTTTACACACCTTTGTGCTTTCAACAAGGTTTTCAACTTTGAAAAAAGTTTGCAGGGACCAGGTCTGGCAAGTATGGAGGATGAGGCAGTGATTTCGGTTTTTTGTACAATAGTCATGCACCAACAGGGATGAATGTGCGGCTGCATATCATGATGCAAAGAGCAATGAATTGTCTCACCACGTTTTAGGCCATTTCCTTCTCACATTTTCTCACAGGCATCCAACACGTTCCAACAGTACCACCAATTAACAGTTTGTCCCTACGGCATGAATTCCTGATGAACTAATCTTTCAAAATCAAAGAAAACTTTTAGCATGGTTTTGACATTTGACCTGATCTTACAAGCTTTTTTCTTTTATCTTGGAGATCTTTTTTTTTTTTTATCTTTCCTGATCCATTGTGAAGATTTATCCTTGGTCTCAGCATCATAACCTCAGACTAATGTCTCATCACCAGTTATGATTCTCTTAAGGAACATCTCGTTCTCATTTGTGTGGTCCAAAAGCTCTTCACAGATTGTGAGGCGAAGGTCTTTCTGGTCCTGACTCATGAGCTGTGGGAAGAACTTGGCAACAACATGATGCATTCTATGATGTCGTGTCAGTATTTCAAGACAATACAACTGACATGTTGTAATCTTCTGCAATCTCTCGAACAGTCACTCTTTAATTGCATGCACAATTCCATTGACGTCCCTGACATGAGCGTTGTTGGTGAGGTGTCAGAGTGTCCTGAATGAGGGTCACCTTTAACTTCCGTCCCGTCATTTGTAAACCGTGTGAATCGAGTATGGCTTAAGCACTCATCACTGTGGGCTTCCGAGCATCATTTGATGTGTCTCTGAAGGTTTTCTTGAGTTTCAGGCAAAATTTAATGTAAACGCTTTGCTCTTCTAACTCTGCCATCTTGAAATTTGCAAACCGTACAACCTAACATTCTACTCAATACATCAATGAACAAGAACTGCCATACAACAGTGAAGCTTCCAGCAGTTACACGTTAAACACAGGCTTATGCGGAGATACCAACCACATTTCACTGCAACACACCATTGGTGTGAAATTATGAATGTTCAAGAATTTTTTTGAATAGACCACATAATGTAAAACCCAATGGCATGATTGGCTGTGGGATCCCAAATGGTGGCTTCAGCCACCTGAATTAGGAAGTTATTTTCTATCTTTTGCACCTGTGAACACCTTTCCTTCATGAAGTGAGAACTCTGTATGTCATTGAAATGTTATTTCCTCCCTCCTCTCTCTAATTGTCTGCAAAAAGAAAATTCAAGAAATTAGAGCTAATACAGAGGTTTGCAGGCAATTGCTCTTGCAATGTGCCATTTGTGAATGGAACATGGAAGGAGGTGACCAGTTAGTGGCACTAGAAGTACCCTCCACCACACACCATCAGGTGGCTTATGGAGTATTGATGAATATGTAGAAGTGTACCTGACTGTAATTGTGTGTATTAGTGTGATGTCACGTATATGCTGGATGATGAGAAAAGGGAGAGGGTGTCAGTGCAGTCTACTCCTCTCGAATATCCCAGAGGAGGCGACCAAGCTCAACATTCCCATCTAATGGGCAGATCACTGACAGTGTCACATTACCTCACTTCATGAGACACTATGGGAGTGTTTTGAATTGAATCCACAACCCTGGCATGAAGACTGGTGATCAGACACTTCACACCATCACACTCCTGTCTCCTCCGTCACAAAGGCACAGGGAAACCTGACAACCACACGTGGCATGACTGGACCATCACCCATTCACGTACTGACTGCTATGTCTAATGGCGCTTGCCTTTGGTGAACTGGTGGGAACTGGAGTATTCACTGTGACACTGCTGTTGACAACAGGACAATGAATTGTTTTGTGGAAATGAGAATAAAAATTAATGTTTCATGACAAACGAAAATTTTACAGGACAACGAATTGTTGTTTTGTGGAAATGAGAATAAAAATTAATGTTTCATGACAAACGAAAATTTTCTGACCAGATTTCACCTATATCATTTAATATGACTACAGCTTCATTATTGCATCCCTTTTATTCAGTTTACAGAATCTGTTTAAACTGATGAGAACAAAAAGGTGTTAAAATCATAAGTGCAGATGAGGTATCACGTAATTTAAAAGAAATGTGATGGATCATCAGGAAGTTCACTGAAAATCTGTATGTTGGAGAACTGCTCTGCTACATCTCATTGGAAGAGAAAGCACTTTTGCTTGAGGATAAAAGGGAGAGGAGAGGGAGGGAGAGGAGGGGGAACATTAGAGTTTAATGTCCCATCAATGATGGGGACATTAAAGATGGACCCAAAGCTTCAATTCACAAGGATAGGGGAAAAAAATCTATGTTCTCTTCAAAGAAACCACCCAAGAATTTTTCTTATATAATTTAAGTAAGCAATCTAAATGTGGATCTGAATGTCTATATGGAGATTTGAACTCTGCTGCTCCTGAATATAAAATCAGTGCCTTCACCACTTAATCTTTAGGAGGGGGCTGAGGGTGAAAGTCAGCAGTCTGACACAAAAGTCAACTAAATACCCGATTCTCACAAAAGAAAGCTAGTACTGATGAAATGCCTTCAGAGTTACTAATATTTGTCAACAGAATGACAACAACAAAATCATCGACCATAAACTTTGGTAAATGGCTTCTCCTGGACAAAATGGTATTTCTATGAGGAATTTGGGAATACAATCAGCTACATCAAATCCCATAATAATGTTGTTGGGCGGGTGGGTTGTTTGGTCAGTGGAGGGGACTAAACAGCAAGGTCATCGGTCCCAGGATATAAGGTGGCAGAAACCAAGGGAGAAAATACACAAATAGCACAGTGCAGTAAAGGGGAAGTGAAAAAGGGTAAACAAAGAGGTAAGAGGAACACTGGGACAGCAGAAAGAGTAAAGAACAGAAAGGGGGGAAAGACGAGAGCAGAGGCTATTCAGAGACGCTCAGTGCATTGGGGCACCAGCACCGCCACCAACCCTTCCCGATCTCCACACCATATTCAACATGCATCAAGGAAAACACCAGGGCAAGCATACACATAAAAATGGAAAATAAAACAGCACAAAATACCAAACAAAATGCAGGGAAAAAGGGGGGAGAACCTGGCCGGTGTGGGGACAAGGCCGAGGACTCCATAACAAAGGCCAATGCTAATCAAGGGATTCCAACTCAATAGGGAAATTTGGATACTTAAACCTGGGAGGACAAACTACTTTTGTGAAGAAAACGGATGACAGATGTAACCAAGCGTCGGCCATCTAGTAGTAAGCAGGACAAAAAGGGTCAGAGGGTGTAATCAGTACGAAGGGTCAAAAGGCGGGGATGTCCTGCAAAATACAGACCACCATGAGGGGGTCCCTGCAAGTACAAAATGGGGGCAGGAGGGGACAGGCAGCTCATTGTGGAGTGAAAAACCATGGGTCAACCTAGTACAGCCAATAAGAAGATGGTAGATTTCTGCTAGGAGAGGCAGAGGGAAGAACTCCACGTGATGAGAATCTCCTTAATTGCATGAAGCATATTAGACAGTGAGTACAAATGGATTTGACGTACAGTTGCAAATCCACCCCTGTGAGGTCACAGAGAATGGAGTGCAGAAGGCCACCCTCACATCTCCCTCCCAGACAGACGATTGACAAGTTCTTTACATAGGATACCCAAGAGGCTGGGGCCACAAAGGAAACCAACCCAACAAGCAGCAGTGCCAAGATCGGCAAGAAAATCACGGATGGCAGAGACCTAGGGGTGGAAGGAGAAACACCAAGCGACAGGCTGACAGCCACTCATTGAGTCCGTACATACAAAATTCAGGACCATTTGATAAAGCAGTGGGCCCGATAGATGGCCATTAATTCTGCAGTAAACACCCCCCATGTGGTAGGCAAGGGAGAGTGTTCTGGGTCAACAGGAGACATGAAAACATATGCCAAAGGATTGGCAGATTTAGAGCCATCAGTGTAAAGAAACAGAACACCTGAAACTCTGGTAAGAGCTGGTGCAACAAACAATGGAACACCATGGGAGTGATGGATGCTTTCGGATTCTCAAAGCGATCTATTCGAATCTGGGGCTGAGGAATTAACAAAGTGTGTGTGTGTGTGTGTGGGGGGGGGGGGGGGGGGGGGTCAGGAGTTACAAGAGAAGGTGGGGAAGAGGACAAGAAAGGGAGTTGGCAACTGCGGCAGAGAGAAGCAGACAGAGCCCAACTGGTAAACCTACCTAAGGGGGCGAGCAGCAGCCGAGCGAAAAAGAAAAAAATTAATAAAAAAAAAAAAATTCTGTGATGGGATGGCAGCACTGAGAAAAGGCCTGCTGATCTGCGGTTTCCAATCAAAGCAGATGATTGATTGGAGACTGTGGAGACTGTTTCTCGCAAAATCGCCCTGGTAAGGAAATAAAAGGTCCCAAGATTTGAGGACCCAACTGAGCCGACAAACCACCATCTGTTCAAATAACTTGCAAGTGACACTGGTCAGACTGATTGGATAGTAACTATCAAGGGACAATGGATCGTTCCTGGGTGTAAAGACAGAAACAAAACTACTGCCTCTCCATTGAAACAGGAAAATGCCTTGAAGCCTAATACAGTTAAACACCTTGAGGAGATACTGTCACTTTGGAGGATTCAGGTGTTTAAGCAATTGGTTATGGAAGGTATCCAGGCCAGGAGCCCACTGTTTCCAGAGGAGGAAGGCGGATGGACAGGGGTCTGATGCTGTCGCAAAATAGATCTGGAGGTGTTCCGCAACAACTGATGGATTCATACAAGGGCCAACTGGAAAGGCAAGGCCCGGTATGTAAGACTGCCACTGAGAACCTTGCATGGTGCAGAGTGTAGCCCACACCCATGACGAAGGGACAGAAGGACCTAAGGAGGAGACAAAGCATTTCCAACACACCCTGTTTGATAACTAATGGGCTGTAGCATTTATAGGTAATAAGATCGGTGGAGGCTGGATGTCACTTAAGATGTAGCAACGTGCGACAACAATCATGGATGGTGGTAGCAATGACTGCGCTCCACCACAAAACTAACTGTCAGTGAACAAGACCCTCTGAGCAGGGAACAGCAATGCCGACAGCATGAATTAGAGAAGATCCAAAGAAGAGCGGCGCGTTTCGTCACAGGGTTATTTGGTAACCGTGATAGCGTTACGGAGATGTTTAGCAAACTCAAGTGGCAGACTCTGGAAGAGAGGCGCTCTGCATCGCGGTGTAGCTTGCTCGCCAGGTTTCGAGAGGGTGCATTTCTGGATGAGGTATCGAGTATATTGCTTCCCCCTACTTATACCTCCCAAGGAGATCACGAATGTAAAATTAGAGAGATTAGAGCGCGCACGGAGGCTTTCAGACAGTCGTTCTTCCCGCGAACCATACGCGACTGGAACAGGAAAGGGAGGTAATGACAGTGGCACGTAAAGTGCCCTCCGCCACACACCGTTAGGTGGCTTGCGGAGTATGAATGTAGATGTAGATGTAGATCGGACAGATCACGAATGAATTCGTCAATTACAATCTGATAAAGAAGGTGCAAACATGACCTGGGAGGTATATAGAGGCCAGTCAGCATGATGGAATGCCCAGTAGGCTAACCTGGCCATCAGGTGATGGGAATGGGATGAGAGAATCAATGGAAAATGGTCACCACCACAGAGGTCAATGTGTGGCAACCAGTGTAAGGAAGGTAGAAGGGGAGGGGAAGTGAGTGAAAGATCTATAGCATAGACAGTGCCATATGTGACACTAAAATGAGTAGGGGGACTATAATTAAGAAGGCTCATGTCACGGTCCGCAAGAAATTCATCTATGAGGAGCCCCTGATTAGATGAGATAGCCCAGCCCCATAAAGGATGATGGACATTAAAACCCCCATGGAGGAAGGAGGGAGTTGCTGAAGGAGAACAGTTGAGGCAGCAGGTGCAGGTGGCCTGTAATGAGGCAGACAGAGATTGCAGACTGCAACCTGACCACAGAGTCCAAGTGCACCCTAACAGCAGCTGCTTCCAATGTGGTATTGAAGGGGGGGGGGGGGGGACGTACTAATAATGGCAATACAAACCAATGTACAAATGCCACCGGAAGCCCTCAAAGGGCTGCCCCAGTTCCGATAGAATGCATGGAACCCACGAACGGTCAGTGAATGAGCATCAGTAAAATGAGATTCCTGGAGAATGACATAAGCTACTGAGTAAAAGGAAATTAGGGATTGCAATTCCAATACGTGACGGTATTATCCATTAAAGTTCCAATGAATAAGCGGAGAAGGGGCCAATTATGCTGCCATGTCACCATCTGTCACCAACAAAGAAGGGCCGACATCCTTAAGAAAGAAGCTAGATTCAGGCTGCGAGGTGAGGAGATGGCACCTCTTGAGCACTGGAGATTCCTTGTCCTGGGACTTTTATGTTCTCCTCGTTCTTGTTCTTCTTCACTTTCGTAGGTCAAGGACGGCAGGCTTCGGCACGATCCAGAACAGAGAGAGTGGGTGGCCTCAGAATGCATGGACTGTGGGTCCTGCAGCCAAGTTGTGGCAGCAGGCCTCTGGCTTGAGAGATGCCAAGGAGAGGAGTCTCAGGAGGGAGGCCCACCACTGGCAGGTGTCAAGAAGGGGGACACTTCTCCAATGTTGTGAAACTTCTCTATGGGTGTGAAACACTGTAGGTTACTGAACAACTACTGAGATAGCAGCAAATTTTTATCATCAAAGGCCTCCAATCATTGCTGTTAGGTGGCCAAATCTCACATCAAAACAGGCCTTCTGGTACCCCACTTAGAGTACAACAATTGTTATCGTAATGAGCAAGTGAAAAAGCATGCTGGATTGGATATACTCTGAAAACCAGAATGTGGTATCACACACAAGATCCAACTATAAGTCTGTCGGCAAGTGAATGAAGAATCAAAGACACTACATCGAGGAAAACAAGCAAGAAAGAAATCGAACAATGACACAAACATCGACAGTTACTTTCAGCATTTGTACAAGACTGAACTGAATGAAAAACCCTTATATTTAAATGAGGAATAAAAGTGTGCAGTTAGAAAACTTAATCTTAATCCCCAAGTCTATGACAACGAACAAACAGCTTATGGAAAACATGCTGGCAAGGATTTATAATTTCATTGTTGCCACTAATACATCATCACTGCCTTTAAATGGCTTACTAGAATAAAGTAAGTTTAGGAAACCATGCAAGCCACCAGATTATTCTTTGAAATGTGATATACTGCTTTATGTGGGTGGCACTTACGGTGTTTCTGTCTGTACCCTTTACTGCTGTTCTGTTTTGACATGTGACATTTCTGTTGGGACTTTTTCTTGGTAACACAGCCTAAGGTCTGGATTGGTTTGGACAGTGACAGTTTGGTTGAGAGTTGCGTATTCCATAATTACACTTATATCTTGAGATGAAAACCTCCATTTTACCACTGTGGTCTGATATTTTAAAGTTTTTAATAAGTTTGAAGGCATTATTAACATGAATATTCCTGGCCAAACTCCACATTGCTGCAGAGGTCATTCTATTTGGTCAGTTTTTATTTTGCTAATGTTGCTGCGTGGTTAGTGTCATTGTCACTTCTCGATACTCATAACTCAGCAATGCTAATGATGTCATCAGCATAATATTGGGTCTTTAGCTAATCACAATGACACACAGGAAAGTGGCCAAGAATATTTAGAAAACACTGTCTGATGATCAGCAGGGCTCCACTATTATTCTGAAAGCAATTTGAGTTCTATTTTAGCAATGAAACAATAAACCATGTATCTTTTAAAACATTTGATTTGTGCATATAGACGGAGCCTTGTACAATAAAACATCATATAAGATACACAGAACTCTGAAGGAGAACAGAGCTAAGTACAGGGTAATTCTTCAAATCTACATGAACTAAGTGGGGTAGTGAAAGGAAAGTGAAAAGGTAAGCTTGTGTTAAAAGAACAATGCAATGTTTCATGTTGTAGCACAAACATACTTTATAAAATAACAAAAAGTTCAAAGGGAACCATGTATCAATGAAATGGCTTCCTATACCTATGTTCTTGCTGAAAGTAAAAGGTATTTCAAGAAATGTCAATTGTCATATAGGACTGCTTGCAGCTTTATCAAAATTCACAGAGGGCAACTGCAAAAAAATTGACTTGATGGATCTACACACTAACAAAAAATTAAAGGAAACAGGTACAATATTCACATGTAGGAGATAAACAGACACAAACTAGCCAATCATTGAAGATCTGATTCATAAAGCAAAACAGTACATATAACTTAGCATTAAAACTTGCTTGTGACTGATGATTATGCTTCTGAAACTAGATTTCTTTCTTTGCACAGCACACCTTCACCAAAAGGACACATAAATTGACAGGATAACTAGAACTAGGTCACATCAGCAACAGGAAAGTAACTAATAATGAGAAAGCTTTAATCATATAATACCATAGATCACCAAGGTGCACCTGCACACAGTGTATGGAGAGGGCAACAGCATGAACAAACTTATGTTTGACTCCTGTGACCACATACTGCAATAGTAATACATTTATGCCTCTATTGTCTTATCCTCATAAAACCTCGATATACATTCTTTGTGTATATTTGAGCTATTTATTTTCACTGGATTATGAATTATGGCAAATCTTACATCATTATCAGATGATCTCTGGATGAATAAATGAAAACAGTGCTTCCAATGTGTTTAAAGCTAAAAACTTTTATTCTCAATGTGCAGTTTCTCACCAACAGAAACAAAAATAACTGGTTGCACTCCACAGTGCTTTACTTGGCATGAATGTGTTAAAGCCGTACTTCTGCACATCTTGTGAATTGACTTATCCAAACTTATCAGGGGGCGTACAGTTGAAAATGGAATACAAGCCACTTAATTGTAGGCACTTTCACCCTAATAAAGATTTTTGGGTAGTTTGTGGTAAACAAAATTTACGAACAACTGTCACTTTCGGCATTCGCTTGGTAGTTTCTCCCGTTTCCCAAAGACACAGTCGCGGGAACAAGACAAGAATCTCACAGTCGGCACATTGCTTTAACAGTTCAAAAAAATGAATGACGTTTGTTGTGACTATGCAATCCATTTCTATAATTTTCTTTCCATTCGGTTACAAGTAACCATATGGAGGTAATATACGTTGTTGCATGCCTCCACTTCCCAATGGTACACTAAGTTTTCCTAGTTCCAGAAAACTGTTACTATGTAAACGAAACAGTGAAAAATACGAGGAACATTCTCCAGCGGAGCAACTGGTCAAGAATGTCGCGCCAGACTTCGCTAATAACGTACCTATATTGGCTTGAAATGTAATCCTCACTAAGCTGAAAAAGAGCAGCACTGGGCCTACTCATTTTTCTAATTCGTAAAGTAATCACAGAAATATATTTTTCCAGGGCTAACGTCAAAGAGTAAACAGGTTTATCCCTCAAAATATACTCCCGCAATGGATAAATTATACGGCTATTCTGTCTCAAACGAGCAGCACTGTTATACACAAATGCAGGTCGGTTAGTTCTTACCTCAGTCTTCCTTAACGTCAGCAAATTTACCTCCAAAATTGCTTTGAAAGCAATAGGAGGGTAGTTCCAAAGCCTCAACGAAATTTACTGCTTCCGCATACAGAATGTTTGAACATAACACTGACGAAACAACGCTGGTGCACGAGCCAGTAATCCAGGGATCCACAGCCTCGCCGTCATTAAATGTTCTCACACATCTGGTACCGGCTATAAACAAAACAGACGTTACAGCACAGATGCCTATGTCCAATCGTAGCAAAGAACTATCAATGAAGATATAAAACGTCATTTCTGCTCATTTGTTTTCCGATGAAAGGAAGTTATCATTGTCGCAATTTCTCTGTTCGCCGAACTGCTGGAAACATTATTAAAACATTTATTTCCTGTCGATCAGACAGACTTGCGTTCTATATATGATTATCAGCTCGTGACCAGACATAACCTTTGCGTGATTGTGAACCTTCTAAATTATTTACGGACGTTGCGTTTAAGTAGCTGGAGAATCGTAACTCGATTTTGGACGAGGAACATTATTCTTGACCTTTCTCAATTATTTATTTGATGTTTACTCAATACATTTCCGTGATTCGACAAGTGCCCTGCTTATGAAAAGAAACATTGGCTAAACTGCGGTCCGCGTATAGTCTGTGAATGTAAACAGTACTGTCAGGACACGTGAAATAAACAAGTTGTTTGTTGACGAACATGTTGCGAAGTTACTTCAGTGTTTATTGTAATGATTGTTTTCGTTTGAATGCAGTTGCCCTTAAGCTGCAGCAACGAAGCTTTCATGTACGTTGACATTGGTATTTCAGCATTGAACCACTTATTTAATGTGTGGTTGTGAAGGTATACATCAGATTTCAGGGAAAGAAACCATTAGAGAAGCATTTTTTTAAAAAAATACTAAAGTAAACCTCAAATCTTCTGAAGATGAATATGCATGATGTCATATTTTTTTTTTTAATTTGCTGAATTTGAGTTATGGTCATGTACCAATTTTTAACAATTTTTTGCGATACTAACCAATTTGAAGATTAGGATGACATGCCGGGAAAAAAAGGTGGTGGCCTGCATCTCAATAAGAAAGGAAACGAAAGGGTAAATTGGCCGGGAAGATACTAAACTTTAAGCGGGGAGGGAGCAATGAAACATACAGGAGTACCTCATTTTTAGGCTAAAATCAGTGTCCAGTGATTCAACATTGAACGAAATTAAGCTTGATGAAGAGCTCAGACAGGCAGGGGCTAGAGATGTTAAAATATCAGAAGACCCTCATCAAAATACAGTGGTAAATTCATCTGAATATTAGGGAATTAAAAAACAAAGTAGGTGAGCTTGTTTGTTTAGAAGATTTAAAAACTGAGGATAGAATAGATGTATTACGCTTGTCTGAACATCATATGGTCACAGGTATGGAAAAGGTCAACATAGTTACATATAAGTTTTCAGCACTTGCAAGTAGAGACACTAAGAGTTTAGAAATAAAGATAAATTACACAAAACAACATTAAAAATCTAGATAATATTTTTGTAGATCAAGATATATTTAATCAATAACTTTTTCTGTTAAGGTTGGTCATTCTGGTCATGATGCACAACTTGTTACAATATTTGACATAGCTCCCTACAGTAATACAAAACAGTCCTCCAAAATAGTGCAGTCAGTTAACAGTTTAACAACTGCAAATTTTAAGAAAAGCTTGCAACAGTTAGACAGGGATGAAGTGTAAACGGAACCTGATGCTACTTTAAAATTTAACGTTTTTCATGGTACCTTTATGAATATATTTGAATACAGTTTCCCCTAAGAAGACAGTGAATTATAATTGTAGCGTAATATTTAAAATCCATGGCTTACTATAGGGATAAAAATATCTAGTAAACAGAAAGGGGAAATGTATCTTACAGCTAGAAGGTACTTACCTCGCCTACTACTGAAATTGCGAAAATGAAAAAGACACTGACAAGTGAAAGCTCCCGTGTAATTGGTGGTATTTCCAACAGAATACAAATACTACATTAATACAACATTACATGTACAACTAGTACACATTAATAAACAAATAATAGCCATAAATTGTTTATTAATTTAACATTATAAAATTCTGTTTCATTCTGAGAGGTATTCATTTACAGAGTAGAAACTGTGGGCCATCAGAAATGACTTCAGGTTTTTTTTTTGAACAAGCTGTCTTGTTTTACCAACTTGATGTTGTTATGAAGGTGGTTATATAATTGTGTGCCTCTATGAAGGACACACTTCTGGTATGCTGATGTTCTGGCGTATGAGACATGAATGTTATTGCCAATTCTTGTTGTGTAATTGTGCACAGAGCTGTTCAGCTGATAGGCATTGGATGTTCTTAAATATTCTCTTACTAAGACTATTATTTCAAATATATGTAGGCATGGAAGGTTCAGTATTTTTAGAGTAGGAAAAAGAGAGCGACATGATCCTTGCCTCTTTATGTTGCAGATGATTATGATAGCTCGTTTCTGGGTTTTGAAAACAGATTGAATACAGGGTACATTCCCCCAAAATATTCTTCCACATCGGATTGCTGACTGGAAATGTGCGTGATATGCCTGTATTACTATTTCTCTATTACAGCTTGTGCTTAGTATCCGTAGCATGTAACAGATTGATGAGATTGGTTGTAAGAGCTTTAATGTGTGTTTTCCACTTGAGGTCACGGTGCAGATTCACTACTGGCCATTAAAATTGCTACACCAAGAAGAAATCCAGATAATAAACGGGTATTCATTGGACAAAGATATTATACTAGAACTGACAAGTGATTACATTTTCACGCAATTTGGGTGCATAGATCCTGAGAAATCAGTACCCAGAACAACCACCTCTGGCCGTAATAACGACCTTGATACGCCTGGGCATTGAGTCAAACAGAGCTTGGATGGCGTGTACAGGTACAGCTGTCCATGCAGCTTCAACACGATACCACAGTTCATCAAGAGTAGTGACTGGCGTATTGTGACGAGCCAGTTGCTCGGCCACCATTGACCAGACGTTTTCAATTGGTGAGAGATCTGGAGAATGTGCTGGCCAGGGCAGCAGTCGAATATTTTCTGTATCCAGAAAGGCCCATACAGGACCTGCAACATGCGGTCGTGCATTATCCTGCTGAAATGTAGGGTTTCGCAGGGATCAAATGAAGGGTAGAGCCACAGGTCGTAACACATTTGAAATGTAACGTCCACTGTTCAAAGTGCCGTCAATATGAACAAGAGGTGACTGAGACGTGTAACCAATGGCACCCCATACCATCACGCCAGGTGATACGCCAGTATGGCGATGACGAATACATGCTTCCAATGTGTGTTCACCACGATGACGCCAAACACGGATGTGACCATCATGATGCTGTACACAGAACCTGGATTCATCCGAAAAAATGACGTTTTGCCATTCGTGCACCCAGGTTTGTCATTGAGTACACCGTCGCAGGCACTCCTGTCTGTGATGCAGCGTCTAGGGTAACCACAGCCATGGTCTCTCCGAGCCGATAATCCATGCTGCTGCAAACATCGTTGAACTGTTGGTGCAGATGGTTGTTGTCTTGCAAACGTCCCCATCTGTTGACTCAGGGATCCAGACGTGGCTGCACGATCCATTACAGCCATGCGGGTAAGATGCCTGTCATCTCGACTGCTAGTGATACGAAGCCGTTGGGATCCAGCACGGTGTTCCGTATTATCCTCCTGAACCCACCGATTGCATATTCTGCTAACAGTCATTGGATCTCGACCAACGCGAGCAGCAATGTCACGATACGATAAACCGCAATTGTGATAGGCTACAATCCGACCATTATCAAAGTCGGAAACATGATGGTACGCATTTCTCCTCCTTACATGAGGAATCACAACAACATTTCACCAGGCAACGCCGATCAACTGCTGTTTGTGTATGAGAAATCTGTTGGAAGCTTTCCTCATGTCAGCTTGTTGTAAGTGTCGCCAACGGCGCCAACCTTGTGTGAATGCTCTGATAAGCTAATCATTTGCATATCACAGCACCTTATTTCTGTCGGTTAAATTTTCGTCTGTAGCACGTCATCTTCCTGGTGTAGCAATTTTAATGGCCAGTAGTGTATATTCCAAGGAACTTAACATCATCAACTAATTTTACAATTTTGTTGTTTATTTTCAATGGGTGTTCATTTTGTTGTTTATAGTGGGATATATGAAAGTTCATGGCCACCGTTTTCCCAGTGTTAATTATAAGGTTTTTTTTTTAATGCATTGTAGTTAATTGAAGCTCTTTTTGGTCTGACCCTGTAATCAAAATACTGGTAGCATCTGCAAATAAATTTTTCTGTTTGGCATGGACAGTGTCTTTAAGGTCATCAATATACAAAAGAAATAGGATAGGACCTAATGTTGATCCTTGTGGCACACCAAATTTAATGGTAGTTTTTTCTGATGTGTATGTTGTTCTTCTTGAAATGTTTTCAGTTATTGTGTCTTGTTTGAGAACAACTTTTTGTTTCCGGCTGGTAAGATATGATGTAATCCATTCATTTCGAATACCTCTAATTCCCTTTCTTTTCAACTTACTTAGTAGTATACCATGATCTAAAATGTCAAATGCTTTAGATAGGTTCGAGAATATTTCGGTAGTCATTTTCTTGTCATATACAGCTTTTAGAATGGAGTGCAAATATTCATAGAGTGCTGTGGTTGTGGATCTAGATTGCCAGAAGCCATGTTGATGATTTGACAGCAATGCGTTTTTAAAAAGGAGGTAGGTTTGATGCTTACAACTACTGCCCAGTCTCACTTCTGACAGCGTTATTGACATTCTTGAAAAAAGTAATATATTCAAGAGTAGCTTCACATATTTGTTCTAACAAAATGTCAGATTGGTTTTCAGAAAGGCTTTTCAACAGGAAATATGCTTTCACTGATCATTTATTAAATGCTCTGAATAACTGAACATCACCCATTGGGATTTCTGTGATCTCTGAGAGGCTTTTGACTGTGCAAAACATGAAATTCTTCTAGATAAGCTTAAGTATTATGCACAAATTGCGTAATTCATATTTAACTGGAAGAATGCAGAAGGTTGAAATCAACAGTAGAGATAGCCTGCAAAAATCAGCAGTCATCTAACTGGGGAGATATCAAGACTGGTGTCCCACAGCGTTCATTCTCGGGTCCCTTATTGTTCTTAATGCATGTTAATGACTTGCCACTCGGTATTCATGAAGATGCAAAGCTATGTCTGTTTGCTGATGCTGTAAGTATAGTAATCACATCCAACAAATTTGTAAATAATATCTTTCAGAAAATTATGAAGTGGTTCTCTCAAATGGACTCTTACTAAATTTTGAGAAAAAAAAATATATATACAGTTCCATAAAGCAAATAGGATAACACCATTGATGACTTTGAACAGAAGCGTGTTGCTAAACTCAGAATATTGAAAATTTCTGGGTTTGTGCATTGATGAGAAATTGAATCGTAAAAAAAAGGAAGAAAAAAAAAAAACAAAAACAAAAAAACGCATTGATGATCTGTTGAAACGTTTAGGTTTAGCTACTAATGCTATTAAGATCAGTAAATTAGCCTAATATGACTATTTTCATTTATTGTGTTCATACAGCATCATACTTTGGGGTAATCCATTACTAAGACAAAAAGTATTCATTGCACAAAAGAGTGTGATCATAATAATAGCTGGAGACCACCCAAGATCACCTTGCAGACATTTATTAGGAACTTAAGATATTCCCAGTACCTTTGAAATATACACTCCTGGAAATTGAAATAAGAACACCGTGAATTCATTGTCCCAGGAAGGGGAAACTTTATTGACACATTCCTGGGGTCAGATACATCACATGATCACACTGACAGAACCACAGGCACATAGACACAGGCAACAGAGCATGCACAATGTCGGCACTAGTACAGTGTATATCCACCTTTCGCAGCAATGCAGGCTGCTATTCTCCCATGGAGACGATCGTAGAGATGCTGGATGTAGTCCTGTGGAACGGCTTGCCATGCCATTTCCACCTGGCGCCTCAGTTGGACCAGCGTTCGTGCTGGACGTGCAGACCGCGTGAGACGACGCTTCATCCAGTCCCAAACATGCTCAATGGGGGACAGATCCGGAGATCTTGCTGGCCAGGGTAGTTGACTTACACCTTCTAGAGCACGTTGGGTGGCACGGGATACATGCGGACGTGCATTGTCCTGTTGGAACAGCAAGTTCCCTTGCCGGTCTAGGAATGGTAGAACGATGGGTTCGATGACGGTGTGGATGTACCGTGCACTATTCAGTGTCCCCTCGACGATCACCAGTGGTGTACGGCCAGTGTAGGAGATCGCTCCCCACACCATGATGCCGGGTGTTGGCCCTGTGTGCCTCGGTCGTATGCAGTCCTGATTGTGGCGCTCACCTGCACGGCGCCAAACACGCATACGACCATCATTGGCACCAAGGCAGAAGCGACTCTCATCGCTGAAGACGACACGTCTCCATTCGTCCCTCCATTCACGCCTGTCGCGACACCACTGGAGGCGGGCTGCACGATGTTGGGGCGTGAGCGGAAGACGGCCTAACGGTGTGCGGGACCGTAGCCCAGCTTCATGGAGACGGTTGCGAATGGTCCTCGCCGATACCCCAGGAGCAACAGTGTCCCTAATTTGCTGGGAAGTGGCGGTGCGGTCCCCTACGGCACTGCGTAGGATCCTACGGTCTTGGCGTGCATCCGTGCGTCGCTGCGGTCCGGTCCCAGGTCGACGGGCACGTGCACCTTCCGCCGACCACTGGCGACAACATCGATGTACTGTGGAGACCTCACGCCCCACGTGTTGAGCAATTCGGCGGTACGTCCACCCGGCCTCCCGCATGCCCACTATACGCCCTCGCTCAAAGTCCGTCAACTGCACATACGGTTCACGTCCACGCTGTCGCGGCATGCTACCAGTGTTAAAGACTGCGATGGAGCTCCGTATGCCACGGCAAACTGGCTGACACTGACGGCGGTGGTGCACAAATGCTGCGCAGCTAGCGCCATTCGACGGCCAACACCGCGGTTCCTGGTGTGTCCGCTGTGCCGTGCGTGTGATCATTGCTTGTACAGCCCTCTCGCAGTGTCCGGAGCAAGTATGGTGGGTCTGACACACCGGTGTCAATGTGTTCTTTTTTCCATTTCCAGGAGTGTATATATTCACTTGTGAAACTTGTTATTGATAACCCATTCCAAATTAAAAACAATAGCAAAGTGTGTAGCGACATCACTAGAAGGAAGGATAATCTTCACTATTCTGGGTTAAATCTGATGTTGGCACAGAAAGGGGTGAATTATGCTGCCACAAAAATGTTGGATCATTTACGAAACAGCATAAAAGTCACAGATAGCTAACTACCATTTTAAAACAAATTAGAAGAATTTGCGAATGACAACTCTTTGTACTCAATATATTAATTTTTAGATATGAAGTAGTAATTGAATGTTAAACTGACCTGACGAAATGTTGTATTCATGATCTATGGAACTAGTATTAATGTGATGTAAAGATCTTTGTCAGCTTACAAGGTTTGATTTGGTGACAAGGTGAATGAAGCCAAAACATATGACTGTGCAATACAGGTTGTAACAGACTGATTTATATCGTAGCCCGATGTCTGCATTCGCACCATATTTAACACATGTTTCGTTATAAAAACTAAAACTGCGAGGTATGCAGATTTTGCATTTTACATGAACCACCACCAGAATGAAAACAAGAGTTTCTGCTAGATTTAAATGTACTCTTTTTCACTGATGTGACCAGTTATAAGTTTTTTAATTAAAGGATTGTTTCACAATGATATAAGATTTGTTATTGTAAAACAAATAAATGCTCAAAATATACACACCTTTGGAATGTATCAGTATGGTTCTATAAGAATAAGACAGGTGGTAGGTCATGACCTTGAAAGGACTACCCTGACATTTGCCTGAAATGGTTTAGGAAAACCCAACTGAGGACGGCCAGACAGAGCAAACTCCATTCTCTAGAATATCGTATCATTGTCGTAGCAACTGCACTACCTCATTTGGTTAGTCCTGTTGTACAGTGTTATTTGATTTAGACAGTTTACACCAAATAACAAAGTTTTCGATTGCACATACCAATGATACCCTCTGGTGAATCTTGGGCCATGAACATGTTGCTATGCCTCTTGCACTACCTTGTGTCTGTTCATAATTAAAGGTATCAGATTTTCAACATATTATAGATAAAATTTGGTGCATCTAACATTTTGTTTAGTCCAGAGGCAGTTATAAAAGTGAATAAAAAGATCAGGTTAAATAACTACAACAAATGCATTTGTTGAAATGTTGATAATCAACTAATTTTTTTGACAGGCAGGCAGACAATGTGGGCTGACAAATTGCCATTCACTTGTAGGTGTCCTATAGTTTTTGAATATGCATTAAGTTAAACATCATGATGGTTTCTTTGAAAAGGTCTCTACCAATTTCTTTTTCCATCGTTACCCAGTCTAAGTTTTGCTGCATCTCTAATGACTGTGTAATCAATAGGAAGTTAAACCCTGATCTTTCTTCCTTTTTATCAGTCCATTCAACATCACACTGCTCTCAGAGAAAGCTTTGCTGATCTGCTCCGCATCCCACAGTCCAAAAACTATTACCAAAGATACCTCCAAACTTCCAGCATTATCATCTACATAGTCTCCAGAGACATGGTCCCCGCAGAAATCTCAGTATTCTCCGAAGGCTTCTCCTGCAGAATTAACTTTTCTGACTTTCTCAGGAATATACTCTTTATAAATTACCTTCAAAGGAGATATTTCTCAAGCAGCCAACCTGTTCACCACAACAAGACCAAAACACACATTGAACATTGTCTCATTTTGTTCCAACCTCCAACAGTCATCCTCCCTCCTCCCCTCCCACATTCACCTTGCATGGTATCCTTCCAGGAATTCCTTGCCTCCAACTAGATTTTGCCAACTTTCCACAGATCCCTTCCCAACAAATTCAACACCACAGGTATGAAATTAACAGCTATTGAAACCAATCCTGATGTAACCATTATTATACAGTATGACTTTCAATAACTCCTCAGTACACTAGGTCATTTTCAAAACCTGTCACCTCAATTCATCTCTCTGTAATGACAAACCACCATACACTCACCATTTATGTGTTCCAATAGAATTGCAAACCCACTAACTCAAATAATAAATCAGTGTTTTGAAGAGGGCTGTTTCCCAGAGGCACTGAAATATGCTGAAGTCAAACCACTCTTCAAGAAGGTATCAAGAGAGATCATGGGAAATTATCATCTTATCTCGATTCTCCTAGTTCTATCTAAAATATTTGAAAAACTTGCTGTTGCACAAATCCAAAACTTAATTGCAAAATATTCTGTTATTCTAAACAATCAATTTGGTTTTCAGCAAGGGAAAAAACACTATAGCTGCAGCATACACTTTCAGTGAGAAAATAAGTACATCATTAGACAAGAGAAATAAGGTGGCAGGAATTTTCTGCGACCTCACAAACGCGTTTGGTTCTGGAAACCATGCATTGCTTGTTTACAAACTTGAAAAGTATGCCATTAGTGGCAGTGCCCAACAATGGACTAAATCTTACTCATCCAACAGAAAGCAAAGACTTAGCTTTTCTTCAAATAGCACATATTATTTGTCTAACGGGAAAAAAAAAAGTCTCAGGGTGCTCCACAAGGCTCCATATTAGGCCCAGTTCTGTTTCTATTTTATGTTAATGACTTACCATTAAATATCAGCTCCCAATCAGTGCTGTTTCGCAGATGATACTTCTGTCTTAGTTGTAGATCAGGATTCAGAAAAAACTTCCAAATCTGTGTTCAGCACCCTCAGTACCTTAGAAACTTTGTTTCAGCTAAATGGGTTGAATCTAAACACATCTAAGACTCACGTGTTTCAGTTCAAAACCAAATAGTCAAAATGTGAGCAGATTAAGGTTGTACAGAACAACCAAGGTATAGAAGAAGTTGACTCAGTCAAATTCTTAAGTTTAAATGTAGATAAAAATTTGAGCTGGCAGGCACACATTGAATACCTGCCAAACAAACTGAGTAGCTTTGCATTTGCAATGCAAATATTATCAACTGCAACTGACATGGACACACGAAAAGTAGCATATACAAGCTACTTCGAATTAGTTATGTTATTGTTTTTTTGGGGTAACTCGACAAACATAGTGCAGATACTAAAAATACAGAAAAAAATCATACGAAATATGTGCATTGCAAATCACAAAGAACCATGTTGACCATTATTTAGAAAACTTAAAATATTAACTCTGCCATCCTTATGCATTTATGAGATTATTATGTTTTTGTACACCAGACATGAATTATTTGAGGGAAACCATTTTGTCCATTCACATGATAGTAGAAACAAAGAAAATTTTATGCTCCCTACCCACCGCCTCAGACTGTAAGCCCAGGGACCTCAATACATGGGAATGAAAATTTTTAATAAATTAAAAGGGAACAAATTGATGCAGATGAATTTAGGTTCACTTAAAAGAAAGCTGTATGAGGTACTGACACTGAAGTGTTATTACTCAGTGGATGAATTCATGCGGGACAAACTGGATATATGTGTTACTCATCCAAAGAAATATCCTTATAGTGTTGTTATTTGTTATAGTGCTATTATTTATTAATGTAAAAATCATTGTGACTGTTTTACAAATTTTTGACATGTCTCCTGTACACAAACCAAATGGATTGCAAATGTACGTAATGAGATGAATAAAACACAATTCACAATTTCACCCTTGCTGTGGATGTTTTAAAAACCTTTTGCCTTCAGAAGCCCTATGTATACATGTCACACTGTTGGGCTTTAGCAGCTAGAGTTATTCCATTTTACTGAAGCACTTTGATAGGCTAAAGAGAGAGCTGTGTTTAAATTGTCATAAAATAACAAGATTTTGAGTTGTTTTTGCATTGAAAACTTTCATTATAATTTTAGATATACAATCTTGTCTAGTTTTGTTTTTTAGTAGGACCTAGCCATTGGGTCTACCTCAGTAGAGAGAGAAATTTCAACTCCTAAAATAATGCTTCAAAAATAATACTGAATGTATTGAGGACATGAACGGTCTGTAACTTCTGGCATTCAGTTATTTTGCTGCCTATCAATTATTTGTCTTACTGTAAAACATTGTCTCATTCAACCATCCAGTTGTTTTCCTTGACCTTATTACGGCACAGAGATTTCGTTGTTTGATGCACAGTGATTTATTTTGTGCATCTGCTTCTGGACCTTCTGTTGGTAGAGCACTTGCCTGCGAAAGGCAGAGGTCCCGAGTTCAAGTCTCGGTCTGGCACACAGTTTTAATCTGTCAGGAAGTTTCATAGCAACACACACTCCACTGCAGAGTGAAAATCTCATTCTGGAAATATCCCCGAGGCTGTGCCTAAGCCATGTCTCCGCAATATCTTTTCTTCCAGGAGTGCTAGTTCTGCAAGGTTCGCAGAAGAGCTTCTGTGAAGTTTGTAAGGTAGGAGACAAGGTACTACCAGAATTGGATCTTTGAGGATGGGTCGTGAGTTGTGCTTGGGTAGCTCAGTTGGTAGAGCACTTGCCCGCGAAAGGCAAAGGTCCCGAGTTCAAGTCTTGGTCCATCACACAGTTTTAATGTCTCAAGAAGTTTCATTTCATGATAAAATTTCAAGAAACTTTGGAAAAGTGTTTTTTCCTAAACCAGTAGTAACAGTTGAGGCACCAATAATTAAAGGCAAAAGCAGTCTTTAGCAATATACGGAAAAAAAGAAAAAGAAGAGGAATACAGCGTGGATTTTGGCTGATAGATCAGGGCCTGCTTTCAACAGGAAGTGTAGTGCAGAAACTTCTTGTAAAACATCCAGCAGAAGATCTAAGGGGAAAAAATTCTGGAATTATTTTGATAATTATTTTACCAGATAATACCCAGTGGAAGATAGTAGGATTGTAAGCATAGGCAGATAGAATCTGCCTCAGTTCACATAAGATGTATTCATGAAGCATGGTGAACATGAGTGGTTTAGCAGTGGCTGCATTGCAGACATCTCAAGTGACAAGATATTAGAGTGACTGATGTACTATTAAATTTTTATGATTCCAGAAAAATTATTCGTGTTACAGAAGAGCAAAAAGTAGTTGTATTTGCATTGGTGTGACATATCTTGCAACTATGGCTAACCACAATAAATATACAATTTTTGTTGTTAAATTTTATGTATGAAACTGCAAAAGCAGAAAATGGCAGTAAAGATATTTGTTAAACCCGTTACTAATACTGCATACGTAAATGTATTTGCCCTAAACCATAATCTATGGTATCAGTTCAGTGACAAGCTGTGAAGAAGCTTCAAATACACTACTGGCCATTAAAATTGCTACACCAAAAAGAAATGCAGATGATAAACTGGTATTCATTGGATAAATATATTATACTATAACTGACATTTGATTACAATTTCATGCAATTTGGGTGCATAGATCCTGAGAAATCAGTACCCAGAACGACCACCTCTGGCCGTAATAATGGCCTTGATACGCCTGGGCATTGAGTCAAACAGAGCTTGGATGGTGCGTACAGGTACAGCTGTCCATGCAGCTTAAACACGATACCACAGTTCATCAAGAGTAGTGACTGGCGTATTGTGATGAGCCAGTTGCTCAGCCACCATTGACCAGACATTTTCAATTGGTGAGAGATCTGGAGAATGTGCTGGCCAGGGCAGCAGTCAAACATTTTCTGTATCCAGAAAGGCCCGTACAGGACCTGCAACATGCAGTTGTGCATTATCCTGCTGAAATGTAGGGTTTCGCAGGGATCAAATGAAGGGTAGAGCCACGGGTCGTAACACAACTGAAATGTAATGTCCACTGTTCAAAGTGCCGTCAATACAAACAAGAGGTGACCGAGATGTGTAACCGATAGCACCCCATACCATCACGCCAGGTGATACGCCAGTATGGCGATGACGAATACATGCGTCCAATGTGCGTTCACCGCGATGTCGCCAAACACGGATGCGACCATCATGATTCTGTAAATAGGACCATCATGATGCTGTAAATAGAACCTGGATTCATCCGAAAAAATGACGTTTTGCCATTCGTGTTGCCAGGTTCATCGTTGAGTACACCATCGCAGGCACTCCTGTCTGTGATGCAGCGTCAAGGGTAACAGCAGCAATGGTGTCCGAGCTGATAGTCCATGCTGTTGCAAACGTTGTCGAACTGTTCATGCAGATGGTGGTTGTCTTGCAAACGTCCCCATCTGTTGACTCAGGGATCGAGACGTGGCTGCACGATCCGTTACAGCCATGCGGATAAGATGCCTGTCATCTCGACTGCTAGTGATACGAGGCCGTTGGGATCCAGCACGGCATTCCGTATTACCCTCCTGAACCCACCGATTGCATATTCTGCTAACAGTCATTGGATCTCGACCAACGCGAGCAGCAATGTCGCAATATGATTAACCGCAATTGCGATAGGCTACAATCCGATCTTTATCAAAGTAGGAAACGTGATGGTACGCATTTCTCCTCCTTACACGCGGCATCACAACAACGTTTCACCAGGCAACGCCGGTCAACTGCTGTTTGTGTATGAGAAATCGGTTGGAAGCTTTCCTCATGTCAGCATGTTGTAGGTGTCACCACTGGCGCCAACCTTGTGTGAATGCTCTGAAAAGCTAATCATTTACATATCACAGCGTAGCACGTCATCTTCGTGGTGTAGCAATTTTAATGGCCTGTAGTGTATATTGAGTCAGGCTTTGTTAGTATTAGACTGTTTGAGGTTTTTGTTTTACAACATTGTCTACAACATTTTGTCAAGAAGTGGCAGCCAAATGTGTTGATAGAATTAAGACAGATAAGCGTTGAAGCATCAACTGGAGTGATCTTTATGAATACTTCGGGGTGGTGCACGAAATGTGTCACCGTTTGTTTCGGACATAATTTATGAATTGTTGAGCAGTAGCAGTAGAGCTCGAAGAAATAGAGTTACAAAATGATGTATAATTCACAGTACCATCACTAGGAGGCTAGTGTTTACAACATGGTCAACAATGGTCAACTAACAACACATCAGTGATCCACAGTTGTTACTTTTTCACAAAATGAGAAGTCCTATTGCTACTCAGAGGCAGTTCTGACAGTGGTTTAACACACAGTAACCCCCTTGCAAGAAACACATTTACAGGCTGTATGATCAATTTTAATGGAAGCCGTATGATCAATTTGTATGGAAAGATCAATACTGGAATTGATGTGATCTTGGCTGAATCCTGTATGTTGCCAGGGAATAGTGAAGCAGTACAAGTTGCTCTATCCAGAGGTGCCCTGACAAACTGTGCAGAAAGGTTGCAGCTGGGCGTATACAGATGCTCTGTTCAGCAGAGTCGTGAAAGTCAGATCCTGATGTAACTGTACGAGAAGACCTCTATTCAGTAGCTCACTGCAGAACACAAGTGGCAGGGGCTTCTTTTTGGGTTGTGTGGTTAGCAAACAAAATGTATGCCTTTGGGCTATTAAAAATCTGCAAGTGCATCATGAATGACAACATCATCTTCCAAGAATTACAGCGTGGATCACAGTTTCCAATCATGGGCTTATTGGTCCTTTTTTCTTTGAAGAAATTGTGAACAGTTTGCATTATATGAGTATGCTCTGCAATAATTTTGGTCCACAGCTTCTTGCTACTGCATTGCTGTTCAACATGCAGTGGTTCACGGAAGATTGAGCAAGGCCACATACTGCAAACACTCTGTTGGATTTCTGACATGAGCATTTTGATATGTAAGTCATTTCACTCAGATTTCCAGTTCGTTTCAATGACAGACTATTTTGGTCCCCATTAATCCAGACCTCAACCCATGTAAATTCTTTCTGTGGGATATGTAAAGGAAACAATTTTCCTGATACATCCACATGATTTAATGGAGCTTGGACGTCCATTCTTCAAGCATGTAGTGAAATCACAGACAATGTGATGTAATGTTATCACTAAAAACCAAGTTCATGTGAAGGATGTTAGGAATCAAAATGGTTGGCATATTGTGCTTGTGCTAAGTTAGAACAATTCTCCAGTTAGTGTTTTCCTTGGTAGTATATGTTCCTTTGAGTTTTTCTTGACAGTAACATGTTTATCCGAAACGAAATAGTGACACAGTTCGTGTGTTACCCTGTATGTCTTATGCAATAAAAAAATGAAGCAAGCACTAATATCTTGGATCTAAACTATTTGCAATGTACCATAGTATTTTGGGAAAACAAAGATTGTTTCCAGAAGTTCCATATTTAATGTGAAATGTCATCTTTGTGTATCACACTTGCAATTTATTTATTTAAGATATTAAAGTACTAACTGTGTCTGGATGGGTAAATCTCTTTCCTTTACCACTCAAAAAACTGACTTAAATGCATAATGATGCAAAAGGTGCATTACCCAGTTTTCACAAAACACATGACAAAAATACTCTGAAATATGATTTTTTACCAACATCATAATCTGATACCAACTCCATAAATCACCGGAATGCTGAAAGACAGGTAGCAAAAAGCAAGAGAGACAGATCACGGACTCCTCAAAATCCCAATGATGACAAGTAATTAATGAGGGGAAGCCAACTTCCAGTTGTGCCACTTTCACATGAGAGTGACAGCCCACAAACTATGAGGCATATTCCAAATTTAAGATCCATTTGGTCACCAAAAAAAAACAAGCTCATGAGAAAAGGTTTTTGTTGATAGTGCTATTTTACTACATATCTAGTTTACTTTTCCACATAATGGCTGTTCACATATACACTTTTTGTAATATTGCACCAGCTTCTTTAACCCCACAACATGGAAGTCTACCGCCTGGAAACTGAACCAGTTCATAATGCTAATCTCTAGTTCATCATCGTTTTGAAATCATCGTTCTCCCAGCCACTTTTTGAAATGCAATAAAAAGAAATAGTTGCTCAGTGCGAGGTCAGAACTTTACGAGGCTGCTCAAAAAGTTCCCAATGAATATCTCGAATCTTCTCCTTGACTTTGGCAATGGTGTGAGAGTGTGTGTTGCCACGAAGGAGGATTATGCTAGATGACAGTTTCCTACAGTGCCCATTTTGGATTGCACATCTCAGTTTGGTTGGCGTTTCACAGTAAACATCAGCTGTAATTGTTGATCCATGGTCCATGAAATCAATCAAAAGGGTGCCCTTTCCATACCGGAAAACAGTAGCCATCATTTTTCGATTAGAGAGTGGAGATTGCTCAAACTTCTTTGGTTTGGGCGAACTTGAATGGTGCCACTGCGTTGACTGTTGTTTCAGTTCTGCGCTGGTGTACAATATCCACGTCTTGATGCCCATAACAGTGTGGGAAACAAATCAACTCCATCTTGTCTGTAGCACTCCAAAAAATTGTTGTGCAGTATACATTTTTGCTCTTTGCACAGATCAGTGAGCATTTTTGGAACCTACCTTGCATACAATTTGTGATATCCAAGCTGTTCAGTGACAGTCCTGTAAATTGAGGTTCAAACAACATTCTATAATTTATGAACCAGAACACTAACCATCAACTGCCAATCGTTTCAAAGTTTTTGGTTCACTAGATCAACGATGTTGTCAGCCAGAATACTAGGTCTGCCACTCTGCTGCTCATTGTTGAAAATTTGTGTAGCCATTTTGAAATTCTCGAGACCATTTTGGAACTTCTTTATCGCTCATCATTTCTCGTCCATACGTTAGGCATACCTTTTGCCAGCAAAAATCTAATCACACTGTGCACTTCACGACTGGCAGGATCTACGATTTTCTCAGTCAGTAAGATGTGCTCTCAACGATTAGTGAATGACTGCTGAATCAGGCCAACACTACAGTGATTTTGTAAAGGATTGGTAGACAGTGCTGCATGCATGAAACTTCATTCAGGCCAACACTGAGTTAAATATTGGTCACCGGACCTTAGTTGTGGAATACGCCTCGTGAATCACTGAATGTGCTCAACCAAGGAATATCACAATCCTACTGACAGTTGTCAGTGTACTATATATGGTAGGATTTTATAATACATATCACATCATTGAATGTAAAGAAGGAACATTGTCAATATCTCACTATGCAAAATGATGACAACTTTAATTACCTAATTAATGCCTTGTACACACTGTGTCATAAAAATCTCAAAAAATTGTCTAAGGCATTAAAAAATGAAAAACTCAATTTCTGGAAGTCATAATTTCTTTGCATCATGGAGTCGCAAGACAAGGGTTGTTCTGTGTTGCAAAGAGCTAAGTTAAATACCAGAATGATTCCTTTGGAAAGGGCTGGACCAATTTTAAGTTCCCATTCTTGAACTACATCTATACTGACACACTTGCCAATGGATGAAAGACATCAATCTTCCATGTACTTTCACAAGTTGAGAGGCGTTATATCATCAACCTGACACTAGTGACCTTTGCTTCAACCTGGTTTGGTTTGGTTTTTATTATAGAAAAGCAGGCTCAACAAAAGGGCTTTTCGTATAACTTATGTGGGAATCATTGGAAACATAAAGTGGTATTCCTGTGTTTGTGTCCTTGTACAGTAGTTGCCACTTAGAATGTAAATTTTCCAATGTGTTTCGCGATTCAGCTAGCAGTGGTTTTCAATTTTGTGGGCTCATTGATAAAAATATTGTAGAGTCCACCGATTCTTGAGAGTTTGGAATGTGTGTAGCAAGTATAAGAAATGGAATGAAAGAACACCTTTTCAGTGACTTCAGGCAGTCTTCATGAAAGGCAAATTTTCAAAATCCAAATTTTCATAATCCATCTGGGTTAAACTTCTCTTTTCTCATACACACTATTTCATCTTCTAACCTAGTAGCTGCACCTTTTAGGTGATATCATTACGAAACCTGTGAAATTGCCAGTAATGAAAAATGTGATGACCTCCAATGTCTCATCTGACCAAAGCAGCCAAAGAAATTAATGGTTACTGAGTGTTACATGGCTTACTGTCATAGAATTAGAAGAAATGTATGTGAAATTTTTTAAAGTGCATAATATTTGCCATTGACTGTAGAGATTATTTCACAGTTACAATTTCAACCTTAAGGCTGCTATCTAGTGGTACTGCAAAATATTTTGGTCCACACGTGTCAGACTTTAAAATTCTCTGACCAATTCATTGTAAAAATTTGGCCGCACTGAAGCGAGTGTGAAGCTCCATACACTGTGAAATGATGTAAATTACATGAACTATTGCCAGTGTTGGCATTTTTATACAAAATGCAGTTAACTGATGTTCTTTAGCTGCAGTATTTTTACAGTGAAATGGCTCAGTTCTGATGATTACATATATACGTGCTGGAGACTTTTAAAGTTTGAGTCTGTTGAGGCAAAATCTTTTGCAGAACCTTTTAATAATGGCCTAAATTCCGAAACTGCAGTTGTTAAATGTACAATCTCTATAGTCAATGGCGAATATGGTGTCCTTTAAAAAACTCTACATGTCTGTGAACCCCAACCACAAGAAGTTAATATACATGATAGCTCCACGTTTGTGAGAGGATGCTTTCAAGATCAAGGTGTCAAAAATACATGTCACAGGGACACAGGTGTCAGCTTACATAAAGCTTAAACTCTGACATATTTTTAAGAGGTCTCTGAAGACTGAATCACATCTTCTTGACAATCAACTAAGCCATATGTGGGTTGCTGCTGTTGTGACACCAGGAATTAAACCTGCTGGTAAAAAAGGACTGGCACATCAGCTAGGAAATCTTGCATCCCAGTCAAACCCAGAACTGAACACATCTCAAACCACTGTTCAATTCAACACTTTTTATATGCAAATGTATAAAAATACTCTGCAAACCAGTGTGAAGTACATGTCAGAGGGTATTTACCAATATACTACATAGTAGGTCCAGTTCCATTCACAGAAAGATTGTGGGTAGAGTCATTGACAAAATGCTGCTGTGCATGCTGTAATTATCCTAATGTCTTTGTGGTCTGTTTTGGAGCAACACTAAGGGGATTGTGGTATATCCCTAGATTCCTCATTTAATAGTGGTTCTTGAAACTTTGAAAGTAGGCCTCAATCCTAATATGCCAGTTCAGGTGTTTCAGCAAATTCGTGACACTCTATGTGTGTAGGTGAAGATGTGGTATTGAGTTGTATGGTTTTCAGAAGTAAAGAAATACTGCATCTACCTAACTGGATTTTGCATGTTTTTGGAATTCACAGAGTTTTGCATGGCAGAGGTAATTCTGTTCGAGATACCTCATTATGTTTGAGCTCAGAATATGAGCTATAAAACCCGTGGGAGCTTTTCTGTTACATTTTTTCACAATTCAGATGATATGAAAGAAATGAAACTAAAGGAAGTAATAAACCAGCCATCACAACAGTAATGAGACAAAAACTAATTAAATGACTGTTTAAACAAAACCTCTAAAACAATAACAAACACTAGATTTTCAGAGACAAGCAAACAGTTTAAGAAAATCAAGTCAGTAAAATAAGAATAGGATACACTAATATAATCAGTTTGAATGGCAGAGGGAAGAAATGATAAAGTTGAAAGAGTGTGTAGAGTTAATAGGACATGATACATTTGGCATATTAAAACTGTTTGCCAAATGAGATTCAAAACAGAGAACTTTGCCTTTCGTGGGCAAGTACTCTATCAACTCGGCTATTCAAGCACAAGTCACAACCCGCCCTCATAGATTTCCTTCCATGAGTGACCTCCTGTCTTATCTTCCATACTCCACAGAAGCTTTCCTGTATGAAATTAGCACTCCTGAAAAAAAGGATATTGCAGAGACATGGCTTAGCCACAACCGTGGGCTATTGTTTCCAGAAAGAAGTAGGATTATAGTGAAACATTTCACGTTTCTCCACCGAAAGACATGAAGCTTGACAGGATGAGATGATACTGGAATGCAATAGAAAAAAAATCTGCAAGATCAAGGAAGCAAACCAAAAGAAGAACACACTTGGGAAGCTCTGCTGTTGAAGAAGAAGAAGAAGAAGAAGAAGAAGTGGTCAACAGGAATGAAAAGAAGTCATCTTTAATGTAGTAGATTCAAATTCTTAGAATGAATTTGGATAAAGGTGAATAAATACAAGAAGAAGGGCAATTATGACGAAAGAACAGAAAAGGAAAGAACTTTATTACCTGTGGTACAGGAGATCAAGGAGAAACACCTTTAATCTATGTTAATGGATATTTCTTTATATCCAAGTACATTATATTCCTTTGCACTTATCAAAGGAAGTGGAGGGAATTTGTTTAGGGGGGAGGTATGAGGGCATGTGGTTACATGAATTGGGATGGGGAGAATATAAAGGAAGTAGAGAAACAAGCTGGATGGTAAATAACAAATAGCTACTGTCCAATAAGTTTATTGTCACCAAAAATTCTGAGCTAATGCTGGTGTTCTATGCCTCCCAGTGGATTGAATTAGATTTGTTTTTCATTGACTCCAATACTGTTTGACATAGTGAGAGGAAGCTTTTCAAGACTTATACCAATAAATTATGAGTCCAAGATATTTTCATTTCTTTCTTTGTTTCAGTACAAAGTTCAGTATGAAAGGAAATAGTGTACTATCTGATCTCAGCAACACTATAATATGTGCACTATCCGATCTAAGGCATGCAGACACCTATTCCTTGACATTAATATGGGGTGTGTCCATACTTCATCTTTATGCAAGTTTCAGCTTGTCCAAACACACTTTCAGTGAGTGCTCTGGACTTTGAATCCAATGATCTGAGTTTGAGTCTCGGTGGAACCATGTGATGTGTTTTGGGATCGTTTATGGAAAAGTGGCCGAGCTGGTTGTTGAAACGGTGTACGCTGAATTTTAGTTAGGACAATGTAATGCAAATTCTGATTAGCAGTCCACGTTGTGCACTCTGGGTGCAATCCAATAGTTGCTTCACAAAATATGGTTCCAATTACTGATAACTATTAATGGAATGAAATGTTTCAGTGAGTTAAGTAGCACAAATTTGGAAAACGTTTGCAACCACCACAGATTATGGAATTTTGCATTATAGGATATAGAGAAAACATTTCAGTAGATTTGTTTGTTAATCTCATAACCTTGTTCAAAACGCTTCTTTGTTGTTTGAAAGTAGCAAGAAAGTGAGTAAAAATCATAGTGGGCTTTTAATAGAACAAAATATTATATAAAATCCTGTTGAATGACAACTGCCAAGTAGAGGCCTACAGGAGAGTTTAGGGGAAAAAGCAGTATCACAGGAGGTGACAGAAAAGGTCATTTGTAGCAAATAATTTCATTACTTTTGTGTTTTTGTATATGCTTTTATGTGGACTAGAGCAATCTAGTTCTTCATCTCTGTATCCATCTTTCTGTTGTTCTGGGAGATATTAGTGGTTAATAATGGTCGTGCCATGACCAGTCTTGATTAAGGAACAAAGTGGGTTTACACAGGTGATACAGTGGGGAAGGGCTCCATAATTCAGAGTTGAGGCGTACGTTAAAAAAAGCCGAGAAAATCGTAGGAACATGACCCCTATATTATATTGACAATAAACTAACACTATACTGCTTAAGATTATTCATGCTTACACAAAGCTGTACCAAGGTGATCTTGTGCCTCTAAAAGTCATGCAAAGTTTTCCCTGCCCCCCAGCACCCTGTATAAAACTAAAACTATCTTTCTACAATTTTTTCCATGTACAGTTATCAAATTTTATAATTTTTTAAGTAGGATTAATAAATATGAAGTATTGAAAACTATTACTAAATAAAGTAAACTAATATAAAATATTGTACATGACAAATGAAATGTATCATAGTAGTAAATAAAATACAAGTTGTTTAAGGTTTGTACAAAATGAAAGTCAAGAAAGAGCTATATTGTACTGTTTATGGCAGCTACTGTAAATTTGTTTTAGCATTATGTTTAATGAACAACAGTTTTTTCTATTCCTCATGCACTGTCAGTAGTGCAGAGATTACTTACTAGAAATAAAATTGGTATGATTAATGACTGAGGAAACTGTGTTTTTGTAGAATTTCACTTTGCATTTTCTGGCTTTGAAGGAAGTAAACTGCCTGATTAATTGATGTTGATTTAAGCTGTTGTGTTTGTTATAACGTCAAGCTTAAAACATATATTTCAGAACGACACAACACATATAAGTCACAGAGTAAGTTGACAAGTAAGACATGTGTACACGTTAGCATTCGAATGAGCACTGAGTCCCAATCTAGCGGCCGCTGCTCGGCTGGCCGCTTAGGTGGCGCAGCTGCTGCATGGCTGGCAGACAGCGCCGCACGTAGAGGATGCGCGTAATTGCACGGCGGCGCTTTGAATGATTGGCGAGTCACAGCACTTTTCCCCCCTTTGAAATTGTTGCACTGGTCTTGATGGAGGTGTCCTGGAGATGGCTAACGTCCATAGGTGTTGTTTGACTCGCCGTAAAGTCTCGAGGAGGAGGCTTCCCGTACGGATGGAAGTGTCCCCGATGATAATGGGTCGAGATGACAGGAGACGTAGGGGTCGAATCTGCTGGGGCCCCATGCACCAATCTGCCCGTTGCGGCAAGTCCAGTTGATATGACAGGAGACATGGGCGATGTGTCGACGTCCGTTGGAGGAGGAGGCGAGTAGACTTGCTCTGACAGAGGATGGTCATCCAGTTCCTGCATGGGCACGTCTCCTAGTGGCGTCCGTTCTTGTGCGGGCATCGCGATGACAGTGAGAGGGCTGCGTTGTGAGTATTGAGAGATGCCAAGATCCCGAGCGTCAGGTAGAGCTGAAGGTGGTGTAGCGGCATTCGGAACAGGCGATGCCGGCACGCGAGGCCAAAGCTGGTCCGAATGACGCACTGCAACACCCGTGTCTGTCTGGATTTCATGCAGGCGTCTGCCACGGTGTCGTAAGATGCGGCCCGGGTCCATTTTGGCCGCCTGCAATATCCCCGTACCCAGACGAGGTCGTCGTTGGTGAACCGGCCAAGTGAAGGCACCCGCGGCCGTGAAGTGGAAGGCCGCAGAAGATGAAGTAGCGTGCGGGGCTGTTGGCCATGTAAGAGCTCAGCCGGGCTGTGGTCGCCCATGGGGGTGAAACAGTAAGACGCCAGAAACTGTAGAAGCGCATCATCAGCAGAGGAAGAAGTCAGAAATTTCCGCATCTGAGCCTTAAATGTGCGGACCAGTCGTTCAGCCTCACCGTTGGATTGTGGATGGACCGGCGGGGCCGTGACATGCATAACGCCGTGACGAGCACAAAAATCTGCAAATTCGGAAGAGGCAAATTGCGGACCATTATCAGTAACAAGAGTAGAGGGGAGGCCTTCCAAAGAAAAAATGCGGGCGAGAGCACTGGTGGTTGCTGCGGTGGTAGGCGACGTGCAACGGACAGTGAAAGGAAAGTTAGAGTAGGCATCAATTACGAGGAGCCAATAAGTACCTAAAAAGGGTCCCGCAAAGTCAGCATGAATGCGCTGCCAGGGCTTCTCAGGCGAAGTCCACGGTGACAAAGATGACTTCGGGGCAGCGGCCTGTGACGCACAAGGGCCGCAGGCAGCGACCATGTGTGCTATTTCAGAGTCGATGCCAGGCCAGTACACATGACAGCGCGCCAGAGATTTTGTGCGAGACACACCCCAGTGCCCTTGGTGAAGGAGGCACAAGACCGAAGCACGCAAAGACGCAGGTACCACAACACGCGGCGAAGCATTGTCAGTGGAAAGGTGGAAAGGAGGATAACACCATCCCTAGCCGTGAGGCGGTAGTGCAAAGCGTAGTAGTTCCGCAACGGATCAGAAGTCTTAGCGGATGGGCAATCTGGCCAACCCTTCTGAATACAGCATAAAACCCGGGAGAGGGTAGGGTCAGAACCCGTAGCAGCCGCCAGCCTGTCCCCAGTGATGGGGAACTCGTCCACAACCCGCTGCTCGGCAACATCCAGGTGGAAACACAAAAGTTCGTCCCTATCGAATGCCTGATCAGGACCCATGGGAAGGTGAGACAGAGCATCAGCGTTTGCATGTTGAGCCGTTGGCTGGAAATGAATCTCATAATTGAAACGAGACAAGTAAAGAGCCCAACGCTGGAGGCGGTGTGCAGCCTTGTCGGGAAGTGACGTTGATGGATGAAACAAGGAAACAAGTGGTTTGTGATCCATAACAAGATGAAATTTTGAGCCATAGAGAAAAACACCAAACTTATGAAGAGCATAAATAATGGGCAAAGCTTCTTTCTCAATTTGAGAATAATTTTGTTGGGCATCCGTGAGCGTTTTGGAGACATAAGCAATGGGTTGTTCTGAACTGTCAGAAAAACAGTGCGCAAGGACTGCACCGACCCCGTATTGAGAGGCGTCTGTGGCAAGAACAAGATGTTGGCCAGGTCGATAAGTAGCCAGACGCGGGGCCTGTTTCAGCATAGTCTTCAATTTCTGGAAAGCCGCATCGCATGACGCGGACCAGTGAAAAGGCACGTTTTTATGCAACAGGCGATGCGATGGCTGAGCCACCGAAGCCGCAGACGGTAAAAACTTGTGATAGTATGCTATTTTCCCCAAGAAGGCCTGGAGTTCCTTAACAGATGTAGGGCGAGGAAGGGCATCGATCGCAGCGACAGTTTGCTGAAGCGGACGAATACCATCCCGAGAGAGTTGAAACCCCAAGTACGTGATAGATGCCTGAAAAAATTGTGATTTCTGAAGATTACACTTAAGACCGGCAGTCTGTAAGACATGAAAAAGTGTGCGGAGATTTTGAAGATGTTCTTCAGTGGTGGAGCCAGTGACAACAATGTCGTCCATGTAATTGATACACCCAGGGACAGGGAGCAATAATTGTTCCAAGAATCGCTGAAAGAGAGCAGTGGCGCTAGCAACCCCGAATGGCAAGCGTTGGTATTGATAGAGGCCGAAAGGCGTGTTAAGGACCAGAAACCGCCGGGAAGCAGCGTCAAGAGGAAGTTGATGATAAGCTTCTGACAGGTCAATTTTAGAAAAATACTGGCCTCCAGCAAGTTTAGTGAACAGTTCTACAGGACGGGGCATAGGGTAAGTGTCTACGAGGCATTGAGCATTTACAGTGGCTTTGAAATCGCCACAGAGACGAATATCACCATTTGGCTTAGCAACGACAACAACAGCAGAGGACCACTTACTGGAAGTGACAGGAAGCAAGACCCCTGAAGTAGTGAGACGATCCAACTCCCGTTTTACCCGATCACGAAGGGCCACAGGAATGGGCCGAGCCCGAAAAACTTCGGCCGAGCAGTGGGTTTGAGCATGATATGAGCTTCAAAGTCGTTTGCATGGCCTAAGCTAGGAGAAAAAAGGGACGAAAATGTCATCGACAAGGAATCCAGTTGAGCATAAGGAATAGCATCAGAGACAATATTGACAGAGTCATCTATGGAGAACCCAAAAACGCAAAAGGCATCGAAACCAAAAAGATTTTCTGCGTTGCTCTGGTCGACCACAAATATGGGAACAGTGCAAACGACGGATTTGTAAGATACCTCAGCATGAAACTGTCCCAAGAGAGAAATCTTCTGCTTATTGTACGTCCGTAATTGCCGAGTGACAGGTGACAGGAGTGGAGAACCCAACTGAAAATATGTCTGAGAATTAATTATAGTGGCAGCAGAACCGGTATCCACCTGCATGCGAACATCTCGACCAAGGATTTGGACCGTGAGGAATAACTTCCCTGAAAGGGAAGAAGTGCAATTGACAGACAACACAGAATCAGAATCAGCGTCATGTTCATGAACATCATGTATGCGGTCGGATTTGCAAATGGAAGACACATGACCTTTCTTTTTGCAATTGTGACACACAGCCCAACGTTGGGGACAATCCTCGCGTGAATGTTTCGTAAAACACCGCGGACATGAAGGAAGTTGCTGGGGCTTTTGCTGCAGTTTCTTATCGGGTTGTTTACGGTTAGGCCGAGGCTGCGCGGGGGAGCGCACTGCGGTCACGTCGGCCGGCGGGGGCACGCCGCATGCGTCGTTAACAGCGCACAGAGGTTGTATTTCCCCAACATCACCCCACGCCTCTATTTGCACCCCAGCGGCGCGAGAAATTTCAAAAGACTGCGCAATGGAGAGAACTTCACCTAGGGTCGGATTTGCCAACTGAAGGTCCCGTTGCCAAACTTCTTTGTCGGGTGCCGACCGGATAATAGCACCCCGTACCATGGAATCGGCATAGGATCTGTGAATGTCAGTAACAAATTGACACTTTCGACTGAGGCTGTGAAGTTCAGCAGCCCAAGCACGATAGGATTGATGTGGCTGTTTTTGACAACGATAAAAGGCAACACGAGAGGCTACCACATGCGTTTGCTTTTTGAAAATAGACAGACAGAAGTGAGCACTTTTCAGCAAAGGACAAAGACGCAGGATCCTTCAAAGGAGCCAATTGCGACAACAACCGATACATTTGAGGTGAAATCCAGGAAAGGAACACAGACTTACATGGTTGTTCGTCCATGACATGAAATGCCAAGAAGTGCTGTCGAAGACGTTTTTCATAATCAGACCAGTCTTCCGCCGTCTCGTCGTAAGGAGGAAAAGGAGGTATAGCCAACGACGAGAAATGCCCCGCATTTGACGCCACGACGAAATCGCGAATCGCCGCTGTTAGAAGCGTTTGCTGTTCAAGGAGATTTTGCAATAATTGCTTGACAGTAGCCATGGAAACCTGTGGGTCAACGGTGAAAAGGAAAAATCGACTACCTCATCGCCAATTGTTATAACGTCAAGTTTAACACACATATTTCAGAACGACACAACACATATAAGTCACAGAGTAAGTTGACAAGCAAGACATGTGTACACGTTAGCATTCGAATGAGCACTGAGTCCCAGTCTAGCGGCCGCTGCTCGGCTGGCCGCTTAGGTGGCGCAGCTGCTGCATGGCTGCTAGACAGCGCCGCGCGTAGAGGACGCGCGTAATTGCACGGCGGCGCTTTGAATGATCGGCGAGTCATAACAGTGTTGTATTCTGTCAATAAGAAAGGTAAATTTGACAGTCTGCTTTTATCCATATTTGGCCATAATTTCTTTTTCATCACTTTTAATATTCTGAAACTGTGTTCATGTCATTTAGAAGTCACTAGCATTGAAATAAATATCCTCATTACTATTTCAATGTTTAGGTAAGCATCTCGTAGTCTGTACTTTGAAAAAACTTTTGAAATGTCTAAATGGAAGCTGTACGAATACTCTTCATTGACTCTTTCATTTACAACTTGAAAGCAGCTATTTTGTTAACTACTTTCATTTATCAATACGTCTGCCATATTTGACACCACAGTCAGGATCAGGTAAGATACAGACCTTTCAATTAAGGTGTTTGGTAACAGAAAATTAAAATCAGATGAAATGATATGGTGTATGTGAAATCTCTTTTCCATTTTAGTGTCTATTCTATCAAATATTTTGAAGCACTCTAGCGCAAAAAGTCTTGCTCTAGTCCACAGTTGGCAGAAATCAGAAGTCTTTGCTTAAATAGCATATTTGCTTCAACACCCACTCGACACCTTTGAGAGCCTGCAGTACCATAACAAAGGTGCTGGAAGAACTGCACTGTTGAACATAAGTTAGTTATGGACTAAGCACACTTTTGCCACAGGGGTAGACATCACCTTTTGTAGTAATCATTTCTTAATGATGCTATGTGGACAAAATGACACTATAAAAATGACACCGTAGCAGTAGTGTATGTTTAAAGTGAGGGCTGAGACAAAAGCTACTTCTCATATTCAGAAGATGGGAACATGGAGGAGCAGAATGTACATCTCCATTTAATACTTAAATCATCTTTTTTTCTAGGCAGTTTTAGCACTTAGTCTGTGCATGTGTCCTTGGTGAGACCTGTCTTGTGAGGCCCTCGGTAGGGATCTGTACTTATGCCATTTCAACCTGAAAGAAAACTGTTGCTTTTGGGTGAGCGGTTGGGGGGGGGGGGGGCGGCTTGGGTAGTGGAAGCTACGTCTTCTGCAATTTTGCTATACACTGATTAGCCAGAACATTGTCACCACCAACGTACTATTGATATAAGCCCGTCCAGGTGGTAGCAGCTTCACCTGGCGATGAAGACTGTTAGTCAGACACAGGCACAGTGCATGCAGTATCAGTGAGCGTGCTGTTTGTGTGTAGAATGGGGAAGGTGCGATCCATCTAAGTTTGGCTGAGGGCAGAATGTGATGGCCCAGAGACTTTGCACAAGCATTTCAGGAACTGCACGACTTGTCGGGTGTTCGAGGAGTGCTGTGGTGAGTGTCTCCAACATGTGGCAAAACCAAGATGAAATAACATCCATATGACATGGGGTTGGGTGCCACCCCTCATTACAGATGTTGGATGTTGTAGGCTGGACAGACTGGCACAATAGGAGTGGCAACAAACTGTGACAGAACTAACATCAGACTGTAATGCTGGGCAGAATACAAGCTTGTCTGAATCCACAGTGCACCAACACACTCCTAAAGATGGACCTCCACAGCCAAAGACCGATGCATGTGCCAGTGTTAACACCATGACACCAGGAACTACAGTCGAAATGGGCACACGACCTATGGCACTGGACTCTGGCACAGTGGCAAAGCATTGCTTGGTCTGATGAATCCCGATACCTTCTTCGTCATGCTGATGGGAGGGTGCAAATCCATCTTCATCCAGGGGAACAGCTTCTTGACACCTGTACTATGGGAGGGAGACAAGTTGGTGGTAGGTCCATTACATTCTGGGAAATATTCACGTGGAACCCATGGAAGGCACTGTGACGGCCATGGAGTATCATACACTGGTTGCAGATCACAGACCCCCCTTCGTGACACTCACGTTTCCCGATGGCAGTGGCATTTTTCAACAAGATGATGCACCATGGTACAATCCCAGGAGTGGGATGGAGTGATTCAAGGAACTTAGTGGCAAGTTCCAATTGATGTGCTGGCACTCCAACTCACCTCATCTGAACCTGAACGAACATGTGTGGGTTGTGATTGGATGTGGCATCAGAGCTTATCGCCACCCTTCCTAGAATTTACAGGAATTAGGTGACTTGTGTGTGCAGATGTGGTGTCAACTCTCTCCAGCAACCTACAAAGACCTCATTGCTTCCATGCCATGATGCATTGCCGCTGTTATCCATGCCAAAAGTGGTCATACTGGCTATTAGGTAGATGGTCATAATGTTTTGACTGACAGTGCATAGCTCCTCTCTATCTCCTATGGAGGACTTAGTGTTTAAATGACTGCAATGGTGTTTTTCAAAGAAATAATTACGTAAATCTGTAAATACTAAGTCCTATTTACTGTACATTATTACTTATCATGCAGCACTGTAGTGAACAGTGCTACTTGCCATGTAGCTAACAGAATTTTCCAATCCCTTAATCATTACATTCAGATAGTTGTAGAAAGAATAACTAATGAAGTATCTACATCTACATCTACATGGATACTTTGCAAATCATATTTAAGTGCCTGGCAGAGGGTTCATCGAACCACCTTCACAATTCTCTATTACTCCAATCTCGTATTTCCCTTATTTTATCGTGGTGATGTAGTTTGGTGTCAACAGAATATTTTCGCATTTGGAGGAGACAGTTGGTGATTGGAATTTTGTGAGAAGAATCCGTCACAATGATAAACACCTTTCTTTTAATGATGTCCAGCCCAAATCCTGTATCATTTCAGTGACACTGTCTCCCATATTTCGCGATAATACAAAATGTGCTGCCCTTCTTTGAACTTTTTTGATGTAGTACGTCAGTCCTATCTGATAAGGATCTCACACTGTGCAGCAGTATTCTAAAAGAGGACGGACAAACATAGTGTAGGCAGTCTCCTTAGTAGATCTGTCACATTTTCTAAGTGTCCTGCCAATAAAATGCAGTCTTTGGTTAGCCTTCCCCACAACATTTTGTATGTGTTCCTTCCAATTTAAGTTGTTGGTAATTGTAATTCCTAGGTATTTAGTTGAATTTATGGCCTTTAGATTTGACTGATTTATCATGTAACCGAAGTTTAATGAATTCATTCTAGCACTCATGTGGATGACCGCACACTTTTCATTATTTAGGGTATGTTTTAATTTAGTTTTGAACTAGTTGAGGTTTACTGTAAAACTTCTGAACTATGTAACAGGCTCTGACTATGTGACATGCACAGTTTTTGACATACAGAACTCTCTAACAGCTGTGGTGATCAGACTAAATTTTTGGAAAAAAACTGAGAGGTTGTGGCATCTGTCTGGAAGGTGTGGAACAGATTACATTTGGTATTTGCCTTAACTAAAAGCTTCTATACATTTAAAAAGTATAGTGTGTGTTGTTTTTGTGTGTTAATGTGATTCATATAGTCTCCTCTGACTTCACTATATCCAGTGTCCTGAGAAACCTGGTAAATTTGTTTATTCATCTCAGTAATATCAGCTGCAAAATGCAACTTTGACAATTCAAATTATATCCAAAATTAGAAGAACCTTACCCAACAATGTGACACTAGTTTTTCCAATTCTGTGAGATTAAGCAATGTATTTCTGTGTTTATTGTTAGAGAAATGGCTTCCACGTGGTAGCCAGTAGAAGAAAGGTGCCAGTTGGTCATATAAAAATTATTCACCAGAGTTTCTGGAAAATAACTTGAAGGACATGAAGAATAAAATGGCCAGAGCTCATCAGGCTAATAAAAGATATGGAATACAACAAAATTTGGTTTAGAAAAGGAAGAAAGTAAAAATGAATATTTGACCCCTCAAAATGCTGGTAGACAACAAGTAGTATCAGATCTAGAACAGAACATGATTTGTGCTCATGTAATTGCTCTTGTGACCTGTTGTTTTCCAATTAAAAAATTCGAATTTCGTGTGATTCTGAAGAATTATTTGACACAAGTTGGTTGCACTATTCCTTACTTCATGGATAATGTATCTGCTTCGAAAAAAGTGGGTGACATTTTTTTGGAAGATACAGAAAGCTGACTATAAGAGTGACACAGGGCATTTAGTGTAATAGAGCAGGGACTGATGCTGATGTCATTAATTTGTTTTTTGATAATCTGGAAACTGAGATGCAGAAGGTTCCTCCAGACAATATTTGGTATTACATTGTGCCAAACTTAACAGATGACCCAAGTCATAGCAAGAAGAGGTATTAAACACATGGAAATTATTAAAAATGCTATTAAAGCATTGATCTCTATAGTGATGTGTAGCAATGCAGCTTGAGAGCTTATAAGGTATCTTATAAGGTTGAAAATGTTTGCCCTGTATGGATGAAGGGGGGCCTCCAAGGACACACTGTAGTCGCTCAGAGAGCGGGTGGTTTCATGTGTAGACATTCAAAGATTGGTTTGAGTTGTTTGTTACCTAGTTTAAGGAAATATAAGGGGCATTCCAATGAAACTTGGTCACTAGTCTAAAGTAATGGTAATGATTTTATTAACTCAGAAATGTAGTGATACGCAGTACACACACTCAAAAATAGTTACCGAAACTGTTGACTCATTTATCCCATTGCTACACTAGCTGATCGATTCCATCCTTGAAGAAGCTAATAGGCTGCTGTCGGATCCAGGCCTGGACCCAGTCATACACTTTGTCGCCTGTTGCGAATCGATATTCATGAACAGCTTGTTTTAGAGGTCCAAACACAAGAAAGTCACACAGCGAAAGATCAGGACTGTATGGTGGATGTTCCAGCATTTCCCACCAAAAGTGCTGCAATGTTATCTTCACTGCATTGGCTGGGTGTGGGCAGGCATTATCATGCAGGAGGATAACTCCACTGGACAATGAGCCTCGGAGTTTCAACTTGATGGCTAGTCTAAGGTTCTGTAAAGTGGCTTGATAATGCTGGGCATTGATGGTGGTTCCCCATTCCAGGAACTCGACAAGCAGTGGGCCCTTGTGGTCAAAAAAGGACATCCTGACCTCACCAGTGCTGGTGTGCAAGGCCCTTGATTTCTTTGGAGGTGGTGAAGTCGCATGTTTCCACTGCTTTCTCTGATGCTTGCTTTTCGGTTAAAAATGGTGACACCATGTTTCATAACCTGTGCCAATATGTGACAGAAAGCCATATTCCTCTGCGTAATAAAGTTGCAGATGACTCAAAGACAGCACCATTCGAGTATTGCGCTGTCTGGCCGTCAGTTGGTGGGGAACCCGCTGCTCACAGATTTTTCCAAAGTTCAAGTGTTGATGCATTATGGTGTGGGCGGTGCCCATTCTAATACACATTAACCAATGGATCTCGTCCATGGTGATTCTACGGTTGTCCAAGACTAAAGCATTCACTTCCGCAACCATTTCTGGTGTGACGGCGCGATGAGCCTGTCCAGGACGAACATCGTCTTCCAGTGACTCGCACCCCTCAAGGAATCGTTTGCGCCTTTCCACAATACTTGAATGATTCAGACTGTACACACCGTACATAGCCTTCATCCATCGATACATTTCACAGCCTCCAACTCCCTCCACCACCAAAAACTGAATCACTCCTCGTTGTTCCTGCTTACTCGCCTGCATGGTCGGTAGTGAAAACTTGTGTGACCACTTTCTTTTTGGCTTAAAATCGCACTGGCGCTATGCAACATCAAATGGTGCACATGCGTCATTCTCTTTACCAATAGATGGTGCCACCATACCCACAGTTATGTAGTGCCACCTTACATGTAAGGCAAAGGTAGACGCACTGGCCAGGTTTCATTTGAATGACTCTGATAGTTGGAAAAGAAAGTGATTTCAGGGACGAGCTGAGTTCCCATGTCAGCCACTGAGACATGGCATTGTATGAGAAACATGACATCAGATTTCTAGCTCTCTGTCGTCACTCCATCCACCTACTACAGCCTTTGGATGTCTGGCATTTTTGGACCACTTCAGCAAGTATGGTGCAGGGTGTTGAATGAATGGAAAAAAGCCCACAAGGGAGGAGAGTGGCCAGCCTTTCAAAATCTGAGTTTCCCATGCTGTTGAAGAAACTGGTAGAGGAAATGGAACAAAATGAAAGGAAATATGCAGGAAGGTTTCAGAGGCACTGGGATCCATCATACCAACTGGGAGCACGTCCTGAAGAAGTTGCGTGGTGGTAGGCTGCAAAATGAAGTTGATGAGGTATCAGCAATATTTTCCAGATTTTCATCAATGAACTAAAGGCTTACAGACAACAGGCCATAGATAAGCCAGCATGAGGAAGGAGGGGGAAGCCACCTCCCAGAGGCATTACCCTAGAAGACCACAATCATGCAGATCTTCAAGATAGGCAGCCTGGAACGCCAAAGAAAAACATATAAGGGAAAGCTACAAAATGGATAGCCAACACCCAAAGAAAGGGGAGGAAAAAGGGGCAGGAGAATGGGTTGTCCAGCAGTGAAGACCTTTTGAGTGAAGGACATTTCATTCACTGAAAGTGAGAACATCATCCAATCTTTTGTGGCTCCTCACCTGCATGATGATGCCAATGACACAGGTGTTGAAGATAACAGATTTATTGGTGTTGTTCATCCCATCCACAAAATCATTGCAGCTGAACAAGCTACTAGAAATAATGACAAATCTGAGAAACAGGACAGAACCAACAATGAAGTGAAATGTCCACTGCCATCACATCTCTCAATGTTGAATGGGCTCTTGTTTCCAACCACCTTATTCACCACCCATTACTTCATGCTGTGCAAGATAATTCTCTCTAAGTAGGTGCGAAATATTTTGGGAAATTATATTGTGGGCTCTGGCTTTCCACTCCTGCCAAGATAGGAGATGCACCATTATCAGCCATGACCAAAGTAGGAAAATTCTTGATGTGGCCCAATCCTCACAATGTTGTGTGGTGCTAGGCAAACCAGATCGTTCGCCGATTGGATCCACTACAAAAGATCACACTAGGTGTCTTTTTGTGTGTGTGTTTGTGTGTTTTCCTAATCCTGCAAGAAACATTTGATTTGTTTCTAAGATTCCCCACCTCTTGTGTAAGAGATGGATTTTTTGGAAAGATAGAATTTGAGAAAAGAGATATATAGCTATGTTGAGTAAAATCATTTAAGGAATTTACATTCAACAAACCTAATAAAGTGTCACAAAGTTCGGGAGTTCTATTATACTGGTTGTTGTTTTATGTAAGACGAGAGCTTGTTGAATATCTTCCTCCTAGCATATATATTTCACTCTGAACCCCAAACAAGGAGGCTAAGGCTTTGTAAAAATTATTTTTGGATAATGTATTATGATTGTATAGATCACAGTTGAGCTGCAACTGATTTTTATTAAGCACAACAAAAACCATTGAGGAGTAAATGTGTTGGCCAGAGTATGTAAGAACTTAAAGTTCCTTAAAAAAGGCATCTGCAGAAAGTACAGTTACTTGCTTTACACAGTATTCTTTTTGGTCACTTATGTTGAATAAACACATTATTTAGTTCAGGTGCACTGTCCCAAAAGATAGTTGGATAAGTCAGCAAGGAGGGAGAATGTGCTAAATGTTGTCTTTAGGTCAGTACACTGAGACATGCTTCTAAGGGCAAAACATGCTGCACTGAAATTCTTGATTAGTTTATTTATGTGTTGTGTGGCGTATCCATTGACGTTTTATCCCTGAAGATGCCCTCTGTAGTCGAAGGTGAAATATCAGATAGAAGTTTTATATATCGACTATGCCCTCACTGCCAAGAAATTTTAACAGAGGTAAATACCAACTGTGAGAGCTTACATTGTTTGATTAACAGTTAAACTGTTAGCTGTGGACCACTTGTAAGCCTATTAAGTTATCTCCAAAAGTTGAAATTGGACCCTTGATTATTATGGTTGTGTCATCAGCAAACATTACAGATGAGACTAGAAAATCATTTATCTAGTTTAAGAACAAAAGCATGTCCAATACTATCCTTGTGGGGACCCACATGTTATGTTCTCCCATTATGAGTTCAGTTTCATGTCTACATCTACATCTACATCTACATTTATACTCCGCAAGCCACCCAACGGTGTGTGGCGGAGGGCACTTTACGAGCCACTGTCATTACCTCCCTTTCCTGTTCCAGTCGTGTATGGTTTGCGGGAAGAACGACTGTCTGAAAGCCTCCGTGCACGCTCTAATCGCTCTAATTTTACATGCGTGATCTCCTCGGGAGGTATAAGTAGGGGGAAGCAATATATTCGATACCTCATCCAGAAACGCACCCTCTCGAAACCTGGCGAGCAAGCTACACCGCGATGCAGAGCGCCTCTCTTGCAGAGTCTGCCACTTGAGTTTATTAAACATCTCCGTAACGCTATCACGGTTACCAAATAACCCTGTGATGAAACGCGCCACTCTTCTTTGGATCTTCTCTATCTCCTCCGTCAACCCGATCTGGTACGGATCCCACACTGATGAGCAATACTCAAGTATAGGTTGAACGAGTGTTTTTTAAGCAACCTCCTTTGTTGATGGACTACATTTTCTAAGCACTCTCCCAATGAATCTCAACCTGGTACCCGCCTTACCAACAATTAATTTTATATGATCATTCCACTTCAAATCGTTCCGCACGCATACTCCCAGATATTTTACAGAAGTAACTGCTACCAGTGTTTGTTCCGCTATTATATAATCGTACAATAAAGGATCCTTCTTTCTATGTATTCGCAATACATTACATTTGTCTATGTTAAGGGACAGTTGCCACTCCCTGCACCAAGTGCCTATCCGCTGCAGATCTTCCTGCATTTCACTACAATTTTCTAATGCTGCAACTTCTCTGTATACTACAGCATCATCCGCGAAAAGCCGCATGGAACTTCCGACACTATCTACTAGGTCATTTATATATATATATATTGTGAAAAGCAATGGTCCCATAACACTCCCCTGTGGCACGCCAGAGGTTACTTTAACGTCTGTAGACATCTCTCCATTGATAACAACATGCTGTGTTCTGTTTGCTAAAAACTCTTCAATCCAGCCACACAGCTGGTCTGATATTCCATAGGCTCTTACTTTGTTTATCAGGCGACAGTGCGGAACCGTATCGAACGCCTTCCGGAAGTCAAGAAAAATAGCATCTACCTGGGAGCCTGTATCTAATATTTTCTGGGCCTCATGAACAAATAAAGCGAGTTGGGTCTCACACGATCGCTGTTTCCGGAATCCATGTTGATTCCTACATAGTAGATAGTAGATTCTGGGTCTGACACAGTCTGTTAGTGAGACACTTTGCTTTCTGTTATGAAAGTAAGAATCTGTACATGCAAGAGGGATGCCCCATTGATGACATAACGCTTTAGTTTGTCAAGCAGAATTTTGTTATACTCTCACTTGAAGGCTTTGGAAAGCTCACCCAGTATGTCAACGGAGTAATGCTTCCATTTACCTCTGCCAGGACTACATTCATGAGGTTGTGCATTGCTTTATGTGTAGAGAATCCTTTACAAAAATGAAATTGCGAGGTAATTAACAAGTACTGATGAGTAAAATTAGTCAGTATTCTATCATTGGCCAATTTTTCAGACACATTTGAAAAGACTGAAAGGACCGAAACAAATTTGTAATGAGAAGTGGTTTGCTTATCTCATTTTATAGCTGGGTGTTATAACAGTGGATTTAAGTTTGATTGGTTAAAAGATGCCTTAAAGGTAATCCTGACACATGAACATAGTTAGCAAATTACTATATTTTAGTGACCTGATGAATTCTAGAATCTGTTAAAGTAAATCTAATGCATCTGTATTTGGTTGTTTATTAAAGGGTGCAATATTGTATTTTGTGCCAGCCTGAGGAATCAATCATTGAATGTCTCACTTTCTGAAGCATTGGCCCCTCCTCCCAGGAGGATATTGGTACATGAATGGGCAGAGGTTTATATCTCAAGCTCCATTCATGAAAGTCTTTTCGATGTTCAAATATCTATGTAAGTAGTTGTAAAATATATACAGTGTGTCCCACCTAAACTTTTCACCATCAATATCTCTGGAACCACACTAGATAGTGACAAATGACTTTCAAGGGTATGAATTTACGGCAGCGGTTCACAAAAGTAAATACTGTGAGACATTCTAAAGTATCTGCAAATATTGGTTTCAACACAGACCTATGTTTTATTTAATGGACACCCCATCTTATTCCATATGCAATCAATAACATGAGAAATCACAATAATACTGGGTGTTGGTTGCATCGCAATACGTCAATTACATTGCGGGAAATAGGAATACGAAGTTGACACATGAAAAGAATGAAATGCACCACTATTGCACTTCCCATGATGCAATAATGGCCCAAACATTGCTCATAACTGCGATATGATTGATGTACATATAGCTACTTTCACTGTTATCGTGAGGGCCAGAAGTAATAATAGGGCTTCCTGCCACAAACATTGGTATGTACATAATGATGTCCCTCGTGCATGTTGTATTTATATACATACAGACTATGGAATAGTACCGGCTGGTGTATGCCACCCTGTTCTACCACCCAAGTCAACTCTTTGCCTCTGCAGTTATGTACAGGCACGGGCCACAGTCAGCGCTGTGTGTGGGAATGACTCACTGCGAAGCAGGTTGTTCAGTGTGGAAGTACGTACAGGTATTTGGCACTTGTATACTGTGCAGTGTAATTGGGTTTACTGTTGTAACTGTGGTATTAATTTACTTGTCCATCAGTTCTAGGCATTTTACATGGTATTCACAAATGAGGAAATGGTTGACATGATATTACTGTATGGAGAATGTCACCAAAATGGCAAACATGTGGCGCAGGTGTATGGCCAGCGGTACCCTAATAGACGTCATCCGACCTGCACTATCCATGAATGTTGTTGGAAAGCTTCGCGTGACAGTGCAGTTGTCTCAACAAACGCGGATCTGGAGCAGAGGCATAACACCTGAAGCAGCAGGGGTAGCTGTTCTGGTGACCACTACAATAAACCCTCATGCAAGTATTCATGAAATGGAGAGACAGATGGGAATCCCTCAAACAAGTGTGATGCGTATTGTGCACAGGCATAGATACCACCTGTGTCACATGGAGCTACATCAAGGCCTACATGGCAATGATGTTCACAATTGCGTGGGATATTGTCTGTGGGTTCTGTGGTAAGGCCATGACTTCATGCGTAGGGTACTATTACCTGACAAGGCCATATTTAAAAACCATTGGTATGCCAACTTTCACAATATGCAGTACTGATCACCAGAAAACCTGTATTGGGTTTTCCGGGTTGGACATCAGCCTCAGTGCAGTGTCAATGTAGAGTGTGGTATTGTAGGACCCCACATCATTGGCCAAATTTCATTGATGGCACTCTTAACAGGTGACAGCCTGAGCAGTTCCTGAGATGTACTTACCTGGACTGATGGAACACCTGCCCCTTCACTTACATCAAATAATGTCATATCAACATGATGGGTGCCCTGGACATAATGCCATGGTGGCATGACAGGTGCTAAATCAACAGTTCCCACATCAACGGATTGTATGGGGCAGTCCCATTCAGGGATTTCCAGCACGGTTGCTGAACCTCATCCCCATGGACTTTTTTCTCTGGGGACATGTGAAAGATGTGTATCAGTAGGTCCCAATAACATTGGCCAACATGAAAACCCATATTACCTCTGCATGTGCTGCAATAAAACCACAAACACTAACAGCTATGAGTGGATCCATGATGGAGTCCACACAATGATGTTGCCAAGCAAATGGTGATCTCTTCGAACATACCTTGTAGCATTTTGGCTGTGAGACATGTGACTGCACATCAGCATACATTTTGTGTCTTACAGAGAAGATGTACATTTATGTATGTGTTGCATCATCTGCAATGATTCAATTCTGTCTCAGTCATTAAAGATGTTCAATGCTGTGCAACCCTTTAATGCCATTAATTTTGTTTACTCTGACTCGTGGTTATATGTATTTTGTTATGTCCATTGCAGTACTGTCAAAAAGTTCAGTAAAGCACATACGAGTAAATTGTGTCCTTGTGTTCCTTGTGGGTGATTGGACATCCATATGTTTCCCAGACCACATACTAGCAATGTACATAGCAGTATGTAAGTAGGCCATTTATTGCGTCATAGTACGTCATTCACGTCATGATTATGAGCAATGCGCAGGTCTGACTAGCATCACGGCAAGTGCAATAGCAGCGTGTTGTGTTCATTTCACATGTCAGCTTCATGTCCCAATTTCGCAGGATGTAACTGACGTATTGCAATGCAACGAGCACCATTATTATTATGATTTCTAATGTTATTGACTGCATACAGAATAACATGGGGTGTCAATTAAAAAAAAAATAAAAAATAAACATAGGTTTGTGTTGAAAACAATATTTTCACACAGTGTAGAATGTCTCATAGTATTTACTTTTGTAAGCCCCTGCTGTACATTCATACCTGTGTAAGTCATTTGTCAATATCTATTGCGGTTCCAGAGACATTGGTGGTGAAAAGTTTAGGTATAAATAACGAACAGGGTGAAGGTTACAACTCACCAAATAGTTGAGGTGCTCAGTCATTGATAGCTATAAACAAGGTTGAGAATCTTACTAGCTTTCAAATGAATCCTTCTTCAGAACTATAGTGTACACATACACACAAATACACCTGCACAGCTGCATTGTCCAGGTTGAAATATTGTGCTGACACTGCAACTCTACTGGTAAGAGAGATTTTATTGAGTGAAGTGACTGAGGGGAGAATGAAGCTGGGGAGCAGTTGGGAGGGTTAGGGAAAGGTGGCTGGTGGTTAGGAGCAAGAGACATCGTGCTCATGGGATAGGATTGTGGAGTATGAAAGTGGCACAAGTGAGCTCATTCTGGCCACAGGCAGATTCAGTTGTATGTTGTACGCAATTATGTAGAGAAGAGGATTGGCAATGGGACATAGAAGAGAGGAAAGGGGGAGAGTGAAGAGGGGAAAGGGAATCTGTGAGTGGGAGGGTGTGAGTGAGGATAGGGTCATGAGGTGCATGGGTGGAGGTGCATGTAGGGCAGAGGCCAGTGGAGATTGTGGCCAGGAGGATTGCGTGAGCAAAGGATGCGTTGCCATGACAATTCCCATCAATGTACTTCAGAGAGACTGGAGTTGGGAGAAGGGGGGAGGGGGGGGGATAGAGGGCAAAGGTTCCAGATGGCACAGGTTGTGAAGCAACTACTGAAGTTAAATATCTTGTGCGCAGCATTATGTTCTGCCACTAGGTGGTCAGCTCTGCTTTTTACTACAATTTGGCATCAGCTAACTATGAGGCCTGTCTAAAAGGTGTCCAACCTTTGGTCAGAGGCCGGCCGCGGTGGTCTAGCGGTTCTGGCGCTGCAGTCCGGAACCGCAGGACTGCTACGGTCGCAGGTTCGAATCCTGCCTCGGGCATGGGTGTGTGTGATGTCCTTAGGTTAGTTAGGTTTAAGTAGTTCTAAGTTCTAGGGGACTTATGACCTAAGATGTTGAGTCCCATAGTGCTCAGAGCCATTTGAACCATTTTGAACCATTTGAACCTTTGGTCAGAAAAAATATTTCCAATAACTAATGGGGTTGGGACCCCAATTCCCTTCAAAGTAGACCCCTTGTGCTAGCACACACTTAGCCCACCGATCCTTCCACTGCTGGAAACACCTCTGGAAGTCTTCTTTCAGAATGCTAGAATGCTTTTCAGCTCCGTCGTCATGTTCTGCATTATATCTTCTCTACTCACAAAAAGGAATCCTTTCAGTGGCATCTTCAAGTTTGGAAACAACCAGAAGTTGCAAGGATCCATGTCTGGAGAATAGGGAGGTTGGCAAATGGCTGTAATTCCATGTTTGGCCAAGAAATTTTGGATCGAGTGGGATGAATGTGCGGGGGCATTGTCGTGATGCAGTTGCCAGTTGTTCGCTGTGCACATGTTTGGTCTTTTGCACTGAACTGCATCACAGAGAACATCTTGATAGTACTCCTCTGTCACTGTTTGTCCTTCAGGTGCGTATTCGTGATGCACAATTCCATGGACATCAAAGAAGCTAGTCAGCATCACCTTGATTTTGCTTTGCACCTGCCGCACTTTCTTCGGCCGTGGAGACTCGAGATGCTTCCACTGCAATGACTGTCTTTTTGTTTCTGTGTCATATCCGTACACCCATGACTCATCTCCTGTTATCACAGTGTTCAGAAATCCAGGATCAGTGTTGGTGGTGTCCAGGTCATGTGCAATGCAAAACGGAGGTCTTTTTTTTTGTTCCGGCAACAACAACCTGGGCACGAATTTCACAGCAACTCTTTGTATGTTCAAATCATCATGCAAAATTTGCATGTGCAGAATCTTTACCCACTCCTGCACAGTGAAACGACGATCTTCCATCACCACATTTTGCACCCTCTCAACAACAGCCGCACTCCGATCAGTTTGGGGCATGCCAGAATGCTGGTCACTCTCCACCGACGTGTGGCCATTTCTGAATCAGTTGAACCACTCCTTAATTTTTGTTACACCCATCGCATCTTCTCCAAACACCTGCTGAATCTTATGAATTGTTCCGCTTTGGGAATCACCAAGCTTTTGACAAAATTTGATGCAGTATCTTTGCTCAACACATTCTGTCATCTTGAGAGAATTGGTAATCCGATGAACATGTTGTGTAGCACCTCCTTCAGTGACTGACAGGCAGCAACTGATGCGCTGGAAGGCGGGGACAAAATTCACGCTTGCGCATAAATGTCTCTTCCTTCACTGTGTACAATACCTATGCGCGGGAAAATCAAAGGCCGGATACTTTTTAGACAGACCTCGTATTTGCCATTTTGTTGCCTTCTTACAAATGAATTTGAAGTAGACAGTGCTATCGGTTGGGGACCAATATTTTTTCTGGACCCCGTAAAGCTTATTGCTTGTTTATAGTCTGGGTTGTATAAGTTTAATTCTGTACTGGATAAAGTGGTGTTATCACAAGTTCAATACCCTTGTAACAATGCTTGATCCGTGACTACTTAGGTTTTCACAGATTATGAATTATGTGTGGCTGCTTCATAATAGACTGACATCCTGTATGATAAGCCCCTTTTTTAAATAAATGAACTTCCCTGTATAAAAAGCACAAATAATGTACCATAACAAATGCCAAAAGGTCACACCTATAGTTAGGAAAGCATTGGGAGTTATTTTAAATTGTCAGTTGACCAGATTTGGAACAATTTGGAACAATATGTGTCCCTGATTTGTCACTCACCTCAGTTAACTAATTCAATGTGAAACTTCTTGTGTTATGCAGCTAGTAACTCATTAGCTCCTGAAAACATGATACCACTCAAAAGTATTTCACATGAAAGGCAGAAGAGTTGCAGGTTGAACTCTTCTTTCAAACATTTGGGCCTGTTTATGGTATTTAAAATTTTTCATGTAATTATTAAAATTTATATAGCATAACAGTCATATTGCAGAGCATTATCACTGATAACCGAGTTTAATGCATGAACTTGGTGGATACAATATTCATGCAGATCCTCTAAAGTGCTATTATTGCAGCTTTAAAAGTAATAATATACTTTTTGCAAGTGTATCAGTTAATATAGAAATTTGAATTATTCTAATTCTGTGTATTGATCTTATGGATACATCTTACTTGACAGCGAAGTGTGTGTCTATTTCTTATTGTCATTGTGGATGGACTATAACAGCATGGAGGCACTCGCAGGTAAATGTTACTGAGAGAGTTTAAAAATTTCTGAGTTTATTGAAATTTACCTTCTTTCCTTTATTACTGTTCATTTAATTGGGCCTTATTTAATTTTGTGTTGTCACATGCTTTTTGCATGTTCATAGGAGAGCCTTTCAGTACTTGAAATAATGTGTTAATTGTTGCTATTCAAATTCGTTTGACTCTTAATGGTGATAAAGAGCATTTTATTTTATCAGATAAATAAAGCACTTTTTCCAGAAAGTTGTGAACAATGACATTTGTAAAGACAATGCTAATCATATAGTGAAAGTGTTGAGCACTAGATAGGTACATAAAAATGGCTATGTACATTACAGCTCTTCTAATGAAAGCCTTGAGCACCAGGTAAGTGCATAAAAAAGGCTATATACATTATGGCCCAGCTGTCGAATATGCTTATCTCTTCACAGCACACACGTACAATGCAAACACATTTACATTTCTGACAGATGAAGAGGAACCCATGATTGAAATCAGTTTTGAGTGTTAGAACTTGCACCATTTAAAATCATTTCTATTTACAGTTATGTCAATATTGAATCAGATAGTAACCTTTAAGTGCTAATTGATGATTTATTTTTTAGGCTCCAGCAGCCCCTCTTGTTGTGCCAAAAATTCCAGAACATGTCACAGCTAAGAATCAGTATGAATGTTTAGCAGAGGTTGTGACTCCCTTGTGGCGGATTCCATATGAGCAGCAACTTGAACTGAAGTTTCAGTGGACTAAACATGTAGTTTCACTTATCAAATCTAAGCTGAAACCACATTCTCATAAACATAATCACTTGAAAATGTGCTGTGTCAATAAAGTTCTGCCTTCAGTAAGTACAATACTTTCTTAGTTGTTATCGTATTTACTTTGATGTGTATCAAACAACTAATATACATTGTTTTTAACCAGCCTATCATACAAGAATATAGGAACAAAGATGAGTTCAATGTTCGGTGTGGTGTAGACGGAAATCCAAAAACAGTGGGATTTTTTGTTGGCAAAACAGCAAAACATGAGTATGTGTGTGTACCACCAACATATATTATTAACATGAAACAAAAGCATAAGGATGTGGCTGCAGTAAGTGTTGTAATCAATAGAAAAATCTTGCAGCTATCAGAAATATGCACATTTATGATATTTACAATTATCATTGTAGGCGTATCAACAGTATATCAGAGAGTCAAAATATCCTGCTTGCCATGACTTTCGTGATGGTGGGCACTGGCGCACATTGCTTGTTCGATCAACTGCAGCTGGAGAGACTATGGCAGTTGTGCTGTTTCATCCTCAACAGCTGCATGAGGAACAGCTTCAAGAAGAAGCACAGAATCTCAAGGCATTTTTCACTCAAGGTCCTGGTTCACATTGCAGTCTTACATCACTGTACTTTCAGGCCTGGTAAGGTATGCTTTAAATTGTTCTATAAATTAAGTGTCCATTCGGCAGAAGTTATAAGAATTTTTGGCTAAAATTGGCATATAGTGACAACGAGACAACCCTTAACCATAGACACATCAGCTAACTAAAATGGACAATGTTTTCATGCAAACTTACAAATATAGATTCTCTTGTGTTCACCAAGAGTGTGTAGGTGAGATTTTTCACTTCTACCCATTTTGTAGCCACATACCTTGCACAATCATTCAGTACAGGCTGAGGTCTTGTATGTACACAGAGACAACTACCCAAATCTGTACCTAGACAAGATTTTGTCATGTGACTTTAAACAGCCTAAACACAGTACAAAATTCCACCTTTATAAGTTTCTTCATTCTGCAGCCACATTTATTTCTAGTTGGCATTGATATATTTCATGTAGTTGTTAAGGTACATTTTTTTCTGTCATCTGTGTGTTTCAACCTCAATACTCTATTTTTGCCTGTATAAAAATTATAAATCATGGAAAAATTAGAGCTTCTAAAATGGATATACCAAGTTTTGAGAAAGTTCTATCAATATTTAATGTTTAGCAACATTTATGTTTATTATCATATTGCTCTTTATGTAACATTCTGTTGTCACAAGAAATCTATGTCACACAATCATAAAATACAAAGTAATTTATTTCTGTGGCATTCACAGGAACCTTCATTTGCAGACTGAAAACAAGTGATGGTAGTTGACATTTTTCAAAAATTAATTTCATCCAATCTCATATTCTCATAGAATACAAACCCTTCATGAGGAACTGTATTGCCTGCGCTTGTAATAAAATATGTTATAACGTGAAGTACTAAGACTTGACTTAACCAATTACAATACTAACTGAACAGTTTTAAGACAGTTTAAGGTAATAGTGGTGCAACTGGAATTCTTCTGTAATTTTCGTTCATAGTTTTGTCTTCTATAGAAGGAAGTAGCAGTGATTATTTATCACGTTTCGGGCTGTGAGAGAAGGACATTATCTACTAATATTGTGTCTCTGATAAGTGTTTTTAGCAACTGTGTCATGTTGTCTGCTAACAGCTCTAATACTCGCTGCACAAATGACCAAGCTCCGTTTCAACTCTTATATGGTGAGCCATACCTAATGGAGCATTTGTGTGGATGTAAATTCAGAATATCACCAGACTCCTTCTTTCAAGTCAACATTGCGGCAGCTGAAGTTCTGTACAATGCCTTGTTTAATGTGGCTGGATTAGATCAGAGGACTACTCTTCTTGATATATGTTGTGGAACAGGTATGTAACATGTTTCATTTCTGAGACAAAGTTTTACTACAGTAGCAATGTAGCAGTTATTTTCTCTTGTGTCACTGGAGTACATTTCATTTTTAGCACAAGAACAAATTGTGTTTAAGGCACTGCATTTCATCACAGTATCTTCTAGGTTGGGTAGTGTCAGAGTGAACCATGCACTTCATAATTTTTTCTTTACCAATAGCTAAGAAGGTAACCAGTAGTGGTGTTTCAGACAATAAAAACTTCTTGCTTTGAAAAATAGCTGTTTTAATTATCATTTGGCTATTTAAACAGCTGTTTATAGCAAATCTTAAGAAAAGAGCTCTGTTTCATAATATTGTATTAGTAAGAACCATTTTTGCTGTCTACCTCTTCCAGGATTAGGCTATTAGCCTGCTCCCATCTTAATTTTCTTGTCTTTGGTTGACCTCCTCTCTTCTTCTGGTAGGATGATGTCTGAGTACAGGTCCCCATTAGAAGATTGGGAGCTATTCATAAAAAGTTTGACTCCCTATTATGCTGTCTGTCAGAAAGAAGGAGTTGTTAATCTGTGGTAATTTCCCTTTAAACTTTCTAAGCAGTTCTGATAGGAAAAGTGAACTAGAAGTGTTATAATGACATATAATTAGAATCAGTGATCAATTTTCCTACATGTATAGCTCAAGATAGTAGTACTCTAATAGATAATATATTTGTACAGAAAGAGTATGTAAGACTAACACATGCTTTCCCTTTGATAAATAGATCATCAAACCATGATGCACAATTGATTATCTTACAAAACCTAGCAGGGTGTATAGCTCAGAAACCATGAAGTAAAAGTGTAAGTTTGCTCAATGTGTTATCTATAGAGCACTTCAGAGAAAGTTTAAGAAATGTTAATTGGGGAGATGTATATAATAAGCCAAATGCTAATAATAAATGCAACATACACACATCAAAAAAAGTTTTGCATCGCGCCGGTTCCTAGAACTCCCGGAGATAGATGCTGACGGTGGATTTTGTATCACAGACTCAGTGTCTTTGACTGTTCAGAGATGTCACTAAACCCACCCAAAGATCATCGGAGACGTGTTTGGAGGCAACCTAGCCACGTGTAATGCCGTAGACCCACTGTCCAGTGAGTGCAGCAAGGTGGAGGTTCCCTGCTGTTTTGGATTGGCATAATGGGGGGCCAACATACACTGCTGGTAGTCATGGAAGTCACCGTAATGGCTGTACGATATGTGAATGCCATCCTCCGACCGATAGTGCAACCATATCGGCAGCATACTGGTGAGGCATTCATCTTCATGGACGACAATTAGCACCCCATTGTGGACATCTTGTGAGTCACTTCCTTCAGGATAATGACATTGCTCAACTAGAGTGGCCAGCATCTCTCCAGACATGAACTGTATTGAACATGCCTGGGATAGATTGAAAAGGGCTGTTTATGGATGACGTGACCCACCAAACACTCTGAGGGATCTATGCCGAATTGCCATTGAGGAGTGGAACAATCTGGACCAACTGTGCCTTGATGAACTTGTGGATAGTATTCCACAACAAGTACAGGCATGCATCAATGCAAGAGAACATGCTACTGGGTTTTAGAGGTGCCGGTGTGTACAGCAATCTGGGCCACCTCCTCTGAAGGTCTCGCTGTTTGGTGATAGAACATGCAACATGTGGTTTTCATGAGCAGTAAAAAGGGCAGAAATCATGTTCATGTTGATCTCTATTACAATTTTCTGTAAAGGTTCCGGAACTTTCGTAACCGAGGTAATGCAAAAATTTATATCCCTTTTTGAATATTGTTTCCAAAAAAACTTACTAAATGTCACACCCAACAGTTTTCAAATAAACCTTGGACTATTACAGGTGTTAAAGTGTCTTCAGAAAGAAAAAGGAAACTATATGAAACAGTAAGAATTAGCAAAGATCCAGAAGTTACTATACACTATAAAAATTATTGGAACATATAGAGAAAAGTTGTCAGAAAATCAAGACATATGTATATTAGAGATGAAATTAACAACTTGGGCAATAAAATCAAATCAGTATGGAATGGTGTTAGAAGGGAGGAAGAGTAACCACTAGGGTAGGTAGTATTAGTATTAAAGAGAATGAGACCATCTGAACCAACAGTACACAAGTAGCTAATGTATTTAACGACCATTTGTTAAGTGTAGGTGAAAAAATTGGTGAGAATGGTTCAAAAGAAAAAACCAAGCAGTACATGGAAGAATTAGTTTTGAGAAATCCTAGTCAGATTAATTTTCACCTCTTCTGAAATAAAGAAAATCATTAAACATTCCAAAAATAAATGTTCTGTTGGAGTAGATGACATCTCTAACAAGATGTTAAAACAATGTGGAGCAGTTAGAGCAGATGTTCTGAGTCACATATGTAATGCATCAGTAACTCAAGGTATTTTCCCAGACAGATTAAAATATGGCATTGTCAAGTCTCTCTACAAAAAAAAAGGGACATCACAGACGTCAATAATTACTGGCCAGTATCCTTGCACACAGCATTTTCAAAAGTCACCGAGAAAGTAACGTACTCAATAGTGGTTAACCATCTTAACAGTAAAGGGGTATTTAGTAATCACAGTTCAGATTTCAAAAATGTTGTTCCACTGAGACAGCAATATACAATTTCAGTGGCCACATAATAGAGTATTTCAATAGGAAAATGTCACCAATAGGAATTTTCTGTAACCTATACAAAGCATTTGATTGTATGAACTATGACATTATGTTACAAAAATTACAATTCTGTGGTATAAGTGGAGCAGCATATGAGTGGTTTAAGTCATATCTACAAAACATATCTTACGACATAAGACGTTTAATGCTGCTAACAAGAAGTGCTAGCAGAAATGTTTGTGTAATTAAAGTCATTTGGATATAATTATAGTCATTTGGATAGTTTGTGGAATAAATATGTGCCTATAGTTTAATTTAATTCTTCAATGCAATGAAACCACAGTCCCCTCTTTGGTTGTGTAACAATTTAGATGTAGCATGGGGTTTGATTGTAGAATGATATCTCCACCCTATAGTGGACTGTACTGAATGCACCTTCTTGACAGTTTACACGTGTGTGTCAAACTGACACACAAGCCTAGATCCTGAATGAATCTTTCACTCTGAACTGGAATGTGCCCTGTTTTGAAACTTACTTACATATGACAATTGTGTGTTGGAACAGGACATAACCCCAGAAGCTTCACTTTTATGGGAATTTCTTTTATCAATGGAGGTAATTGAGTCATGACTCCTCATGATCCACTTTCACAACTTGACTTGTGCTCTCCTAGATGCTGAACTTCAGAAAGACTCCCTTTCATACTTATTGGAACCAGCACTCCTAGAAGAAAGGATACTGCAGAGAAATAACATACCCACAGCCTAGGCAGTTGTTTCCAGAATGAGTATTTCACTCTGCAGTGGAATGTGTGTTGCTTTGAAACTGTGTGCTGGTCTGGAACATTGGAGAGAGACACCGGCAGAAGTGAAGCTGTGAGAGCTGGTTGTGATTCTTGCCTGGATAATTCAGTCTGTAAATGCACTGCCTGTGAAAGTCTTGGTTCCAGATTCATGTCCCAGTCCAGTACACAATTTTGATCTGCCAGGTAGTTTGAAAGCAGCACACTCTCTGTTGCAGAGTGAAATATTCATTCTGGAAACAATTTCCTAGGCTGAGTCTAAGCCATTTCTCTGCAGTTTTGTTTATTCCAGGAACAATTGTCCTGCTAGGTTGCAAGATAGTATTCATCAAGTTTGAAGAGTATGAGAGAAGTACTGGTAGGAGTGAAGCTGTGAGGACAGGTTGTAGGTCATGCCTCAATACCTCAGTTAGTAAGAGCATTACCCACAAAAGGCTATGTTCTGTGTTTGGGTCCCAGTCGATTACACAGAGTTAATCTGTGAGGAAGTTGAAAGTCTAGATGTTTGCATCTCATGGATACATCTAATTTAAATTCCAGAATGCTGCAGATGTTTAAGAATAAAGGCCTTAAAAATCAAACTATATCTAGTATAGTAATAACTTTTTACTGTTCATGTGGAGAAAACTAACCTAATTTAAATTTAAACCTAATTTAAATTTCAGAATGTTGCAGATGTTTAAGAATAAAGGCCTTAAAAATCAAACTATATCTAGTATAGTAATAACTTTTTACTGTTCATGTGGAGAAAACTTTTTGTTTAAGCATTCAGAGGAGGTATATCAGTAATCATGTCTTTGTTAATAGGCTTTGCTGAAGACATTATTTCTAGTATGAGGAGCATAAAAGTGATAATTTATTTTTATTTGTAACTTATTACATGTGAATTAAACTAAGGATCAATATGCAATAAAATGTATTGTACCTAATAACATGGTAGACTCTGTTTCACTTTGATGAAAGTGGTAATCATTCTTCATGCTTTGAGCATCCAGTTGTGGTGTTTTTGCATGTATGCTAGTTTCTGTGTCGTTTTACATGTGGTGAGTAGAGATCTGCATGTGGAGCATGTGAAAAGCCCAGTACCTGCCCTATCTTAGAGATGGAGTGCAAATGCACCAAGTACAAATGATCTGGCCACTATAAAATGCCCTGATGATGCACAGCTTGTCCATCCTCTACTTCACTGTCATGCCAGCCATCAATAAATGGTTTAACAAAACCACAGTCACATGACACTTTGCCATGGTGACAGGAGCTCCACCTATCCAAAACAGCAGCTAGGTCTAATTCAGATGCTCATTTACTGCATATCTTATCTGGACTTGACTGTACCCATTTGGGTGACCGCTTCTTTCACATGATATATCTCAGCTGGAAGGCTATCCTTGTCACAGGTGACATGGCTATATTGGTTACTTTGGTATATCACTGTACCAAGTGATGGCAGTTAGTTGCATATATGTATATGTCTCTGTGGATCTTGCTGCATTACGAGGTCTATTCAAAAAATCCAGAAACTTGGTCCACAAAATTTTTCTATGCTTACCTTTCCTTAGTATGCATGTTCGCCTTTGAAATACTCTCCTCCACACCGCTCACAATGCTGTATCCACTTCTGGAAGCTATGTTGGTATGCCTCTTGCTGGATCTATGATCTAATGTGTCGTATGTCTTCTTCCTTATTAAGGTGTTCTTGACTAATTCCATTATGCAAGTAATGCTTTGATAGAAGCTTGAAAGGTGGTCCAGGAACTCATCCAAAATTTATCTTCTCCTCAAACCATGAATACATAATTGTTAAAGTGATTGAGGTGTTTGAGTTTGAGCCCGGCAGTTTCAAGTGACATTTTCCCAAAGTGTTCCATGTAGATTTCGGTGATGAGTGCGTGGAGTGGACAACCACTCTGATGAATGATGAGTGCAGTTGCACTCGATGGGGTGAGTGGTGGTGGTGGTGGTGGTGGTGGTGGTGGTGATGGACTGTAGGTACCAGTGTAAACACTGCCTGCAGTAAAGGAGACTTTATTCAATCTCAGTTTCATTGTGGCTCGGAGAGGCAAAACACATCTCACTCTATTGACCATGGCCAACGCTTGACACATGGGCAGCAGCTTCTTCCCTGGCGAGAGGCATGCCACACTGCTGACAGCAGACCGTGGATGGTTGGTGGCCTCTATAGGGCACAGTCATGACGTCAGTGGCACGCTACTGCTCTAATGGTGATGGTACTTTGGGCAGCCCCTCGGCTCCACTTGCGGCCACCATGGCAGTGTGTGGAGACTGCATGTGATTTAACCTGCTGCTCCATGGAAGGAGTCAGACAGTGGCTGGAACTGTGCCACTAAGTCCTGGGTAAGAGAGGGCAGAGGGTGGAAAGGGGTAACTCAGTGCTGGTGGTAGCAGATATGTATGGCAGGTAGGTGGTGCTGTGGCACCAGATCCTGTGAGGAGCTCTTGGTGCTGACAGCAGCAGGCACAGCCCAGTCTAAAACATATTATATAGCTACTGGTGGCAACGCCCAGTTGTCTTGCTGTCTGGTGTAGTCATGGCATGGTGGTGGTGGTGCGGCTGCACTGTGGTGACGAGAAGTGCTTCTACCTGAAAGTTCAACCCTATTTATATTACTCTGAGGTGCATTTGCTTCACTAAAACATGGCACCTAGTCACATCACCTGTAACAAGAGACTTATGCTGCTGTGTTAACATCAACCCGTCCACTATCGTCATTATCGCTGTGCGATGCAGTTATCCGCTGAAGGGTGCTAGACTCATCTCGCAATCCCCTTGTGTGTATGTTATTCTGACCCTCATGTTGCCACACTGCAGCTAAAGGCCTGTGGCAGCTAATGGTGGCTTTCTCATTAGTTCTTGTTACTTTTGATAACAGTCTGGGTAACAACACTACACTGCTCCCCATCCATGGAGAAGACCCGGTCCCTCTGTCCTCACTTCGGCCCAGTTCTCTGTTGAAATAACCTTCATTGTTAATCCTTAAAACAGGTACATGCTACTAGATTGACTCTTCTCAACTTCTATACAATTATTATACTAATATTTAAAATCCATAAACTTGCTTCTTGTTTCTTGCTCATACTGCTTAATCTCACAATATCTGTCAAGCATCTCTTGCCCTCTCATTAGTTCATATTTCAAATGGTTCAAATGGCTCTGAGCACTATGGGACTCAACTGCTGAGGTCATAAGTCCCCTAGAACTTAGAACTACTTAAACCTAACTAACCTAAGGACAACACACACATCCATGCCCGAGGCAGGATTCGAACCTGCGACCGTAGCGGGCGCGCGGTTCCAGACTGTAGCGCCAGAACCGCTCGGCCACCAGCGGCCGGCAGTTCATATTTCACTGGTAGGCCTTTTGCTATGGTTATGATCAAAAAATTACAACTCTCCATTCCAAAATGTCACTCTTCCTTCTTCAGTAAATTATCCTTGACATATCAACTTTAACAAAACTTTCTCTGGCTTCATTAAACTCATGTGTAGTGCATCATCTGCCTATCTGGTGGTTTTTTAACCCTTTATTTTCGGAGAGTTTTCAGGACTTTTTCCTTGTGACAACAGTTCTCCTAATGCTTCCCAAGACAACACACTCCAGAAACTATTCTTATGAGAAAATCCCATACATTCTACCATTCACAAGTAGTCCCACTTACTCCTCCTCTATTAGCGCCAAACCAAATTCTCAAAATATTGGTTTTCTGGTACTAATGATCAACCAAAACAACTTCCTGGTTCTTGGTGAATTACTGCTTAATGTATTTATACACTGTTTAACTGATTTGTCTTGTACAATAGATGCACCTTGTGATAGCTCACACTAGCAACAGCTTTCTGTCATTTAAGGTTAACTTTGGCCTCGTATTCCATCAAAACATGTAGGCTCGCATTGCACTCTTCATACTCGTTGTGGCCCAGTATTTGTGATTGTGCCACATTCTGAGCATTCTGTAACAGATTCAGTCCAGTTGATCAGATTATCCACTTTACAAACTCACTGCCTCTTCAATTTCCTCCATCATCCTGCTTCTCAGGAAATATGTGTACCTCAACCATTTCTGCTCCATATCTGCAACACAGTTATCAACCACTTCTCGTGCACTCCCTGTTGTATCTAAAACATCATCATCATGTGCAGTTCCACTCTGCACAATGCAAAAATCACCAGCCTTGTCGTACCCTGTGCATCTGACCCAGGCTCTCCAGCCCATTATCACCCAGTGGGACAGGTACTGCTGCACTTAAATTAACCATTTTGCTATCTGCACACATAATGACTTCAGTACACCCCACACTCATTCCATCTGGAATTAAAGCCAACTTATACTCCACATTTCTACTTGATGTCAGAGATAGTACCTCTATATTACTCTTCTTAACAATGACGTAATTGCCTTGCGCATGGTGTGATTTCCCGGGACCTTGTATTATAACACCATCAACTAATTTAATTTTCCTACTTATAAGATCAGCCACCCATGTGTTATATTCTTCCCTAGTCTTCACAGGAGTGACAAGGTCTGCTACATTAACAGTAGTCAGCCGCTCTGCAGTAAAATATAAACTATCCACAACCCAGCTCTTCTCCCTTTCAGCTTCCTCTTTCCCCCTCCTCTCTGCCTTGTCCTCTTTCTTTCTATCCTTTGCATAATCAACATACTTCTCACATCCTGAGGGCCACTTTCCATTGTCCAGTCCTCATGCTCTCTCTGCAACTTCTGTCGGTACTCTGGAGTTTTGTAATAAATTATTTCCCTCACTCTGCATCAAGTGAAAAAACGGACACTTAACTATACTACTACCTGAACAGTACCCGCTACTTTACATTCTTAAATACTGAGGCATAGTCTGTGTTATGCACAAAGAAAATCAAATTATGAGAACTCTTAGGAATCATAACATTATTCTTATATAATTATATATATTATTATAAATTATATATATTACCATATATACTATATATATTATATTATATAATAATAATATTATTCTTTACTATGACTTAACTACTCTCGCCTGAGAGGCTGCTCATAACTGAAACGATGATTTAACTTAGCTTCACCTCCCAAATTACTACTCACGGTTCATAACATGTACACTGCTTGACACTGAGCCATATGTCATGTTCTTGATATCCATATTGCCCATATCAGCCAAGTGAAAACCAACACTTAACTTTACACCTCTGCAAAAAACATGCTATCTGCATTCACCTGTCACCTACTTAACTTGCAAGTGCAATTTAATCCCTGGAAAAACCCACCAAATTGCCATGGCACTTGCAGTTGAACAAAAACAAAACAGAAAGACTGCTCTTGTCTCACAGTGAAGATATGGTAGGCATTGTTGCTCTCTCTGCTGTCATGAAATGATGTAATACAGTTTAAAGATCCCACTTTTGACATCATTCTGAAGAGTATCTGAAGGAGATGACCACTCTTGATGAGTGCAGTTCCATCGGTGGGGTGAATGGTGGTGGTAAAGGGGCTGAAGGCCCAGTGAAAACTCTGCTGACAGTAAAGAAGACTTTTTATTCAATCTCAGTACATGCTTCATCATGGCTGAGTGAAGCAAAACTCGCCTCACTTTGTTGACCCAGCCCCGCACTGATGTACAGGCTGCAGCTTCCCTGCTGCTTAGGTGCCCTGTAATGCTGACAGCAGGCCCGTGGATCGTTGTTGGCAACTTTAGACCATGAGCACGACAGCTATGGAGCGCTACTGCTCCATCAGTGACAGTGCCTGGAATGGCTCTCGGGTCCACCCACGGCTGTGCATGGGATTCAACCTGCTGCTCCCTGGCAGGAGTTGGAGGGTGGCAGGCTCTGTGGCATTAAGTCCCAGTGGGAGACCTCAGTACTGGTGACAGCAGGTGTGACCAGTAGTTTGGCGGTACTATGGCACCAAGGCCAGTGAGGAACCTGGTGCTAACGGCAGCAGGGACAGCCCGGTCTCAAACCCGTGGTTACAGCTGGCAATGCCCATCGTCTTGCTGTCTGGCATCATGTTAGTGCTGCTGGACTTTGGTGATGAGAAGTGCTTCTGCACCAAAATTCGGGTTTATTTATATTGCTCCTAGGTGCATTTGTTTCACTAAAACCTGGCACCTATTCATGCCGCCCATAACAAGAGACATGCCCTAGTGCGTGGTGACATCGACCTGCCCACTACAGTCAATACTGCTGTGCGGTATATTTTTCCCCTCAGCACAGCTTCGTATAGCAGTTATGTGTATGTTATTGTGACCTATATGTTGCCACACAGTGACTACTGGCCTGTGGCCGCTAATGCAATACTTCACGGTGACTTTCTCGTTAGTTCTTATTACTTTTGCTAAGAGAGTGGGTACTGACACTACATCAACAATTATGAGTACCACAGACAAATTCTAAGTAAGTTACTGAATCACGTTAACAGCATCTGTCAGAACATTATGTTCACTGTGGAACTCGTAGAGGGTGGAGATCTTCCTTTCATATTGTAAGAAGAAGATATACAAAGATTCATGCCTATGTACAGTCAACTGTCACCATTCAGTACAGTGGTGCATAGTTGAATGTGCTTAACACTGTGGCCACAGGGCCTGTTCAATCAATGATGACAACAACCTCCAAACCAAGCTTCAGCACATGAAAGATCTATTCCACTGAGACAGGTGCAACGAGGTTCAGATTAGATGTGTCTTTGAGAACTATAAAAAGACACACTCAACTACATAAGGAGAGCAGGGATGTCCTTATCTTCTATATGTAGGACTATTCTCACTACAAAAGAAACTGCTGTACCCCATACTGTGAAAAAAATAATATATTTCTCCAATTTTAATTATATTTTACCTTTACTGTCTGTGTAATCCTTGTGAGTAGGCTTAATAAGTTTTTAAGGGAATCACAAAATACGATAATATTTATGAAAATCTGTCAGCAAGGACCAGACATATGACTGAAATGAGCTTTAAAACCCAACATAGTACATGACAGTAAACAGACTATTAGCATTAAAGAACTGTATCTGATTGCTAACTTTGAGAATTTTCTGGCTACTGAGTATTCTACCCTTTTGTAATTCAAACACTTACTGACACTGCACTGTCTTTGAAATAGAGGAAGCATGGCAACACTTGTTTTTACCTCTCCTCTTCATCTGGTGACTATTTATTTACTGAACTTGCCATAACACCGATTTCTCTGGTCACAAGAAATTGAACATTGACCATCCTGTACAATCTTAACCATTTATTGGTGTTACACTATGTTGCAAATTCTACCAACTTGTAGATCTCTGAGTATTGCGGGTATGTTCAAGATGTCAGATATTCTCTGTGATGGTTGAGAAGTTCTTCCTCTCATACTGGAAAATACTTGACCTGTTGGTGTCACATGAGATAGCTCATTACCTGATGAGCAGATTGCAGGAGCTGACTCAGAAATGAAACAATCCTCAAGATTTGTGTAATGAATAATTGTTGTATTGTTGCTGTTATCAGCAACCAGAAAGAATCCCAGAATGAATTACAGAGAATCACCTTGATTGACCAACAAAGTACCAAACTTATGCTTCATTGTTTTCTGAATTAGTTTACTAAAATTTTCTTTCGCTAGTAGCATGCTGTACTGTAAGATCCAATAAGAAAACGTTGCTATGGATGCAATATTTTGCAAGTTTTGTTCTAAATTCAGAGGAGGACTGAGACACTACCTGAATTTACAACAGCATTCACCACTTTACAAAAGTTCCATTGATGTCTCTGCACTTTACTGTGGTCTCTCCTGATAGAGCAAGGCTTCACTTATAATATGGAATGTACTTTTTGAGACCACTTTATACAGATGGATGAATTTTCATGAGTTAGATCTTAGTATATGTCCATCCATGCTAAATACACTGTTTCCTTAATAAGAGGTAGTATGTTTCTGTTATCTGATTCTAAAATTTGGGGATGGCATATAATACTCTTTTTAAAGATATGTATACACTTGCGAACCAAGTGATTCCTGTTTTGCACTCAAGTGTGCATGTTGCTCGTGAGCAGTACAGGAGCATTCACCTGCTGTTGGTTTTTCTGTTGAGCGCAAAGTGATGCTCTAGCTCAATGGTACCATCACTTTTGTCTATGCCCTTAAGGGTATTGTAGTGACACAATGCTTAAGCAAGGCTCTCCACATTAACTTCTCAGATGAATGCTCCTCGCAAGTGTGTACCCACTTTAAGAAATTATTACACATTACACTTAATATTCTACTAACTTCCACCATGTTCAAAAACAGCATAGTATGTGTATCTTGAAGTTTTCCCGGCGAATTGATTGGTCCATCATATTTCGGGCTTGCAGCCGGATCACGTTGACATCTTGGCACGATATTTCGGTTAACAAACATGCAGATGAGTATGAGACTGAAGATTACTGGTGCGCGTTGTTCTATATATACCGAAAATTGGCGCGGCGGCGCCTGCGCAGTGGAGAAGGCTAATACCATGCCCCCTATCTAATTTGGCGCGCTCTGCAGCAGAAGCGGGCCGCGCATGCGAAGTAGTGTGCCTACATTTGCATTATCTGTCGTAAAGCGCCTTCGCGCAGCTGAGGCGCAGTAGTCAAAAGTATAAAATCAATTTTCGTCAGCCGTCGCACTAGATGCAGACCCATGTCTCTGTGAAGCGATTAAAGAAATTACAGGATCCCATGCTTTATCCATCTGAAAGCCGCCGTCTCGATTAATAAGATATTTTGCCAATTGTATCTCCATGGACTCCTTGATAATGGATTCCCAAAAAGATCTAGTTGTCGCTAAAATTTTTGTTCCACAATAATCCATGGAGTGTCCCGTACAAATAGGACTTTGAGGAGAAGGCACTCGAGTCGGCTGAATTTAAACCGAAAGTCTTCTGGCATTACGTGGATGACACATTTGTAGTTTGGCCCCATGGAGAAGAAAAACTGGCAGGATTCTTAAAACATCTGAATTCCATTCACAAGAATATTCAGTTTACCATGGAGGTCGAAAAAGATAGATGTCTGCCGTTTCTGGATGTCCTAGTCAATCGTAGAACCGATGGATCTTTGGGGCACTCCGTCTACCGGAAGCCCACACACACAGATCTGTATTTGCAGGCGACAAGCTGCCACCACCCTGCACAAACCATGGGTTTGCTGCGTACTCTGGTGCACCGGGCACATGTGGTATCTGATAAGGACAGCCTTCCTAAAGAATTAGAACATTTTCAATCCGTCTTCAGGGAGAATGGATATTCTACACGCCAAATCCGCACAGCTGTAACAAAGAAGAAATGTAAAGAGAAACAAGAAGAAGATGACAAAGAGGTGGTCAGGTCCAGGGCATTTCTTCCATATGTGGGTAACCTCTCCTCTAAAATAGGAAGGATTTTAAAGAAGCATTGTGTTAAAGTGATCTTCCGACCACCTACGAAAATATCGGCTTTGCTTGGCTCTGTGAAGGACGATCTGGGTCTGAGGAAGGCGGGTATTTATAAGATCCCTTGTCAATGTGGCAAATCCTACATTGGCCAAACTACTCGCACAGTACGGGAAAGATGCGTGGAGCATGAGCGCCACACACGTCTACTACAGCCCAACAAATCAGCCATAGCAGAGCACTGTATTTCGACGGGACACTCCATGGATTATTGTGGAACAAAAATTTTAGCGACAACTAGATCTTTTTGGGAATCCATTATCAAGGAGTCCGTGGAGATACGATTGGCAAAAGATCTTATTAATCGAGACGGCGGCTTTCAGTTGGATAAAGCATGGGATCCTGTAATTTCTTTAATCGCTTCACAGAGACATGGGTCTGCATCTAGTGCGACGGCTGATGAAAACTGATTTTATACTTTCGAGTACCGTGCCTCAGCTGCGTGAAGGAGCTTTACGACAGATAGCGCAAATGTAGGTACACCACTATGCATGCGCGGCCCACTTCTGCTGCAGAGCGCGCCAAATTAGATAGGGGGCACGGTATTAGCCTTCTCCACTGCGCAGGCGCCGCCATGCCAATTTTCGGTATATATAGAACGACGCGCACCAGTAATCTTCAGTCTCATACTCACCTGAAGATGGCTGCATGTTTGTTAGCCGAAATATTGTGCCAAGATGTCAACGTGATCCGGCTGCAAGCATAGTATGCTTCAAAGCCAGAAAATGTTTAAAGGGATTTTGTTTTGGAGCTTAATAATTAGACAAGCATTGATTTTCATCATATCTTTTATGTTTTGAAACCTTCTTCAATGTAAAGGTGCATAGTAATATTAATATTATTAGTAGTAATAATAATAATAAACTCCGTGGAGGCCCGGGAAAAGAATAGGCCTCTGGTATGTTCTGCCAGTCGTAAAAGGCGATGAAAAGAACAAACCACTAATAGGGCTAACCCCCCTTTTAGTGTGATTAGTTGGTTCAGGACAGAACTAATGAAGCCTCGGACAAGTGCTGTCATGGTTGGGGATGATGCTTGAACCCTATGCCCATCCACAATGGTAACGACACTGCTAGCCTCACGGAAAATGATTTAAATCCAAATAGAGGTGTTTTGCAGGACATGCTTCCTGCAACCACCCTAGAAGGAAAACAAAGACAGAGGATGAGATGGTCAGATGAAGTTAACCGACACCTCATGTTCTGTTATTACCAAGCAACAAACTTAGGAACCAACACAACTGGATACAGATCACAAGTATACACAACATTTATTACCAGATACCCAGAATTAAAATTTTTAACAGAACAATGACTAGCTGATCAGATCCGTGTAATAATAAAAAATAACAGGATGCCCCAGTCAGAATTAGAAAACATCAAACAACAAGTACAACAAATACTGGAACAAAATAATGTACAGTCAGAAGAAGAAGAAAATACAGTAATGGACTCAAACATCCCAGAGCAAATAAACCAAGAACAACACGCATCAATTAAACAATCAGAGGAAAAGGAAATCTTAAGACAGCCACCAGAACAAGCACAAATAGAACATGAAGTGACACACATGTTAGATATAGAAGAAAAATTTCAGCTGACATATATAGAATACAAAGACACAAATACAGACATTAGACCATTCTTGCTTAAACCACCAAATAACCCACAAGTCGAAACAACACTAACAACTATCAACACAATCATACACAACAAAATAAATGAAAATACAACTATGGAAGAGTTACAACTACTGGTTTATATAGGAACACTCACTACACTAAATATACACACTAGGCAGAGATCAGAACCAACCAACACACAGAAGAAACCCACAAAACCAGCATGGCAACACAGGCTACAGATCAGAATAGAAAAACTGAGAAGACATCGGACAGTTAACACAACTTATAAGAAATGAAATATCAGACAAAAAACGAAAAAGGTTAGGTTAAATTTCACAACAAGAAGCGATAGAGCAAATAGATGAAAAGAAGCAAAAATTACAAGCATTAGCCAAACGACTTAGAAGATACAAAAATAGTGAAAATAGGAGGAAACAAAACCAAACATTCAACACAAACCAAAAGAGATTTTACCAGACAATAGACGACACACACATTAAAATAGACAATCCACCAAACATAACAGACATGGAACACTTCTGGAGCAACATATGGTCAAACCTGGTACAACATAACAGACATGCACGGTGGATACAAATGCCTGAAGTGATAATTTTGCAACATGAAGTCACCCAAGCAATTAATTCTACGCACTATTGGAAAGCCCCTGGAAAAGATAAAATAGCAAATTTCTGGCTAAAGAAGTTCACCTCAACACATTCACATCTAACTAAATTATTTAACAGTTACATTGCAGACCCATACACATTCCCTGATACAATTACACATGGAATAACTTATCTGAAACCTAAAGATCAAGCAGACACAGCAAACCCAGCTAAATATCGCCCCATAACATGCCTACCAACAATATACAAAATATTAACTTCAGTCATTACACAGAAATTAATGACACATACAACACAGAACAAAATTATAAATGAAGAACAAAAACGCTGTTGCAAAGGAGCACGAGGATGTAAAGAGCAACTGATGATAGATGCAGAGGTGACATATCAAGCTAAAACTAAACAAAGGTCGCTACACTACGCATACATTGATTACCAAAAAGCTTTTGATAGTGTACCCCATTCATGGTTACTACAAATATTGGAAATATACAAAGTAGATCCTAAATTGATACAGTTCCTATACATAGTAATGAAAAATTGGAAAACCACACTTAATATCCAAACAAATTCAAATAATATCACATCACACCCAATACAGATTAAGCGTGGAATATACCAAGGAGACTCATTAAGTCCTTTCTGGTTCTGCCTTGCTCTGAACCCACTATCCAACATGCTAAACAATACAAATTATGGATACAATATTACTGGAACATACCCACACAAAATCACACATTTGCTATACATGGATGATCTAAAACTATTGGCAGCAACAAATCAGCAACTCAACCAATTACTAAAGATAACAGAAGTATTCAGCAATGATATAAATATGTCTTTTGGAACAGACAAATGTAAGAAAAATAGCATAGTCAAGGGAAAACACACTAAACAAGAAGATTACATATTGGATAACCACAGCGACTGGATAGAAGCGATGGAAAAAACAGATGCCTATAAATATCTAGGATACAGACAAAAAATAGGAATAGATAATAGAAATATTAAAGAAGAACTAAAAGAAAAATATAGACAAAGACTAACAAAAATACTGAAAACAGAATTGACAGCAAGAAACGAGACAAAAGCTATAAATACTTATGCTATACCAATATTAACCTATTCATTTGGAGTAGTGAAATTGAGTAACACAGACCTAGAAGCACTCAATACACTTACACAATCACAATGCCACAAATATAGAATACTATAGAATACATCACATACATTCAGCAACAGAAATACTCACATTAAGCAGAAAGGAATGAGGAAGTATATTTATCGACATAAAAAACCTACATTATGGACAGGTAGACAATTTAAGAAAATTCTTTATAGAACGAGCAGAAACCAGCAAAATACACAAAGCAATCACTCATATAAATACATCGGCTACACCACTACAATTTCATAACCACCTTTACAACCCTTTAGATCACATAACATCAACAGATACGAAGAAAGTAAATTGGAAAAAGAAAACACTACATGGCAAGCACCCGTATCATCTAACACAGCCACACATCGATCAAGACGCATCCAACACATGGCTAAGAAAAGGCAATATATACAGTGAGATGGAAGGATTCATGATTGCAGTACAGGATCAAACAATAAACACCAGATATTACAGCAAGCATATTATTAAAGATCCCAATACCACAACAGATAAATGCAGACTTTGCAAACAACAAATAGAAACAGTAGATCACATCACAAGCGGATGTACAATACTAGCAAATACAGAATACCCCAGAAGACATGACAATGTAGCAAAAATAATACATCAACATCTTGCCATACAACATAAACTAATAAAACAACACGTTTCCACATACAAGTATGCACCACAAAATGTACTGGAGAATGATGAATACAAATTATACTGGTACAGAACCATTATAACAGATAAAACAACACCACATAACAAACCTGACATCATACTCACCAATAAAAAGAAGAAATTAACACAACTAATCGAAATATCCATACCCAATACAACAAATATACAGAAGAAAACAGGAGAAAAAATTGAAAAATACATCCAACTGGCTGAGGAAGTTAGGGACATGTGGCATCAGGATAAAGTTGACATTATACCGATTATACTATCAACTACAGGAGTCATACCACACAATATCCACCAGCACATCAACGCAATACAGCTACATCCAAACTTATATATACAACTACAGAAATCTGTAATTATTGATACTTGTTCAATTACCCGAAAGTTCCTAAATGCAATGTAACATATACCGTACAGTTAAAGGAAGTCACGCTTGATCAAGATCCGCATCACTTTCCATTTTTAACCAGACATAATGTCTGAGAAAGAAAAGAAATAATAATAATAATAATAATAATATAAAAGTCCTTAAAATTATTCATTATTACTGCTAATATCAATCAGTAAAGCATCCTTACATTAATTTTATTGGTCAAACTCATTCTGTATTTAGAGTGTTTTCATTTCATAATGCAGAAAATACTAAATACAGCATAATTCTTGCTTAATTGAGTAATTACTTTTAATTTTTGTTAGGCACAATCAGTATATTGGCTGCAAAAAGAGTTAGAGGAACTGTGGGTATAGAAGAAATTCGAGATGCTGTTATAGATGCAAGACACAATGCACTTGTTAATGAAGTATTCAATGCAGAGTTCTTTTTTGGTAGAGCTGAGAAAGTAAGTATCAATGTATATGCTTCATTTTTCTCATAATATTTGTATGGGAATACTTATTAGATTAATTGTTTTGGAAAATTTGTGTCCACAGTGTCATGAGTGATATACTCTAACTGGTTATGAACAAGTATTGAGCAAAGGAATAATATTATCATTGATTTCTTCTTATAAAGCTAGACAAAAGATGGGGGAAAAGGAAAATCTAATATCGTAACAGAGATTGCAAAGAGTTGAATGTTACTTAGGACTCTGAATTCAAATATTAAGATACACACATCAAAAAAAGTTTTGCATCACTCCGGTTCCCAGAACTCCTGAAGATAGTCATTGTCTGTGGATATTGTATCACAGGCACATTCCGTTTGACTGTTCAGAGATGTCACGAAAGCCACCCAAAGACGTAAACAACCATGCATGAACAGTGCCTATTAGATGGAGGGCGTCCGACAGCCGATCAATTCCAATCATTCCACCAGGAAGGAGGTACAAGGCTCGTGTTGTCTGTAGTTCAACCATGCCTAGATGATCAATACTGCGGTTCGATCATGTCTGCATTGTTAGTTTTTGCCAGGAAAGGCTCTCAACAAGGGAAGTGTACAGGTGTCTCGGAGTGATCCAAAGCAATGTTGCTCAGCCATGGAGGAGGTACAGAGAGAAAGGAAATGTTGATGACATGCCTCACTCAGGCTGCACAAGGGGTACTACTGCAGTAGATGACCACTACCTACAGGTTATGGCTCGGACAAACCCTGACAGCAACAACACCATGTTGAATAACGCTTTTTGTGCAGCCACAAGACGTCATGTTACGACTCAAACTGTGCACAATAGGCCGCATGATGCGCAACTTCACTCCCAACGTCTATGGCGGGGTCCATCTTTGCAACCATGACACCATGCAGCACGATACAGATGGGATCAACAATATGCCGAATGGACCTCAGGATTGGGGTCATGTTCTCTTCACCGATGAGTGTCACATATGCCTTCAACCAGACAATCATCAGAGACGTGTTTGGAGGCAACCTGGTCAGGCTGAACGCCTTAGATACACTGTCCAGTGAGTGCAGCGAGGTGGAGGTTCCCTGCTGTTTTGGGGGGGGGGGGGCATTATGTGGGGCAGTTGTACACCGTCAGTGGTCATGGAAGGTGCCGTAATGGCTGTACAATACGTGACTGCCATCTTCTGACCGATAGTGTAACCACATCGGCAGCATGTTGGTGAGGCATTCATCTTTATGGATGACAATTCGCGCCCCCATCACACACATCTTGTGAATGACTTCCTTCAGGATAATGACATTACTCGACTAGAGTGGCCAACATTTCTTCAGACATGAACCCTATCGAACATGCCTGGGATAGATTGAAAAGAGCTGTTTATGGATGACATGACCCACCAACCACTCTGAGGGATCTACGCTGAATCGCCATTGAGGAGTGGGACAATCTGGACCAACAGTGCCTTGATGAACTTGTGGATAGTATGCCACGATGAATACAAGCATGCATCAATGCAAGAGAATGTGCTACTGGGTATTAGAAATACTGGTGTTTACAGCAATCTGGATCACAACCTCTGAAGGAGTTGCTGTATGGTGAAACAACATGCAATGTGTGGTTTTCCTAAACAATAAAAAGGGCAGGAATGATGTTTATGTTGATCTCTATTCCAATTTTCTGTACAGTTTCCGGAACTCTCAGAACTGAGGTGATGCAAAACTTTTTTTGATGTTTGTATATAAGAAAAGCACATTGTAGATAGGTCTTTCCTTTAATTGCACACAACAAATTAAATATGTCATAATAGTAAATAAATTACAAGTTGTTGAAGCTTTCTAAGAAAATAATAAAGAAAACCCTATATCTTATTGTTTTTGGCAGTAACTGTACATTGGTTTTAGCATTATACATATTGAAGAACAGATTTTATGTGTTCCTTGTAAATTATCAGTAGTGCATAGATTGCTGTCTAGAAATAAAATGTTTATGATTAAGAGTTGATGAAATATTCCTTTGCAATTGTAACTTGGACACACAACATAACCAAGAATGTTAGCACAACTTTATTAGCCTATGGCATGTATGCCAATCACAATAACATACACTGAACACAGTAAGATAAGGCAAATATATGCAAGCACTAATAACATGATAATTGAGTGTGAGCTTAGCGAGGCAGTTTTTAAATAGGCACTCACCCATGGTGGACTCTATTGGGAGTTCACAGTATTGCTCTTTTGCAGCGCACTCTGACAGTTGACAACACGCTGCTAATGTGTACAGCTTTCAAATGTGCACGCGTTACTTCATTCCGCTTCCCTTGGGGAACAGGTCAGATATGCGAGATGTCCACAGCATTTTCCTCTGTGAGGTTCTGACTGAGATGACGTGCTGATACTGGGGCATTTTGTCGGAAGTAGTTGGGGCACGGCAGTGTTGTGGTTCGCCTTATCATGTCATGCCATATGGTAGGAGGATATGTGACATCAGCATGAGCTCCATGTCCACATCAGGTCCAGGGCCTGGTTGTGGTGGTTGTGCTCTGCAATAGGTGGCTGAGGTGGAGGAGACGGCTCCGGTGTGGAAGGCAGCTGCATTGGTATTGGTAGTGGTATTGGAGAAGCTGCACTAGTTTCATCCACCAGTGATGGGGGACTGTGGCCACATCAGGTGATCCATCAATTGATACAGATTGGCATTGTGACATCAGTGTCCCGGCTGGGGTTGTCTGGTTATCCATATGCAGGCACAGCTGGTTGCAGTGATGTGCACACAGGTCCTCCTCTGTATGGACATTGCAGAAGGTGGCCACAGCATCAGGAGATGGTGGCAGGAATTGATTTTGGGCGATGACCACATCTGCATGCCCAGACAGTCACCCTGGGCTGAAAACAGGATGATGGCTGCTCGGGTTGGCATCCCTGGCCAGGCTGCAGGAGATGCAGGAGTGTCCAGGAGTGTTTGGTGGGGCTGTTGTCGTTGAACGGCGTGAACCAGTAGTAAGACAGTAACTGATCGGAGGCAATGTCAGACGGTTACCGAGGCACATACTTTTCCATTTGCATTTTGAATGCTTGAACTAACTTTTTTGGCCTCACTGTTGCACTGCAGGTGGAAGGGTGGGGTGAAAAGGTGGCACATCTCGCAGGCATTGCAGGAGGAGGCAAACTCCTGCGACACAAACTTAGGGCTGTTGTCAGAGACCAACATTGCCAGAAGACCTTGATGAAAAAATTTTTTGACAGGTTTGCCATAGTGGCAGAGGCCGAAGTTGAGTGGCAGTGAACAACATATGGGAACCAAGAATATGTATCAATTACTATTACCCAGTCTGCATTAAGGAAAGGGTGGGCAAAACTGATGTGGAGACAATGCCAGACCGGCAAAGGTTGCGGCCATGGAGACAACGTTGCCCTCGGGGCAGTTTCCGGCAGTGCACATTGAGAACATTCCGTAACCAAATGAGTGATGCCGCTACCCAAACCAGGCCACAAAACATGATGGTGGGCTAATGCCTTGGTGCATGACTCTTCCCCAGTGATCAGTGTGCAGCAATTGCAGGATCTCCGAATGGACAGCTGAGGGAACAACTATTTGAGGAGCCGAATAATCCATATCAAGGAGTAGAACAGCATCAGAGAAATGATGCTGAAACACATATTAGTTGCAGAGGGTGACAGATCCCCACCGATGGACACTCCTCAGGCCAGCCATGTTGCATGCAGTGTATCGCTTTCCATAAAGTAGGAATTGGTAGCACCAGCATGCACTGTTCAAGTACAATTGGAAAACAATCCACAATTTGTTGAGTGCATTCATCAACATGGAAACAGAGTAACTCCTCCTGATCAAAAACTGGGTCTGGACTGGTTGGAAGACGGGAAAGTGCATCAGCGTTCTCATATTTAGACTTGGGGCAGAAGTGAATCTCGTAGTTGTACTGAGAGAGGAACAGTGCCCAATGTTGAAGGCGCTGCACTGCTTTGTCTGTCAATGATATGAAGGGTTGAACAGCAAAACAATGGCTTGTGAGATGTAATTTTACACCATACAGGAAAACATGAAACTTCTTTAATGCATAAATAATGGCAAGTGCTTCTTTTTCTGTTCGTAAATATCTAGTCTAAGCCGAATTAAGTGTCTTCAACAAGATGCAATAGGCTGTTTGGAGTCACCAGGACATTTATGAGCCAACACTATCCCCATTCCATGGTGTGATGCCACTGTTACTAACACTAGATGTTGACTCAGTTGGTAAGCTATGAGGCAAGGTGCAGATTCTAACAATGACTTCAGTTTGGAAAACACTGTTTCACATGCTTGCGACCAGTGGATATATGTCCCCTTATGCAGCAAGGCATGTACGAACTGTGCAACCAATGCTGCCCCCCAGCAAAAACTGATAATAATAAGCAATCTTACCTAAAAAAGAACCTGGAGATCTTTGACCAAACCGAGCGAGGTGGCGCAGTGGTTAGCACACTCGACTCGCATTCGGGAGGACAACAGTTCAATCCCGTCTCCAGCCATCCTGATTTAGGTTTTCCGTGATTTCCCTAAATCGTTTCAGGCAAATGCCGGGATGGTTCCTTTGAAAGGGCACGGCCGATTTCCTTCCCAATCCTTCCCTAACCCGAGCTTGCGCTCCGTCTCTAATGACCTCGTTGTCGACGGGACGTTAAACACTAACCACCACCACACCACCACATCTTTGACCAATGCAGGATGTGGAAGAGCCACAACAGTGTAGACATTCTGATAAAGCCATTTGATACCAGCACTAGAGACCTTAAACCCAGGATAAACAGTAGAAGGTGAAAGAAGCTGCACTTTTCCAAATTGCATTTTAACCCGGCAGCCTGTTACACCGAAAAGAGCATACATAAGCAGCAGAGGAGTCAGAGACCACAGTATTATCAAGATAGTTGGCACAGCTTAGCACAGACCTCATGAGTTGTTTGAGAAACTGTTGAAAAACCGTTGGGCCGCTGGCCATGCCAAATGGTAATTGCAAGTATTGATACAAACCAAAAGGCATGTTATTGACCTAGAGCCATTGAGAGTCAACATCATTGGGAAGATGCAAACATGCATTGGAGAGGTCAATCTTGGGAAAATACTGACCACCAGCGAGTTTAGCAGACGTTCATGACGGCACGCCAAGGAACATGTGTCAATGATAGACTGGGCATGGATGGAAAATTTGAAATCACCACAAAGGCTTAACCATCCTGACGGCCTCTTCACGATGATTAAGGGGTATCCCATTCATTGGGTGCGATCGATTGGACAACCCCAGGGGCTGTGAGGCAGTCAAGCTCTGCCTTGAGTTGGTCGCAGAACGCCATTGGCACCAGGTGAGCCCAAAAGAAAGGGGTGTGGCTGAAGGTTTCATGGTGATGTGGGCTTTGAAATTATTGGCACAACCCAAGCTAGCAGAAAACATGTCGGAAAATTCAGGGCATAAAGAGTCGAGTTGTGTATAACGCACTTGATCAGAGATGAGGTTAACTTCATTGGAAATAGTAGACACAAAAAGGTTACAGGTGCCCAATCCAAATAAATTTTTGGTGCATGCATTGTTCACCACCACAAAAATCAGCAGATGAACCACTGATTTATGTCTAACTGGGGCTGAGAAAATGGGGAGAACCAAAGTCCATGTAAATTTGCAAGTTGAGTAATGAGACAACAGCAGCAATGTCGACTTGCATGAGCACAATCTTCTGATGAACCTTGACATCAATAAAAAACTAATTGTACGCAACGGAGATTGCCATTATACAAATGACATTCCTATCGGTGTCTGCAATAGGCTTCTAGAATTTTTTGTTAAAAACAGGAGGAGTGTGGCCTGTTTTGTTGCACTCGCTGCCACTGTATCATCTTCCTGTGAACCACCTGACAAGCGGTGGGGGGAAGCGGGTTGAACTTCTACAATTTCACACCACAATTTGAGTACCTGCAGCCCTTGAAACCTCAAATGATTGTGCAATAGTCAGAACGTCGGAGAGGGAGGGGTTTTCATGTTTAAAGGCCCGCTCACGAACCTCACGATCAGGGCCAACTGAATCATTGCATCATGAAACATTTGTTCAGCATATGACTCCTTATATATATCAGTGACACAGTGACAATGATGGCTTAAATCATGAGACACAGTGCCCAAGTGTTATGACATGTGTCTGTTTACAGTAGTATTTCAAAAGAAGGTCACACATGTTATAAAAGAGAGTGAAGATAGATCCTGCAGGGGGGCCAGTTGGCAAAGGAGTTGATACATGTGAGGTGATAACCAAGACAAACAGAAAGCACAGCATAAGGTAACATAAGCCAATCCAGATGCATGAAAATGCTGCTGCAACCATTTTTTGTAGGCTTCCCATTCTTTGACAGACTCAACATAAGCTGGAAATGGTGGGGGATAAGTGACTGGGGTAGTGACAGGCAAAAAAGGAGGTGCAAGGGGTGGTGCAGCAGGTGGCATAGATTGAAGCAGACATTAACTGGTCCAAACAGAGGCAAGTGTTTGCAGTACTTGGGTGTGATGTGTAGCACTGTCGCAAATGCCTCCTGCTGCTGACTGAGATGCTGCAACGCCGCAGTAAGAACCCCTTGCTGATCAACCAGCTGGTGTAAAAACTCAACCGTAACACCGTCATACATTGTAGATGCAACAGTGGATCAACCAGAGATTGAAAACCATGTGGAGAACAATCCCCCACTCGTCTTCACTTGTGTTGTAACTTGGACACACAACACAACCAAGAATGTTAGTACACCTTATTAGGAAGTAAACTCATTGATTAACTGAAATCAAGTTTAATAGTTGTATTGCCTGTTAGTAAGAGAGCTAAATTTCACAGACTTTCATCCACAATCAATCACAAGTAGTTTTTTTATCATCCTTAATTTGTTGCAGCTGCATTGACAAGACACTGTAGTCATTGGCATTGTTATAAATATCATCGGTGCTAATTTGGTGTTTGGGTAAGCATTTCTTAGGCCACACTTTGAAAAAACGTTTGAAATATAAATATCTAAATGGGAGGCCGTGCGGATGCTATTCATTGTGTTCTTTACTTGGAACTTGAAAGCAGCTATTTCATTTCCTTAACTACCTCCACTGCATCAATGCTTCTGCTATATTTGGCTCAAAAATCAACTTCAGTTAAGATATAGATCTTTCATTTAAGGTGATTAGTATCAGAAAATTAAAGTCAGATGAAGTGATATGATATGTGTGAGATGTTTTCTCCATTTCCGTTACTATTCTATCAAATACTCCAAAGCCTTCTAGATTAAAAAGTCTTGCTCTAGCCTCAGTCAGCAGAAAGCAGAAGCCTTTGGTCAAATACTATATTTGATTCAACACCTGCTCATCACCTTTGAGATCTGTCAGTGTCATAGCAAAGTAACTGCAAGAACTCCATTGCTGAACATGAGTGAGTTATGAACCAAGCACACCATTGCCACATACAATATGTTACCAGTAAACATCATCTAGTAGTAGTTATTTCTGTATGATGCTACTTGGACGACATGACATTGTTACAGTAACATGTGTTTACAGATGTGGGCAGGGTCAATGATTACTTCTCATATTCAGAAGATAGGAACACAAGAGGCAGGAGAGTGCATCTCTCCCAGATAATTCTTAAACTGTCTTTTTCTTTTATGGACAGTTGTAGCATTGCCTCTGTGCATGAGCCCTAGACAGGGGCCTATCACACCATGCTCTTGGTAACACCTCTGTGCATATGCTGTTAAAATTTGAAAAGAAGCTGTTACTTTGGGAAAGAATTGCTGCTTCCTCAGTTTTACTATACAGCTGCTGCTTATCTCATAAGGGAAGTTTAATATTAACGTGACTGCATTGGTAATTTTCAAAGAAAATAGTTACATACATCTACAAATACAAAGTCCTAGTTATGGTATATTACTACTTTTCATGCAGCTATATAATGACTACTGCTACTTACAATGTATAAGGGACGTCAAATGAAAACAAGACAGATGAAAAAAGTAAGCAAACTGTTTATTAGTTCAAAAGTAAGCACCATAACAGTTAATACATTTATTCCACTGGGAGACAAGATGGTCAATACCTCTATGGCAAAATTTTATGTGTGCCTACAGTACCATGATAGTATCCAGGCATCCACCTCTTCCTCCGAAGCAAATCAGTGGTCACAAACGTCTTTCTCTAGAGCTCCAAAAAATGTGGAAATCACATAGGGGCTTTTTGGAGAATGTGTAAGGGCTTCCCAGCAAAACTTTTGCAGTGTAATCAAAACAGCAGGCATACCTGCTCTGGTAAGTCACAATGATCTTCTTTTTTGACTTCAAGTGCTCACTGCTCATAAACTTTCTGGAACATGGCACCACAGCTAACACACAGCAGTACATTGACACGTCTCATATATTTAAGTGCGCCATCAAGCCCACATCCTCAGAAATGGCATCATTATGTTGCGGAATAATGCCCACCCATATGTTGGCAAGTTTGTTTCAACTATGCAGCAGAAGTTTTGGTGGAAAGCCCTTACCCATTATCCACACAGTCCCAATCTCTCCCCTTGCAATTTCTTTATTTATTTTTGGAGCCCTGAATAAAGACATTCATGGCCATCGATTTGCTTCAGAAGGAGAAATGCACACCTAGGTACAATCATGGTTCCATAGGCAACCACTAACATTTTTCCATGAAGGCATTGACGATCTTGCCTATCAGTGGGATAAATGTATTAACCGTTAACAGTTATGGCAATTGCTATTGAAATAATAAAAGTTTACTTACTTTTTTTTATCTGTTTGACTTCCATTTGACTGCCTCTCATAAGTAAGTACCTATCTAGGGACTATTTCATTAACTAGAATTTGATTTTGTTTATTCTGGTTTGCTGTGTGTGTTTGTAAAGGACAATGCAGAGCGTAACATTATAAATTGAGACATTCATCATTACTGTAAACAAACCAGAGATGATTAGAATCTGTTGCTAAGTGATAAAAGAGCTTCCGATCATAATTCACTTGCTGGTTGAAGATATTCCCGTAACAGGTTGCAAAATGATTAAAAGCAAATCCATAGAAATCTTTCTGCAGCAAAGTAAAACAATTTTTGATTATGAGATGTTTATACTCACTTAAAAATTGCGATATGCCATTATCTGTGATATAATATTTTGTATATATATCCAGATCCACTGTATTAGTGATAGTATATATTTATTTAAAGATATCCAAACTACACGTGTCTGTTACATTGTTGTGTATATACATCTACATCTGTACTCTGAAAACTACTGTGAAGTGCAAGGCAGGTGGTATGTATATACGAAGACAATCCAGAAAATAAAGGCCATTCAGTTATACAAAATGAAAACCACAATAGTTATTGGAAAAAGTCATGTGGATGTTATAAACTTCTAATCAAGCAACTGGAGTGGATTTTCATTAATTGAACAATGATTGCAGCATCACCACTCTCCAAATATGGAGAAATGAAATAACAATTCTGGTACATACTTTACTTTGCTTTTCTACATAATCACCTCCTACATTTAAACATTTGTTGTATCTGGTCATGAGCTTCAGAATTCCCATGTTGCACTCTTCTCCTGCCAGTTCAGTAAGCTAAGTGGTCACTGCATTCTCCAACTCTTGATCTGTGAAAACTACAATGAGCTATGCATGATAGGAGGCAAACAATGCTTTCTTGAGGAAATGTGCATTTCACCTTAACAGTGCTCACCCTTGCACTGCTGTTGCAAGTCAAGAATTGTTGGATCAGTTTGGGTGGGGAATTTGTGATCATTCACCCTATAGTCTTGATTTGTTCCTTGTGATTTCCACCTTTTTCTTAAGCTGAAAGAGTTTCTGGTAGGTAAACATTTTGGAATCAGTGAAGAACTGGTGAATGCAGTGACCACCTGGCTTAATGAACTGGTAGCAGAAGAGTATAACATAGAAATTCTGAAGCTTGTGAGCAGATATGACAAATTTTTAAATGTAGGACGTGATTATGTAGAGAAGTGAAGGAAGCTTCATGTATCTAATAGAATTTTTTTTTCAATAAATATTGTGTTTTTCATTAGTATAACTATACCATCTTTACTTTCTGAATGACCTCAATATTTTATTACAACTGTTGTGTGATTATATTAAGGTGAATGTATAAAAAACTGAATATGTTAAAGGCTTTAAATTATTAGGGGAAAATAAAAATTAATAGTATTGTAACATCAAAATTATATCATCATATTTAGCAGACGTAGCTGTAGGAAAAGCAGCTTGACATAAATTTTGTTAGAATGCAAAATAATGTAGCATAATTAAATTTATGATACTTGTTATTGATTTGTCTTGTGCTTTGTTCCACTGAGCACTAAATATTAGCCATTGGTATTGTTCAGAATATGCTGTTATTTAGCACACTTTTGTTGGCCTTTGGACTGTCTATATTTGGTTCATTAGTGCTGGAATGTGTCATGAAGCAGCCCATTACAGGCCCTGCTTGCAAATCTTTCTCATCACACTGATGCACAAAACCTGAATGTGGTGCCCACATAGCTTGAGAGAGATGGGTCCTGCTCCTTCTACATCACTCCTCTCCCCATAGCAATTTACACATGGCTGAAATGCTACATCTCCCTCTGGGATCAGCCAAGTTAAAGTGTATGCATAATATTATGTCACCACTGATCAGCCATTTAGTTAACAGTTTCTGCAGTTGGTTTCACTGTTGTGTGCATTCCCAAATGCTACCTGATACGCAATAATTGATATCACAGGAAGGATTGTGTTTTTTAAAATCAGCTCCCTGAATTGCTAGAGCTCACAAGTGTGTCGTATTTATTCTTACCAAATTGTGCATAGTTGTTGCCCCCTCTACCTTTCCTGCTCAATGTTTTATATTTAACCTGTAAATGAAACACACATACATAATAAACACATAATTCACTGTGTCTACGGGTGGCACACTACAATCCACAAGCAAGTCTGTGATGTTGAAGCTGACTGCAATACAGCTACAACAGCTGGAACATACAAGCAGCTATTCCATGGACCTGCTCTGTACCTTGATATTAAATCCATTTTAATGTTGACAAAAATTGGTGTACTTTGTGGTCAGAACCAGGTTAATGCTGCAGTTGTGTGTGGGTATGTGGATGATGTAGTATAACATCATTGGAAAACATCCCTTGATGTGATGTCATTTCCTATCAAACACTGATGTGCTTGGAGATGGTATGGTACAATTATGCCAGAACTAGTATGTTTGTTGCCTGTTGCAGATGCTGGAGAGAATACAATCTTTGAGATACTGAAGTTACCAGAGATAAAATACAGGAAGCAAAAGCTGATTTACAACTTGTACAGAACCAACTGTAGTTTTAAGAATCAAAGAACATGAAAAGGAGACAGTAACTGAGAAATGAGTGGGTTGGTGCTATAGCCTATACTCCACCTTATTCAGTCTGTGGACTGAGGAAATAGTAAAGAAAACTAAGGAAAAATTGGGAATTGGAATTAAGTTCAAGCACAAAAAATTAAAAGCTTTAAGGTTTGGTGATGACATTGTAATTCTGTCCATACATGGCAAAGGACTTGTAACATTAGCTGAAAGTAATGTATAGTATCTTGAAAAGAGGGTGTAAGACGAAAAAAGTAGGATAAGGACACCGGAGTGTTTTGGAATTAAATTACATAGGGCTGAGGGAATTAGATTAGGATATTAGTTGCTGAAAGCAGACTTTTGTCAAACCTCTCCTTAAGGTGATAGGAGGGATGTCAATAACTACTGACCTGTTTCACTGCTGACATCATATTCCAAAATTTTTGAAAATGTGATGTATTGTAAAACAGAATCTCACTTGAGCAACAATAATATCCTCTGGAAATCACAATTTGGAATTCAGAAGAATTGCCCCACTGGAATGCCATTTACGTGTTCACCCACCAAATTTTACAAGCATTAAATAATAAAATAGCACCAATTGGTATTTTGTGCACTCTGTATAATGCATTTGACTGTGTGAATCACAGTCTTCTCCTATAACAATGAAAACAATCAATTTTTGACAATGTAATTGGATACATAAAAAATCTACTTACCAAGCGGCGACAGAATACGCAGATAAAAGAAGGTTATAATCACGCAAGATTTTGGAGCTAGTGGCTCCTTCTAGCAGAAGGATTGAAGGGGTAAGAAGAGGGGTGAAGGAAAAGGACTGATGAGGTCTAGGAAAAGGGGTAGATTTTTGAAAAGTCACCCAGAACTGTGAGTCAGGGGAGACTTACCGGACAGGATGAGAATGAAAGACTGATTGCTGGGGACTGCTTCAGTCTAGTAAATCTCCCCCGACATATGATTCTGGGTGATTTTTCAAAAATCTACCCCTTTTCCTAGACCTCTCCAGACCTTTTCCTTCACCCCTCTTCTTACCCCTTTGATCCTTCTGCCGGAAGAAGCAGCCACTAACTCCAAAAGTTTGCATATTCTGCCACCACTTGGTGAGTATATTATTTATGTATCCAGTTACAGCATTCTCCTAGATAAATACAAGTTTTATGGACCAACCAATGGATAATGTCATATCTAATCAAAAGAATGCAAAAGTTGTACTTAGTAAATCAATAAATGTAGTCCTGGGACATTATTCTGACTGGGGAGAAATCACGTATGGAGTTTGCCAAGGCTTAATCTCAGGTCCACTACTGTTGCTCGTACAGTGTACTCCCCGATTATTTGGGGTAATGTGGGGGAGAAGATGCACGTATAATCAAAGAACATGAATGGTCGAGATATTTCAAATACATATTGTTTGTTTAAATATTTATCCAAGTTCTGTTTGTAGGTACTGTAGGCCTGTTTATTTCTTAAAATGGTCTGTGATGTCAGTCTGTTTTGAAGAGAAGTTGACATTTGTCTGCACAGAATTTCGAATTTTTCTTGCAGCAATAATGCCATTGTACTGAAACCCCCTCTGGCCCATATAATCTAGAGATTATCAACACATTGGAATGTGGTATAATGACTAAGAAGGCTACTGTCTTCATCCCCACTTTCACATTCACAATCATCTTCTTTGTTTTGGTGTGAAGCAACAGTCACTGTTTTGACACCATTCATGTGCTGGAAACCAGGTTCACACACGTCAGTCTTCACTACTCACTAAAGTTTTCTTGATTGACATCTTCAAAACTATTTAAATGCATTGTTTTTGCAGTCGTTATTTCTTCATCACTGAAACCTTGAAAATAGCTTCCTTCTATATCTGGAAAATTTTTTGTCCATAATCAAACTAGTGTACATGGCTTGACTTCCTGCCAGGGATCAGAAATCCCATGTATAGCATCTTTAATGCTGTTAACTTGTTCCAGAATGCCACCAAATTATCCTCATCAACTAACATTCTCAGTAGGCCAGCCTGGTAGTTCCATTTTTCCAATGCAATTCTGCCTTGGTCCTTTGGCTGTGTAATGGCAGTCATGTTATGAGATAAAAACTCTGTTACAATGAAACCATCATCAGGTACAAGAATCCTCTCATTGGGATGTGAAGTGGCATTATAAAATAATAGAACAGCCTTCTGTGGCAAAGCTTTCTCTTCTTGAAATCACCGAACTTGTGTTACAAAATGTGTGTGGAACCAGTGTTTGAAAATTTCAGTATCCATTCATATGTCTTTTTGATTGTAATAATGCGCAAGGAGATCTTTAGCTGCAGTATTCTTGAATGCTCATTTTTACTCCAATCACTAATAGTTTCACTTTGGGATTCCCAGAAGCATTAGCAGTGCACAAAATTGTAATGTGTTCTTTAGATATCTTATATCCAGGAGCACAAACCTCCCTCTTAAAAGCAAGAGTTCTGATTGGTAGACATTTGCAATACAGACCACTTTCACCCACATTATGTATGTGGTCTGGTGTGAAATTCTCTTCTTTCACAAATTTCTGGAACTCTTCCTGGAAAGAATCAGCTGTCGCAGTGTTCGAACCAAGTAACCCTCCTTGCAAAGTAAGTTTGCGAGTTCTGTGATGTTTGAATCTGGTTAGCTTCCAGATGAGGCTACAACTTCATGAAAAAAATTAGCTTTTTTGGCACACATCACGCCTGAAACAATGACACCTTCTGCTTATTTTTGGTTAAACTGTTGCAAAAGGCCAGCATCTAATTCAACAACTGTAGAGCTCTTTGTGCCTTTTTCATGCAGACGATCCAGAACTAGAATCATATTTCCTGACAAAATCCTATATTTTCTGCTTATTCTTTTTAATGTTCCAAATGAATCTGCATTCAGTACCAAAATCAGCACTTAGTTTTGTAGCAGTTTCCCCCTTCTCAAATCTTTCAGTTAATTCTAATTTTTGTTTTAATGTCAACATGTTTCTTTTGCTTATCCATCTCTTTTACAAATCTTTTTTAACTTGCTTAATTGACACTTAAATGCCCATTAACATCAGGAAATTGAGTTTGTTTTTGATTTACACAGAACAAGCTGGCTGGTAGCAATGTGGACGTTACTCTGTTGTCACCTGGCAGTCATTTAAATGATGGAAATGACACTTATTTTCCCATGTGGTGGGTTGTTTATTGCTGTTTGCTAGAGAAAAATATTGCACTTTTTTAGTTGCACAAGAAATTTACAAATCAGATAATCTGCACACAAATAATTTGGAGTACACTGTATATGTAAACAATCTTCCACGTAATATACAACAAGCAGAATTAGTACTCTTTGCAGATCACACTAGAATTGTGATCAATCCAAGTGTATGTACAGTGACAGAAGAAATGGTAAACAATGTTTTAAAAAGTATATTTGACTGGTTTTCTGGGAATGATCTCATCCTCACTTATAAAAAGACACAACATATTCATTTTTGCACACCCCAGTGGGTGACACATGGTGAGAAATAATAAATAGGGTGGAATCTTTGAAATTCTTGTGTGTCCATATTGATGAGAATTTAAACTAGAAAAAGCACATTTTTGGCTCTTGTAACACAACTTAATCCAGTCACATTTGCAGCTAGAATCACTGCAAATCTTGGGGAGAAACAGATCAGCAAGTTGACATATTTTCATTCAATAATGCTATATGGAATAATGTTCTGGGGTAAACCATCTATAAGAAAGAAAGTCTTCATTGCTCAAAAACACACTTTAAGAATAATGCATGGTGCTCATCCATGATCATCTTGTAGACATGTGTTTAAGGAGTTGGCATTCTGACTACTGCTTCACAATATATTGATATATTGACTCTCCCATGATGTTTGTTGTAAAAAAATTCATTGGAGTTCAAAAGGAACAATGATATCCATAATTACAATACCATAAGGACAATTAAAATTCATTGCTTAACATTAAGGTTGTCTTTATCACAATAAGGGGAGCACATTGCTGCAACTAAAATTTCTGATAACTGACCCAGAGATAAAAAATGTGTGACAGGCAGCAAAGTAAAATTTGAAAACAGACTGAAAAGCTTATCTTTGACAATGGCTCTTGTTCCATAGAAGAATGTCTATTATTGTAATATTTAAGAGGTGTTTGGTGGGAATTACTAAAAAACATAAGTTAAGCATGTAGCCCATTTACAAATAAATATGTGATGTGAATGTAAAATGTCTCATTACACATCATTACCACTTACTGTGTAAATGATCCATGGAATATGAAACTAACTAACTAACTAAACTGTATCAGTCCACAAACTGAACAATAATAGTTCTTCGTAGAAATAATATAAACAATAGCTCCTGACAGAAACTGATATAAAGTCCAGGTAGTAGTAGTAGTGGTCATAGTTCACTTGCAGAGGCAAGTTGGATAATGGCAAATGAGGGTGAGTCTGTCACCAGGCTGCCTTACCTTTAAGTGCTGTGGATATTCATATGACTAGCCTGTGACATCAGCTTTCCCACTGCAGGCAGCTTCACTGGGTGTGGGCAGTGTAACATAGTAAATACTTCCCTATGTTCCTTAGTCACAGGTTACTCACGTGACTTGCGGGGTTACTGATGCAACTGAGGCAATGAATCAATCTGGAGGAAAAAAAATCTATCTTGGCACAGCTTGACAGAAGAAAGGGGTGGAGACTGATAGGACACATTGTGAGGCAGCAAGAAATAAATTACTTGGTAAAGAAGGGAACTGTGGAGGATAAAAATTGTAGAGGGAGACCAGTTTTTGAATACATTTGTTAAAACATTTTAGGTTATGCTTTACTGTGACCATTATTGATATCAATTGAAACTGCAGTTTAGTATTAACAATCACAGGTGTGACTTGCAACAATAAACTTGAAGTTTCAGTAAATAAAGTAAGCAAGTTCGAATGGATGTAAGATTCTGTAGTTATGCAGAAATGAAAGGATTTGCACAACATAGACTAGCATGGGGAGCTGCACAATACCATTCTTCAGCCTGATGACAAAAACAACAAGTAATCATGGTACCAAAATATGCAATAAATATGGTACACAGTGTAATCCCCAAGCAAATAGGCCAACTAGCAACAATTTCATAATGTACTAGTTGTTTTGTCATTGCAAGGAATCAATATATGAAAACTGCTATGCTATTCACAAACAAAACACCGATAGTCATAAGAAAGGGGAGGGCTAAGAAAGTCAGGACACTTCATTGCAATATTCTATGGATGTCATTTGAGCTATAGTAAGTATTGGAGCAATTTGGCAGACATAATATGTTTTCATAACAAAATGAATCAACAAAAATAAAAATAAAAACTCCTCTGCTTCTGCAGTTTAATCTATCTTTCACATACCAGTGACTGTGATACGCATACTGGAGACATACAAGCTTGTTGGTAGGGCAACCACAGATATGAGTTATCATCTTGGGTTCTAATAAACCTCTTCAGCTGTATTAGTCCTTTATGTTTTAAATCACTACCAGTTTAACGGCACTAAAAGCCCAATGTCAGGTGAATATATAACTAAAACATTAAAGCTAAAAAGCTCGGAACTCTGTACCCAACATTCATTGTCCGTCAGAACAAAACACTGCTAAAAGGTGGTACGTCATTGTTCGCAATTGCATATAGACCAGAGAAGTGGATGCATGCACCATATTGGATTGGAATCTGGCGGCTTTTTTATTCAGTGACATACCACCTTTTAGCAGTGTTTTGTTCTGATGGACAACGAATGTTGGGTACGAAGTTCCAAGACTTTTAGCTCAAATGTTTTAGCTATACGTTCACCTAAAGATGTGGCTTTTAGTGACACAAAACCAGTAGTGATCTACAAAATAAAAGACTAAATACAGTTGAAGTTGTTTATTAGTACCCAAAATGAACATACTGAAGAGTGTGCAAATGTAACAATCATGTAAGGTAGTTGGATATGTCTCACTACTATGAAATATCTGTGATGTAATTTTAGAAATAATTATCGGTATCATTTACTTGTGTCTCATTGTGCTCTCATTATATATATCATAACATCAAGATTTGACCCAGGATTTATGCCTGAAGCATTTGTAAAATCCTACATGTTAATATAATCTCATTTTTGTCACACTTCAGCGACTCCGCAAAGCTCTTGAAGACTTGTGTCTTGCCTCAAGTATTGTTGCAGTACTGAATCCAGGAAGAAGAGGCGTTGGTAAGTGTGAATGTATATGAATAATTAATTACACAAAGTGCATTTTCCAAGTTGTAAACACTTTTCATAGATGTAATGAACAGTCTTATGTCGACTTTAATTTTGTACACCAAATAATGTGGATTTTAGAATGAAATTGTTGAAGAAATAATTTTTCCATGCAGAACATACAAAGGCGGCTTGTGCCTGTAAGGCACAACCTTTTCAATCATTCATTGTGTTCCTCAGATCCCATCAAGATGGAAAACGTTCAAAGATACAGAAAAAGTCAATACATAAATAATCATAAGACAAAGGCATCATAGAAATTTAATCTGTGTACTGTGTTGTATTAACAATAGACTATCAGCCTTAAGCCTCTAAATTTAACTGAGTAACATAGTGAGAAAGCTGCCACTTACAAAAAGCTTTTGCCTTCTCAGTTTTACTGTATATGTAGTTGGTGCTCATCTGCCATTAGGAGTTTAACATTTACTTTGCTACAATGGTATTTCTCTAAGCAAATATTTGTTATATCTGTAAATACTGAGCCATATTTATAATACATTATTACTTATCATACAGCATTATAACAAACACTGCTGCTTGCCATATAGCTAACAGAACTTTTCAACCTCTTGAATCAAGATAGGCATATAATTTGCAGAAAGAGTGGCTAATGAGGTATGTTTTTTATTTTCTTCTGAATTGTTAGGGATTGCCAATTCCTTGCTGTATGTTTGATGGGAGCTTGTTGAATCTCTTACCGACAAAGTACATAACTACTTTATGAATCCTGGATGTAAAGCCACTGCTGAAGCCACATGAAAATCATATTATCTTTCCATTCATGTGGTGACGGTCAGCATGTCTACAGCATTCGTACGTCACCTATGCTTCACATGGGTGTTTCTAAATGGCAAATGCAGTTTTTTCAACATGAGGGTTGATACGTGATACCAATTCATCAGGACATGTTCCAGCAACAGTTGTTAGGAGTAATAATGTAACGGGACTTAGCTTAACCAAGCAAAAGGCTCATGATGATTGTTTGTATCGCTATAATAATAAAAAAAAAACTGACAAAATCAGGAAACTCACAGACAAACAAACCAGACTGCAAACGAGAATCAACAAAAAGACAATAGAAAGAGTGATTTCTGATGAAGAAAGAAAGATGAGATCTCAGAGAATTAAGTACTGGGCTGACAGAAAACTGAAAAATTCTTTCTATAAAGTTGGCTAGAGTGGTTCAATGAAGGCCATAAAATGTAAAAAAATTAAATGGCCTGTTGTGGATGGCTATTTATACTGAACTGTGGTAATGGGCAACTTCTAGGACACTTGCCTCATTCTTCTTATATCAAGGTTGTTCAGACATGGGGTTCTGTCTGAATCAGCTTTATTGTTTGTCTGAACCTCCCAGAACTACAGATGGGTGCCAGCACTCAGATTTCATGAAGATACCCTATTGAGGACATATTCATGAAACTGACAACTTGTTATGGAAGAACAACACAGCTATGTCAAAATGCTTTTGTTGTAGGATAAGAGGAGGAAATTTTTAATGAAGTTCCTTCTTGGAAGTGACTGAGGTGATTGTTGCAGAGCGATGGCCTAAGGAGCTGAAAGCCGAGTCACAATGAACTAATAAATAATACTGTGGAGTTACATTGCACCATCAATTCCATTGGTGGATCATATCATATAAAGATATTGTGAATGAATATCTTGCTGAATAACAAAAGAAATGAAAAAAGAGGCAGCTTTTGAAACACAAAACAATGTGAAGCCTTAATGAAAATCTGAAAAAAAAACAGCAATTTTTATTTGGACATTTGATTCACCTAATACAAGCATCAACGAAAGTGTTGCATTGTCCTGGGGTTGGGTTGGGTTGTTTGGGGGAAGAGATCAAACTGCGAGGTCTTCGGTCTCATCGAATTAGGGAAGGATGGGGAAGGAAGTCAGTCATGCCCTTTCAAAGGAACCATCCCGGCATTTGCCTGGAGCGATTTAGGGAAATCATGGAAAACCTAAATCTGGATGTTTGGACACGGGATTGAGCCGTCGTCCTCCCAAATGTGAGTCCAGTGTGCTAACCACTGCACCATTTCGCTCGGTCATTGCCCTGGTATCTCATACAGATGTGTAGCTATTGTGACTGCTGCTGTACTGATCGGAAGACCACCCCTTATGTTGTTTGTAAACATACTCACAGTTACCATGAGCACTAAGTGTAGAACAGCACACTAGAAAGGACTGCAGCATTTCAGTTGAAAGTAAACCATCAATAGGGACATATTACAGATACCTGTGAAATGGTAGAGTGAACATTTATCATGCCACTAAGGACAATTGAGAACAATGATTTGAGTCCACATATCATGTTATGCCCACAAGGCTTATTAACCAGGGACATTGCTTGACGTGTGCACCTGAGTCAAAGTGATGTGATGCAGAGATGGAATCAGTTCCATCCGGCAGGTAGTGCTGAGGACTTACAGTGCATAGGCCATCCACATTTGACAGGTGCACAGGGTGTTTGATATCTACAACTTTTGAGTCAAAGCAACTGTGAGCTGAGTGATCTAGAGCTGAATTCAGCATTTAAAGAGGCTGCATGTTGTGATGTATCACATCAGACTGTTTGGAGACAATTGCATGATGTGTATCTCCATTCGTGATGCCATGACAAGCACCAACTCGTATACCACCACACCATGGCCTGCATTACAGGTGGACAAGAAATCTTGCAGAATGGATGTCTCATGATTGGTGTTGGGTATTGTTTATGAATGAAACTTGAATCTGGTTGTACCCTAATAACAACTCACATGTTTGGATACAACCTAGTAATATCAAATGCTCCCAACACTGTTAGCTAATAGGAAGCAGTAAAGCTCAATTCATTACAGGTACTGAAAGCTCAGTAAAGCCAGAGATAAGTTCAGCTGAAAGTTTCAAAAAGGACCTAACAGGTTCAGAAAGGATAGATTAAATATATATGGCGGTGGTGTGTTTGTTGCTGTTTGAAGAAGTTTATCTTATAATGAAATTGAAGTAGACAGTTCTTGTGAGGTAGTACAGATAGAGGTTATGCTTGGCAACTGGAATAAATTAATAATTGGTCTCTTGCTGACCCCCCCCCCTCCCCCCTTATGCAGATGATTCATTTATTGAACAGTTCGAAGAAAATCCAAGTTTCATCTGAAATAGGTACTCCAGTGTTACAGATATAATTGGTGATGACTTCAGTCTATCCTTGATATTTTGGCAAAAATACATGTTCAAAGCCGGTGCTAGATATAAAACATAGTCAGAAATTGTACTTTCTCTCTTATCAACAAATAATCCTGAACAAATGGGAAGTATCATGATGGATACAGTGGCCACAAGGTCATTGTAGAGAGACTGACCACAGCAACATGCAAATCCACCAAAAAAAAACTTGACACCAAAAATTCCATAGCAGAAGACTGGAAAGTAGCACAGGTCACACCAGTATTCAGAAAAGGAAATAGGAGTAAACCACTGAATTACAGATTCTGTGACCAGGCATGTTCTGTTGATACACAGCATGAATTCAGAAAATATTATTTTTGTGAAAGACAACTAGCTCTTTATTTGCATGAAATAATGATACTGGGGATACTGGGGATCAAATTAATTCCTTATTTCTGTATTTACCAAAGGCTTTTGACATTGCTCCTTACAAGAGACTTCTAATCGAATTGCCTTCCTGTGGAGTATAACTTCAGTCATGCAACTGGATTTGTATTTTTCTGTTCAATAGCTCACAGTACATACTAATCAACACAAAATCAATCATCAAGTAAAACAGAAGTGATATCCAGTATTCCCCTTTTTCTAATCTATATAAACAATTTAGGAGACAATCTGAGCAGCCCTCTTTGGTTTTTAGCAAATGATGCTGTCATTTACTGTATAGTAAAGTCATCAGAAAATCAAAACCAATGGCAAAATGATTTAGACAAAAAATTTATTGGTGTGAAAAGTGGCAACTGTCTTTGAAGAAGGAAAAGTGTGAGGTCATCCACATTAGTATGAAAAGAAATCCGATAAATTTTAGTTATACAGTAAATAACACAAATTTAAGGGCTGTAAATTCAATTGAATACCTATGAATTACAATTACAAACAACTTAAAATTGTTCATCACATAGATAATGTTGTGGGGAAGGCAAACCAAAGACTGTTTCATTAGCAGAATATTTAGAATATGCAACAGATCTACTAAAGAGACTGCCTACACTACATATGTTCATCATCTGCTAGATCACTGTTGTGCAGTATGGGATCCTACATCTACATCTACGTGATTACTCTGTTATTCACAATAAAGTGCTTGGCAGAGGGTTCAATGAACCACCTTCAGGCTCTCTCTCTACCGTTCCACTCTCAAACGGCATGTGGGAAAAACAAGCACTTAAATTTTTCTGTGCAAGCCCTGATTTCTCTTATTTTATTGTGATGATCATTTCTCCCTATGTAGGTGGGTGCCAACAGAATGTTTTCGCAATTGGAGGAGAAAATTGGTGATTGAAATTTCATGAGGAGATCCCGTCGCAATGAAAAATGCCTTTGTTTTAATAATTGCCACTCCAATTCACGTATCCTTACCAGATACTGACAGAGGATATAAAAAAAATCCGAAGAATGGTATCTCATTTTGTATTATCGCTAAGTAGGGGAGAGAGTGTCATGAACATGATAAACAAGTTAGGGTGGCAGTCATTAAAACAAAGGCATTTCTCATTGTGGCATTATTTTTTCAAGAAATTTCAATCACTAACTTTCTCCTCTGAATGTGAAAATATATAATTAAATTAATTAATTTATTTATTTGTTAAGCATCCATTCATCAAATATTTGATGTGGGATATAGCTTACTTTGTACATTAGTACAAAATTTTAAATACATGTTACATACACTATCACCAACTTACATTGGGAGAGATGATCATTGTAATAAATAAGAGAAATCAGAGTTTGTACAGACAATAATAAATGTTCATTTTTCCCATGGGCTGTTAGAGAGTGTAAATGTACAGAAATAGTCTGAAGGTGATTCGAAGATACCTCTGCCAGGCATTTAAGTGTGCATTGCGAAGCCATGATCTAGATGTAGATGTATCCCACATGTGCAACATGGTGGCGGTGGAGTGATGTTCTGATATGCCATTAAATACATCCCTCATGGTTGTTTAGGGCAATCTCACTACTCTGCATTACTGAGACGAGATTCTGCAACAAATAGTGGGACCATGTGGTCAAGGTTTTTCATCATGCTGTTCTTAGGAACAAATTCCTTTAGCAAGCTAGGATCATCAGAGTTGAGTTGCCTGCCTGCTGCCCAGACATGAACACAATCAAACATGTGCAGGATCAATTGAAGTGAACTGATTTTGGATGTCAGCAATGGCTGCATACTGTGCACAACTTACACAGAATCAGCTCTGAATAGTGGAACAAGCTTGATCATCTCGTCAATGGTATGCTGTGATGGATTCAGGCCTGCATCAGAGCAAATGGGTGTTCAACCACTGTCGATATCACCCCAAGTTTTGTGAGAAACCTCCCATGGGAAACAGACAACTTTGTCATTACACAAATTTATTTATTTATTTACTTATTTATTTATTTATTTATTTATTTATTTTGAGCTCATTGCAAATGAATATATACATATTACTCAGTCAGCTTTTGTTTCCTGACCATGAATTTCGAAATAAATGGGTGATATACAACTTTTGTTGATGTATGTTTGTTACAACAGTAATGAATTAATACCAGATTCATCCAACTAGAGGTATTTCTATGGATGCAAAGCTGACTGTGCTGTTTCAAATATTTAAAAAAAAGGCCAAATAACTGTCACCTGTAAAGGTATTGGCACTTGTTAGGATCGTGTGCAAGCAGCAAGTAAGTTAAACACGTTGTGCATGTCTCCCAAAATGTGTGTCAACTGTTTGAGTGGGTATTCAGTGTGAAACAAACACTGCCAGTCTACACAGATGAAGAAAATGTAAACTTTTCTCCCCTAATAATAAACTAAGCTGCCTACAGGAGAGCTATATAATGTCTACAAGTATTCTTGGCTGCTGTTTTTGTCCCTTGCTCCTCAACTGGATTGCCTGCTGAAAGTTTTACCTTGTAGGTCATAATACTCTTTCTGACTGCTGTCTTTTCTCACTGTTTATTACACTTTATGTTGCCTCATGATTACGGTCTCTCACATTACTTACAGTGTATATAATTAAGCTTCTCTGACACCAATGAATCCATCGGACTATCTTCTTCTTTTAAGAGGATATACCCCATCATCGGTGAGGAGCATATACACTGTCAGTCATGAAATAGGTACTGCTGATGAAAAAACTGCAATCAATTGGATCTTTACCAGAGAGAGTTTGGGAGGCCAACCATCAGATTTATATGATTACTCTGCAATTCACATTTAAGAGCCTGGCAGAGGATTCTTTGAAACATTTTCATACTATTTCTCAACCGTTCCATTCTCTAACAGCAGGCAGGAAAAATGAATGCTTAAATCTTTCTGTACATGCTGTGATTTCTCTTATTGTATTATGATGACCATTTCTCCCTATGTAGGCTGGTGACACTAAATAATCTTACATTCAGAGGAGAAAGTTGCTGATTGAAATTTCGTGAAAAGGTAACGCCACGATGAAAAATGCCTTTGTTTTAATGATTGTGACTCCAAATCACTTATTATCCCAGTGACACTCTCTCCTCTATTTCATGATACTACAAAACCGACTGCAATTCTTTGGATTTTTTGATTCTCTCCTTACTTTTCAAACAAACTTTCAGTACAGCTAATCTCATTAAATTATTTCTCCAGGGATACTATGATGACTGTTAAAAGTGAGAACATTGATTGTTTAGGAGCCATGAATCATAATTTATTAAAATACTCATTAAACATTAACAATTTTGATAACATTCAACATTTCAATCTATATGCTACAATTTGCTACCAATCGCTTCCACACTGAAACTAAGCAGTGACCAATCATGCCAACGACACACTAAAAAAGCATTAAGATGGCTACCGAGCAGTGCCAACGGATGCACTATCCGAGCTCGGCTCACTCCATCCTGTCTGAGAGCCCAACTGCTCTTACTCGCACCACAACAATAACTAGTCTCTAGCGTATTGTCAACAAGCAAAGATAAATTTATACTATTAGCCATGGCTACAACATGCTCATTGGAGAACTTCATCAATAAATATATGTATATCTAGATTATTAACATACAGCAAATACATTGCCATGTGAAATACATTGCCATGTGAGAACGCAGTACCCTCACATATCCCCGGATCTCAAAAATTAATTTCATCATCATCATCATCATCATCATTTAAGACTGATTATGCCTTTCAGCGTTCAGTCTGGAGCATAGCCCCCATTAGAAAATTCCTCCATGATCCCCTATTCAGTGCTAACATTGGTGCCTCTTCTGATGTTAAACCTGTTGTTGTTGTTGTGGTCTTTAGTCCTGAGACTGGTTTGATGCAGCTCTCCATGCTACTCTTATCCTATGCAAGCTTCATCATCTTCCAGTACCTACTGCAACCTACATCCTTCTGAATCTGCTTAGTGTATTCATCTCTTGGTCTCCCTCTACGATTTTTACCCTCCACACTGCCCTCCAATACTAAATTTGTGATCCCTTGATGCCTCAGAACATGTCCTACCAACCGATACCTTCTTCTGGTCAAGCTGTGCCACAAACTTCTCTTCTCCCCAATCCTATTCAATACTTCCTCATTAGTTATGTGATCTACCCATCTAATCCTCAGCATTCTTCTGTAGCACCACATTTCGAAAGCTTCTATTCTCTTCTTGTCCAAACTATTTATCGTCCATGTTTCACTTCCATACATGGCTACACTCCATACAAATACTTTCAGAAACGACTTCCTGACACTTAAATCTATACTCGATGTTAACAAATTTCTCTTCTTCAGAAACGCTTTCCTTGCCATTGCCAGTCTACATTTTATATCCTCTCTACTTCGACCATCATCAGTTATTTTGCTCCCCAAATAGCAAAACTCCTTAACTACTTTTAAGTGTCTCATTTCCTAATCTAATACCCTCAACATCACTTAATTCGACTACATTCCATTATCCTCGTTTTGCTTTTGTTGATGTTCATCTTATATCCTCTTTTCAAGACGCTATCCATTCCATTCAACTGCTCTTCCAAGTCCTTTGCTGTCTGACAGAATTACAATGTCATTGGCGAACCTCAAAGTTTTTATTTCTTCTCCGTGGATTTTAATACCTACTCCGAATTTTTCTTTTGTTTCCTTTACTGCTTGCTCAATATACAGATTAAATAATATCGGGGAGAGGCTACAACCCTGTCTTACTCCCTTCCCAACAACTGTTTCCCTTTCATGTCCCTCGACTCTTATAACTGCCATCTGGTTTCTGTACAAATTGTAAATAGCCTTTTGCTCCCTGTATTTTGCCCCTGCCACCTTTAGAATTTGAAAGAGAGTATTCCAGTCAACATTGTCAAAAGCTTTCTCTAAGTCCACAAATGCTAGAAACGTTGGTTTGCCTTTCCTTAATCTTTCTTCTAAGATAACTCGTAAGGTCAGTATTGCCTCACGTGTTCCAGTATTTCTATGGAATCCAAACTGATCTTCCCCGAGGTCGGCTTCTACCAGTTTTTCCATTCGTCTGTAAAGAATTCGTGTTAGTATTTTGCAGCTGTAGCTTATTTAACTGATTGTTCGGTAATTTTCACATCTGTCAACACCTGCTTTCTTTGGCATTGGAATTATTATATTCTTCTTGAAGTCTGAGGGTATTTCGCCTGTTTCATACATCTTGCTCACCAGATGGTAGAGTTTTGTCAGGACTGGCTCTCCCAAGGCCGTCAGTAGTTCCAATGGAATGTTGTCTACTCCGGGGGCCTTGTTTCCACTCAGATCTTTCAGTGCTCTGTCAAACTCTTCACGCAGTATCATATCTCCCATTTCATCTTCATCTACATCCTCTCCCATTTCCATAATATTGTCCTCAAGTACAACGCCGTTGTATAGACCCTCTATATACTCCTTCCACCTTTCTGCTTTCCCTTCTTTGCTTAGAACTGGGTTTCCATCTGAGCTCTTGATGTTCATACAAGTGGTTCTCTTATCTCCAAAGGTCTCTTTAATTATCCTGTAGGCAGTATCTATCTTACCCCTAGTGAGATAAGCCTCTACATCTTGACATTTGTCCTCTAGCCATGCCTGCTTAGCCATTTTGCACTTCCTGTCAATCTCATTTTTCAGACTTTGTATTCCTTTTTGCCTGCTTCATTTACTGCATTTTTATATTTTCTCCTTTCATCAATTAAATTCAATATTTCTTCTTTTACCAAAGGATTTCTACTAGCCTTCGTCTTTTTACCTACTTGATCCTCTGCTGCCTTCACTACTTCATCCCTCAAAGCTACCCATTCTTCTTCTACTGTATTTCTTTCCCCCATTCCTGTCAATTGTTCCCTTATGCTCTCCCTGAAACTCTGTACAACCTCTGGTTCTTTCAGTTTACCCAGGTCCCATCTCCTTAAGTTCCCACCTTTTTGCAGTTTCTTTAGTTTTAATCTACAGGTCATAACCAATAGATTGTGGTCAGAGTCCACATCTGCCCCTGGAAATGTCTTACAATTTAAAACCTGGTTCCTAAATCTCTGTCTCACCATTATATAATCTATCTGATACCTTTTAGTATCTCCAGTGTTCTTCCATGTATACAACCTTCTTTCATGTTAAACCTATTACTTCAAAATCATTCTTAACCGAATCCATGTACCTTCTCCTTGGTCTGCCCCGACTCCTCCTACCCTCTACTGCTGAACCCATGAGTCTCTTGGGTAACCTTGCTTCTACCATGCATGTAACATGACTCCACCATCTAAGCCTGTTCGCCCTGACTGCTACATCTATAGAGTTCATTCCCAGTTTTTCTTTGATTTCCTCATTGTGGACATCCTCCTTCCATTGTTCCCATCTACTAGTACCTGCAATCATCCTAGCTACTTTCATATCCATAACCTCAACCTTGTTGATAAGGTAACCTGAATCCACCCAGCTTTCGCTCCCATACAACAAAGTTGGTCGAAAGATTGAACAGTGCACAGATAACGTAGTCTTGGTACTGACTTCCTTCTTGCAGGAGAGAGTAGATCGTAGCTGAGCGCTCACTGCATTAGCTTTGCTACACCTCGCTTCTAGTTCTTTCACTATGTTGCCATCCTGTGAGAATATGCATCCTAAGTACTTGAAACCGTCCACCTGTTCTAACTTTGTTCCTCCTATTTGGCACTCAATCCGTTTACATTTCTTTCCCACTGACATTACTTTCATTTTGGAGATGGTAATCTTCATACCATAGTCCTTACATTTCTGATCTAGCTCTGAAATATTACTTTGCAAACTTTCAATCGAATCTGCCATCACAACTAAGTCATCCGCATATGCAAGACTGCTTATTTTGTGTTCACATATCTTAATCTCACCCAGCCAGTCTATTGTTTTCAACATATGATCCATAAATAATATGAACAACAGTGGAGACAGGTTGCAGCCTTGTCTTACCCCTGAAACTACTCTGAACCATGAACTCAATTTACCGTCAACTCTAACTGCTGCCTGACTATCCATCTAAAGACCTTTAATTGCTTGCAAAAGTTTGCCTCCTATTCCATAATCTCATAGAACAGACAATAACTTCCTCCTAGGAACCCGGTCATATGCCTTTTCTAGATCTATAAAGCATAGATACAATTCCCTGTTCCACTCATAACACTTCTCCATTATTTGCCGTAAGCTAAAGATCTGGTCCTGACAACCTCTAAGAGGCCTAAACCCACACTGATTTTCATCCAATTGGTCCTCAACTAATACTCGCACTTTCCTTTCAACAATACCAGAGAAGATTTTACCCACAACACTGATTAAAGAGATACCTCTGTAGTTGTTACAATCTTTTCTGTTTCCATGTTTAAAGATTTGTGTGATTACTGCTTTTGTCCAGTCTGATGGAACCTGTCCCGACTCCCAGGCCATTTCAATTATCCTGTGTAGCCATTTAAGACCTGACATTCCACTGTATTTGATGAGTTCCGACTTAATTTCATCCACCCCAGCTGCTTTATTGCACTGCAATCTATTGGCCATTTTCTCCACTTTCTCAAATGTGATCCTATTTCCATCATCATTCCTATCCCATTCTACCTCGAAATCTGAAACATTATTGATTGCATTTTCACCTACATTGAGCAACTCTTCAAAATATTCCCTCCATCTGCCCAAGGCATCCACAGGATTCACCAGCAGTTTTCCTAACCTGTCCAAAATACTCGTCATTTTGTTCTTACCTCCCTTTCGAAGACTGCTAATTACACTCCAGAATGGTTTTACAGCAGCTTGACCCATAGTCTCCAACATGTTTCCAAAGTCTTCCCAAGATTTCTTCTTGGATGCTACAATTATCTGTTTGGCTTTGTTTCTTTCTTCAACATAACTTTCTCTGTCTACCTGAGTTCTAGTATGTAGCCATTTTTGATACGCCTTCTTTTTCGTTTTACAGGCTGCCTTGACAGTGTCATTCCACCAAGCTGTTTGCTTCATCCTACTTTTACACACTATTGTTCCAAGATATTCTTTAGCCACTTCTAGTACTGTGTCCCTGTACCTTGTCCATTCCTTTTCCAATGACTGTAATTGACTACATTCAACTAACTGGTACCTTCCTGAGATCGCTGTTATGTACTTGTGCCTGATTTCCTTATCCTGAAGTTTCTCCACTCTTATCCTCCTACATATGGACCTGACCTCCTGCACTTTAGGCCTCACAATCCCAATTTCACTGCAGATTAAATAATGATCAGTGTCATCAAAGAATCCCCTGAATACTCGTGTGTCCCACACAACCTTCCTGAATTCTTGATCTGTTTTTATATAGTCAATGACAGATCTGGTTCCCCTGCCTTCCCAAGTATACCGGTGAATGTTCTTATGTTTAAAAAAAGGAGTTTGTGATTACTAAGCCCATACTGGCACAGAAATCCAAGAGTTGTTTCCCGTTCCAGTTGGCCTCCATATCCTCTCCAAATTTACCCATAACCTTTTCATACCCTTCTGTTCGATTTCTAATCCTGGCGTTAAAATCACCCATGAGCAGAACACTGTCCTTGTCCTTTACTCTAACAACTACATCACTGAGTGCCTCATAAAAACTATCCATCTTATCCTGATCTGTCCCTTCACAATGCGAATATACTGACACAATCCTAATTTTCTTGCTAGACACTGTCAAATCTATCCACATCAGTCGTTCGTTTACGTACCTTATTGCAACTACGCTGGATTCCATTTCGTTCCTGATGTAAAGCCCTACACCCCATTGTGCTATTCCTGCTTTGACTCCTGACAGGTAAACCTTGTATTCTCCCACTTCCTCTTCTTTCTCACCCCTTACCCGAATGTCACTAACAGCTAAAACGTCCAACCCCATCTTACTTGCAGCCTCTGTCAACTCTACCTTCTTCCCAGAGTAGCCCCCATTGATATTAATAGCTCCCCATCTCGTTACCATTCGTTTGCCGAGTCGTATCTTAGGAGTCCCTGGTTTGTCAATTGGAGGTGGGGCACCGTCACCTCCAAATTTCCGAGGCATTTTGCTCTGATTGTTGCCAGCATCATATTTAAAGTACCAGGGAAGCAGGTTGCTAGCCTTACTTGCCCCGAGTCCCATTGGGTTTTACCCCTAATGGCTGAGGGACTAACCGGTGGATTTGGTAGTCTTTGCCGTATGAGCACAAAGGTGACCACGACTCAGAATATGTCCGAGATGCCCAGCCTTATTCCAAAGTAACTGGTATCCCGACTGTCGGGACCACTTACTTGGCCACTCATACGTTGCCCGTGGTTCATGAACTAGGACATGTCTACAGGAACCCACACCATGAACCACAAAAATTAATTTCACCTGGAAATTTATGGTGACATAAAGTTTCAGTGTGAAATTGATCCCGTAAAAATATATATTAATTTAACTGCCATAGTTGTGCAAATTAACATTCTTCTGCTTTTAATTCCTAACTGAATTCATCAACTTTAAAGTTCACTATTAAAGTAGCTAATGAAGTAATCAAACAGTGACAAATCCAGGACGAAATGTACTCACCATATGGTGGAGATGGTGGGTCGCAGATAGGTGCAACAAAAAGACTGTTGGAAAGTGAGCTTTCTGCCAACAAGGCCTTTGTCAAAACACACACACACACACACACACACACACACACAGACACACACACACACACACACACACGCACACGCACACACGAGACCACAGTCTCCGGCAGGTGGAGCCAGGCTGCGAATAGCAGCACATGATGGGATAGGCAACCAGGTGGCAGAAAGGAGGAGACTGGGGTGGTGATGGGGTGGGAGAGGGATAGCAAGGCAGGGATGGGTGACGGTAAAGTGCTGCTAGTGGAGCATTCAAGGATGAGGTGGAGAGTAGGATAGTTAGGTGCAGTCATGAAGTTAGATGGAGAGCAAGGAAGAGGAGGGGGTGGGGTGGGGGGGGGGGGGAGTAGCAGAAAATGAGAGAAGTGAAAAGACTGGATGCTTTGGTGGAATAGGGCACTGGTAGTGCTGGAATGGTAATAGGGAAATGACTAGATGGGTACGAACAATGAGTAACCAAGGTTGAGGGCAGGATGGTTATGGGAACGTAGGATATACTGTGGGGAGAATTCCCACCTGCGCAATCCAGAAAAGGTGGTGTTGGTGGGAAGGATCCTGATGGCACAGGCTATGAAGCATTCCTCGAAATGAACATCATGTTGGGCAGTGCACTCAGCAACAGAGTCATCCAGTTGTTTCTTGGCCACAGTTTGTCATCGGCCATTCATGCGGTCAAAACAGCTTGTTGGTTGTCATGCAATGTAGAAAGCAGCATAGTGGTTGCAGCTTAGCTTGTAGGTCCACGACTGGTTTCATAGGTAGCCCTGCCTTTGATGGAATAGGTGAGGTTTGTGACCGGACTAGAGTAGGTGGTAGTGGGAGGAGGTAAGGGACAGGTCTATTACAGTAATATGAGCCATGAGGAATATGAGCAGCAGTTGTGTAGGGAGGAACAAGGATATTGTGTAGGTTCAGTGCGTGCAGAATACCACTGTGGGATGGGTGGGAAGGATAGTGGGTAGGACATTTCTCATTTTAGGGCATGACAAGAGGTAGTAAAAACTCTGGCGGAGAATGTAATTCAGTTGCACCAGTCCTGGATGGTAATGAGTCATGAGGGGAATGCTCCTCTGAGCTGGATGGTGGGACTTTGGGAGGTGGCGGGTGACTGGAAGTATAAGGCATGGGATATCTGTTTTTGTACAAGGTTGGGAGGGCAATTACAATCTATCATCAGTGAATCTGGACCAGGCGAGGGGTTTCAGATTCTGGGTGTTTAGGAAGGATTCCTCTACATGGCCTATGAATAGATCAGCATAGGATGATGCCATGCAGATGCCTATAGCCGTACCCCGGATTTGTTTGTCAGTAATGCCTTCAAAGAAGAAGTAATTGTGGGCAAGGAGATAGGTGGTCATGGTGTCTAGGAAGGAGGTTATTGGTTTAGAATCCTTTGGGGATTGGGAAAGGTAAGTGTTCGATGTAAGGCCATGGGCATTATGGATGTTAGTGTAAAGGGAGGTGGCATCAATAGTGATGAGCAGGGCACCTTGTGGCAAAGGAACAGGAACTGTGGAGAGTCATTGGAGGAAATCGTAGGTATGTTTTATATTGGAGGGTAGGCTGTGGGAAATTTGCTGAAGGTGTTGGTGTATGGGAGCAGAGATTCTCTCAGTGGGGGCACAGTAACTGGCCACAATGGGGCATCCTGGGTAGTTGGGTTCATGGACTTTAGGAAGCTTGTAGAAGGTAGGAATGCGGGGAGTGGTAGGGGTGAGGAGAGAGATGGACTCTGGGGAGAGATTGTGGGATAAGCCTAAGGATTTGAGGAGAGACTGGAGATGCCCCTGGATTTCTAGAATGGGTCACTGTGGCAGGGTTTGTAGGTAGATGAATCTGATAACTGGCAAGCGGTGGAGCCTTTATCAGCAGATAGGATTGTAAGGTTGGAATCAGTTTTTAGGTGGTGCATTGTGGTTCTTTCTGTGGATGTAAAGTTAGTTTGCATGTTGAGGGATTTGGGATATGATGGTAAGGCAAGGTTGAAGCTTAAGAAATTCTGGAAAGTTAACAGGGGCTAATGAAGTAATCAGCTTTTTAACTAGTCAATGAAGTAATCAATTACATACTATAAGCCAATAAAATGCTGATAAAATGGACAGTAATAATCATTAATAAAATAACACAGCAAAAAGAGAAGCAATCACTGACTTTACAAAGCAAACACACAGGTAAATAAGCAATCAAAGTGATATCCACTATCATCAGTAATTAATGAATCCAAAACAAAAAGAAAAGGAAAGGAAGAAGGGGCAAATTATTTCAGTGGCATGCAGTGCATGAAACAAGTGCATGAATAAATAAATACCTTACATCTTTGTAACATTCAAAAATATTTTTATGTTACACATCTGTATCACATTTAATCACTACGTTCATGGATACTCCGCTTCTTATAAATACTTAACCAGCACAGTAAATACTTGATATGGGATTCACAGCGGTGTCGCTGCTCCACATCATGTGGATTTGTTGACAAACACCCCATTGTCTATGGCCTGCTGGGTAGGGTGACTGGACACAGAAACACTCTGGTGGAGTGGGGGAAGAGGGGTTATGTTTATTGCACCACTCGCTGTGGTACAGCGGTGGTGGTAATGTAGCGTGGCTAGATGTCGCCGTGTGCCACTTGGCGGAAAACTAGTAAACTATTGGATGACTGCTGTGTTCACTGCAATGTGTTGCTGGCGGTAAGGTAGCATGGCTAGTTGTTGCTGTGTGCTGCTGGGCAGTGAATTTGTGAACTTGCGTGCTCTGATGTAGCGGTGACATAATGTCACTAGGTTACAGTAACACCGTAAATACAGACAGAAAAGATGCAGCAGGATCACTTCACTTTAACAGATCATGCCACGTCAATAAATAAATATAATCATCACACACAACAGTACAGTTCAAAATAGTGCAATGACAAAATTGAAGCACATTCACATTGTAATAATCCACCAAAAAATTAAGTTTGAAAACCATCATATGCAATATCACTTCACTGCACTTGCAGAAAATCGAATTTTTCGTAAATCACTGTTATTAACATCTTACTAACAGAGTACAGGGAAAAAAACTCAACCAGTTTTTTATCCTAACTCATTGATAAAAATCCTCAACAGTCTGTTCTCATCTTAAAAGGTACAACAGGAGTCTCAATCACTATCACACTATTCTTCTTCATTTCCCTACACCCTCTTTGGATATAGTTTAATGTTGTTGACATGATGGGTCCAAAATATTTTTCACCATTTAAGTTTTTCAACAGAGTTGGGTTGTACTGGTCTCTGAATTCGAAATGGTCCTAAATAGTAATGTAAAACCTTCTTAATTTTTTCCTTTGCTGCTGATTATTTAAAATGGGATCATATTAATACACAATCTCCAATCTTATACACAACAGGTTTCACTAAATGGTCGTATATTTCTTTTCTTGCCAATTCCATCTTCTCCATTTGCTTCAGGCCTATCTGTTATTTTTCTTCAGTCGTCCATTCACTTCATAATGGAAAATCAATAAATTCATTGAAGATACTTTCAGGGTCTTTACCATGCAAAAGGGTACAAGGTGGCACAATTAAAAGGTCATCAACATATGCTGTTATGTCCTGTAAGAGGAGTTTTCCGAGAATCTTATCTAAGGCACTTACAATTGCTGCTGATGAATGTTTAAGCCGAATGGCATCCATTTGAAATGATAACACCATCCTTTGTAAAAAACACAGTACTTTCAGCTTCCTTCCTCCAGTTCCAGCTGTCAATAGCTAGCCATGTCAATGCTACTGAGGTAACAAGTACCAGCAAACTTCTGCAAAATCTCCTCGATGTTGTCAGGATGATCTCTCATGGGCAAAATAATGCAATAAATAGCTTGAGTATCCAGTGTAAGCCTGATAGATCCATGCATGGATTTATCAGATTGCAATATTCACTACCTGATCTCTCAGTTACATCATTGTGCACCCTGTGTTTAATTTTCTCTCCTACGGCCACACTTCTAGCTAGTGATATCAAATATGATTTAATTTTAAATGGTCCATGTGGCCACACTTTAATATGACATTTATATCCCCTCATAAGTCTTGGTTTATTTGGAAATACTTTGACATGCATACATAAAAGTTCCTGTAGTTTTTCTCAATAAGAAGTGGGGGGCTGGTTACCAAGTACCTGAATTTTTGACATTACATCTTGAACTACTTCTTCCTTTTCTCTGGATACAGTATCTTTCATCTGTACTGGCACTTCAGTTCCATCATCTGTTTTCTTCTGAATCATTCTATTTCATAATACTGCAGACACACACTTTTTCTTTCTTCTGCTACGGTCGCAGGTTCGAATCCTGCCTCGGGCATGGATGTGTGTGATGTCCTTAGGTTAGTTAGGTTTAAGTAGTTCTAAGTTCTAGGGGACTAATGACCACAGCAGTTGAGTCCCATAGTGCTCAGAGCCATTTTTTTTTTCTTCTACCAGACTGACAAAATTAACCTCCAATTCATCATCCCTGTCACAAATGTTTAAACATCCTCTTCCACAATCAATCTTCCATCTTCTTTCTGACAGCCAATCATTGTCAAAAAAACCAACCCACAGTCAAAGAATCAAGAATCAATAGCACCATGTTGAAAAAATGTGTATCTTGCGTCTAACGAGTGTCTGTCCAGTAAAAACACTACTTCTTTGCCCAGTTGCTGTAATGATTTGCACACTATTGACAGGGAAAACAGGTACCTCTTCTATTTCATGAAGCTGTTCATACAAACTTTTAGACATCACTGTAGTATCACTACCAGAATCTCAAATTGCTGTAATTTTCTGACCACGTACACTAAGTTCAATCACTGGATTCAACACATCATCTACATGGTGTGTATCTTCTCTCAGTACTTCAGTCCTAATATCTTCAGTTTCACATTTAATCATTTACATTCTCCCATTTGAGAATTAGACTGTTCAGACATTCTGGAGTGGGTGTCATCTGAAACAACTTCTAGTTTACTGAAGATTGTGTGTGTTGTCCATGTCTGTCATTCATATCTCTGCTTGACAAATGATCCCAAACTCATTCACCATCTACTGTCTGCTGTAAAAATTATTTTCTCTCCTTTCATCATTTTGAAATTGGTCATTATTACCTCTCATCATTTCGAATTTGGTCATCATTACACCAGTAATTTCTCGAATGTTCATATCCTTGCGTGTCATTGTGTCACTGTTGATGGTCGCATTGTTGATCCTACAATTGATGTCAGTAATTATCTTGCTGTGGTGCATCATGTCATTGAAACTGTTAATTACAATGAGTCAAATTTTGCTCTGATACATTTGGGATTCCTCCATTTCTTCTAAATGATCAGCAACTTGTAATAACTCATCAAAATCATCAGATGTTCGCAATGCTGTTTTCTTGCTTTTCGTGGTAAATGCAAGGATCAAATCATCATCACTAATAAGATTGTCCAGATAACTAGTGTGCTCCAATTGTTTTTGAAGGAGGTCATGCATAAACCTCTCAAGCTGATTGCAATTATGCACAGCAAATAATTTCTATTTTATATTTCGTTGTTTCTCGCATGACCAGTATTTGCAGAGAAACGCACTTTCAAAGTCTGCAAATGTAGTACACTGATTGGATACACAATTTCCCCATGTCCTAGCACCTTCATTCATGTCTTACACAAATATTGATTTTTTCTGATTCATTTTGAATTCATGCAAATACAGTTTTAAATTGTTCCATTAAGTTTCAGGTGTGCAGCTGCAAGAAATCTCCTTCTTCTTCTAATATTTCGGCTCTATAATGTTCAGCCATCTTCAGAGTGAGCCGAAAGACTGCCGTTACAGTGCTCGCTTCGTCCCTTTATACTGTTGTACCGCGCGACTGTGCATGCGGCCACAGATGCAAATGCGCCAGAGACGTTGGTCGGCAGCAGAGACGTGCATAATGCGCAAGTTGTATCTATGACTCCGCAGTTGATCTGTGTTGGCATATCGATATATCATTGTGAGCGACACTGTGACGATGTCTTTGCGAGTTTATTACAGCAAGTGCCGGATTCCATGATTTATCAAGATTGAAACCACAATCTCTATTAATTAAATTCGTCGTCAAGCGAATTTCAATTGCCTCCTTCACTATCGAGTCCCAAAAGGATGATGTAGTTGCCAAAATTTCGACGTTGTCATACAACATACTGTGACCATTATCAATACAGTGCTCTGCCACTGCCGACTTGTTAGGTTGTAAAAGTCGTGTGTACCTCCGGTGTTCTGTACATCTTTCTTGGACCGTACGAGTTGTTTGTCCGATGTAAGAAAGGCCACATTCACATGGAATTTTGCAAACTCCAGATTTTCGGAGCAGCAAATCATCTTTGATGGAGCCCACGAGTGCAGCTGTCTTGGGTGGAGGATGAAAAATCACTTTTACTTTGTGTCTGCCGAGAATGCGTCCTATTTTTGATGAGAGGCTACCCACATATGGCAGGAAGGCCATCGATTTAAAGGTTTCTTCATCTTCTTCTGCTTTCTTTGTGGCCTCTTTCGGTTTCATTTTCAGTGCCCTCTGTATTTGTTGTGGAGAGTACCCATTGTCTTCAAACACTCTTTGTAAGTGGGAAAGTTCATCTTGCAGACTGCTTTTGTCAGAAATAATATGCGCTCTGTGAGTCAAAGTTCGGAGAACACTCATTGTCTGGGCAGGATGGTGGCAGCTATTTGCACATAAATACAGATTGGTGTGCGTCGGCTTCCTATACACTTCATGTCCCAAAGTGCCATCCTCTCTGCGCCGAACCAAAACATCCAAGAATGGAAGGCATCCCTCCTTTTCAATTTCCATTGTGAACTTCATTTGATCGTGGAGGGAGTTCAGATGTCTTAAGAAGTCTCGCAAATTGTCTTCACCATGGGGCCAAACTACAAAGTTATCATCAACATACCTCCAGAATACCATGGGTTTCAAGTCAGCAGATTCAAGCGCCTTCTCCTCGAAGTCCTCCATAAGTAAATTGGCCACCAGAGGGGATAAGGGACTACCCATGGCGACTCCGTTTGTTCAAAAAATTCATTGTTAAATAAGAAATATGTTGAGGTCAGAACATGTTTAAATAAAGCTGAAATCTCTTTGTCAAAACTTCTTTCAATAAGTTGTAGAGATTCTGGAAGGGGAACCTTTGTAAATAAAGCCACCACATCAAAACTAACTGAGAACAATGAGAGAGTGCATAATCATAGTGAAGACTGTTCCAGCACAGCGGACTCAGTGAAGTCAGATGTAGTGTAAAAGGTTAATGGCACATAAGAGAACGTAGCAGCATTTGTACAAACTTTTAATTCACTTACATTACTAAAATTTGTAAAAGCCAACCCAAGATCCAACAAATGTTTCAGATGTCAGAAATTCGGAAATCACCATTAGTTTAAAAAGCTTTTTACAAAAACAATGGAAAAAAAAACAGTTTTGGGTACAAATAATTTTATTGTTTCTCAAAATACCCACCTTCAAAATTAATACACTTTTGTATGAATTCAAACCAATTCTGAAAACTGTTTTCCACTTTGATGTTGGAACCTGAAAAACATCGCTCTGGAAAGATTCAACAGCTTCTGATGTACACGACTGTCTAATTTCTTGACATAAGTGAATGAAAAGAAATTGTTAGGTAGTAAATCAGGTGAATATGGATGATGAGACATTCACTGCCAATTTTTCTTCGCCATTGTCATGGTGATAATTTCATTGACAACATTTTGGAAACCAGTTGTTGTATACCATTTGGCATTAGCTGTTCTTTGATCCCCTGTAGTTGGCTGTTCCAGCCCGAGTGTTCACCCACAGGCACCCAGCCACCTGCAGGCAGCAGGCTGGGGTATGTGGGATGGGATGGTTGCTAACAGGGATACTGTGTGGGTAGTCAGGCAGCCACACTGTACTGTACATGACTGTACCACATTGGGCTCACTCGTGCGAGCAGGGGTTGCACATGCACAGAATGCATACAATAGGGCTGCCCGGCAGGCAGCCTACACTAGCTACACTGCTTGCACTCCTGTCCAAGTCCCATGGGAAAGCATTGGAACAGCCTACACTAAAGAAATGGTCACATGTCCATGTAACCATAGAAAGACACAATCTTTTCTTTGAAGTACTTTGCAAGGAATCAGTCTTGCTGATTTCTGTTCATCATGAAAGAACCAAACAGTTGAGTGTTGCTTAGTTCCCAGCTTATACAAATGCATACAAGTTAGATCTCTTGTAATGTTGTATAAAGATTTTGTAGTACCTGTAAAACAATGTGGAGTCAGTGGGGACTAGATCATTTACACAGCTAAATCTTAATGCAAAAATAAATGTACTGCAGTCTTCCATATGCCAGAGTATGCTCCTGTCTCATGGTGAGTCACATGCTGAACTTATTCAGTACTCAACATAGACAACATACCCACAGACACTCATGCAAATGCAACTCACACACACGTGGCCACAGTCTCTGGCTGCTGAGGCCAGACTGTAAGCAGCAGTACATGATGGGACCAAAGACTGTGGTCATGTGTGTGTGTGAGTTGCATTTGCACGAGTGTGTGTGGGTGTGTTGTCTATTTCCGATAAGGCCTTGTTGGCTGAAAGCTTACTTTCTGACAGTCTTTTTGTTGAGCCTTGCAGCTCAGCATCTCCACTACATGGTGAATGGCAACTATTCTTTTCATAATATTGTCAAATCACCTATTAAATTTTTACAAACAACCACTAGATGAAATTATTGAGATGTGACAATTTTTTAACTCATTTGGGCTACCTATGGACTGTGGTGCATTTCCTGTGCTGTTATCATTTGCTATTACTGGTGTTTTGTTGCAGTATATTAGGTGTTTTCTTATTAGTACCTTGAGCTTTTCTGTTAGTCAACTATTTCTTCTTTTTCATGTTGAACTCTTCGCATTTCTTTGACCATTTCTACATCTACGTCTACACCTAAACTTTATCTGCTGCATGTATTTCAATCTGTGTCTTCATCTACAGATTTTGCTCTCTACAAATCCTTCTAGTACCATGGAAGTCAGTCACTGATGTCTTAACAGATGTCCTACCATCCTGTTGCCTCTTCTTGTCAGTGTTTTCCACATATTCCTTTCCTCTCCAGTTCTTCACAGGACCTCCTCATTCCTACACTTACACTCTGCAAACCACTGTGAAGTGCATTTCAGAGGCTACATCCCATTGTACCAGTCATTAGGGTTTCTTCTCATTCCATTCACACAATGATGTGGGAAGAATAATTACTTAAGTACTGTAATTAGTCTAACCTTGTCCTCACATCACTATGTGAGTGATAAGTAGGGGATTGAAGTATATTCCTAGAATCATCATTTAAAGCTGGTTCTTGAACCTTTATAGGTAGCCTTTCTTAGGATTATTTACATCTGTCTTCAATAGTTTCCCAGTTCATTTACTTCAGTATCTCTGTGACACTCTCCACAGATCAATCAAACCTATGAGCATTTGTGGTGCCCTTCTCTGTTTGATATCCTCTGTTAATCCTATCGGGTCCCACACACTTGAGCAATATTCTAGAATTGGTTGCATGAATGATTTGTAAGCAGTCTCCTTTGTAGACTGATTTCACTTCCCCAGTATTCTACCAATAAACCAAAGTCTACCACCACCTGCTTTACCCACAACAGAACCTATGTGATCATTGCATTTCATATCCCTACAAAGTGTTACACCCAGGTATCTGTATGAGTTGGCTGATTCCAACATGCCTCATTGCTATCATAGTCATATGGCACTATGTTTTTTCGCTTTGTGAAGTTCACAATTTTACATTTCTAACATTTAAAGCAAGTAGCCAGTCTTTGAACCACTTTGAAAGCTTATCAAGATCTGACTGAATATTTCTGCAGCTTTCTTCAGACAGTACTTCACTATAGATAACTGTGTCATATGCAAATAGTCTGAGGTTACTATTAATATTGTGTGCAAGGTCATTAATGTACAGCATGAACAGAAGGGCGCCAACACACTTCCCTGAGGCACACCCAAAGTCACTTCGAAATCAGACAATGACTCTTCATCCAAGGTACCTGCTGTATCCTTCGTACCAAAAAACCCTCAATCCAGTTACAAATTTCACTTGATAGCCCATATGATCATACTTCTGATAGTAAGTGTAGATGTGGTACTGAGTTTAACACTCTCTGGAAATCATGAAATACTGCATCTACCTGACAGTCTCAATCCAAAACTTTCAGTGTGTCATTTGGGAAAATTGCAAGTTGGGTTTTGCGTGGTTGATGTTTTCATAATCCATGCTGGTTGGCACGAAGGGGGCCATTCTGTTCGAGGTATCTCATTATTTTGGAACTCAGAATACGTTATATGATCCTACAATGAATCAATGTCAAGGTTATTGGATGGTAGTTTTCTGGATCATTTCTACTATTCATCTTGTAAATAAATGTGATCTGTGCTTTCATCTGACTGTTGGGCACAGTTTTTTATTTGAAGGGCGTGTGACATATTATAGTTAGAAGGAGGGATAACTCACACTCAAATACAATGTGGAATCTGACTAGGATACCATTGGGCCCTGCAGCTTTATTTAGTTTTAACAATTTCAGCAGTTTCTCAACGCCACTGACATTAACACATATTTCACTCTTTTTTTTCAGTGGTATGAGCATTAAATTGGCGTATTTCTCCTGGGTTAAGCATTTCAACTTTTGATTTACTACCCTCAATTTCACTTCCTGTCTCATTTGCGAGTGACTGGACACTAACTTTGGTGCTGCAAACAGCCTTTACTTTTCTTTGGGTTTTGTGAAAGATCATTTGACAATATTCTGCTGTGGTAGTCATTGAAAGCAAGCTTCATGCATTGCTTTCTTTACAGCCAAATGTGTTTCATTCAGCATGTGTCTATCTATAGCCCCATGCTTTTTTTACATGTATTATGCAATAGCCTCTGTTCCTTTAGAGGTTTCTTTATAGTGAATGCCCCATTATGAACTGTTCTACTGGGTACATATCTATCCAGTGCATGGCTAGTTATTCTTTTAACCCTGTACCACAGTTCCTCTGCCTGCTCTTCTTGTGCTGGAAGTTTCAAGTTTCTCTTTGAGATATGACACTATTGATTTTTTATCTAGTTTACCATTTTACACCCACCCCTGATACTGAGCCTTGCCCAAACAATCTGACATGCAGTTTCAGTTTCTATTTCAAAGGATTTGAGTTTCTTGTCTACTGCAACAAATACACCACCTCCATTTCCCGTTAACCCATCCGTTCAATAAACACTTAAATTTTCCACCCAAAATCCACTGCTATCAATTTCAGGTTTCAACCAGCTTCCTAAATTCAATAGTAAATGATTTGTATTTGTGTGTATGACAACTTATCCAGTACTTCACAATATGGAGTCCACTGTGATTTTCTTGCTTTTTACTGTTGTAAAAAACCGAGCGAGGTGGCGCAGTGGTTAGCACACTGGACTCGCATTCGGGTGGACGATGGTTCAATCCCGTCTCCAGCCATCCTGATTTGGGTTTTCCGTGATTTCCCTAAAATCGTTTCAGGCAAATGCCGGGATGGTTCCTTTGAAACGGCACGGCCGATTTCCTTCCCAATCCTTCCCTAACCCCAGCTTGCGCTCCGTCTCTAATGACCTCGTTGTCGACGGGTCATTAAACGCTAACCACCACCACCACCACTACTGCTGTAAAAGTCATTAAGATGTAAGTATGTTCTAATTCATTGGGGAACGGGCGGGCATGCAGTGGTCAAATTGCTGCAGGCATAACTAAATGAGTTTGCTTCAACCTGGTACCAGATACTTTCAACGATGTATGATTACACCGAACAAAGCAAATACATCACACTAATAAATTGTGCAAACTGTGTCAAAAGATTTCTCAAAATCTATTAATTCCTTATTTTGTGCCTGTCTTGCATTTTGTATTGCATTGAATGTAGCCTAGAGATAAAACCAAAACTAAATATAATGACTTGAGTACCTGCAAGTGCAACTGCCATGACTGTGCCATGAACCATCATGATAATAAGGAGGCAACAGGGCAGATAATCTATCAATAATATGTAGGAGGGCTGTTCAAAAAATTGTTTTTGTGGTCTTCATTCCAAATACTGGTTTGATGCTCTCTCCATTCTATTCTATCCTTTGCAAGCCTCTTCTTCTCCGAGTAACTACTGCAGCCTACATCCTTCTGAATCTGCTTACTGTATTCATCTCTTGGTCTCCCTCTACGATTTTGAACCCGGTTCCTGCTTCCCTCCAGTACTAAATTGGTGATCCCTTGATATCTCAGAATGTGTCTTACCAACAAATCTCTTCTTCTAGTCAGGTTGTGACACAAATTTCTTTTCTCCCCATTTCTATTCAGTACCTTCTCATTAGCTACATGATCTGCCCATCTAATCTTCAGCATTCTTCTGTAGCACTACAATTCGAAAGCTTCTATTATCTTCCTGTCTTAACTGTTAATTGTCTGTGTTTCACTTCCTTACATGGCTACACTCCATACAAATACAGGGTGACACATGGGAGACAGACAGATTTTAATGAAATAATACTCAGCCAACTTTAAAATTAATGCATGTTTATTTACACAAAATCAAAGCTCATTATTTGCCATTTTAGTTAACAAAGTTATTTGTGAAAAATAATGTTGTCAAGGCGATGTCCATCATTTCAAACAGGACTCAAGTCTCTTCTCAAAATCCTCCATCACACGGACTAAAATCTCTGCAGGGATGGTAGCAATTTCTTGAATGATTGCATTCTTCAACTCATCCAAATTTCATGGTTTGTGGTTAGAGACACAGTTCTTAAGGTACCCCCACAGAAAAAAGTCACATACTGACAAGTCGGGAGACCTGGGAGGCCAAGGAACATTGCCAAAACGTGAGATAATCTGGCCAGGAAACATGCGTCTTAGTTGAAGTGTTTGCAGTGTGCGATGTTGCCCCATCCTGCTGGAACCAAACACATTTTAAAGGGATTCGTCGTCTTCTTAGTTCTGGTTTCAAGAATGTTTCAAGTGTATGAATGAATGTAAGGAACTGAATGAACAGTAACTGTGGCCCTGTTCTCTTCAAAAAAATAAGATCCAATAATGCCAACAGAGCCAAGAGCACACCAGACTGTTAATTTTTCTGAGTGTAGAGGACACTGGTGGATAAGGTGTGGATGCTCTGGAGCCCAGTAACATAGGTTTTGCTTATTCATGGTCCTGTTTAAATGAAAATGGGCTTCACCGCTCATCAATAAAATTTCATTTTCGTTCGATCCCAAAATCACTTGCATTCTGTAAGCGAAGTCTTCTAGTACAGCAAAATCAGTTTCCTTAAGTTGTTGGACAATGAGCATTTTGTAGGGATGGAATTTTAATTCTTTATGCAAAATTCGTCTAACCGATTCAGGATTGATTTGTAACTCACTAGCATGACGTCTAGCTAACTGCCCTGTGCTTCTGACTGCCGCTTGCCTTACCCTTTCAACATTTTCTGGTGTCGTTACTCTGCGTCTCGGGCCAGGATGCTTCTTAGTGTTTCCAGTTGATCTGAAATTTTCCACCCATCTGAGAATTGTGTTACGGCTCGGAACAGCTCCATGTCAACTGACATTAAACCGCACACGAAACAATTGCTGCGTAACAATAATAGACTCACCACTTTTCACGAAACTATCGTAGACAAACACTCGATGTTGCAAGTCCCACTGCCTCATAGTGACTGAGTAAATGAAATGGCGTCTTGTGTGGATCAGAACTATCACCACCACGACCACCTCCCACCACCGCGCACTCAGTACTACACAGTTCAAAACCGTCCGTCTCCCGTGTGTCACCCTGTACCTTCAGACAAGAGCTCCTGAAACTTAAATCTCTACTCGATGTTAACATATTTCTCTTTTTCAGAAATGCGTTTCTTGCTATTGCCAGCCTACATTTTATATCCCCTCTTACTTTGACCATCATCAGTTATTTTGTTGCCCAAGTAGCAAAACTGGCAAACCTCAAAGTTTTTATTTCTTTTCCCTGGAAATTAACTCCTACCCCAGATTTTTCTTTTGTTTCCTTTACTGCTTGCTCAATATACACATTGAATAATGTCGGGGACAGGCTACTACCCTATCTCGCTTCTTCTCAACCACTGCTTCCCTTTCATGGCCTTTCACTCTCATAACTGCCGTCTGGTTTCTGCACAAATTTTAAATAGCCTTTTGCTCCCTGTATTTGCCACTGCAACCTTTAGAATTTGAAAGAGAGATTCCAGTCAGCATTGTCAAACGCTGTCTCTGAGTCTACAAACCCTTTAAACATAGGTTTGCCTTTCCTTAACCTATCTTCTAGGAGGAGTCGTAGGATCAGTAGCGCCTTGCATGTTCCTATATTTCTCCAAAATCCAAACTGATCTTCCCCGAGATTGACTTCTACCAGTTTTTTCATTCTTCTGTGAAGAATTTGTGTTATTATTTTGCAACCATGTCTTATTAAATCCATTGTTCAATAATCTTCCCACCTCTCAGCTCCTGGTTTGTTTGTAATTGGAATATTATAGTTTTCTTGAAGTCTGAGGGTATTTTGCCTGTCTCATACATCTTACTTATCAAATGGAAGTGTTGTGTCATGGCTGGCTCTCTCAAGGATATCAGTAGTTCTATCAGAATGTTGTCTACACGCGGGCCCTTGTTTCAACTTAGGTCTTTCAGTGATCTGTCCAATGCTTCACGCAGTATCATATCTCCCATCTGGTCATTGTAGTCTTCCATTTCCATAATATTGCCATCAAGAACATTGCCCTTGTATAGACCCTCTATATACTCCTTCCACCTTCCAGCCTTCCCTTCTTTGCTTATGACTGGTTTTCCATTTGAGCTCTTGATATTCATATGGCTGGTTCTCTTTTCCCCAAAGGTCTCTCTAATTTTCCTGTAGGTGGCATCTATCTTTCCCCTTGTGAGATATGCTTCTAAATCCTTACATTGTCCTATAGCCTTTCCTGTATAACCATTTTCCACTTCCTGTCATTATCATTTTTAGACACTTGTATTCAATTTGCTTGCTTCATTTACTGCATTTTTATACTTTATCCCTACACCAATAAAATTCAGTATCTCCTGTGTTATCCTACAATTTCTACTAGGTCTTGTTTTTTTTACCTATTAGATTTCCTGTTGCCTTCACTAGTTCATCTCTCAAAGCCACACATTCATCTTTTGCGGTATTCCTTTCCCCTGTTCTTGTCAATCGTTGTCTGATGCTCCCTCTGAAACTCTTGACAGTCTCTTTCAGTTTATCCAGGTCCCATCTCCTTAAATTCCAACCTTTTTGCAGTTTCTTCAGTTTTAATCTACAGTTCATAGCCAAGAAATTATGGTGAGAATCCACATACATCTGCTCCTGGAAATGTCTTGGAATTTAAAATCTGGTTCCAAAATCTCTGTCTTACCATTATGTAATCAATCTGCAACCTTGCAGTGTCTCCAGGTCTCTTCCATGTATACGGCCTTCTTTCATGATTCTTAAACTAAGTGTTAGTTATGATTAATTTTGCTCTGTGCAAATTTCTAGCAGGTGGCTTCCTCTTTCATTCCTTTCTGCTGGTCCATATTCAACTACTATTTTTACTTCTCTTCCTTTTCCTATTATTAAATTTTTGTCTCCCTTAACTATTCGAATCTTTTTTTATCTCGTTGTACATTTCCTTACTCTCTTCATCATTTGCAGAGCCAGTCGACATATAAACTTGTGCTACTGTGGCAGGTGTGGACTTCATGTTTATCTTGGCTACAATAATGTGTTCACAGCTGACCATAGTTGCTTATCCGCATTCCTATTTTCTTATTCATTATTGAACTTACTCCTGCATTACAATTATTCAGTTTTATATTTATAACCCTGTATTCACCTTACCAGAATTCCTGTTCCTCCTGCCACCAAACTTCACTAATGCCCTTCATATCTAACTTTAACCTATCCATTTCTCATTTTAAATTTTCTAGCCTACCTGGACATTCCATGCTCCGATTCGTAGAATGCCAGTTTTGTTCAAAAATTATCCAAGCTTATTTTTTATTGTTGAAACTAAAAATGGTATTGCGGCGCACATGCTCTTTATGTTTGTAGGCATATGTAATGCACTTGCCTGATATTTTTCATGACTGCAGAAACAACCAGTCAATGGCTAGCCATTGACAAGTGGACACATGTAAGTGGTAGTCTTTGGATTGTGTGTTGTGGAAAAATGACAGAAGAAGTGGAATAGTATTAGTGTATAAAATTTTATTTTAAGGTAGGCAATTCTCAATTAAAACAATTTGCAGGATTGACAAGTGCTTGGGGATGAAGGAATGAGTGCAACAGAAGAGGGGTGCAACTACTTCAAAGATGGCTGCTCTTCGGCAAAAGTTAAGGGCATTCAGGCAGTCCCTCAACATCTGCAAATGAGGTTGTTATCAGTCATGTAAGGACACTGGTGATGCAGGACAGACAAATCATGTTCAGAGAAATTGCACACTATGTTAAAATTAGTATTAGATCCAATCATCCCATTTTAACAGAAAATTTAAACCTCTGCATGATCTCAGCAAAATTTGTGGCAAAGTTGCTAACAACTGAGCAGAAGCAACTTTCTTCAGAGACTGCAGGACTTGATGGATACTGTCAACAGTAATCCCAACTTTCTTGACACAGTGATCACTGGTGGTGAGCCTGGGTTCATGTGTATGACACGGAAACAAAGTTCCAGTCATTGCAGTGGAAGCAGCCGTCATCCCGGGGACCCAAAAAAGCGAGGCAGGTCCGCAGTGATAGGAAAGTCTTACTGACCACCTTTTTTAAATACAATGGTGTGGTCCATCACAAGTACACCCCAGAAGATATTAATGTTAGTAAGGAGTACTAGCAAGAGGTTCTGCATTGCCTTTGTGAAGCAGTCAGATGCAGACAACAGGGATGGTGGGCAGCAGGCAGTTGACACCTTCACTATGATTATGCACTCTCTCATTGTTCTCAGTTAATTCAGAGTTTTTTGGCCAAACACAACATGACTGTGGTTTGTCAACCTCACTGTTCCCCTGACCTATCTCCAAGTGAATTCTGATTTTTTCCTAAACTAAAAAAGACACTGAAAGGAATCGGATATCAGAATAGCGAATACATTATGCAAAATTTGATGGAACAGCTGCCCACCCAACTGATAGAGACTTTCCAGTGGTGCTTCCAGCAGTGTTGTGAGAGGTGTGTAGTAGCTGAAAGGGTCTACTTTGAAGGTGACTAGTGCCAAACAATTGTATCTGATTGAAGATTGATTTTGTAAATAAAACTCAAGTACTTTTTGAACAGCCCTTGTAAATTCCCCAGTGCAGCAAAGAGGCACACTCCACAAATCATCAATTTGGAATGTGGGATGGTACAATTACGGAGCAAATGGACACCATCAGGAGAAAAGAATGTCATGGCCACTGCATCTCTTTGTGAGTATGGTAGGTAATGTGTGTGTTATGTTTGCAAAAAATCGTTGTTCACAGTATTTCTTGGCAGTCTGGCTCAGCTGTGAACAGTTAGTGATGTACATGCCTGTTTCAGACAACTATATCATTGCTAAGCTTAATATAAATATCCATATAACACGAATAATGGTTTACAGTTATAGCTCCCACTGGGAAATAACTTCACACTTTGACAAAAAAGACTACAGTTTACAATTTCACCTATTTTAATTTGGCTTAATTTAGTTACATATTTATCTTCAATATGAGTGCGTCCACTGCTGCAGCTGTTATGTACAAAACAATAGTTTCTTCAGAGGCCACATTTTTTGAGATTTCTCTCTCTCTCTCTCTCTCTCTCTCTCTCTGTGTGTGTGTGTGTGTGTGTGTGTGTGTGTGTGTGTGTGTGTGTGTGTGTGTGCGCGTAAATAGCTCAGTAATCACTTGCTTGAGAATTGCCTTTAACCAGAAATATTTAACAGGCAAATTTAAAATTTACTACTAAAATAAAATATTGTTTAGTCAAAGGTTTTTACTATTCTTGTGTTAACTGAACAATGTTTGTTCTGTTTCAGGTCCAAAAGTTGTGGATGTGCTGAACGATTGCCCACAAATAAAGAGAGTGGTCTATGTGTCTTGTAAAGCAGATAATCCTAACACTCTTTCAAATTTTGTTCAGCTTCAGGAATCTGGGAAATTTCACTTACGCCAGATAATTCCTGTTGATATGTTCCCACATACATTTCATACTGAATTAATTCTTTTATTTGAAAGATGACGTCAGTGCTGTATATTTTTTTATCTAATATTGTTTTAATAAAGACAGAAAATCTCTGCTGTCATTTATTATTCTTGAATGCTTTAAAATATATCTACAGTGACAAACTATGAGATGATAAAATGATACTTTTAATTTACTGCCAAAATTACTCGCAAGTTCTCTTCCATGAATTCAAAATCATTAACTATAAATACCTTTGTGTTAATATTAAGTTTTGGAACAAAAAAGTTGCTCTCTTTGAAAGGAAAGAGGCATGAAGAGGAAGGCAGAGTTAAAATAAAACAAATCAACTCAAAATTTTAGTAGTAAAGGGAACAATGTAGCACATAGAAACTGAAGTATTGAAAAAAGGGGAACATGCCTATCTTTTCAAAGATAACTGCAGCCATACCATCTGATTCCAACTATGAGTTAGACATAGTCCCATAAATAAAGTGGATATTAATTGCAGTTAGTGGAACAGGATTAAAAAGTAAGAAAAAGCAGTAGACATGTAGGGACTAGAAGTAAAATAGCAAGAAAGGTAAAAAAGTATAGAGGTGAGTCAATTCGATTGGTTATAAGCAGAAACAAGGACCGTAGACCAAAGATTGAATAGGGAACTTAACTGTGATGTAAAATAATCAAATGGATTTGCGGGGTGGACTCAGTGGGCAGCAGTTGAGGCTAATCTGAACTGAGGAACATTATATGTGGGCTGATTGTAAAAAATTGGCAGAAGCCATTTTTTAACATTTCATAGGGCATTCTACAGAAGTAGAGCAGGCATTCCATAAATTTAAGGCATGTCCGTTAACATAATTCCATTCTGGAATCGTAGCTGGGTTACCTTTTTTTTGAAGACATTCCTGTAACTGAAAGCTTGTCAAGACTTTGCTATACAAATTCGTACGTGTAAATAGAGCCAATATAACAACTGAAAATCCTGGCTAGGGAATGATTAACAGAATGAGTAAAGGCAATAAATAGCTTTTGTTGGTGTGTTCCACAGCTTTGATAAACAGTAGAAATGCCATATTGTAACACGTGAAGCTGCTGAGTAATTAATTTTAATTGTACGATGGTTTTGGTCAGAAACCATTTTCCAGTACTTGTACAATTTTATGGTTACAAGATAAGTTTCAGGCAAAAATAGGATGTGTACAGAACATGAACGTCATGAGAGTCACGAAAAAGTAATGAAACTGAACTGCTTCATTGAGCCATATGTGGTGTATACACCTAATGAAAATAATGTATAAATTGTAGCTCTGGCCAAGACAGTGCCACAGTCTTGTGTGTTACTAGAGGAGTTTCAGTTAGAACAGCTGTTTCTTTAATTGTGTCCACTCCCACTTCTGTTTAAATCTTTTGAATCTGCATCTTTTTTGGAAAGACATTTCCTTAAAGATTTTTAATAATTAATATAAAACTATTGTGATTTTAATCTTGTTTTAAAGGTGATCATCCTGATCAGAGTAAAATTGATTCCTCACTAGCCAAAACATTTCCCACACTAGATTAGTGCTACTGATAGACTATAACTTGGCATCTGTTGATTGGTGGGAGGGGGGGCGGGGAGTTGGTGGAGTGCACAGTGTGTGCTGCAGGAAGAGGTGTAGTGCAGGAGTGGGGGTGGGTTTGAGGGGGAGGGGGGGGGATACTCTCCACTTCTGTGTACTGTAAGTACACAGTGAAGGCAATACAAGCTTGTGCTTCAAGTTTCCATGAAAGAGCATTGGGTGCAATGGATGGTCAGTTAAATACTTTGTGGTATTGAAATTGAGATTGCTGTTTGTATTGATATGTTAAATAATGAAAAACAATGGAAATAGTGCAATGCAGATAGTAATCGCACAGTTCAGTAACAAAGCAGACAACAATGCAGTCAACACTGGTTAATAGTACACTGCACAGTTGGCAATGAATATCAACAAATCAGTGCAAGTGCTATTAAGAACTACAAAGAAAAGTATATCCTTACTTTCAGACACGAGTGCACAAGTATTTGCAAAGTCTGTAACTAAAAATTGCTGAGAATAGCCCTTTGAAATTAAAGACAGTCAAAGGTGGCTCATGTTTATCACCTGAAGTTATGCAGAGCTTCATTTTGAGAAATTCTTGAGTGACAATTCTGAAACAATTCAATCCTATGAAGGACAAGCTTCATCACCTTCTGATGAATTTACTGCAGAGTGTGAACCATGATTTCATCAAATTTGTGCGGAAACTGGTAAGTATGTTTCATGGGAATGCTTAAGTTGAAAGAGACTCTTCTGTTAACAAAAACATTTTAGTTCAAAACTTAGAAGAAGAAACATTTATTGCAGAAAGAAGTGTTTACAATGCAATACAGTCTTTAGGTGGTTAACTTATTAGTGAGGAACAACTAAATGTGGACATAACAAAATCAATGATATTAGCCATGAAAAAAGCTTCATCAAAAGGAGTAGAATCCATAAAAAAGAAGAAATCCAATGAAGATGAAGTGGCCAGTCTTAAAGAAGAACAGTTCAAGAAACAAAAGGGCTCCAAAAAAAAAAAAAAAAAAAAAGGAGAGAGAGGTTATAGAAAACGCAAAAGAAGCAGCTGAAGTTTTAGATGTTGATATTTCCATTTTAACAGAAACTTAAACACTGAATCTTTTACTGTGAAATTTAACATTTTATGGAAACTTTATACTTTCAAAATTGTTGGATTGTCTAAAGGAAAATTGTAAGTTTTCACTACATTACTATGTTAGAACAATTTGTATTTTAACTGATGTAATGATAAATATATCTGGAAATAGTCATACCCTAACCTATGTGAGAGTTTAATGTTTTTATTGCATTTGACAAATAATATACTACAAGTCACACATAATTACATGATTGATTCTGACCTACAGTTAAAGTGATACAAGAATTATTTACATTCAACTTTCATTTCAACCAGCTTTCAGGTTCATAAAAAAGTGTTCTTGTCATTGTACCACTAATATTTTTGAGAGCTCATGGATATAACTAAAGAGATAGTGAAAAAGTCATGAAAAGGTCATGAATTTGATCCTCTAAAAATCTGTGTACATCCTGAAAAAGGATATTTTTGCATAAAACTTGTCCTGTATCCATAATGTTGTACAATAGGCATTGCTAAATGATCTGTGACAAAAGTGTCTCATACAATTAAAAATAAATTATTCAGCAGCTTGATCTGTTACAATATGTTATTTTTAAGTTGCAGACAGGCACAATCAAAAGACTGTTACATATTATAGCTTTCAGCCAAAGCCTTTTTCAGCAGAGAAAGCACACACACATTTACACAAGCAAGCACACCTCATACACACAAGTCTGCTAGCACTGGCAGCTCTCACTGGAATGTGACTGACTCGTGAATAGAATTCTGAAATGGGCAGGGAAGGGGGAGGGATAGCAGGGTATGGGTGGGAGGGGGGAGAGAAGAGTGCTGTCTTGTGTGGGGGTGGGGGTGCACGGACTATATCACAGTCTGATGAGACTGGAGGTACAGTGTTGGGAGAACACATGAGTGGAAAAGGAGAGGAACAACACAGCGGTAAGGACAGGCACCGCACAGTGAGGATGGTGACATGAAAAGGGAGGAGGTGATAGGACAGAGGGGATGAAACTGTTGGGTGGAGAGCAGGTTACTGTAGGTTGAAGCCAGGATAATATCAGGAGTGGAGAATGTGTTGTAAGAATGACTCCCATCTATGCAGTTCGGAAAAGCTGGTGGTGGAGGAGAGGATCCAGATGCCCCAGATTGTGAAGTACCTATTGAAATCAAGCACGCTATGCTCAGCAGCATGTTGTGCCACAGGGTGGGCTACTTTACTCTTGGCCACAGTCTGGTGATGGCCATTCATCCTGGTGGACAGCTGGTTGGTAGTCATACCAATATAAAAAGCTCTGCAATGGTTGCAGCAGAGATGGTAAATGACATGTCTGCTTTCATAGGTGACTGGGCCTTTGATGGGGTAAGATAAGACTGTGACAAGACTGGAATGGGTACTGTCATATGGGCAGGTCTTGCACCTGAATCTTCCACTGGGATATGACGCCTGTAGCAAGAGGTTGGAAATGGGAGTGGTATAGGAATGGACTAGGATGTTGGGTGGGCAGTGGAACACCACTTTAGGAGGGTTGGATGTCCCTCATTTCAGGGCCTGATGATAGATAATCAAAGCCTGATGAAGGATGTGGTTCAGTTGTTCCAGTCCAGGGTGGTAATGGCTAATGAAGGTGGTGCTCTTTTGTAGCTGACTCTTGGAGGTGACGGGAGAATTGGTGACGTGTGCGGAAATGGCATGGGAAATCTGTTTGTGGAGTAGGTCCAGGAGCTGGTGGCTGTCTGTGAGAATTTCAGCATACTGGGAAAAGGAGTACTTGTTAACGCTGATACGCCATCCCTGCTTAGCCAGGCTACATGGGAAGAATTTTTTGGAGTGGAAGGAGTGGCATCTGTCAAAATGCAGGTACTGTTAGTGGTTTGTGGGTTCAGTGTGGACAGAGGTGTGGATGGAGCCATCAGAGAGGGAAAGGTCAATACCCAGGAAAGTAGCACTGTGGCTTGAGGGGGACGGGAGAGAAAGTGTTGAAGTTGTGAAGGGATGGGGATAGGGTGTCTTGGCCCTGTGTCCATATCCTGAAGATATCACCAATGAACCTGAACCAGACTAGGGTTTTGGTGTTTTGGGAGGCTAGGAAGGCTTCCAGTAGGTGTCCCATAAATAGGTTGGCATAGAAGGATGCCATGCAGGTGCCCTTGGCTGTGCCATGCAGGTGCCCAAGGCTAGTATACCCTATGCCACTCCCAATTCCAACCCCTTGCCACAGGGATCATATCCCAGTGGAAGATGCAGGTTCAAGACCTGACCAATCCACATACATGCCACTTCCTATTCCAGTCCTGTCACAGGATTATTTTACCTGATCAAAGCTGTGAAAGCAGCCGTGTCATGTACCAGCTCTGCTGCAACCAGCTTTTTCTGCACAGCTTTTTCTATTGAAAATAAACTGCCACTGCCAAACTGTGGCCAAGAGCAAAGTAGACTACTCCGTGACACAACATGAAGCCTTAAAATAATTGCAAATGTGCAATTTACCAGAAGTTTGGTTACGTTGACAAGGGATGTGACCCATTCACTAGAGGAAACTGGAACCACAACCTTGAGAGGCAAGCTGGTCTAGCTTCACATAGACTTGGGAGCGGAGGACCAGGGGAATCTGCCTAGCACAAAAAAATCTAGGATGAGCCGATTGCTTCAAGGTTATGTGAGCTAGAAAGTCTGTGGTGTGCCCTAGGCTTTCCACAAAGATATCATGAAATTCTGAGCACAGAGATTCCAAAGACTGTTGGCATACATTAGCAGATACCAGTTGTATGGAGTCCATGACTGAAAAGCCAAATGCCTGAAATGTATCAAACCCAGAAAGATTTGCTGGACTAGTGTCTTGGCTGACAATGAAGGTAATAAGTCAAGTGATTGATTTACAGGTGACTTCTGCCATGAATTGTCCAAGTGAGGAGATTTGCTCTTTACAATATATCCTGAGGACCTACTTTGCAGTTAACAACTGCAGAGAGCTGAGGTCTGAATATGTTTGGGCATTAATCAGGGAAACTGCTGTGCCGTTGTCTGCCTCTGGGCACAGCCGTCACAAGAGAACCAAAACTCCAATAAAAAGCTTGTTGGAATCATGATCGGGAACTGGCCCTGATGAAGACACTTCTTGAATATCCAGATTGATGTTGTCTGATGCTGTGTTGTACGCTGCTGAAGGCAGACTACTGCACTGTGGATTTTTTCCCCAACACTTTACAACAGGTGGCCCAAAGCTGGGGACACTCTGGTATGTCATGCTTGGAGTAACACGATGCACATAATGCCAACAGGGAATAGTGATTGGAACACTGTACACATGCTGTGTGGTAGCCACCACATTGATCGGCTTGCACTCCCCAGATGCAGTGGACGCACAGACCACCCTGTATTGCTGAGACATCGCACTATGTTTCCAGTTGCTGGCCAGCTGGGAAATTTACAAAACCTCTTTGATGGAGGGGTTCTCTAACTATAGGGCCCATTGCTGGACTTCCATATCTGTGGTGGATCAAATGATAACATCGCGAACCAGGACATCTAGATATGACTCTTTTGACTTGTCCATGACAAAATGGCATTTGCGACTAAGGCCATTGAGGGTTGTGGCTCAGACACAACAATACTGATGGGGCTGCTTCTTGCAATGGGGCCAACTGCTGCAACACCTGATTCAAGGTGGGATAAGGGCATGGCAAAATCAGTGTGCGACATACTTCTGCATCTGTAACATGGAAAGTTTAAAATGCTGCCATAGGCATTGTTCGTACACCTTTCAGTGTTCCACTGTCTCATCGAACAGTGGAAACTGAGGAGGAAATGCAGCCAGAGATGAATTTTTGGAGAGCAACACCAGCAAAGCCTGAAGCAACTGCACAATGGAAAACAAGTGAAGATACAACTCTACTTTGTCATCAATGTATTCTAATACCACAAGAGAACACCACATGATGAATGACACAATAGACTTTATTAAATCGAGAAAGCAACTCTTTATAATGGGTGCACTAACTGGGAGTAGCTCACAATAACAGTCCAATAATACATTTGTGGAGGTAGACATATAACTGAGTCAGAGGTACAGTATTCCTTTCCCCTTCTTGTCTGTCTACTGGCCGGCCAGTAGAGTGCACAGCCGAGAGGCTGCACGTGCATCCACAACAGGTGGCCTTTAGTGGTTGTTGAACTTCTAACTGTGTCTGGTGACTTCTGTGGTCCACCTTACAACTGCGTGCCTGGATTTCAGGTGTGGATTTATGCAGCTCACTACAAGCAACATGGCACTCTGGGATGATCAGGAGTGCTGTCTGTAGAATTCTAGATGACAGTTGCTTATGCCCGTACCACATCCATGTTTAAATGTGACTGTCTTTGCCATAGCTATTAATAGTAATATGTCAGCAGTGCAAAGTCCTGTCCAGTGTTCTTTGTTTGTGGATGACTTCTCTGTGTTTTTCTCCTCTTCCAGCCTTGCTACGACAACACGTCAGTTGCAACTATCTCTTCGACATTTGGATGAATGGGCGCAGAAGAGAGGTTTTAAGTTTTCAGCCGAGAACTCTGTGTGTGTTTTTTTTTAACCTTTCTCATTCCGTTTTAAACTTTCCTGAGTTGAGAATGAGGACACTGTTCTTAATTTTACAGAAACAGTGAGGTTTCTGGGCCTTATATTTGACAGCAAACTTACATGGTTGTCACATCTTAAGGACCTGAAGAAACAGTTGGTTAAGGCTCTCAGTATTTTAAAATATCTTAGTCACACTACATGTGGAGCAGACAGAACTTCTCTGCTCTGGTTTGATTGAGCATTTGTGTGATCTCGGCTCAATTATGGATGCATGGTATATGGGTCTGAAAGACCTTCTTATTTGAAAGTGTTGGATGTGGTGCATCATGAAAGCATTCAACTGGCCTCTGAGGTATTCAGAACAAGCCCCATACCAAGCCTCTATGCTGTGGGTGAGGTGGTGGTTGTTGGGATGTTTAAGGGGGACTAAACAGCTAAGGTCATCAGTCCCCCATTCCAAAAACAGGCGAGACATAAATGCACGAAGCAGGTAAAACCCCAAGGGGAAGGATACTCCCCCCCAGGCCCTAAAAGAACACAAATGCGGTAACAAACACTACAGACACGAAGAGGACAGATGAACACCAGACAAAAAGAAACAGAAGAAAAGAAGATGGCCGGAGACTGGTTGACTGACCACGACAACAAAAAAAGGGAAAGAGTCAACCAACCGACTACACACTAAAATCTGCAACCAAATATGAGAGACTCGAGGACAAGAGACACACAAAGGGAAAGGAGCAGGACCTCCCTAAATGGAACCATAAAAAGGACTGCCACGGATAAAATTTAAAACGTCATCATCCATGGAGGCATCGTCACATAAAACCAAAGGCAAAGTGCCCGGGAGATTAAAAGACTGCCGGAGGGTGCGCAGTCGGGGACACTCCAATAAAATGTGGGCGACCGTCAGCCGGGACCCACACCGACACGGGGAGATCCTCCTGACGCAAAAGATGGCTGTGCGTCAGGTAGGTATGGCCGATGCGCAGCCGACACAGGATTACAGAGTCCCTGCGAGAAGCCCGCAGGGAGGAGCACCACACATCGGTCGTCTCCTTGACAGCCCGCAGTTTATTTGGGGCTGTCACGCCACGCCACTCAGCAGACCACATCCCAAGCACCTTACGGCGCAACACCAGCTGCTGATCGCGAGCCGTGAGGCCGATCTCCAAAGCTGGGGCATCGATCGCCCCTTTGGCCAGCCTGTCGACACGTTCGTTCCCCGGGATGCCAACGTGACCTGGCATCCAAACAAAGACCACCGAACTTCCAGAGCGGGTAATGGTGGAAACGGACTCCCGAATAGAGGACACCAGAGGAGAAGAGGGATAGCAGCGGTCGATGGCCTGGAGGCTGCTCAGGGAGTCACTGCAGATGACAATGGACGTACCTGAGCAGGAACGCATATGCTCAAGAGCGCGCCATATGGCCACCAGCTCTGCAGTAAAAATACTGCAGCCAGCCGGCAAGGAGCGCTGTTCAACATGGGCAGTGTGAGCAAAAGCGTAGACAGTGTGACCATCAACCAGGGAACTATCAGTGTAGACAGTCTCACAGCCCGGAAATGAGGCGACGAGCACAAGAAAACGGCGACGGAGGGCCACAGGCGGAACCGAGTCCTTGGGTCCGTGTGCCAAGTCCAGACGGACGGACGGCCGGGGCAGACACCAGGGAGGCGTAGGTGCACGGACCCGGAAGGGAGGCAGAAGAGGGAATGAGCCCAGGTCCGACAGCAGGGACTGGACGCGGACAGCTATGGAAAGCCCAGACCGAGGTCGCCGTTCGGGCAGATGGAGGACCGTGACAGGGAAAAGCAGGCGACGATTGGGATGGCCCGGCGAGCAATGCACGTGGACAGCATAGTCGGCGAGCAGTCTATGGCGGCGAATCCGCAGCGGGGGAACCCTGGCCTCCACCAGTAGACTATCCACGGGGCACGTACGAAAAGCGCCAGTTGCAAGCGGAACCCCACAGTGGTGTATGGGGTCTAACAACTGCAACACTGAGGGTGATGCAGACCCATAGGCCAGGCTCCCATAATCAAGCCTGGACTGCACAAGGGCTCTGTACAATCGCAACAGCGTGCAGCGATCCGCACCCCAAGATGTGTGGCTGAGGCAGCGGAGGGCGTTGAGGTGCCGCCAGCACTTTTGCTTCAGCTGAGTAATATGAGGAACCCATGTGAGCCGGGCATCAAACACGAGTCCTAAGAAGCGGCAGGTGTCCACCACTTCAAGCAGGTGCCCGTCGAGGTAAAGTTCAGGATGAGGGTGGACCGTCCGACGCCTGCAGAAGTGCATAACGCAAGTCTTGGCTGCAGAGAACTGAAAACCATGAGCCAGAGCCCATGATGCTGCCTTGCGAACGGCTACTTGCAGCCTGCGTTCGGCGACTCCCGTAGTCGTGGAGCCAAATGAGATGCAGAAGTCGTCGGCATACAAAGAAGGAGACACCGACGACCCCACGGCTGCAGCCAGACCATTAATGGCCACTAGAAATAAGGAGACGCTCAACACCGAGCCCTGCGGGACCCCATTTTCCTGTATATACACTCCTGGAAATGGAAAAAAGAACACATTGACACCGGTGTGTCAGACCCACCATACTTGCTCCGGACACTGCGAGAGGGCTGTACAAGCAATGATCACACGCACGGCACAGCGGACACACCAGGAACTGCGGTGTTGGCCATCGAATGGCGCTAGCTGCGCAGCATTTGTGCACCGCCGCCATCATTGTCAGCCAGTTTGCCGTGGCATACGGAGCTCCATCGCAGTCTTTAACACCGGTAGCATGCCGCGACAGCGTGGACGTGAACCGTATGTGCAGTTGACGGACTTTGAGCGAGGGCGTATAATGGGCATGCGGGAGGCCAGGTGGACGTACCGCCGAATTGCTCAACACGTGGGGCGTGAGGTCTCCACAGTACATCGATGTTGTCGCCAGTGGTCGGCGGAAGGTGCACGTGCCCGTCGACCTGGGACCGGACCGCAGCGACGCACGGATGCACGCCAAGACCGTAGGATCCTACGCAGTGCCGTAGGGGACCGCACCGCCACTTCCCAGCAAATTAGGGACACTGTTGCTCCTGGGGTATCGGCGAGGACCATTCGCAACCGTCTCCATGAAGCTGGGCTACGGTCCCGCACACCGTTAGGCCGTCTTCCGCTCACGCCCCAACATCGTGCAGCCCGCCTCCAGTGGTGTCGCGACAGGCGTGAATGGAGGGACGAATGGAGACGTGTCGTCTTCAGCGATGAGAGTCGCTTCTGCCTTGGTGCCAATGATGGTCGTATGCGTGTTTGGCGCCGTGCAGGTGAGCGCCACAATCAGGACTGCATACGACCGAGGCACACAGGGCCAACACCGGGCATCATGGTGTGGGGAGCGATCTCCTACACTGGCCGTACACCACTGGTGATCGTCGAGGGGACACTGAATAGTGCACGGTACATCCAAACCGTCATCGAACCATCGTTCTACCATTCCTAGACCGGCAAGGGAACTTGCTGTTCCAACAGGACAATGCACGTCCGCATGTATCCCGTGCCACCCAACGTGCTCTAGAAGGTGTAAGTCAACTACCCTGGCCAGCAAGATCTCCGGATCTGTCCCCCATTGAGCATGTTTGGGACTGGATGAAGCGTCGTCTCACGCGGTCTGCACGTCCAGCACGAACGCTGGTCCAACTGAGGCGCCAGGTGGAAATGGCATGGCAAGCCGTTCCACAGGACTACATCCAGCATCTCTACGATCGTCTCCATGGGAGAATAGCAGCCTGCATTGCTGCGAAAGGTGGATATACACTGTACTAGTGCCGACATTGTGCATGCTCTGTTGCCTGTGTCTATGTGCCTGTGGTTCTGTCAGTGTGATCATGTGATGTATCTGACCCCAGGAATGTGTCAATAAAGTTTCCCCTTCCTGGGACAATGAATTCACGGTGTTCTTATTTCAATTTCCAGGAGTGTAGGATGAACTAGAGGCGGCACCCACTTGCACCCGGAAAGAGCGGTGCAATAAAAAGGTTGAAGAAAAGCCGGGAGCTGACCACGAAGACCCCACTCATGCAACGTAGCAAGGATGTGATGCCTCCATGTGGTGTCATACGCCTTCCGCAGATCAAAAAATACAGCAACGAGATGCTGACGTCGGGCAAAGGCCGTACGGATAGCAGATTCCAGCCGCACCAAGTTGTCCGCTGCAGACCGACCCCGACGGAAGCCACCCTGGGATGGAGCAAGGAGACCACACGACTCAAGGACCCAACACAAACACCGCCCCACCATACGTTCGAGCAATTTGCACAAAACGTTGGTGAGGGTAATGGGACGATAGCTGTCCACCGCCAGTGGGTCCGCACCGGGCTTCAAGATGGGGACAATAACACCCTCTCGCCATTGCGACAGGAACACGCCCTCACTCCAAATGCGGTTAAAGATGGTGAGGATGTGTCGCTGGCAGTCCCTGGAGAGATGCTTCAGCATCTGTGCGTGGATGCAGTCTGGTCCTGGTGCTGTATCAGGACAATCGGCGAGGGCAGTGAGGAATTCCCTCTCGCTGAAAGGAGCATTGTATTTTTCAGAACGACGTGTGTGGAATGATAATGGCGTCTGCGTGGCCCGCTCCTTGAGAGAGCGAAATGCGGGGGGATAAGTTGCAGTCGCAGAGCTCTTAGCAAAGTGCGCAGCAAGGTGTTCAGCAATGGCGGCAGCGTCCGTGCAGACAGCGCCGTCCAGGGAGATCCCAGGGACACCCATAGGGGTCTGGTATCCATAAATCCGCCGGATCCGGGACCACACGAGCGAGGGGGAGACATGGGAGCCCAGGGATGAGACGTACCTCTCCCAGCACTCCTGCTTACACCATGCAATAAGACGACGGACCAAGGCACGGAGCCTCTTAAAGGCGATGAGGGTCTTCAGAGACGGGTATCGCCTATGACGTTGGAGAGCCCGCCTACGGTCGTGAATAGCCTCAGCAATCTCCGGCGACCACCAGGAGACAGCCTTCCTCCGAGGGAGTCCAGAAGAACGGGGGATGGCAGCCTCGGCCGCCGAAATAATGGACGTGGTTAAGACACGGACCACCTCGTCAATGTCACCCTGTGGGGGAGACTCGATGGTTGCAGCGGAAGTAAAAGCCGGCCAGTCAGCCCTGTGGAGAGCCCAGCGGGGCAGGCGCCCAGAAGAATGACACTGGGGCAGTGACAAATAGATGGGAAAATGGTCACTACCACACAGGTCAGGATGCACCCTCCAGTGGAGGGATGGGACAAGTCCGGGGCTGCAAAGAGAGAGATCGATGGCCGAGAACGAGCCATGGGCCACACTGAAATGCGTGGGAGCACCGGTGTTCAAAAGGCTAAGGTCGAGCTGAGCCAACAAATGCTCCACGGCACGACCGCGGTCATCGGAGACAGTCCCACCCCATAGAGGGTTGTGGGCATTGAAATCGCCCAGCAACAAGAAAGGTGGCGGCAATTGGGCGATCAGAGCAGCCAGGACATGCTGCGCGACAGCACCATCCGGTGGAAGGTAAAGACAGCAGACGGTAACAGCCTGTGGCGTCCACACCCGAACAGCGACAGCCTCTAAAGCTGTTTGTAGAGGAACAAACTCGCTGTGAAGAGAGTTAAGGACATATATGCAGACGCCACCAGACACCCTTTCATAAGCTGCCCGGTTCTTATAATAACCCCGATAGCCACGGAGGGCGGGGGTTCGCATTGCGGGAAAACCAAGTTTCCTGAAGTGCATTGCAGAAGAAAGGGTGAAGGCTGATAAGATGTCGGAGCTCAGCTAGATGGTGGAAGAAACCGCTGCAGTTCCACTGGAGGATGGTATTGTCCATGGATGGGAAAGGCGTGAAGGGACTGGGGAGGCAGATTACACCTCCGGGGCCCCTGCTGCTACTGAATCACCACCTGTACAACAGCCATCCATTGCGTCCGAGGGACTGGCGAGATCCAGGTCCTCAGCGGACGCCAGAATCTCCACCTCATCCTTTGACGCAGAGGGAGAAGGTTGCGGTGGGACAGGTGCCACCGCAATTTCAGGATGCTTTTGAGCCTTTTTCTTCGACTGCTTTGCGCACTGTGCCTTAGGTGGTTCTGGCTGGGAGGGCCTCACTGGGTCAGTCTCAGGGACTGAAGACGACCGTGACGCCCTACGACCAGCGACCGGTGGTTGTTTGACAAACTTGCGGGTGTCCGCTTTGGCACTGGGCAAAGCCTGGGATGGGAGGGCCCCAAGGGACCCCTTCCGGGCGAGAGGAGCCGAAGAAGGCTCACGCTTCTCCGGCTGTGAAGGGGGAACAGATGTCCCCAGTGGTTGGGGTGGTGTTGCTCCTGAAGTAGATGGAGCAGGAGCAACAGGGAGTGAAGTGCCCCCCACAACCAAGGGGGCCGGTGAATTCTGACAGAGCTGAGATCGAACTGGTGTTGCAGCAGCAGCATAGGTAGACATCATGGGCACAGGATGTAGCCGCTCATATTTCCGCCTTGCCTCGGTGTAGGTCAGGTGGTCCAGGGTCTTATATTCCATTATCTTCCTTTCTTTCTGGAATATCCTACAGTCCGGCGAGCAGGGGGAATGGTGTTCTCCGCAGTTATCACAGATAGGAGGTGGGGCACATGGAGTATCAGGATGCGAAGGACGTCCACAATCCCGACACGTGATGCTGGAAGTACAGCGAGATGACATGTGCCTGAACTTCCAGCATTTAAAACACCGCATCGGAGGAGGGATATATGGCTTCACATCACAACGGTAAACCATCACCTTAACCTTTTCGGGTAAGACATCACCCTCAAAGGCCAAGATGAAGGCACCGGTGGCTACCTGATTATCCCTCGGACCCCGATGGACGCGCCGGACGAAGTGAACACCTCGTCGTTCGAGGTTGGCGCGTAATTCATCGTCGGACTGCAGAAGAAGATCCCTGTGGAATATAATACCCTGGACCATGTTGAGACTCTTATGCGGCGTGATGCTAACTGAAACATCCCCCAACTTGTCACAATTGAGCAACCTCCATGACTGGGCAGAGGATGCCGTTTTGATGAGCACAGAACCAGAGCGCATCTTGGACAAGCCCTCCACCTCCCCGAACTTGTCCTCTAAATGCTCCACAAAAAACTGGGGCTTGGTTGACATAAACGATTCCCCATCCACTCGCGTACACACAAGGAACCGGGGTGAATATTCTCCACCGCCTTCTTTTGCCATACGTTCCTCCCATGGAGTGGCCAGGGAGGGAAATGATCGTGGTTCGTATTTCCTGCCGTTGAGGTTAGACCTCGATCGCTTAGAGACTGCTGGTGGAGGCCCACCAGCACTGAGGGTGATGAACCACCACTTCACATCAGGCAACGGCTTCTTATGGTATGTCAGATGTATAAAACACTGTCCACACCATACACACCTGCATACCATACCATTGCTTGGCTTCCGACTTTTTCCTACCTGGCAACATGAGGCCCTATGGGATTCACACACAGGATTGCCTTTTAGAGATGGACATGGCTGGTCTTAATGTTTTATGTCAAGGTTGGAGCAGATTTCCACCTTGGCTCCTCCAGAGATCCAGAATTATTTTAAATTTGACTAAATTTAAGAAGGATAGTACACCAGATTTTACATACCAATCTCTGCTTTTTAACATTTTAGACATGCATCACAATTTCATGGTTATTTACACTGATGGCTCCAAACAAGGGAATTCCCTTGGCTGCTCTGTAGTGTTCCCAGACCGTGTCACGAGGATTTGCCTTCCTGCCGAATATACTGTTTTTGCACTGGAGCTCCATGCAATCCTGAAGTCACTGGAGCAGGTCCATCTTCCAGGCAAACATTTTCTCATCTGCTTTGATTCCCAAAGTGCCTTACAATCGTTGCAGAATCTGTAGCCAGCCAAGGAGTTGGTCTGGCTCATATTTGACCAACTGTACTTGCTCCACTTTTAAATAATTACTATTAACATATGTGAGTATAGTCTGCATTTTCATAAAAGAGAAAGTTTGGCCCTCAGTTTTAAAGAATATAGTACCAGATCCTGTTTTGTGCTTAGTTTTAAGTATGTAATTGCTTTTCTAATTTATTTCAACTACTATTAGTTTGTATCTTTCATTATATCAGAAATTGTTTCATAACTTAAAGTCCACTGTTGACTTACAAACAAATATAAATTCTGTACTAATTATAAACATTAGGAGGAACAATTAATAGTATTCTTAAAGGCTCTGTTTGGATCTATTCAAAAACATGTTAGCAAAACCAGCCCTTAATTAATTCCAAAGTAATTAATGGTTTCATCAAAAGTATGTTTACCTAACAATATATGTTAATTTCATCATTTAAACAAATAATTCGACCTAAACCTTGTAGTAGAAGAAACTGTTAAAAAGGAACAAATTTTTCAATGTATGCAGTTAATTTAATGAGTTAAGTTCTAATTGTAATTTCTGTAAACTTAACTTTAAACAATGTGTAGTTTCAGCACCTATTATTGTGAAGATAAATAAGTGTCCAGTTTTTGTTCATGAGACAGTCAGTACACGGAGTTTCAGACAAGGAACCTGTGTTCGTTAGAACGACAACAATGCATCAACTGAACAGTGAAATAAGTATTACACCGATAGGCCATGTGTACAGGGTGTTTCAAAAATGACCAGTATATTTGAAACGGCAATAAAAACTAAACGAGCAGCGATAGAAATACACCGTTTGTTGCAATATGCTTGGGACAACAGTAAATTTTCAGGCGGACAAAATTTCGAAATTACAGTAGTTACAATTTTCAACAACAGATGGCGCTGCAAGTGATGTGAACGATATAGAAGACAACGCAGTCTGTGGGTGCGCCATTCTGTACGTCGTCTTTCTGCTGTAAGCGGGTGCTGTTCACAACGTGCAAGTGTGCTGTAGACAACATGGTTTATTCCTTAGAACAGAGGATTTTTCTGGTGTTGGAATTCCACCGCCTAGAACACAGTGTTGTTGCAACACGACGAAGTTTTCAACGGAGGTTGAATGTAACCAAAGGACCGAAAAGCGATACAATAAAGGATCTGTTTGAAAAATTTCAACGGACTGGGAACGTGACGGATGAACGTGCTGGAAAGGTAGGGCGACCGCGTATGGCAACCACAGAGGGCAACGCGCAGCTAGTGCAGCAGGTGATCCAACAGCGGCCTCAGGTTTCCATTCGCCGTGTTGCAGCTGCAGTCCAAATGACGCCAACATCCACGTATCGTCTCATGCGCCAGAGTTTACACCTCTATCCATACAAAATTCAAACGCGGCAACCCCTCAGCGCCGCTACCATTGCTGCACGAGAGACATTCGCTAACGATATAGTGCACAGGATTGATGATGGCGATATGCATGTGAGCAGCATTTGGTTTACTGAAAAAGCTTATTTTTACCTGGACGGCTTTGTCAATAAACAGAACTGGCGCATATGGGGAACCGAAAAGCCCCATGTTGCAGTCCCATCGTCCCTGGATCCTCAAAAAGTACTGGTCTGGGCCGCCATTTCTTCCAAAGGAATCATTGGCCCATTTTTCAGATCCGAAACGATTACTGCGTCACGCTATCTGGACATTCTTCGTGAATTTGTGGTGGTACAAACTGCCTTAGACGACACTGCAAACACCTCGTGGTTTATGCAAGATGGTGCCCGGCCACATTGCACGGCCGACGTCTTTAATTTCCTGAATGAATATTTCGATGATCGTGTGATTGCTTTGGGCTATCCGAAACATAAAGGAGGCGGCGTGGATTGGCCTCCCTATTCGCCAGACATGAACCCCTGTGACTTCTTTCTGTGGGGACACTTGAAAGACCAGGTGTACCGCCAGAATCCAGAAACAATTGAACAGCTGAAGCAGTACATCTCATCTGTATGTGAAGCCATTCCGCCAGACACGTTGTCAAAGGTTTCGGGTAATTTCATTCAGAGACTACGCCATATTATTGCTACGCATGGTGGATATGTGGAAAATATCGTACTATAGAGTTTCCCAGACCGCAGCGCCATCTGTTGTTGAAAATTGTAACTACTGCAATTTTGAAAGTTTGTCTGCCTGAAAATGTACTGTTGTCCCAAGCATATTGCAACAAACGATGTATTTCTATCGCTGCTCGTTTAGTTTTTATTGCCGTTTCAAATATACCGGTCATTTTTGAAACACCCTGTAAAAACAATGACAGTGTCTGCTCCATACGTACCTTTCTATTTTTCAAGATCTGTGAACTTTGTGGTTAAGTTTTTACTGCTTGTAGATATACAACAGTAAACTATTGTAGCAGTATGTGGATGTTCACCTGCAACCTATTAATGAGGCTTATGGGAAGTTAAACAATAGTGCACTGGCCATATAATTGTGTAATATTGGGTAGTTGTGAACAGTGAAAGTACAAACTGTGAATCGCAGCTGTGGATCTGGCAGCAACATAATTTACAGTAGACAGTACTGCATGTCCCCCCCCCCCCCTCCCCTATTTTTTCAGCCAGTGTGTCGACACTGAGGACAACAAACGAAATAAATAAAGGAGGCAGAACTGCTACAACCTGCAAAGGATCAGTGTTTACCTGCATAGACTAGCAGCTCAACCACACCATATAAATATGTAAGCATGACTGCTATCATTGACTGGAAACTTTAACAACCAAGTATACATCGGACGTGACTTGAAGCAGAACAAGAACATAAGACTAGTTGTTGAGATTCATTTGTGAATGGAACACTAAAGGTGATAGTAGTACCCAAAGTATGCTCTGTAGCACACCATAAGCAGGTTTGTGTAGTATTGGGGTAGACATAGATGTAGCTGGTTTCATTGACTTCTGTATATATATTTCATAGCCTGATGTCTCAAAACCAGTTCAATGTGCTACTCATGTTTTAGACTTTACTTGTTTGTGGTTTATTCTGTTTTGATCTTTTTGTAACCTATAAAGGCTCATTTTAACTTTGCTATAAAAATTGTGGAAGCTGAGTTCAAATTTCGTAAGGCAGTCGCACTTTCGATATATTGGTGTCCAAGACTTATCATATCAATCCATGACGTCAATTGTATACAATGAATATTTAACTACATAAATCAGCATTTATTTCTGATAAATAGGCTCTTAAGCTGTTCAAATGCACTCAATAGAATTCCTGTTGGGTAAGTGCATATGAAGTGGTGCAGTGATGGTTGCTTGACCATTTTTAAATATTTTAATTTTTTTATGTGTGATTGCCCTATATTTGAGAAGTTCAAAACAGTTTTTAAAATAATTTATGTTGCACCTTTATTGGATGGCAGCTGCTTTTATTTGTTGGCGTGCGACGATTTTTCATCTGGAGACATTACCGAAAATTTGAATATCTCTGCACTGGGTTAAGTTACAATATTACATTTGACATGATTGTTTTTCGAAAAGTGTCCTCTACAATATTGTCTATTACCCAAAATATCCTAAATTCAAAAATAACAAGTCAAAATGATCTCCAAAGTTTGGTATCCAAATTTTAAAAAATCCACTTCTTAGGCCCAAAAATAACAAACAAGGAGTGATTTATGTGAGTCAATTTTTTCCTATAGTTAGATATCATACACTACTAGCCTCATATAGAGCAAGAACACTTACAAATGTTTACTTAATTTTTTATGAATTTTTGAAATTTGAAAATTTTCATTTTTTGTAAAGTTTGGGGTTAGTTATCTCAGGTGGGATTGTATATAAAAATATGATTTTTGCACGGTTTGTACACCTATATATAGCAACATACTCTAAAATTTTTAACATTGATATCTGACTGTGAACAAAGATATGAATTTTTGAAAATGAGGAAATAATTCACATTACTCTACAACTGATCTTATGGCTGTTGCCTATTTGAATGGTTTATTGTTTCACTGTAATAAAATTTAATTGTGACATATATTTAGTTAACACTAGCACTCAATATTCATTTAGTTTATTTATTTTTAATAATGCAATATTAAACAATAGGAGCTCTCGCATATGTTTATTTAGGTTTATTGTCAATAAAGAAGCAAGTTATTGCTGGGTATTGCATTGTTGTTGTTGTTGTTGTTGTGGTCTTCAGTCCTGAGACTGGTTTGATGCAGCTCTTCATGCTACTCTATTCTGTGCAAGCTGCTTCATCTCCCAGTACTTACTGCAGCCTACATCCTTCTGAATCTGCTTAGTAAATTCATCTCTTGGTTTCCCTCTATGATTTTTACCCTCCACGCTGCCCTCCAATACTAAATTGGTGATCCCTTGATCTCTCAGGACATGTCCTACCAACCGATCCCTTCTTCTAGTCAAGTTGTGCCACAAGCTCCTCTTCTTCCCAATTCTATTCAATACCTCCTCATTAGTTATGTGATCTACCCATCTAATCTTCAGCATTCTTCTGTAGCACCACATTTTGAAAGCTTCTATTCTCTTCTTGTCCAAACTATTTATCGTCCACGTTTCATTTCCATACATGGCCACACTCCATACAAATACTTTCAGAAACTACTTCCTGACATTTGAATCTACACTTGATGTTAACAAATTCCTCTTCTTCAGAAACACTTTCCTTGCCATTGTAGAGTCTGCATTTTATATCCTCTCTACTTCGACCATCGTCAGTTATTTTGCTCCCCAAATAGCAAAACAAAACTCCTTTACTACTTTAAGTTTCTCATTTCCTAATCTAATTCCCTCAGCATCACCAGACTTAATTCGACTACATTCCTTTATCCTCGTTTTCCTTCTGTTGATGTTCATGTTATTTCCTCCTTTCAAGACACTGTCCATTCTGTTCAGTTGCTCTTCCAGGTCCTTTGCTGTCTCTGACAGAATTAAAATATCATCGGCAAACCTCAAATTTTTAATTTTTTCTCCATGGATTTTAATTTCTTCTCCAAATTTTTCTTTTGTTTCCTTTACTGCTTGCTCAATATACAGGTTGAATAACATTGGGAGAGGCTACAACTCTGTCTCACTCCCTTCCCAACCACTGCTTCCCTTTCATGACCCTCGACTCTTATAACTGCAATCTGGTTTCTGTACAAATTGTAAATAGCCTTTCGATCTGTGTATTTTACCCCTGCCACCTTCAGAATTCGAAACAGAGTATTCCAGTCAGCATTGTCAAAAGCTTTCTCTAAGTCTACAAATGCTAGAAACGTAGGTTTGCCTTTTATTAATCTATTTTCTAAGATAAGTTGTAGGGTCAGTATTGCCTCACATGTTCCAACATTTCTATGGAATCCAAACTGATCTTCCCCAATGGCTTCTACCAGTTTTTCCATTCGCCTGTAAAGAATTCGCATTAGTATTTTGCAGCCATGAGTTATTAAACTGATAGTTCGGTAATTTTCAAATCTGTCAACACCTGCTTTCTTTGGGATTGGAATTATATTCTTCTTGATGTCTGAGGGTATTTTGCCTGTCTCATACATCTTGCTCACCGGATGGTAGAGTTTTGTCAGGACTGGCTCTCCCAAGGCTGTCAGTAGTTCTAATAGAATGTTACCTACTCCCGGGGCCTTGTTTCGACTTAGGTCTTTCAGTGCTCTGTCAAACTCTTCATGCAGTATCATATCTCTGATTTCATCTTCATCTACATCCTGTTCCATTTCCATAATATTGTCCTCAAGTACATCTCCCTTGTATAGACCCTCTATATACTCCTTCCACCTTTCTGTTTTCCCTTCTTTGCTTAGAACTGGGTTTCCATCTGAGCTCTTGATATTCATACAAGTGGTTCTCTTTTCTCCAAAGGTATCTTTAATTTTCCTGTAGGCAGTATTTATCTTACCCCTAGTGAGATAATACTCTACATCCTTACATTTTTCCTCTAGCTATCCTTGCTTAGCCATTTTGCTCTTCCTGTCAATCTCATTTTTGAGACGTTTGTATTCCTTTTTGTCTGCTTCATTTACTGTATTTTTATATTTCCTCCTTTCATTAATTAAATTCAATATTTCTTCTGTTACCCTAGGATTTCTACTAGCTCTCGTCTTTTTACCTACTTGATCCTCCGCTGCCTTCACTACTTCATCCCTCAAAGCTACCCATTCTTCTTCTACTGTATTTCTTTCCCCCATTCCTGTCAATTGTTCCCTTATGCTCTCCCTGAAACTCTGTACAACCTCTGGTTTAGTCAGTTTATCCAGGTCCCATCTCCTTAAATACCCACCTTTTTGCAGTTTCTCCAGTTGCGTTGTAGAAGTACATTATTGATGGGTGTGGCATTGTTGTAGTCAGTCTGTTTTGAAATCCCTGTTAGAGTGGTTTTTTTTGGTGGTTGGTGGGATGTTTAAGGGGGACTAAACAGCTAAGGTCATCAGTCCCCCATGTTAGAGTGGATGTACATACTTCATCGAGAGTGTAGAATGTGTTAAGTGCTATGTTCTGTGTGTAATTTGTAATTAATTTTGAGAGATTAACTGGAATGCAGTAACATGGATGAACAGTGCTCTGTTGGACAGATAGCAAGTCAAGTGTGTCACAAAACAGTTTGTGGTTCAGTTTAAAAAACTTGAAAAATGTCAATGACTCTGATGAAGTCAGACAAAGTTTGTTTAAATTTTGAGTAAGTTCTTCTCTAACATCAGTGTGTGAGTATCGTGAGAAGAAACATATTCTGAAGTAAAACCACATTTTTGGAAGAAAGTGCTGTGATCCAATTAAAGTTCATAAATAGCCTATTCCTAAATTTTTTAAAATGATATTTGTAATTGTAATGAGGAAGTTGTTAGCATATTAGATTTTGCTTGTTCTAAGTTAGACGTATTTCCTGCTTCGAAAATAATAAAATTAAGTAGCAGAAAAAGAAAAGGAGGTACTGAAAATAAGGTACAACAAATTTCAGATAAAATTACAAAAGACTTGGAATACCGTAATTCTTTAATAGTACAGATACCAACATTACTTCTAAAGAAGATGAAGAAAACCTACCATCAGCATCATCTGACACTGAATATTTGAGCTTAATAGAGAAATTAAATGTTCAGTGACATCTAAAGAGGAAAAAGTTAAAATTTTAAGTTTGCTCCCTGGCGCATGGTCAAGAGAAAAAATAGTTCATGAATTCAACATTTCTCAACGTCTGGTTAAACTAACCTGAAAATTATTGAAAGAGCAAGGCATTCTTCCAGTTTTAGGAAAGAAGAAAGGAGTAGGTATAAGTGAAGAAACAATTAGAAAGCTCCAGCAGTTTTTTGAAGATGATGAAAACAGTAGAATGTGCCCAGGTTGCAAAGATAGCAAAAGAGTTGTTATAAGTGGAGTTAAAGTAACAAAGCAGAAATGACTAGTGCTATCAGATTTAAATGAACTTTATGTAGCTTTCAAAAATTCTCATTCTGAATGCAAAATTGGAAGGTCAAAATTTGGTGACCTCCACCCTAAGTGGTGTATTTTGGTTGGATCTTCAGGGCACACTCCGTATGTGTTTGTTTATACCATCAAAATGTCAAACTGATGACTGCGGGTGCAAAACTCAGTGATCTTAACTACAAAGTTACTAGATTTAACGGTCTGTTACAGTAGAAGTTATGACTGCATGATGAGTTTGTGTAATAAATGCTCTGGTAATGAAACCATTATTGAATTGTTTCACTAATATGCTGAGGAAATGCCAGACAGTATTACCTTCTGCTGAGGAAATGCCAGACAGTATTACCTTCAAACAGTGGGTCACAACTGACAGGGCAGAAATGATAACAGTGGTTAAATCTCAGAAAGAGTACACCGAGCGAGGTGGTGCAGTGGTTAAACACTGGACTCACATTCGGGAGGACAACGGTTCAATCCCGCGTCCGGCCATCCTGATTTAGGTTTTCGTAATTTCCCTAAATCACTCCAGACAAATGCCGGGATGGTTCCTCTGAAAGGGCACGGCCGACTTCCTTCCCCATCCTTCCCTAATCTGATGAGACTGATGACGTTGCTGTCTGGTCTCCTTTCCCAAACCACCCAATCAGAAAGAGTACTTGGAATCTTTAATTGATAACTTACAAAAACTCAAAAGTCACCACTATGTTTCTAAAATCCAAAGTAAGTTTTTGAAGGACAAAAAAGAACAACATCATGAAACTGAATGCATAGTGCTAGCTGATTTTGCAGAAAATTTAACATTTGTGATGGAGGATGCAATACAAGGGTACCACTGGGTCAATGACCAGGCAACAGTGCATCCATTTACTTTCTACTTTAAAAATGAGAAAGATGAAGTTCGCAGTTCTTCAATTTGCATTCTAAGCAACTACATGGGGCACAACACTTTGGCTGTACATGTGTTTCAAAAGTATGTAATAAATTACATACAAGAAAATTTTCCCAAGTTTGAGAAGCTGATATACTTTTCAGATGGAAGTGGTAGTCAGTATAAGAACAAAAATATTTTTTTAAATCTGTGCAACCACAAAGCAGACTTTGGGTTGGAGGCTGAATGGCACTTTCTTGCATCTTGCCATGGTAAAAATGCATTTGATGGAGTAGGAGGTACAACAAAATGCAAAGTAAGTCAAGCCAGCCTACAAAGACCAACCACAGACCAAATTATCACAGTACAGGACATTTATGTCTTTTGCAAGGATAATATTAAAGGCATTACCTATTTTCTGATCAGGAAAGAAGAATTAGTTCTGCATATGAAAACAATGCTTCAAACCAGATTTGAAAATTGTATAGCAATAAAAGAAACAAGGCATTTCCACAAATTCCTTGGCATTGCAGAAAACTTAGTTTGATGCTATGTGACATCAGAAACATAAATTTATGAGGATCATTGTGTCAGTAAATTACATCTCTGTCTTTAACATTGAATGGCACAGTTGCATGTGTATATGATGGATAGTGGTGGCTTGCAGATGTTGAAAGAATAAGTTTGGAAAACAATGATGTCTTTGTGCATTTTTACCACCCCACTGGCCCAAAAACATCATTCAAGAAATCTACTAGTGACAAAATTTGGATACCAATGAAAAATGTTTTAAGGAAACTTTCAGTGCTTGAACTAGTAACTGTGAGGTCTTATTCTATATCACAGAAGTTGTCTGGAGAAATAAGTGTTCTTAACATTCACCTCCAGGTTTAGGAACAATTGCATCTCGAAGGATGTTAATTGAAAATTTTTATTTTAAGTATGTCAAAATAATATAAATGTTAATTTCAGTGATGTTTCCACTTTTTGTATATAATTCAGTTCCTTACTTCAATTATAATTGATTATATCCTGTCAATACCGCACATGAATAGGCAACAGCCATAAGATCAGTTGTAGAATAATGTGAATTATCTCCTCATTTTCAAAAATTCATATCTTTGTTCACAGTCAGATATCAATGCTGAAATTTTTACAGTATGTTGCTATCATATAGGTGTACAAACTGTGCAAAAATCATATTTTTATATTAAGTCCCTGCCGGCCGTAGTGGCTGAGCGTTTCTAGGCGCTTCAGTCTGGAACTGCGTGACCGCTACGGTCGCAGGTTTGAATCCCGCCTCAGGCATGGTGTGTGTGATGTTCTTAGTTTAATTAGGTTTAAGTAGTTCCAAGTTCTAGGGGACTGATGACCTCAGATGTTAAGTCCCATAGTACTCAGAGCCATATGAACCATATTCAGTCCCACCTGAGATAACTAACCCCAAACTTTACAAAAAATGAAAATTTTCAAATTTCAAAAATTCATAAAAAATTAAGGAAACATTTGTAAGTGTTCTTGCTCTATATGAGGCTAGTAGTGTATGATATCTAACTATAGGAAAAAACAGACACTCATAAATCACTCCTTGTTTGTTATTTTTGGGCCTAAAATGTAGATTTTTTTGAAATTTTTGATACCAAATTTTGGTCATTTTGACTGGTTATTTTTGAATTTAGGGTATTTTATGTAATAGACAATGTTGTAGAGGACACTTTTTTAAAAACAATCATGTCAATTGCAATGTTGTAACTTAACGCAGTGTAGAGATATTCATATTTTTGCTAACGTCTTTAAACTGAAACATCGTGGCACGCTTACAATTGAAAAGGTGAAAGGTAAAATATTTGTTAAAACTGTTTTGAACTTCTCAATTATAGGGTAATCACAAATAAAAAAACCAAAGTACTTAAAAATGGTCAAGCAGCCAACTTAATTTTTATTGGACCACTTCATTTGGATTGACCCTATTGGAACTGTTATGTGTTTGTTTCAAAAATATATATATAAAATAGGCATTAAACTTCTCTTAATGACTTATGGATGATGGCATCCACATTTCTACTGAAAAGGACACTAAAAGAAAAAGAGAAGAATATGTCCTGCAGTCATAAATGTGGCATAGGACTCAGGCAGGAGATTAAAAGAATGGCAATGGAAGAAATTGAATATGCACTACCAAGTGTAATACACACAGCTGATTACTGTTATAATAACAGTCAGAGGACATTCAAATTAGCTTTAAAGACCAACAGTTCTGTGTATGAGTAATATTCTTGTATTAGCTCTTTAAAGTTTGTTTTGTATTTTGTTACGTTCTTACTGTAGACAGTAGGAGATAAGGAAACTACGGGATTACTGAAGGGACCAGAATTATTGTGAATGAGGTGGGATGGATTGGGGAAGTTACAGTACCCATAGTTGGGGCAGTATAAGCAGATCCCAGACAGCGCAGAGCACTGTTTCCAATTTTCAATTGGGAAGTGCTATTGGCTACAGGCCAAAACAGTAGCTGTCTCCAGTGTGATAACAATGACACGTTTACAAAATTGTGTTATGTTATTGGCTGAGGTATGCCCACAAAGCTGCACATCCCAGCCCACTGCAACTGTCAGGGGTTAACTCATGCTGACTCAGCTTATGTGGTGATTTGAAGTACAGGCTGATTCTAATTGAACTTCAAGCTTCAAAATGCCGTAAAATGGAACTGCTGCTCATACTGATGTCAAATTTGAACAGAATATTATCAATGAAAGGGGAAACATTATGGAAACAAAAAAAAATGAATGAAACTTTTCCCAGGTAGATGTCACTATAAGTGTTATAATGTAAGTAGGTTCAGCTCCGACAGATGAATTGCAATACAATGGCAATGATATGAGTAGCACATCAAACCACCTGTACTGAGCCACGTGCATGACCACACAAGTTTGTTATTGAACTATTGTGGCAGTGTTAGTTGAGTAATTCCATACACCACACTAAGGATAGGAAAAGTTGGTCTCTAATTGTTCTGAGGCTAAAATCTGCATAAAAAGCACCAATGACAGGAGTTTTTAATTATCTTGAGGCCAAAAACTGCATAAAAAGCAACAATGAAATCAGTTTTAAGTGTTGTGAGACTGAGACTAAGACAGGCTGCCCACCCTCTTCTGCCACAAGTTGAAATCAAGAAACAGCATGTTCCACAACAGATGGAGCATCTCAGGGGTCACACTCAGAATGCACTGCTCATGCATGCTTTCAGTTCATCTGTGTTTGTAACTGGAGCACTGAACATAGCATCTTTCAGGTAACTCAGTGGCTGGAAGTCACATGGCTTAAGATCAGGAGATCTGGATGGCCAGGACGTAGGGAAATGATGGCTGATAATTCTAGTATTTCCAAAATGCCTCTGAAACAGCTGCCTCACCAGCTGTGCAGTGTGCTGAGGATCACTGTCTTGCATAAAAATGATCCTACCCACTCATCTATGCTGTTGAAGAGTTATAATTACATTATTGTGTAAAAGACTCTTAACAGCAATTAACAGTGATGGCACAGGTAACAGGAAATAGAGAACCCATTTGAAAAAAAATATGCCCCTACAATAAACAATGCTGTCAAGTTGCACCACACATTTACCTTTGGAGAATGAAGCTGTACCATTTGATGTGCAAGCAGAATTTCTGTTGCACATATCTGCTGTTCTGTGTCTTCACATGTCCTTGGAGATGAAAATGGGCTTCCTCTGTCCACAAAATATACCATGGCCATTTGTTGTCCACTTCCATGCAAGCAAGAAATCCTAGAGAAAATATTTGTCTTACTGGCAGGTCAGCCTGAAGAAACTGCTGAACATGGGTAACTTTGTATGGATAGCAGTGCAGGATGTTTTATAGAATTTTATGTACCATGCTCACAGGCATGTCCAAAGTTTGGGTGATTCCCTATTCACTGCATATTTCCACACTGCCATTCTCTTGCAATTCTGTGGCCACACCTTCTACTGATGTTGCATCAGTTGTTTTCCTCCCTCTGCCACATTGCACTTCAAAATAACCTACCCTTTCAAATTTTGTAATCATTTCTACAAACCCTTGACAACCATTGGACGCCTGGCTTTTTTCACATCCTTCAGTGTCTGGAACTTACGCAAAGCTGTTGGCACCAAGGCACCATTCATGTAAAAGCAGTTTATCAGCAGTGTACGACCCTCCATTGAAGCAGTCATGCCAGACACCTCAGATGCAAACTGAGGAACAGTTGCCTTCTATTTTGCATATTCTGTCACTTACAGCACCATCTAGCTGTAAACTTTTCTGTAATTTTTTTCCCCATAGTGTTTTCCCCTTATTCAATTTATTTTTGTCGTTCTGAGCAGTGGTTCTTTTTTTTTTATTTTTTTTACAGTGTGTTGAAACTTGAACTTTAATTATAATCTCCCTGTGGTATGCTGATCCTGAGATTTAAATAATCTGTTTGACAAGGTTGTTAAAACAAGAAAGAAAAACAGGAAGTAAATAAATCCTTTATTAAAAAATGTCTGTGTGACACTGGATGAGAATTTTTTTACAGATGGTGTACTGGTAAAAGATAAGTTCAATTATCATCATCAATCAAATTGTATACCATATCAATTAAGAAGCTACTTAAGTAATTAATCTTACATATGTCACTATGTTGGCTACAAACATTATGTATGATACAATGAACAGAAAACTCAGCCAGAGATATTTCTAAAGACATAATATTTAGGTAAAAGTGTATCTGTTGCTGATTATACAGTATGAAAGAAAACATGAGTGATCTGAGGCAAACAGTAGTTTATTTTTATGATTGTATCTAGTGTGAAATTGCAACATACTATATGTGATGCAGAATACATAATGCACAGAATAGTAATGGTGCTCTTGATTATCTTATATAATGTGTAGGATTAAAAAAGTTGTAGGCATTGCTTACTTTGCATTTATGATTGTTTTTATTTCAAATTATATTATGTGTAGCAAATCCAGCTTAGTATCCAGAAGCTATAAAAGCAAGAAAAGATGATAAACATGACTGTTCAGCAACAAATATTAATAATAATTTAAAAAAATTCTGTTATCATATCTTGAAGTTGATATTTTTTCATGAATAACAAATGGTGTAAAAACAAGTGAACTTGCATGTATCATGCCAAGAAATGAAATTTAAAATAGCAAGTGACATGCTGTAAATAACTATGCATTTATCTGTAAACATACCACAGATGCTATAGTTATTTATTTAGTCTGTCTTATTAGTAAAATAATGACTCACCTTACTTGTCAAATCTCCTCAGTATACTTCTTTTTACCAAAATTAACTATTTTTGAAATTTGGTGCCCGTTTTTCAACAAAGGCTGTCACGCCTTCCTTGCGGTCATCCTACCACAAAGAAACAAGAATCAGTTACTTTCATATTAGTAAAATACTGAAAAATTGTGTGTTGGAAAAAACAATAGAATGACTAAAGATGTGTGTGTGTGTGTGGGTGTGCGCACGTGCACGCCTCTCTAAGACAAACAGAAGTTTGTAAGCTGAGCTACCATGTTCCTTCCAATTCCTGTTCACATGCCTATTAACTGCTCAATGCCTCCACTATGATGTAAGTGGCCTCCTTGAGTCATTCCATTGTTTAAACTACTGAGTCAGAATTGGTCACCAATACCTACTTTCAGAAGGCAATATACGAGGTTTGGAATTTTAATAGTGGTATCTATTTATTTACAGCTGGTACAAAATAGATTTGTGTTTCAGAGTTTTACTGACCTTCAAAGTAGTCACCAGCATTGTGTATAACCCGTTGCCAGTGATGTGGAAGTCATAGGATACTCTTAGCAGTGCCAGTTGTGTTGACAGTCCGAGCAGCGTGGTCTATTACCCGACGAATTTGTAGCAGTTCTGAAGCGAATGCCGTTAATTGTTTCCTTCAGTTTAGAAATTGAGTTGAACTCACGAGGGCTTAAGTCAGGGGAGTGCATTAGGTGGTATAGCACTTAGCAGCCCCATCAGTCAAACAAATCAGTAACAGCTTGCACTGTATGTGCTTGAGCATTGTCCTGCAAAATGATGGTCAGGTCCTGCAGAAAGTGTCATCACTTCTGTCTCTAAGCTGATCGTAGGTTGTGTCCCGAAAATGGAAAGCATAGAGACAGAAGTGATGACACTTCCTGCAGAATATGACCATCATTTTGCAGGACAATGCTCAAGCACATACAGTGCAGGCTGTTACTGATTTTTTTGACTGATGGGGCTGGTAAGTGCTATACCACCTACTGCACTCCCCTTGTGAGTTCAACTCGATTTCTAAACTGAAGGAAACACTTCACAGCATTTGCTTCAGAACTGCTACAAATTCGTTGGGCAATAGACACGCCACTCAGGCTGTCAATACAAGCGGCACTGCTAAGAGTATCCTACGACTTCCACACCACTGGCAACAGGTTATACACAATTTTGGTGACTACTTTGAAGGTTAGTAAAACTTTGAAACACATATATATTCTGTATGAGCTGTAAACAAATAGTTGCCACTATTAAAGTTCCATCCCTAGTATTTAGCTATGAAGACGGTACCATACCTCCTGATTTGGCAAGAAGTGTATTCCCAAGAGAACATCTGCAAGGGAGTGTATAAATTATAGAACACTAGCCCGTCTATCATGTGCACATTACTGCCAATAATTAAAGAGAGGACTAAAAAGAAAATAGATTGAAACTTAGGATAATGATCAGTTTGGCTGCAGTTTTGGAAAAGTAATGAGGGTAGCAATATTGGCACCATGTTAAATTTTGAGAAGACAAGAAGTAAACAAAAAAAACCACATAAACCACTTGTTGACATAAAAAAAGCATTTAATGTGACTAATTGGGATTTTTTATTATTCTAAACAATGCACAGGGTAAGACTTGACTGGAAGGACAGGCAATTAATTTTGCATATATACAATAGTCAAAGTACTGAACTGGATATTAAGGGTAGCAAGAAAGAAGTAAAAGCCAGAAGGAGGTTAAGACAGGGCTGCCTTCTATCACCTTACTTATTTAATATGCTCTTGGGGAGGCAATATTAACAATGACAGAAAAGACACTTGGAATGAAAAGTTATGGTTTTCATAGTCACTGCATCAGATTTGCAGACAACACTGCAATAGTGGCAGACTCAGACAAAGAACTAAATAAAATGCTTAAGGTCTTAAAACAACAGATAACAAAATAAGTGTCAAGAAGACACAAGTCATCTTTATGTAGAGAAGAAAGGAGATGGAGGTCAGGTTGGCATGAAAGCAGGCAGTGAGCAACTTGAGAAAGTAGCCAAATTTTACTATCTTGGTAGCAATGTGGAGGAAAACAATTGATGTCTCAAGGAAATCAAGAGAAGAATAGCACTGGCCAAGAGTGCCTTCCACAACAAAAAGAACCTTCTACTGAACAAGCACATCAGCTTCTACACTAAGAAAAGATTTGTAAAGACATTTGTGTGGAGTGTCCTGACTTACAGATGTAATACCTGGACATTAGCAAAGCTAGAGAAAGCTCGCCCCAAAGCTATGTAAATGTGGTTCTGGAAGATAGTTACAAGAACTAACTGGACTGGCAGAAAAATGAATGCAATGGTTTTACAGAAAATAGAAGAGAGGAAAGTACTGTTGCAATTAATAGGCCAAAGCAGCATTGATTAGACACTTGATTAAACATAATATTCTTCTACAAATTATTTTCAAACGCAAGCTCCCAGGGAAGAAAATGATGGAATGAATGAGAACATTTATTTAAAAAATATGATCAGTGAAATCGAATGTTCTTCATACATTGAGATGAAGAAGACTGCTGAAGAGAGAGAGCTATGATTGCAGAGAGAAGAAGAATAGACACATATAAAAGAACAAGGGAGAGGTATGTGTTGGGAAAGGTTAAAATGGAAGGATAGATCACTGAACTGCAAAATGAGAGGACTACTTCTGTAGTGAGGGGAGACAAATATCTCTCATTCAAATCCCAATCCAACTGTCCACATTTAGGTTTTCCGTGTTTGCTTAAGGTAAATGCTAGGGGACGGTTCCTTTAAAACTCAACTCTACTCTACTCCCTCCCATTCTCTCAGTAGTTAAAAAAAACTGAAAATAATAAATTCTCCCTTCCCTATCCTCGCACCATCCTGAGTTTCTTCTCTATAGTGGTGCCATGAGACATCACTATGGAGACTGAGTAGATGGTGCAACATTAGTGTTGACCACTGTGGCACCATTACCCAAATGGGTCTTGTAGTCAGGAGTACCCTCTGATGAGACAATACATAAAAGCCAGTCCAAGACCAGTCTGAGTCTGTTGTAATGTGGTCTTTGGAGTACACAGCAAGTGTACTATAAGTTTGGCTAAAGTGTTTATGTTGTAAGCTCTATTTGTGATAGGAGGAACTGTGGTATGGCATGAAATGGAATCTGCATTGGAATATAGACTTAGAATAGCTCACAACATTTCCAAGGAGTGGTGAACAAATCAGGGCAATCCTTCATTGCTTGTGTGTAGATCTTCTTTTACAAAGAGGCAATGTCTTGGAACCCATGATGTGTGCACACTGAATCCCGAAAATCATGATGAGAGTGTGAATTTCCAATCATGGAACAATTACAACAGCTAGTAATATACACTGTGCAGGATTATGCGGAGCTAACAACATCTGTATTACAGGAAATATAAGTATTAGTGAATGTAGCAGGAACATTTCCCACACCACCCATGTTTACATCATCTCCACCATTTAACACTTTCCACACTAAGCTCATATGCAATACATTCTCACAAACCCACTGTTTCAAAGAGTACCATACCTGAATAAATTATGATTGATTAAAAAAAACTGCGCTTCTGTATTGAATTTTTCTTGTATGGACCTGCTTTTTTTCAATAAAATACATTCTTCTGTACATGCTTATTTCTTTCAAACATTAAAAATAATGAATTATAGAAGTTAGAGTTATTTTTTTTTAGAAACACATTTGACTTACAAAATTCTAGAAAAATATCATTTATGTTCAGAAAAAAACTGTGTAACAGAATTAGAAAGATAAAGTTTCAAACTTTACTGTAAATGGTGTACTATCTTTATATTTTCTTCATGACTTCTATAAAAAGTCCATGAAATTGCTTGAAAAATGTCATTCCCCAATGACAAAACATGTCTAAACGTCTCAGTGTGGAAAGTGTTGATGAATAACATGAAGAGTATGACGTTTACCACCTACAATTGCAATTATATTTTTTCGCTTGTGAAATTTCCAGCACCAGAGGCCACATTCTTGTCAGAAAATGCTGAACTGTATCACATAATACAAAAATTAGAGCCATGTAAAAGTCTGGATGAATTCCAAGTGCCTAGAATATTTTCTTTTCTATAAGAACATTAGCTTTTTATCAGCAACTTCACCCACATACACATACGTCACACATATTGTTCATATATATCTCTAAATCTTTGCTATTTTATACCATATGACTCCAGAGAGGATGTTAATTTATGTAAGATACTCAGATCTATGCTGTGATATCTGTCCAGAAACATGTTGACAAAATATTGGCTGGCTGTAGTGCTCATTCTTGCAACCTAGTTGCCATCTGAACCGCACAAATAACAGAAAAATTGCACTTCATACTTTTGAAGTATTCCAAGTCAAATAAATATGGGAAGTGAATACCAACAGACTGCTGAAGAACATTTTTGCATGTCACTTCCTTCCTCCTCACCAAAATCATCTCGAGGGGTATCTCACACCTACACTACTTTTAAGCAACAAATTAGTCATGTATATAGCAAATATTGTTGCAATGATTGCATTTACATAATCTACCTTCTGTACTCTATTTCCCTCTTCCCACTTCCACCTGAGTCATCAACCGCCCGCCTCGTCACATCCTCTTCCTCCACACACCTTCTCCCTCATCCATCTGCCTCCTCACTCCCTCTTTCTTTCTCACCTATCCACTGTTCGTATTCATCTTCCAACTGCCTCCATCACCTGCAGCTCCTCCCACTCTTTCTATCCATGTCCCCCCCCTCCCCCCGTCCATTTCCTCCGACCTTCTCTCCATCCATCTACTCCTTCCCCTCTCTCCGGACCTCCCCCCACCCCACCACTCCCTCAGTCCATCTCCTCCTCTCTCTGTAAAACTCTTCCTCACCCCTCTCTCTGTCCATCTCCTACTCCACTCCCTCACTCTGTCCATCCACTCGAACCCTTTCTTTGTCCATCTCCTTCTACCCTCTATCTGTCAGTTTCCCCCTCCCCCTCTCTATTCATATCCTTCTCCCCCCTCTTCTACTTGTCTCCTCCTGCACGTTCTCCCTCTCTACCTCCTACTCCCACCTCTGTCCTTCTCCTTCTCATCCTCCTCCTCCTGTCACTTTCCAACTCTTCCTTCCTCCTCTATCTGTACAACTCTTCCTACCCCTCCTTCTGCCTAACTCTTCCTCATCTCCCTCTTTGCACATCTACTCCACCCCTCTCTTTCAGTCCCCTTCATCCCCTCTCTGTCCACCTGCTCCTGCTTCCTCCATCTGTCCATCTCCTCCTCTTCCCCTTCTATTTTCCCATCTAATGCTCACCCTCTCTGTCTTTTCATCTCCTCTACCAACATGCTCTCTATCCATCCCCTCCTTCTCCTCTCTCTGTTCATCTCCTCCTCCCTGCATTCTCTACCCATCTTACCCTACTCCCTCTCTGTGTCCATCACCTCCTCCCCTTTGTTCCATTCCCTCCTTCCCTTTTCTCTGACCATTTCCCACTCCCTACTCTCTCTGTCCACCTACCCCTCCCCCTCTCTTTGTCTATCCTACACTCCCCTTCTGCCCATCCCTTCTTCCCCATCTCCTTCTTCCTCCTCTCTCAGTCCATCTCCTCCTTCCCCCACCTCTTTCCATCTCCTCCTCCCTCCTATCTCAGTAAAACTCTTCTTTCCCCTCACTCTGTCCAACTCTTCCTCCCCTCTCTGTCTCTGTTCATCTCCTACCCCCCTTCCCCTCCCTATCCATCCAATCCTACTTCCTCTTTGTCCATCTCCTCCTTCTCTCTATCTGTCCATTCCCCCTCTCTCCACCCAACTCTTCCTCACCTCTCTCTCTGTCCATTTCCCCCATCCATCCCTCTGTCTATCTATCCCGTCCACCAGCTCTCTTTGTCTGCCTCCTCTCCACCTTCTGCTCCTCCCCCTGTACTCTGTTCTTCTCCCCCTCCCTGTCCATCACCTCCTTCTCCCCCTCTCTGTCCATCTCCACCTCCCCCCTCTCCCTGTCCATCTTCTCCTTCTCTCTCTGTGTGCGTCCCCACCTCCTCCCTCTCTCTGTCCACTTCCTCCTTCCCTCTTTCTCTGTTCATCTCATTTCCTCCCATTCTGTAACTGCGTACACCTCCCTCTTCCTCTGTCCATCTTCTTCTCATCACACTGTTATCCATATTCTCCTAACCCATTTTTTTGTCCATCATCTCCTCCCTCCTTCTCTGTCCATATCTGTCTCCCTCTTCTCTGTGTCTATCTCCCCTTCTCTCTGTCCATCCCCTTTCTCTGTCCATCTCTCCTCCCCCTCTCTGTCTGTCCATCTCCCCCTCTCCCCCTCCTCCCACCAACTTTATCTGTACATCTCCTCTTTCCCCCCTCTCTGTTCATCTCCTCATTCTTGAGCTCTCTCTCTCTCTTTCTTTCTCTCTCTCTGAAGGAGGTTGGGTTGTTTGGGGAAGGAGACCAGACAGCGAGGTCATCGGTCTCGATTAGGGAAGGATGGGGAAGGAAGTCGGCTGTGTCCTTTGAAAGGAACCATCCCGGCATTTGCCTGAAGCGATTTAGAGAGATCATGGTAAACCTAAATCAGGATGGCCGGATGTGGGACTGAATCGTTGTCCTTCCGAATTAAGAAGGAATTGTAATTTAAAATGTTTGTGTGGGCCAGTTTGTCAGACTCTCTTATGAGTGACATTATAGTGTGTCTTACTCCTCATTCAGAACATGTTGTTGTGGTCTTCAGTCCAGAGACTGGTTGGATGCATCTCTCCATGCTACTCTATCCAGTGCAAGCCTCTTCATCTCCAAAGAACTACTGCAACCAACATCCTTATGAATCTGCTTACTGTATTCACCTCTTTGTTTCCCTCTATGAGTTTTAGCCTCCACGCTTCCCTTCAGTACTAAATGAGTGATTCCTTGATGCCTCAGAATGTGTCCTACCAACTGATCCCTTCTTGTGGTCAAGTTGTGCCACAAATTATTCTTCTCCCCAATTCTATTCAGTACCTCCTCATTTGTTACATGATCTACCCATCTAATCTTCAGCATTCTTCTGTAGCACCACATTTTGAAAGCTATTCTTTTCTTGTGTATACTGTTTATCGCCCATGTTTCACTGCCACACATGGCTACACTCCATACAAATACTTTCAGAAAAGACTTCCTGACACTTAAATCTATACTTGATATTAACAAATTCCTCTTCTTCAGGAAAGCTTTCCTTCTCACAGCCAGTCTACATTTTATATCCTCTACTTCGACCATCAGCAATTACTTTATTCCTCAAATAGCAAAACTCATTTACTACTTTAAGTGTGGCATTTCCTAATCTAATACACTCAGCGTCACCTGATTTAACCCGACTGCATTCCATTATCTTCATTTTACTTTTGCTGATGTTCATCTTATATTCCCCTTTCAAGACACTGTCCATTCTGTTCAGCTGCTCTTCCAGGTCATTTGCTGTCTCTGACAGAATTACAATGTCATCAGCATACCTCAAAGTTTTTATTTCTTCTCCATGGATTTTAATTAATTTTTCTTTTGTCTCCTTTACTGCTTGCTCAGTATACATAGTGAATAACATCGAGGATAGGCTACAACCCTGTCTCACTCCCTTCACAACCACTGCTTCCCTTTCATGCCCCTCAAATCACATAACTGCCATCTGATTTCTGTACTAATTCTAAATAGCCTTTCACTCCCTGTGTTTTACCCCTGCCACCTTCAGAATTTGAAAGAGAGTACTCCAGTCAACATTGTCCAAAGCTTTCTCTAAGTCTGCAAATGCTAAAAATGTAGGTTTGCCTTTCCTTAATCTATCTCCTAAAATAAGTTGTCAGTATGTTCCAGCATTTCTATGGAATCAAAACTGATCTTCCCCAAGCTCGGCTTCTACCAGTTTTTTTATTTGACTGTTAAGAAAGTGAGTTAGTATTTTGCAACTGTGACTTATTAATCTGATAGTTCGATAATTTTCACACCTGTCAACACCTGCTTTCTTTGGGATTGGAGTTATTATATCCTTCTTGAAGTTTGAGGGTATTTCGCCTGTCTTATATATCTTGCCCACCAGATGGAAGAGTTTTGTCATGGCTGGCTCTACCAAGGCTATCAGTAGTTCTAACGGAATGTTGTCTACTCCCAGGGCCTTGTTATGTCTTTCAGTGCTCTGTGAAGTTCTTCACACAGTATCATATCTCCCACTTCATCTTCATCTATGTCCTCTTCCTTTTCCATAATATTGCCCTCAAGTATGCCCTCAAGTACAGTGCCTTTGTATAGACCCTCTACATACTCCTTCCAACTTTCTGCTTTCCCTTCATTGTGTGAGCCGTGTTTTCCATCTGAACTCTTGATACTCATATGGGTGGTTCTCTTTCCTCCAAAAGTCTCTCTAATTTTCTTGTAGGCAGTTTCTATCTTACCCCTAGTGATATATGCTAGTTGGCATATAAACTTGTACTACTGTGGTAGGCGTGGGCTTCGTGTCTATCTAGGCTACAACAATTCACTATACTATTTGTAGTAGCTTATCTGTTTTCCTACATTTTTATTCTTTATTAAACCCACTCCTGCATTACTATTATTTGATTTTGTATTTATAACCCTGTATTCACCTGACCAGAAGTCTTGTTTGTCCTGCCAACAATTTCACTAGTTCCCACTATATGTAACTTTATCCTCTCTATTTCCCTTTTTAAATTTTCTAACCTACCTGCCCGATTAAGGGATCTGACATTCCATGCTCCGATCTGTAGAATGCCAGTTTTGTTTCTCCTGATAACAAGATCCTCCTAAGTAGTTCCTGCCTGGAGATCCAAATGGGTGACTATTTTACCTCCGGAATATTTTACCCAAGAGGACGCTATCATCATTTAACCATACAGTACAGCCCTTGGTAAATATTACGGCTGTAGTTTCCCCTTGCTTTCAGCCATTCGCGATAGCAGCATGGCAAAGCTATTTTGACTGATGTTACAAGGCCAAACCAGTCAGTAATCCAGATTGTGGGAACATACAATGAGGAAATCAGACCTGCCTCTAATGGAGGTAATGCAGTTATCTCAAACTGATGAATCTGTCCACACAGCCCAGTGTTTGTTTATGATGGAAGAAGACATTGTGGCACTTAACTCTTCAGCAGCAGTCACCCAGGACATCATGCCACATTTGGCAGAACCTCCACCTCTTCCATAGCCCACACAATTTCGTAAACAACAACATATACGGTGGCAAGCCGTGTCAGTTGTAGCACTACTGTCTGGCTGTAAACATATCCTTTGCCATGCAAGCCATGTACACCCTCATCAATGTACAACAAGCCATAAATGTGGCAAAAAGGGAAACATGCAAGAGGCATGTTCTAGCAGTTCCAATGCAGATACAATCCAATTTATGGAAGTGTACCAAGGGAATGACAAATTTACAGAAGTACTACTTTCTCATGACGCAATACATCAAATGTACTTAAATGTGTTAATTGGCAAATACCCTCTGAGATCAGTGTTTGACACCAGTGCATCTCTGTTCTTCCTAAACCAATCCACTTTCGTAAGTCCAGGTTTGAGCCTGTGGACATCTTCAGGTGCCCCTGCTAGGAAAGCTTCCAGTTTTATGCATTTACAACCAAGTCACTTCCCCAGTAAATTATTTTGTCATAGTTGACCCCAAAGTGTACAACTTTTTTGAGGTAGACATTTTCGATACTTTTGGAATTACATTTTATGAGGCAGTGCACAACATGCAATCCAAAGACCTGTGTGCTGCGTTATAGACTCTTTGTAATAGAAACCTTCAAACTTTCTCACCTGAATTACAGAGGGCAATTGATTCTGAAGCTCCCATCAGTCTTAAAGCAATGGCTTCCTCATGTTTCTTCGAAGCTCACCTGATGCCCCAGGCTCTTAAGAACACTCTTAACACAGTACTGGACTGACTCATTAACGAAGATGTGTTGACACTTATTTGCCACGGTCAATGTGTCACTCCACAGATAACAGCATCCAACCTCAACAGCACCTTAAAACTTCATGGTGATTTTAAAGAAACGAATAATGCACAATGTGAAGTAGAAACTTATCCCCTACCATCCCCAGGATGAACTCTTTGCAAAGTCAGCCCATGGTACCTTATTCAGTAGACCTAACCTCACATAGGCATGTCTTCAAGTTCCCTTGGTGCAGAATCACAAGCTTACTTATCACTCAGTATTCCACATCTTCTTTAACATTAATATTTGTTGCTTCTGAAAATCTCTTCAGCCCCTACCATATTCCAGTCTTTTAAATATCATATACTACAGGGTATTTCAAATTGTGCTGCATACCTTGGTGATATCTTGGTTACAGGTGCATCTCAAGAGGACCATCTCTAAATTTAAGGCTCTTGTTCCAGAGGCTGGCAACAAAAGGACTAAAATACAACCTGTGCCAATGTTTCTTCTTGCAACTCCTTGATGTTCTTGAGGTTCAGCCTCCCGGCTTATGGATCTGAATAAATGGAAGATTATGTCAAGGCCACCACAAGTGAGAAAATGATGTCCTGCACTGCCCTCTGTGATTTTCTACCAGTTTACTGAGGCACCTTGGTATACGGCCATAGCCTGGCAGAGTGGCTTCATGACTGCCCCCAGCCCACCAATTTAAACATATTGCACCCACCACAAGTTCATGTCGTGCTGAGGCCTCTCCCTTCCAGACGGGTGCATCCAATTGGGGCCCACAAGTTTGGATACCATCTAAACTGGATCTGTGGAATGACCTCAGTCTGCCATGGATCCTTGATGTATACCGTAGCCACTGTCCATGGTAATCTGTAGCATCACCAGTTTTTCTACCACTGGCAGACCTTTGATCCCATGGCAGCTCGCACAATTTTCACTGAGCCTCATCCTACTCCAGCCTTTCCCAGCAGTTCCAGTCAACAAAGCCAGCTGCTCCTCTTGGTGGTGGCTCCTCTGTACATCACCCATTATTTTTCTCCCCAGTAGTTGCTGTTGTGGGGAAGGGGATGTAGTAATGTGACCCGATGTCATTATGGAAAGTGAGTAACTGGTGCAACGTTAGTGTTGACTGCTGTGGTGCCACTACCCGGATGGTGCTTCTTATCAGGAGCATTCTTCAACAAGACAATGCCAAGCTCCAGCACACAAGGTGGCGCAGGACTGGTGCAAACAGTGAAATATATGCTGATTGACATATTTGCCCGGTTTGTGATGTTCGAATTTCAGGTTGTTATTGGTGGAACTCTGATACGGCATGAATTGGACTTGGGTTGTATGGCTTGCTCTAAGATAGCAAGTATGCTCTGGAAGTGTGCTGTAACGTATCTCAAACTGTCTAATAAATCAGATTTAGTCTCCATTAGTTTCATGTGGACTCGCATTTACAGAATTCTCCATCTTTAGTGACATCATTGACAGAACATTAAAACCTAATATTCCCTTCTTCTCTCTCTCTCTCTCTCTGTCTCTCTCTCTCTCTCTCTGTCTTTCTGTCCATCATCACCATCATGCACAGGAAAGTTCTATTCCTTGGACACTGTCCACAGGGCATGTACACAAGAACAGTGAAAGTTGAGACACGTTTTTGAAAGAATATATACTCAGTACACTATATGATGTGTGAACTGTGACATGTCAGCAATGCCAGTTGAGAAGGCCAACACCAACAGAAAAAAAACACAGAGTTGCACCTATCACATATGTTGGACTCATAACTGGGAATCATAAAAATGCGTGAAAAATTAAATATCTGCAGTGCCTATTAACTATAACTTATGTCTCTAAAAACCAACAGTTTGCCAAATATCCTGCAAAAATTTTATGTCTTATCTTGGACAAGCTATAATAATTGTAGACGACAATATCAAGAATACCACAGGTGCATCCAACTCTCACAACCAACTAAATTGATTCTCAGCAAGCAGTGCCTCACCTTCAAGCAGGTAATGACATGTGGAAGCACCAGGATCAATGAGAATGCCAGAAAAAACAACAATGTGGAACTCACATAATACTATGTGCAGAAAGCTGGCTAAAGCCCAAAATTATCACTAGAGAGATTTTTGGATTAAATCTAAGCACATATCAAAGGGATAGACTAATGGAAAATTGAGGTGGCATAGGTATCACAGTAGCCAAGAAACTCAAATCCACTTAGATAAAAAATGAAGCTGAAGGATGGGCACAAACTTATGATTGTGTCTTTCTATTGACTACAAGATTCAGCCTGAAGTGTAATAGAAAATGCTAAAGGAAAGCTCAGCTAGCTATGTGGTAGGTTTGTTCCACAATCATACTAACATCTTTGGAGGAAACTTTAATCATCCAGCAACTGAGTCAGATACTTACAGCTTTGTACATGGTGAATGTGACAAGACATACTGTGAAATACTCATAAATGATTTGTCCGAAAACTTCTTTGAACAGAAAGTTTGGAGGCTCACTTATGACAGAAATATATTAGATCCAGTGGCAGCAAGTAGATCTGACCTAACTGAGGATGTTCACAACGAAACAGGTATCAATGACTATGAGTCAGTTGTAGCAACAATGATCACTAAAGGATAAAGGACAGCAAAAAAAAATATATAGAATGTCTAAATCTTCAGTGTAAAAATTTAAGGAATATATATATATATATATATATATATATATATATATATATACGGTGCCATGCTGGGACAGGTATGGCAAGAATTCAATTACTGTATTGATGTCTGCCAGGTCACTAATGGTTCGAATATCAAATGAAAAGAAACTTTCAGAGTTTCTCTTCAAAATGCAATATGTATGACATCTGCACGATGTTTAGTTGTTGTGCATAAATAATTGAGTGTTCCCAGACTTTATGTACACCCTGTATATAACATGAACAACTTCTCTTGGAGCATGCCTGAAGTTACCGGTACTTCTACATTTGTTGATGACTCTCCATCCACAATAACATATTGCGTTCTCCCTACCAAGAGAACCTGAATATAGCCACAAATTTAATTTGAAATCCAGCATGAATACCCATCCACAATAACATATTGTGTTCTCCCTACCAAGAGAACCTGAATATAGCCACAAATTTAATTTGAAATCTAGCATGAATATATTTGCATTAATAAGAGTCAAGTGCTCTTTAGAAGTTACAGAATATTACCTCTACCTCAACCCCTTGATCCATGGGTTTCAGGAAGTTGTGTGAGAATTGTGCTAGTTAGGTGTCTGTGTATGTGCGGATGGATATGTGTGTGTGTGCAAGTGTAAACCTGTCCTTTTTTCCTTTTTTCCCCCTAAGGTAAGTCTTTCCGCTCCTGGGATTGGAATGACTCCTTACGCTCTCCCTTAAAACCCACATCCTTTCGTCTTTCCCTCTCCTTCCCTCTTTCCAGATGAGGCAACAGTTTGTTGCGAAAGCTTGAATTTTTTGTGTATGTTTGTGTTTGTTTGTGTGTCTATCGACCTGCCAGCACTTTTGTTCGGTAAGTCACATCATCTGTGTTTTTTATATATTATATATATATATATATATATATCAGTTGGTTCTACTGAGAAAATCATCAATGGAGTAGAAAGAGTTGGCCACCATTAAATACTTTAGGCTTCTCTTAAACTGAATTTCATTGGTTGTTAAGCTTTTTATGGCTGCTGGTAAGTTATTGAAAATATGTGTTCCTGAATAATGCACACCTTTTTGTACAAGAGTAACTGACTTTAAATCCTTGTGAAGATTATTCTTATTTCTAGTACTGATTCCATGAATTGAGCTGTTGGTTTGAACAAGTGATATATTTTTAATGAAAAATTTCATTTAGGAATAAATATATTGGGAAGCAGTAGTTAGTATCCCTAGTTCCCTAAACAGGCTTCTGCAGGATGTTCTTGAGTTCACACCACATATAGCTCTTACTGCGTGTTTTTGTGCCTGGAAAACTAGCTTGGCCTGTTGAATTACCCCATAAGATAATCCCATATGACATTATGGAATGAAAGTAAGCATAATATGCCAGCTTTTTCATTTTATATCCCCTATGTCTGACACAATTCACATTGCAAATAGAGATTTGTTAAGATGCTTCAGCAGTTTTGTGGTGTGCTCCTCCCAGTTGAATTTATTATCAAACTGTAATTCCAAGAATTTAACACTGTCCACTTCTTCTATCTGCCTGTCATTGTATGTTAGGCATATACTCATGGGACACCCCTTACAAGTTCTGAACTGCATGTAGCATGTTTTTTCAAAGTTTAATGACAAAGAACTGGCTAGGAACCAGTGATTACTGTCCACAAATATTTTATTAGCTGATCTTTCTAAGACTACATTTGATTTGCTATTTATTGCAATGTTTGTATCATCGGCAAACAAAACAAACTTGGCATCTGGTAATGTTACTGATGAAAGGTCATTGATATACACAAGAAAAAGTGAGGGCCGTAAAATGGAACCTTGTGGGACTCCACATGTAATCAGTTCCCAGTTGGATGATGCCTGATAGCTTAATACATGTCTCTTTCCTAATAACATCCTTTGTTTCCTGCCAGAGATATAAGATTTTAACCATTTTGCAGCATTTCCTGTTACATTATAATATTTTAATTTACTTAAAAGGATATTGTGATTTACACAGTCAAACGCCTTTGACAGATCACAAAATATACCAGTTGCCTGCAAATTTTTGTCTAATGAATTAAGCACATTTTCACTGTAAGTGTAGATAGCCTTCTCAACAGAAATTCGAACTGTGACTTTGACAGTATGTTATTTGAGATAAGATGGTAATAAAGCCAATTGTACATTACTTTTTCTAAAATTTTTGAGAATGCTGGCAAAAGTGAAATTGGACAGAAATTTGATACCGTTTCTTTATCTCCCTTCTTAAACATATTTCAACCATTCAGGAAATGTTCCACTGATAAATGACTGGTTACACAGATAGCTTAATATGTTACTTAACTCAGAATCATGTTCTTTAATTAACTTTGTTGATATTTCATCATACCCACTAGATGATTTTGATTTTAAAGATTTTATGATGGACATTATTTCTGCTGAGGTAGTGAGGGTCAAATTCATATTATGGAAGTTACTTGAAATGTTGGGTCTGAGGTATTCCATAGCAGTATCTACAGAACCTGACAACCCCATCTTTTCAGTAACATATATAAAATGTTTGTTAAAAAGTTCTGCAACACTATACACATATGTCACCAATGTATCATTTACTCTTAATGTTACTTGTCCCTCTTCATGTCTGGTTCTACCAGTCTCCTCCTTCACTATATCCCATATTGTCTTTATTTTGTTATCTGATATGACTACCTTTTCCTTGTAATATATTTGCTTTGATGTTTGTATTACAGTCTTTAATACACTCCTGGAAATGGAAAAAAGAACACATTGACACCGGTGTGTCAGACCCACCATACTTGCTCCGGACACTGCGAGAGGGCTGTACAAGCAATGATCACACGCACGGCACAGCGGATACACCAGGAACCGTGGTGTTGGCCGTCGAATGGCACAAGCAGCGCAGCATTTGTGCACCGCCGCCGTCAGTGTCAGCCAGTTTGCCGTGGCATACGGAGCTCCATCGCAGTCTTTAACACTGGTAGCATGCCGCGACAGCGTGGACGTGAACCGTATGTGCAGTTGACGGACTTTGAGCGAGGGCGTATAGTGGGCATGCGGGAGGCCGGGTGGACGTACCGCCGAATTGCTCAACACGTGGGGTGTGAGGTCTCCACAGTACATCGATGTTGTCGCCAGTGGTCGGCGGAAGGTGCACGTGCCCGTCGACCTGGGACCGGACCGCAGCGACGCACGGATGCACGCCAAGACCGTAGGATCCTACGCAGTGGTGTAGGGGACCGCACCGCCACTTCCCAGCAAATTAGGGACACTGTTGCTCCTGGGGTATCGGCGAGGACCATTCGCAACCGTCTCCATGAAGCTGGGCTACGGTCCCGCACACTGTTAGGCCGTCTTCCGCTCACGCCCCAACATCGTGCAGCCCGCCTCCAGTGGTGTCGCGACAGGCGTGAATGGAGGGACGAATGGAGACGTGTCATCTTCAGCGATGAGAGTCGCTTCTGCCTTGGTGCCAATGATGGTCGTATGCGTGTTTGGCGCCGTGCAGGTGAGCGCCACAATCAGGACTGCATACGACCGAGGCACACAGGGCCAACACCCGGCATCATGGTGTGGGGAGCGATCTCCTACACTGGCCGTAGACCACTGGTGATCGTCGAGGGGACACTGAATAGTGCACGGTACATCCAAACCGTCATCGAAACCATCGTTCTACCATTCCTAGACCGGCAAGGGAACTTGCTGTTCCAACAGGACAATGCACGTCCGCATGCATCCCGTGCCACCCAACGTGCTCTAGAAGGTGTAAGTCAACTACCCTGGCCAGCAAGATCTCCGGATCTGTCCCCCATTGAGCATGTTTGGGACTGGATGAAGCGTCGTCTCACGCGGTCTGCACGTCCAGCACGAACGCTGGTCCAACTGAGGCGCCAGGTGGAAATGGCATAGCAAGCCGTTCCACAGGACTACATCCAGCATCTCTACGATCGTCTCCATGGGAGAATAGCAGCCTGCATTGCTGCGAAAGGTGGATATACACTGTACTAGTGCCGACATTGTGCATGCTCTGTTGCCTGTGTCTATGTGCCTGTGGTTCTGTCAGTGTGATCATGTGATGTATCTGACCCCAGGAATGTGTCAATAAAGTTTCCCCTTCCTGGGACAATGAACTCATGGTGTTCTTATTTCAATGCCAGGAGTGTATTTTGCAGTATTTCTTGTAATGTGCTATAGCATCAACATCAGAACTGTTTCGGATTGGCAGATACAGTTTTCTTTTTGTTTTACAAGATACCCCTATTTCTTGACTAATCCATGTATACTTTGCTCTAACCTTGGTTAGTTTTTGGGGAAGACATTGCAATAAATAACTGAAAGTGTTTCCGGACTTTATGTACACCCTGTATTAATGACCTAAGAGACAATATTAATAGTAAGCTCAGACTTCTGCAGATGATGCAGCTATCTATAATGATAGGCTGCCTGAAATATGGTGCTCAAATATTGTTAGGTCATGATACGGTTTCAAACTAGTGCTAAGATTGACAACTTTTATTCAATTTCCGTAAATGTAAAATTTCACACTTCACAAAATTCAAAAAATGTAATATTCCATGACTAAAATATTAGAAAGTTACTACTGCAGTCAGTCAGTTCATACAAATATCTGGATGTAATAATTTGTTGAGATATTAAATGGAATGATTACACAAACTCACTCATAAGTAAAGTGGGTGGCAGACTTTGGTTCACTGGGACACTAGGAGAATGCAGTAGTCACAGGAGGATTTCATGTATATGTTGAAAAACCTGAACCAGTAGACATTTGAAATAGATGCAAACTACCCCACAAAGGCCCCCTTACAAAGTTTCAAGAAACAGCATTAAGTAAAGAATCTAGAAATTCTAAGCCTCCCAAGTACCACTTCTGGAGAGACACCAATGACGAGAGTAGACTAAGTGTCATGTGCAAAGTGGCATTTAAGCATCATTATTTGCCCAATGTATACATGAATAGACTGGGAAGAAATTCTAATACAAAGTACAATGGTAAGTACCAGCTGCCATGCACTTTACGGTGGTCTTCGAAGAATGGATATGATGTAGATGCTTCTTGACGCAAGTGCAGGTCTTCTAGGACAGCGTAGTAAAGGAGATGATTGAGATTAGTGTGAGATAAGTTAATTAACAGAGACTGAGGTTTAGTTTAAGAGAAGAGTCCAATCTGCATTCAGTTTGCTTGGATCTTGTTAGAAATCTTATCAATCCAATATAGGAAATCCCTTTGAAATGTATTTGTGATGGATCACCATAGTTCAGGATGATAAACAATCACTAATATAAAAACTGCACATGTGAATACATTCTTCATGGAGTTCTTACCTCATCAAATATGTATTCAACTTCAAGCTTTCTACAACTTCCTCGGAAGTCATGATCAAGAAATTTCAGTAGGCCATTAGGTAATTGTTTATGTGTTTGTTTGCTGTGCACATAACAATCAGTTTTCAGACATTGTCATAGATTTTAGTTCATATATATACAAAGGTTTAGTTAACATACATAAGTGCACACATTGATATAAATAGTGAAGGTCAGAAATTATCCTTAGCAAAAATTGCATTGTCACTGTCTTCTCTTTATTTATGAGTAGCTTATTTGCAGTAAGATAAGTTGACAGAAAGTTATAACTGATTTCACTACTGTTTGTAGTAATTTGCATATCACGGCCCCAGCTGACAAAAAATGTGTCATCAGCATAGCTTATAACCTTGCAGTTTTGGGTTTCAATTAAAGCATTTATGTACACAAGAAACAGGAAAAGCCCCAATATACTTCGTTGGGACACACAGCACTGAAGTATCTTATGAGTTGATTGGTTGTTACCAATTGTTTATTTCTTTTATAAGTTAGTTTGGAACAGTGTTTCCTGTCTCTCAAATAGGGGGTAAGTAGCTGTAAGGCTACCCCTCTCATCCCATATGCTACTAATTTCTGCAGTAGAATGGTATGATTCACAGTATCAAAAGCTTTTACTCATATTAGGACATTGCCTGTTACTTTGTCTTCTTCATCTAGCTTCTTTAATATTTAATGTATAAATATTTCTACTGCTATTACAGTAGGTTATTATTCGTTGCATTATGTTATGGTGGCATAGAAAAGCCACAAAATTTCCATACAGTCCCAGAGATCATGTCAATATCTGTCACTGAAGAATATTGGTAGTAATACTGATTTTGTTAGATGGTGGATAATTCAGCTGATTTCTCTGTTGCCCTTTCAGCATCAGGTACCGATTTCTGTGCATCTACCTGCTAGGACTCTGTCATCAAAGAAGCCAATGAGATCAAAATGTGTAACCATCATATTAACCAGAAGAATGGCTTCATCCTTAGTGGTGCATATCAACAGGCACTTGATACTGAAGGGAAACACAGAAATCAGCTGAACTGGCCATCATCTAATGAAATCAGCATTGCTACCATTGTTCTTCAGTCACTGATATTGACATTATCTCTCATAACATATGGAAATTCCGTGAGCTCATGATATCTCCATGACATAATTTGGCCGACTATATAAAGTACCTTAAGCCAACTGAAATCTCCTGATGACGTCATGGAGGAAGTCCTTGAAAGTTCAAGATTGAAAGCACATTGTCAGGTTGCATGTAAATCGTCTACATTACTAATCAAAATATCCACGGGTGTACTGCCGGTCTACAGTGTCCAACGGGCACAATATTTCGGCGATCATACATGTCGCCATCATCAGGTGAACTGACGGACTGAGCTCCTGTGAACGTGCCGGCACGGAGATCCGTACACTATGGCTGCTCAGGTGGAACTGGGTTCGGTCGCGGCGGCGGCGGATTTAAATACCCTCCGCCCGCGGCGCGCTCACTCCACCGTCCGCGCCCCGCGCCACGGTCGCGCGGTGGAACAGATTGCGACGGCGTCTGAGATGACGTCGGTGTGATGGCTCCGTCCGCCGTGGTCGTCACAACTATACATTTGCTCGATTTACTCTTGATTAACCCAATCACTGGTTCCCAAGCCTTGCTAAGATTATAGCCACAGTCACGATTTATGAGGTCGTCATTGGTGCGAATTTCGATGGCCTCTCTAACAACGCTGTCCCAGTATCTCGACGTCTGTACCAGAATCCTCGTGCGTTCATACTCCATAGCGTGATTTTCCGACAAACAATGTTCAGCGACCGCCGACTTGCTCGGATACATCAGTCGAGTGTGCCTCTGGTGTTCACGGCATCGATCCTCGACGGTACGCATCGTCTGACCAATATACGACTTGCCACATTGACACGGAATCTGGTACACGCCGGCCTTCCTCAAACCGAGGTCATCTTTGGCGCTCCCCACCAGTGCACGAGTTTTATTCGGAGGACAAAACACCGTTCCGACCCGGTGTTTCTTCAAAATGCGGGCGATCTTTCCCGAGAGTGCGCCTGTATATGGGATAAACGCAGTGCCTACCTCCTCCCTCGTGATTTCATCCATATCCACAGGTTGTGCTGTAGTGGTTGGGCGGAGAGCACGTTGAATCTGCCACTCTGAGTACCCATTTTTTCGAAATACAGTTCTCAGATGTTCCAATTCCTGGGGTAGACTCTCTGCGTCAGAGATAGTGCGCGCCCTATGTACTAGAGTTTTAAGTACCCCATTCCTCTGTGAAGGGTGGTGGCAGCTGTCTGCGTGCAAATACAGATAAGTGTGCGTTGTCTTCCGATACACCCCATGACCTAGGGTGCCGTCAGGCCTTCTCTTGACCAAGACATCAAGGAAAGGTAGTTTACCCTCCGTTTCAGTCTCCATAGTGAATTTGATGTTGGGGTGTATGGAGTTTAGATGTGTAAGGAAGTCAAGGAGTTTATCCATACCATGTGGCCAGATGACGAAAGTGTCGTCCACGTAACGGAAAAAGCAAGTAGGTTTCCATTCGGATGACGACAGGGCTTCCTCCTCGAAGTTCTCCAGACGCCGTCGCAATCTGTTCCACCGCGCGACCGTGGCGCGGGGTGCGGACGGCGGAGTGAGCGCGCCGCGGGCGGAGGGTATTTAAATCTGCCGCCGCCGCGACCGAACCCAGTTCCACCTGAGCAGCCATAGTGTACGGATCTCCGTGCCGGCACGTTCACAGGAGATCAGTCCGTCAGTTCACCTGATGATGGCGACATGTATGATCGCCGAAATATTGTGCCCGTTGGACACTGTAGACCGGCAGTACACCCGTGGATATTTTGATTATCAAATACGCCGGGAGAAACTCAAGAATCACATCATACACCTTTACGGGGAGGAGATGTATCGCAGCATGAAGAAATTTGAAAAGTTGCGCCACCGTAGATGTCGTTTGCTAAGTACTCTTGCCTTTCTAAAGAGATGTCGTTCCGAGAACGTTGTTCCAAATTTTGCTAAGGTTATGCATCACATCGATTCTGCAGCAGCTAAGAGAATCAAGAAACGAGCCAGCCTCGCATTGGTACGTGAGAGAGTGCATTTCACCCACCGGAGCCTTGAGTTTATCTCACAGGAATTACTCAAACTACATTTGCAACTGGCTAGTAATTTCACTTCTTTTTCCTGGGATTGGATTGATGGTGTCACCTGGGTTGCAGCTGATTCCGCCCATAAGAAGGCAACGGGACGTCAAACAGCTAAGTTCTCACGTCTCCTTGACAAACCATCTCTGCAGGTTCCGGGCAAGACTGTCATCAATTTGAGTGGCATGGTGTTGAGTGATGATGCGGTCTCGGTTTTGCAGAAAGGTCTCAACTTCGCTCCCACCCCCAAGTTCACTCCGGTCGCAGAAATTGTTAGTGCTGTTGAACAGGTTGCAGCTCGACTTCCGCCTGAATCAGCTGAGGAAATACGTCGTGAAACTTGTCGTGCGTTGACGAAATCCAAGCCGATGAAGTCAAATATCACTAGTAAAGAGAGGGCGGCCATTCGTGATCTGAGGGAGCGCTCTGAAATTGTTGTCTTACCGGCTGACAAAGGCAATGCTACAGTTGTTGTCTCCCATAAGGACTACACTGATAAGATGCAGAGCCTGCTAAATGACGATTCCTACCGGAAGATCAGCGTTGACCCTACAAAGAAGGTGGACAACAAGACGAGGTCGCTTCTCAAGGACGCAGAATTACCGGAGGGTGACGCTAAGAAATTGTTACCCCAAGGTCCGGTACCGCCTAGACTATATGGACTCCCGAAGGTTCACAAAGAGGGGGTACCATTACGCCCCATTGTCAGCAACATCAGGGCACCTACATATTTGTTGGCCAAATACCTGACGGGAATATTAAGTCCTTACGTGGGTAAATGCCCTCATCACATCCGTAATTCCGTGGATTTTGTTAAACGCCTTGATAGCTTCACGTTGGGTGAGTCAGATATCATGGTAAGTTTTGACGTCGTTTCCTTGTTCACGAGGGTACCCCTGCGAGAGTCACTAGAATTGATTAGTCAGAAGTTTGACGAGAAGACCACTGAACTTTTTAGGCATGTCTTGACTTCCACGTATTTTCTTTTTAATGGAGAATACTACGAACAGACGGAGGGAGTCGCCATGGGTAGCCCACTCTCACCGGTGGTAGCGAATTTGTACATGGAGAACTTCGAGGAGGAAGCCCTGTCGTCATCCGAATGGAAACCTACTTGCTTTTTCCGTTACGTGGACGACACTTTCGTCACCTGGCCACATGGTATGGATAAACTCCTTGACTTCCTTACACATCTAAACTCCATACACCCCAACATCAAATTCACTATGGAGACTGAAACGGAGGGTAAACTACCTTTCCTTGACGTCTTGGTCAAGAGAAGGCCTGACGGCACCCTAGGTCATGGGGTGTATCGGAAGACAACGCACACTTATCTGTATTTGCACGCAGACAGCTGCCACCACCCTTCACAGAGGAATGGGGTACTTAAAACTCTAGTACATAGGGCGCGCACTATCTCTGATGCAGAGAGTCTACCCCAGGAATTGGAACATCTGAGAACTGTATTTCGAAAAAATGGGTACTCAGAGTGGCAGATTCAACGTGCTCTCCGCCCAACCACTACAGCACAACCTGTGGATATGGATGAAATCACGAGGGAGGAGGTAGGCACTGCGTTTATCCCATATACAGGCGCACTCTCGGGAAAGATTGCCCGCATTTTGAAGAAACACCGGGTCGGAACGGTGTTTTGTCCTCCGAATAAAACTCGTGCACTGGTGGGGAGCGCCAAAGATGACCTCGGTTTGAGGAAGGCCGGCGTGTACCAGATTCCGTGTCAATGTGGCAAGTCGTATATTGGTCAGACGATGCGTACCGTCGAGGATCGATGCCGTGAACACCAGAGGCACACTCGACTGATGTATCCGAGCAAGTCGGCGGTCGCTGAACATTGTTTGTCGGAAAATCACGCTATGGAGTATGAACGCACGAGGATTCTGGTACAGACGTCGAGATACTGGGACAGCGTTGTTAGAGAGGCCATCGAAATTCGCACCAATTACGACCTCATAAATCGTGACTGTGGCTATGATCTTAGCAAGGCTTGGGAACCAGCGATTGGGTTAATCAAGAGTAAATCGAGCAAATGTATAGTTGTGACGACCATGGCGGACGGAGCCATCACACCGACGTCATCTCAGACGCCGTCGCAATCTGTTCCACCGCGCGACCGTGGCGCGGGGCGCGGACGGCGGAGTGAGCGCGCCGCGGGCGGAGGGTATTTAAATCCGCCGCCGCCGCGACCGAACCCAGTTCCACCTGAGCAGCCATAGTGTACGGATCTCCGTGCCGGCACGTTCACAGGAGCTCAGTCCGTCAGTTCACCTGATGATGGCGACATGTATGATCGCCGAAATATTGTGCCCGTTGGACACTGTAGACCGGCAGTACACCCGTGGATATTTTGATTATCAAATACGCCGGGAGAAACTCAAGAATCGCGCCTACATTACTGTTTCATTGGAGTACAGGTTATGAGTACCAAGATCTTTCTTTGAACAACTGTAGAGGGGAGCCTCCAAGGCTGTCAAAGTATTATGGAATAATGCCAAAATTAATTCTGTTGCAAACTCAGAACTCTAAACATTAATAATGTTGCCAAAAAAATTAAAAGATTACATCAAAAGTATATTATGAGCTTTTTATGTTATAATGTGGATTTTTTTTTAACTGCAGAAGTCATAGGACAATACTCAAACATTTATACATTATGGAATCAGATATACAGGGTGTATAAAAAATAATCATCTGATTTGGCACATCTACATTTCTGAAACTAATACACACATACAATGAATTTTGTTTTTTGATTAACGGGACACTAAAAAACCATTTTTCATACCTTTTCATAGGTGTTCAATATGCCCCCCTTGAGTTGCATGGCATATGTCAATGCAGTAATCGAATTGTTCCCACACTGCAGTGAGCATGTCTTGTTACAGCTTCCACAGCAGCTGTTATATGATGTCTCTGTTCATCCGTTGTTGTTGGTAATGGAGGCACATCAACAGAGTCATATAGTCAGTTCTGGTGACCTTGAAGGCCAGTAATGTAAGGGTGAATCATTTGGTCCAGTGCGACCGATCCATCGTTCAGTAATTCTTTGATTAAAAAATTCCTGCACTTCTAGATGCGAGTGTGGCAGTGCCCCATCTTGTTGGTAAATGAAGTCATTCAAATCAGGCTCCAGCTGTGGGAAAAGAAAGTTCTCAAGCATATCAAGGTATGTACTTCCTGTAACAGTGTTCTTGCCAAAGAAAAATAGACCGTACACCTTTTCCCGTGAAACTGCGCAAAACACATTCAATTTTGAAGAGTCCCTTCCTGTTGTACAATGTCATGTGATTGCTCAGTACCCCATATTCTCACATTATGATGGTTCGCCTTTCCATTTAAATTGAATGTTGCCTCATCACTAAATACCAAATGTGGAAGAAAACTATCATCCTCCATCTTGCCACGAACAAAATGAAAGAACTCCACACATTATTGTTTGTCATCTTCACAAAGAGCTTGCAGTAGCTGAATTATGTTTGATTTCATGTATAAACATTGATGCAACACATGCCAGATGGTCATCTGGGGGCATGTTGCTCTGTTGAGCTGTTCGGTGAACGGATTTCTGCAGACTCCTTGTGAAACTATGGCAGATGCATTCGACATCTGTGTCAGATACTTGGGGCAGCCCAGTGATTTGCCTTTACACAAACAACCTGTTTCTCAGAATTGTTCATGTCATCATCTAATGCTCTGTGCTGTTATAGGATCCACACTATACCTAGCATTAAAGTCACACTGAACAGTTATTACTGACCTGCACTGCACAAAACATAGAGCACAAAATGCTTTCCGTTGTCCTGACACCATTTTTACTAGAACTGAGGTGGGTGCACACTGCTGCTACCTAGCAGGAACCATGTAAAACTCAAGAGTTTGCTCTTTCCAACAGTATATTGTTCACACACATATCTCACATGACATAATAGTTATGGTTTTTTTTAAAAATCAGATGATTCTTTTTGATACACCCCGTATATAACCCTTACTTTGTTAAATTATCTTAGCAACAACAAATGAAGAAAAGTGCACAGTAGCTGGAAGTATAATACCACATTCATAACAATAAAGGATTACTAGTGCCTCTCTCAGGGTTGGTATATAAACTGCTAGTTTTGTTAATGTGCATTAATAACCCAATTTTCCTAGATTTCTGGAATTTGTTTGGCACGGTGCCCCATTACAGACTATTAACGAAGATACGAGCATATGAAATAAGTTCTCAAATATGTGAGTGGCTCCAAGACTTCTTAAGTAATAGAACCCAGTATGTTGTCCTCAATGATGAGTGTTTATCAGAGACAAGGGTACCATCAGGAGTGTCCCAAGGAAGTGTGATAGCACCACTGTTGTTCTCTGTATACATAAATGATTTGGTAGACAGGGTGGGTAGCAGCCTGCAGTTGTTTACTAATGATGCTATGGTGTATGGTAAGGTGTCAAAGTTGAGTGACTCTAGGAAGATACAAGACAACTTGGACAAAATTTCTAATTGGTGTGATGAATGGTAGCTAGCTCTAATTGTGGAAAAATGTAAGTTAATGAGGATGAGTAGGAAGAACAAAAATGTAATGTTTGAATACAGCATCTTTAGTGTCCTGCTTGACACATTCAAGTCATTTAAATATTTGGGCATACTGTTACAAAGCAATATGAAATGGGACAAGCATGTGAGTACTGTTGTGGGAAGGCAAAAGGAGATTGCATATAGGACACTAGTGCAACCTGTTCTTAAGTACTGCTTGATTGTTTGGGATCTGTACCAGGTCAGATTGAAGGAAGAAATCAAAGCAATTCAGAGGTAGGCTGCCAGATTTGTTACTAGTAGATTCAAACAATACATAAGTGTTATGGAAATGCTTTGGATATTCAAATGGGCGATGTTCTTTTTAAGAAACACTATTGAGAAAATTTAGAGAACCAGCATTTGAAGCTGACTGCAGAACAATTCTATTGTTGCCAACATACACTGCATCTAAGGACCACAAAGATAATAGATGAGAAATTAGGGCTCATACGGAGGCTCTATTTGCAAGTGGAACTGGAAAGGCAATGACTAGTGGTGGTACAGGTTAACCTCTGCCATGCGCTCTATGGTGGCTTGTGGAGTATCTGTGTAGATGTACTCAATAAGCAAAAATGATAAGTAAATTTTGTTGGTGATGAAAAGAATCCTAATCAAGTTTCCTAATTCTGCACTGCATGAAAAAACCAAGGCAAGGGCAAAACTGGCATACACATCATCTGTTAAAAATAGTTTAGTCCCAGTTCTTCAAAATGCATTTTATGCATTATGAGATTACAAATAATAACATACTAATCCCTTAATTTGCAAGCAATGAAAAAAAAATTATGAAACAGACTGTATAAATTTGGCAGTCATGCAGGTGTCAGATGAGATGGAATAAGCATAATGATCAGACACTCGAGAAACTAAATTCAGCTTGTTTCTCCTAAGAGGTGATATAACACAAGTAAACCTGTTTTTTAGTCTTGGCATATTTATATTCTTTGTTGTCTTGAATAATGTTTTATGGAAATGCTGCAAGAATTGGTAATGTTTATACAATGTAGAAATGATGTATGGCTAATGTTTGTAATGTGAGAGTTAGGATGGATTGTTACACAAACACATGTGATAATTTTTACAAAGCTAACACCCCCTTCCTCTCTGCCCTCTACAATATACAAATGTAAATTAATAAATTGCAGACATAAAAATTAAAAAAAAGGGACTTGTATAAAAATAATTGTCATAAATCACATGAATTTTAGTTTTCATCAAATTTTTCAATTTATGAACCCCAAAAAATGAAACATCTTATGGTCTTGCAGCACTTATTACTTATTACTTATTCTTTATGCTGTGCATGTGAATTTTGCTTCATTAAAGTAGTTTACTCTAATATGGTGGTTAATGTATGTAACCACATAATTTTCACTACCTAATTATACTTACAGTTGCAAATGTTGCATAGGCTAGGCACTTTTCAAATTGAAGGCCATCTTGAAGAGTAGTTTCAAGGGCTGAAAAGAAATAACACTTTGCACACTTGCCTCCATAAAATTATTTTGAAAGTACTAATCATTTTACACAGACTAGGAATGCCGCTTTGGGGAAACGCGAACACAGTGACTTTCTTGTAATTTTTTGATCATATATTTCAGCCTCAGGCCACACAAATGGTACCATTACCTGTTCTGTCACATTACCAAGTCATTATCAAATGATCTGTTTGGAAAGGTAAACAAGGTGGTGGGGGTAGTAAAATAGCAGAAAACTATTACAAATCTAATTAACATCTAGTAAAATAATGGGAAACTGTTATTACAAACCAAATTAACTTGTAAATGCAGCAATACATTCTTGAATACACTATGCAATCATCTAATAATGACATAGGAGTATATTAAAATGATAATGATACTATTTGTATGATGTAAGGCTGGAAAAAAAGTGTTACAACAGATTGCTAGTCTTTTATAGCAATAAACATTTTACTCTCATTAGTGATATGATGAAATAACAGCAATATGAAAAGAATAGATGCTGCTCATTACATATATGAAGCACTGAGTTGCAGACAGGCACATAGAAAAGAAGCTGCTAGATATTATTAGCTACTAATCTAAGGATGATATAATTGTAAACATATTTGTGTTCTGTCCATTCATTTGCAGAACAATTTACTGTACCGAAATACACAGCTTCTGAGAGACAACAGAAACTGATTATCATAAACAGATGTTAATATAGTAACTACAAACTTAATTCATTATACAATTACAATCAGACATATTTAATTAATCAATGAGTAATAATTAACATCAGTGGATTCTTAATATTCCGTTTTGTCTTCTTTTATTTCTTCCTATTGCATTCACTTTTTGAATCTATTGCATACACTGTTCTGAACTTCTGTTGTCACTAAAAGCTTATAAATATATCTCTTGTTGCTCCTGGATCTATTCACAGCAAGAATAATTGTTCAGGTAAAACTAAGTTGTTAATGTTTAACAAAACTTGAATCCTGCTCCTCATGAATTCAGTTCTTTTAGCTCTAGTCTGCCACAGATAATATTTCTGTGGATCTGAATAGAAGTACTAGCACTATTGATATTGCTGAATAAAGCCCATTTTCATGAAGGTATTGCAAGCCAAGAATGAAAACTTCTTGGTAAACTTGTAGCATCAAATTTGGATAGAATCCCGAGCTTTCGGTGAATAGTTCCATCATCATCAGGGACCATGCCTGGTTGTTACAAAACTGACAAGCCTCCCAGTTTTATACCCACAGGATGACACCTGATTGGCTAGGTTACATCAGGATGACATCACGGAGATGGTGGGTACTGAGGTTGGTTGGTTGGTTGGTTTTTGGGGGAAGAGACCAAACAGTGAGGTCTTCGGTCTCATCGGATTAGGGAAGGAAGTCGGCCGTGCCCTTTCAGAGGAACCATCCCGGCATTTGCCTGGAGCGATTTAGGGAAATCACGGAAAACCTAAATCAGGATGGCCGGACGCGGGATTGAACCGTCGTCCTCCCGAATGCGAGTCCAGTGTGCTAACCACTGCGCCAGTGTGTACTGAGGTGGCACTCTCTATGTGCATAGACTAGGTTTGCACTCTCTATCCCACATTGCTTGCAGTGCCATTATTTGCATCAGGTGGTGAACTATGGAAAGTGTTCCTCTGTGCTATTTTTTATCAAATGCTTGCTTCCGTGCATTGCTAAGTGCATAGCTGGTGTCTTTATTGAAGTTTTTATCACACAGCCTCATTTACACAGCTTCTCTAGTCACCAAGTCCCAATAGTTCTCATATGTTCAAACATAATTTTGTGCTTTTTTAACAATCTATGCTCAGGCACCACCGAATTTTCAAAATATTTCCCTTCTGGTGGCACAGATGCTCCATACAGCGGTCAGCAACAGTCTGTATGGATTGCTCCATGAAATTGCTGTCACACTCTCAAGGAATATTATAAGTCCCTGGCACCTTCAGGCTGAGGTTTTCTTTAACATGTTGCAAGATATCCTTAATCTTCTTGTGTGAGTGAAACACCAGTCTGATTATCTACTTAAGACTCTACCTCTCTTACTGACTGTTGCATCACAGAATGAAAACCACATGATATGTTGGTCCTCCTGGGTTTGCTGAATGGTATCGGTCTGTATGGGTCAAGTTTTTATACACAGAATGTCTGTGTCGTCTATCATTTTTTTGTTCAACCAACATCTCTAAAAAAGTCAACTTTCCATCATTCTTGGTATGCGCCATATGTCTTGGAAGCACTCTATTCATGTGGGTGATGAACGGATGCAGTGTCTCCCTGCCCTACTTACTCATAAGGTTGCACATAGCTGGTTTGGTGAATGTGTCAGAAAAATTTACTTTGAAAACTGCACCAAAATTTTAAACAAACTTTTCATGTTAATTGTATCAAAACTCATGCATGTATCATGATATGTTACATATTTCCACAGACAAGACTACTGCCATGGAGGCTCTGGTTCAGGTGCCAATGGTGGGGAACTTTCCTCTCCACCTTGCCTGCTATCCCCCCATTGTTTAACTCACTAGAGACATCACCCAACACTAGAAACATTACCCAAGCCACTCTTCTCCCATATAGATCTAAAAGCAAAATAAGTAATAAATATATTACATAAAAACAGTCTAGTTAATTTTTAATATTTTACTAAAACGAAATATAATCTTCATTTTCACTGATGTATTAATACAGGAAACAGCTATTTGTCTGTACAATATTACACATACCAAATACTATACACAGTTGTTTTTGTCCCTCATCAAACACTTGTTTAATGCAGTTCTCAAGACTTCTGTACTGTTTGTAAATCCCTTCATTTCTGTGTAGATACTACAACCTACAACCCTTGAACCTCATTAATGAATATGATGTATCAAACAAAATTTGTGACTGTATTGGTGATTTATTGGTAGGCAAGAAGTAGCCTGTTATCTTGGATGGAAGATGTAAAGGGACATCCTCCTCTAGTATTACTTTCCCTCAACAGTAGTAGTCAACACCAGAAATATTTTTCAAATTTTGGACAGGTCAATATTATGTCTGCTGTTTTTCTTTAATATTTCATATAATTTTATATGCCATATGTTATATTTCAAGATGAAATTTATGAAAAGGCATTACTTTGTTTTCTTTGTTACAATCGATATGTTCTAGCTCTGAATGTACAGTTAAAAATGTTTCTTTTAGAAACATTTGAAATTACAAGGTATTTGGCACACTTAAAATTTCTTTTATTAATTATGCAATGTAGTACTGTTTATTATGTTTATTTCTGGATTCGTTTATAAAATAATAATCTAAACTAACAGAAATTCATTTGTCAAGAAAAATTGCAAACACTTTGGAGTATTGTTATTACTGCAGAGTGAAGTAATAGTAAGCATGCCACTGATGTGATCACATGTATTTTTGTATTTTGGAGGAACAATGTAATTTCGGCTTTGTTAATGTGAAAATTCAAAATCAGGGTGATATAGTAAAATGTGAGAAAATAAACAAAAATTCTACAAAGACATTCTTCAAAATTATTTAGCTCAATTGAACCATGAGAGCCTAAAATGTGAGAATTTCAGTTTCAAAATCAGACACCTACACATGAAGAACTGAAGCCAACTGTGAGAGAAAAAGATAAGTAAAAAGATTAATGTAAATCTTACTCTCTTGAATCTTCTGAAAAGATTTCACCATTGTGGACAGTAGAAACAAGAAGAAAGGGAGAGGTAGATTACAAAAGTCATAAACAGATGTATAAATAACTTCAAGACTGCCCTTAGGAAGTGTGTTATCACCCTTAATGATAACACTGTATGTTAATGACTTGGCAAACAATATTATTATTATATTGTTGTATGCAAATAAGCCAATTAGGACTACGCAATGTACTCATAGGATGACATTTGCCTTCATTTGGGCCCATATTTCTTTTATTCTCTTCCTGCAGACTTCCTTTCTCTCTACAGATGATGATGTTCCAGTCTTCTTTGTTTTTCTCTTGGTCATCTTGTCATTTGTTAATTTTTTGAACTTAATATTTCAGATCTTGGTAATCTTTTGGTGCAATTCCTAACAATGTCAGATCTGTTTTGATCTCACAAATCCATTTCATTATTTCCTTTTTGGCTTCACTTGCACTGTCAAAGAATTCAGCTGACGGTTATGTAAGCTGAGAACAGTAGGAGTCCCCTAAATGGGTTGGGTGTGAACTACACATCAAATACAGCTAGCCTAGTAGCAGACTGTTTGTGGTGCAGACATGAGACCTTTTTAGATTAGGTGACTCTCCATCCAGCCAGGATAATGACAGCTGCAGGGGACCTGGAAGTGTCAATATAAGATGCAAAGGAACATCCCCTACAGGTGAGAGTATTAAACTTTTAATGATTAACTGCCAAATCATTCGCAATGAAGTTCTAGAGTTTGAGAGATCCTGAAAGGCAGTGAGCCTCACATATTCTAGGTATAGAAGGATGTAGGTTTCAGAAGGATGTAGGTTGCAGTATGTACTGGGAGATGAAGAAGCTTGCACAGGATAGAGTAGCATGGAGAGCTGCATCAAACCAGTCTCAGGACTGAAGACCACAACAACAAACAGAAAGCTTGTTAAAACCTGGAGCTGATAGTGAGATTTTTGGGGAAAATCTAAATGCATATCAAAAGTTAAGGCTAATGGTTAATGAAGGTGGTGTATTTGTTGTATACAAGAAACTCAGATCCACAATGATAGAAACTGAAAATGCATATGAAATTCTCTGAGCTAGGCTGAGAGCAAGGGTGGGAGTGAACTTATAACTAGATCCTTCTATTGACCATTAGACTTACTTCCAAGATTTAATCAGAAGCTTTACGGAAAACGTAAGTACTTAAGCTCCCAAACACTCTGTCACTGGAGGATACTTCAATTATATAACAATCAGTTGGAAAAATTACAGTTTTATAAGTGGTGGGCATGAAAAAGTGTCCTGTGAAACATTACTAATGCACCATTGACAGCAACTTCATTGACCGCTCCCAGCATGCCACTCACAGCTATGTGCTACAGGGAAGACAGGCTGCTATCAGTCAAGCTCACTCTTCCACTGCTTGCTGTCCCCAATGGCGGGTGCCACGTATACACGTCACCAGGAGATACTACATTCACATGGTCTCACTGCCTGCAACTCTGATTGGCTGATGCATCTTTTTAATCAGATGCACTCAGAGCTATGCCCAGATTCATTGAAGTTTCAGACTAATATCAATCTTAGTATGTAAGACTGCACTGAGGGAAGTACATTGATGTAGCATGATGCTACTAAGGATTATTACTTATCAGTGTCTTATCAGATTGTAACAGCATTCTAAATCATTTGTTTCTATCAAGAATATTACACTCATTGTATATAACTCAGTACTATAAAAGGACATACAGATGTATAAAGCAATGTGTAGATCAATTATTAAGTCTAAATGTTGAAAATAAACCTATTAATGTGCTACCATTTTACAGATGTCTGATTGATTTTACTGGCCACCTCTACCACCAACACACCAACTAAATGCCCACTCTAAATGCTACATAGAAAAGGCTATTCCAGAGGCTACGCATGATGGAAATAAAATGGATCTAATCACAAAAAGTTACCTGAATTCTTTGAGGATTTTATCATTGAAATTGGTAACAGTGACCATGAGGAAGTTCTGACAATAATGATTACCATTGTACAAAGGGCAACTAAAGCAAGTATAAGTACTGTATTTATATATTAATAAAACTAAGTAATGAGGCAGTAGAGCTGTTTTTCAATAAGGAACTTGAAACTTTTAGCTCTGGAGTGGAGCATGCAGAAAAACTGTGACTGAGGTTTAGAAGAATAGTTGACCAGGCACTTGAAAAATATGTACCTACTAGAACAGTTCATGCTGGGAGAGGCCACCCAAAGTATACGGTCTCTGTAGAGAAACAGAGAGCATATAGCATAATAGATGTAAAATTAAGCACCAGGCTATAGATAGAGAGATGCTGGAGTGAAACACATTTGGCTGTCAATGACTACCATGGCTGGATTTTATCAGAGGATCTCTCACAAATCCTGAAGCAATTCAGATCATTTCTAAAGGCTGTTAGTGGTACTAAATTTAGTGTCCCTCTACTGATAGACGAGACAGGAGTTGAAACTGAGGGTTGCAAGACAGAAGCAGAAATGCTGCACTCCATTTTCAAATGTTCCTTCACAAAGGAAAATGCAGGAATAGTCCCCCAATTTAATACTTGTGCTTGCAAAGATCAGCAAAAAAGATATTTGTGTCAGTGGTATTGAGAAACGGGTGAAATTATTCAAATTGAAAAAGTACCAGGGTCCAGTGGAAACCTTATCAGAGTCTTTACCAGATTTGTGACAGGGTTAGCTCCTCTTTTAATCATCAAACAAAAAACCATGACTAGTAGACTGAAGAAAGCACAGGTCACCCTCATCAACAAGAGGAGTAGCAGGTGAGATCCACAAACTACTTTCTAATATCCCTGATATCTATTTCTTGTAGAGTTTTAGACCATATTTCAACCTCAAACACAATGAAGAATCTCAAACAGAATGACCTCCTCCATGGCAACCAGCACAGATTCCAAAAACACCAATCATGTGAAACCCAAATCTCACTTTTTTCAGATGTTATCCTGAAAGTCATGTATCAAGGCAATCAGGCAGATGCAGTATTTCTTGATTTCTGAGCAGTTGTCTCAGTACCACATATAAACTTCTTAATGAAGGAATGATCATATAGAATATCAAGTGAAATTAGTGTTTTGATTGAGGATTTGTTCATAGGGAGGATACAGAATGTCAATCTGAATGGAGAGTCATCAAGGATTGTAGAAGTAACTTTAGGTGTGTACCAGAGAAGTATGTTGGAAGCTCTGCTGTTCATGTTTTATATTAATGATCTTGTGGACAATATTAATAGTAATTGCAGACTTTTTGCAGGTGATCCAGTTATCTACAATGAAGTATCTGCCGAGAAAAGATGCACAAGTACTCAATGGGATCTTGATAATATTTAAAAAGTGCAAAGATTGATAAATAGCTTTAAATGTTCAGAAGTGTAAAATTGTGCACTTCACAAAATGAAAGGTCATAGTATCCTATGACTACAACATCAGTGAGTCAGAACTGAAATTAGTCAGTTTCTACAAGTAGTTGAATGTGCCAATTTGTAGGGATATGGCAAAATTGCAGGTAAAGCTAGGTCAGTCTTCACTGCACTGGCAGAACATGAGAGAAATGCAATATGTACACAAAGAAGATTGCTTACAAAACACTCATGCAAGCAGCCCTAAAATATTGCTCAAGTGTATTTGAGCCTGTACCAAACAGGACTAACAAGGGACGTTGATTGTATACAGACCAGGGCAGCACAGATGGTCACAAGATTTTTTCATGGGTGATAGTCATTAAGGTGCTGTAGAAACTAAAGTATCACTTCTGTAGGGATCACGAGACCGGTATTAGATTAATTACAGTGCACACAGAGCTATTTGTAGGGATATGGTACAGTTGTAGGTAAACCTGGGGCAGTCTTCACTGCACTGGTAGAACACAAGAGAAATGCTTCTGTACTGATAACTGGTGCAATGTGAAGTACCCTCTGGCATGCAATTCACTATATTTTTTAGAGTATGTATGTAAATGCCATTTGAGGATATCTCTCACAGTAGGGGCTGAAATGTTTGGCACAGAAACATGCCATGGTCTAATACCCAGAAAACCAATGTCACCAAGGATTTGCAACTTGACACAGGTGTCACATCACAGATTTTTCAGATGCATTTGGCACGCATTTTTTTGTTAGTGATATCCTACACATTCATATGGACCTCCTTACTAATGAGACTGTAAAACTAATAATGAATCTTATTTATTATGCAAGTGATCCATCATGTGAGCAGTCCTTATTTTACACTTATATTTTGACTTGATTATTTGTATAAATTAATCATATAAAAACAGGCCATCATCTTGGCATCTCAGGAATAGTTTCTAAGAGTCTTAAAAAGCTCTAATCTGGCCTTATGTTAATGAATACTTAACTCAGGTAGATGCAAGTTGACTGGAAAAGTACTTAATGTTTTCTCTTTTCTCTAACAACATTAAGATAAGGCTTGATTATATTGGATACTACACTCAATCAATTCCATTGAAGTAATAGCATTATTCCCAGCATTGTGAACACTAACCTGTGTTTACTGCCTCTTTGCACAGAGTCACAATCAGTGGTGAATATGAAGAGATTTTCTCTGCTAATTTGATGGCTTCACTCATTAGCTGGCTAGCAGGGAACACTTTACTCACAAGACCTATAAAAAGGATAATAATAATATGAGAGTGCTATTTGTCTTCACAATGAGAACAAGCAGAGCTGGCATTTCATTTCTGTGAGAATGAAAAAGACAGAAACAATATATGCAACTTGTAGCCAGTGCCTGTTGAATCATAAGCAACACTGAACTGGCATGCAGATTAGATGATAAGATTATAAACTTTCAGTACAGTAGTAATGCAGTGATACAGGCTGTACCTAAGTGCTCAATCTTTGGGGCCTTTCTCTTTCTCATATGTGTTAACCCTTAACTGCCCGAATTTTTCAAAATTGGATATTTAAATTTATTTTCAATTTTTTGTCTTCTTGTGCATCTAAGTAGTGCATATAAGCTATTATTTGACTCTTCTCTGTCTTAGTTTGTCTGTAACATAACATGTCATATGGACACGCTGGGCACTCAGATGCATATTTGAAATATTTTCTGTGATATTGAAATACATTTGAAGATATGTTTTATTAATCAGATTTTTAATACAAGTAAGGCAAAATTTGAACAAAATAATTCTTACAAACCAATTTATAACACTATACACAAAATAATTCACAATCATTTGTTTTACTGACTTTCATGGTACACTTCAAAGCATTCTAGACACAGTCCTACATCACATTTCCCACATTTTGAGCGAACAGCTGATGATTTCTGTTTGCAGTACAAACCTGCACATCTTCTCAGTTTTCTTGATATAGTGCTTTATACCATCATATCTGATATCTTTTGGAACACGCGATTTGTATCCACATATAGGACTGATAGATGGCCTGCCTGCTCCTTTTTCGGGATTCATGTATCTTTTTAGGTAAACTTGTACAATTTCTCTTCTGAATTCAGGTTGAGTAGTCCTAGCTCCTGTTCCTTTCTTCAGCTGCCACGCATTATGTACAGAGTACCACTTCTTGTTTCGAATGTTTATTCTGCACATGGCAATGTTTTCATCCATCCTATCCACTCCTCCCACGTGTTTATTATAGGCTGTGATAATTTGAGGACATTGTACTTGAACTGTCTTCTTCTCCTTTGTGCAATATCTTTTTACAAATGATACAGGTTCAACTCCTTCACAGGTAGAAGCTACAGTAACCACTGAATTGTCCACCCATTTTGTGCCTATAACACCATCATCCTTGCAAAATGAGGATTCAAAATACCCCTTTTCCTTTTCAACTAGCGCTTTCTTTGAGGAAATTGGGCATGATTTGGTAACTCTGTTTTCTCTGATACTGCCTGTTGCTCCACAGCCCTTTTCTCTCAGGTATGACAGAACAGAAAAACCTGTAAATAGGTTGTCAAAAAAAAAGTGGAATGGCAGTAGCCTTACATCCAGTGTCAAATCATCTATCATCTGAACGAGTGGGGCAGTAGCCTTACCAAACTGTGCTTCATATACTGTATTTGGATTGAGAGATTTTCCTTGATAAAAGGAAAAATTTGCCAGATATCCAGACGTAGCGCATAAACACCATGCTTTATATCCAAAGCATATCGGTTTTCCCCTGATAAATTGCTTGCAAGAGTGTCTCTCAAAATATTTTATCATTGATTCATCATAAGACAGATGTTGCTGAGAAACAAACAGCTCATTACGTTTGTCTTTTACTATTTCAATAAAGGGTCTAATTTTCCACATCTTGTCCTTTTCTTCAAAATTGTTATTGTCGTTACAGTGCAGAAATCTAAGAATTTGTTCAAAACGATTTCTCCTCATGGTGTTGCATACAAAATTGTTTCGTATGTCTAAATTGGAATCCCAGTATAACCTCTTATTAGGGAGAGAGTTATAACTACTTAGAATGAGGATCCCCAGAAAACACCTCATTTCTTCACAAGTTATATCAGGATTTGGAAAGTTCTTGAAAAGTGCGTAGTTGTTTGACTCATCAACTAGGAACTGTATCAGATCATCATCAAAGAATAATTCGAAAATTTCCACTGCAGACTTATCAACATACGTGTCAAAGCATGGATCAGGAAAAGACCTCAAATTTGAAATTAGTGCACCATGAACCCAGGTTTTTTGCATAATTCTGTTCCTGGAATCTATATTTCTGAAATCTGTTTCTGTGTGTATGTCTATTAATCTTATTTCAGCTTCAGCCCAGAGTTGTGTAGGATTGAGATTATCTGCTATTCCTCCTTCATCCTCATCACCCGAATCCTCATCCGTGAGGACTGCTGGATCAGGGGGCGTGATGTAAATTCCATCAGCCTGAGGAGCATTTGAATCCTCAAACAGGATGTCTGAAACATCCTGCACAGTCAAACCAGGCTCTAAAGATTCTGTTATGATATGATATGTTCTGTTATGATATGAAAAGAGAAAAAGAAACGAAATCATTTTTGACCCTGCAACTGCCCAGCGTGTCCATATGGACATGGCTGAAATAATCACTTCATAAACAGAAAGTGAATCGATGGATAACAACTTTTCTCAAATGAAAATCTCTATAAACATATTTAGATATACTGCAAACAGTTTCACATGCCAGAATGAAGAAGTTCTTTATGAAACATTACTTACTTTACATCAACATGCTCCATTGCGAACGTCAAAGCACTCCCTGAAATACAGGCTGTCACAATCACAGTGTAAATAGTAACAATGAAGTGTTAACACAATGTACGTAAAATTCAAACCCTCCCTGAAAACAATATGTGACCGCCAACGCTAAAAATAATTGTAAGCCAACAATGAAATAAAAACAAAACTAGTCAACAATTGTGTCCATATGGACACGCTGGGAAGTTATGGGTTTGACATTGTAAAACCTATCAATTCCTATATAATAAGCTATGCTGATGAAGTATCAGTCTTGTTCTATGATGGTGAGTGTAAAGAATTCAAAGCTTTTCCTACTTGTTGTGTAACAGAATTAGCTAAATACTTCAACAATCAAGGCCCCAAGTTGAACACCACCTAATTTCAATTACTGGCATTTAAAATTGGTAGTTCTCACCACATCAATGTAAATAATGTATATAACATCTTGGCTACAGAATCTGGCAGCTGTAAATTTATGGGTGTGTATCTGGATGAAAAATCTGATGTGTATAAACCACATTAAAGCAACAATAGTGGCTTATCTCTCTTTAGCCACTTCACTAAGATAGTTCCAGCCAAACACTACAAACAGTATATTATGGAATGAGTTATCAGTTTCCTAACTGTGGGATTTAATTATGGGGCTGTGTAGTTTTCATTTGTTTTGCATAAAAGAGCAAGAACATTTGTACATGTGACAGATCACAGAGAATGATGTGGTAAAGTATATGTACAGCACAAATGCTTTACAATATATTCTTTATACATGTTTAAATAGTTTACATTTTCTTATGAGCTAACCAACTGAAGTTATCAAGTGCCACTGATGTACATGGCAACCCCAGAACAAAATATAACTACTTTTGGTGAAGAATAAAACTGAAAATGATAAAACCCATACATCATTGGTTTGATTTGGTTTAACAAACTACCAAGAGCTACTAAGATTATAAAAGGGAAATCATTTTAATATAAAACTAAAGTCTTTTTTGACTGATAATGTTAATATACATTTAATGAAATTTAAGATTCTGCTTGTGATGTAAACCAGTAGATATAAAACAAATATAAGAGGTAACAATTAATAAATGTAACATTTTTATAGGTGTAATGATTGTGGGTTCCCACATCAGCTGGTAAAAACAGGATCCTTATAGGATTACTGTCTTGTATGTCTGTGTGTCAATCAGTCTGTCTGTCTGTTGAAAACACTTTTTCTCAGGAATGGGTATACGTATCAGGTTGAAATTTATGTGACATATTGAGATCTACAGTCTCTTGGCAGTGTAAAAAATGGAAACAATTGCAATCAAAAGATGCAGCAATTTATGTCACGTATTCTGACACTCGCTAAATCACTCATCAAAACCTATAGGGACTTCCTACTGACCTAGAATAGGCAAGCAGCAAGGTTTCACAGTAAAACTAAAGAACAAAATCTGAAAATTGGTAATTTGTAATTATATCACACAAAAAAGTTTGTCATTTGTTATCTGACTGACTGACTGTCTCTCTGTCCATCTATCTTTTAGGACCCATTTTTCTCAGGGATGAGTATCAAGTTGAAATTTCTGTCACATACTAAGGTCTGTGGTCCCTTGGCAGAGTAAGTCAATGCAATCGAAAGATATTGCCATTTATGTCACATATTTTGATACTTGCAAACTCACTCATGAAAACGTATAGGGTGCTTCATGTTGACCTAGAATCATGAAATTTGGTAATAAGCAAGGTTTCACAGTTCAGCTAAAGGAAAAACAAATCAGAAAATTGTTAATTTGTAATTACATCATACAAAAACAATATTTTTTTTGTCATTTGTTGTCTGACAGTCTGTCAATCAGTCTGTCCAGACCCCTTTTCCTCAGGAAGGGTAGAGGTAACAAGTCGAAATTTATTACACATACTGAGGTCTATTGTCCATTTGTGGTGTGAAAAAGTTAAACTTTTAAGTCAATGCAATCAATAGATACAGTGTATTTCGATGTTCACAAACTTACTCATTAATACCTGTAGGGTACTTCTTGTTGACCAAGAATCGTGAAATTTGGTAATAAGTAAGGTTTAACAGTACAAGTAAAGGGAAAAAGTCAGAAAATTGTTAATTTGTAGTTATACCACAAGAAAAAATATTTAGTTTATCATTTATTACTCAAATTCAAACTTAAAATTAAAAAATTCTCGAAAGTCTTGGAATTCCTAGACTTGATATTTTACCAGTATCAATGACAATAAGAGATCTTGATTCCTGGGATGGATGAACTGCCTGTATACATAATTAAGTTTGTACAGGACCCTCAGAGTGAGAGTCCTCCTCGTACTTGCCCAATTTTTTGTTTGTCTATCCATTTTTGTGAAAACTAAATTCGAAGATAGATTGTTGTCCTTGTTCATCCATTGTTCATATTACACCCTAGCTTTCTCATTGTAGAGTTACTTACAAGCACTTCACAAATTTTAACCATGCCACTTAATTTCAAACATATGACTATAACTTAAATTTTTAACCATCAAGTATTATAATGTGTCAAGTCTTCTGTTATGATGAGATATCAAGTGATATATTAAAATGCAGAGTAAGCAGCCCTGTATAGCACTAGCACACGAATCAACTAATTAAATCTTTGTCTTCCTTGGTACTTTGCAATACACTGTAACGAGATCAATTCAAAAATGATTACAAGTATGTAACATGTAACACAAAAGTACAACCCATCCCTGTATACTAATTAAAAATGCTTTTCAAAGTATCTCTTATAACATACTGTTTGATTACAATATAGGGTACAGCTTTGTGAGTCATCCATGGATAATCCAGATGATGTTCACGACATATTGTGAGTGGAACTGTATTCAGTCTTTGGAAAAAATTCATTTCTCAAATAAATAGTGTAACATACATGGTGGGAATTTTGAGTGACTAATCAGAAGTTTTTGACTTAATAAAGCACAGCATGTCAAAGAAAAAAGGAGAAAATAATGATTCCAGGCTTGAGTCTTGGTACAGAACAGATTTTCAGTTCGTGAGGAACTTTCAAGACAGTGCACACTATGCTGCAGAGTGAAAAATTCATTCTGGAAATGACACCTAGGTGATGTCTAAAGCCATTCATGGACAATATCTATGTCTACATCTACATACAGCTACATCCACACATATATTCCACAGGTCACTGTACAGTGTGTGGCAGAAGATAACTTGTACCACTACTAGCCATTTTCTTTCCTCACAAATAGAGCAGGGGAGCAAATGACTGTCTATATACTTCACATGAGCTCCAGTTTTTCTTATGTTACCTTATCTTGTTGGTACTCACGCAAAATGTACATTGTGGCAGTAAAATCCTTCTGCAGTCAGCTTCAAATGTTGGTTCTCCAAATTTTCTCAATAGTGTTACTCTAAAAGAATGCTGTCTTTCTTCCAGGGACTCCCATTAGAGCCCCTGCAGCATCTCCATAAAACTTATGTGTTGATCAAACATACTAGCAACAAATTTAGCAGCCTGCCTCTCAACTGCTTCAATGTTTTTGTTTAACCCATCCTGGTGGGGATCACAAACACTTGAGCAGTACTCAAGAATAGATAATACTAGTGTTCTATATGTGGTCTCCTCTACAATCCTTACATGTTCTTTCCATTTCATATCGCTTTGCAGTGTTACGTCTGGCTATTTTATCCATGTGACTGTACCAGGCAGCACAATACTAATACTATATTCAAACATTATGGTATCTTTATCCTACTCATCTGCATTACCTTACATTTTTCCACATTTACAGATAGCAGCCATTCATCTAACCAACTAGAAATTTTATCTAAGTCATCTTGTATCCTCCTACAGCTTGCTGTACCCAATAGTGACCAGAATGATCTTTTGCTATGGTATGATCGTGGTAGCTGTTGTATGCTTCATGGATCAACCATGTTACAGATGCACAAATCTCTGTAACTCTAGCATGTCATCATTCATGCACTCTCTTTTGAACTGAGAGTACCATGGTCTTTGCTTCCTCAGCATTTTTGTTACTAAATCACAGTAGGTCTTCGCATCCTTAATCCACTAACAGGCAAATACTACTCTGGAGGATGATTTAGAATCTTTTCAGGCTTACCCATAATTCCTCTATTTTCATAATATTGGAATTAAATGATGCCCTTTCAATCTCTAAGTGTGATGCTAACAACTTCATATATGCTCATTCTAGCAAAAATACTCTCCTAGCCTCCTTAATTGATTTATTAACTTTAGTGACCATTGTCTGTATGATGACATGATGGTCATTAATCCCTGTCTCTCTACTGGAACTGGTAATAAGGCCATGCCTGTTTGAGCTACAAGGTCTAAAATAATTCCATTGCGTGTGGGATGTCAGACTAGCTGCTCAAGACAGTTTTTTGAAAATGTGTACAAAAGTACTTCACAAGATTGCTTTTATGTATTCCCTGCACAGTGAATTCATAGACATCCCAGTTTATACTCACAAGGGAACCTCCCCATCGCACCCCCCTCAGATTTAGTTATAAGTTGGCACAGTGGATAGGCCTTGAAAAACTGAACACAGATCAATCGAGAAAACAGGAAGAAGTTTTGTCGAACTATGAAAAAAATAAGCAAAATATACAAATTGAGTAGTCGATGTGTAACATAAGCCACATCAAGGACAATGTGATCTGAGGAGCGCCGTGGTCTCGTGATTAGCGTAAGCAACTGCAGTATGAGAGGACCTCGGTTCAAGTCTTCCCTCGAGTAAAAATTTTAACTTTTTTATTTTCTAGAAATTGACGTGTGTCAATTATCAAAGTTCAGGCACTCACACAATCAACTTCGCTCTCAAAAATTCCAGGACATGTTCAGATTTGCTTGGACATATGGAGGATTTGACGGTCTACACACGGAAAAAATTGGAAAACGTTAAAAACATATGTTTTGACAGAGAACAGGGAAAACTGTGTGACTGTGAAACTGTTGCATTCATTTGTTGCAGTTTATGTGACAAACTCTTATGTTTTCATCACTTTTTTGGGAGTTATTACCACATCCACAAGAAAACCTAAATCGGGCAAGGTAGAAGAATCTTTTTACCCATTCGCCAAGTGTACAAGTTAGGTGGGTCGACAACATATTCCTGTCATGTGACACACATGCCGTCACCAGTGTCGTATAGAACATATCAGATGTGTTTTCCTGTGGAGGAATCGGTTGACCTATGACCTTGCAATCAAATGTTTTCGGTTCCCATTGGAGAGGAACGTACTTTCGTCTACTAATCGCACGGTTTTGCGGTGTGGTCACAAAACACAGACACTAAACTTATTACAGTGAACAGAGACGTCAATGAACGAACTGACAGATCATAACTTTGCGAAAATAAATAAAGTAAAATTTTCACCTGAGGGAAGACTTGAACCAAGGACCTCTCGTTCCGCAGTTGTTCACGCTAACCACAGGACCATGGCGCTCCTGAACTGACACTATGCTTGATGTTGCTTATCTTGCACATGGACTACTCAGTTTGTATATTTTACTTATTTTTTCCATAGTTCCACACAAATTCTTCCTGTTTTCTCGATTGATCTGTGTTCAGTTTTTCAAGGCCTGTCCACTGTGCCAACTTATAACTAAATCTGAGGGGGGTGCGATGGGGAGGTTCCCTTGTCAGTAGATTAAAGTCACCTCCAACTAATGTTGCATTATCTGCATACTTCCATGCTACTGAGTGTAAACTTTCTTTCAGTGGTTCTAAAACTGTCACAGCAGAATCAGGTGGCCGGTAAAAACACCCTATAATTAACTTGAGTTCACTTAGATCTGTTACATACTTCCAGATAACTTCATCAACAGACTCAGTTTTGACCGCAATAGACACAATATTTTTATGTCAACAGCAAAGAACATTCCCACTCGTATGGCATCTAATCTCTCTTTCCAATACTGTTCCATGAGCCACTAAATATTTCAGAGCTTTCTACTTCAGCTTTCAACCAGCTCTCTGTCCTGAGAATAATATGTGACAACATTCCTGGAGGACAATAAATTCAGGACTCTGTTATGAATACTTCAACATTTTACTGACAAAATTTTGACAGTTAAAGTGTCCCTACTCTGAATGTGATCTGATTTTGCTATCTGATTGTTGACTAATGAGTGTTCATCAGAGTATCTCAAACTACTGCCTAGCCTGAAAAACCACATGTGCACTGCACAAATATTCTGCTATCTGAGTAACTGCTTTCTTTGTCTAGTGAACCCTTGTCTTATCAACAGAATTCCTACAATTCTCCACCCAATAACATAGATCCATAAATCTGCAGTCAAGATTGTCAAAGAGTTGTGAATCCTTGGTTGAGACCCTCCAATTGGCTCCAAACCAGAGGACCCCAATCAACTCTGGGGACAATGCTGCAAATTTCAAGCTCTGTTTGCACCCAGAGCATGAGGCCAGTAGTCTTCAACACTTACACTAGCCACCCATATGAACTGAAGATGGCCTCAGACACCAAGTGACAGGTATCATTAGTGTCTATGAGAGTGACAACTTGCAGATGACTGAACCTGTATGCTTACTAGCTGCAGGCAAGTCCTCCTACAATCTCAGATGAGACCCATTAAGAGACATACAGAGTGCACAATGGTTTTCCTCATGAGCCTGAGTGCTATTTCCCTAAGGGATTCCATAATGTGCCTGACATTGTAGTTCCTGATAGCTAACAGACTTCTTTCCCCTGTATGCCTGCTTGGATCCAGCTGAAGGAGCTACCACCTGTCCACTCACTGCTGAAGGAGCTACCACCTGTCCACTCACAGAGTGAATGGGCATGGCTAGACACCCAGTCTTCACACTGATTCTCTGCCTCAGGTGACATGTGTTATCATGCAGTGATGGTGGGTCTACCATGCTGAGTACACTGGATGGGGCTGGAAAGTGATGAAATAATAAAGAGGATGTGAATAAGGAAGGGAGTAGAAGCCAGAGTGTCTGAGATAACAGAGGGTGTGCCGAAGGGAAATTATTTACATGTGGAGTTCAGTGAAGCTGATGCTTGAAAAGAGGGATCAAATGACACTGGTAATGGAGAATGTGCTGAAGTAATTAGTGTCATGGTAGGCAGCATTTTCAATAACTTGGTGGCTGAACTAGCCATATTTTGGTAGTGGTACTCATATGAGTAGTTAGGCGATTGTCATAGTCACATAGAATGTTGAACAGCAGCTGTAAAACAGCTGATTAATGATTTGGTTGCATTAATATGTGGCCCTTGCTTTGACAGGATATAAAAATGCCTGTAACAGGACTGCTGTAGGGATTGGTAACTGGTTTATGGGTCACGTCTTTAACCTGGATTATGTTGGTTGGTTGGTTTGTGGGGGTTAAAGGGACCAGACTGCGATGGTCATCGGTCCCCTGGATTATGTATTGTGTACATTGGGTTGGTAACAGAATACCACTTTTGGAGTAAGGACAGGAGTTTGGGTAGGATATCTCTCATGTCAAGGCATGAGAAGAGTAACTTGGAGCCCTACTGAAGTATATAATTGAGTTTCTTTCTAATTTTGATAATACGGATTTATAGAGTAGAAGGTAGAGAGTTTGGTAAATAGTGATGTCAAGCTTGATCAGTTTACACAAAGAAATGACATGAGAGACCTGTTTTTACTGTTGTTGGGCAGGTTAAACTCCATATGTAAAGTATATCCAAAAACAAAGATGATGTGACTTACCAAATGAAAGTGCTGGCAGGTCGACCTGCCAGCACTTTCATTTGGTAAGTCACATCATCTTTGTTTTTGGATATATTTTTCCTACGTGGAATGTTTCCCTCTATTATATCCATATGTAAAGTCTCTGACAAGGTTCTCAGTATATTTGGATAACTCTAGATGTCAAGGTATATGGATGTGGAAAAAACTACAACAACCCCAATGGAGGTACAATTAGTGCTTAGTAGGTCAGGAATGGACAAAGGCTTGTTTGGAGCCAATAGAAAATTGTAGATCAACGTCCAGGATGGTGGTTCATTCTTTCAAGAAGGATGAGGTCAAATGAATTTGAGAGTAGCTCTTGAGGTTCTACAGGAAAAAATAGTAGAGTGTCCTATCCATTGGCTCATATCACAAAATTATCATCACTGAATCTGAACCATACAAAGGGCTTAAAGTGTTGAGTGAACAGAAAGAATTTCTGCAGGTGACTCAAAAAAAGGTTTGCTAAGAGGGTTCCATGAATCTACTGATGGTAGTTCTGTGGATTTTGTTTGTAGATTTCACATTTGGAGGAGATGTTTTTGTGTGAAGGAGGTGTTGAGTATGACTTCAAGAGGATACTGGTTGCAGTGTTTCTACAAAAAGATCTTCACCCTCTGTTGATCAGCACCCAGAGTAACTTCTTGCCTCTCACTGTCAATGCTATAACTAAGTGTTGCAACAGCCTGTTACATTGCTACTGTTGAATACTACCTTTCCTGACATCTACATGCAACCAAACTGACCATATAAAAGAACTAAAAAACACATTCAAAGGAGCTCCTTTCCTCCATTAAACAACTCTTGTCTCTGTAAGCTACAAATAATAAGTTGTAGAATGCAATTTTTACCCATTCTTTCGGCTTCCTCTGCAGTAACTTGATTGCCAGTTAAACACATTTCCATTGCCTTTGATTTTCCAACAGCTCTTGTCAATCTCTGAGTACCACCAGCTCCTGGTATTGTTCCAATTATAATTTCTGGTTGCCCAAAACGTGCTTTGTCTCCAGCATAAATAATATCACACATCATTGCCATTTCACATCCTCCACCTAGCTGCAACATCATCACTTCAGCCTGTTTATATTTTTCTATGTACATATCTTCTATTTTACTTACCAAATAAATATTTAAATCACCTTCCAATCTAAATATAAGTATGCCATTTTTTGCCACTCAATTACATGGTATGACACAAATTATGGAATGTGCATAGGAAATAAGCATGAACATATATAAATTTATATTAGTAAGTGGGTAATTAATGTTAAGTTGCTGATGAGCACAACAAAAGGATTGCTTCACATTAAAATTTTTTGCCAAAGAACTTTGGAAGTAGAAAAAACACACACACACACACACACACACACACACACACACACACACACACACTTAAAATTTCACAAAAATAGAACTCACACACTCATGACTATGATCACTAGCCACTGAGGCAGTCTCTCTTGTTATTCATTTCTGGACTTTCCATTGTTGTGAACAGGTAGGTAGTAAGCTAGTTCATATTCACAACAAATGTTATAATGTGGAAAATCATTTGAATGAGAATTTACAGCTAAAACATATTTATATGTCTACCTACTGGCCGTTTATAGGTTAGTAATTGACTACTTATTTCTATTCAAGAATTCTTCCATCATGTAGTGGGTGTTTTTAACAAAAAACAACTTCAATATACATTTGAAAGCACTTTTTCTGTCTGTCAGACATTTTATTCCCATACACAAATCATCAAAGGATTTTACATCTGTTTATTTCACTCTCTTCTGTGCTAAAATTAAATTCATTGGAGAGAAGTGCAGGTCAGTTTTTGTACTATTACAATATTTACAAATACTCTCAGACTGCAATAGTTTGCTGACAAAGAATGTCATCAATCAACAAATATATTATGAGGCTGTAGTATATATTTCAAATTGTGTAAACAGATGCCTGGAATGTGTAAACACTGCACATCATTGTAATTACTTTCCTTTATGCTATGAATACTTTGTCAATGTGAAGAGTTATTCCATGAACATATCCCATGGGACATCAGTGAATGAGAAATGCTAAATAAGTTAACTTACTGACAATAAGGCTTATATCATCTGAACAAAGGATTAATTCTGATGCAGAGTGAAATAAATTTGTAACGCATTAACAAAGAGCAAGAACAATAACAGGTCATTAATCAAACCTTGCAAAATGCACATTATGTTTTCTCTTCCTGCAGATGTCATGATATCTCTCATTGTATTGTGTGAATATCCTTATGTAACTTTCTGTATCCTGTTTTTTACATAGAAAGTAAATAAGGCATGTCCTGAACCATACATACCATAACAACTCAACTTCTCTAATAAGATATTATGATTGACAGAATCAGATACCTTCAATTAGTTGCAGAAGATTTCAGCAGGTGTTACAATTTAAACAAATTATTAGGTGCCCAGTGAATACTTAAACAGCTGCCCCAGTAGGACAACCCTTGATTGATTGGAATGCCTATACGAATGACTAAGTATCCATTTACACAGGTTGGTTACAACCCTCACGTACATTACTTTCTCAAACATTTTCAAAAAAGATGGAAGGAATGAAATTGGCCAGTAGTTTTGATATCTGTGAAGAGAAGCCTAATAATGGCTTATTTCAATTTGTCTAAGAAAATACCCTGAATTAACAATGTATTAAACTAAGAACATTAACACTAATTTTAGTGCCTTTTTAAAGATATCATCAAGTTCACTTGCGCTTTTATTTTTGAAGGTCATAAAAAATTTTACTTGTTCCAGATAAAAATGACTAAAAAATTATAGTTTCACTAAATCTGTTCTGCATTTTTTTCTGCGTAGTGTTTTCCTTTCACATCTGAACATCTTCAACTGATTTTCTCGACTATTTTCTAAAGGAAATCATTAAAAATACATGAACAATCTACTATAATTCTGTCCTTCTTCTTAATAGAGATCGTGGTGCCTTCATGGGCTACTTTCTCTTTCTCTCTCTCCCTTTTTTAATATTATTTCAAACTGGTTAAATTTTACAGTTTGACCTCCCAATTTTTGACAAAATTTGCACGCATGATTGTTTTGCAATTTTTTTTATATGTCACAGTATATTTTATAATGTTAAAATATTTCTTGTCCTGGATATTGTGTAGATCTCCAGATTACATTATAAAGACACTCTGATATTTCTTTTAAGACCTCCTAGTATTACATTTGTTTATTTTGAAAGTGCTTTTAAAAACTGATAAAAAAAAAGAAAAACAATTAATTTAGTGCCAGCGTTCAGCTAATGAAACTTCACCTCAGCCAATGTTTCGTAATCTTTCCGTAAAATTTTTTGTTATTTTGTCAGTAATCTGTTGTGACTCGCCGATCATTCAAAGCGCCGCCGCGCAATTACGCGCGTCCTCTACGTGCGGCGCTGTCTGCCAGCCATGCAGCAGCTGCGCCACCTAAGCGGCCAGCCGAGCAGCGACCGCTAGACTGGGACTCAGTGCTCATTTGAATGCTAACGTGTACACATGTCTTGCTTGTCAACTTACTCTTTGACTTATATGTGTTGTGTCGTTCTGAAATATGTGTGTTAAACTTGACGTTATAATAATTGGCGATGAGGATGGGATTTTTTCCTTTTCACCGTTGACCCACAGGTTTCCATGGCTACTGTCGAGCAACTATTGCAAAATCTCCTTGAACAGCAAACGCTTCTAACAGCGGCGATTCGCGATTTCGGCACGGCGTCAAATGCGGGGCATTTCTCGTCATTCGCTGTACCTCCTTTTCCTCCTTACGACGAGATGGCGGAAGACTGGTCTGATTATAAAAAACGTCTTCGTCAGCACTTCTTGGCATTTCACGTCACGGACGAACAACCACGTAAGTCTCTGTTCCTTCCTGGATTTCTCCTCAAATGTATCGGTTGTTGTCGCAGTTGGCTCCTTTGAAGGATCCTGCGTCTTTGTCCTTTGCTGAAATGTGCTCACTTCTGTCTGTCTATTTTCAAAAGCAAATGCATGTGGTAGCCTCTCGTGTTGCCTTTTATCATTCTCAAAAACAGCCACATCAATCCTATCGCGCTTGGGCTGCTGAACTTCATGGCCTCAGTCGAAAGTGTCAATTTGTTACTGATGTTCACAAAGAATCCTATGCCAATTCCATGGTACGGGATGCTGTTATCCGGTCGGCGCCTGACAAAGAAGTCCGGCAACGTGCCCTTCAGTTGGCAAATCCGACTCTAGATGAAGTTCTCTCCATTGTGCACTCTTTTGAAATTTCTCGCGCCGCTGGGGCGCAAATAGAGGCATGGGGTGATGTCGGGGAAATACAACCTCTGTGTGCTGTTGACGACGCGTGCGGCACGCCCCCGCTGGCCGACGTGGCCGCAGTGCGCTCCCATGCGCAGCCTTGGCCTAACCGTAAACAACCCGCTAAGAAACTGCAGCAAAACCCCCGGCAACTTCCTTCATGCCCGCGGTGTTTTACGAAACATTCATGTGAGGATTGTCCCCAACGTTGGGCTGTGTGTCACAATTGCAAAAAGAAAGGTCATGTGTCTTCCGTTTGCAAATCCGGCCGCATACATGATGTTCATGAACATGACGCTGATTCTGATTCTGTGTTGTCTGTCAATTGCACTTCTTCCCTTTCAGGGATGTTATTCCTCAAAGTCCAAATTCTTGGTCGAGATGTTCGCATGCAGGTGGATACCAGTTCTGCTGCCACTATAATTAATTCTCAGACATATCTTCAGTTGGGTTCTCCACTCCTGTCACCTGTCACTCGGCAATTACGGACGTACAATAAACAGAAGATTTCTCTCTTGGGACAGTTTCATGCTGAGGTATCTTACAAATCCATCGTTCGCACTGTTCCCATATTTGTGGCCGACCAGAGCAACGCAGAAAATCTTTTTGGTTTCGATGCCTTTCGTGTTTTTGGGTTCTCCATAAATGACTCTGTCAATATTGTCTCTGATGCTATTCCTTATGCTCAACTGGATTCCTTGTCGACATTTTCGTCCCTTTTTTCTCCTGGGTTAGGCCATGAAAACGACTTTGAAGCTCATATCACGCTCAAACCCACTGCTCGGCCAAAGTTTTTTCGGGCTCGGCCCATTCCTGTGGCCCTTCGTGATCGGGTTAAATGGGAGTTGGATCGTCTCACTACTTCAGGGGTCTTGCTTCCTGTCACTTCCAGTGAGTGGTCCTCTCCTGTTGTTGTCGTTGATAAGCCAAATGGTGATATTCGTCTCTGTGGCGACTTCAAAGCCACTGTAAATGCTCAATGCCTCATCGATACTTACCCTATGCCCCGTCCTGAATAACTGTTCACTAAACTTGCTGGAGGCCAGTATTTTTCTAAAATTGACCTGTCAGAAGCTTATCATCAACTTCCTCTCGACGCTGCTTCCCGGCAGTTTCTGGTCCTTAACATGCCTTTCGGCCTCTATCAATACCCACGCTTGCCGTTTGGGGTTGCTAGCGCCCCTGCTCTCTTTCAGCGATTCTTGGAACAATTATTGTTCCCTGTCCCTGGGCGTATCAATTACATGGACGACATTGTTGTCACTGGCTCCACCACTGAAGAACATCTTCAAAATCTCCGCACACTTTTTTGTGTCTTACAGACTGCCGGTCTTAAGTGTAATCTTCAGAAATCACAATTTTTTCAGGTATCTATCACTACTTGGGGTTTCAACTCTCTCGGGATGGTATTCATCCGCTTCAGCAAACTGTCGCTGTGATCTATGCCCTTCCTCGCCCTACATCTGTTAAGGAACTGCAGACCTTCTTGGGGAAAATAGCATACTATCACAAGTTTTCGGTGGCTCAGCCGTTGCATCGCCTGTTGCATAAAAACGTGCCTTTTCACTGGCCCACGTCATGCGATGCGGCTTTCCAGAAATTGAAGACTATGCTGAAACAGGCTCCGTTCCTTGCTACTTATCGACCAGGAGACGTACCCATGCAGGAACCGGATGACCATCCTCTGTCAGAGCAAATCTACTCGCCTCCTCCTCCAATGGACGTCAACACATCGCCCATGTCTCCTGTCATATCAACTGGACTTGCCGCAATGGGCAGATTGGTGCATGGGGCCCCAGCAGATTCGACCCCCACGTCTCCTGTCATCTCGACCCGTTATCATCGGGGACACTTCTGTCCGTACGGGAAGCTTCCTCCTCGAGACTTTACGGTGAGTCAAACAATGCCTATGGACGTTAGCCATCTCCAGGACACCTCCATCAAGACCAGTGCAACAATTTCAAAGGGGGGAAAAGTGTTGTGACTCGCCGATCATTCAAAGCGCCGCTGCGCAATTACGCGCGTCCTCTACGTGCGGCGCTGTCTGCCAGGCATGCAGCAGCTGCGCCACCTAAGCTGCCAGCCGAGCAGCAGCCACTAGACTGGGACTCAGTGCTTATTCGAATGCTAATGTGTACACATGTCTTGCTTGTCAACTTACTCTGTGACTTGTATGTGTTGTGTCATTCTGAAATATATGTGTTAAACTTGACGTTGTAAATAATCACCCTCATTGCTTTCTTTGAGCATTTCTGGACTGAATAAGCAGTTAAGTCAAGAAAATAATGATTAAGTTAAGAGAATCACAAACCCTCAAACTGAGAAGATTTTCCCTGCAACGCTAAAAAGATTTGAACTAGGAGAAGAATTCTCTAGTGTGGCTGAGTACATGAGCAGACAGTGAGCAAAAGTTCACCTTCTGAGTTATAAATTTTATGTACTAAATTAAGAGAGACTAGCATTAGAAATTAGTATTAGAAGATAATTTAAGATTACAACCACTCAACCACAGTATAAGATAATATTATGTCAAAAAATGGTACTTTTTTTTAAACTCTGGTACTGTACGTCATTAGGTAGTGTAAATACTTGAACACTGTGTATATACTATGCAAGCTAAAATACACAGAGGTGACAAAAGTCATGGGATACCTCGCAGTATCATGTTGGACCTCCCTTCACATGTGTAGTGCAGCAACTAAATCTGGTGTGGACACAACAAGTCACTGGAAGTCTCCTGCAAAAATATTGAGCCATACTACTTCTAACTTCCCCCATGAACCATGGACCTTGCCGTTGGTGGGGAGGCTTGCGTGCCTCAGCGATACAGATGGCCGTACCGTAGGTGCAACCACAACGGAGGGGTATCTGTTGAGAGGCCAGACAAACATGTGGTTCCTGAAGAGGAGCAGCAGCCTTTTCAGTAGTTGCAGGGGCAACAGTCTGGATGATTGTCTGATCTGGCCTTGTAACATTAACCAAAACGGCCTTGCTGTGCTGGTACTGCGAACGGCTGAAAGCAAGGGGAAACTACAGCCGTAATTTTTCCCGAGGACATGCAGCTTTACTGTATGATTAAATGATGATGGCGTCCTCTTGGGTAAAATATTCCGGAGGTAAAATAGTCCCCCATTCGGATCTCCGGGCGGGGACTACTCAAGAGGACGTCGTTATCAGGAGAAAGAAAACTGGCATTCTACGGATCGGAGCGTGGAATGTCAGATCCCTTAATCGGGCAGGTAGGTTAGAAAATTTAAAAAGGAAAATGGATAGGTTAAAGTTAGATATAGTGGGAATTAGTGAAGTGCGGTGGCAGGAGGAACAAGACTTTTGGTCAGGTGATTTCAGGGTTATAAATACAAAATCAAATAGGGGTAATGCAGGAGTAGGTTTAATAATGAATAAAAAAATAGGAGTGCGGGTTAGCTACTACAAACAGCATAGTGAACGCATTATTGTGGCCAAGATAGACACAAAGCCCATGCCTACTACAGTAGTACAAGTTTATATGCCAACTAGCTCTGCAGATGATGAAGAAATTGATGAAATGTATGACGAGATAAAAGAAATTATTCAGGTAGTGAAGGGAGACGAAAATTTAATAGTCATGGGTGACTGGAATTCGTCAGTAGGAAAAGGGAGAGAAGGAAACATAGTAGGTGAATATGGATTGGGGGGAAGAAATGAAAGAGGAAGCCGCCTTGTAGAATTTTGCACAGAGCATAACTTAATCATGGCTAAACACTTGGTTCAAGAATCATAAAAGAAGGTTGTATACCTGGAAGAATCCTGGAGATACTAATAGGTATCAGATAGATTATATAATGGTAAGACAGAGATTTAGGAACCAGGTTCTAAATTGCAAGACATTTCCAGGGGCAGATGTGGATTCTGACCACAATCTATTGGTTATGAACTGAAGATTGAAACTGAAGAAACTGCAAAAAGGCGGGAATTTAAGGAGATGGTACCTGGATAAACTGAAAGAACCAGAGGTTGTAGAGAGTTTCAGGGAGAGCATAAGGGAACAATTGACAGGAATGGGGGAAAGAAATACAGTAGAAGAAGAATGGGTAGCTCTGAGGGATGAAGTAGTGAAGGCAGCAGAGGATCAAGTAGGTAAAAAGACGAGGGCTAATAGAAATCCTTGGGTAACAGAAGAAATATTGAATTTAATTGATGAAAGGAGAAAATATAAAAATGCAGTAAATGAAGCAGGCAAAAGGGAATACAAACGTCTCAAAAATGAGATCGACAGAAAGTGCAAAATGGCTAAGCAGGGATGGCTAGAGGACAAATGTAAGGATGTAGAGGCTTGTGGGATAAGATTCTGCGTGAAGAGTTTGACAGAGCACTGAAAGACCTGAGTCGAAACAAGGCCCCAGGAGTAGACAACATTCCATTAGAACTACTGATGGCCTTGGGAGAGCCAGTCATGACAAAACTCTATCATCTGGTGAGCAAGATGTATGAGACAGGCGAAATACCCACAGACTTCAAGAAGAATATAATAATTCCAATACCAAAGAAAGCAGGTGTTGACAGATGTGAAAATTACCGAACTATCAGTTTAATAAGTCACAGCTGCAATATACTAACGCGAATTCTTTACAGACGAATGGAAAAACTGGTAGAAGCGGACCTCGGGGAAGATCAGTTTGGATTCCGTAGAAATGTTGGAACACGTGAGGCAATACTAACCTTACGACTTATCTTAGAAGAAAGATTAAGAAAAGGCAAACCTACATTTCTAGCATTTGTAGACTTAGAGAAAGCTTTTGACAACGTTAACTGGAATACTCTCTTTCAAATTCTGAAGGTGGCAGGGGTAAAATACAGGGAGCGAAAGGCTATTTACAATTTGTACAGAAACCAGATGGCAGTTATAAGAGTTGAGGGGCATGAAAGGGAAGCAGTGGTTGGGAAAGGAGTGAGACAGGGTTGTAGCCTCTCCCCGATGTTATTCAATCTGTATATTGAGCAAGCAGTAAAGGAAACAAAAGAAAAATTTGGAGTAGGTATTAAAATTCATGGAGTAGAAGTAAAAACTTCGAGGTTCGCCGATGACATTGTAATTCTGTCAGAGACAGCAAAGGACTTGGAAGAGCAGTTGAACGGAATGGACAGTGTCTTGAAAGGAGGATATAAGATGAACATCAACAAAAGCAAAACGAGGATAATGGAATGTAGTCAAATTAAATCGGGTGATGCTGAGGGGATTAGATTAGGAAATGAGACACTTAAAGTAGTAAAGGAGTTTTGCTATTTAGGGAGTAAAATAACTGATGATGGTTGAAGTAGAGAGGATATAAAATGTAGACTGGCAATGGCAAGGAAATCGTTTCTGAAGAAGAGAAATTTGTTAACATCGAGTATAGATTTAAGTGTCAGGAAGTCGTTTCTGAAAGTATTTGTATGGAGTGTAGCCATGTATGGAAGTGAAACATGGACGATAACCAGTTTGGACAAGAAGAGAATAGAAGCTTTCGAAATGTGGTGCTACAGAAGAATGCTGAAGATAAGGTGGGTAGATCACGTAACTAATGAGGAGGTATTGAATAGGATTGGGGAGAAGAGAAGTTTGTGGCACAACTTGACTAGAAGAAGAGATCGGTTGGTAGGACATGTTTTGAGGCATCAAGGGATCACAAATTTAGCATTGGAGGGCAGCGTGGAGGGTAAAAATCGTAGAGGGAGACCAAGAGATCAATACACTAAGCAGATTCAGAAGGATGTAGGTTGCAGTAGGTACTGGGAGATGAAGAAGCTTGCACAGGATAGAGTAGCATGGAGAGCTGCATCAAACCAGTCTCAGGACTGAAGACCACAACAACAAACTACTTCTAAAGCCATGCACAATTGTGAGTGTTGCCAGTGCAGGATTTTGTGCATGAACTGACCTCTCGATTATGTCACATAAATGTTTGATGAGATTCATGTTGGGTGATTCACTTTAACTGTCCAGAATATTCTTCAAACCGATCATAAATAACTATGGCCTGGTGACATGGCACATTGTCATCCATAAAAACTGTGTGATTGATTGGCTGCAAATGGTCTCCAAGTAGCTGAACAGATCCAGTCCACTTCATGTAAACGGAGCCCACACCATTATGGAGCCACAACCAGATTGCACAGTGCCTTGTCAACAATATGGGTCCACAGCTTCATGGAGTCTGCACCACGCTTGAACTCTACTGTCAGCTCATGCTGACTGAAATTAAGACTCATGTGACCAGGCTACAATTTTCTAGTTCTAGGGTCCTATCGATGTGGTCACAAGCCCAGGAGATGCACTGCAGGCAATGTTATGATGTTGGCAAAGGCACTCCCATCTATCTTCTGCTGCCATAGTGCATTAATGCCACATTTCACCACCCTGTCCTAATCGACATGTTCATTGCATGTCCCACACCGATTTCTGTGGTTATTTCATGCAGTGTTGCTTTTCTGTTAGCACTGACAAGTCTACACAAATGTCATCATTGTCAGTCATTAAGTGAAAGCCATTGGCCATTGCATTGTCCATGGTGAGAGATAATGCCTGAAATGTGGTATTTTCAGCACACTCTAAACACTGTGGATCTCAGAATATTGAATTCCCTAATGATTTTCAAAATGGAATGTACCATGCATCTAGTGCCAGTTGCCATTCTGCATACAAAGCCTGTTAAGTTTCATTGTATGGCCGTAACCACATTGAAAACCTTGTAAGCAAAATGACTTGTCCGATGTTACAAGTAAATAGCTTTAGAATAGGTAATTTACGGAACCAATCAGAATTACATTCACAAGTTACATAATGTGACTAACTGTGAATCAGGATTTGACATTGCATTTATTACATCATATGCATATATTTGTTTAACTTCTGCTTGGTTTAAGAATATGTTGTTTATCGAGATACCACAATCTGAGAAGCATGAGTGGGGAAATTTATGTTCGATATTGAACTATAAGTGGCTAACCGCATTCCTAAATTACTTTTCCTCTCAGACTGCTTTAAGAAATTTACATAAAATTATCACAACTCAATAATCCATCTTTTTGTTTGACAGACAGCACAATAAGTCTTCAAAATTTTTTCTTATAATTACCCATTTACCCAGTGGGACCTGTGTACAGTGACAACAACAAATATTACATTGTCCAATATCAACTTCCAAGTTCACACTTCTGTATCCTGATCTGTAGGCCTAATCACTTACTTCTTTGCAAATTTATATTCATTTTTATATCTGCCAGATTTAAATGAATATACAGCTAATTTAGAGCACTATTACTTTAATGTTCTCTATCCTTGAGTTTATATCATACTTTGACAGAAAAAAGTCATCAGTTTCTTTCAAACTACTCAGGTCTTCCAAAGAAACCAATTGATTTACTTCCTTACCCTCCCTCTCCATTAACCTCTCTCTATCTCTAATGTGCTGACAAAGCAAGTTTATTTCCTCCTTTTCTCTAGTCTCATATAATGAATGAGAGTCTTTACCAGTTTAATTTCCTACAATATTTTGTCTGAATTGAACTTGTTTCCAATAATCACAGTGATTTTCCTTTGTGTGCTGGTGGTCCCCCATAGGCTTTCAGGTAATATCTGTCACCTTGTCTTTATGCCACCTAATCAGGTGTAGTACAAGTAATCTTGACCAGCACAAGTGTCAGCTCTTTCAGCCATCCCAATGATTCTGCTTAGCTTTTAATTTACTCACTTTACAAGAGTAATTCAGGGCTGATCATGGCACCTCAGGATCCCCACAACAAACTTGTGTTTGGTAGCTGCTTCTAATATGTCCTTGTCACACATAATAGTATACAGTACTTTACATATTTTTTGCCAAGTTGTTTCCAGCTCCGTCAACTATCAAAACCGCGTGAGGTGGTGCAGTGGTTAGCACACTGGACTCGCATTTGGGAGGATGACAATTCAAACCCATATCCGGCCATCCAGATTCAGGTTTTCTGTGATTTCCCTCAATTGCTCCAGGCAAATGCCGGGATGGTTCCTTTAAAAGAGCACATCTGATTTCCTTCCCTATCCTTGACACAATCCGAGCTTGTTCTCCATCTCTATAATGACCTCAATGTCAATGGGACATTAAGCCCAACCTTCCTTCAATCCCTCAACTATCAAAATGTGATCATCTTTGCTAAAATCCTTACACACTTGTCCTACGTTTGCTGTTACCTAGCTAAGATTAGTACTTGGTTTCACAAAGCTTGTTACCTAGAATCCTGAACCTAACTTGTTCTGAACCTACTGGTCTACACACTTCCATTTAGTGTCATCTATCAGCAGAAGTTTTCAGAATGAAATTTTCACTCTGCAGCAGAGTGTGTGCTGATATGAAACTTCCTGGCAGATTAAAACTATGTGCCAGACCGAGACTCGAATTTGAGACCTTGCCTTTCTACTGCTTCATCGAGTACTTGCCCACAAAAGGAAGGTCCCAAATTCTAGTTTCGGTCCACCACACAGTTTTAATTTGCCAGGAAGTTTCAGCAGAAGTTTTCTTTTCTAATTATGTTTTTCTTCCAATTACCTGCAAAGTTGCTGCTGTTCTTCTACTGCAACCTACATTCCTGTACATCCTTATGAAGGTTTTCCTTATGCGAGTCTGGTAACAAGTGACATCTATTAATTAGCTAAGTTTATAATTTTTTAGCAAAATTTTCACCCATTGTCCTTTGCATGTTATCTTTTCCTGGCAGATCCTCTCTTCCTCTTTCTGCCCCTCCCCCCAGTACCTTTAACTACTGTAATTCAGATTCTGTGTTCTAGCTCGGCCTGATGAGAATAAATCTTCTGCTCCTGTTTTGAATGTTTCTGAATCTAGTACAGTACACATTGCATAGAAGTGCCTCACTGAGTATCCCATTCTCTTCTCCACTGTAGTCACACCAATGAAATCACAAGCTACAACTTTTGCACACATTTCCAGTTCAACTAACCTATGGGAACAACCACACTTACTAGAAAAGTAGATTCAGTTAAATAGCACAAGTACATTTAATTAACTATAAAATTCCATAATGATTTATGAACATTTCTCATGCGTAAAATTAAATATAGAAATAGGTTGCATAGCATGAAAATAAATGTGCTCTTTTGAAACTGTTTCACTTCATATGCCCTAACACAGACACATCCACTAATGTAACTACACTTGACTTATGTTTAGATCAACTTGGCATATTTTATTTATTCCATGAACAGAAAATCTGCTACTTTGCATAAATTTTGACATTGATCTTTTATGTCTCAGTTACTGTAAGCCTTACTCTGCTGGACAAAGAAGACTGTATTAACCAAACTGAATTTTAATTGTGTAATGGATGAAGCAGAACACATTAGACTCCCTTTATTTTATTCTCTATTCTTTATTTGTAAATGTTATCAGCACATACTGCAATAAGAGAAACTCCAGGATGTAAACAATAGACAAAAGTCAGGAATGGCTACCACTCCTTCATAGCTGGTTGATGTGTGGTGCATAAATAACTATAATTTCAATTTAGACTTAACTAGCATTTGAGCTACCACTCTTTTCCTAAATATACATGCGCACATGTACACGCGCTCGCTTTTCACACACACACACACACACACACACACACACACACATATATATATATATATATATATATATATATATATATATATATATATATATATATATATATATATATAGAGGGAAACATTCCACGTGGGAAAAATTATATATAAAAACAAAGATGAGGTGACTTACCGAACGAAGGCGCTGGCAGGTCGATAGACACACAAACAAACACAAACATACACACAAAATTCTAGCTTTCGCAACCAATGGTTGCCTCATCAGGAAAGAGGGAAGGAGAGGGAAAGATGAAAGGATGTGGGTTTTAAGGGAGAGGGTAAGGAGTCATTCCAATCCCGGGAGCGGAAAGACTTACCTTAAGGGGAAAAAAGGACAGGTATACACTCGCACACACACACACATATCCATCCACACATACAGACACAAGCAGACATATTTAAAGACCAAATATGTCTGCTTGTGTCTGTATGTGTGGATGGATATGTGTGTGTGTGCGAGTGTATACCTGTCCTTTTTTCCCCTTAAGGTAAATCTTTCCGCTCCCGGGATTGGAATGACTCCTTACCCTCTCCCTTAAAACCCACATCCTTTCATCTTTCCCTCTCCTTCCCTCTTTCCTGATGAGGCAACCGTTGGTTGCGAAAGCTAGAATTTTGTGTGTATGTTTGTGTTTGTTTGTGTGTCTATCGACCTGCCAGCGCCTTCGTTCGGTGAGTCACCTCATCTTTGTTTTTATATATATGTGCCCCCCTGCCCCCCCTCACCCCCCCCCCCCCCCACACACACAACTAAGTTCATCCACCTGTAACCTCAAAGACACTTCACTTTATTAACCATTTTATTTACCTCGCCATCTATTACTGCTAAAATCACTTATTTTTAACGCTATTCTTATTATTGCTTTTTCATTCTTCCTGCTATGGTTTGCAGGCTGACCTACGGGGAAAAAAAAGAGCCCAGGGGTAAGTCTAGTTCCCAGGGGTAAGTCTAGTTTTTTCTAATTTTCTAAAAGGCTTGTAAGTGGGCTATGAAACAATAATCGTGACAAAAGAAGTTCTATCCTGTTATGTAGCATGTCATTTAAGTATAGTAGTATGTGCAGAGCAGAGAACTCACACATTACAAAAGCATGCAGGTTGTAGAGCCTATACTACACAGTACGATTTCATGGAACAAGCCATACTACTGTAGAGTACTATAAATAAATGTAACATAGCTAGATACACAATGTGCAGCAAAGCTCATAAATCAAATTTCCTCAGTTTTTTATTGGCAAATGTATCAATTATGTCATTCAACTTTAATTGATGAACTAAATCCAATTACATTGCAACTACTCCAAAATCTGATAATCTTTTTCGTGTTATTTGGATTGCAGAACATTTTTTTTATTCTTTTCAGTGTACTAAATAGTTGTTCAGCTTTAGATTCAGACAGGTGAAAAATATGCTTAGAGCTACATAGACGTTTGGGAAACTGTTGCATAGCTTTTGCCCAATAATTGTATTTAGGAGCTCAAGCGGTCAGACAATCACTGAATCTAGTACTCTGAATTGTTTTCAAATGATTGATTTAGACTATTACATTGTATAACACTCCACTGTTATAGTAGTAGTAGTAACTTTATTCATTTGTAGATCTCTTTTTACAAGGATATAGGACATGTCAGAGTACATACAAGTTTAGACCAATTTAAAATAAGCTAATTCATACACACATACATTTACAGACTTCTAGTTGGAGGCAATGATGAGATTTACTCCTAGTATACAGTACTTCCTTTACAAATAATTTATTAAATAATGTAATGCCACACTGTTCACTCATATCTCACAATCAGTCACTGCACACACTATACACACATTGTTCCATAACAATTCAATCACTACACACACAAACACACAACACACTGGTGATTCCTGGGCCATTTTCTGTACTGCAACTTCTCATTTGCTATTCTGAAAAGTTGAGCTCAGAAAGAGGAAGAGGTGTTAGTATTGTGCTATCCATAGCTTGGGGGTAAGTGTTTCTAGAAAAGGAAAAAAGAAGGAAAAACATAATGTGAAGGTGTTATGTGGAATGCTGGATTTCTTGTAATCAATATTATTATTTATTTGTATAACATTTTTTTTACCAAACCCTCTGTTTTATCAAAGTATTCCTTCAATGTATAAAATGTGTTGCATAACAGGCACATTTCGGATAATGTTTTTCATAGAATACAGTCACAACAAACTGAAGTTCTCATTCAATTCTTGCACAGCCTTAGAGAAGTGTGGGAGCTTTTCTCTATTATGGTCCAGAACAACATAAAGTATCATTGGCTTGAATCCTTTTTCACAGCATTTAATGCCAGTCTCCATTATACCATCTTAAGTGTCATTAAGGGCAGTCAAATGTCCAGTTTGCTGCTCAAGACCTATATTCTTGTAAAATCTCTTTCAACTTTTCTCAGAAAACTTTTGAATTTTATATCAAGTTGTTAATATTTCACAGTGCAATATCCAACACATTGTTGATTACATAACAAGACTTTGGCAGGGAATTTGATTCATTGATAGTGAAGAAACAATTTACAGGTAGGCAAAGTGACTACAATATGTGGAAAAAGGCAACAAAGGACATCAATATGGCACAAACGAGTGGCAATTATCTGCTTTCATTTGTTACACATGATAGCAGCCAGCTTAATAATACAAAAGGGAGAATGACTCACAAATGAAGGAAGTCACTGTTCAATAATCAAGTGCCTGATGTCAGCCTGTCTCACTGTGTTCTAATATAGATGACGGCACTCTTCTCACCATTAATTGTAATTTTTATAAGTTAAACTCAACTTCCTCACATTCAACACTTTTAAAAAATGAAATGATCGTATGGCATTGTTGACCAGGAGGCCCCATGCAGGGAGGGGGGGGGGGGGGGGGGGCAGTTCGACCGCCGTATTGCAAGTCCTTTTTAGTGGATGCCATTTCGGCAACTTGCAGGTCAATGATGATGAAAAGGATGTTGAAGGACACACAACACCCATTCCCCTGCCAGAAATCAAACCCGGGCCCACTGTGTGGTATGCTGAAACACTACCTCTATGCTACAGAGTTGGACTCAAAATTTAAAGAAAATATATAATAAATATGTTAAATGGGTCCCTTGCATGATGAGTAGGTTTTGCAGCATTTCTGACCCTGGCAGTAGAATCCTGGCTCTCCCCGCCTATCGTGAGGCCTGGCTGCATGTGGGTGCATTTTTAATGCCTTTGTTGTTGTCTGTGGGAATGTGCACATACGTCAAAAAAGAGCAGTAGTTCTAGAGCTGTTTGCGTCTATGTGCCATAATCAATTATTTGTAGTACAGTAGTTGCCTTTCCTCATTTTTATTTATAGATTTTGTTCATTCATATGATTATTTCATGAAACTATTAACCTATGGTTGATCCAAAACTAATTCATTACTGACATATGTTCAACACTGAGGATTCAGTCGTCTAAACCCAACTGTACATAGACTTTATTGTTATGTTGTGGCACACAGGATGTCAGCCTGGTGAACCATCAGGAAGTACAGATTCATTCCTCTCCCTATCCCCAACCCCTCTCCCTATTCTGCCCCCTATTGAGCAGAAATTCAAAAGAGTTATTTTGTAATATCCACACATATGTGAAGGCAATCTATTACTTCAAAATGATCAAAGGAAAACCAGAAAATAATGATAGTGGTGGGCAAAATTTGAACTGTGAACAAATGACAATTACTGGACAGAACGGATGATACTTGTGTTGAAGCTATACTTAGGGTAACAGCATGACAAAAACTGATGAACTACTCACAAAGAAAGGATTTTTATCAAACTGTGTCAGAGAAATATCTTGTTTTTTTTTTTTTTTTTTTTTTTAAAAAAAAAAAAAGGCATGATTTGGTGTACTGTAGTCAGAGCCATGAACGATGGCGGTTCACACAGACTGGGACAAGGGCGGGGAATGCATTGTAGCCGGTTCCAAGTGACAGTTGCAGTACCCACATATGCGTACTTTGTGCTTGATGTAAGTGTGTAACCTGTGAATTATGTCTCTCACTTGCTTGTGTAGAATTTGTCTCTTATTGCCACCATTAGCCATGACAACTTGCAACAAATGGAATACAAATTCACTCAAATAACTCACCACAACCATGTTAAACAGTTGCAATGCATACAACATTCACAGCACAGCACAGCATTCAGAACACTACTGTATGCTCATTGGCTGTTGGAGAATGCATGACATAGATGCGTCCAATGATCCTAAATTCAACTGCCATCGTTTGTGACTCCAACTATAGTATATCATCAGTTAATATGAAAATGTAGTAAATGCAAAATTCAAGACACTGTTGCTGTGAACATAAAACTTATGCTTATGTAAGAGCAACTCAAACTTACTGCATATCCATTTACAGCAGCTATCACAGGTTTACTGCAGTGTGAGATTCGTTTCCATTCACCAAACAAGCTTCCATTCATGACTTCAGAATATGTTTGGTTCAGCATTTCCTTTATGTCAGCACCTATTTGAAAGCTCACAATAGATTTTAGTTAAAAATGCAACATTCACTGAAGATATGATAAGTGTGAAGAGTAAAGAATAGCTAACACCTCTCACAACATGTAATTGAGATTTGTAACTTGAATTTAAGGCAACTGTATTACTTGTTCCTCTGTGTAAGAGATACAGAGATACAATGTCCTCTTAAAATAGATGCTGAGAGAAAACAGTAGAGTACAAAGAAAGGTTAACCCATGGCTACATTTGGCAACTCTGTCTTTCACAAAGAAAAAAAGAAGATGGAAAAATTAGTCTGAAATGTGTTCTTTATGTTTATATTTGTTTGACACCCAGTTTCACTACATCTCCATATTCTAGATATTTGATGTTGATGTTGTTGTTGTGGTTGTGGTAGTGGTGTTCAACTGAAGACTGGTTACCTACAACTCTCAATATTAGCCTATCCTTTGCTAGATTTTTCATCTCAGCATAACTACTGTAATCTACTTCCTCCTGAATCTGTGTACTGTAGTCAAATTTTGGTCTCACACTACAATTTTTACCTCCAAAATTTCCCTCCATTAGCAAATTAACTATTCCTTGATGTTTCAGAATGTGTCCCCTATCAACCAGTCCCTTCTATTAGTCAAGTTGTGCCATACATTTCTGCACTGCACTGCACTGCAATTCAGTAAATTAATGGGCAAAAACATATTTAATATGAAACCAGAGATTCTAAAAATAAGATATGTAGATGGAAGAGGAATCACTGCTGTCAGTTGCAGTGGGACATTAAGCGGAATCAGTGGCATCAAGCAAAAATGTGTACCAGACCGGGATTCGAACTCGGGATCTCCTTGTTACCACACACGTACAGTAACCACTGCACCATCGGAGACACAGCATTCTCACAGCTGCATGGACTATCTCAGTATGCCTCATGGTTGATCCACACTCCCACCAAGCACCACCTATCCATAGTCCCTGTCCATTATACTCACGTTCACTATTCAGAGATTCCCACAGGAGCTCGGACGTCTTTCATGCATTGTCACTGAAGAAAGTGGATCCATTGCCCAGTCAGGCTTATCAATTACATGAATGAGGTGTGTGTTCTTTGAAAGGAACAGATACCACACATTCATAAAATCTGTGGGAGGAAAGCTAGAAGAAAACTGTAGTATTACTATTATTATTAGGAAGCTGTTACTAATATGAGTTGTTCTATGTTTATGGTAAAATTTTACTACATGTTTGATGTGTCTCCTGTACCTGAATCAAATTATTTGTATTATGTATGTTCTGTGGCATACCATATTTCAAAAGCTTTTATTCTCTTCTTGTCAGTACTGTTTACTGTTCATGTTTCAGTTCTGTATAAGGCTGCAAACAAAATAAATACTTTCTGAAAAGACTTCTTAACACTTTAATTTGTATTGGAAATATTTTCCTCTTTCAAAAACACTTTTTGTGTTATTGCCAATTTAAACTTTACTGCTACATCTACAGCTACATATTTACTCCACAAGCTACTGTATGGTCCATGGCAGAAGGTGCATTGTTTAATTATTAGGCATTTACTTTCCTGTGCCACTGACAAATAGAGCAAGGGGGAAAACTGTCTATATGCCTCCATATGAGCCCTAAATCCTCTTATCTTCATAGTCTTTACATGAAATCTATATTGGCAACAGTAGAATCATTCTGCACTCAGATTCCTTCAATCTGACCTGGTGGAGATCCCAGACACTCTGGCAGTATTCAAGGAAACATCACACTTGTGTCCTACACATGGTCTCCATTACAGATGAATCATTTCAGGAGTATTCTCCAAATAAACCATTTGTCTTCCCTACTACAATCCTTATGCACTCTTTCCATTTCATATCACTTTGCAACGTTACCCACAGATATTCAATCGACATGACTGCATCAAGCAGCACACAACTAATGCTGTATTTGAACATTACAGTACTGCTTTTCCTACTCATCTGCATTAACTTACATTCCTGACACTAACTAGAAATTTTGTCTAAATCATCTTATATCCTCTTATGGCCACTCAATGATGACACCTCCTGCCATCTTTAGCTATTTTGTTGCCCAACTAGCAAAACACATCTACTACTTTCAGTGTCTCATTTCCTAATCTAATTCCATCGGCATCATTTAATTTAATCTTATAACATTCCACTTCCCTTGTCTTACTTTTTAAATCACCATATATTTCACTCAACTGATCTCCCAAGTCTTTTGTTATCTTTAAGAAAATTAAATCATACGCAAGCCTCAAAGATTTTTTTCTTCTCCTAGATGTTTAATTTTGCCGTATCCCACTACTAGTGATGATGAGTGTGAGTGCGCCAAGTGTGGGTTGTCATGCGAGTGCACTCAGATCTCCTGCCAACTGTATCAGTGCAGGCTAGCTACTTGACGCTGCCAGTAGGAAGCGTGCACATGGCATGGTTTCTGCTACGCAATTTACTGGTGGCCCACGAGGCTCAGTCTTCAGATATTATGAATAAAGCTCTATTTGTGTGACTTGGATTGGGTTTTACTTGCTTGCTACACAATTGGTGATGAGTTTGGAATGGTTTCTACTTGTGCAATCTTTAAGTGCATTTTCAACAGGTTTATTTATTATGGTTGCCATGCTACTGGTCCTTACTGAACAGGTTACTACAGCTGTGATGACTTTGTCAACTTCCATTAATAGACATGTTATTGCTCCACCCACACACTTTTCCTCATTCACCCATCTTCTATAGTACTTCTTCTTTCTTTTTTTGTGGCCTTTATCCTTGTGTCTTCAAGGGTTTGGTATGTTAATGACTGGATTTGGTAATGTTAATGGTAGAGGGTGGTTGGATGACCTTCTTGTTGCCACCCTTTCCTCCCCTTGGATGGAATTTGTGAGCCCCATCTGTCTGTGTCTAGTGTTATCTCAGCCATGTGAAAGTGTGTAAATGTTTGCAAATCATGTTATTGAGACAGGATGTGGGTACAAGCCTGGCACTCATCTGGAACCCTTACCAGGTAGGACTGATAGAATACATAGAGTAGATCCAACAAAGAGCAGTGGATTTCATCATATGATTGTTTAGTTGGTGCGAGAGCATTACATAGACGGTCAACAACCTCCAGTGGCGGACATTACAAGAGAGGGATTGTGCATCACAAAGAGGGTTACTATTGAAATTTTGAGAAAGCACTTTCTGGGAAGAGTTGAATAACTTATTTCTTCCTCCCACATACATTTCACAAAAAGACCACTACAAGAAAATTTGAGAAATTAGAGCTAATACAGAGACTTACTGACAATAAATCCTCCATACACCATTCACAAGTGGAGCAGTGGTGCACCATCAGGTGCCTTGTGGAGTATGATGCAGATGTAGTTGGAAGTGGGAAACTGCCTAAAAACCATATCCAGATGGGCCTTCAGACTGGCCCTCATCATTAATCTGCCAGCCAGATTCAAACCAGTGCCAGTGCTTCTCCCCAAATCTCAAAGCAACATGCTAATGTGTGTGCTGTCTGGGTGGGTTAACCTTCTATTGTATTTATTTTAGCTATTTCGGTCAGTTGTTGCCTAACACTCCATTTGAAACTCTCAAGAATGAGTGTTTCTTTCAGCCTACGTAGGTTCCATCCCCTTGTTTCGTTACTATTCTGCAATTTTATTGAGTTAGGTTTTGTAGCAGTAACACAATGGACTCATATTTAAGGGGACAGCAATTCAGACCCCTGTCCAGCCATTCAGATTCAGGTTTTCCATGACTTTCTTGAACTACTTCAGGCTACTGCCAAGATGGCTCCTTTGAAAGGGCATGCCTGATTTCTTTTTCCCAGCCTTTCTCAAGCTGAGCTTGTGCTCCAACTGTAAAGACCGTGTCATTCATGAGACATTAAACAGTATCTTCCTTACTTTTTCTGCAATTGCTTCAGCTTTATTCTGCATTTCATAACTTACAGTCATACCCTTATTTTCTCCTGGAAATATTTTGCCTTCTGTAATTTGGTTTCTAAATCTCAGCCTTATCATTATAAAATCAATCAGAAACCTTTCAGTGCCTACAGATCTGATGCACATATACAAATTTTCTTGATGATTAAACTGTGCTCTGTACAAAGTTCAGTCACATGGAGTACCATTTCTTTCTTTCTCCATTCCATGTCCCTGTACTATTTTTCCTTCCCTTCCCTTTCCTAGAGGTTTAAGTCCTCCACCAAAATTAAATTTTCAGAATGATTTTCACTATTTCATCATGTAGTTTTTCATTCTTTTCATCATCTGCAGAGGTAGCAGACATATGAACTTGTGCTACTATGATGGGCCACATCTCTGTCTTTATATTGGCTGTGATAAACTATTCACTATGCTGTTTATAGTACTTTTCCTGAATTTTTATTTTCTTCTTCATTACCAGACCTACTCCTGCAATACCCCAATGTAATTTTTATACTGATAACCTTTACTCACTTGATGCCAGAAATTTTTATAGTGATGATGCAATCTTGAGTAGTCCCTGTATGGAGACTCAAATGAGGATTACTTTTTCTCCAGAGTAGTTTACTCAGGAGGGTACAACCAATATTAAACCATAAAGGAGAGCTGCATGTCTGTGGGACATATAATGGCTGAATTTTCCCACTGTCCTCAGCAATATCATAGTATGAACATAGTATGGCTATGTTGTCTAACACTACAATGCCAAATCAGTCAAGTATCATGACTGCTGCCCCTTCAACTATAGAAAATGCTGTTGGCTCCCTTAAGATATAATGTGGTGATATGGTCACTCTTATATAATCCTTTTGATGCGGTTGCACTTATGATGTGTCTGACAGTATCATTCAGGCACGCAGACCACCCATCACGGCAAAGTACATGGTTCATTAGGGGTCCATATAACTTCATTACTGCTGATATTCTGTTTGCACAGTATCCAAGCTAGAAGTATACACAGACAAATGCTTTTAATGAAAGAACTTGAGATTTTATGTTGTTGGGTAAATATGCAATCAACAAAGGCACTCTTCAAGATGTGATCCTCACCATTTCATGTACAGCACTGAGTTGTCTGGTGCATGTGCATAAATGTTTACTGTGCAGCAAGCAGACATACACCTGACAGGCAACATGTAGGTGCCACAATGAAAGGTGCAGTGCATGCTATGGTTAGCAGAATTAAAATCTGTAACACATGTTTAGCAGCATGCAAGAGGAGAATAGAATGTGGATCCTCCAACGTGTAAATCCATTTATCAGTGGGATGGAACTCTTCAAGAAACAGGAAGTTTGACTTCAAATGTTGCAAAACATACTAAAACACATGTGAATGAAGAGATGATGGGACATGTACATGAAGCATTCAGAAAACCACATAAATCCATTAGACAAGCTAGTAGGGAACTAGCCCCCCCCTCCCCCCCCCCCCATTTTATGGCGCATGACATTGTGCACATTATGTCTCCAATTGCTTGCTCACAAACTCCAACTTTTGCATCATATTAAGCCTGAGGATCACCACAGTTTATATATTTTTGCTGTTGAAATACTGCACTGTATAGAAAACAAAACAACAAATATCTCAATTCAGTGCTGTTCAGTGACAAATCTACCTTCCACATCTGTGGCAAAGTTAATCAACATAACTGTCAAATATATGGAAGTGAGACTCCAAGAGAAGTGACTGAGCATGAAAGGGACACACCAAAAGTTAATGGTGTGACTGGTCCCTTTGTTTTATGAAGCCTACAGTGACAGGGCACACCTATCTCGATCATGTAGGGAAGCTATCCAGTTCCACAGGTGTCTCCCAACATCATTTTTCAGAAGGATGGTGCACCACACCACTACCACGAGGATGTCACTACATTTCTCCATAAGATCTTCCCTGACTGTTGGATTGGAAGGAGGGATCTCATTGGCTGGCTCCCCTCAGTCTCCCAATCTGACTGTGCTGGATTTCAGTGCATGATGGTTTATCAAAGATATTATTTACAGAACAAAGGCTCCAGACATGATGGATTGGAGACAATGAATCTTCACCACCGTAGGGGTCCTAACATCTGTTATGTTTATGGACATGTGGCAAGAAGTGGAGTACCCTTTTCAATATCTATCAAGCTACAAATGGTGCCCCATTGATCTGTACCAACATGCATAAAAATGTTTGAGCTCCTCTGTATCTCACAAAATATTCATGTGAAGGTTTTTGCAGTGTGTCAGTTCAATTAAATCTTCTAAGTCTGTGTCACCAACAAGGAGTCTGTGACTTTTTGGGATAGCATATTGATTACCATAATCATCTCTCAATATGCCAGTGTCTCATAACCCATGTATTCATATACACTCTGTTGGTAGTTGGTATTGAAATACTGTGTCTATCACTCTCAAACAGTTTATTTGTTTAATCACTTCTATGTCAATGTTGGGGCACTTCATACCTGTGGTCCATGACTGACCCAAGAAATATGTAATGCGGCATTCTATCTTATTGATGAATTCTTTTGGAGATATCACCAAGCAATCTTGTCATTGTGTAGTAAAGTTTTGGCAAGTTTTGTACTTAACATCTGATGGCTTTGATCAGTTTACTCAGATGATATCTTGAGAACAATTCATCAGTAAAATTCACTGAGAAAGCCTACTTTCAAATTTATCTCTCATATTGCTTATATTGCAGACTGCCAAGCTTCATTATCTTGATTAACAAGATTTTATGGTACTTTTTTTAGTTGTTTCGTTCACTACACTTTCTCAGAAACCATCTGCTGAACAGATAACTGATGGCCTATCTTAACTGAAAGAATATACCTCTCATAAACTGTGCTCAGCCAGTCTGCATTTTACTTCCTGCCTGAGTACTACGCTGTGTACACTGATCAACCAGAACATTATAACCACCAACCTACCATTGATATAAACCCACCCACACAATAGCAGCATCTCCTGGTGAGGAATGACTGCTTGTCGGACATACACTCGGTGGATGTAGTATCAGTGAGCATACTATCCATGTGTAGAATGGGGAAGCTGCACGATCTGAGTTTGACCGAGGGCAGCTTGTGATGGCCTAGAGGCTCAGCACAAGCATTTCAGAAACCTTGCTGGATGTTTGAGGAGTGCTGTGGTGAAGTGTTTTCAACATGTGGCAACACTGAAGTGAAACAATGTACAGAAGCCATGGGGTTGGGGTGGCCACCTCTCATTACAGATGTTAGACGTCATAGGCTGGCCAGACTGGTAAGACAGGACAGGCAGTGAACTGTGGTGGAACTAACATCACACTTTAATGCTGGGCAGAGTACAAGTGTGTCTGAACACACAATGCACTGACCACTCCTAATGATGGGCCTCTGCAGCTGACAACCTGTGCAAGTGGCAATGTTAACACCACAACATCAGGAACTATGACTGAAAAGGACATGTGATCACAAGCACTGGATGTTGGCGCAGTGACAGAGCTTTGCATAATATGATGAATCCTGATACCTTCTTCATCACTCAGAGACAAGCTGACAGCAGTTTCATTATGCTCTCAGGAAAACTCATGTCGGCATCCATGGGTCCAGCAGAGCTCAAGCAAGGCACCATGACAGCCAAGAAGTGTCATAATCTGGTTGCAGACCACGTACATCCCTTCATGGCATTCTTCAACAAGATAATGTGCCATGTCACAAGGCCAAGAGTGTGATGAATTGGTCTGAGGATTGATGTACTGCCCCCCACCCCCCACCCCAAAAAAAAAAAAATCACAAGATCTGAACCTTATTGAACACATCTGCAATGTGATTGAATGTGGTGTCATAGCTCATTGGCCCCCCTCACCAGAATTTATCTGAATTAGGTGACTTGTGTGTGCAGATGTGGTGTCAACTCATTCCAGTGATCTACCAAGGCTTCATTGCTTCCATGCCATGATGTGCCACCATTACCTGTGCCAAAGGTGGACATACAAGCCATTAGGTAGGTGGTCATAATGTTTTAGCTGACCAGCGTATATTCAGTGAAGTGCTCCAAAACAGACATTGTGCTTGACCAATGACTGATTTCCTACCTTTACAAGAAATGCAATTGATTCCAGGTATACGAATCCTTAGATTATCATTCACATTGCCAAAAACCTTTTTTTCCCAAGTGATTGGAATGTAGACTTGGTTCCATTCTTGGTGACAGCTCTACTGATTCTTGCGAATCTCATACCACCAAAAGCAGGAAAGCCATATTCTTTTCTCTTTCTTTTTATGTATCACTACCTCATAAAGGGAGAAAAAGGGGGTGGTGAGAGGGGAGGGTCAATGCATTCTTAATATCTTCATTACTGAAGTCATTTACAGTAAATGTCTTTTACGGTGATAAGCTCCATGGTTAGGTGCCATTGTTACACACAGTCCTTCCACTGCATACCAGAATTGATTGTTCTGAATACTGATGTCCTGAAATCTGAGAAACACTAAATTTAATCTAGAAGTTTTTGAACGTGGGTTTTGTCACATTCCTTCCAAATACTGGGAATCTTACAACATACAGACACAGTATCAAGTCTCAGTACATTGGTACAGCGCTCTGAATAATAAGCAATATAAGATTTGGCAGGAAGACAAATCTGGACTATCTGGTATTAGTTTATGAGAAAAGCACATTCAGCTATGAAAAGATCTCAGCTATCTATTTCATGTCTGATTCCTGACACACCATGACTGAGGAGCCAATTGAAATACACGTGTCGTCAAATCATATTAATCAGTATAAGAGATTTGGCGTCAGTGTAGCTTGGCAGACTGGCTGGAACCAATAAGACTAGAAGTCAGGAACAACATAAAGCAGCAATTAATGGGTCAGCAGAGGGCAGTGGGTATGAGGAGCCATCCGCATAAACACAGAAGTAGTGACATCATTCAAACTAATACCCATGTTTAGAGTGGCAGTCATGGGATTTAAATGCCCATTTGGCCACACTGGTACTTTTCAAATAGATGCAAGGAGACAATATTCTTCCTCAAAATATCATGGACATCCTGCCAATAGATACTGTTAATAAACCAAGATCTTGTTGCAGCATCAAAAAATGTCCAATGAAATGCCACATAGAAAACTTATTTTTACACCTACAGCACTTCTGTTAAACTAAATTAAGTTTGTTTATTTCAAAAAAATTTTATTTATCTTATTCTATTGCATCAAGTAAGACTATATAAAAGAGAATGAGATCCAAAGTAAGGCAGTATACTGAATAGATAATACCCAAGAACAAGATGTATATCCCAACATTAACATGCTGAAAAAATTGATTCTCATATGGGTTCAATTATATCTTCCAAAAGATACTGAGCACTTAGTCATCAACAATAAATAATTTTCTCAGTTATATATGCATTGCATTCATATTTCAGAGCAATGTACTTCAAAGGTTGAATTTTCATTAATTAAACGCATTTTAGGAAGAAAGACTAACATGAGTAATAATTTCAGTTTAACTGCTGGAACTTCTCTCCAAAGTTACTAGAAAGGAATTGGGCTCAAGGAGAATATCTTGTATTTCACATTTTATTCTTAGAATGGAAAAAAAATTATTTTAATTATATGAACCCATATGCCTGCTGCAAATGGCCAATAAAAACTGTCATAATTTAGTTTCAGGGCAGCTCATATACAACAGAAATTAAATTATGTTTACAATACCACATCTTATCTCATTTTACCTATTGTTGTGGTGGACTATCATATTTTGGTTACAGCTATTTTATCAGTAAAAGGTCTTCATTTATTAGAAGTGTAGCATGAAAATGATGGATTCTGTGAGGTTCAACTACTTTTGTTTCAGGTACCACACTCATTCAGAAGTTTTTATGTGATATGATATAATAAACTTTGGCTATACTTTTTTTTTAAATTTGTAACTGAAGTTTGATCTTTGTGCAGTTATTGACATGTGATGATGCTCTTCATTACCACTTGCCTCAATGGCTAAAACTGCATTTTTGATTGCAGCCAAAAGCAACAACCTGATGTCATTTAAAAACTTTTAATCCCTCAATTTCTCCTTGTCAACATTACAGTTTTTCTTTGCATGTGAAATTCTATAAATTTATTACTATTTCCCCCCACCCCTCTTACCTGCAGGTGATGTGTGCATTGTGGACATGTGAGTCACACTTGTACAACTTGTCTAGAAGATGGCAAGAGCTCAGCAAGAATTAAAGTGTGTTTCAGTATGAACCCAAGATTCTTACAGAAGTCTTGCACGTCATGCAAAGCTACCTTTGTTTTTCTTCCAGATCTTATTGACCATATTTCTATTTGTATAACACTGTGAAGTAAATGTAACTGAATAAGAGTAATCTCTCGTATTGGGGTAGTACTTATTAAAACACTAGCTTAAATTGGAATAAGAATCTACATGTGTTGATTTGTCATTCCTTATTGCTCCATTATTAATATTAAAACTGAAACAAAACCACAATTCTTGTTACAAGGAATGTAAATGATGCAAAATTTCAACCGCAATTGAGATCACCCATCCCAGTGACTCACCTGCGGCAAATGCTTTTTCATTCCCTGTGATAATAATAGCTCCAATTTTATCATCTTTTTCAAATTTGGCAATAGCTGTATCCATTTCCAGTATTAAATCAGTACATAAGGCATTCAGGGCCTTTGGCCTGTTTAATTGGACCAGACCAACATTCTTCTTTTCACCTAAAGTGTTAATTAATATGTACTGGTATGATGTATCTGAAACAAAAATCTGCATCACTAAGAACAGAAATACTCCCCATTTAATTTATTTGTATGTTAATATCATATAACAATTTCTTATCAACACGTTACCAAGGCTTAACAGCACAAAGTCACAGAATTAATAGTGACTTTGTGAACTGGTTGCACCAAAAGGATTCACAGGTTAACAAAGTGCTTAGTACTGAATTACACACTGTAAAATTCTAGAGCTGAAGTGTTATCTCAGCACAACAAGGGAAATATTGATGTAAAAACAGAATTAAAACAATGCTAAAATGTGATCTCCCTAAGTGGAAGCATGACGTGGAAGAAAACATGGCGAATTGCACCATGAGTTATCAGCTGCGCACAATAATGCAAGTGGAAGCCCAGCAGATGCGGCAACAAAAAATCCGCATATGCATTTACCGTCTCCATAGCCAGGTGTGTTGTACAGAGAAACACTATATAACACTAAAAATGAATGAGGGGTATTCATTGTGTGATACGGGAGTGCTTTGATGAACATCTTCTTGCAAGAGAGTTTACTCAAGCATCGTCAATTTCAGACGTACATCCCAGACAAGAAAAGGGGTCAACACCCTGTTGTTTTCATAAAGAGTTTCAGTGGGATACTGCCCAAATCCTGGACAGACACCCAAAGAATACAATTTTTTGCCTCACATGTACAAGGCGAAGGTGCCCTGCAGGCATAAGAAATTATAGAGAAATGTGAAACATGTGAACAATTTGAGAGGGTGTTTTTATCAAAGTACTGGTCTCCATCCAGCAAGAGAGATTAAGAAAAGAAGTGTACTCACCTGAGATTTACAACAGTAAACAAGGTACTCTACACAGGTACTTTGAGAAATGTATTATAAGACAAGATACTGGCATGATCCCATATCAATAAAAGATATTAATCGAATTTTAAAGGCAAAATTACCTTTAAATTTAAGAGAAAAGTTATTGCCTGCTCCGGAAAATGTCATTGAGCAGTTGTTCATGCCTGTTCTTGACTCGATAGACTTGTCACAGGAGGACACAAAGCAGTGAACTCAAGAAAACAGGCAGGCTAATAATAAGGACAATTCATACCACAATAACAGTGGTAACGGGAACCACAACTGAAGCCAAAACAGTAATGGTGTCGATAATGGAAATGGAAATGACCGAAATACACCCCAGCAAGGTTAAAGAAATAACCACGCACAGGGAGGTACCAACCAGTTACTGGAATGACAACCACATGAACAATCATGGTAACAACATAATGCCACAATCATGGCCAACAATGAACAAGCGGATTGGCAATCGAATACTGCACCACAAAGCGGTGGGCAAAAGCATTAGATACAGAATAACAACCCAAAATAAAGCAATCAAAATAACAGTAATAATATGATGAGCTGGCAGGTGATAAACCAACCTGTGAGGCTAATTAAAGAGATTGAAAGTAATCAATGTTCAAATAGCCTCCCAACAAACTAGTTTGGATCACATGAAGCCCTCAAATAATGGTCAGGAATAGTGTAGGGGACAATACGCTAAAACAAATCAATCTGATTCATTATAATAATGGAGTTGTTATATGTAATGAATTGTTCTTTGAGGAAAATTTCTGCAGAGAGGAAAAAATACAGTGTTACTGGCTGCATTTGAAGCTGAAGTATGTAAAGTACCTACAGCAGTAATAATTGACACCAGTACATTGGCAAATGTTATTTCTTATATTTTGCTTAAAAAATGTGTGAGAAGAGTACACCTTGCTTTACCAACCCAGAATTGTAGAATTATTGGTATGATAGACACCAGGTTGAAGAATATAAGTTGGCAGACTCAGTTTGAAATATTAACAGTGGTTGAGAATTTGTCAGCCAACTGTATTATTGGTGTGGGATTTCTGCAAGAGCAGGATGCAAAAATTGACTTCTCGGCAGGCAAATGCTTTTTTACAGTTGATGGAAAAGATACAATTCCAGATTTGCTCAAAACAAAAGCTCTCCACGGCAAATTCTGCCAGTGAGTGAAAATCAAATTTGTAGGAATTGTTGCTCTGCTGACAGGTGATAGTTCAATTGCTCTATCTCATATAACCAAGTGTCCTCATGTTGACAACAACAAACAAGATCTCGAGGCAATATTACCGTGCAAGATTTTAGACTCAGATTACTTAAGTGAGCAGCAAAATATGAGCTATGCAATCTCTTGTATAGATATTTACAAGTCTTTGCAGAAAAACCAGGTATAATAAAAGGATACGTATATCACATGCAAGTTAAGCCTTATGAAATGTGTTACCACACAACCTATTCGATTCCATTGACCAAGAGAGAGGCCTTAAACAAAGAAATCAAGAAATGTTGTAGAAACATCTTTATCTCCATACAGTAGTCCTCTATTAACTGTAGCCAAACCAGGAGGTAGTTTACGCTTAGTGCTGGATGCACGAGCGATCAAAAAGATTATAGTACCTGTCAGAACAAGTCTATAAAACCTAGAACAACAAATATGGAAATTTTATCGTGTACAATATCAATCTTTGATAGATTTACAAAATTCTTCTGGCAGATCTTGCTGTCTGAGGAATCTAAAAAATATATCGCATCCATTTTCAACAGCAGAAGTTGTCAGTTTCGTGTACTATCATTTGGGTTAAATGTGAGTGCTTGCGTGTTTATCACCACTCAAGACATGGCATTAGGTCCCGAGTTACTGGATAAAGTAACAGTATATGCAGATGACCTGCTGACAGCCACTGCAGTGTGCAACAAGCATATTGAGTTACTTGACACAGTACTTCCCAACTTCCAGAATGCGGGTGTCACTGCAAATTTGCAGAAATCCAAGTTTGGAATAGACAAAATAAAATTCTTATCTCATATATATATATATATATATATATATATATATATATATATATATATATATATATATATATAAAAAGAAAGATGATGAGACTTACCAAACAAAAGCGCTGGCAGGTCGATAGACACACAAACAAACACAAATATACACACAAAATTCAAGCTTTCGCAACAAACTGTTGCCTCATCAGGAAAGAGGGAAGGAGAGGGAAAGACGAAAGGATGTGGGTTTTAAGGGAGAGGGTAAGGAGTCATTCCAATCCCGGGAGCGGAAAGACTTACCTTAGGGGGAAAAAAGGACAGGTATACACTCGCACACACACACACACACACACACACACACACACATATCCATCCACACATACAGACACAAGCAGACATATATATATATATATATATATATATATATATATATATATAAAAGAAAGAAGAAGAAGCAGCAGCTATTGGCTTACTTAGAATTAGCTTCTTTCTTTAGTTATTTTGTCCCGAGTCAGTTGCTTAGTAGTGAAGCACTTTTAAGCTTATTTTGCAAAAACACACCTTGGTGTTTGACATGAGAGTGCCAGATTGCATTTGATAAAATCAAACATGCTCTAGTACATGCACAAATTCTGCATCATCCGGATATGAGCAAAGATTTCTGTCTGATGACAGATGCATCATTCTCCAGAACAGGTGCTTGCCCATCCCAGATGGATACTAATAGCAATGCTGACATTAGAATCATAGGTTTTGCGAGCAGGACTCCATCAGAATGTGAGCGATCTTACTCTGTCACCAAAATCAAGGCATTGGCTGTAATATGTTCATAAAGAAATTTAATTCTATGCGTATGGTAAACATGTCATGGTGTTTTGTGATCACAAAGCCTTGAATTGCCTCATGAGCTGTAAGTTGTTGCATCAGCATTTGGTGCGCTGGTTGTTGGCATTTGAAGAATACAACGTAGGGATTTTTCATATTAGCGGAAAGGAAAACTTGGTAGCAAACGCACTATCTTGCCTATCGCAAGAATTGCACGAGTATTCAGAACTTGTTGAACAAACTACTGAATTTAAAGTAATGTTTGTCGAAGAACCTACATACAGGAAGTCATACATGAGCATGTGTCGTAGCATGCAGGGCTTACAGAAGAATGACACAAGATGAAAAACAGGTATTGAAGCAATAGCTCAGGGACCAGTAAATCCTCATTTTACTTTACACAATGGCATTCTATTCTATCGTCGCGATACAGAAAAAGATGAATGGTGTGTATGTATTCCATTGAGATACCAAGAGCCTTTGGTATGGTATACACGCTATTCCTGGGGCCACTGTGGCATAAACAAACGTAATCAGAAACTCAGACATTATCGTTATTTTCCAATAAGAAACGGTAGATATTGAGAAAGTGCATAACTTATCAGTAGCCAAACCCACGAATGTACTATGTCGGATACAATTACAAGCGATATTACCAACTAAGCCACTCTAGACCATGGCGAATGACGTCACAGGACCCCTGCCAAGGTCACGTGGGGGCATAAAGTATGTTGCAGCACTAAGGCTAGGCGCAAATTGAGACGCGTACAGCGCCACGCCGCGCTTCGTACGTGCCTCGCTAGCACCGTCGGAAATTTTAGGCGGGGAGCGGAAAAGTAGCCCGGCCATCTGTTCACATCGGAACGGCGCATATGAGCAGTGGTAGTATTGCCCAAACGATAATTTTTGCCTTACTGTATACAAAATTTTATTGCCTTTGCGTAGTGTTTCGTTTTTCGCTATTTAAACGCTCCAGCTTTCTTCGTTAGTACATTATACTTTTCTGTTATTTATATCTATAAAGTTTTTTTTTTCTTCTGTCAAGAAAAATGCATACTTCAGTAACTGGTCAGCCATTGGCCGTTGGAATTGTATCGTATGCTTTCTCGATGTTTTCAGATCGCAAGACGGGACAGAAGGTAGTGAATAAGGAAGCAAGGTACCGGTATATTATAAAATCATGTGATTAAAGAGCAAGATAGGAAAGTAAGACAAGGTTATCTTCTCGCTGCGTAGTATGCTGGCGTATCTGTACGGTCCGTTACAAAATTTTAGAAAGGGGTAATCTCCACAGGTGTGATCCCTTTGTGCTCCTGGTAAAAAGCGTCCAAGATCTGAAGTATAGAAGTCTCACTGTGATTACTTGGATATGGCTGTAATAATATACTACGACACACTGTACTACATGCATGTGAACATCTCATTTCCACTGCAAGCTAGAAACAGTCGAAAAGCAGTCACAAATAACAATGTTTTGATTGGTTCGCCGTGATGAGAAAAAGCATTTCAATTGTTGCATGCACATTATCAGCATTAATAAACTAATTACACAACAGGCTACACAAATGAAGAAAATAGTCGGTATTATTACGAAAGTAGATAGTGCAGATAGTGGTAACGTAGTATGCCAATAAATAAACTGCAATGCTCATTACAAACAAATAACAATAATGATGCAATCGGAAAGAAACGACTCCTGCGAAAGAGCAAGACCTAGTCTTCTGTATCCAGTAACCAGCTGCAAATCCTGGCATATGTTCCCCTGTTCCTGTCCGCAACTGAGGGTCATGGCATCAACTACTGTCTATCAGCAAAAACCGCCGTTCCGGCAATCCGTCGCAGGATCTATCATTGCATCTACAAATCACTGTATTCGACGTTGCAAAATTGTGAAAAATTCTTAATCGACGTAATTCTGTAAAGACTTGCGATTTTGATTTGCGAGAAAGAACGTTTTTGACAAATTGACATAATGAGGCCTTTAAATAAAAAAACTGTATGATAACAAACGCTTACACGAAAGAATTGTTTAAAAACTGAACATTTTGTGTGATAATCCTGTTTGACCATGTGTTATCATGAACACCTTATGGGCTTCAGAATTTAATGTGTTTTGAAAATGACATGACAAAATGCCTATGGATTTCTGCAATTTTTGCACTGTCTAATAACATTTAAAATATTATTGTACTTTGCTATCGAAATATTCAAATAATTTTCAATGAAGAAATAGACTGAGGACTGTCCATCCCTTGGTATTTTGCCCCGGTTTCGTTCGGACCGCGCCTGAGTAGTTCGACGAGCATTTAAAGTCGGGGTACAAGTTAGAACACAGGCCTCTGTCGAAAACAAGGATAACAGTAAAATGTAAATGCAAATGTGCTCAAATAATTTTTCTGAAATGAAAGAAGAGATATCCAAGTAACATGTAAAACCGTCAACTTATGCCCATGAACTATGAAAACAACAAATGAAGTGGCATTAGTTAAATGTTGATCTCCAACAGTCAAAACAGTGGAATGTCAACATTGTGAAATACGATAGAGCCGTCAATCATTTTAATATTACGAAGTCTGCTAATCAGTTTAATACTAATTTCTGCAAGGAAACGTACTTCAATTAACGGTCAGTAACAAATTTTACTAAAAGATTTGTTCTCCAAGCCAAAACTGTGGGCTGTTGCTACTTTCAGAAGAAACTGCATTAATTTTCGTAAGAATTCTGAATTAAGCTAGTCATTCAATGAGAGGGGCCCCAGTTTCTTTTAATGTTGACGTCATTGTTTATCATTTTAAAGTAAAACAGTTCACAATCCGAAATTGCCTTACATATTAACTGCAAGTAAAGTAATTAATTCTCAATTAATGGGCGGTGACGTTAAAAGTCGTAAGAAGTTTTATTTTTCTCTTCAATCAGTAAACGGATCGAAGTCATTTGTCCGTAATGGCATCGAAATGGAGGATGACACGGAGAAGGCCGAAATACTGAACGTCTTTTTTCCAAAACTGGTTCACTGAGGAAGAGCACACGACAGTCCCTCCTTTAAATCGTAATAAGAACGGCAGATGATAAATGTCGAAATAAGTGACCATGGGCATCTGAAATAGCTCAACAGAGGAAAGGCCACTGGACATGATAGGATACCAATGCGATTCTACGTGAAGTATGCGGAAGAACAATTCTCCTCTTCTAGCAGCCCTGTACTGTAGATTGCTGGAGGAACGAACCGTTGCTAATGACTGGAGAAAAGGGCAGGCCATTCTTGTGAAAAGGTTTCCAACGTGATTACGCTCACACGCCAGGAATTACGGTAATAGTCCCCGAGCTCGAAATGGTAGTTGGAATTAGATGCACGGGACATTCCATTTTGGAAATCGTTAGGGGTTTCTATATTCCGAGATTCACAGTGTCAAATGTGTGCGAGAAATCCAAATTTCATGTATTACCCTCGCCACAGACAACACAGTGGCCGACATCCTTCACTTGATTGCCGAGAGCAGTAGCATTTACGTAGAGTTATCAGTGGTATCAGTCAAGCAACACTGCGTGAAATAACCGCAGAAATCAATGTGGAAAGAACGACGAAAGTATATGTTAGGACAGCGCAGCGAAATTTGCCGTTAATGGACTATTGCAGCAGACGACTGACGCGACTAACTTTGCTAACAGCGTGACACCGCCTGCAGCCCCTCATCGGGCATCGTGATCACGTCATTTGGATCCTAGACGACTGGTAAGTCGTGGTCACGATTGTAGTTGGTAAGAGCTGGTGGTATAGTTAGAATGTGCTGCAGACCCCGTAAAGGCATGGACCCAAGTTGTCCACAAGGCACAGTACTTGCTGGTGGTAGCCCCGTAATGGTGCGGGTTGTGTTAACATGGAATGAACTTGGTCCTCAGGTCCAACTGAGCCAATCATTCACAAGAAACTGTTATGTTCAGCTACGTGGAGATCGTTTGCAGCCATTCATGGCCTTCATGTTCCGAAACAACTATGGAATTTTTATAGATGACAATGTGCCATTACACAAGGCCACAACTGTTCGCAGCTGGTTCAAAGAACATTCTGTACAATTTGAGTGAATGTCTTGGCGTCCCAGATCACTCAATATGAATCCCATCGAACATTTATGGGACATAACCGAGTGGTCAGTTGGTTTCTGCAGAGGGCTTCCAATGTCCATGCAAGCTGAGTTTCTGCATTACGCACGGCAAAAGGAGGTCCAACACAATATTAGGAGGTATCTCATGACTTAATGACTTCTGTCACACTGTCACCTCAGTTTACAGATAACAATGTCTTCAAAATTTCTAAACCACATGTAAATGCTTTGCCCCTACTGATATAAGGCTGCCGGCCTGTGTGGCCGAGCGGTTGTAGGCGCTTCAGTCTGGAACCGCGCGACCGCTACGGTCGCAGGTTCGAATCCTGCCTCGGGCATGGATGTGTGTGATGTCCTTAGGTTAGTTAGGTTTAAGTAGTTCTAAGTTCTAGGGGACTGATGACTTTAGATGTTAAGTCCCATAGTGCTCAGAGCCATTTCAACCATTTTGATATAAGGATTTTGATACAGTTCTGCACTGCCACCTAATCAGTGCTTAATTTCAAAAATTTTATGTGCCGGAGACACCCCTTCCAACATACAACCCCCATCTCCCCCCCCCCAGCCATAACAATATTGGCATACTGTACACACACACACACACACACACACACACACGCGCGCGCGCGCGCGCGCGCGCGCGCAGACACACACACGCACACACACACACAGACAAACATTGCATCACATTGGTCGCCCACTATCGCTTTCACTGGTGCAGCAGTAAATTATGGTTACATTGCGATCTAATACATGTGTAAGCCTCCAGCGCCGACTTCTTCCCCAAATGGTCAAGGACTATCATAATTATCATGTGCAGTGACTGATAAAAACTAAAGCACTCAGAAGAAGAGGAGAAAACGAAATTAAGCTTCACAAGTTGAGAGCATACGTGATGTTATTTCAGTGATTATAAAATCGATACAAATTTAGAAGGAACTTGGCAGTCTGAACCCATTTATGACAATGCACTTTCTCTGGCCTGGATGCATACTTTTATTTGATTGGGAGAGTGTCAAAGAAACTGTTGTATCATCTCCTGGAGTCAAGTTGACCCGAAGCTGTTCTAACTGGGCCTTGATGTCGTGTGTACTGGCACTGGGACGGAGTTGACATCTGAGCTGGTGCCATACATGTCCTATCGGGGACAGATCTGGGAACCCTGCTGGCCACAGGAGTAGCTCAAAATCATGCAGGCAGTTCATAGGGACACAGCACTGTCTAGTTTGATTGCCAGTTGCATTGTCCTGTTGAAAAACGGCACCATGATACTGTAGGATCACAGGTAACACTTGAGGATGCAGGACGTTCTTAACGTATCTTTGTGCCATCAAATTTCCCTCAATCACTACCAATCATGACTTGATGTCGTGCACAGTGGCTCCCCACACCACCCCCTCCAAAATACTGGAAGAATTGGACCTCACCTCAGATCACTGCCATACTAGCTGACGATGATCATCTGGAGCAATGCAGAACTGCAATTCCTCACTGAACACAATGCAACACCATTCATCGACAGTCCATGCTTCCCAGTCACACCACGACTCAAAATACAGCTGTTTGTGTTGTGGTGTTAAATTCCAGCCTGTGCATGTGACGATAATTCACGAGTCTGACTGGTGCTAGTCTCTGACCAATGGTGCAGTATGTCACAGAATGTTGCAGGGAGGTCATGTCTAGTCCTTGAACAGCAGGCGTAGATATGAAGTTGTTATGATCTGTTTGATGCTCAATATGTCTTGTTGTTGTCAGACATTCTCGACTGGAACCTTGACTGTGTGTTGGCTGCCCTAGAGTTCACATGCAGTCCAGCTAGAACTTCTGTCGCACCATATTACATGATTCGACCAGCCTGCCAAATGGAGACCCTCAAGGAGGCACCTTTCAGATTGATGACACAGTCCCACACGGCCACGTGGCATCTCCACGTCCTTCAGTCCTTCACAGTGATCACTGTTTACCAAGCTTGGTGACAACGCTAAACATGAACAACACTAACATGTGTTGTCCATTCTATGAGGGCTGCCCAGAAAGTAATGCCCCACATTTTTTTCTTCAACAATTCTTTATTGAACATAATGAGAATTACACAAATGAAAGAATGGTGTTTTATCTACACATCCTACTTTTCCATATAATCTCCATCCCATTCTACGGCCTTCCTCCAGTGCGAAACAAGGGTGTGTATCCCTTGTCAGTACCAACCCTTGTCCTGGTTGTGGAGGCAGTACTTCACTGTATGAATCACCTCCTCATTGTCGTCAAAATGTCTTCCATGAATGGTATCCTTTAATTGCCTGAACAAGTGGAAGTCTGAGGGGGCTAGGTCAGGGCTGTAGGGTGGATGGAGTAACACTATCCAACCCTGTTTTGCAATGTGTTCAGCAGTCCTCAGACTTGTGTGGGACCGAGCATTATCGTGTTGCAACGAAACATCTCCTGGGTTGCTGTAGCGCCGAAGTCGCCGGAAGTGCATCTTGAGTTTTTGTTAAAGTGTTGACAAATGCCTCTGAATTAATGGTACCAGCTCTTGGCATCACATCATAAGGATCACAGCTTTACAGTCCCAGAACATGGTGACCATGACTTTACTGGCGGAAAGATTTGCTTTGAATTTTTTCTTCTGTGAGGAGTGGGAATGACGCCATTCCACCGAGTGTCGTTTTGTATTGGATTCAAAAAGGTGAACCCAGGTTTCATCACCTGTCAAAACCTGGGACAAGAAGGCCTCCCCCTCAGTTTCAAAATGTTGCAAGAAGTTTTCTGTACGATTTGTGATCCAGGGTTAGACACTGCGGGACTCATTTTGCACACACTTTTGAATATCCAATAGTTCGGATAATTGCATCCACACTTTCTTTGCTGATTGACAAATGCAGCGCCAACTGCCGAGTCGTAATGCGTCTGTCCTCGCGAATGGCAACATCAGCTCGATGTGACATGTCAGGCGTGGTAGCCATGGATGGTCTCCCCGACCGCTACAAATCGTGGAGCTCCGCCGAACCGCTTTGTGATGACCTCGCCCTCCGTGCCCAGCGACTAACTGTACCTCTGCCGACAGCAGATGCTCCATGGACTTTGCACAAGCGTTTGTGAATATTCCCCACAGTTTCTTTCTCTGCAGTAATAAATTCAATGACGGCCGTTGCTTGTACCATACATCACCTACAGACGCAATTTTGAAACTATCCTGCAGCTAAGCTATTTGTCGGAAGTAACGGAAACTTGGCGGGCTCACTCAGGAGACTTCAAATAATACATACGTAATGTTTCGCATTCGTAGCATTGTTTACGACTGAGAAAAAAAAAATTTGATGCCTTATTTTATGGGCAATCCTCAAATCTGTCACAGAGAACTGAAACTAATCACTTTCACACCCGCTGACGGCTTGTACATCTACAAAGCTACATTCACATCCAGCTGTGTCTTCTAGGTCTATGTCTTGTCAAGCAGAGTACATAAGGATCAGAGCAAATCTCCAAGGTCACATTAGCTGACGATATGACGACAACATTAAATTCAGGGCAGGGAAACTATAATACGAAGTGCTGCAAAGTTTGGTGCTCTGCACTCTACTGCTCATCGTCTACATAAATGTTTGACGTGGGACATCCGCGAACTCTTCAAAAACTGTAATGTTTGTTGATGACACAGTTACTGAAAAGAAACCAAACACAGCTATAACAGACACAACTTGGAGAATAGCAGAACAAGTTTACAAACAGTTCACATTCAACAACTTTATCCTTAATCTCGCAAAAACACTTATGACGTAATTCCGAGCAGACGAAATCAGGTACCAGAACTAAAGGTCCATGGGCACACACGGGATGAGTCTCCACATGTGAAGTTCCTGGGTATATGTCTGGTTAGTAAACTGACGTGGCACCAGCACATGAATAACTGGAACAAAAAATTCACTTCTGCCTACTTTGAATTCAGAAATCTCTATCAGTGTGTTACCCACAGACAGGATTGCTAGTGTACTTTTACACATTACTGTGCCACAGCATAATCTTCTGCGAAACGCAGCTAAGGTGAAGAAAGGATTTACTCTACAGAAGCTTTATATACATTTATTGTGTAAGGTAGACAACTAAATATCTTGCAGAAACCCCTTCAGGTATCTAGGAATTCTTACACTTACGTTCACTACCTAATAGTATTTGTAGCCAATAACAAGAGTAAATTTAGAATGTACTCTGCTATTCATAGGCAGAGTACTAGAATTACAATTATCATATAGACTGCGCATCCCTCTCTAGGATTGGGAATAGAGTGTTACAGGTCCGGATCTAGACGGGGGAGGGGGGGGGGGGGGAGGGGCAAACTGTGTTATCTGCCTCGGGCGCGAATTATTGTTGAAGAAAAAACCTTTTTTTCAAAAATCATATAGCATTCATCGCAGTTGGTCTAACGATTACTCATATGATTTTGAACGTATACCCGTTTGTTTTTGAACACATTCTAAGTTGATTTATGGACGAATCGTAAGTTGATTTTTGAATTCGTGTGCAGTGTACGTGATGTGTCTACCAGGAGAATCCTCGTTGCATGTAGAAATAAAATACTTTCCCGCAGACAAAAGGAACGGGGCTATACGAGGCGAGCCGAATTAACTCGAACGGATGAATGCCAGTCGCTGTTTGTTTATGTGATTGATTGGGTGTGGGAATGATCAGCATTGTTATAATTATTGGCGAAATCCATAGATTCAGACTACCAGAGTGGAAATAAAAGACTGGCAGGGATAACAGGTAGCAAAGATTTATTATCTTGGCGGTGTAGCCAAGAAAATGAAATTTTGACAGAAATTTTTTGTCAGAACGCAACACTACTGACGACCTCTTATACAGTCCCCGGTTAGCAGCCGCTTAAGTTATATTCTCGGAACAGCAGGGAAAACGCGTTGTACGAACACGTAATATCGCCTAAGTGGAAAATAAACGCGGGATAACTAAACCGGTGATTCTGGAAAAGGCTAGTGAAGTTAATTGAAGTTTTTCGCCAATGGCAGGAATAGTTACAGAATTAGTGATGACAAAGTTGTTTGTTAGAATATGGAAGGAGAAAAAAACAGGGGCATCACACAAATAATATGGGAGGATATGACGATTCCAAATTTATATAAAAATTTCGTGCTACTGCTTTTCGATCTCATGCTTGTGAAACTGGAGCATATGAATGAAGTGTGAAACTATTTCGTAACATAAAACCCTTTGTTTGTAGTACCGTAGGCCTAATAGGCATTTTACATTGGTACTTCGTTAATTATATTCTGTCATGTTATTTATGTAAACGAGGTAGACAAAATGGCCATTTGTGCCAAAACAGTCTCGCTTATTTGGCGTGTGCTACGATTGGTGCAATATGAGAGAGGCCTATTTCGTTTTAGGTGGCAGACAATGACAAAATAGACATGATCAAATCGAGAAACCACACCTGTACTATTCGTGTTAACAGCTTTTTTAGTATTAGACGATATTTTGATTTTTCATGTAGCAAAACGTTCCACGAACTTTGATGAGGTAATAGATTCTTTCACAGAAAGGAGATGACGTCGTGTAAAGTTGTAGCAGGATAGAAAGTCAAAAATGCTGGGACATAAGGATTGAAGAAATGTGTACTTTCTTGCTTGTCTCTTCCCTTTACTGGTTTTATGCATCCTATATTTAATTTTATATCACACAAAAGAGAGAGTTATTAGCTAATAGGCAATAAAGAGTGCAAATTTTCCGAAGAGCTCTTATTTTCCCAGTTCCAATTGTATTAAGGGAGGCAGCATGTCAAATCGGCCGATTGGGAGTAGGAGAGGGACATTTTAATTTCCACTGTCCTGAATATTACAAAATATACAGGTTTGAATACAGCGACGTGCGATCGAAAAATGTGTGCGGAGGCGAGGCACTGCATTTTGGCACACGTAAGACCAAATAACATGACTTAAATTTCCTCGAACATAAATGTTTTGTATATCAAACTCTTCAGAAAGATGTGCGCTACAAAAAGAACATATTTTTGAAAAATATATATTTTTAAAATTTTGATGTTCTATTTCAAACGCTCGATGGAGTGGGGGGCGGGGAGGGGTGCGCCACTATCGCGTTTTTGATCCGGTTAGGAAATGTTGTAGATCCGGGACTGGAGTTTTATGCTCTGGTGCAAAAGTTCCGGTATACATAAGTCAGGGATCTGAAAATCCCCAAATATATACAAGTAAAAGAATACTTCATTAGCCACTCCAACATCTTATTGGAATATTTGGACTCAAGGATTTAAATTTCGCGTAAATCTTAATACTTGTACGAGGTGGATCTTCACCTTGCCTGTATGCAGATACTTAATAGTGGTCTGTGTAACGTTACATAAATGCTTTCTTTTGACGCAACAGATCAGGGTAGTAATGGAGAACGAGCAGTGGTCTTTATCAAATTCAAATGGTTCAAATGGCTCTGAGCACTATGGGACTCAACATCTTAGGTCAGAAGTCCCCTAGAACTTAGAACTACTTAAACCTAACTAACCTAAGGACATCACACACACCCATGCCCGAGGCAGGATTCGAACCTGCGACCGTAGCAGTCCCGCGGTTCCGGACTGCAGCGCCAGAACCGCTAGACCACCGCGGCCGGCGGTCTTTATCAAAGTAGCTGTTTACTCCTAATATGCGTATACAAGGTAGTCAGAAACAGTCTGGAAAGCCTATAAGATTGTTGCAGGATAGATCGTGCTGTGGTAATTGTTAAGAAAATAATTCGATATGTTGCGCCGTTTCCGTGTTATTTAACATTGAAGTTAGCCAATCAGGTTGTTGCGGGCGCAATTTGAAGTACCTGCCCGCCCTAAACGGCAGTGATACACAGATATCTCACGTTTGTGGGTCCTTCAGTTACCACTAGTTCAAATGCTCATCACCGGTTAAAATGTGCCTTTTTAGGAAGTGATAAATAAAGGTTACGTTCGTTCGGTTTGAGGAAACCAAACGAAGAACATTTTTAGTTAGCGACACTGTTTCTGGCAGGCAACTCGAATTTTCGCTCGCCACGACCCGACTGGCTAACTTCTATGTCAAATAAAATAACTCGGCAGCAGCAGAACGTACGATGTGTGGACGGCAGAACGAGTGAATGAATCTTTCATGCTGACAAGTCAAATTTTACAAAAACCGACATCTGTCGAGAGAACATTTTATTAATGTTTTACACCTTGCACTACCCGTAGCTACGCAAACTTCTTTTCCATGAACATTTAGAGTTGAAGGGTTATAGTCATTTTTGGAACAAAAATCATTGAAACGGACTTATCATGTGACATGGAGAAGTAATAGCAACTGTACAGGTACGCCTGTCGGGGAAAGATGGTAACAGGAAGCTCACTGAACTTCAAAGTTATCTAGACGGAGGATAAGAGCGGTTTTAAAATTATGCTTTGTCATTGTTGCCGCACGCATTGCTCCGTCATACACAAAACAATGATACATACATTCCAACTGAGAATGTAAGTTTTCATATCATTTGAGAACTTACTGACCGCCACAATTTAAGAAGAGACGATAGGAAAAAAGAATATAACAACACCGTTTACTGTCCCTGCAAAAATATTTCCTTAACATTTTCTGCTGCGAACACTGAAAGATGTAATGAAGATAGTAATGGATTACTCAACTGACGGGCGTCGCTTGCGGCCAACACATGGAAATCGTTTGTAAAACTGTTTACGTGTTGTGCTACAGGATGATAAAGCAGTGATGCTTTTGCACACGCGGCTGGTACTCACTGCTCATGCATTTCTGCGCCGTCAACAACGCTCCTTTGCTTCTAGCGTATCCTGTACGAAAGAAAAGCAGAGATATTTGAAGTGCGAGGACCATTTCAGTTTTAGTCCGCTTGCCACCACTGCAAAGTGAAATCTGTGGCCGGCTTTCTTCACGTCGCAAATACACGCGGCGTTATCGCAAGCAGCTTCCCTGACGCGCCTCCAAGCAAAGTCCAGATTCTCGCGCTTCTTCGAGCGGGTGCCGCCGTCGATACACACTGGACGTGCGGGGGACGGCTGTTCAAATCGTCGGTGTAGTCAGTAGTGAAACATACCTGCTTCCTTCTGCAGAAGCCTCTTCTGTTCTTCTGGTGTTAGTTCTATAGCGTATTGTGCTAGACACCAGAGATAGATTTAAAACACTTTCATTATATTCTTGGTGTAAATTATTCACTGATACGGCCAGTTTCGGGTCTCACATACAGTTCGAATGAAAGGGAAACTGATTGTTACCTACTACACACTCCAGTTCGTAGTCTGTTAGATTGTCCTAGCGCAGTAATCACACAACACAATCCAGTGGTTCAAAATGATTCGCATGTGCCAAAAATTTAACGTACCAGTTCACATTTAACGAATTCGAAACAGTTAACATAGTGCACAAAAATAATCGGTAAGTCCGTCATTGTTCACAGGAGTTAATAATTACTGTCTTCCTCCAATAAGTTCTCACACGAGATTAATTATTAACTACTGTCAAAGAAATGACGAATTAAACCTACGAGTGAAGAACACATGCAAATATTTCAGAATATTAGTTGTCGGACTACGGCACATTGCTCACAAGAGACATGCAGTGCCTTTCATAAGTTTTGGGACAAACAGAATAGTTTTGTATTTACTGTGAGAAATAACAAATAAGCAACTAAACATATTACACTACCGGCCATTAAAATTGCTACACCAAGAAGAAATGCAGATGATAAACGGGTATTCATTGGACAAATATATTATATCGGAACAGACATGTGATTACATTTTCACGCAATTTGGGTGCATAGATCCTGAGAAATCAGTACCCAGAACAACCACCTCCGGCCGTAATAACGGCCTTGATACGACTGGGCATTGAGTCAAACAGAGCTTGGATGGCGTGTACAGATACAACTGCCCATGCAGCTTCAACACGATACCACAATTCATCAAGATTAGTGACTGGCGTATCGTGACGAGCCAGTTGCTTGGCCACCATTGACCAGACGTTTTCAATTGGTGAGAGATCTGGAGAATGTGCTGGCCAGGGCAGCAGTCGAACGTTTTCTGTATCCAGAAAGGCCCGTACAGGACCTACAGCATGCGATTGTGCATTATCCTGCTGAAATGTAGGGTTTCGCAGGGATCGAATGAAGGGTAGAGCCATGGGTCGTAACACATCTGAAATGTAACGTCCACTGTTCAAAGTGCCGTCAATGCGAACAAGAGGTGACCGAGACGTGACACCAATGGCACCCCATACCATCACGCCGGGTGATGTGCCAGTATGGCGATGATGAATACATGCTTCCAATGTGCGTTCACCGCGATGTCGCCAAACACGGATGCGACCATCATGATGCTGTAAACAGAACCTGGATTCATCAAAAAAAAAAAAAAAATGACGTTTTGACATTCGAGCACCCAGGTTCGTCGTTGAGTACACAGTCACAGGCGCTCCAGTCTGTGATGCAGCGTCAAGGGTAACCACAGCAATGGTCTCCGAGCTGATAGTTCATGCTGCTGCAAACGTTGTCGAACTGTTCGTGCAGATGGTTGTTGTCTTGCAAACGTCCCCATCTGCTGACTCAGGGATCGAGACGTGGCTGCACAATCCGTTACAGCCATGCGGATAAGATGCCTGTCATCTTGACTGCTAGTGATACGAGGCCGTTGGGATCCAGCACGGTGTTCCGTATTACCCTCTTGAACCCACCGATTCCATATTCTGCTAACAGTCATTGGATCTCGACCAACGCGAGCAGCAATGTCGCAATATACAATAAATCGCAATCGCCATAGGCTACAATCTCACCTTTATCAAAGTCGGAAACGTGATGATACGCATTTCTCCTCCTTACACGAGGCATCACAACAACGTTTCACCAGACAACGCCGGTCAACTACTGTTTGTGTATGAGAAATCGGTTGGAAACTTTCCTCATATCAGCACGTTGTATGTATCGCCACCGGCGCCAACCTTGTGTGAATGCTCTGAAAAGTTAATCATTTGCATATCACAGCATCTTCTTCCTGTCGGTTAAATTTCGCGTCTGTAGCACGTCATCTTCGTGGTGTAGCAATTTTAATGGCCAGTAGTGTATGTTTGTTATTCCAGCAAACAGAAGGATGTTCACAGAGCAATAAATTGAACATTTTACTTCATTTAATGACTCATACAATTTTATTTACGTGAAATAACATAGATTTGCCTTCGCAAAAGTTTTGGGACAAAGTGCAGAAATAAATTTAAAAAAACTAGGAAATAATGAGGAATTAGTACTTTGTACTTCTACCGCGATGTTGTAACATTTGCGTCAGCCATTTTGGCGTATTTTTCACAAGCTTCTCTAAGTACGAAATACTTAGATTTTCCCATTCTTCTTACAGTCGTCTCCTCACATTCTGTTTGGACTGTGAGGGGACTTTTCGAATATTTCTTTCTAACACATCCCATAAATTCTATATTGGATTCATGTCCGGACTTTGTGGAGGGGAATTAACAACTACTGGCCAGTTGTACAGGAGCCACAACCATACAACATAGGTGGTATGTTTGGGGTCATTGTCCTTTTAAAATTTTAGACTCTCTCCAATCCCCATATTTTCTACGCTCTTCTTCAAATTGTTCCTTAGAATCTGCATGTATACATTTTGATCCATTGTTTTTTCAACGAAGATCATCTCACCCACTCCCTGGGCCGACATACAACCCCAAACCATAACATGGCCCCGTGTTTCACTGTAGCCTGCATATTTTTTCTTCCAGCTATTTATTGGGCTGTCCCCAGACCGTTATTCATCCATCCAATCCTGATATGTTAAATTTTGATTCATCCAAAAAAATTACTTGATTCTACCACTCCATGTTCTTGTTTATGTGTTCCCTCGCGAATAGCAGCCTCTTCTTCCTATCGGCAGTTTGCCCATGGTAATTTTCTCTGTACAGTACTAGTCTGATTGTGCTAGCAGTGGCCATCTTCTCAAACTCTTCCTCAGCCTCAATGGGAGTTCATGTAGCTGTGATTTGTGGATCTTCCTTGACCTTTTGTAATATTGCATTCTCTTCTCTCCTCACAAATATCCTTGGATATTTGTGACAGATTTTCTGTCCTGTCTTCATATTTATATCGACAGATGATGTTTCCTACAGTACTTTTCTTCATATTCAGTAATGTTGCTATTTCTCAGCATGTTCTTCCCTTTTCGTGGTGAAATATTACTAACTGCCTCTGTTCAAAAGTGCTGTTTTTACCTCTTTTTACCTCTCACTTCCTTTGAGCTCTGGACAGGTAATTACTGACATCGCAGAAAGTAATGAATAACAGAGACATGCACACTGACACTGTTGCCAACACTGAGGTCCTACTTGACAAATAGGAAGCAGTTTGTATCTATTACCACTACAGAGGGAGCATACAAATCAAACACCACTGACATAAATTTTGGTATTCCACAGGGGTCAATATTAGGACCACTTCTTTTTATTATCTATGTAAATGATATTCAGTCCATAACAGCTATCTTATATGCAGATGATACCACGTTAATATGCAGCAATCCAAGCTATTCACAGCTCGAAGTGGAATCCAATACTGCAGCAGGCTTAATTCTGCAATATTTTAATGAAAACAAACTAAAATTAAACACAAATAAATCTGTCTATATTGAATTTGATCATGGGAGGCAAAAAACTCATGAAAACCAAATCTTAATGGGTGACGAATACATTAAAAAACAATACTCGACCAAATTTCTTGGACTGACACTAGATGCAGAGTTAAACTGGTCTGATCATGTGAATGATATTTGCAAAAAGCTATGTACTACCATATGTGTTGTTGTTGTGGTCTTCAGTCCTGAGACTGGTTTCATGCAGCTCTCCATGCTACCCTATCCTGTGCAAGTTTCTTCATCTCCCAGTACCTACTGCAACCTACATCCTTCTGAATCTGCTTAGTGTATTCATCTCTTTGTCTCCCTCTACGATTTTTACCCTCCACGCTGCCCTCCAATACTAAATTGGTGATCCCTTGATCTCTCAGGACATGTCCTACCAACCGATCCCTTCTTCTAGTCAAGTTGTGCCACAAGCTCCTCTTCTTCCCAATTCTATTCAATACCTCCTCATTAGTTATGTGATCTACCCATCTAATCTTCAGCATTCTTCTGTAGCACCACATTTTGAAAGCTTCTATTCTCTTCTTGTCCAAACTATTTATCGTCCACGTTTCATTTCCATACATGGCCACACTCCATACAAATACTTTCAGAAACTACTTCCTGACATTTGAATCTACACTTGATGTTAACAAATTCCTCTTCTTCAGAAACACTTTCCTTGCCATTGTAGAGTCTGCATTTTATATCCTCTCTACTTCGACCATCGTCAGTTATTTTGCTCCCCAAATAGCAAAACTCCTTTACTACTTTAAGTGTCTCATTTCCTAATTTAATTCCCTCAGCATCACCCGACTTAATTCGACTACACTCCATTATCCTCATTTTGCTTTTGTTGATGTTCACCTTAGATCCTCCTTTCAAGACAATGTCCATTCCGTTCAACTGCTCTTCCAAGTCCTTTTCTGTCTCTGACAGAATTACAATGTCATCGGCGAACCTCAAAGTTTTTATTTCTTCTCCATGGATTTTAATACCTACTCCAAATTTTTCTTTTGTTTCCTTTACTGCTTGCTCAATATACAGATTGAATAACATTGGGGAGAGGCTACAACCCTGTCTCACTCCCTTCCCAACCACTGCTTCCCTTTCATGTCCCTCGACTCTTATAACTGCCATCTGGTTTCTGTACAAATTGTAAATAGCCTTTCGCTCCCTGTATTTCACCCCTGCCACCTTTAGAATTTGGAAGAGAGTATTCCAGTCAACATTGTCAAAAGCTTTCTCTAAGTCTACAAATGCTAGAAACATAGGTTTGCCTTTCCTTAATCTTTCTTCTAAGATAAGTCGTAAGGTCAGTATTGCCTCACGTGTTCCAATATTTCTACGGGATCCAAACTGATCTTCCCCGAGGTCCGCTTCTACCAGTTTTTCCATTCGTCTGTACAGAATTTGCGTTAGTATTTTGCAGCTGTGATTTATTAAACTGATAGTTTGGTAATTTTCACATCTGTCAACACCTGCTTTCTTTGGGACTGGAATTATTATATTCTTCTTGAAGTCTGAGGGTACTTCGCCTGTCTCATACATCTTCCTCACCAGATGGTAGAGTTTTGTGAGGATTGGCTCTTCCAAGTCCGTCAGTAGTTCTAATGGAATGTTGTCTACTCCCGGGGCCTTGTTTCGGCTCAGGTCTTTCAATGCTCTGTCAAACTCTTCACGCAGTATCGCATCTCTCATTTCATCTTCATCTACATTCTCTTCCATTTCTATAATATTGTTCTCAAGTACATCGCCCTTGTATAGACCCTCTATATACTCCTTCCATCTTTCTGCTTTCCCTTCTTTGGTTAGAACTGGGTTACCATCTGAGCTCTTGATATTCATACAAGTGATTCTCTTTTCTCCAAAGGTCTCTTTAATTTTCCTGTAGGCAGTATCTGTCTTACCCCTCGTGAGATAAGCCTCTACATCCTTACATTTGTCCTCGAGCCATCCCTGCTTAGCCATTTTGCACTTCCTGTTGATCTCATTTTTGAGACGTTTGTATTCCTTTTTGCCTGCTTCATTTACTGTTGGCAGTGATACATCATGTAAAAGTTTATTTTGTCCTTAAGTTATGCACATGAGTGCATGCTAAACTCCTGTTAAAGGGCTGCTAGAGGTGAGAGCCTGAAAAGTGTTTCAAGATTCATCATCTTCCCTATGATCTGCTATGTAAATAGAAAAGAATTCAAGAATAAGCTTTCTATGGCTTTTTTGTCTACGACAAAAAAAAGACACATCATGAAGGAGTTACGCAAACTGATATTTGTACAGGTATAAATACAAAACTATAGATTTTGGCTGTTGATGACGTAAGAGTGATGCTGCAGCACAATTTCACTGCACATCTGGCAAGGATATTAAACAGAGAATATGTTGGCACCAGGGCATAAAGTCTTTGCAGATTTCATTCCATGTACTTAGTCAGGCAGTAACTATGCCTCGCAGACAGGTGCATGAACAATATGTGCAGATGTCAGCATTTGAGGGAGGATATGTATTGGGCTTGAAGAAGTAGGTTGCAATAATCAGTGGATCAGTAGACATTTGAACAGGAGTTATGTTATTATTTGAGGATGTTGGCAGGAATGAGTGAAACAGTGCCAAACACAGTGTCAGGAAAGAAACATTCAGCCTAGTGAGATGACAGAATATGAGGACCAAACAATCGTCGTAGAGACAACCAAAATCCCAGATTCAAAATAATCATAGATCCAATGTGCAACTGTCCTTCAGTGACCACTAGGCCTATTAATAGGTGGCTCATAGAAAGGGGGCTGAGCTCTTGGTGCATTTGTGCCAACTACCATTGACCTCTGTACATCAAGCTCATTTGCAGTGGCATTGGGCCCTTTCAGTCTGGAATCTCACTGACTGGAGATTGTCTTCAGTGATGAATCCTGCTTGAAACTAGCTCCCAATGACTAATGAAGGATTTCTGGGGGTTGGGTTGGGTTGTTTGGGGGAAGAAACCAAACAGCAAGGCCATTGGTCTCATCGGATTAGGGAAGGATGGGAAAGGAAATCGGCCGTGCCCTTCCAAAGGAACCATCCCGGCATTTGCTTGGAGCGATTTAGGGAAATCATGGAAAACCTAAATTAGGATGGCTGGATGTGGGATTGAACTGTAGTCCTCCCAAATTCAAGGCAAGTGTGCTATCCACTGTGCCACCTTGCTTGGTGAAGGATTTCTGGAGATGTCTCTGACAGTGTTGGGATACCAACCTGACTGTCGTCCAACATATCGCTTGACAACCAGGTATGATGGTCTGTAGTGCCACTTCATTTCATAGTGGGACCCATTTAGTTGTCATCCACGGCATCCTTACAGCACAGCAGAATGCACGCAATATTCTATACCCTGTTTTGTTGCCCTTCTGGCATGCCATCCTCAGCTTTCATTTCAGGAAGATAACACCTGCCTGTTCCCTGCAAGAGTTTCTACTGGATGACTTTATGCTTACCAAACTCTATCTTGACCAGAAAGTTCACTGCATCTCTCCCCAAATGAGAACATTTGGAGCATTATGGGGAGGGCTCTCCAACCAGCTTGGGATTTTGACAATCTAAGATGCCAGTTGGACAGAATTTGTCACAATAGTCCTCAGGAGGACATCCAACAACTCTCTCAATTTATGCCAAGTTGAATAACTGCTTGCATAAGGGCCAGAGGTGAACCATTGCGTTACCGGCTTTCTCAATTCATGAAGCTCTTTCTCTTGAATTATTTACCAATGTTTCTGAAATTGTAATCATTTGTTTGTCTGTGCATGTACATCACATCTACCAATTTTCATTCCATTTGGATAGATCCTTTATTTTTCCCCCCTTAGAGCTTATTACAAAAATTGTCAGTCATTGTGCCTATAGGTAAATGTACACCGTTTATCTGCTGAACACTTGTGTGAACACACATTTGCTCTGCCATTGGTCATTGGCTGCTTTGGTCAGGCATCTGGTGTTGTATTAGTTATTTGGATGCAGCATCAAGTTTGCTATCTTGTTTTACAAAAATTATTCAACAACTATGTGCAGAAGGAGCACAAAAAGCACAGCCAAGTCAAAGATGTCTATAACTTTATATCCTATCATAGTATTGCTGCTGTTAAAAGCTTGAGAAAGATGAAGAGGACAGTTGGACAGATGACTGAATACAAGGCACATTTAGTCTATGCTGAGAAATTGATTGATCTAGAGTGTTCCAAAGTATTTGATGTAATAAGAAGTGAAATAGGAAACATGTCTCACACACATTACACCATTTCATCCTGTCAATTTCCTCTCCACAAAAGCCTTAAAAAGTGCCAGTGATTTTGGTGCCAAGTACTGTGAAGCTAGCTAAGAAGATACCTGTTTCCAAGTTCCAGGTGAAAGTGCTGATAAAGAGCATTGTCACAGCTCCGCTTATAGGTATTTTTAAGGTTTTACCAAAGTATAGGTTAAGAGATGCATATCCAAACATGCAGAACGTTGTGAGGATATTTATGAGAGTGTCAGTGACTGCAGTGTCAGTTTAAGTAAAAAATCTGATTAAACTACTTAATGCCAACTAGAAGTGAAAGAGAATGTCAAATTTAGTTGTCTTGGTAATAGAATATGACACAGCTGCTACACCTGACTTAAATTATATTATCAACATGTTTGCTTCACTCCAGTAAGGAAAATGCAAAATAAAATTATACCACAAAAAATGCAATTCCTAGAAATGAATACTTTTTCAACTCTTAACTACAGACCTTTTTCATTTATTTCTCATTAATAATTTATAAGGAGCAAATAAGTACCATCCTTTAATGTATTGTAGCTGTTGGGGGGTTCAGTCTGAACACTGGTTTGATGCAGCTCTCCATGCTACTCTATAACTGTTCGAGTCTCTTCATCTCTAACTGCTGTAACCTACATCCTTTTGAACCTGCTTACTGTATTCATTTCCTGGTCTCCAGGTCTTGAACTTTTGGCTATTTCAGTCGTTGTCCTTCTGCCAGTTAATCATTTTTTGTCTCTGTAAGGACCTCCCTCTGCCATGCTGGAAACCTCTACTAATTTGTCAGGATGGAGACCAAGGGCCTGTGCAGCATTGTTAGACACAATGGAGCAATATTCTAAATTATGCCATGTACTACTGAAAATACAAATCATTACTGCTTCTTCTGCTCTGACTGGTGGCTACGTAACCTGGAGAAGAATTCACCAAATCCAGTAGTAGACTTTTGGCAGCCAGGGTGCTGCATCAGCTTGGAGTGGAAGTTGATGACTCCCTGATGTGACGATTTTGCTGCCTGCTGTTGATGTAGACCCTCCCAGTTGGTAGCTCTGCTTTTGGAGGTGGTGGTTCCCATGATGTGTGCATTTTGATTCACATGTCTTTTTGGGGTATTCCTCTTCCTCCACAGATCACTTCCCATATTTTCCTTTCAGGTGACCCGATGTTGGATGCTGTGTAGTCATGCTGAACACTGAACCTGGCCTACCAGTATGGTAGGCCTTCAGACTCAGGTGACGGTGGACTTTAAGGCAGCTTCCACCCTGGACTGAAGTCATGTTGGTGGGCCCTCAGTCTACCAATCAGCACTGACTGCTGTGCTGATGTTAGTACTGGATGCTGGACTGCAGCTTCAAATCATTGATTTTCTCGTAGGCCAGCAAGTGAAAATTCAACACCAGAACATTCTCCCACACAAGATTTTACCATACTGTAACCAGAAAATCAAGTGTGAATGACATGAATGCCACTGATCTCACTGATCGAGTACCGAAAACTAGTGGAGTGGAATATTTATGTCGTTGAGGGGATGTTCTGCTCTACGATATCATTCATAATGACGAAACTGATTACACTGTTCCTGAGTTATCAGCGGTCTTCAGTTCTACTAAATTTACTTAGTGAAATTGTTACAGGGTCTTTACTGCTTAGTCAGACTCTTGCTAGCTGTTGTTGTGTCCTCCACTGTCTCTTGTGTAACATTATGGAAGTAACTAAAGATGTTCAGCCTGCACCGTTGTAACCATTTTCTGCTGAGGTGCTGACAGTCTCTTCTAAACTTAGCAAAGTGGCTGTTTTGCGTGGCCCAGCAAAGGTGTTGAAATGTTTACGCTTTCCTGTTTGCAGATGGTGACACTTCATTGTGGTTGAGCAACACCGGCTGTTAGAAAATTTTTACTCTCCAGTTCTCTTACTAGTTCTGCTGCATAACATTTCTTTTAGCATCTGCAGAAGGCATGACAATGCTGTTGCTCGGCGTGTTCTGTACAGTACTTCACAGTCGCCAGACTCGGTTACAGCTGGGGACAGAAGCTTGTGAATATAATGAAGTCACTATGGGAAGCAGAGCACCTGTACCCACGTAGATGTGCACACTACAATAATTCAGCATGCAAATGTTGTGATCTAACTGTGCAGAAGGACTGGCCTATTGCACTCACTGCTGCTCACAAGTAAACACTTCCATCAGCTGGTCTGCCCATATCATATGATGCATGTACCCTCCATGGCAGGTTCCTGGACTACTCCATAGTTTTATCTAGGTTAGCTCATCTGCCTCTGCTGGGATGCCTGATGGTGGAGAGACTAAACCTCCCTTCGTGTGTAAACCAAACTCCTGGTAGGGAACTTGAGTTATGGTTCAATTGGTATTATTGCTTCTGAAATGAGAAGTTTATTTCCATGTGTTTATGAATATTCCAATAAACATGTTATGCATCATTTAGTGGAGGTGGTGCCACCAGCATGAGACATATCAATTACTAGCTCTAATATTTTGCCATATGTCTTGTAATGAGAAGTAACATCAACATCAGCGCTGTTTCTGACTGACAGGTACAGTTTCCCTTTTCCCCAGGTTATTTGAGAGCACTGATGTGCTGCTTCCTGGACTCGGGTAGTCACACCGGCCCTGGATCGAATCCGCTCAGTGGATTGTCGATGAAGGGCCGGTGAGCCAACCAGCCTGGATGCGGTTTTTGGGTGATTTTCCACATCCCCCTAGGTGAATACTGGGCTGGTCCCCATGCCTCATCTCAGTTACGTGACTCGCAGGCATTTGAAAAACATTCATACCATTTCACAGTTTACACTAGATGCAGACAGCTGGGGTACACTCTTTCCATCCTGGAGGATTTGGGTGGCAACAGGAAGGGCATCCAGCCACCCTCTGTAACTATCCTTGCCAAACTTCATAGTAACAAAGAGGTTATCAATGGTTGTTTGTACACAATTAGCTACCCAAGCTGGGAAGTTTACAGCAGAAATTAAGGTGAATGATAATGTTACTGGCTGCAGTAAATTCTTACTGAAAGAGTAACAATCTGCTTTAACATCACCAGCAAACACCGTTTCTTTGTTTTTTGCCCTAAGCTTCAAGACAATTTATGACCAGATTAAAATTATCTGCAGGTTCTTAGTATGTGCTTACTCTTATGAAATTCTACTTCATCACAAAAGCTTCTGTATGCTGCTCCAGGAAAAATTTATGAATGTCTGTGTTCTTATATCTATGATAGTTTCTGATCAATGTGCAATTCCTCCTTTCTCCATCTCTACTTTACAAAAGTGAGATGCAAATGTAAATCCTGTAACACTTAACACATCTATACTGGTGGTCAAATGATGTTCATCGAGGCAGATTATGCCAGCTGTGTTTGTTGACTCTAATTCATCTACGAAAATAGGTAGTTCATTAATTTTACTTCTTATTCCTTGAATATTTTGGTGCAATAAGGATATCTGCCATTTCACATTGACTGAGATAAAACTGGGTGTAAATAAAATTTCTGCTGACTGCTGAAAATTTTTGTCAAGGTGCTGTTTGTCCTGATGCAGTATGACAGAATTATGCTCTTTGGTTTCTTTTCACAAAGTGAAGATTTGTTTCAACCCCAACCTCTCTTAAAACTTTATTTCTTTCTGTCCTTTCTATCCTGAAGAAATTGTTGCTCTGACACCTGTAACCACTGGTACTTTACCCCCTCCCCCTTATATTTTCTGCTATTGACACAGCCAGTTTATCCTTCCCTTTAGTGTTGAAGATGAAGACCATGCCAACTACTTATGTGATCCCACCTACTGGCAGAATCAATGGGAACCACACAAATACGTGAACCTGCACCTGACACATTCAGCCTTTCCAACTCCAAATTAACTCTCCCGATAGAAGAGTTCAAATGAGGTTGGTCGTGGCATCTCAAAACAGATACAAACTCAACACTGATATGCCTTGATGCTGAACCAATCTTTATCATGTCACACTTTATATTGTACCCAGGATTTCTGTCAATAATATTGCCCAGCCCACCAATTACAATTACAATGTCTTCCTTGGTGAAGTCTTTAGAAGGTTATCCTAAATCCTCTGTCACTGGCTCCAGGCCAGCACTAGATTAAAAAAAATACTCTGAGCTTAGTTCATTCTGTTAAAGTTGCCCCACACCTCTAGCATGAGAACTACCAAGCAACAAGACTTACTCTCCCTTTCCTGACTTCCCCCTGCATTCTTACTTTCCAGTTTACAAGTGACAGTTTATTTTGCCCTGCCTGGACCTACATCAGTTTCTAACTGAAGCAACAGTTCAAACTTATTTTTCACATTGACCATAAAGCTGTCACATGAAGTTCTAAGCCTGATCCTTCTGTTACCTGTTGGCATTTTCCACCTCTCTTTACCCTTCTTACCCTTCTCTCTTCTTAACAAGTGTAGATCTTTCCTATCATTGTCTAATTCAGCCTGAAGGGCAGCAATTTTCCCCTCCTGTTGCACTATCTTCCTATCTGTACTACATATCCTACAAAACCACTGACGGGCCTCATTTACTTTCCCAGTTCCCACACTTCTAGTCATCCCAATGGAAAAATCTGCTGCATCTTTCACATCAGATCCCCAAACTAACTATTTCATTGTGAATCAGGCATTTATCATACATTAAAAAAATAATACTTTACTAAGAATAAGTAAAATATCCAATAAATAAGAAAACACATTTACAAAAATTTGCCCTATATGCAACTATATGTAAAAAGTCTATTCGGGCAAAGTTTCTGAATCAACCAATTTAAATGCATACTACATTCTGGAAATATGAACTTAGTAATGAACAACACGCTCTACTTAAATTGCTGGAAATAAAAAAGAACAATTTACTGCAACTTATAGGGACTAAGATGGAAGAGGAGATTCTAGAACTTTTCAATCATCTTCTTCACTTTTTGTTCAGTGACCAATATTTTGAGGAAAACCCTCAGTAGCTAACCTTATTTTGCAAGACCTCAAGGACAAAGAAATTCAATCAGCAGTTTTCAAACCTAAATGTTTTTGGACACATATACACAATACCTTTGAGGTGTGGTCACATAGGGCAGCAACGAATCCTTCATTTTTAGAACATCCCAGAACACTCATTCATAGGACTTGATTTGGAGAGACTGCCAGTAAAGTTCAGCCACTTCCACTGTATGTTTGTCTAGAACAGACACGCCAGTAGGCAGATTCACAGCGCATTCTGACCAGCATGCATTAGATCTCCAGAGCAGCCAGAAAAAACGGAGAACTCCACTAGGATGGTTTCCCTGCCTTATTTTGGCAGGCTGCCCTTCAAGACTGGAAGGCTTTCCACACACACACACACACACACACACACACACACACACACACACACACACACACACCTTGTTTGGGACCTTAAGGCTCAAGAGATGTTGATTAGCTGCTGCCATTTGGCCTCAAGTGATGCAGTTTGGAGGCGCATGCGGTCAGCACACCACTTTCCAGACCTATGAGCCACTACTTCCCATTCAAGTAACTCCTTAACTGACATCATGAGTCTGAGTGCACTCTATACCAGCCCCTCATCAAGCAAAAATCCTGACAGTACCAGGGATTGAATCTGGGTCCTCCGCTTGGCAGCTATCTACGCTGACCACTCGGCTATGAAGTTAGACCACACAAGACTAGGTCAGCCAGAATAATCTAGAGCTGCTGAGCACTGTGTTGATAAAGAACAAAGCATGAATTATGGAGAGATCAGGATTCTCTCACCCTCCGTCACACACTGGTTTTGGTGAAACTAATGCATGGTTGGCTACAGACAATGGAATACAGTGAGATAATACTGATGAGGAATCAAAGCCAGGAGAGCTAAGCTGGCACCAACACCTTACCCACGTACATTCACTGATGTCAGCAGCTTGCACCCGAACTTGCCTGTGTTGTGTGTGCAGTGTCTGTGCCTCACTTATAGGAATCTGTGTTTTTCTAATGGACCAGTGTATAAAATTGGTGAACCACAACAGCTAGCTGACACAGCTGCATGATGGAGATATTGTGCACCTTAGACAAAATGGTCCAACAATACTCCTAAGAACCTTTCAAACAGTAATTGTATTGGGAGAGTGTCAAACATCTAAGCTAGGATAATGCAGTTTCATGTGTATATGATTGTTTGTTTTTGTTAACCAATTTTGCTGAAAAAGAACATTGTCAGAAAACTCATCAGTGTTTAAAATCTTATTTGTCTGTCTGTTTTTCACTCGATAGGTCAGATATTCAGTGGACTGTTACCTTTACTCTTTCCATTGTTAGTATTCTCAGTTTTTTTGATAAATATAGCTAGCTGGTCAGACAAGGTGGATAAAGTTTCTCATAGTACCCATGAGCAGCAAGTTGCAAATGGTTTTTGCATTTCTGGAAGCCTGAAAAGTGTTATTTGAAGCATGTAGGTACCTATCCTATTCTTCTTTTTTGTCCCATTGTATAATGGGAGTGTCAAGCTTAAGATCTGATGCCTTATACTGCCCCTGCAACAGCGGACCATCTGCTCCATCTGCTGATCACATCAGTGCAATGCTAGTGTTCTTATGGTACCTGCTAATTTTCTTGTTGTGTTAGATGCTGCCACAGCTTCAAGAACAATGAATACACACAATTAAGTGCATGCTGCCTCTTTGTTAGATTCCTATAATTAGGGAACACACAGCACCATCTTCTCTGTGTCTGCACTTGAAAAATATTTTTTATTGTTATTATGATCAGCCAGTTTGACAGAGCACATCTCATTACCATTAGATGATGAAGTTGAATGTCAGTAGATGAGGAATTTATCTTTTCAAAACCTCATATTTTACTTTTTAGAATATTATGAATAATTTTTGTTGTTGTTAAAGGACAGAAAATGGACTCAGTATGCTTCTCATTGAAGGTGTAAGAAGACATGAGTGATATGCCCACTGAACTGTTCTTAATGGCTGACGAATGAAGAAACTCTGCAGTCATGTTTCCCGCCATCAGGACACTGCAAAAAGTAAACAGTAAGAGTTATATTCTGCAGAAATACATATTACATGCTACTAAGACTTCAGATTTAAAGCTGTGAGAGATAACAATTCATTATGTTCTATAAATGTAATAGGCATGTCTAATTATTTTAACAGGAACCCTCTTCTGTTTTTGAGACTCATAGTGATATCAGAGCTCTTTAAACAGGGTGTTGAGGGGGTTTACACTCTTGCTAAATGAAACAGTTCACAGGCAATAAACACAAAGTTTCGATAATACACTGTTCCACGACTGATATGTTATTGTATGGTGAAGTATCACGGGCTGTGAAAAACATTCTAGTATCTAAAGAGATTGTCATAAAAGCTTTCCATACATGCTCTGCTAGTAATCAAGACCACATGATTATCAATTAGAGTCTGTAAATTATGCTCTATGTGTGAAATAAGAGGATGTCTGTTGGTGCTGATGTGCTGTATAAAGTTGGCACTATAACAAGAATATTACAACTAGCAAAGCAATAATCGAACAGTGCATCAAAGTATTTCCTAACATCATGCATAATATGTGTTGCATCACTGAGATGACACCAGCCTCAGAATTTTTAATCTCACTTCATTTCAAATGTGTAAGAGTACATGTTAAAAAATCATTCTACAGACAGTTTTATTTAATGTCTTAGGAAATGCAGTTAGTGGAAATAAGCCTTTGAGAACCATTGATATCGTGTATTGAACCTCAACAGAAACTTTTATGGACAGCCTCTAAAAGTTAGCGATACAATTCCAAACCAGCTTCTACTGGCCAGTAATGGTACCTCTGCATCACTGCACTGCAAGTTGATAGCTGTAGTAAAAAGTACTGCCACTCCTAATTTACACAGATCATGGATGATTGGCAATAGATAAGTAGCAATCCTCATGTCTTAATGCATGGATTACTGTCTTTTCTTAGTTCAGTGACTAGACTACTGAAGAATATCTCAACACAAACCACAAACATTATCATACTTTGTAGTATATGCAGGTGTGTGGTTTGCATATGCAAATGACTCAATGTTATTTTAAGTGTGCATACAGAAATTTAAACTCTTGAAATCGTTGATAATACCATGTGGTTGCACTGGGGGCTCTCTTAAAATATCTATGCATTCTTAATAAAAATGATTCATTTTGATATGATGTTAGTTAATGAAGCAAGACTCAGTACCAGTCTCTCTTTATTATGTAAGTGGTGTTTCACACATAGATACAGACGCCTTCAGCACAGGAAAATGAGTGAAAAGATTGCTAGAATTTTACTGTCATAACAATTTCACACATGCCTGAAACTAAATAGGGTGTAATGCAAAATGAAAACATCAATGAAACATCCTGTTTTCCATACTGTGGATATTTATCTTGATAGTATGGTAGGAGAGCTAAAAAATTTACAAGTGCCTCAGAGTGTTATGCAGATAAAATAACTCATATGAGGAACAGAAAAAAATGCAAAGGAGTATAAACATGGAAAGCTCGTCAAAAGTTTGGATAAAACTACAATAATTCAGTTGTCATTGCAAGTTTGATAATACTTAAGAAAGTCCAGAGTGGTCCTGCAGATATCAGTGCAGGTGAAACAAAAGATGCTACTCATGTACAAGGTGTGATTGGAAAGTCTTAAAAATGGATCTACTACTGCTTACTGGTTTGGCAGGCAGGTACACAGAGGGTGGGGAGTGAGTCATTACCTTGTCCTTGAATGCTCTCTGACAGGAAACTGCATTTCCTTTCTTCAGTTCGCTGTGACAGCTGGTTGAGTGTGGGTCTGTTGCCGGATTCTGTCTGTGTGAAACTGGACGTAAAAATGGAGCAATGAGTTTGTGTGAAATTTTGTTTTAAAACCAGAAAATCAGCTTCTGATACTTATGAACTATTAAAAACGGCTTTTGGAGATAATTGTATGAGCCAGTCAAATGTTTTTGTCTGGTTCAACAGATTTAAAAATGGTCGCGAATCATTTGAAGATGAAACACGGGTCAGCTGTCCTTCCACCTCAAAAATGAATGAAAATGATGTGAAAGTTTGCAAATTAGTGCACTTTCATCATAGACTTACAGTTAGGGAGACAGCTGATGAACTTAATTTAAGTTTCTATGCAGTTCAGTCAATTTTAACTCAAAATCTGAACATGCATTGAGTGTCCACAAAATTCATTCCAAAAGTGCTGTCAAGTGACCAGAGAAGTGTGCCACGACCTGATTAATCGTACTATAAATGACACAGCCAACCACTGTGGCCGAGCGGTTCTAGGCGCTTCAGTCCAGAACCACGTTGCTGCTACGGTCGCAGGTTCGAATGCTGCCTCGGGCATGAATGTGTGTGATGTCCTTAGGTTAGTTAGGTTTAAGTAGTTCTAATCTAGGGGACTGATGACCTCAGATGTTAAGTCCCATAGTGCTTAGAGCCATTTGAACCATTTTTTTATAAATGACACAGATTTGTTAAATAGGGTAATTACAGGTGACAAATCATGGGTATATAGATATGATTCTGAAACTAAAGTGCAGTCTTCACAGTGGAAGACTCCAGGCTCACCATGACCAAAAAAAGCATGGCAAAGTCAGTCAAAGGTGAAGACAAAGTTCGTGATTTTTTCCATTCTACCAGTATTGTGGGTCATGAATTTACCCCTGGAGGACAGCCAATTAACCAGGAATACTAAAAATATATCCTTTAGTGTTTGCACAAAAAAGTGTGGCAGAAAAGGCCTGCATTGTGGAAAGACAAGAGTTGGGTGCTACACTATGATAATGATCCAGCTCATCGTGCCTTCTCCATCATAGAGTGTTTGACCAAATTCAAAATTTCTGTGCTTCCACAACCACCATATTCCCCTGATCTGGCCCCTGCGGACTTCTACCTTTTTCCTAAACTGAAATTTTCACTGAAAGGGAAGTGATTTTACTTGATTGAAGACCTCCAGGCAAATGCAGAGAGTGTTCTTAACACACTTCAGGAAAAAAATTCCAGGGCTGTTTCCAAAAGTGGAAACACCTTTGGAGTCAGTGTGTTAAGTCAGAATGAGACTATTTTGAATGAGATGCATCACAGTAGCATGTAAGCACCACCATTGTATGATTACAAGCCCATTCTTAAAACTTTCCAATCACATATCATATAGGCAGCAATACAATGACTTGTTTTATTTATCACCTGGCATGAAATCAAGAAAATCAAATGAAAATAAAAATAAAATATCTGTAGACATAGATGAAGAGCCAGATTGTGAATTTGAAGACTGCACAGGATATATACATCCAGACTAAACTAACAAACAATATGTGCCTTTCAGCTCAGATAATTTTTGAGAGAATTATACCTATACCAAAGAAAGGGAATGAAGAAAACATGAACTTAAAGGCTAGCATCTCTGCTGTCATCTTTCCAAAAATAAAAAATCAATCATGACTGCCAGACTAGAGAATTATCTTGAAAAATACAATCTCCTCAAAATACCACAGTTTGGTTTCCAAAGTAGTATGTTTTACAAGATTGGTATATGATCGACTATATATATGTATAACCAGCATCTCCTCCAAAACCCCTGGATTAATATCAACAAAATTACCGTAGCGGTCGCACGGTTCTAGGATGTAGCGCCTAGAACCGCTCGGTCACCCCGGCCGGCAAGGCTTCAGGAAAGAAGCTCCGATACATAGACTGCTGCAGTCTATATCCAACAGTGATGTTTTACACACACATTGGTACATGAACAGGTCAGCCCCTGATATGTAGGCTACTCTGTACAACAGGTGTACTGTATGGGAATAGTATCAACCTGCCTTGTTGACCTGCTTTGCAGGGCAGCCTACATGTGTGGGATATGAAAAGCAAAGAGAATAGTCAAAGAGAGTGGGGAAGGAAGAGACAGTCAGATAGAGAGGGTAGGAGAGGATGGTCAGAGAGAGGAACATGTTGTGTGGGTAGTATCAACATTTCTTGCAGGTGTTACATGCGCAGTTGGACAGGTCTGATTGTGAGTCATGAGAGAGGGGCAAGGATACACATAGCTAGACAGAATAAGGTGAACAGAGGAAGGGAGGAGGAGACGGACTTCAAGAAAAGGGAAATAGGTGATGAAAAGAGAGAGGGGGAGGAGGGGATGGACAGAGAGAGGGGAAGAGGAGATGGACAGAGAAAGAGAGGCAGAAGGGAGATAGACAGAGAGAGTGTGGAGAAGGATGAGATGGACAGAGAGAGGGGGACAAAGGTGTTGATATGTGGAAGGGAAGAAAAGTGTGGTCATAGAGAGGGGGAGGAAGAGATGAACAAAGAGAGGGGGGAGACGGGGAGACAGAGAGAGTGGGGAGGGATAGATGAACAGACAGAGAAGGAAGGATGAAGTGGTCAGAGAGACCAGGGGTGGGGGGAAGGGCAAGAAAAGGAGGATACAGAGAGTGGGTAGGAAGAGATGTGTGCAACATATACATTGAACACATTTCTGAATAAAGCTGTGGAGGAAAAGACCAATCCATACAACAATGTAAAACAAAAAACGTTATAGAAGATGCCGACCTAAAAGGAAAAATGCTGCGTAGCAACGACTTTATATTTTGTGTAAGTGGTGTAAATGACATGGGAAGAAATGAAGCTGATATCTGCATTGAAGCCCTGAAGAACTTCCTTGAAGAAAATAAGCAGAAAAATACAACTGTCGCTACTGTTCCGCATCGGCACGATCTGATCTACAAGTCGTGCGTAAACAAGGAAATACGAAAAACGAATATTAGAATTAAGGCACTATGTTCAAACTATGGAAATTGTTCTATTCTAGATATAGGAAAGTTGGATAGAGGTCAACACACATTCCACAGATTGCACTTAAATTATGCAAGTAAACGCTATTTGTGTGAAAAATTAAATTTAATTATAAAAGAAAGAATCGAACTGAAAAACTTAATATATAAAAACAGTTTGTTCACAGCTGAAAGAAGCCTGACAGAAACTTTTTTAGACTAAATCAGCCTTCACCATACATACGTGAAGGCGAAATACTTGACAACATCGCAAATCACAGTAAAATCAAAATAATATCACAAAATGTCCAATATATTACCAATAAAATTGAACAAATTGATGAATTTCTAAGTGTTAGTAGCCCTCATATTTATCTTGTGAATGAACTAGGGTGCAAAACTGAAGAATTATGCAGCATTAATTTAAGTAATTATAAAATTGTCAGTGTCTATTGTAGGGAACAACATAACGGTGGTGGTGCTGGTATTTATGTCAAAAATAATGTCCAGTGTGAAAAAATTGATTGGATGGATAAACTTGCATGTGAGATGGTCTTTGAAATAGCTGCCATAAGAATAAAGCTCAGATATAGCAGTTTAATAGTAGCTAGCCTGTACAGATCCCCTAACAGTTACATGGAAGAATTCTTTTGCCATTTAGAGGAACTTATTGATAAACTCTCACCTCACAAAAAAACAGACTATAATAGTAGGGGATGTGAACATTGACTCCTTAACTAATAGTGTAAGTTACCTTAGATATATTGATATATTACAGTCCTATAATTACAACCACGTGAATTCAACACCAACAAGAATTACAGGTGACTCTCAGACATGTATTGACCATGTTATTACAAACTTAAGTAAGGAGGACCTTATAGTTGGAACTGTTGAGAACCACATTTCAGATCATAATGCATTAGTCCTAGAGCTTCACACTGACAAAGAAATAGTATCTCATAAGGAACAATTTACTTATAAAAGAAAGCTTCACTATCATGCATTAAAGGAAAAACTGGCACACACAAACTGGTATCAGGTAGGCCTATATGCAACAGAAGACATTAATGGGAAGTGGGAAATATTTTATACAACATTAACCCAGTCTCTAAATCAAGTATGCCCAAGGGTCAAAATACTAAAGAAAACTGACAGTTCCAGGAATCTTGAACTCCCCCCTAATGTGATGAAATTAAAGAATGACATGAATGATCTATATATTCTTTTTAAAGACACCAAACTGCAGTACTTTCAGTCTAAATACAAAGCCTGTAGAAAAACTTATAGGGAAGCACTTAAGACATTAAAGGCACAGAAGTATGCTGAACAGATGAGTCACTCCTGTAATGTTAGCAAAATAGTGTGGAATATAGTAAAGAAGGAAAGTGGGGGGGGGGGGAGGGGGAATGACAAGGCATTGTGTAACAACATAATAATAAGGGACAATGAAACATTGGTTAGTGACCCAAAAGAAGTATGCGAGAGATTCATAGATCAATTCAGTAAGATGAGTAAGGAGGATATGATCAACCCACTGCAGGTGCTAAATCCCAGTAATGCGTTCTTCCTGAGGTGTGTTACAGAACAGGAAATCCTGAGAACCATTTCCAACTTAAAAGCAAGTACATCCAGTGGCTGGGATGACATCTCAGCCAAATTTCTGAAAGAATGTAGTAATGAGTTAATAATGCCACTGCGACATTTAATAAACATCTCTTCCAGACAGGGGTCATTTCCTGGCTTGTTAAAAGTCACTGAAATAAGACCAGTGCATAAAAAGGGAAAAACTAGTGATGTACAAAATTATAGGCCTATTTCATTGACATCAGAACTTAGTAAGTTGTTGGAAAGGCTATTTCTTGATCAAATGGAATCATTTTTCTCTAAGTACAATATATTAAAAAGGTCTCAACACGATTTCAGGAAGGGCAAGTCTACAATAACAGCCATAGCCACATTTATTCAAGCAGTATTGAATAAACTTGATGATGGAAACAAAGTTATTGGCACCTTTCTAGACCTATCTAAGGCTTTTGATACTGTAAATCATTCCATTCTTCTACATAAGTTAGAAACTTATGGGGTCAGAGGAGTGGCATTAGATTTGTTAAGATCGTACCTTGCTGACAGGAGACAATGTGTTAAGTTGCATCATACAACTGGGGGACTTATACAAGCAGTAAAACCATCTTATAAAATTCTTAACTATGGAGTCCCTCAGGGAAGTATTATTGGGCCTTTTCTGTTGATTGTGTTCATCAATGATATAATAATTCCAAAAAAATGCAGACCTTGTGAATTATGCTGGTGACACCTCCTTCATAAGCTGGGGCCCTACAAAATAGCTAGCAGTGCAAAATAATATGAAGAACACTAGCCTCATCACAGAATATATGACTAAAAATAAATTGGCATTAACTAAGGAAAAGACAATTCTAATGGAGTTTATGCTAAATTACAAATCAAGACAAGTGGGTACTGAGCCAGAGTTATCAATTGAAACAATTGATAAATATAAATTCCCGGGTATTATAGTTGATGAACATCTTACATGGAAGGAGCACATCAGCTACATGTATAAAAAAATCTCGTGTAATACCTAACAGCTACATGTGTAAAAAAATCTCGTGTAATACCTATCTGCTAAAATGCCTTTCTAGCATAACAGCGTCACCAGTCTTAAGACAAAACTATTTTGGTATTATACACTCCCACATACAATACGGTATTGAGACTTGGGATGGGGCACCAACAGTATACATGGATAGGGCTTTTAGAGCCCAGAAGAGAGCAATTAGGATAATAGTGAATATTAGTAAATGTCAATCCTGTAGAGAATACTTCATTAAGTATAATATTCTAACAGTGTATTCATTATATTTTCTAAGGACTATACTGTTTGTAAAAGAAAATATGGAGCACAGTATAATAAATAGTGATATCCATAGTTATAATACAAGGAAGAAAGAGGATTACTACATAAAATTCAGAAATAAGAAAGCAACCGATCATAATTCATTTTCTGCTTGAAGATTTTTTTACAACAAACAACCATAAAAAGGTTAAAAGGAAACATATTTGAAATAAAATTAAAGCAGCTGTTAATTGCTAAATGTTTGTACTCCATCAAGGATTTTTAATGTTGTATGTACTGTATTTCTACAACTAATCTATTATTATTGTTCATGTACGTACTGACTGACTATGTCCACGACTGTAAAAGTTATTATGGACAAATAAACCATTATTATTATTATTATTATTATATAATAAAGCAGACTGTACGTATGAATGCTCATGATCTGCCCCTCTCCCCTGTTCAGTGTTATTAATTAACTTTACATTTCCATCTGGGATATTTCTGCAACACGATTCTATTACATTCATTTTGCTTTTGTGAAGCGTGCAAATCAATATATAATGCCACTTTTAAAAGGGTGAAATATGTTATTCCTTTGCTATGCTGCAACATAGGTTTACCCAAATGAAAAGAAATTTTTACAATGAAAAAATAATTTAAACAAGGCTTTGTAAGACTAAGAATGGCCACAGTTAGACAAACAAGATGTATTTGAAACACTTACTTAAAATAATTGAAATGGGATTATGTTTTCACATTATGAAACAACCAATTTTGGATCTAAGACAGTTGCAAGATTTGAACCATTATTCAGCATTGATGGTGGTTTATATTATTTTGTGAATAATAAATATTATGAAAACAGTAGATGATAACATAAACCACAAACCTTGTCATGCCATCACAAGAAGAATCAAATGATTTGCTGCATATTTTAATATTTTTTCTCAATAAATATGGCAATGATCTTTGCCACAAATGCATTTTATATTTATTTACTTTTTATCTATCAATATAAGAGACACTTACCTTATCTCTGTTGCATACATGTTTTTCGAACACATTAGCTGTTTTTGAAATTTGGTGCTCGTTTCTCAACAAAAGCTGTCATTCCTTCCTTGCGGTCATTCTACAACAAAGAATATGCATCTGTATTTGGTATTCAAATATAATAAGTGATCTGTGATCTATTATTTAAAGTTCAAAATCAATACTAATTACATTTCAATGAGTCATAACAACAGATTTAAGTTTAATTACTTAATGCTGAAATAAAATATGTAATTTCATGAAGATAGAAAATAATTTGAACAGTTACTTGTCCTGAACCATGAGTACACAAGAAAATTTGAAATTTATGAAGCTATCTTTACAGCCAACTCATTATAAAACTGAGAGAAAACATTAAAGACAAAACTACTTATGAAAAATAAATTGTTCATTAGTAGGAAAGTTTTGTTTGTTGCTCTTTTTGTCCTCAGTGGTACACACCTAAACAGCTGCAACATTATCAATCCATAACAAATGAAGTAAAGTCACCTCTTATTAATTACAACTGCAGTTTTAAAAGTTCAAAATAAGCAGACAGAAAATAGGTGTGGACATGTCTTTCCCACTAGTATTTGGAATATTCCTATAGACTTTTTACTAGTGGTTAGCTTTGATCTTGGTAGCTATGTATAAATAAGGAGAAGCCATTAGAGTAAATTTTTCTCCCAGATTGATAATTGCAGCCTCTGGCTCCATGTTAAGAATGTTAGAAGAGGTTGTTGTTGTTGTTGTGGTCTTCAGTCCTGAGACTGGTTTGATGCAGCTCTCCATGCTACTCTATCCTGTGCAAGCTTTTTCATCTCCCAGTACCTACTGCAACCTACATCCTTCTGAATCTGCTTAGTGTATTCATCTCTTGGCCTCCCTCTACGATTTTTACCCTCCACGCTGCCCTCCAATACTAAATTGGTGATCCCTTGATGCCTCAGAACATGTCCTACCAACCGATCCTTTCTTCTGGTCAAGTTGTGCCACAAACTTCTCTTCTCCCCAATCCTATTCAATACTTCCTCATTAGTTATGTGATCTACCCATCTAATCCTCAGCATTCTTCTGTAGCACCACATTTCGAAAGCTTCTATTCTCTTCTTGTCCAAACTATTTATCATCCATGTTTCACTTCCATACATGGCTACACTCCATACAAATACTTTCAGAAATGACTTCCTGACACTTAAATCTATACTCGATGTTAACAAATTTCTCTTCTTCAGAAATGCTTTCCTTGCCATTGCCAGTCTACATTTTATATCCTCTCTACTTCGACCATCATCAGTTATTTTGCTCCCCAAATAGCAAAACTCCTTTACTACTTTAAGTGTCTCATTTCCTAATGTAATGCCCTCAGCATCACCCAACTTAATTAGACTACATTCCATTATCCTTGTTTTGCTTTTGTTGATGTTCATCTTATATCCTCCTTTCAAGACACTGTCCATTCCATTCAACTGCTCTTACAAGTCCTTTTCTGTCTCTGACAGAATTACAATGTCATCGGCGAACCTCAAACTTTTGAATTTTAATACCTACTCTGAATTTTTCTTTTGTTTCCTTTACTGCTTGCTCAGTATACAGATTGAATACCATCGGGGAGAGGCTACAACCATGTCTTACTCCCTTCCCAACCACTGCTTCCCTTTCATGTCCCTCGACTCTTATAACTGCCATCTGGTTTCTGTACAAATTGTAAATAGCCTTTCGCTCCCTGTATTTTACCCCTGCCACCTTTAGAATTTGAAAGAGAGTATTCCAGTCAACATTGTCAAAAGCTTTCTCTAAGTCTACAAATGCTAGAAACGTAGGTTTGCCTTTCCTTAATCTTTCTTCTAAGATTAGTCGTAAGGTGAGTATTGCCTCACGTGTTCCAGTGTTTCTACGGAATCCAAACTGATCTTCCCCAAGGTTGGCTTCTACTAGTTTTTCCATTCGTCTGTAAAGAATTCGTGTTAGTATTTTGCAGCTGTGGCTTATTAAACTGATAGTTCAGTAATTTTCACATCTGTCAACACCTGCTTTCTTTGGGATTGGAATTATTATATTCTTCTTGAAGTCTGAGGGTATTTCGCCTGTTTCATACATCTTGCTCACCAGATGGTAGAGTTTTGTCAGGACTGGCTCTCCCAAGGCCGTCAGTAGTTCCAATGGAATGTTGTCTACACCGGGGGCCTTGTTTCGACTCAGGTCTTTTAGTGCTCTGTTAAACTCTTCACGCAGTATCATATCTCCCCTTTCATCTTCATCTACATCCTCTTCCATTTCCATAATATTGTCCTCAAGTACATCGCCCTTGTATAGACCCTCTATATACTCCTTCCACCTTTCTGCTTTCCCTTCTTTGCTTAGAACTGGGTTGCCATCTGAGCTCTTGATATTCATACAAGTCGTTCTCTTATCTCCAAAGGTCTCTTTAATTTTCCTGTAGGCAGTGCCTATCTTACCCCTAGTGAGATAGGCCTCTACATCCTTACATTTGTCCTCTAGCCATCCCTGCTTAGCCATTTTGCACTTTCTGTCGATCTCATTTTTGAGACGTTTGTATTCCTTTTTGCCTGCTTCATTTACTGCATTTTTATATTTTCTCCTTTCATCAATTAAATTCAATATTTCTTCTGTTACCCAAGGATTTCTACTAGCCCTCGTCTTTTTACCTACTTGATCCTCTGCTGCCTTCGCTACTTCATCCCTCAAAGCTACCCATTCTTCTTCTACTGTATTTCTTTCCCCCATTCCTGTCAATTGTTCCCTTATGCTCTCCCTGAAACTCTGTACAACCTCTGGTTCTTTCACTTTATCCAGGTCCCATCTCCTTAAATTCCCACCTTTTTGCAGTTTCTGCAGTTTTAATCTACAGGTCATAACCAATAGATTGTGGTCAGAGTCCACATCTGCCCCTGGAAATGTCTTACAATTTAAAACCTGGTTCCTAAATCTCTGTCTTACCATTATATAATCTATCTGATACCTTTTAGTATCTAGCTTGAGCAGAAGAGGTATGTAGATGAAATGTGACTACATACCATAATAGTTTTTTATTTCATTGTGTTGAAGACTGTTAGCATTGTGAAAAGAGATTCCAATCAAATTCTAGTACCACAATTGTTGTTTATTTTATGTTAGGTGTACAGCAATCTCTGAGTGACAGTGCACCCTTGAAAATAGATTCATATCTGAATTCACAATGTATTTCTCTGCATTAGAGGAATATCAGTTTCTGAACTGTTTATTTGTTATTGCAGACACCCATGCCTTAGAATGATTTTGCTGCACTTTGCAGAATAATTTTAATATTTTTCTTCCTTGTCTATTTGTCTCGGGTTTTCACAAACTAATCCAGTATGCTCATTTAGCATTAAAATGTTTTTATTATCTTTTGAATCTGATTTACTGCTTTACATGCAAGTCTGAATCAGTAACATTGGTAATTTCTGTTGCATCAAAGTACCTATAACCAGTGCTCTTTTTTTTTTTTTTTTGGAAAAATTGTGGTGATACCCACAAGCAGGATGTCATTCTAGCAACTTCCACAATTTTAGCATGTCCTCTGGTGTACACTTACTGTTTCCAGACCACTTCTACTGTTGACTGCATTAGTTTATTCCTCTGCTCTTTCTACTGCTGGTGTTTATTTATTAATTCATTTTAGTCCAATATTAGATTGAGCTTGGAGCAGCCATGACTCTACATATTTGTTTTGTTTAAACTTAGTGAGAAGAGGCTCTGCCATCCTGATGAAGTGTGAAAGTTGTCCACACAACCATGAACGACCTAGATGAAGTAATTAAAAGATTCATTTGGAATAAACCTTTTTCGCATTCACTGGAAGACATGGCAATTGTGCAAAAGTTGTGGACTACTTCCTAATTTTGGCTTCATCAAATGTCCAATGCTTTCTCACCAATATTTGCAATTTAAACTCTGGTGCATTCAAGCAAATCAATGCCATATCCTTGAGCAGATGCTTTCCAACAGCTTCTTTCAGATTTTTATAAAAATCATGATGAACTAAGTACAGGACAGTGACTTTCATTTTTATGAAGCTCATTTCTTTTGAATTTCATTGTCTCCTTACTTAGAAGGGAGATACTGTAGTATGGGCCAGAGTTGTCAGTTCCCCCTTCAAAAATTTAGGTTGTATACGTTGTCCTTCTGTGTGTTTTGCACAAGTCAGTATTTCTCTTTTGTAGACTAGTTCACCCAGGTAAATGAACATTGTGTTGAACAGCTCTTGGAAGGCTGCACTACAATAGTGATTCATGATACATACAAGTTAGTAGTACTAGAAGGCCAAGAGCAGTAGAAATTACTTCCACAGCATTCAATGAATTTACTAGTGACCAATCAAATACAGAGACATTAGATTTATAATGTGGATACAGCATATGCTACCAGCAGACAATAATTTCAAACATTCAGTGCCACAATATTTGAAGTAAAAATAATTTCCATGTAGGCTATGCATCTCTGACTAGAGTTCATAATAAAGTTTTATGTTCTGGTGGTACAGTCTATAAAGGTTGTTGGCAGCCATCATGCATGAAACTGGAAATCCCCTGATATTAAAAAAAATAAAGCACATATTCTCTCATTTCATAGTCGACAAACAGACTTCTCCCCTTATTACAACAGCATAAGTCGAAAATTTATCCGCTATATTCTCTGTGTTTTTTCTGAAACATTCTGCAACTCCAGCTTCTTTTGAAGTCTTTTGAAGTGTGTTGTGTCTTTTGAAGTGTGTTGTCCATATAAGTGTTCAATTACAATGTTTGATCCACCTTTAATTTCTGCCGTGAGTTTATTTCAAATACAGAGTCTGCAATAACCTAACTTGATGTTATTGTGTCCTTTACAGCAATAAATACATCACAGCCATTGTATCTAGCTAACCTTTCTATATATATTCCAGTCTGAATTTAAGATTTTGCTACTATTCACTTCCAACTTGGCCAACTTTTAGTTTAGTACAAATGGTCTCTGCTAATTTACTTCTTTACCTACTTACATCTTGTAATTTGTCATCTAGTCTCTTAGATATTCCCTTAACCCACAAAAATCCATGTGGATGGTACACATACCCAATTTCATCAAAAGTATCTGGGCACCTGCTAGTGGACTTTAATATGGAGTGTAACCCCACCCCACTCACCCCCTGCCCTTCTTCTAGCTTGAACTCTGCTGGGATATATCAATATCTTCGGAGGTTAGTATTAGTTTAGGAGCAGGCTGGAATATACATGGTGAATTGACAGCTGTGAAAGGCCAGCACAGGTGGCAGAAATTTCAAGTTTGGCTGTGCAGGCCAAATAAGGGCAATTGGAGTTGGATTAGAGGTATGCTGTGAGTGTAAACAGCTGACCTGTCATGTGACTATTAGTGCAAGACTGTGGCAGTGGATGTCTGTATGTTTGACTGAGCAGTACTGAGGTGACAACTGAGACTGGGAACTAAACTGTGTCCTGTAGCTCTCAAATTTGAATTAAGATCTGCTGACTGAATGTGCTAGGGATTCATTCATGACTGTACTTACTGGTGAATGACAGATATGGAGTTTTAGTCACTCTTTAATGATTAACCATTGTGTTCATCAGGTACATTATTGTGTACATTGAATACAGAGGGTGCATAGCCCTTAATGTTGTTGCAATACGATTTTGCTTTCATAATAGGCTCATAATTGTAGTGAATGGTTAGAGTGTGTGCATATGTGTATGGTGATTACATCAAATTTGACAGTCAATTTCCAGTAGTGTTGCATTGTTTCTTTCATGTGTGTAATTCATCTCATAAGTTTCACGCAGTTATGGCATTAATTTCTGAACCTCCAGAACCTTAGATGGCACAATTTATACTTAGACCGCATTTTCTGTGGAGATCTTGAATGAGTAGTTTGGCTGATTGTACATTTGCAGCTATTTATCTGTTGTGGCTACTGCTAGCTCAAAAGGTGAATGTTTCTGTAGCATTTACTGTTAGTTAATCTTGTATGTTTAGGGTGGTCCTTAGGTAGGCTTTGAAATAAATTACTAGCTTATTTATGTGACTAAACCATTTTATCTCCAGCAGCTGTGTTTTTATATGCAGCACTGTACTAATATTATTGTTAAATGTGTTTGCTGTCAATGCCATTAACTGCTTATATTGACACAAGTTTTTCTTCACCTAACTTGTTCACATGCTATTGTACCCCTTTAATTTCAAAGATAAAGGACTTCCTTAATCTTGTGTTGGTGTTGTTATCAACTGAAATCTTACTTACTGTGTCATAAGCAGTAATTTATTATCTTGTGGCTGTAACTGATTCTGTTGTTGCTTATGATATTGGGTCACTTACTTTTTTTCAAACTTAGAGCTGGCAGTTGGCCGTTACTGTGAATAAGGGGTTTCATGACTGCAAATTACCACTAATATCTCTCTGCTTGAAGTAAACAATGTTATGATGCTCATTCAGTTGGTGCCTCTAAAAATTAAAATTCTGAATTGTTCCCATTAAATAGTGTAAATAGATATAAATTTTTGACTGATTGTTTACTTCCTTATATTAGCAGCTGTTAGGCCATCATTGTTACGTGGCTATGGCACTCACTATTTGAAGTTACTTGCATCACATTTAAACCTCAGTCCTGTTTAGGTTTACATTACATAAGTAAATTTAAGATTTGTTCTAAAGATGGCTATTTGTCCTGAAAGTTCTTTCTCCAGCTCTGAAATGGGCCACTGGCCATTAAATAATTAACCATTACTTGTGAGATTTTTCTATAACTTGACTATCTCATAGTTGAATTACTTTTTTTATTTTATTACTGTGATACCTTTGATACAGTTTGGGGGCCCATAGTAGCAGTGGTGTGGCTGCATTATGCTGACTTGCTTTTCATATTAGCTAGTTTTAAATTTTCCATCTGTATCATTTTTGGTCAAGTGTACTTTAATTAATGTTTTAATAAAGGGTGTTAAATTATTTTTTGGATTTAATGTGTCAAATACCCTACCTTTAACCTCACCTGCTTCATACCAGAACTTTCAATGAGGTGTCTGAGTGTCTGTGGAGGAATATCAGCCTGTTTTTCCTCAAGAACCAAAACCAGATAGGGTAGTGTTAGTGGATGCTGGGATCTGTAGTATGGTCAGCATTTTAACTCAACTCCAAAGGTGTTCCATTTGGTCAAGGTCGGAACTCTTGACAGACCACTCCATTTCAAGAATGTTATTTTTCACACATCATTACTTCACAAATACTGCTTTATATCAGACTGTATTGTCATGTTTATGCAGTCATTGTCTGTATACTGTTTCTATATTGAATACAGTACTCAATGCTGTAAAATGTTTTCTTATGCTTTTCCATTTAGTATTTTATGAAGTGTGATAAAGGGACCACATCTTAACCATGAAAAAGTTTCAAGAACTGGCTTTAAATAATGACTCTACGAATATGCTACAACCCCACACATATCACTTACATAGGGATCATGAGGATGAGAGCAGAGTAATTATTGCATGCACAGAGGCATTCAAACAATCATTCTTCCCATGGTCCATATGGGACTGGAACAGGAGGAAACCCTAATAACTAGTATAATGGGACGTACTCTCTGCTATGCACCTCACAGTGGTTTGCAGAGCATAGGTGTAGATGTAGCTGAAAAACATCCCCGTACTGTAACACCACCTCCTTGTACTTCACTGTTGGCACTACACATGATAACAGGTAATGATCTTGAGGCATTCATCAAACCCAAACGCTTTCATCAAATTTCTGAAGGGTATAGCATGATTAATTGCTTCAAATCACTTATTTTCTATCATCCATTGCCCAGTGATTTCATTCCTTACATCATTTCAAGTGTTGCTTAGCACTTACAGAAATGTGTAGCTTATGAGGGCCTACTTGATCATTGGCCCTCATTCTTTTTAAGTCTCTATTAGTTGGACTGCTGCTAGCACTACCAAACTCACAAGCGATTCCTTTCACTGATTTCACATGTTTTGTTGCAACACCTTCCACAATGCTCAATGGTTCTTGTTCTTCAGTACATGATGTCTGCCTTGTCTTGGTTTAGCTTTGGTTGTTCCTTCATGTTTCATTTCACAGTCACAGTCGACTTGGGCAACTTTAAATCATTAAAATGTCCCTTATGGATTTGTTACTCAGATGACTTCCATTGTGTGGTCCACATTCAAAGTCTCTTAGCTCTCCTATCTGACTCATTCAGCTGTTACTGCATTTCTAAAGACAACACAATGCTCACTGCCTCCTTTTATAGTGGTGGATACACCTCTAATGTTATCTAGAGGTCAATTCTGCATTAAATAAGGATTTCTAGATACTTCTGACCAGATAGCATATTCTGATATGTGAATAGCCATTTCTTTTCTATTATATACTCCCAAACTACTGAATGGTGCACTACAATTCTCTGCCCAATCACAGAGATCAAGAAAGCCATATACGAGGTGTGACAATAAAGTAATGAGACTGATTTTCTTTGCAATATGTGGCAACCCTGCAGGCTTGTGTAGGCACAATATCTTTGACCTTTGTCTATAAGCTGCTTCTAGTCCAAGCGACACATCGATGCAAATGCTCATTTGTGAGTTGTGCTGCAATAAGTTAACAAGTGTTTGTGCCTCTCGTCATGGAAATGGAACCGCATAATACTGCACAACGGTATGCCATTACTTTTTGCGTTAAACTGGGTGAAAATGTGATGACAACTTATGGTAAGCTTCACACGGCTTTTGGAGAGGAGGTTATGTCAAAAGCTCAAGTTTTTCATTGGCATAAAATGTTTAGTGAAGGCAGAACGAATGTTGAAGATGAAGACCGCAGTGGACGGCCATCAACCTCACGGACGGATGTCAGCTTCACCAGGGTGTGTGAACTCACACGATCTGATCGAAGATTATCCATGAAAATGATTGCAGGAAAATTGAACATCAATCAAGAAACAGTTCACCTAATAATAACTGAAGATCTTGGTATGAGAAAGATTTGTGCAAAAATTGTCCCCAAAAATCTCACACCACAACAACGAGAAACACGGAAAAATGTGGCAGCCGATCTGTTAGAGCAAGTGGAAATCAATCCAAAATTGTTGAGCCATGTTATCACTGGTGATGAAAGTTGGTTTTTTCAGTATGATCGAGGGACAAAATGCCAAAGTTCACAATGTTGCTCAAAGAAATCACCCAGACCAAAAAAAGCTCGCATGTCAAAGTCAAAAGTGGAATGCATGCTTGTGTGCTTCTTTAATTCCAAGGGAATTTTTCATAAAGAGCGGGTGTCTCCTGGACAAACAGTTAACCAATATTACTACAAAGAAATTTTAGAAAGACTTCGTAAAAGAATTCTTCATGTCTGTGCCAACATTGCTGATAGTTGGATTCTGCATCAAGATAATGCGCCATTCCATACTGCTCTGTCAGTACAGCAATTTTTAACCTCAAAACAAATTTCAGTACTACCACAGCCACCTTATTCACCAGATATTGCTCTGTATGACTTTTTTCTATTTCCAAGAGATGACGGTCAAGGGACACCATTTTCAAACAACACAAGATGTCCAAAAAGCTGTGACGAGAGTCTTGGATGATATTACAGAATATGAGTTCCAGAAATGTTGCAATTGTAGTAGCCACCAGAAAGATCGCGGGAGGCGCACATTGGCACGGCGCATCACGGGCGGTAGTTGCCGCAAGTAGAGTCCCGTCCACCAGAGGGCACGCGAGAATTCGGACGCGACCTCTGCCGGCGTAACAACAAGAACAACAACAACAACTCCAGCAGCACAGGCCGTGTCCAGTCAGTCAACATCGGGCATGCCTAGGACACAGTCCCGGTCTACGCTAAGTGAAGTGCGACGTAAACGTGAACAGTGTTACTACACAATTGGCGACGAGTAGGGTCGTTCTTTCGCGTGTTGCGTCGTTGTTCCGGTTTCGCAGTTTCTCCACGACATGGAGGATTTGGTGCGAGTTTTGGTTGCGCAGCAGACGGAACTCATGGCCACCATGAAACAAGTGCTTCCGGCGTTGCTCTCCACGCCGTCTGCTCCGGCGCAGTTCCCTCCTCCCTTTCCCCCGTATGACGAGACGGCGGAGGATTGGGACGCATATGAACATCGCCTTCGGCAGCATTTCCAGGCGTTTCATGTTGCCGAGGCAGAGGTATGTCGTGCTCTCTTCTTGTCTTGGATATCTCCTTCGCTGTATCAAGTTTTGCGGCAGCTAGCGCCATTGCAGGAACCCTCGTCCTTGTCTTTTGACGCATTGTGTTCGTTGCTGTCTTCATATTATCGCCGCCGCACGCATGTTGTGGCAGCTAGGGTCGAGTTCTATCAATGCAAGAAACAGCCCCATCAGTCTTACCGGGCGTGGGCCGCTACCCTGCACGGTCTTAGTCGCAAGTGTCATTTTGTCACAGAGCAGTCGCGAGAGTCGTATGCCCACGTTATGGTACGCGACGTCATTGTTCGTTCGGCCCCTGATAGGGAGGTCAGGCAATGGGCCCTGCAGTTAGAAGACCCTTCCCTCGAGGAAGTCCTGTCCATTGCTCAATCGTATGAAGTCTCTCACGCGGCAGGTCAACAGCTGGAAGCGTGGTGCGACGTCGCGGAGGTTCAGGGTGGCGCGGCCGCGTCCACTGTGTCCGAGGTGGACGACGTGCGAGCGGTACAATCCGGCCGTTACGGCCGCTCCCGCACGGCGCGTAAACAGAATTCCGGCCGCCGGCCCCTGTTGCCGTCCTGTGCGTCGTGCTATATACATCACGATCGGTCAGAGTGCCCCCAGCGTTGGGCCGTTTGTCGCAAATGTAATAAAAAAGGTCACATTGCTAAAGTTTGCCGCTCAGCCTCAAAGGCATCAAAGGAAGCAAGTACAGAGGACATGGACGTTGACATTCAGGAAGTTTCATCGGGCCAGGCTCCCGACGCATCGGCCCACAAACTCTTTATCGAGGTGTCGGTTCGGTCGCGCCGGTTACAACTGCAAGTAGATACGGGGGCGGCAGTTTTGTTGTTGAATGCACAAACTTATTCCGACCTTGGATCGCCCCCGTTGGCGCCAGTTTACCGGCGTCTACGCGGTTATGGTAAACAGTTCATTCCCCTACTGGGTCAATTCACTACCGACGTGACTTACAAATCAGTCACTCGGCCTATTACTTTTATTGTTGTCAGTGATGCGAGCTCAGCTAACCTTTTTGGCCCGGATGCCTTTCAGGCTTTCGGTTTTTCTATTGCTGACACCATACAGTTGGTCTCCGAAGACGTTCCCTATCACTCATTGGAATCTTTGATCTCAGACTTTCCAGATATTTTTGAGGAGGGTCTGGGGCGTGTTTCCGATTTTGAAGCTCACTTAACGTTGAAGGCGTCAGCTCGCCCGCGTTTTCTATGCGCGAGACAGATCCCCTTGGCTCTCCGCCCTCAGGTAAAGGAAGAGCTAGACCGGCTGACAGCCCTAGGGGTCGTTCTTCCCGTTTCTTCCAGTGAGTGGGCTTCGCCCCTCGTTATTGTCAAGAAGCCCTCAGGAAACTTACGTCTTTGTGGCGATTTCAAGGCCACCATTAATTCCCAATTGGTGGTGGACACCTATCCTTTGCCTCGTGCTGATGAATTGTTCTCCGCTGTGGCGGGTGGCCAATATTTTTCGAAAATCGATCTGTCGGAGGCTTATCATCAGATACCTCTTGATGACGACTCCAAACGGCTAGCGGTCATCAACACCCCGTTTGGCCTTTACCAATACCAGCGGTTGGCTTTTGGAATATCCAGTGCCCCGGCGATATTCCAGCATTATCTTGAGCATGTCATGTCGACAATCCCTCATTGTATTAATTACCTGGATGACATAATTGTCACAGGCCGCAGCACGAAGGAACACTTGCACAACCTTCGCACCCTCTTTCTCAAATTCAGGTCTGTGGGCTTGCGTTGCAACCTGCGTAAGTCAACCTTCTTCCAACCGTCCATTGAGTATGTGGGCTACACCATATCTCGGCATGGCATACAGCCACTAGGAAGTTTGGTCCAAGGTATCGTCAACCTTCCTCGGCCCACTTCGCTGAAAGAGTTACAAGTTTTTTTAGGCAAGATAGCCTATTACCACCGGTTCATTCCCAGGGCTTACACTATAGCCCACCCCCTGTACTGCCTTCTGCACAAGGGTGTTCCTTTTGATTGGTCGCCTGCATGCGAGCGAGCGTTCACCTCGTTGAAGGGCCTCCTCACTTCAGCCCCTTGTTTGGCTACTTTTGATCCCCGTAAGCCGTTGGTCCTGGCTACAGATGCTTCGCAGTATGGGGTGGGGGCGGTCCTGGCCCATCGCAACGCAGACGGTTCCGAGCAACCACTGGCGTTTGCGTCTAAAACGCTTAGTCCCGCGCAGGCCCATTACTCCCAGGTGGAAAAAGAGGCTTTGGCCATTGTCTACGCTGTTACCAAGTTTCACCCTTTCTTGTACGGCACGAAGTTTCAGTTAATCACTGACCATAAGCCGTTAATATCGTTATTTGGCCCCACCTCTCAGATTCCGGATAGGGTGGCCCACAGACTACAGCGCTGGGCCTTGTTCCTCTCTAAGTACCATTATGACATTCATTTTCGCCCTACAGGACAGCATGCCAACGCCGACGCTCTTTCCCGTCTTCCGGTGGGCCCGGATCCTACGTTCGATCGAGAGGAGATTATGTGTTTTCTTTTGGATGTGGCATCCCGCCAAGCAGTTGATGGCTTTCCGATCACTAGTTCTCGAGTCGCCAGGGAAACGGCGGCTGACCCGGTTGTCCGGCAAGTAGTTCGCCTCATTCAGCAGGGGTGGTCCTCCCGCCCTCCAGGGCGGGCCTCGGACCCTCTTCGTAATTATTTTCTTCTACGAGACCGCCTCTCGGTCTAGGAAGGAGTTCTCCTTCTGGCTACCGATGATACAGCTCCTCGCGTGGTTGTTCCTGCAGGTTTACGAAGGGAGGTCCTCATGTTATTACATGCGGGGCACTGGGGTGTTTCCCGTACTAAAACCTTGGCTCGCAGACATGTGTACTGGCCCGGTATTGACAAAGAAATTGAGCACTTGGTGGCCGCCTGTTCCCAGTGTGCGAGCCAACAAGCATCTCCCAGGGCAGCGTTCTCTTCATGGCCGCCGGCAACACAAGCATGGGAAAGTGTTCACATCAATTTTGCGGGCCCGTTTCTCAATGGCTTTTGGCTCATTGTCATTGATGCTTATTCCCGATTCCCATATGTGGTTCGCTGCTCCTCAACCACTTCAGAAGTTGCAATCCAGGTACTAGCAAAAATCTTTTCTGTGGAAGGTCTGCCAATCACCCTGGTCTCAGACAATGGACCGCAGTTTATTTCGCAGACCTTCCAGGATTTTTGTAGGCGCTTCGGTATTCGGCATGTTTGCTCTCCCCCCTTCCATCCACAATTGAATGGGGAAGCCGAGCGCATGGTGCGCACATTTAAGACGCAGATGAAAAAGTATGTGCACGAATTTCCTGCAGAGGAAGCCTTGACGTTTTTCTTGACGGCATACCGGACCACACCAATGGGCGACCGCAGCCCCGCAGAGCTCCTCCATGGGCGTCAACCTAGGACTCTGCTGCACCTCCTCCAGCCTGGTCCTCGCCAGTCTTCACAAAACGAAGTACCTGGCTTTCCACTGGGTATGTCGGTCTGGGCCCGTGGGTTTGGTCGCAATCCACGTTGGATACCAGCGGTGGTCCTGCGCCGAAATGGCCGCCGGCTCTATACCTTGCAGGCGGGGGATCGGGTGGTACGTCGTCACCAAAATCAGCTACGTCCACATTCGGGCACCCACCCTCCGACCTCTCGGACACCGGCTTCCCCATTGCCAGCACTTGTATTGGTTTCACAGGGGACGTTCCCTCCTCTCCCCGCTGTGACTCTGCCGCACTGCGATGGCTCTCAGCCTTGGCAGCCTCCAGTAGCTCCAGCACTGGCATCGCCATCATTCGAGATGCCCCAGCGAGAGCCGGCCCCCCTAGCAGGTTCGGTTTCTCAGGGGGCTAGTTCACCTGTGGTTGTCCCTTCCCCTTCGTCCCCACCACTGGGTCTTGCCCCTCCCGAGGTGGAACGGGATCCGGAGTTCGACAGCTTGTCACCCGTTCTGTCCCGAGCTCCGGTTGTGGGACGATGGGGGCCTCTTCGTGTGGGTCACTTCCAGCCGTATTCGTAGGTTCCAGCTCGAGGGTTGGCAGATCCCCTCGACTCCGGCCATCCAATGGATGTGGAGGTCATCGCTCCTGCCCGACGCTCCACCTTCCGACGCAGTGGATCACAGTGGCTTCACCCCCCGAAGGAGGAGGAGTGTAGTAGCCACCAGAAAGATCGCGGGAGGCGCACATTATCACGGCGCGTCACGGGCGGTAGTTGCCGCAAGTAGAGTCCCGTCCACCAGAGGGCACGCGAGAATTCGGACGCGACCTCTGCCGGCGTAACAACAAGAACAACAACAACAACTCCAGCAGCATGGGCCGTGCCCAGTCAGTCAACATCAGGCATGCCTAGGACACAGTCCCGGTCTACGCTAAGTGAAGTGCGACGTAAACGTGAACAGTGTTACTACACAATCAATGGCAGAAGCACTGGAAAAAGTGTGAGCAATCAGAAGGGAACTACTTTGAAGGAGACAACACTAAACTTGACTAAAAAGGTAAGCAACTTTTTTTTCACATCAGTCTCATCACTTTATTGTCACACCTCGTGTAAGTGCAGTGCAGAGTTGTCTGAGCCTCTGGTTTAAGTCTTCAATTTGGCACCAATTTACAGGACTGCAACTGGTTCTGGGTATGATGCTGCCTCAGAGATGCTGCCTCAGAGGTGCTACCAAAACTGTGCAGCAACTAATACTTGTTGCTGAGGTGACAGTCATTTGAAAAGTTCCTACATTGCCTCCCACAATTATGAGGTCAAAGTGATCAGATGTAGTGCATCAACAGGTGCTAATGCCTCTGGGTTTCCAGGGAAGTCCAGAGGCACTAGAGATGTTCAGCTGTTGCAGCCCACTGCAGCAATCCAAAAATTATTGACTGTGGACTATGCTGACTGATGATGAACAGGAGTGAATTCATCTTGTTTTTGCACAAAATATGCACATTCCCTGTCCGTTTACTACTAGGCAAAACTATACAATAACCAGAAATATTGTACCAATTAATGCAGCCAGAGCCTAATACTAGAAATAAACCACAACAGTGACCAAACAAAAAGCCTGTTGGAGGCTCTAAGTTACACAACTGAAATTATGGTCTACTGAGAATCAGAACTATCCATGCCATCTGTTAAATAGGGGCGGGGGCCATACTACTAAATGCTTTCATGAAACAAAAGTGCATGCGGACTGACTTATTAACCACTATTATTCTCCACATGGTCTGAAAACTAAATTCCCTGTCACAGAACATGAAATAGCCTGCTCACATCTTCCAGATTTGATATTCATGAAAGGTTCTCTACAGAGAGAGCTATACTAATTCATATACTGAAATTATATGTGAGTGCGACTCAAACTTTCATAAAGTTTCTTTCACCTCATCCCATCCGCTAGATCATTCAAAGAATAGTTGTAGTCAGGACCAAAGTATGTAGCAATTTATAGTGCTAATGATTGATATAATTTGTTGTGTGTAAATTTGTCTTACTTAATAAAGAGCAAGTTTCTCAAGTTTCCTAAAAGCAGATGACCATAATATCTCCCTTAATTAACTGAACTTACTGTTGCAAACGTTGCATGGAATGTCCTCTTTTCAAAGTGAAGGCCTTCCTGAAGAGTTGTTTCAAGAGCTGAAAAATATCAACATTTTTGTTTACTTGTTACATGTCTCCCTTAAAATTATTTTTAAACTCTATCCAGTTTCTGTTTAAATGAGAATGTATGTAAAGATAATTGATAAATAATGATTTTCATCAGTTACTATTTCAATATGATTACAACTGTGCCTAAATAATAGGAAACATTTCTGTATTCTGGTTTTATAAGATCTTTGTACTTCATTTATCATCATCAAATACTATTTTAATAATGGTCCATTTCATCTTAGTACATTATTATCACACTTCCCAGAAGTGTGTACTTACCAGTATTTACAGCTTCTTTGCACAGAGACACAATCAAAGGTGAATGTGAAGAGATCTTCTCAGCTAATTTGATGGCTTCACTCATAAGCTGACTGGCAGGGAACACTTTGCTCACAAGTCCTGTAAAAAGTCTCACATTGTGTATTGTGTCCCTGATTCAGTATTTATGAAACAAATTATATCATCTGTAAAAGAGCCGCTGTGCTTGTCTCACTTAGGATAATAAATGCATAAAACTATTGAACGTACAAATAATGGAAACTCTAGGTTGGAATGCCAACAATATTAGGAAAAGGATAGATTGTTACTCACTTTAAAGACGACCCACTGAGTTGCAGACAGGCACAACAAAAAGGCTGTTACACATTATAACTTTTGGCAAAAGCCTTCTTTAGCAGAGAAAACACATACACATCCACACAAGCATTCTCTGTCAAAATCAGCACAACTCATGCAGTTATTTAATTCATGCGGTGAGAAGGACAAGACCAATCTAAAGTCATTGGACACCTGCCAAAACATAAGCTGCAGAATTTATTTAATGAACAAAGAAATTATCAGCTGAATCACAAATTTCAGGCATATAACTGTGGATGAAACTATTAAGGATCTTATATTTAAGACACGTGAATTCTGCATTGCAGTGGAATACCAAGTAAAATATTAAAACATCCTACAGGCTTAATTATTATACTAGTTGGTAAAACAAGCTGTACACCATAGTAATTTTCAGTATGCTGTGAGCTTCTTGTATAAAATTTACTTAATCATACATTTGATGTATTACAATTGGTACATGTGTCATTACATATGAGCCTTGACATTTTGATTCTGTTATGACATTTATATAGTGTGCTTTACAATTTAGTTCACATGTAGAACATATTACAGGATAATAAATATGCGCTTTTGCAGTGTATTAAGTTCTTCTTTAAAGTTTATGACTAATGCCTTTACATGTAAATTTACATAGGTATATATTACAGATCAAAACTAAATGACATTTACTTTCATTTTCTTGCTTTGTGTCTATCTTCTTTTTGGATTTACCTTCCAGTGATCAGAAAATTCATGTATGGAATAAAATGGATCTATATGCAATATTTCTCTGACTATGTGCTTGAAGGCTTTAATGCTCTTTATTTGGCTGATATTGTTTGAAAGACAAATGAATAGGTCCATCCCCATGTATGTTACACATTCCTCATAACAACTTGTCCTATGCTGAGTTGTTTTTAGTTTCCACCAGTTTCTTGTTTCATGTTGGTGCAGTTCCTCATTTTTCTTAAAATGACTAATGTTTTTCTTGGTGTAGGCTAGTATTTTATAATGTTTGTTACTGGTCAAATATTTAGCAGTTTGAATTTTGGTCTGCATTTCATCTGACATTTCTCATTGGGGGTCGACAGAAGCGTCCGATCCCACGTGTCGGCTTTGACCCGTGACGTAAGGGTGTTGTCGTGTGTGACGTCATGATGGCGCAGAGTTTGGTTTGAGTGTGGCTGTCTCCAGTTCTGTTTTATCTTATTTTATTTACTTTTCTGATCTGTTCGTTCTATCTCGTGAGATTTTTTTCTTTAATTTAAAAACACTTGTTACTTATTTTAATTATCTGTTTCCTCCAATTTCTGTTTTAGTTTAGTATATTTATCTTTCTGATCTATTCGTTCTATCACTTGAGATTTTTTTTTAAAGACAAAAAACACTAATCAGCTACAGAAGTATCTTTATCTTCTATGGGTTGCAGGGGTTACGACCCCTGGGGAGGTGGGTGGGTATTCATGCATGGCTGTCTTCACTTAAACGTTGTAGCTACGCAAGGTGTCTAAATTTGTTTATATTTAGTTTGTCCCCCACCCAAAACACCCCATTTCCCGCGCTTGTCCCGTTAGTGTCATTAGGCCTCTTGTGGAAAGTGTGTGTTTGTTTTTGTTTCCGCCATATTTGTGACATCATGGGCCAAAGCAGACGGGTGGGATCGGACGCTTCCGTATTTCCCTCATTGGTCATTATGCCAATCGACCTTTTCTGTATGGTAAGTACCTTCTTTATATTTACTGTGCATCCCCATGGTTATATTCCACATTACAAAATGGATCAAAGAGTCAAAAGTAAAATATTTTGAGGACTTCAATGTTAACAATTTTGGCTAACTCCATTAACATATAGTAGACTGAATTTATTTACTATTTCTGATATGGATGTGCTCTGTCCATGTTAATTTATCATAAAGTCAGAAACCTACAAATTTTTCCATGGTACTTTTTCAGATTTGTTCTCATGAATTTTTATCATTTTGTTTTATGAAGTCCATAATTTTTTAACTATCAGTTTATTATTTCTAAACTATTTATTTAGTCTACGTAAAAGTCTTTCAGCTTCATTGTGGCTCCTTCTAGATTGATCCCTTAGTTAAAGTGTTGGTGTCCTCTGCAAATAGGCTATATTCCTGTTGGATATCATGAGGTAAGTCATTAATATACAATATACTAAAAAATCTCTAGAACACTTCCTTGAAGATTACTGTTAATGATCTTCCCCACGTCGGAGTAGTATTGCCTCTCACCCCATAGAATTTTAGCTTTTCTAGAAAAATTTTGTGATCATCTAAATCAAAAACTTTTGATAGGTCACTGAATACATCAATTGTTGATTCTTCCATGTCCCTGTAGTACACAGCCAACAAGTTATTGTGTTGCTGAAGCAATGGATTAAACTGTCTCGAACCTCTGTTGGCTTCTGAATAAGATATTTTGTGATGTAAAGAAGTTTCTTGATCCATAATACAGAATATGTTTGAAAATTCTTGACATTACTAGTATAATACTAACAGGTCAGTAGTTTACAGGTTCTATAGAATTGACTTTTTGTGTAATGGTGGGAACTTAGCAATTTTTAAACTCTCAGGATACAGTCCATCCATGTGAATTCATTAATTCTGTTGATCAATGGTTTAACAATAGATTTAGATGACAGTTGTATTTGAGATATGGTAGATGTTCTGAGTCTTGCTGTTTTCTAATTAATCTATAATTCTGCTTACTTCTTCCTCACTTGTTGGAAACAGATATATAGATTTCTTAGTGGACATGAAACATTCATATCATTTCCAGAATGAGACTTTCACTCTGCAGTGGAGTGTGCGCTGATATGAAACTTCCTGGCAGATTAAAACTGTGTGCCCGACCGAGACTCGAACTCGGGACCTTTGCCTTTCGCGGGCAAGTGCTCTACCATCTGAGCCACCGAAGCATGACTCACGCCTGGTACTCACAGCTTTACTTCTGCCAGTATCTCGTCTCCTACATTCCAAACTTTACAGAAGCTCTCCTGCAAACCTTGCAGAACTAGCACTCCTGAAAGAAAGGATACTGCGGAGACATGGCTTAGCCACAGCCTGGGGGATGTTTCCAGAATGAGATTTTCACTCTGCAACGGAGTGTGCGCTGATATGAAACTTCCTGGCAGATTAAAACTGTGTGCCCGACCGAGACTCGAACTCAGGACCTTTGCCTTTCGCGGGCAAGTGCTCTACCATCTGAGCTACCGAAGCACGATTCACGCCCGGTACTCACAGCTTTACTTCTGCCAGTATCTCGTCTCCTACCTTCCAAACTTTACAGAAGCTCTCCTGCGAACCTTGCAGAACTAGCACTCCTGAAAGAAAGGATACTGCGGAGACATGGCTTAGCCACATCCTGGGGGATGTTTCCAGAATGAGATTTTCACTCTGCAGCAGAGTGTGCGCTGATATGAAACTTCCTGGCAGATTAAAACTGTGTGCCCGACCGAGACTTGAACTCGGGACCTTTACCTTTCGCGGGCAAGTGCTCTACCATCTGAGCCACCGAAGCACGACTCACACCCGGTACTCACAGCTTTACTTCTGCCAGTATCTCGTCTCCTACCTTCCAAACTTTACAGAAGCTCTCCTGCGAACCTTGCAGAACTAGCACTCCTGAAAGAAAGGATACTGCGGAGACATGGCTTAGCCACAGCCCGGGGGATGTTTCCAGAATGAGATTTTCACTCTGCAGCGGAGTGTGCGCTGATATGAAACTTCCAGGCAGATTAAAACTGTGTGCCCGACCGAGACTCGAACTCAGGACCTTTGCCTTTCGCGGGCAAGTGCTCTACCATCTGAGCTACCGAAGCACGATTCACGCCCGGTACTCACAGCTTTACTTCTGCCAGTATCTCGTCTCCTACCTTCCAAACTTTACAGAAGCTCTCCTGCGAACCTTGCAGAACTAGCACTCCTGAAAGAAAGGATACTGCGGAGACATGGCTTAGCCACATCCTGGGGGATGTTTCCAGAATGAGATTTTCACTCTGCAGCGGAGTGTGCGCTGATATGAAACTTCCTGGCAGATTAAAACTGTGTGCCCGACCGAGACTCGAACTCGGGACCTTTGCCTTTCGCGGGCAAGTGCTCTACCATCTGAGCTACCGAAGCACGATTCACGCCCGGTACTCACAGCTTTACTTCTGCCAGTATCTCGTCTCCTACCTTCCAAACTTTACAGAACCTCTCCTGCCAGGAAGTTTCATATGAGCGCACACTCCGCTGCAGAGTGAAAATCTCATTCTGGAAACATCCCCCAGGATGTGGCTAAGCCATGTGTCCGCAGTATCCTTTCTTTCAGGAGTGCTAGTTCTGCAAGGTTCGCAGGAGAGCTTCTGTAAAGTTTGGAAGGTAGGAGACGAGATACTGGCAGAAGTAAAGCTGTGAGTACCGGGCGTGAATCGTGCTTCGGTAGCTCAGATGGTAGAGCACTTGCCCGCGAAAGGCAAAGGTCCTGAGTTCGAGTCTCGGTCGGGCACACAGTTTTAATCTGCCAGGAAGTTTCATATCAGCGCACACTCCGCTGCAGAGTGAAAATCTCATTCTGGAAACATCCCCCAGGCTGTGGCTAAGCCATGTCTCCGCAGTATCCTTTCTTTCAGGAGTGCTAGTTCTGCAAGGTTTGCAGAAGAGCTTCTGTAAAGTTTGGAAGGTAGGAGACGAGATACTGGCAGAAGTAAAGCTGTGAGTACCAGGCGTGAGTCATGCTTCGGTGGCTCAGATGGTAGAGCATTTGCCCGCGAAAGGCAAAGGTTCCGAGTTCGAGTCTCGGTCGGGCACACAGTTTTAATCTGCCAGGAAGTTTCATTCATATCATTTGTTCTTGAAATTTGAGATATACTTTGTTAAATATTTGCTTTACAAATATTTGCTTTACAAATATTTGCCTTACAAATATTTGCTTTACAAACTAACCATTAAATGCTTTGGCTTTGGCTGTAGTTTCTGGGTTTCTCTGTAAAGAATTGCTCCAGCTGATCTCCTTGGGGCTGTTTCTGAACTTATGGTCATTCACATTGTTTTTGGCTTCTTGTCTGAGACAATAATTACCTACCCAATAACAATTTTCATATATTTTAGGATTATGGTGTAGATTTTTTTATTTTTCTTATAGTGCCATAAAAATGTATGCAGTTAGTTTTATATTTACTGATGCTGTGTGTCACTTTAAACCTTTCTCTAGTAATAATGATACCCTATGCAATGCAGTTATTTCATCTTTACATCTACTTTTGATGGGAATAGTTCATCAGTATATTCACAGTATCTGGTTATGAAGAAGCTAAAACTATTTATTCAACCTTTGCCATTTTGGATTTCAGTCCAAACTTTATTAGCCAGATTGTGATTGTAGGTATTTATGTTGTTGTCATACAGTTTTTGTATTTAATATAGAGTTTCCTAGGCTTCACATTTTGTTCTACAGGGATTACTTATTCTTCCTGATCAGACAGATAATTTTAATTGCTGTTGCTATAAAGTTACCTCCTGATTGTTGGTGATAATACAATTTATAACAATACCACTGGCCATAGTAGTTCTAGTATAGTCATTGGGTATATTGTGCAAATTGTAAGAGATGAGTAGTGAGCAAATATCCTATTTCAGTTTGGATACATTACTATAATCAGTATAATCACCACAGTATATTATTTTGTAGTTACCTTTGTGACTACTCACCTAATTTAAACATTTTTTTTTTCAAAAATTCCTCAGCTTCTGTTACCCTTTCCCAATTCCTATCACCTTCAAAGTGTGCTGCTCCCAACTGTCTTTGATATAGCATCACATGCCTAGCCTGTCTACCTGCCACCCTTCCCTCCTGCATTCCTAGCCTAGCAAGTACTGTTTCTTTTTGTCTGTGTCTACCAACGACGCAAAACTTCTGCTTTTTGGTAAGACCAAAATTATATAACTTGATTCATGCCATAACTCAGATCTATATCAATTAACTTTTTTTGGCTTGCTTTAATGTCCTCCCAATGGCAATAAATAGTTTAGCAAAAATTGAAAAATAACAAAACTTAAGTTCAAATGATTCCAAGAATATAATGTTGAACTACTCCTTAAACTCAAGTTAATGCTCAAAATAATGATGAAACCTCATGCACTTATGAGCACCATTATTGCCTCTGAACCCTTTGACATCCTTTCACCTACTGTACATCTTTCTCCACTTTTACCACATTTCCTTCCTTCCTTCATTTCTTTACGTTTAACATTGAGAGATGCAGGTTCAGCCCATTTTTTAAATTTTATATTTGTCTACTCTAGTCCAATTGCTCCTTTTTTGGGGGCTAGTAAATACAACTATAAGATAAAAAAGAAAAAAAAAGAGATTCACCATGAAGGAATAATCCAAATGGGATGAAAATCAGCAGATGTGATGCACATGCACAGACAAATAAATGATTACAGTATCAGAAAAATGGATGATTTAATCAAGAAAAAGAGCTTCACAAATTGAGCAACTCAATGATGTATTGATCCACCTATGGCCTTTACACAGCATTGATCTATAGAGTTTCTGGGTGTCCTCCTGAGGGATATGGCACCAAATTCTGTCGATTTGGTGTGTTAGATTATCAAAATGCTGAGTGGTTGGAGGGCACTGCCCATAGTGCTCCAAGCATTCTCAACTGCGGAGAGGTCTGGTGACCTCACTGGCCAAGGTAGGGTTTGAGAAGCATGAAAACAAGAAATAGAAACTCTTGCAATATAGAGATGCATATTATCTTGCTGAAAAGTAAGCCCAGGATAGTTTGCCACGAAGACAATAAAATGGAATTTTGAATATTGTTGACATACCACTGTGCTCTATGGGTTCTGCAGACGACAACCAAAGGGATCTTGCTATGAAATGAAATGGCACCTAAAACCATCGCTCATGGTTTTCAGGCCATATGGTGGGCAACCGTTGTGTTGGTATCCTATCAGGTCCAGGAGGTATCCAGACATATCTTCTCTGGTCATCAGGGCTGAGTTCGAAGCGAGACTCATCACTGGAGACAATTTCACTCCTGTCAATGAGATTCAAGGCTGAAGATGTATCTGAAGATGCTCCACAGCAGTAGAATACCAGTGAGAATGTCAACCACCACATTGCCCATCAGCCAGGAGTGATGACCTGGGGTGACATTTCCTCTCATAGCAGGACCCGATTGGTTCTCATCCGCAATACTCTTAAGCATGTCAGTACATCAATGATATTCTATGCCCTGTTTTGTTGCCCTTCATTGCAAACCATGCTGGGATTACATTTCAGCAAGGTAATGGTTGCCCCCACACAGCGAGAGCTTCTACTGGTTGTCTTCATGCTTTCCAAATCCTACCTGGGTCAGCAAGTTTGCCATATCTCTCCTCAATTGAGAACTTTTGGAGCATGATGGGCAGTATCTTCCAACTATCTCTGGATTTCGATGATCTAACACGCCAACTGGACAGAATTTGGGACAACATTCCAAGACATCCAACAACTTTATCAATCAATGCCAAGCTGAATAAGTGCTTGTGTAGGGGTCTGAGATGGACCGACATGTTATTGACTTGCTCAATTTGTAAACCTCTTCCTCTTGAATTAATCATACATTTTTTCTGAAATTATAATCATATATTTTTCTGTACATGTACATCACATCTACATATTTCTGATTCATTCAGATAATTCCTTCATAGTGCATCTTTTTCTTTTCTAAGGATGGCACCTTCTTGTGATTTTAGTTTCTGTCACATTATCAGTATAATAAGGTACAACCCAAATGCAAGTGAACCTACTGGTGCTAGATATTTTCAAACAGGAATGGCGGCACTATTCTCCAGAATGGAGAGGACAGACATGACTGTAAATGGGAAACAATTTTTGGAAACAACTCAGGATATACCATATCATTTAACAGCATTTGTCATGTGGGAAACTTGATTTGTTACATTTTTATGCTCATCTATATCACTTTATTGTTGTTGGCTGATGAAACAGTGCAGCAACGTAAAACTAATAGAAACTTTTAGCTATATTCCTGTTGTTACATAACAATGCTGATGAAACAGCAATACTAAGAAACACATGCAAGAGCACTATTTAGTTTTGCTACATTAATTCTACATCCATTAGTTTCAAATAACAAATTTTTGGTGTGAAATTTACCCATTTTCTCTGCTTCTTCTGCAGAAACTGGAGTTCCAGTTAAGCATATTTCCATAGCTTTTGATTTACCAACGGCTCTTGTTAATCTCTGAGTACCACCAGCTCCAGGTATTGTACCAATTATAATTTCTGGTTGTCCAAAACGAGCTTTATCACCAGCATAAATAATGTCACACATCATTGCCATTTCACATCCTCCACCAAGCTGAAATATTATTTCAGTCTGTTTATTTTTTTTTCTGTGTATGTCCTATAACTACAGTTGTTAGAGAAACATTTGCTATCATTGTAATCTAAACAGAAGGATATAAGATGTTTATCAGTTTGTAAAAGATATAGTATGACATTCTTGATAAGATGTCCATTGAAATTTTTCATGCACTTTTGATGAAACCCATCAGTGAAAATACAATACTGAGGGTGAAATTCTAATAAAATATTGGAGAACATAAAAAAAGTGATATAAACTGATCTCTTCAGTAATTTCTTCATGCAGCCCTGATAAACTCAATATGACTGATAACCAGGTCTACTCCCTTTATCACCCAACACCAAGTAGACTAATAATTAAATGAAACTCTATGTTTCTGGAGATATTTTCAAGTCTCAGACATCTATGATGTATACAAACAGACTTAAGCTACATATGAAAACTTCTACCAAGACTGGGATTTGAACTCCTGCTCACTAGGCAGATTTGCTAACCACAATGACACCCTTGATTAAAGCACATATGCCTCGGTTTAGGGCCGGCTGCACCATTTTGTTCAATGCTGAGGTGCTACTCCAATACAGTTGGAGAGCCTCTGCAATGCTGTTCATGTTTAGGAGGAGTACTAAGAGGGCTGCAGCATGAATGGGAATTTTGATTGTGGAGGTAAGTGTGCTATGGGAGTCCATGCAGTAGTGCAAAGCCATTGTGCCAGGGTGGCATAGTGATAAGCACATCTGCCTAGTGAACAGGAGACCTGCGTTCAAATCTCAGCCTTGATAAAAATATTCATTCTTCACTTAAGTTTGCATATATACATTAATAATGTTTAATGTATTTAATTTTATTCATGCAAAATTTGAATGGTCTCCTCCTTATATTGCCTCATAAGAAATCTACCCTGACATTTATGTATTATGTCATATGCAATTGCTTATAATAGTGACCTAAGTCATATCAATGATTACTATGCTCAAATGACTTATTCAATGTTGAAAATCCAATCTCCTGGTTATTTACAGATAAACTGTTGTAAATATCTGATTTCATTGAGCGAGCTGATCCATAGGATATCACGATGGATAACAAAGTGAAGAGTTCTTATCCTAGCACAAAGATGACAATGATAACAATGATATTTTATTTTTTCTGGGTAAACTTCAACTCTCTTCCACTATAAAATTCTGTATTTTGGAAAGTTTATTCCCAAAGCAAATTCATTAAAAAAGAAATGAGAGGCACATTTCAAATGTGATCATGTTTTTCTTGAATATGATCTAATAAAAGGTCATCAAAAAAATTGCAAGCACAAACAAAAATTCAAATTGTATGATTGACAATAGAAGCTGCATAAAATAGCTGACTTCATAGGGATGTCAGAAGAAAGGCAGTACATGCACTACATTTTACAAAAAGGATTGACTAAACAGATGCACAGTTTGACATTTGCTGAATGCTGACCAAAGTCAAATGTCAAAAAAATTGCAGCAAAGCTTGGATCATTTTAAAATGAATCCAACAGAGTTTTTGAACTATTTTGTGATTTTGGATGTGGTGTAGTCCCACTGCACCATGCCACAAATCATATGGCAAGCAAAGCAGCAGGTGGAAGCCAGGGATCCTGGGTTAAAAATAAAGTGAAGTCAATTTAATTTGCCAAAAAGTATGTGATCAGTATTTTTTAGGATGCAGAGGGGATTCTCGTCATTGATCAGCTTGCAAAGCATAAACCAGTAGTTAATGAATAATTCATATGTTTAATGGCTTAATTGAATGAAAATGTCTAAGAAGAGACCTACACTGCAAAATGGGAGCAAACCGTCATTTATTAGGACAGTGCACCTGCTAACATAGATCCTTTGGCTGTGGGAAACTGAGGCATTTGAAGTAAATATTGTTAGAGCATTTACCCTAGTCTATAGGTCTGGCACCTGTTGACTTCTCTCTTCTCCCACATCTAAAGAAATTTGATGGAAAACATTTTGCACCCAGTGAAGAATTTATGGCAGCTGCAGACACATATTTTACAGATCTTCAAGAATTACACTTCAGGAGTGAATCTAGTCAATGGAAAGATGATGGAGGAGTGAATTTACCCAGTAGGGAACTACATTTTAAAAAATGCATTTTTTAATCTCAATTTCCAGGCCTGAGTGACTGTCATAATTTTCACCTCACCATCATAGGAAGGTACATCTACTGTTTCATCAGTCACTGTTGAGCTGCTGGGAACTATTCATTCCATATCCAAATCTGGATTAAAACTAAATTAAGGTGTCAATTGTTTCCAGCATTTTAAGGCAGAACAAGAACAGAACCAAAATTATGAAAAATGTTTGAGTTATGACATAGTAATTTCTGCTCATCTTTCAAGATCAGAATGAAGTGTAAACATCACTTATACCAACAACATGACAATACATTCCTTACAAATTAGATACATGTGTCAAGTTGTGAAGCAGAAACTGCTTTAAAAGAAAGAGACTTTACTAAGTATGACATTATCATCTAAAATTAAAAATGGGGGTTTTGATGGTCAGTACACAGCTACTATAAAGACAAACATGGACTTACAAAACAATGAACCAGAAAAAACTTACCGCATATCCATTTACTGCTGCTATCACAGGTTTGGTGCAGTGTGAAATTCTTTTCCACTCCCCAAATAAGCTTCCCCGCATGACAACAGAATATGTTTGGTCCAGCATTTCTTTTATGTCAGCACCTGTTTGACAGTTCACATAAAATTTTAAGTTGAGAATTAGAAATAATTCTAAAAATATAAAATAACAATTATTTACCTTAACGTATATTTCAGACAATGGAAAATCCAGGAAGGCAGTGTGGTTTCAGTTCTCTGAGACTGCAGACATGTGTGCAAGTTGCGCTTGCGTGAGTGTGTGTTTGTGTGTGTGTGTGTTAGTGTGTGTGTGTGTGTGTGTATGTGTGTGTATGTGTGTCTACTGCTGACAACGGCCTTAATGGCCAAAGGTGTAATTGTGTGAATCTTTTTGTTGTGTCTGAGGTGGATGCTTGAGTGAGATACACCAAACACCTTATAATCAGGAGTTCATTTATTTACCTCTTCACACAAGTAAGGCTTACAGAGAACTGGATCTACACAAAGATAATGTTTTGCTCAGTTCAAAGACAGATGGTGCTCAGATCGATACTGGTGTCGATCTCATCGGCACCACGTAGTCCCCCCCCCCCCTCGCAGTACGGAGTACTCCTGATAGGCCTGGGGGGGGGGATTGACTATGGCGTCAGCAGGGGTGGTCCGCGGGAGCCGGACCACGGTCAGCTCAACAGTGTCATCGGGGAGCTGTGCGGGTAGATGTTGTGAAGGAAGGACCGGCCACCGAACCTGGAAGTCGTTGAAGCGCGCCGGGCATCGTACTGGGCGGGCTGGTCATGTGGTGACAAGTAGGCCAGCGGTTTGCGGGAGGAACGGAGCAACAACAACGATGTCTCCGGTGGGCATGGTGAACACACGAAGCATGTCCAGGTCAACATCGGACGAGAAGGGAACACATTTCACCAGGTGGCAGGGAATGGCGGAGGTTGTGTCATGAGCACTGGAAGAAGGGAAACACATGATGAACAGTATGTCATCATATAGTATTATAGAGATGTCATGGCTTATGTCCGGGGGGACCGGCACAAACACCTCGAGTGAGGCCACGTTCAAGATGGGGGGGGGGGGGGGGGGGGGGGTGAGAAACCTCGACAGGGTAAGGCAGGCAATGGGGGAGAGGTCAAAGGGACCAGAGAAGGGCCCGGCGGCGAGGGCGTGGTCATAGGTAAGCTCGACTTGGGGAGTTGGAAGTCACTCGACTGAGTGAGTAAGTCTGACGTGGAGGGAGTGGTCGGAGCGTCGTGAGCCACGACAGTGAGTGGCGTGGTCGTGGCCTGAAGGGGGGTAGAAGCGGGCTCGACAAGAGCACAGTGAGGAAAATGATGTTGAACTTTGGGCAAAATGTGTGAATGTTCACTGTTGTTCATAGTCACTTCACTCAAAACGGTGTGTGGAAAAGGTGAATGTCGTGGCACAAAACACTGAGGCATAGCAGTAGGATGGAGATGGAGGTCAGGCACAGATAACAAGCCATTGTTCCTGTTGCAGGCTGAGCTATTGAAGCAGGAAGGCATGTGCTGATGCTGAACCCAGGCGGGTGCGGACGTGGTTCGATCCTGAGGAGGTTGACCTGTGAACAAAGCAGTTCCGGACACGTGGCTGGAATCCGCTTGGTACTGCATGGATTGCGGCATGGCAAACCATTGTCCTGGTGGTGATAGGTTATCCAACAGAGCATTTGCAGAAATCGGCATCGATCCCGCACTGCACGGAGATCCATAAGAGGTAACTGCGCCGTTGATGAGGGAGGGTACATGTGGCGGGAACAAAGGCGTATGATAGACGGAGCCATTCACACTCCTAACCTCACTTATTGTTGTAGGCACAAAAACGTCCGGCGAAATCAGCGTAATTGATGAGTGAGAGGCATCGTGTTGCAGTCCTGGTGGGTGTACATCGCCCACATCATGATGCATGTCGGTCACAAAATCCGGCATTAGGCATTGGGCCGAAGCCATTGTTCGAATGTTGTGTTGATGTAATACACGCGAAAATAACCAACGCAGAGGCCGCAGGCACAGTAAAACGGCGAAAACGGAATACATTACAACTCTGGGTCATGAGTGAGGTGGATGCTCAGGTGAGATACATCAAACAACACCTTATAATCAGGAGTTCATTTATTTACCTCTTCACACAAGTAAACCTTACAGAGAACTGGATGGCGGAACAACACAAAGATAATGTTTTGCTCAGTTCAAAGATGATGCTCAGATCGATACTGGTGTCAATCTCATCGGCGCCAAATGCCTATCATGACTCAGCATTTCTGCTATATGGTGAGTAGCAACTTTCCATCTCTGGTACTGGTATTGTTAACATATATTTGATCTTTGAAATGGAGTTGTAGGCATCTGTCAGTTATCTGTGCTTCTGTATACTACAGTAAGTACTATAAGGTACTTTTCAGAAAGAAGATGTGAAAAAGAGACTATGTGAGGGACAAATGAATATTAGATGTAGTCTTTACATGTTTGGTTTAGGTCAATAAAAGCAGAAAATACTATAGTAACATTTTTCATTGGTCTTAGGCAAAGATGTAAGAGTATGGGCACAATAGCACTAGTCATAATGTGTTTTTACTATGATTTAGAGAAATTAATATATAATTTTACTTGTTCCTCATCCCTGGAGGCTCCCCTTCATTTGGGATTTATGAAACATGACATGTAAATGAATGAAGAAGGAAAACTATTTTCCCTCTTTCTTAAATGTGTCAGATCAGCTCATGCTCTTTATTAGTAATAGGGAATCAATCATAGCTAATAATAATGTGCATATATGTGAGTGAGAATGGGGGAGGGAGTGGGTCACAAGTAAGATAATGGGAGATGTGTGGATATGTATGCCCTCTGAGGAACACAAATTCAAAAGAACTACATTATTTCACTCCCTTTTTACATATTCATCAGCTGCTCATTATATGATGAACAGTTGTCTTTACTATTAAACAATGGAAGGGAGTCAAAGGTGAACAAAAAACATCAGTATTTTAACCAAAAAAGCCAAAATTATAAAAACATATAATAATATGTACCAAAATCAAACAAAAAAGGAAAATATAAAATATTAGCAAAATCGTAAACCAGGATGGCATGTAGCAATATTATGAAAGGAATAGTTGCTACTCACCATATAGTGGAAATGCCAAGTTGCAGATAGGCACAACAAACAGACTGTCAGAGAATGAGCTTTCACCAAACACGGCCTTTGTTGAAAATAGACAACAAACACACACACTCACGCAAATGCAACTTACACACACATGGCAGCTGAAACTGCAGCAAGAATAAACTAGTCTCTTACTACGAAATAAGTATTTTTAGGGAATCTGTTTCTAATGTCATGTAAGATATTTTTGCCTAGAAGCCAATTTGGTACATTTATAATCAGTAAATTTATACAAGATTCTAAACTGATATTATGTAATCAGTTCACCAACCTCTTACAGCACAGCAGATATTTGTTAGAGGAGTACCCTAAATTTAAGGATGAATAAAAAGTAGCATCATATTTTCCATTTTGTGGTTTTTGATATGAAATAGGCAAATTACTTTTTGTGATTAGCATTAATGTAGCAAACCTTGTCCATTGTAAATAAGAATAAAATATTTATATTTCATTTATATTCATTAACAACAGAGGTAGCTATTGTGCTTCAAATTGCTTCACAGTTACTAACCTGCAGCAAATGCTTTTTCATTCCCTGTGATGATAATGGCCCCAATTTTATCATCCTTCTCAAATTCAGCAATAGCTTTATCCATTTCCAGTATTAAATCAGTACATAAAGCATTCAGTGCTTTTGGCCTATTCAGCTGGACTAGACCAACATTTTTCTTTTCACCTAAAGTGTCAGTTAATATGTACTGGTATGATGCACCTGAAACAAATTAGAAGAATGTAAATGTTCCACATTTGGTTTCATTGCATATTTCAAGCTGATGTGATCTCTTGTTTAATACAACGGAAAACAACATATTCTTTGAAATGTACATAACATTTTCAAAATTCTATGGTAGCCAAAGGAGCTTCAAAATAATTGTCATCACATGTAAATATGAGAGAGAAAGAGAGAGAGAGAAGCTACTTTAGTATGTATCATATACACACATAAAAAATATTTTTGCACCACACCAGTTCCCAGAACTCCTAGTATGCGACAATTAATATAGGAATGCACCAATGCAAGATGACGTGCTAATGGGTATTAGAGATAGCAGTGTGTACAGCAATCTGGGCCACCACCTCTAAAGATCTTGCTGTATGGTGGTATAACATGCAATGTATGGTTTTCATGAGCAATAAAAAGGGTGGAAATTATGTTAATGTTGACCACTATTCCAATTTTCAGTAAAGGTTCCGGAACTCTCGGAACTGAGATGATGCAAAACTTCTTTTTTATGTGTGTATATGGTTATTTTAATGTGTATTTACAATTCATCTCCTAACCCCTAAGGGTGTGCTACTGCTCGTGTTAAGCTCATGACACTGTATCATTGGGGCTCATCTGTGAAGGGTAGAGATGATGTGATATCATCAGCGGGTAGCTATGGGTTGGGTTGGGTTGTTTGGTGAAGGAGACCAGACAGTGAGGTCACTGGTCTCATCAGATAAGGGAAGGACGGGGAAGGAAGTCAGCCGTGCCCTTTCAAAGGAACCATCCTGTCATTTGCCTCAAGTGATTTAAGGAAATCATGGAAAACCTAAATCAGAATGGCTGGACACAGGATAGAACCGTCGTCCTCCTGAGTGCGAGTCCAGTGTGCTAGCTACTGCGCCACCTAGCTCGGTCTGGTGGCTATAACAAATCCATTGTGGGATATGATCTGTCCATCTCCATTTCCAGAAGCATGTTGTCGTGACGTCAACTGAGGTAACAAAAGTCATGGGATCCCTCCTAATATTGTGTCACGCCACTTTTGTCATAATGCAGCAACTTGATGTGGCTTGTACTCAGCTAGTCATTAGTAGCCCCTGCAGAAATGTTGAAACATACTGCCTCTATAGCCATCCATAATTACAAAAGAGTTGCCAGTGCAGGATTTTGTGCATGAATTGACCTACTGAGTGTACCAATATTATGAGAAGGAAAGTTGCTACTCACCATATAGCGGAGATGCAGACAGGCACAACAAAGCTTTTGGCCATTAAGGCCTTCATCAACAATAGACACACACACGCACACACACACACACATGCACTCTCTCTTATGCAAATGCAACTCACACACCACTGAAACCACAGTGGTTTCAGTTGCCTGAGACTGCAGTCGTGTGTGTGTGTGTGTGTATGTGTGTTTTGACAAAGGCCTTAATGGCTGAAAGCTTTAATTGTGAGATTCTTTTTGTTGTTCCTATCTGCAACTCAGCATCTCCCCTATATAGTGAGTAGCAGCTTCCCTCCTAATAATACCATTACATTACATCCTGGAATTTCTTACTGAATGTGCCTGATAGATGTTTAATGGGATTCACTTCATGTGATCTGGTTGGCAAAATCGTTCACTCAAATCATCTAGAATGTTCTTCAAACTAATCGGAGATTTGTGGTCTTGTGACATCCTTACTTGAGAACATGATGTCTTTAAATGCAAATGGTTTCCAAGTAGCCAAACATAACCATTTCTGGGCAGTGATTAGTTCAGTTGCACCAGAGAACCAAGTCTATTCCATGTAAACACAACCCACATCATTGTGGAGCCAACACCAGCTTTCACAGTGCCTTGTTGACAATGTGGAGCAACAGCTTTGTGGGGTCTGTGCCACATTTGAACCCTACCATCAGGTCTAATCAACTAAAATCTGGACTCATGTGACCAGGCCACCATTTTTCAGTCATCTAGGGTCCAGCCGATGTGGTCATGAGCCCAGAAGAGGTGCTGCAGGTGATGATGTATTGTTAACAAATGCACCCATGTCAATCATCTGCTGCTATAGGCTATTAATGCCAAATTTTGCCACACTGTCCTAACAGGTATGTTCATCGTATGTCCCACATTGATTTCACTGGTTATTTCAGGCAGTGTTGCTTGACTGTTAGCACTGACAACTCTATGCAAATGCTACTGCTCTTGGTCATTAAATGAAGGCCATCAGCCGCTGCGTTGTTTGTGGTGAGAGGTAATTTCTGAAACTTGGTATTCTCAGGATACTCTTGACACTGTGGATCTTGGAATATTGAATTCCCCAACAATTTCCAAAATGGAATGTCATTTGCATCTAGTTCCAACTACCATTCCATGACTAAAGTTTGTTAATACCCATTGTGTGTCCATAATCATGTCCAAAACCTTTCACATTAATCACCTGAGTACAAAAGCTCAACCAATGCACTGCCCTTTTATACTTGGTGTAGGCAATACTACCACCATCCGTATATATGCATTTCACTATACCATGACTTCTGTCACCTCAGTGTAATGCCTGTTGGCTTTTGTCTTGGGCTCTTCAGCTGAAGTTTGTTTAGCAGTGTTGTGGTGACATGGCTGCTTACATTCTGGGCAGCCAATCCTGAATACAGAAAAAACAGTGTGACATCTGGCTAATATGGCACCACACAATTCCTTGATGATGATCACTTATATTGCATCTTGTAGCTTTAGCACAGTGTCAGCTATCCATATGACCTGATGGCAACATCAACAGTCATTGCGTCCTGTGAGCATAATGGTTGCAACCCTCAAGAATGCAGATATCGGCTGTCAATGTAGAGGACTCAGTGTACATCAATGTAGGTTATATGAGCCAGGCTCAAGAGTTCAGAATCCTGTTTCATCTCCTGGAGTGTGTAATGCTACCATTCAATAATTTTTGAAAAATCTTAATGATAATCTTTAACATAAACTGAATTTTGAAAGCAACAGGTGATTTAATTGCTAGAAATTGTTAGTGCACATCATCAAGAGACAAAGACATCAAATGGTAAAGTACAATTGAGATAAATTTTTAACTGATTAATATTTTTCTGTGGGAAGTGTAACTGCAATATTTATCTAGGTACTTTGTATGTATTTAGTAAACAGAAAGCTTTTTGCACATTCTTATGTTTATTAAATGCAGTTTATGAAAAGAGATCAGAACAACTGATAACGACTAACATAGAGTTACATGGAGTTACGGCAACTGGTGCTACTCACACTCAGAATTGTTAGTCATTGCCAACGAACTATAAATAACATACAAAAATTAGAAATTTCATAGTATTATTATAACAAATGCATAATTCAGCTTTTAATTACATGTTATAAATATTCAGAAGTCTTAATACAGAGTTAGGTTTTATAAAATGAAATAATAGTTTTTACATTATTGGAAATTTGGTAAATATACATTTCAAATATGAAAATTACTGAAATTGCTTTTGTAAACAGTCATGCTAAATTAATTTTAATTTACATTTTAATTGCATAATATTATCACTAAATCTCAGACAAATGCTGAGCAGGTTATTACACTGAGATATGTGATAAATGCTTCATACATTTTTCTAAGCAAGTTATAGGTTACGTTGTTGTGTTCTCAATTGTTCCAAACAGTAATTTTGTGTAAAATAATAATATTATTGCATCCAGCAGTATACTTTTTAAGTATAATAACATTTGTAAGCTGATAAAACATTGAAATTATGAATTATAAATAGTTATCAGTAATTTCAAATATTGCCATTCCTGTGACCTGTATCTGGTTGTTCATTAATCTAAGGGACGGTATTGTACACTAGTCTGACATATTATAAATGCCTCGAACATCTGCATCTTGAAAATCAAGCTGTGCCATTTGACAATGGATGGAACAGAATTAATGTCCTCAAGTCAATAAAAGTATGTGAATGCACAAACCTGTAAATCTGGCCATCAGTCAGAAACATTTACCCAATGTGTGTGTGGGTTTTGAGTAGGATGTGTTGGACATTTGACAAGTGACTGTTCTTACAATGGTCTTATTCATTACTGCTAAATGGACTTAGTTATTTGCAGTTATTAGCCAGTTATTAGTTGCTCCATGTCAGGATGATGCTCAATCCACAACTGTTGTTCAATTAATGAAAAGCCATTCCAGATTCTTTTTTAGAGCTTTATTAAGTTCATATGACACATTATCATGTGCATCTGAAACTGTTTCAGTTAGACTTGATAAGGGCCTAATATAAAGGCTGAAACTGGTCATGTGACCTTCATAAATTTCTAAAAAGCAGATGGAGCGGCTTTTTATTGATTATTTACAAGTCGTTTGATCTGTGACTTTCTCTATCACCCCTTAGGAGATTAGTAAAAGACCAGACCAGAGAATTATGGGAATGATGACCTGGTCACTTTTGCTTGATAAGATTGCCTTGATAAATCTTTGAAAGATGACAGAAGGAGAAGAAGTTCTTGGGGCCTGATTGCCATGGGTGGAGCTTGTAAGGCCAGTCACCTCTCATAAAGTTATAAATAGACTGTAGGCTGTAGTCTCATGCTGTTTTGTCTGTCAGGTTTTAGTCATTTAATGGAATGTTAACGAGAGCTGCAGGAGGCTGATTCTCTAATTCACAACAGAGGTTGAATGAGGAGTCAAAATTGTCATAAATTTCATTGGAAGGTGAGATTAGGCATCAACATGGGATGTCGAGTCAAAACCCATTATGGAACATTACAGTAACTCAGTGCCAACACCTGACAATGTTGTCACTGTTTATGTAGACATCTATAAAAGTAAACAAAATGTATTTGTGCTCTGTAACAAGATGTAAGGAAAACACTTAGAGGTAGTCTGTAAAATTATGGACAGTATGAATAAGTTGTTATAATGATTCTTACTCTGCTTAGGAACTATTATTTTGACCTTCAGATATAAGCTTTGTTTTGATCCATATGCTGCACAGTGCAATGTCACTGCACAGAGGCCATATGTTGATACATCTGTTTGGGGAACCTTGTGTGAAGTCTTTGAGGCAATGTTTCAGCTGACTCAAGTCCTTTTCACACTATACAGTACAAAAAAATGATGCACTGACTTTACAGAACTCATTGAGAAGCTCTGTGTTTGTGATGTCATCCAGGAGCAATTTCAGGTAACAGTACATCTTTCTGAGCACAGATTGTAATCTAATGATGTTGCAAACTATCAGGAGATACTGGATGGCTTTCAGATAAGAAGCTGCTGGTCATGTCTTCTTCTCACTGAGTAAATTTCCCTCATACTCAGTTTCTGGTTGAATGAGCTGACACTTCTATAGGCTTGCAACATAGGCCTGTCTGTTGCAAGTACTGTCAATTTGTGCCACTGTATCACATAAATTCATGTTACAGATGATTGAAATGATTATATATGTCCCCCTCCACCCACCACCTCAGCCCTATTTTAAAAATCCAGTGGAAGTAACTACTGAAACCACCATCATAATGGACATAATCAGATCAGTCGCAGTTGTTCACATGCATGGTTTCAGTTGTAATTTCCTTTGGATTTGCAAAGTATGATATCATATACCATGGTTCCCATCATTTAAAAATTTATATTGTCCTACAGCACAAATTGATGGTGCATAAGACTGCCATTTACATTGAAATTCCATTAACACTTAATAAAGAAAGACATAATGTACCAACTGTGGGCATTTTATAAAGAGGAACCTCATACAATGGTAAAGGCATATAGAAGCTATAGCAGAGATGACTGAAAAACAATTTCCTCACAAGCCAGTTTAAATGAGAGTCCATAATGTTGGTATTATCTAAATGGGGTCTTCATCACCACTGATTTTTGGGATTTGTCAATAGTAATTGGAAAATTTACTTCTGTAAGTTCTGTCTTTGAAAAACAAAGACTACCTGTCAGGTAACTTTTCTCGACATGTTGACAAGCATGTATTGATGACAGAGTAAGAATGACTGATTTCATGAAGCCATCATGGATTAACAAGTAGCCTTTGGACTCATGAGCCACAATGATGGAGCCTTCATAAGTGCCAGGTGCCGAACTACTGCTTTGAATTGGAATGTTGCATGCAAACCTTGTGTAGGGCAGTAAAACAGATAAAATTTTCAAAGTCCAAGAGTGATGCTATCTCACTACATTATGGCAATGTTGACACGAGGCAGCCATGATGAAAATGTTTCACCACCAAGACTAGGTCAGGGCAAAACACAACATTGGCATTTCTGGTGAACCAGGTAGCAGACTTCAGAATATTGTGGGTCAGAGAAGTGAAACAGGGTTACCTTCATTATGTGATAAAAGAAAGACTAAGGTGAGCATGAAAGAAGTAAAACTACTGACACCTTCATAATAGCAAGCCCTACACAATCAAGACAAATGATGTTGGTAAATATTAGCCACTAATTGGCTCCATGAATACCCCCGCAGTTTAGCTCGTAAGGCAATTGGTCAGACGGATCAAAGGCATACATGACATTTGCACTCAATTCCATGAATGCAATCAGGTGAAGTTTGGCACAAGTCTGTTGCATATTTCAGCATGCTACAGACAACAACAACTGCTAATGGGAGAAATGGATACCTCACCATAATCATCAGTTGCACAGTTCAACACCACAGTCTGCCTCTGTCACAGATGGGAGGACCTAGAGGTTTTTTGTGCCCATCAGGATCAGGACACAAGTATTCCTGACATTCTGATGAACTGGATAGAGTCTGTGTGGATGGCACGCCAATATCGTTGAACTCCATGGCTACACGGCAACCCTCATCACAGTATGATAGATTACAAAGAAGGGTGGTGAGTGGGAGGGTACAGAGCACGTCCCAAGTCACCATGTGTAAGTTCAATACATGTGCCACTGCCACTCTCTGCCACGGCATCAAGGTACAGCTGGTGCCAGGGTCACCGCAAGCAGCATACCACCAGTGGAGCAGCTGGCTGGAATGAAATGTGTGTGGTGTCAGCTGTCTTGAGCGGGCTGAAGGCCACTTATGGAACAATTCCTCTGCAGGCATTAACAGGTGATGCTAACCATGAGTCAAGATTCTACCTGTATTTTTATCGAAATAAATAACTAATTCTGAACCTTCTTTCACTGCAACTACCACTGACCACAGGTCACTACCATCCTTCCGAGGATTATGCCCTCCCAATAGTTACCTCTTACAAAAGTGGTGTCAGAAGTGCCCATGCTTCTGACACTTTCAGTATCTACATCAGAAGGCCCTGCAATGCATTTTGTACAGAGCCACACCAGCAGTTACAACAATTGTGGAGTGAGTCACCGAAAAGCTTTGTTTCTCACACAAGTATGTTGTGAAGATGATCATGTCCAGAATAAGACACAGTGAGTTCAGAGTTACTTGTTGCAGAACCTAATATCTCAGTTTAAGAGGAGTTATAGTAAAGTGTATTTTGATAGGTAGATTGCAAAATTTGTAATTTGTCTAGATACAGAGCACCTTGAGATAGGCTTATTCCTGTAATACATTCCCCTAACAGTATGGCCATGCAAAAGAGAGCTTTATTAAGTGTCATTTGGTGGTGATGAAATGAAGTAATAAGTAAATTTTGATATTCATTATAGTGTATATTGTTTGTTGTGTATAAGGCTTACTGGGATAGAAAAGGGAAATGCACAAATATGGCACAAATGGAAGCACCTACTACAGCAGACATGGTACCAGCTCTGACAGAACAGGTTAAATCATTAAAAGGAGAGAATGAGCAAACAGTGCAACAGCTATGTAATCAAATGGAAGATTCTATACAATCAGGTCCTAGTGAAGTTAAATCAATACTGGCAGTACCTTCCCCATCAATGTATCCTGTAAAAGCTAGTCTTATTTCCCTTTATTCTAGCAAAACATCAGAGGATGTCACTATTTTTATCCAGAACATGTTATCTGCAGCCAGCTTGTGCAACTGATCTGAACAAACATCACTGCAGATGGCCAAATTGCACTTGTCGGGTGAGGTTAAGATGTACATCACATACCATGAGGTTTTGAGAAAAGTGCAAACATTTACAGAGTTACTAAATGGCTTAAAGCATTACTTCAGAAAACAAAATAGTGCTTGTTTCTTTCAAGAAAAGTTAAGTAATTTGAGAGAATTGCCAAATGAGACTATCAAAGCATTTTTGGACAGGATACACAAGACGAATGCCAAAACTTATGAGTTGACTGATGAACCAGAGGCTGATGTAGTTTATTGAGAGAGGCTGAGGATAGTGTTCTGGATGTGTTCCTAAAAGAGTTTCTTCAGAATTTTCTCAAATAGTGAGACTGGATAATCCACAAGATGTAGCCACAGTGCTGCAGGTAGCCAATTGTATGCAAGAGATGGATAGTGCTACTAAGTCTCAGAATGATCAGAAAATGTTTGTGTCAAACAAAGAATGTTATTGCTGTGGAAGAAAGGATCATTTTAAAGCACAGTGTCACCAACCGCAATGTTTTAACTGTCAACAAATTGGTCATAAGGCACAGGAGTGTAGGTCAAAGGAACAGGGTAACTACAATGAGAAAAAGAAATCGTTAAATGACAATGGGAACCTTTCTTCTGTTGAGAAGTATTGCCATTAAATAGAAGTGCATTCAGTATGGACACAGAGAATGGATTGTTCGTTGATGTCTTGCTTGAAAGGGAAACAATATGAATTTTTGGTAGTTGCAGGGGCACACATATTGGTTACCAGAGCAGACTACAAGAATCAAGGTATAGGTTGTGCACAATAGGCAGCAACGCAGATGATTCAATCAGGAAAACAGGGCTCAGGATTAAAAGAGGAAACACAAGGTTTCACGAGCAAATGGAAGTGTTGCCAACTGTGGGACAAGGAGTCGCTGCGATACGTGGGTTATATTTTCTGGTTAGGCATCATGCTGCAATAAACCTTTGGCAATGGAAAATTGAACTCAATGGAAAGTTATTTCCATTGGGTACAACAGTTGCAGGTGTTTCTGTATCATAAGATGCACCCACTGCAAAGGTAGCATCAATAAACTGTGTACAAGTGCATTAAAAATGTTTAGAATGACAGAGTACCAACAGGTACAGGAGAACTAATCTGGGTACCAGTAGAGAGTAACATTTCACAGAATGCAGTGTTTGGTGGAGCCACTAACAAGTAATGACATGTTGGATGAGCAACATTGTCTTGTCTGTGGGTGTATAATGCATACAAGGGATGTTAATGGTCAGGTTATAGTACCAATAGGCTGGGATAATTTTGGGGGAGACGAAGTGAGTCTTCTAAAGGGATTACTGATAGTCATGTTAGATGTTCTTGAAGAGGAAGATATTGAGGATTCCAGGGCACAAGATATAACACAGTGAACTGTTGTCATATCTGCCCTGTGAGAAAAAGTTAAACACCTTCAGTGTGAAGACAGGTTGTAAATGGAATCAGTATTAATACATTGTAAGGATATATGAAGATAGTAACTGTTCTTGAAAGAACAGATACCATTGATGACCATGCAGCTTCTCTAGAATAAATGATAATTAATTGAAACCCTCAGCTGCCGACAGGTATTATTGACATACCTTGATGGGGACAGCTGAAAATGTGTGCCCCAAATGGGACTCGAACCTGGGATCTCCTGCTTTCATGGCAGATGCTCTATCCATCTAAGCCACCGAAGACACAGATGAATAGCACGTCTGCAGGGACTTATCCCTTGCACACTTCCCGTGAGACCCACATTCCCAACTGTCCACAATCTACATACATATTGTTCCTAATGTTAAATGGCTACCCAGTCATTGACCTTCATCTGTGTGAGTGCGCACAGGTTGCCTGAACTCTTAAGGGAATCGTCAACTTAAGTGGGCATGAGTTAAGAGTGGACGGGCAAAGTATCTATTCGGAACAATATGTATGTAGATTGTGGACAGTTGGGAATGTGGGTCTCACGGGAAGCGTGCAAGGGATACGTCCCTGCAGTCATGCTATTCATCTGTGTCTTCAGTGGCTTAGATGGATAGAGCATCTGCCATGTACGCAGGAGATCCCAGGTTCAAGTCCCAGTCGGGGCACACATTTTCAGCTGTCCCCATCAAGGTATGCTAACAACACCTGTCGGCGGATAAGGGTTTCAATTATCATTTACATTGTAAGGACTTGTTCAGTTCACAATGCGTGTCATCTGCTACACCAATCACACAGAATACCAACAGAGAACCATGTGCCAATATTTAGAAAACAGTATTGGCTACCTAAGCATTTACAGCCTTTAGTAGAGGAAATGGTGTATCAGCAGTTACCAAATGGGATTATAGAACACAGTGATAGTTCAAGTCAGTGAGTATCATGATTGTGGGTTAGAACTCACCTGATGGAACAAAGAAATATCAGTTTTGTTGGGCTGCAGATTCTTAAATGATAAAACAGTAACAGATGCATGCCCAGTCCCTAATGTTACTGACACATTAGACAATTTGGGTCAATGCAAGTTCTTTTCAACCCTAGATTTAAGAAGTGGTTATCATCAAATTGAGGTACACCCTGAGGATAGACCTAAAACAGCCTTTACCATGACATCTGGTCACTACCACATTGTAGGCCTTTGGGCTGAAAAATGCACCACCTACATTTCAACACTTATTTGATGGAGTCCTCAGAGAATTAAAACCAAAAACATGCATGGTGTATCTCAACAATATAATTATATTTACAAAAATCTTGGAAGAGAATGTTCAGCATAATTGACAGGTTGAGAAAGGTTTGACTTACATTTAACATTGATAAGTGTCACTTTGCACAACCACATACCTGGGGCATATAATTAGCCAAGATGGAGTAAGGACATATCCACACCTTACAGCAGAGGTGTATGACTTTCTGATCCCTCAGACAGTTAAACTATCACAATCTTTCCTTGGATGCAAACTGCTGTAGAAAATTTGTGAAGGGGTTTGCTGAACTTGCACAACCACTAACAAAATTACTGCAGAAAGGTATTATGTTTAGCTGGACACCTGAATGTCAGACAGCATTTCAAAATTTAAAAGATATATTAACTTCAGATCCAGTGCTGATTTTTCCATGTTACACAAAAGAATTCATATTTTCATGTGATGCAAATGGTACAGCTCTGGGAGCAGTTTAAGGGCAATTCATTGATGGGAAAGAACACTCAGTTGGATATGCATCTTGTCTGCTTACTAAGGCTGAAAAGAATTATGCTACCACTTAAAAGGAGATGGTAACATTAATATACAATATTTCTTATTTTATATGTTATCTATATGGATATAAGTTCACAGTGATTACTAATCACACAACTTTAAAATGGAACTAGGGCTAAAAGAGCCTTCAAGTGTCTAACAAGTTAGTCTTCAAGTGAATTTCAATACAATGTGATTCACAGACCGGGTGTTAAACACACAAATAAAGACACACTTAGTAGGAAGACTGGGGCATTGCAAGTCACTGGATTTGATCTAAATGATCTGAAGAAAGCAGGAGCACAAAAAGCCACAATTGGTCATACAAGATGGAGTTTTGTGTAGATCAACCAAGGGTGCACCGCGTGCTGTAGTTCCAGCAGCTTTGCACACAGAAGCACCATGCAAGCACATGATTTTATGTTATTCGGTCATAGGAGTAAGGGAACAACAGATAAGAGGGTAGCAAAAAGGTTCTGGAAGAGAACAAGATGTGCTGATGTTCAACAGAACATAAAAAACTGTATTCAGTGTGCCTAGTATGCTGATTTATGTCATCAAAAGATCCAGTTACAAAGACTACCAGAGTCTGACTGTCCATTCCAAATGATAGGGGCAGATATTTTGGAGCCATTTCACATGAGTCAACTGGGTAACAAGTATGTGTTAATAATTATCGATTACTTCTCAAGGTATCTGGTAATGGTAGTGTGATGAAGCAAGGTGCGACATTTTTTACTTCCCCTTTTGTTTTGCCATCTGCCTTGTTAAAATTCATTTTTTCACTTTTAACTAATTACCATTAATAAACATGTGTATAATCTGCATTTTCATAAAAGAGAAAGATTGGCCCTCAGTTTTAAAGAATATATCACCAGGTCTAATTTTGTGCTAAGTTTTATGTATGTAACCGATTTTCTAATTTATTTTGACTGTTACTAGTTAGTATCCTTTGTTATAGGGTAAAATCAGTAATTGTTTCATAACTTAAATTCTATTGTTGACTTAAAAACAAATATAAATTCTGTACTAATTGTGAACATTTGGAGGAAAACTAATAGTATTCTTAAGGGATCTATATGTCTCTATTCGAAAACATGTTAGCAAAGCCAGCTCTAAAGTAATTCCAAAGTAATTTTCAGTTTCATCACAAGTATTGTTTGCATAACTGTATATGTTAATTTCATGATTTAAACAAATAATATGGCTTAAGCCTTGTAGTATAAGAAACTGTTAAAAAGATGCAATTTTTCGTTGTTGCAGTTAATTGAAAGAGTCAAGTTTTAATTGTAATTTATGTAAATTAAACATTGAACAATGTGTAGTTTCAGTCCATATTATTGTGATTGATTTTTGGTCCTGAGACAGTCAGTCCAGGGCCAAGTTTCAGACGAGGAATCGGTATTGGTTAGATCAACAACAACGCATCCACTTAACTGTGAAATAAGTGTAATAGACCATATGCTAAGACAACGACAGTGTCTAGTCAATACGTACTGTATTATGTGGCAAGAACTGTGTAGTTAGGTTTCTACTGCTTGTAGATGTTCAACAGTAAACTATTGTAGCAGTATGTTAATGTTTGCTTGCAGCCTATTAATGAGACTTATCGAATGTTAAACAATAGTGCACTGGCCATATAACTGTGTATTATAGAGGGGTTGCGAACAATGAAAGTAAAGAACTGTGAAATGCAAATGTGCAACTGTCAGCTACATCATTTAAAGTAGTCAGCGTGGAACTTCCACTCCCCATTATTCAGCCAGTATCACAACGCAATACGTCGACACTGAGGACCACAATGAAGAAATAAAGCAGGCAAACATCACAGTAGCAATACCAAATCAGAAAGTGAACACAGTAGCTAATGCTATGGTAAATCATTGGGTATTTAATTTTGTGGTGTTACAAATGATTATTACGGACCAGGGAACAAAGTTGCTAACTGAAAGTCAAGAAATTACATAAAAGTCCCTTCCACCCACAGACAAATAGTTGTACAGAAAGAGATCGTAGGACTATATCTAAGATGCTAAGCCATTAAGTAAATCCTCAACACCTAGATTGGGATATATATTTAGATTTTGTAATTTGTGCCTAGAAATCAAAAAAATCATACAGGAACAAGGTTATCTCATTACAAGGTGGTATATGGATGGAAAATGTCTTCTCTCTTTGACATGAATCATATAACGCAGGAAAAGAAGGTGAACATATTAAGGTATTCGCAAAAATTCTAGAGGAAGTCTGGCAAAAGGTAAAATGAGCTAACACAAAAGTGCTAAAAAGTCAAGAATGTGTGGGGTTAAGTAAGAGGAATTACCACAGTATCAGGTAGGTCAACGAGTATTACTTGCAAACCCTTACACTCCCAAGTGTAAGACAAAAAAGTTTTTGATGAAGTTTCAGGATTCTTACCAGGTGGTTGATAAAGTCATGTAAATGTAAAGTTACCATGATGGACTTCAGTAGTCCATATCAGTAGAATTAAATCTTTTCAAGGGACCATAGATTCCTTTTCTCAAGTACCAGAAAATGTGTCACATGCTAGAATTAAGAAGCAAAAGATTAAAGAAATACTACAGAATAGACCCTATGGGTTGAGACAAAGGGATATGTGGTTCTGGATGTAGAATACATGGGTAGTAGTAGGATCTTTTTCTATGTTTTCATTGATTAAAGTAGTGTACTTAGGAATATGGGTAATTTTGTTGTATTCCTGATTTTTTCTAATGAGGAAGGGAGTACATATAAATTACTTCCTTTGGGTGATGTAGGTGATGGCAAGGATGATGCCTAGATGGAGTATAGTGAGTGTTAGGATCTTGCTCATCACTGGAGCAAAAGAAATTGTCAATCAGCCTTTACAGAACAGAGTTTTGTTAGTGCAGCAGCTGGATGCAGTCCTCATGAATCACAGATGATTGTTGAGACTGACATTCGATATCTGGAAGGTAAGGAACAAAGTGAGAAGATCGCAAGGTTCTTTCTTAGAAGTGCCAAGGGAAGTGAAACACGGCAATATGATAGGGGATATATGAAATGAATATTATGAACTTAAGTTTTTCTATGACAAGCTGCGAGAGCAGTTGCAGCAAGTGACAGTACAATTCCATATTCTATTGCACGGAGGAAGAGAGGATGGCTGAATGCTGGTGAGAAACTACTAAAAACTGTGTTTGGCACAGTAACGGTAGATAGTGATGATATTTCAAGTTTGAATACTACAATATGCCAAGTGCAAGAAGTAGTGAGACATACAAAAGCAATAGTGGATTGGCATACAACACAAATTATGGGTTTTGGGTAAGGATTGTTAAACATAACTAAAACAATGCATAAATTAACAATGGGATTACAGCAGTATGCTAATGATATGAAGATTACCGTAAATAAGGATTTAGGTGTAATTCCAAGTCATCTAAAAACATTGGACAGCAAAGTAGGCATAGCGAGGCTAATGAGGGAATTAGCAGACAGTGTAAGTGATGCTAGAATAGAACTGGAAAGAATTCAAGAAACTATCCACCATACTACGCATACACAATTAAGCACTACACCACTAACACTGGAAAAATTTTTGCACACACACACACACACACACACACACACACACACACACACACACTAGATTTAAGTCACAATTTGGGTTTAATATGATTCATGCATATCCTATTGGAAGGAGTCTTATTAACAGATGGATTAAATTTTAGGTTAATGAAGTATGACTTGTATCTAACCAATGCAAAATGCACATAGTTTTATCAGTAGAAGATCTGGTAAGTGTATTAATGAAATTATTACTATTTGTCCTACACAAGTAGTTAAAATGGATGACTGATCATGTGAAGTACAACTATTCTTAGGAAATATGAATGCACCAGAGTGTAAGAAGGTAGTTATGAAGCAACAGACAAATTTTCAGAGTGTCAGAAATTATTGGATTTCTTCTGTACACAAGCCACAAATGATAATAGTGAACTGCTATGAAAACAAGACTTTTACAAGAATGGAAATACGGCTTAGCAGTATATTAATCAATGGAACTGAAAGTGATTTAGCTGGAGTAGATTTTCATCTACCAGCAACCATCAGGGGTACACAAGAAATTACTAATGTACAACCAAAATTGTATTGGCCAGAAAATACCATCATCTATTCAGAATATTTACTGCCTAATTACACACTAGATGCTATGGTACTACAGAGGACAGATATTTCCTTTCTAAATTACACACTAGATGCTATGGTACTACAGACATGTTAAGGCATTTTCAGGAATATCATAATGGGTTAAAGCAGAACACAGTTACCATCAGCATAGCAACCACAAGTATAGTTGCAGCACTAGCAGTAATTTGTGCAATTTATCTTTTCCTAAGGAGTAAAATAATGAAAGCAGAGTTAAAGCTCACAGGCAAGATCCCTCTGGAATCAGCTACACCAGAAAAGAGAAGACAAACTGTAATGTAGATTAAGTTGATAAAGAATTTTATAAGTGGAGTAAGATTATTATATTAATGGTTAAGGTTTTTTATTTTCTTATCTTAAAAATTCAGGATGATTTGTTTTAGAAAAGAGGTGTTAGATTAAGTTGATAAATAATTTTATAAGTGGAGTAAGATTATTATATTAATGGTTAAGGTTTTTTATTTTCTTATATTAAAAATTCAGGACAATTTTTTTAGAAAAGAGGGATATGTTGCATGCCAGCCTTGTGTAGGGCAGTAAAACAACTAAAATTTTCAAAGTTACAGAGTGAAGCTATCTTGCTACATTACAGAAATGTCATCACGAGGTGGCCACAATGAAACATTCCTCTACCAAGACTGGATCAGGGGGAAACATGACATTAGCATTTCTGGGGAACTAGGTAGCAGACTTCAATGGAATATAGTGGGCCAGAGCAGAGAAACAGGGGCATGTTACCTTCACTATGTAACAAAAGAAAGGCTAAAGGCTAAGGCAAATGCAATAAACAGTACCAAGAGCTTTTATGAACCAGTTCTACACCATAACAAACTGATTAAGCAAGCACGGCAGAAGCAAAACTACTGATACCCTCATAATAGGAAGCCCTATGCAGTCATAACAAATGATGTTGGGTAAACATTAGCCACTAATTCAATCCATAAATATCCCAACAGTTTATCTCGTAAGGCAGTCATTCAGCTGGATCCATGGTGTACATGACATTTGTAGGCAATTCCCTGATCGCAGTGAAGTGATGTCTGGCACAAGTCTGTTGTAGATTTCCTGCACACTGCGGACAACAACAGTCACTAGTCAGAAAGATGGCTATCTCACCACAATCAGCAGTTGCAGAGTTCAACACCCCAGTCTGCCTTTGTTACAAACGGGTGGAGCTGTGGGTCTTTCCTGTCCACCAGGATCAGGACACCAGTTTTCTTGACATTCCAGTGGACTGAATTTGGATGGCAGGCCAATATTGTAGAACTTCACAATACACAGCAATCATCATCATGGTACGATGGATGATGAAGTAGTATGGTGAATGTGAGGGGACAGGGCAGCTCCCAAGTCAGCATGTGTAAGTACAAAACTTGTGCTGCCATCACTCACTGCTGTGGTGTCATGGTATAGTTGGTGCCTGAGTCATCGCAAGTGGCAAACTGCCAGTGCAGCAGCCTGTTGGAATGGAGTGTGCCGTGTCAGCTGCCTTGAGTGGGCTGAAGGCTGCTTAGGGCATGATTCCTCAGTAGGCATTGGCAGATGATGGCAACCTCAAGTCAAGACACTACCTGTATTTTCATGGAAATAAATAATTAATTCTGAATCTTCTTTCACTGTGTATACTGGTGACCACAGGTCACTACCATCCTTCAGAGGAAAACTGGCAAGAAGCGAACAGGGAGAGTGCCTCCTGACACAAAACCAACTCTACTAAACACCCTCCCAATAGCCGCCTCCTCCAGGGAACTCAGCTACTAATGCGCTATGTTCCTGGTGCAGTCTTGAAGCCACCATGGATTAACAAGTAGCCACTGGACTTAGCAACTGCAAAGATGGGACCTTTTTAAGTGCCAGATGCAGAACTACTGCTTTGAACAGGAAACTCAGCTTCTGATGCACTACATCACTGGTGCATTACTGTCAACCTAGCTAATGGGATGCCATTGTGTGTGAGAGAACTATAGCACTCACAATGTTTCACTTACCTTGGAAGGTCTGAGGCATCAAGCATATTTACCTGGTCTATTGAACATAGACCCATGACTGACACCAAATGTTGTGATCTCAGCACCTCAATCTTCCAAACTGAGCCATTGGGTAAGTGTAGACTGACATTCTTACAATAGATAGTCTCCTACACTGAGAAATATCTGCCCTAATGTTGCCAGTTCCACAACATGTAAGTATGGGGTGCTGATACTGCAACACCCCTCCCCCCAACAGGAAGAAACAAATGAATATTGTTAGTTTATGAAATCACCCATGAATCCATGTGGAGTACAACTTCTCACCTGTATCACACTGCCACAGTTACAGTGTCATTTCTCTATGTCTGGCATGCTGCAGCACCCATATCTGAGTGTGTAGCGACTGCTGACTGTTGATGGATGATGGATGTTGCGTGCAGACTGTTGCAGAAGAATGCATCATATCAGTGACATCTGTGGCACTGTGGTGTGACAAATTACATTTGTTAGTGATCTCAACTTTCTTTTCTCCTTTTTACCTGGAGTCAGAATCCTGTGTCTGCATTCTATGACTGGGTAAGGCCTTTGGTAAGATGGCTTCAAAGCTTTACCTAATGGACCTTGATGTAAAAAGACTTGCTTTTCAGGAGCAGGTCTGTGAAAACAAATTTGTCTTGTTTGTTGTGGTGTGAGGATGGCATTGGTCACAGCTCTTCCATCATCTTCCAGAGGTTTATTACAAATCTAGGTGCTGTGGAGGAAGGTGTAGCAGATGGGAGAAAGAACTCACCTCGCAACTACCAAACACATTCTGTGCTGCAGTTGCCTGATAGCCCTCCTTCAATATTCTGTACAGTTTAAGCAAAAGCTGGTCACATGGCACATGATGGCAGCCTTAAGCAAACAGTAAAAGCAGTCTACCATATCATTAAATTCAGTGTGATATGGTGTCATTATTCTGAGAAGAATATGACATATTGGTGCTATCATATGGAACATCTCTGTCTCCCATTGGTGACCTTGGCAATGTGTCACATATAACAGTCAGTCAAAACACGCTGTTTGAAGATAAAGGTGCAGACCATACTGTCTGATCTTGTAGTGGTAAAACTTCTGACCATTTCACAAACCTGTCAGTCACTGCCAGTTACCAGCAGAAGTTGTAAGAATCAGGTAGCAAGATCAATGAGATCTACTGCAAGTGTGCAAAATGTGCATCAGGAGTAACACGGTTTCTGAGGGACCCATACATAGTGTATCATTTTGCATTTCAGGCAGGGACACATTCCTGGGTCCATGAAGGGCTTTCTGCATGCCAAATTGTTGTGTCTCCAGTGCCAAAATAGTGTGGATGACTTAATCCATGCAAAGACTCAAATTTTGCAATTACATAGTGAACAGACGTATTTGGCTGCAGCTGACCTGTGACTTTGTCACTGTTCTCTGCTAAATCAGCACCCTGCCATGGTACATACTACATTTGAAGACCATCATCCCACACAATAGGTCCTTGTTCTGTGGTGTTGCCAGATCATTGAATTCTATTGGCTGAGATATGGTGCTAACTCTGGATGGAGCTGCATTATCAACAGGCATTAAGTGATTTATTTGGTGATATTCCCTCTGTTTTAGGCCATGACACTCTCAATGTGTAATGTAGTCTAAAATTCCTTAGAGGAATAAAACTTACCCTTAAACTCTAAGGAAGGCAAATACAGTACATTTCAAAACTGGTTGTAACTATCTAAGCAGTATGGTTTGTATGTTTTAGCTATATTCATTTTTTATTTGAAACACTTTTGTGCTGATACATGACTTAATCCCTTTGTTATACTTTACATTTCTTTGTGATTTTCTGTTGATTAACTAAGCAAGTTTTATTAATGTTGAATTCCAAGATAATGATCTTGGTGCTGTGTTGTCAGCCTTGCCCAAACTGCTGTTGACTGTTAGCTCCCTTTGGGAAAATCAGCTGTTGCTGTAAAGTGAAGCTATGGGCAACATTTCAACTAGCAACATGCTCCCAAATGCAGTAAGCAAGCAGATGCTGCTAATACCATCAGGCTGCCTCCTTGCAAGATAATTTCTTTGTTTAGATTGTCTATTTGGATACATCTAAGCTACATGTAGTCTCTTACTTTATGTCACCTCGAATAGTTTATTCCCCACATAAAGTTTATTGTTTGAACTGTTGTGCTGAGAGTTTTATTAAGCACATGCTAGTATTATTCTCTGAGAAACCTTAAATTGCATTCAGATGACTTGAACACTTCTGTTTGTGTGATGTGTAGCGTTTCTCTTGCTTTTTGTCAAACATTGCATCTGCTTGCACTAAGTACATAAATTTAAAATTATTTCGCTATGTTATGGAGTCTCATATTTTAAAGGTCATTCAGCTCCCATCTGATTACAAGCCAATGAATATCATGTACCAACAGAACAAGTAACATAGGTTTGTTTTATATAAACTAGTTGCCCCTTAACATAAATTCACTGTTTTATTCACTGATCATACTTCCACCACTGTTGAAAGCAATGACACATAACAAATTCCCTCAACTGTCACAAATCCATGAAACGGTTTAGAAAACTGGTTCCAACTAAACTGATTGAAACTGGATATTGGAAAGATATATTTACTGCAGTTTAAAACCAAAAACTATAAGGTAATTTAAACCCACATTAATCATAGCAACCGAGAACTGACAGAAGCAAACTGTCCTTCATTTTTAGCAATGCAACTGGACCAAAATTTATCCTGGTCTCGACATATAAAGTATTTAGCAAATAAATGAAACAGCCTGGCCTTTGCAATGGAGATTCTGTGATAGTCAACTAGCACAAGGGCAAGAAAAGGTGTTTACTTCAGGTATTTTGAGTTGGGTCAACAGAAGCGTCCGATCTTACCCGTCGGCTTTGACCCGTGACGTAAGCGTGTTGTGGTGTGTGACGTCATTACGGCGCGGAGTTTGATTTGCGATTGTGGCGTGTTTGTAGATGTCTTGTTTTTCTTTGTCGTGCTCTCTGGTGGTGTGTTCATGGTTTTCGTTTGTTTCGTTTGTTTCGTGTGGTGGGGTCAGTTTTCTGTTGCTCAGGTGTTGGATTTGAAGCGGAATTTCTAATAGTGAGTTAATGGTTAATTTAATGCTCATTGCTGTACGTCGGGTGAGTTTGTTATTAAGTGTATTCGGTTGTGGTTTTTTGTTCAGGAATGGATATGAAAGACCGGATTAATAGTTCTCGGTTGAGGGCTATGATGGGGGAGACAGCTTTAGAGCTGATTAAATTTCTTCAGCTATTTGGCTTAATTGCCGAGGTCGTGAAGTGCGGTGTGTGCCGTGAACCTATGAAATTGGTTAAAGTTCCGGACTCTCGGACGAGGGACGGATACATGTGGTGTTGCCGGAAAGATGGCATATGGCGTTCTGTAAGGCGTGGTACCTGGTTCGAGAAGTCTAGATTGGCCATGCGTGAGATTGTGCTTATTACGTATTATTCTTGTTACAGTTGCGGACAGAGTTTTTGCGCGTTTGAGACTGGTGTGAGTGAGAGGACTGTTTTAGACTGGTATTCCTTTTGCCGCGAGGTGTGTTCCGAATTTATTAAGTACAGGGGTAAGTTGGGTGGGCATGGGGTGCTTGTGGAGGTGGATGAGTCGCAGTTTGGTAAAAGGAAGTATGGGAGGGGGAAGTCTGTGGCTGGTCTTTGGGTGTGGGGGGCTGTTGTTCAGGGGGGTGGGGGTACTGAATGTGTTTTTAGGATTGTGGAGGGGAGGTCGAAGCCTGAATTAGTGGGGTTAATTGAGGAGTATGTAGAGCCGGGGTCCACAGTAGTTTCAGATGCGTTTTCTTCATATAGGGGGTTGGGTGAGAGGGGATTTAATCATTTAGTAGTGAACCACAGTCTAGAGTTTAAGAATTATGATACTGGGGCTTGCACTAACACAATTGAGGGGATGTGGGGAGCGGTTAAGTCAGTTCTTGGGAGGGGGAAGAGGCGCTCTTCCAACCTTCAGTCTCATTTAGATGAGTACTGTTGGCGGAAGAGTGTCCCAGAGGGCTATTGCATTCTTCGGGTTTTTTTAAGGGCTGTGGGTAAAATGTATAGACCGAAAGTGGTTAGTTAGGGTGGGCTGGGTAGGTGGGTGGGTGGTTTATTTTGTTGTATAGTGTTTGTGTGTTGTATTTTGGAGTTGTGGGGGAGGGGGTTGACGTTTGGGTGGGTTGGGTTTTTATTTTACTTCAGTATTTTTTCGTTGGTGTGTGTGTGTGTGTGTTTTTGTATGTGTGTGTGTGTGTGTGTGTGTGTGTGTCTGTGCGTGCGTGCGTGTGTGCATTTGTGTGTGATTGTGGTGGCCAATCTAGTTTGTGGAGCTGGAACTTTTTTGAGGTAAGTTCCGTTTTTTTTTTTGGTTATTTATGTATGTTTTGTGTATTGGGTATAGGTTGGAAACATCCGATCTCACGCGTCGGCTTTGACCCCTCACGTAAGGGACCTACACATTGATCTGTAGCGTAGCCCTGAATACGAGGTTAGGTTGGGAGTTTTTTTTTGGAATGCGGCCGCGGCAGCGGCCGCCTATGATTCGAAAATATTGATTTGACACTAATGAACATGTATACGTAATATGAAGCAATTTGATGAACATATTGATCTGTAGCGTAGCCCACTTGAGGTTAGGTTGGGAGTTTTTTTTTTGGAATGCGGCCGCGGCAGCGGCCGCCTATGATTCGAAAATATTGATTTGACACTAATGAACATGTATACGTAATATGAAGCAATTTGATGAACATATTGATCTGTAGCGTAGCCCACTTGAGGTTAGGTTGGGAGTTTTTTTTTGGAATGCGGCCGCGGCAGCGGCCGTCTATGATTCGAAAATATTGATTTGATCAATATGTTCATCAAATTGCTTCATATTACGTATACATGTTCTTTAAACACGTATTGGTATTTGGTCAGTTTTGTGATGTTGATTTACTTCGTTGTTTTGCGTGGTTTTGAATGGCGGTCGGTCGCTACATTTCTGTATATTTAGTTTCTCCGCACCCAAAAACCCCTAATTTCCCACGGTTGTCCCGTTACAGTCATTAGGCTTTTTGTGAAACTTGTGTATTTCAGTGTTTACAATACATATGCGATGTTTTTATATCCGCCATATTGGAATTGTTTATACTCGTTTCCGCGGTATTTGTGACGTCATGGGTCAAAGCCGACGGGTAAGATCGGACGCTTCTGTATTTCCTTTGAGTTAGTTATAAGGGATGGCATTAACTGTTGGGGTAACACAAGCAAAATGACTAGGATATCAAAATTACAGAAATCAGTTGTTACAAATATGTGTAATGCAAAACCAAAAGAATCCTGTTGTCAAGTGTTAAGAAATTTAAAAATATTAAGTGCCCCCCTTTTGTACATTTATGAACTGATTACTTTCATATACAGTAATTCTAAGCTGTTCATATGCAACAGTTTTAAACATCAGTGCAGCACTAGGAACAAGGAGATGTTCATGCTTCCCACTCATACATTAAAGCTATATGCACAAATCCCAGAATACATGGGCGTGAAAATGTACAGTATTCTAAAACAGAAATAAATTCACTCCCAGGAGCTATGGCAACTAAGCAAAAGCTACTAAAGCTGTTAGTACAGAAATGCTATTATTGCTTAAAAGAATATCTGCATGTTCATGTGAAAATGTGAGCAAGAAAGCAAATGGTTGTTAATTAAGCTTAACAGTTTTATGTCAAATAGGTGACTGTAATAGTTATATTTTTAATATTAATGCTGTTGTTATATGTCGTTTCTGTAATACATATGAATTGTAACTGCAGTGTTGACGAGTCCCTTCACATTAAACCAATGATTTAATGGTTCAAATGGCTCTGAGCACTATGGGACTTAAATTCTGAGGTCATCAGTCCCCTAGAACTTAGAACTACTTAAACCTAACTAACATAAGGACATCACACACGTCGATGCACAAGGCAGGATTTGAACCTGCGCCTAGAACCGCTCGGCCACTCCGGCCGGCCCAATGATTTAACTTTGTATGTTATGAGACAATAAAAAATCCTCAGTCTGATTCTGCTGGTAGTGCATAGACGCTACTGATCTAGCAGATAAATGGAAGACAGTAGCAGGTCAAATAATAACCAGGGCCTTCACACACACATTTAGCTTATGTGTAATTGAAGGGTTTCACTACCCACTCTAGTGTATTATTATTATGGATTTGGGCTGCGTTCCAAGATTTCAATCTCGTCAGTCCATAAATCACTTTGAAAGTAATTATCACAATCACAGTGTGGCACTAGCCACTTTCTACCAGACAACCTTATTTATCGAAGAGAGGGCAAAGTTATTCTTTTTTTTTTTTTTCCTCATAGAACGTAGAAACGAAGTTAAAATAGGTGTGCCCTTTTTTCCCCTCACGTGTCGTCGACAACAGCGCCATCTAGTAGTAACTTTATGTACCAATTTGTTAGCCTCATCATTCATCTGAATTCAGTCTGTGCCGTGAGCTCTGGAGGTATTTTGACGTCTCAGGTTAAATGTCTCACCCAACATTTTATTCAGGAATTATGGGAATTTTGTAAGGCAATTTTTCGCAAAGCGTGTTAAATAATACAAGCACCGTAATCAACAATGAAACAACTGAGCTGCTGGGTTTAAATCAGAGGTGCCTAACCAACAAGCCGCAGAGCGGCCGAGATCCAGTGTCATTGAACCCGAAGAAAGGATATCTATCACACGATCCGTAAAACAAATAAAAAATCGTAGAATTCCATTTATGTAAAGTCACAATAAACAAAATTTTCCTCCTGTCACACGAAGCTATTCTTTCATTGGTCCATTCCGTTCTTTCTTTTTTGCTCAACGGTTATTGTTAGTGTTTATTATGTACTCGCTTTCTTCCAATGTGGTCCAAGTGCACTAAAAGATTTTGCACTCCTGCTTTAAATGTTTTATATGTTAAGCTGAAACGGTGACAATAACAATTATCTCATAAAAGCAGACTAATGACAGTGCGAAGATATATGCAATAGTGTGTCGAATGATTGTTAATCAAACGTGTTTATGGAACTTCAGCCAGACATGAATACGCAGTCTCTCTTCCATCGAGAGAAAACGTACGTTTATGACTACGGCGGCGCGGAATAAATCTACAGTTGATTTGCGAAACTGTCCATGCGGCATTTGCTAGATGAAAAGAACTGTCAAACCAGCGGAATATGAACAGCCAACTCTGTAATATGAACAACTAATTCTGCCAAACGTGCAAGAGGCCTTACCTGCTAGAAATGCAACTCTTATTTTCGTCATCTTAATCAAGGTACCGGTACATCGTATTGACCGACGTAAAAAAATATTTTTTTTCTTTTCCCCCAAACCCACATAAACACATACTTATTGAGAGAGAGATTTTTTAACGTAAGCGTATATATTATACAAATTATACAGATCTGAGATTAAAGAAGTGCGATTGTTCTGAAAATTAAAAAAAAATCATTGATAATTATTGAAGAATAACAGCAATGCTTTGGTTTCTTTAAAATATTGGATTTCTTTCATTCAGATATAGGGATGTCACCAAAATGCACGGGAATATAGCTGGAGAATAGGAACAATTTTAATGTTTCTAGACCATGTACTCGTCAAATTGATGATAATGGTACATATATTGTAAATTAGAAAGCACATTTTGAAAATTTGTTTAACAGTCACATTTCCGAAAGATCTACCGCACGTGTCTCTGTAGAAACGCTTCTGTAACATTTTCTGCTTCAAATAATTGGAAATACATATAATGAAGTTACATAACGGAGTAGGCCCCTATTCTTATCGCGTTTAGGCTGACATAGCGAGTTTTTCTCTGATTGGTTACGCAACTTCCTAGCGACGCTTGCTTTAAGAGCACTCCGCAACGTAATCGCCTGTAACAGCAGACGGGCCTACGTGTGATTGCGCAAGACGATGACAAAACAGTGTTGCTTGGGCACACATGTCTGATACTTACTGCTCATACATTTCTGCGCTGTCAGTAAGGATCCTCTGCTGCTGACATGTCCTGCCTGGAACAAAAGCCGAGATATTTTAAGTGCGAGTACCATTTCGGCTACGTCTGCTTGTGACCACCGCAAAGTGAAATCTGTGCTCCGCTGTCTTTATTCCGTAAATATACCTAGTAGCGTTATCACTTACAGGTTGCTCCGCACGTTCCGCGAACAAAGTCCATATTCTCACACGTTTTGCAGAAGATCCAGTCATGGTTGTGAAAGGAGGTCCAAATCTGGTCTTACCGCTTGCCCGACTAGAATGTAGGCCTACGTCTGCTAACTTCCGTGAATATCATCGGTGAAAACGACGGTACCATGAATCACATGCAAGTTAGAAATAACTAATTAGAATAAGTTAATTACGAGCGGAAAAAGAACATAGACAAAAGGCAAGGGCGTACTTCAGCAAATAGTAATATACTGTAGTGCCCAAAGGTCCATATAACAATAATAATACTTTATTAAACATCGCCGGCCGAAGTGTACCCCTCTGTAATAAAAAAACTGAGCTAATCGATCAACAACGAACTTAAACGGATGTCTTACGACGTCCGCCCCGAGCAGATGCAACGAACAAAAGCGAACAAAACGAGATAAAAAAAAGTGGCCGTGCGGTTAAAGGCGCTGCAGTCTGGAACCGCAAGACCGCTACGGTCGCAGGTTCGAATCCTGCCTCGGGCATGGATGTTTGTGATGTCCTTAGGTTAGTTAGGTTTAACTAGTTCTAAGTTCTAGGGGACTAATGACCTCAGAAGTTGAGTCCATAGTGCTCAGAGCCATTTTTATTGAACATCGAATGATGCACTGCATATGTACAAAAACAGTAAACGTTACAATTCTCGATACATAATAAGTTCTTCTGAACATTAACATAAGATAAGATTACAAATAAATGGTTCGTTGCTATTTACATTTTTTAAAGCACTTCTTATCTATGAGTAATGATCTCGTTGCCGACTGTATGTCGAGGAGAAAAAAAAAAAAAAAAAAAAAAAGAAAAAACGGAATACTCTTTCTACTAAATGACAACCAGGAACTTAAGCAGATAAATTTTACGGATGAGAGACGCTATTTGAAAGTTATACAACAGGAGTGTACAGACTTGCAAGTATTGTAGGCCGCAAAACGCTCACTGTGACTGTTGTAAGGACCACAAATTGAAAAATAATGTGACGTGAGACAACATATTATTATTCCGAACTGTGATCCCCAACGCCAGCTAGACTCACTAGACTCGGCTCAAAAGACCACATCATTTGTGAAGAACATTCTAAGGAACAGAGATTAGCTTGTTGGTAAAAATCATGATGCTTCCACAAAAATAGAAGTCGCAACAGCATACAGAATATTCAGGCACAAAAGTAATATAGAAAGACCACTGCAGCAGGGATAAAGCTTAAAATAAATCACCTGGCCATATTAAAGCAATACAAAATATTAACCACTCTACCACATCTCTTAAAGTGTATTTTCTAAACAAGTGTTCTTACATCGTAAATGAATTTTTAATGGCGTACATTGTGGTGTGCTAGAGTCTGTCCAATTGTTATTGATCCCGACATTTTTAAATACAGCACTATGTACTCACTTTGTGTTTACGTGTAAAGTAATGACATTTTAGTCCTAAAATTGCTAAGATATACTGTATATTTCAAAAAAGTTTGATTTTCGCAAATTCACTATTGCGAACATGTTTTCATAAAGTCGTCAGGAAATAAGTACCCACAGTATCATTATCACTTGATTTGCAATATATCTTACTACTCCTGCGTTCATAAAAAGATGAAAGAGAAGCACTAAAATAAAATGGTATACTATACTATAGAGCAGCCTGCTCATCTATGGAGTTACAGGAAGTGCTGACTTTGCGTTCATGTGACATTGTTAAAAAAATGTGCCACAGTTTTATTTTATTTTTATTTATTTATTTATTATTATTATTATTATTATTATTATTTTGCCTGGTTTGATTGCGTCCTCCGTCTGTCCCTACATCATGACAATATCTCCACCCCTACACACCCACATAAGCGAACACACCACATAATCTGTTCGATATTCATTTGACCTCTCAAATCTGCGGATGTTACAGGACGATTTTAAAAAGGAAGAACGCATGTAAAGTGTATAATGAAGAGGTTCCAGAAGCAGTAGATGAGAAAATAAATCACTGCAGTGCCTTTAACAGAAGAAGAGACAGTTTAGTGGAATCTACAGGGTCCAGCAGAATGAGTAGTAGGATCTGGGTCACGTAGGACGGCGTCGTTGCTGCGCATGCGCGGAATAAGTATGCTCCCGCGGCATTGATGATTGAGAAAGAACGGCATTTGTAGTTATGGCCTTCTGGAGTTCTTCGAGCATTCGCCGTCGAGGCGTCTTTGAAAAATAATGAGTCTGCCAGCACTAATTGGAAGTCTTCACCGTTCTGCTGCCAGGTATGCCTAGGCTTTAACAATGTCAGATCGTTCCCTGCAGGGCATCATCCCTGGTAATCTAAATTTCCAATTATATGTCGTACAGGAACCAAACGAATCCAGATAAAGTCGCTCGGCGAACTTTTGGCTTGCTCTCCCTGAAAATTTTAGCAGCCGACGGGAAGATGCGAAACAATCTACTGATGTTGGATGAAGCCCGTTTTCATCTTGGCGGTGGTGTGAATAAATAGACCTGCACGTACTGGGCGTCACATAATCCTCGTCGGCTGCGTAAGAAATCCTTGCACTGTGAGTGTGTGACTGCGTGGTGTGGTGCGGTGTGGCTTTATTTGGCATCATTAGTCAACCCTCCCTTCCTTCCCCCCCCCCCCCCCTTTTTCCTTTTGCTTGAGGATCGTCATGACCGTGCAGTAACGATTGCTATTTTAAAATGTTACAAAATTTCCTCCTTCCAAGATTGAACGACGGCATATGGTTGCAATAGCCCATACGGCCCACCAATCAAGGAATGTCTTGCGGCATCAGGCATCATTTTCCTGGTCGACTGGAAAGACGTTCATTGGCCGGCACGGTTGACAACCCCTGACTTTCTAATGGGGATGCTTGAGGAGTCCATCGTAAGCTACACATTCTCATACCATGCCTGGACTCGATGAAAGGATATTTACAGCTCTCGAAGAAGATCCCATTGAAAATATTGAATTGGGTGAGAGAAGTTACCGTTCGCCACCTGGAGGATCACTCAGAGCGTCGTAGTGGCCATGTGTGTGGTGTTATATTCAAAACCAAGGCCGTATATGATATGTAATGGCATATAATTTTCTTGATTTGTAGTGTGTGTTTCAATAAATTTGTTTCGAAGTTCTGTCCTTTATATATCCTACTATTCATTCTGTCACACCCTGTATATTACTACATGGCTAGCCCAGTAACAGTTGCAGGTTGCGTGTATGATGGCTGCCAGGGCAACAAAAATTTGATTTTCGACATTTCATATAATTAGTGACCGAATTTAAAATTTTGTTATATTCTACTCATTGAGAGGTATAATCTTATGTTAAAGGTTGAACACAGTAACGTAAGTATTACAGTTCAAAATTATGCATTTTGATTGAGGCAGCGTAGTTCACCATGCACAAATACTCAGCTGTATCTGTATGGTACTTGATGATGAGAACACTTAGCGACTTCCAACAAACTTGACACATAATTTCAAGTCTATTATCTTTATGAAATTTTCTCGTTGACATCCCCCACAAAATGATGAAAGAAAAACGCTTACTACATTTTCACCGTTCACGCAGTAAAACTTCAGAATCAGGCATGACGTTTTAATTTATTGTTTCTTTACTAGTAACTCTATTCGCAACACTTTTTGCAGGCAATGTCCAAATAAACCACTGAATGTACGCGCAAAATTATATCATTGTATGACTCCTAGTTAAGGACATACTTACGTTATAAATATTTAAATGCGTGAAAAACTAGATTTTGCTTAAATCAGAGCGCAAAATTACCCAGACTACGCACTCATACAGTGTTTGATAAGGACAGCACTTGGCAACTTGTAACAAAGTTTACACGTAATTTCAGACATTTTCTAAACTTTTCCTAGCTTACATGTTTGATTTCAAATATTTAAACATTAACTCATTTGCAAAGTAATCGGAAGTTTGAAACTATTTTATACACAGGTGTTCGATTCCTTACAGTGTCAGGTGTAGAGTTACTAGTATGACTTAAGGTGTTAAGGAATTGTTAATTAGACGTGAAAGGGGCGCCAGATACCGCAGGGAAAATTCGAAATTGTGTGAGCAGAGAAATGTGAGAACATTTAAAACAGATTACAAACCACAGAGCAGCAGTCATCAAACCGCGGGCCGCTTGTGGCCCAAATAAAGTAAGTATTCGTGCGGCCTCCGATTCTCAACCGTGTTTTATAACAATTTACATGTAGAAACTAACAGCTGAATCTGCTCAATAACAAACAAAAATACTTGAAGAGACAGTAATATTTTAAGATGTGCTCAGTTTTAATTGACGTTGGTGAATTTGGCTCTGAGCTAAGGAAAGTTGACCGCTTACCTCAGGAGCAGAAAGTAGTGATGCCACTGCGAGGTTGGTTGGTTGATTTGGGGGAGGGGACCAAACAGCGAGATCATCGGATTAGGGAAGTATGGGGAAGGAAGTCGGCCGTGCCCTTTCAAAGGAACCATCCCAGCATTTGCCTGAAGCGATTTAGGGAAATCACGGAAAACCTATATCAGGATGGACAGACCGTCGTTCTCCAGAATGTGAGTCCCACCGAGTGAGGTGGCGCAGTGGTTAACACACTGGACTCACATTCGGGAGGACGACGGTTCAAACCCGCGTCTGTCCATCCTGATATAGGTTTTCCGTGATTTCCCTAAATCGCTTCAGGCAAATGCCGGGATGGTTCCTTTGAAAGGGCATGGCCGACTTCCTTCCCCATACTTCCTTAATCCGATGATCTCGCTGTTTGGACCCTTCCCCAAACTAACCAACCAATGCGAGTTCGGTGTGCTAAGGCGCCACCTCGCTTGGTCAGAGGATGTGAGGGGGGGGGGGGGGGGGGGAATGTTTTATTATTTGTCTTCTAGTACTGACACCTCACGGGTGTGCGCGATTCGTATAGATCAGCTGCCATGGTATAAATATGGACACGGAAAGGACATATATTCGTGAATGAACGCTACAGATACGATCATCTTGAAATGCTTACTTACTTGTAGCAAGAAATATGAAAATAAATTAAGGGTATTATAATAAAGCGCAATGAGTAGAAGAGAAATGACCTGAAACATTTTGCGAACTATACATTGTGGAAGGCGGCCGCGTCCTTAAACAAACGAGAAATTATGTTGTCCGAGGAGAGTGGACTGGTGCGAAGGAATATGCCCCGCCTCTCTCTCGAAGGGGTGCCATACTACGTCCGTGTTCTGTGTTTCAACGAAAGCAGAACTGGCATAACGGTCGTAGGGATCGCTGATTCCTTTTCTTGTGGTGAGAGTCTCATTCGAATCCCTTTATACACCAGGATTAATCTCTTTTCTCATTTCAAAATTAGAAAAACGCAAAGCAAATTGGAGCACACAAAGCACTTGGTAGTGACTACAGCGCAATTGTTTGCTGTGGTTGAGAATCGTAGTTCAGGCCCGACCTCTACCGGTATCTTACCCAAACATTGCTTAACCTTCTGTCGGGCGCGGTGTTTGTCGCAGCGAGATCGGGCGCGGTGTATCAAATTGATCACACCGTTTATTCACATGATCATTTATTAAATTCTGTTCACAAAACATATTATAAGTGCCAAATATATTTAAAGAAAGACAAAGATGACATACGAGCACAACTGCAGTAGAAATATTCATCATTCAGATTTCTTATCGTCAATGTTGGGCTTTAGTAACAAATGATAAAAACATCGCTTTTTCATTTGCTTCTTTATTATATTTCACTAATAAAACACATTACAAATGACAATTATCTTACAGAAAGGCTATTATGACACTGGAGCAGAACAACAATGATATTACAACTCATTCATTTGTTTCATCGTCACTTTTTGACTGTGGTAACAAATGCGGAATTTTTCCGCATTCAGAGCAAAAAGGTTCAATGTGTATCAAACAGATAGGCTTCTGACACATTTTGCAACAATATTTTGTCAGGCTTTTTTTTCTGTGCAGGTATTACACCTTTTCCTCTTGATCCCCGTCCCTTGTTCTTCGTTTCTGCTTGTCTTCTGCTTCTTCTTCACACGTTGGCCTATATTGTTGTAGCCGCAGTTGAAGATCTCTGTGAATTCCTGAGGTGTCCAAGCATCTATGAACCAAGTGAGGTAGAACTAACGCATGTGAGAGTTACTTCAGGAATCCTTTTCTTCGAATAAAATTCTCGTTGTTGCCATAGTAAATTACTTGTGAATTGATTCCACTCATATTGATCATTGCAAAAAATATGACCATGGGCCAACGGCACAAATTTCTTGCTACATTGTATGAAGCGGTCAACTTATCTGTAGTGTCGACTCCACCTTTGGTGGTATTGTAAAATGTTACAATGGATGGCTTCTGTTTATCTCTAGTATCAGCATCTACTGAATTATCTTCATGCAAACTTGATGCCAAGATAACACACTTCCCCTTTTTAGGAACGTAGTAAACTAGAGTACAGCCTTTCTTGAAGCCAAAAAGTGAACTGAAAAGAAGCTTTGATGCTCTCAGTATACTGATTGGCATACAGAACTATAATCGACAAAATGTCGTCATCTATGAGGCAATTCCAATATTCCAAAGGCGTTCTCAATGCTTTCGCCGCACCTATAGGACCACGTAACTTTCGAATAATATTGTGGGCCCCGAAACGTACTCTCTGCGATGGTGGAACTTTATTCCATTTTGTCTCTTTGTCCCTTCCAGTATAATAATGCTGGCTTTCTTCAAGTACTTCCTCGTCGTTTTCACTGTCGTTTTCCTCTGTTTCTGAACCTTCCTGCCGAACTTCAACTGCATCATCACAATCTGTCTCTACTTCATCTTCAAAATCCTCTTGAACTTCATCATTATCCTCTTCGAACAAATTTTTTTGTATTTCTGCAACATGATTTGGGTCAAGGAGGTTGTACGTCTTTCTGTAGTCTGCCATGATCAAGTGTCTCACACCTAAAATGATAAAATTCCTATAAAGTAACGCAGTCAGGCGCAATGTATCAATTTGAAACCTGATACTCAAACATTCTTAACTGACGATTAAACGGTCCAAAAAGAAAATAAGTACATTACACATTGTACATTAACATTGTACTACTTACTAAGTTATGTTGATAACCAAAGAAATGAATTGTTGAAATGCAACACGAACGGGCGCAGAGTATCAAAGCGATGAATCAGCACATATATCGACAACAGAGCAGTCGTATCGACACTGAAGCGCACAACAATGACAAGCGTTCCTAGCTACTACACAGTAGGCGTCAGTGCTGCCACTCTTTGACAAATAATTTACAGTAAACATCGAGGTGTATTAATTTAAACAGCCGCGTCCGACGGAAGGTTAAAACACTCCCCACCTAAAACTGCGCATAGTGCAAATATTTGCGATCGTGTCTCAAATTGCCGAATGCGTTTAAATGTAAGTGCAGTACTGTTATCACCCAATTAATCGTGCACCTGGCCCCCTCCCCTCCCCACAGACGACACAAGAATACTTCGTCAGGCAATTACAATGTCCCAACTTTGGGTTTGCTGAGGGCAGCAGCAATCTGAAACAGAACAGTCGACGCAAAGTGTTATGAATGGTGACGACTTTTAATCAGTATTTGAGGGCTGGCGACCAACTTGACATGCCCTCGCTGTAAGCTATTGGGATAATGTAGCATACCAATTTATGTAGTTCACCAATAATAATAATAAAGACCGGTACATACGCGGCCCGACCTAAGACCACACAATATCAGCATTGGCTTTTCGGCAAAATACGTGTGACGATCACTGTTGTAGAGGATATTGATTGCAGTAGGTATACAAATGTAGGAGGACGTGAAAGAGAGGAAAACATGCACAGCACTAATTGTGTATAATCTCAGAATCAGAAAGACCGTTATTATCAAAGACTGATAAATTATTATTAATTTATTGCTTTCTTTGAATAGAATCAACAAAGATGATGACTTTTGCAAATGTAAGTGTTGTTTTACACCTTCTTGAGAATTTCTTTTAAAATGCAAACAAAACAGGTAGTTGATACAAATTAACAAAAGTGCAATCCAAGTACACAAAAGAGACTGTAAAGCCGGAAAAGTAGGTATACAAATACGTCTAATTTCCAATAAAAACTAAGATCACATGTTTTTCAACTGCAAATCCAGAAAGTGAGATAAACATTTCTTTGTCAGGAATAATTTAAGTTTCCTTTTGAAGATATTTCCATCATGTGCATGTAAGTCTTTTGATTTGACCACTGATGTATGAGGTACGGGTTATTTTTTCTTTGCCTAAAGTAGTTATTTTTATTTTTAGTATTGTGGTCATGTATGTCAATCATTTTCTAAAACCTTTTTGATGACGTACATAAAAATAAAATTACCTTATATAAATACAAGGAATATACTGTAAAGTACTTATGTTGCACAAAAACCTCTCTACAAGAATCATGATGACCTAAACCATGCAATATCCTAATTGCCTTCTTCTGCACTGACATTAATCGACTGAGGTGTCTCTAGCACAGCCCCACAGTTCAGTTGCATAATTTAGTAAGGGATGTATTGTTCCATAGTACACAGTCTTCTTTATAGGATTTGTAATTGTTTTTGCTAGGTGACTGAGCAGGTATGTGGCCGAGCGGTTCTATGTGCTACAGTCTGGAACCGCGTGACCGCTACAGTCGCAGGTTCGAATCCTGCCTCGGGCACGGATGTGTGTGTTGTCCTTAGGTTAGTTATGTTTAAGTAGTTCTAAGTTCTAGGGGACTGATGACCTCAGCAGTTAAGTCCCATAGTGCTCAGAGCCATTTGAACCATTTTTGAGCAGGTATAATCCACCACTAATCTTCCCACATACATAATTAATATGTTTTCACCATTGCAAGTTTTCATCTAAGTATAGGCCTAAGAATTTGCAGCTATTAGTTCCCTTTGCTTCAATTCCACATATATTATTTGCAGAGTTATGGTTAGATCTGACTAGACACAACAATTCCACAAATCTTTTATGAATTACACTATGTTACGACACGGTTCTTACTCAGTTTTCTTAGTAAACTTTAGTTGTCAGGTATTTCATAGCAGAGTATTTCCTTTACATGCTGACATCATGAAGCGGTATGACGTGCTTTCTGGAAACTTGCTCGGTTGGCAACTTTCAGAACTTTACGTAGACTAATAAGTAAGCAGAGTTAGCAGTCTCCCTCCAGACACAGGTTTTTGAAATCAGGGCTGAGTTTTTCAAGAGATGCGCTATGTCCTCAAAAACAACGAAGCCTCCTGCAGGCAAAATACATTGACGCAAAAAAATCACAACACCAAAAAAATAATTAATGTAGAGTAACGAAATTTCAGAAATGCTTTTGTTTGGGTAACGTGTGTAAGTGATTAACATTGCAAGATCACATGTTAATGTGTGTGTGATAAAGCTATTGCAAATGTGAAATACTGTTACATTAATAACAGAATGCTGAATGTAAGCATGCATGCATTTTGTTGTACAGCTGCTGGATGTCAGTTTGTGGTATGGAGTTCAATGCCTGTTGCACTTGGTCAGTCAATACAGGGATGATTAATGCTGGTTGTGGATAATGCTGCAATTTTTATCAGATGTCTCATACGTGCTTGACTGGAGATAGTCCTGGTGACTGAGCACATCAAGACAACATGTTGACACTCTGTAGAGCATGTTGGGTTACAATAGTCGTATGTGGGCGAGTGTTATCCTGTTGTAAAACCCCCCTTGGAATGCTATTCATGACTGGCAGCACAACAGGTCGAATCATCAGATTGACTCCCAAATTTGCACACAAGGTGTGTGGGATCACCTGAAACTGCTCTTGCTGTTATACAAAATCACACCCCAGTCCATAGCTCCAGGTGTAGGTCCAGTGTGTGTAGCAGACCGACGGGTTGGTTGCACGCCCTAATCTGGCTTGTTTCTAACTGATACACAGCCATCACCGGCACTGAGGTAGAACCAGCTTTCATCAGAAAACACAACAGACCTCCAGCTTGCCCTCGAACGAGACCTCACTTGACATCACTTAAGTCGCAAATGTTGGTGGTCTAATATCAGTGGAATGCAAGCTATAGAGCATCTGGCTTGGAGCTGTCCTTTAAGTAACTGATTTGTAACAGTTCATTGTGTCACTGTGGTTCCAACTGGTGTTCAAATTGCTGCTGCAGATGCAGATGAACACAACTGTCTTCCATCTCAAGAGTGTTATGGAGCTGTCTGGAGCCCAGTATTCTTGCCAGCATACATTCCCGTGACCACCACTGCCAGCAATCATGTGCAGTAACTATATTTCTGCCAAGTCTGATCATCCAGCTTGTCCTAGCCCTATTACACAACCTCGCCTTAGAGGCATTCTTGAGTAACATCAACTCATCACGTCCAGTCTCAAAGGTAACTAACGCTCATGTCCGTTATAGCATGTACAGGGCTATTAGAAAGGATTGAAGCGATTTCATAAATTCACTGTAGCTCCATTCATTGACATATGGTCACAACACACTACAGATACGTAGAAAAACTCATAAAGTTTTGTTCGACTGAAGCCGCACTTCAGGTTTCTGCCGTCAGAGCGCTCGAGAGCGCAGTGAGACAAAATGGCGACAGGGAGCCGAGAAAGCGTATGTCTTGCTTGAAATGCACTCACATGAGTCAGTCATAACAGTGCGACACTTCAGGATGAAGTTCAACAAAGATCCACCAACTGCTAACTCCATTCGGCGATGGTATGCGCAGTTTAAAGTTTCTGGATGCCTCTGTAAGGGGAAATCAACGGGTCGGCCTGCAGTGAGCGAAGAAACGGTTGAACGCGTGCGGGCAAGTTTCACACGTAGCCTGCGGAAGTCGACGAATAAAGCAAGCAGGGAGCTAAACGTACCACAGCCGACGGTTTGGAAAATCTTACGGAAAAGGCTAAAGCAGAAGCCATACTGTTTACAATTGCTACAAGCCCTGACACCCGATGACAAAGTCAAACACTTTGAATTTTCGGCGTGGTTGCAACAGCTCACGGAAGAGGATGCGTTCAGTGCGAAACTTGTTTTTAGTGATGAAGCAACATTTTTTCTTAATGGTGAAGTGAACAGACACAATGTGCGAATCTGGGCGGTAGAGAATCCTCACGCATTCGTGCAGCAAATTCGCAATTCACCAAAAGTTAACGTGTTTTGTGCAATCTCACGGTTTAAAGTTTACGGCCCCTTTTTCTTCTGCGAAAAAAACGTTACAGGACACGTGTATCTGGACATGCTGGAAAATTGGCTTATGCCACAACTGGAGACCGACAGCGCCAACTTCATCCTTCAACAGGATGGTGCTCCACCGCACTTCTATCATGATCTTCAGCATTTCTTAAACAGGAGATTGGAAAACCGATGGATCGGTCGTGGTGGAGATCATGATCAGCAATTCATGTCATGGCTTCCACACTCTCCCGACTTAACCCCATGCGATTTCTTTCTGTGGGGTTATGTGAAAGATTCAGTGTTTAAACCTCTTCTACCAAGAAACGTGCCAGAACTGCGAGCTCGCATAAACGATGCTTTCGAACTCCTTGATGGGGACATGCTGCGCCGAGTGTGGGAGGAACTTGATTATCGGCTTGATGTCTGCCGAATCACTAAAGGGGCACATATCGAACATTTGTGAATGCCTAAAAAAACTTTTTGAGTTTTTGTATGTGTGTGCAAAGCATTGTGAAAATATCTCAAATAATAAAGTTATTGTAGAGCTGTGAAATCGCTTCAATCATTTGTAATAACCCTGTATTTAAATCAAACCTGATTTGCATCCCCATATTGGCACTACCAGCACCACTCTAATATGAATGGCGGGGAAACTGAACAAACATAATCTTTCAGATGTAAAATCACATCTACGATCTTTCATTTATGTCGCACAACTCCTCCTTGGTGTTGCGATTTCTATTAATGGCAGTGTATATTTCAATATGTTTCAAATTCATATAGCAACCGAAGTTGGTGTTGACTTGGGGGAGTCTCTCCTTACCTTTTCAAAAATTGCCATAAGCTTGTGCATTTATCTCGCTCTGTTCCATCTGCTGAAACAGAAGCCCAATTCGAGGGGAAAATGGCAAGGCATGTAATATGGTGTGAAGAATGAAATTGTGCATTACATGTAAAAACTTAAGTCGCAAGCTAGACCTAATAGTTAATATTAATCTCATAGTTTATGTTAGATTTTATTGCTTATATTTATTACTTCTGAGATTCAAAAGGAGAATCTGCTATTCACTGAATCAACATCCACCATAATAGGCCTATATTAAAAAATATTTTTATTTCCTACATATTTACCCACTTCTAAATTGAATGTCCTTCTAGAAACTCATCACAGTGCAGTTATCATGAAGAAACTACAACTGAGTTGAAAAGGGGTGGGTTAGGAGGAGAATAAATACCAGATTTAAATACTGTGTATTGCATATCAGCAACTGGACCATCTGGTTTTAAATTATTGCTGAGGAATAAAGAAAAATTAGAATGTAAACACATCCAAGTAAAGGAACTGAGGAAGAGTGATCACTGTAATTTGTCACTTCACACAGGTGGGTTCAATGCTTTTTCCCAGACTTGAAGAATGAGGAGGACAGAAATAACTTTGATTAAGAACAAAAAACAAGAGAGATTAATTGCATGAGAAATCCAACATAAATACAGCAGATAATATCTGTCCCGAAGTGTGATTTGAGAGCAGTATTTCATTTGGACAAAATACATCCCTCAATATATGCTCTCAAATAAGTTCATCAAAGTCGATATATTAAAATTCAGAGATTTTTCAATAGCAGGTCTACTATAATAATACGGTGATTAAAGTGTGATCTAATTAGTTGCCAAGAATCTGTGAAACAGGACTTCCCAATAACTGTTAAAGGAGCTGTCTTAAGTTCCTACACAACATAAGATGGTTCCTTTAACAATTACACGATGTATGTATAGCCAACTCTGTTGCACAAAATTGTCAAATTGACCATGGTTTCAACTGCACTAAGGCAGTCTTCATCAGAATATATTTTTTTTTTTACATAGGCTTACCTAGAAAATATAATGACATCGCTTGAAATACAGTATACCTTGTATTTCATGACAGCTTTGGATACCTTGGCAGGTAGGAATCGTGAAATTTTAAATATTTTTATTGGTTGAGGTCAGCCTGCTAAAGAGATGTAGCGGCATAAGGAGGGCATATTTGGTCATAACAAACCAAGCTCTGTGTCATAGCCACACACTAGCTCCCTTTAAAAAGTCCAGCTCTCCAACTCTTGTCATAAGTTGGTCATTAGGATCAATAGCATTCACAGCAATAGCACTCAATTCCATGATTACGATACTGCAGTGATCTATGTCCTAGATGCTCCAGCATAGTCTATGAACTAGCCGAAGATGTACTCAAGATGATGCTCTTCACCTGATGAAATTCATGCTGCTCACTGCCTAGTGTCTACTGATGGAGAAACTGACTCATCTGACAACACCACATTGCAGAGTGCTGCCAATACTGCACTTCAATGTGGAAGCCAGCAACAGTGCATCTTGGGATGTTCCTGTTCAATGCTCAGGTACTAAAACCTACCAGTGGCAGAGAGATCAACAGACCACACGACTGCCAACACAAAGTACAGTGGTTGGGTCATCAAAGGTCATCACAGAATTCAGAGCGAGACTGAGTACTCCGCAGCCAGTGTGAGAACCCCCTCCTGAGCGTGCAAATATGTAGCAGTTTCCAAAATGCTCATGCTGAGCCTCTGGGCCATCACAATTCACCTGCAGTCAAACTCGGATTGTGCACCTTCCTCATTCTACACTGTTATTGCCTGGATTGGTTTATATCAATAATAGGTCGGTGGTCACAATGTTCTGGCTGATCGGTGTAAGTGATTAGAATTTCAGTGCAACCACACAAACTAAGTGGAAGTAATGTTGTTTTCATTCTGTGTATAAGGAAACAATTACACAATGGGTTTTCAGTCAGGAACCCGATTTGAACATTGGGCATTTGTGAGAAGACCAGGCGATGCCTTGGAGAAGAAGAAAAGTCTACAAACATGGTTCGGTACTGGACAGTGGCAGGATCGTGGCCTATCGAGACTGTTCATTATCGTTCTGTGATATGGCCGCTCATGTTGGGCGATATCTCATAACTGTCATGCGAACATAAAACTGATGTGGCCATACCATAGGCGATGCCATGCAGGATTTCAATGGTCCCACGTGGCTAGCTCTCAGGACGACAGTCATATTGTTCATTGTGCAGTGCAGGTTCATACAGTCATGTCACACACCTTGAGTCAGGAAGTGAGCTTGTATATAGCAACAAAAGTACCCACAAGGACAGTGCAACGATGTCTAGAGGAAGGGAGGAAGGAAGGAACATTAGAGTATAATATACCATTGACAATGAGGTCATAAGCTCCGATTAGGAAATGATGGGGATGGAAATCAACCACCAAGTATTCCTCCTGGCACTAGCCTTAAGCGATTTAGGGTAATCATGGAATACTGAAATCTGGATGGCCAGAAGAGGATTGGAACTGTTGTCCTCCCAAATCCAAGTTCAGTATGCCAATCACTGCATCACCTCACTGAGTGGACAGGCCTGGAGCACCACTGACACTCAGCACACTGGTCACTGTTGTGAATTTCACCGAAGGGACAACAGAGAGAGGTACGCAGACAGTCAAAGTTTCATGATGTCATGAGTGAGTGAATCATATGGGCACGGCATCTTTTATGATGGTATGGGATGCCGTTTGGTACACAACACGATCACCTGTGGTTTGCTAAGCAAGTAGTTTGAATGACAGTTGTTACATATCTTTTGTGTTAAAGGCAGTGGCTGTGTCCTATCTTTGAGGTCTCCATGATATCTTTCAATGAGATAACACTAGACTGCATGTTGTCCACACTGTCCTGACCTACCTCGAGAGACGGTTTTCGACTGTTGTTCTTGTAACCATGTTCTCCAGATCTTTCACCCACTGAAGACATTTGGTCATAGGTTGCCAATGGACTGACATGTTCAGTCATCAACCTTACAATTGATGAATTCTGAGGTAATGTTCACGCAGCATAGAATGACATACTCACACCTGTCACCAAAGTTCGGTTAAACTCAATGCCCAGCAAGTCAAGTCATCACTGCTGCCAGAGGAGGTGGCTGTGTGTGCTGTATTTCGCACCCTCTACACTCTATAGTTTACACTACATTTGTCCATCCTCTTCTGGAGTATTGTTGCATGGTGTGGGATCCGCATCAGATAGGATTGACGGATGACACCAAAAATTTTAAAGAACAGCAGCTTGTTTTGTGTTATTGTGAAATAGGGGGAAAAAGAGTGTCACAGGTATGTAACCTCCATCCAACAATACAGCAAAAATTACATGCTCACACACACACACACACACACACACACACACACACACACACACACACACACACACCAACTTGTCTCCAGCCATGCTACAATATGCACACCTCGCCCACTGTGAGTAAACTACTCTATACTTGTCTCTAAATTGAGACAGGTCCACAGGCTCTTGTGGCTTAATAAATGATACTATCAATTTTGTATGACACTCATGATGCCCGTCCAAGGACATAAATTAAAGAAAGGCCAACACAAACGACAGTCACTTGCGACCTCATACTGCTGACACCAGATGGAATTCCTGTGATACCAGAGACTACGTTGGGTGGTGGTGATAGGTCATTGAGCTCAGGATCTTGAGGGACCACCACTCTGGGCACGAGTTAAAGGCAGCTAGGTGTGCCAATGAAACATCATTAACAAAATAAACATTTACTATTCATATATACACAACTGTCTTGATTCATGTTACGCTGGCAGTGACAGCAAGGCAGAGATGCACAAGCCATGATGAAATGCGTCGATGCCTTGGTGTGGCATGCTGCATCGGCCATGGCAGCAGAGGGAGTTGCAGAGTCAGTGTCCAGCAGTATCACAGGGTCATTGGCCAGGTTATATTGATGTTGTCACCTCTGCTCCTTACAGTTGCTGGCAGCTACAGAAAGAGGGTAAAGCAAGGCGCACTTGATCACACCATGGACAGTGCCGCGGTTGGCACCTAGTAAGTGCAGGACATTGCATTGAGTTATGCTGTGGCCTTCCAATAGGAGAAAGGCCTGCAACATCGAAGTCTGACTGCAGAACAGAGAGAGAGAGAGAGAGAGAGAGAGAGAGAGAGAGAGAGAGAGAGAGCAGGAGGCAATGGCATGACCCCATGGACAATGATCTGCACCACGGAGCCCACTGGCTAGACCACTGGAAACTCCACTGGAATACAGCACCTACAGCCCCGATCAGTCTTGACTCAAATGCCAGCACTGCAGTTCATGGCAGCTATGTCCCTCAGATGGGACACATTGTTCCATCAAAGACTGTAGATGGTTAGACAAGCAAGAGTTAGACCAACATAGGCCCAACTTCCAGGATGGACGACTGCGAACTTACTACAAGCCAAACTGAACAGGTCCCTACTCTGGGTTCTTCAGCTGCAGACTAGCATACTTTCACTGGAACAGGAGTAATATTTGTACATGGTGGTCCCAGGTGCTTTGCCACTCTGAGGCAAAGTGTCTGAACTTCAGCTTTCTGAAGTGATGGCAGGTGTATTTTGCAGTAATGTACTGTACAATTATTCTTATGTCCGAGTTATGCTTCATTACTCCACTCTGCATGATCAACACGAAACTGCATCCTACACTCACTATGATATCATACTGCTGCGTTGGTACTCTGGACACAAAGCTTTTACACTGTGTAGCAATTAACATTATCTTGTGGCTTTATTACAAGCAGTATCATATTACATGCTTACATTCCAGCCAGTTGTGTATTGATCTGCTTTGCTAGCGTCTTGAATTACCAATTCAAGACTTCAAAATTTTACTCAGCTACAATCCTGTGGCACTTTATAGGACTCATATCAAGGCAGTAATGCATCAAGTTTTTTGTGAACTAGATTTAGTTCAAAATTAAAAAAAACACATGACAGCATGACACAGGGGCACACTTGCTCATTCTACAAACGCCCAGAAAAGGACATTAGGCACGAATAGCAACTATGTAGCTTTCCTCACAGACCCTGTACTTTTCAGTTCAGTCTCCTTGGGTTTTAGGTCAAGTAAGTGTTAAAACAGCATGGTATAGCAGTATATATTTATCAGACTTCGCAGCTGCAAGTAATATTTAAGCTCTATGTTCACTGTCTATTTCCACATGCAAATAACTAAAAGACTGACACTGAACTACAGTGGTATATGTTCAACTAATTCCAGTACGAAAATTTTTTAAATTGTTGTAAATTTTCTTTGCCAATCATGACAACAGAAGTGCTTAGACGAACTAACTAGCTAATATTGGCTATACTAAAACTATTAGAGAGATTAACTGAAGAGAGGTATTTCATGATTCTGACACCACTGCTTGGAACACACTTGGATTTTCAGAAATATCTCTGAATCAATGTTAGTTGCATCAGATGCAAAACTCATTAGACAAAACAATAAAATTACAAGGAAACAGAAAGACTGACCAATAGTTGCCTTCAGATGTGTCTCCCTTCATCCTCAAACAGGTGAGCCCCTCTCATAATCTCTATCCTTCCCCAATGTGTCCTTTTCTCTCTGAGAAAGAAACTAATATTTTCAAAACCTAGAATAGTTTTTTGTACTGGTATGTCGGTACTGGCAGAACTGGGAATTCACCTCATGAATGTAAGTACTGGCCAGACATGATGACACCAGGCATTTTTTAACTGTCATATTACATAATCTGATAGGCTGCCTATTTATAATTGATTGATAGTTGCTAACATTTGTAATTATATGTAAGGGCAGGGTCTTCTGAAGACAAAATGTGCACTGTAATCCACAACATTTTGTCATGTGGAACATTGGCCACACCTACATATTCTTTAACTTGAGTGTTCACAGCAGTCAATTTGTTACAGTTTATTAAAGCAAATTTTTGAGTTAAATATTGAATGTGTCATCAGAATGTATATCGACCCATACCACTCATTATTATTTCTCTGAAGTCTTGTGTTTCAGTTTCTAAAATTGCTGCTGCTGCTGCTGTGGCCTTCAGTCCTGAGACTGGTTTGATGCAACTCTCCATGCTACTCTATCCTGTGCAAGTTTCTTCATCTCCCAGTACCTACTGCAACCTACATCCTTCTGAATCTGCTTAGTGTATTCATCTCTTGGTCTCCCTCTATGATTTTTACCCTCTACACTGCCCTCCAAGACTAAATTGGTGATCCCTTGATGCCTCTGAACATGTCCTACCAACCGATCCCTTCTTCTGGTCAAGTTGTGCCACAAACTCCTCTTCTCCCCAAATTCTATTCAATACCTCCTCATTAGTTATGTGATCTACCCATCTAATCTTCAGCATTCTTTTGTAGCACCACATTTTGAAAGCTTCTATTCTCTTCTTGTCTAAACTATTTATCGTCCATGTTTCACTTCCATACATGGCTACACTCCATACAAATACTTTCAGAAACGACTTCCTGACACTTAAATCTATACTCGATGTTAACAAATTTCTCTTCTTCAGAAACGCTTTCCTTCCCATTGCCAGTCTACATTTTATATCCTCTCTACTTTGACCATCATCAGTTATTTTGCTCCCCAAATAGCAAAACTCCTTTACTACTTTAAGAGTCTCATTTCCTAATCTAATACCCTCAGTATCACCCGACTTAATTCGACTACATTCCATTATCCTCATTTTGCTTTTGTTGATGTTCATCTTATATCCTCCTTTCAAGACACTATCCATTCCGTTCAACTGCTCTTCCAAGTCCTTTGCTGTCTCTGACAGAATTACAATGTCATCGGCGAACCTCAAAGTTTTTATTTCTTCTCCATGGATTTTAATACCTACTTCCTTCACTGCTTGCTCAATATACAGATTGAATAGCATCGGGGAGAGGCTACAACCCTGTCTCACTCCCTTCCCAACCACTGCTTCCCTTTCATGCCCCTCAACTCTTCTAACTGCCATTTGGTTTCTGTACAAATTGTAAATAGCCTTTCGCTCCCTGTATTTTACCCCTGCTACCTTCAGAATTTGAAAGAGTATTCCAGTCAACATTGTCAAAAGCTTTCTCTAAGTCTACAAATGCTAGAAACGTAAGTTTGCCTTTCCTTAATCTAGCTAGTTTTTCCATTCGTCTGTAAAGAATTCGCGTATTTTGCAGCCCTGACTTATTAAACTGATAGTTCAGTAATTTTCACATCTGTCAACACCTGCTTTCTTTGGGATTGGAATTATTATATTCTTCTTGAAGTCCGAGGGTATTTCCCCTGTCTCATACATCTTGCTCACCAGATGGTAGAGTTTTGTTAGGACTGGCTCTCCAAGGCCATCAGTAGTTCTAATGGAAAGTTGTCTACTCCCGGGGCCTTGTTTCGACTTAGGTCTTTCAGTGCTCTGTCAAACTCTTCACGCAGTATCACGTCTCCCATTTCATCTTCATCTACATCCTCTTCCCTTTCCATAATATTGTCCTCAAGTACATCGCCCTTGTATAGACCCTCTACATATTCCTTCCACCTTTCTGCTTTCCCTTCTTTGCTTAGAACTGGGTTTCCATCTGAGCTCTTAATATTCATACAAGCGGTTCTCTTCTCTCCAAAGGTCTCTCTAATTTTCCTGTAGGCAGTATCTATCTTACCCCTAGTGAGATAAGCCTCTACATCCTTACATTTGTCCTCTAGCCATCCCTGCTTAGCCATTTTGCACTTCCTGTCGATCTCATTTTTGAGACGTTTGTATTCCTTTTTGCCTGCTTCATTTACTGCATTTTTATATTTTCACCTTTCATCAATTAAATTCAATATTTCTTCTGTTACCCGAGGATTTTTACTAGCCCTCGTCTTTTTACCTACTTGATCCTCTGCTGCCTTCACTACTTCATCCCTCAAAGCTACCCATTCTTCTTCTACTGTATTTCTTTCCCCCATTCCTGCCATTTGTTCCCTTACGCTCTCCCTGAAACTCTGTACAACCTCTGGTTTAGTCAGTTTATCCAGGTACCATCTCCCAAAATTCCCACATTTTTGCAGTTTCTTCAGTTTTAATCTACAGTTCATAACCAATAGATTGTGGTCCGAGTCCACATCTGCCCCTGTAAATGTCTTACAATTTAAAACCTGGTTCCTAAATCTCTGTCTCACCATTATATAATCTATCTGAAATCTGTCAGTATCTCCAGGCTTCTTCCATGTACACAACCTTCTTTTATGATTCTTGAACCAAGTGTCAGCTATGATTACGTTGTGCTCTGTGCAAAATTCTACCAGGTGGCTTCCTCTTTCATTTCTTACCCCCAATCCATATACACCTACTACGTTTCCTTCTCTCCCTTTTCCTTCTACCGAATTCCAGTCACCCATGACTATTAAATTTTCGGCTCCCTTCACTATCTGAATAATTTCTTTTATTTCGTCATACATTTCTTCAATTTTTTCGTCATCTGCAGTGCTATTTGGCATATAAACTTTTACTACTGTAGTAGGCATGGGCTTCGTGCCTATCTTGGCCACAATAATGCGTTCACTATGCTGTTTGTAGTAGCTTACCCGCATTCCTATTTTTTTTATTCATTATTAAACCTACTCCTGCATTACCCCTATTTGACTTTGTATTTATTACCCTGTATTCGCCTGACCAAAAGTCTTGTTCCTCCTGCCACCGAACTTCATTAATTCCTACTATAACTTTAACCTATCCATTTCCCTTTTTAAATTTTCTAACCAACCTGCCCGATTAAGGGATCTGACATTCCACGCTCCAATCCATAGAAGGCCAGTTTTCTTTCTCCTGATAACGACATCCTCTTGATTAGTCCCCGCCCGGAGATCCGAATGGGGGACTATTTTACCTCCGGAATATTTTACCCAAGAGGACGCCATCATCATTAACCATACAGTAAAGCTGCATGCCTTTGGGAAAAATAACGGCTGTAGTTTCCCCCTTGCTTTCAACCGTTCGCAGTACCAGCACATCGAGGCTGTTTTGGTTAGTGTTACAAGGCCAGATCAGTCAATCATCCAGACTGTTGCCCCTGCAACTACTGAAAAGGCTGCTGCCCCTCTTCAGGAACCACGAGTTTGTCTGGCCTCTCAACAGATACCCCTCCGTTGTGGTTGCACCTACGGTACGGCTATCTGTATCGCTGAGGCACGCAAGCCTCCCCACCAACGGCAAGGTCCATGGTTCATGGGGGGGGGGGGTTTCTAAAATTATGTTACAAAATTACTCCATAAATCATAAAAAGCTGTGCACTATTCAAAGAGTTTTAAAGAGAACAATAAATTAAATTCAACAATTAAAAGGTAAAATTTCTATAACTGTGGAGAAAGAATAAAAAATATCAAGAAGGAAGACAGAGTACACAACTGATACCGATTTTCTGTGAATCAATGTTAAAAAGCATATTCCAAATTATCTCTGAAAATTAAGGAATTGGTATAACATAAGAAAAATAAATTAAATTCACGCCTGAAGGCACGTATTTGAATTATAAAAGACATAATGGCGAAATGATTTTATTTCATAACTGACAGTTGATTAATCAATTACAAAAGTATAAAAAATATATTTCTTGCATAAAGTTCCTCATAACCATTCTCAACAGTCTTCAGCAGTCAGGTGACATCAAAAAGCTCTGAAACAATACAAAAAAGGTTATTTTAATTAAATGAAGCACATAAAAATGTGGTGGAGTAGTGAAATGAACAAGAACGCAGTAACGAAACAGAGGGCAAGGGTTAGAACAGGAAGGGAAATGAGGGAGGAATAGAAATAAGGTACACCACAGGAAGGCTGTCGTCGTGCAGGCAGATGGTGGCAATTAATGGAGAAGTATATAATAGTGTAACACCACTGAGAGAATAGTATGCATGAAAATCTATAGATGCATATGACTATAAACAGAAACAAAAGGAGACAGGAGGCGGTAGGAAGTACGGCAGAATGAAACAGTGTGTCAAGGAGATTGATGATAGGTGGGAAAAGGGCCTGAGATTGGTGTGGAGATAAGTGAACAAGGGAGGACTGAAGGATAGCTAGTGTTGCAGAGAGGTTACAGAGGCCATAGGTCATCTATGTCAACCACACTGTGCTTTGAACCATTTTGTTGCACCGGGTGGACAATCTCAGTTGGACAGCTGTTCAACAATGACCACTAATATGGATGCACAGGTGGCAGGTAATAAGTTATTTGTCTGCTTTCATTGGTATCTTTTCTTCTGATTGGATATGATCTACCAGTGATATGATCTAAACAACATGTGGCAACTGTGGGCATGAAACAGGATTTGGACCCAGGCCTTTAAAACAGACATGACCCAGAGGCAAGATGACAGACAAAACAACTTTGCTGATTGGTTACATGGTACAATACCACTTTGTGAGAGGTGGGATGACCTGTGAGGAAGATATTCCACATTTCGGTGCACAATGAGAGAGAATTCACTCTGGCAATGGATGAGTTTCAGTTATTTAAATCAGAGTGCTACTGGGTAATGCAACAGACAACTCTTGGCAACTGGTTAGTAAGTGTGGTGCTCATGATACAACTTGTAAAGGATATGGTATCAGAGATCTGGTTGGTTGGCTTAAGGTTTAAAGGAACTGAACTATGAGGTTTTCAGTCCCTCCTACCTGGAACAGGCAAGTCATTGAAACCGTACATCAAAAGAAGGCCCTAGTGTGCAAAGCCAAAGGAAAGAACACGCCAGGGTCTGCTGAAGGTCAACATCGCCTAAAGAAAAGAACAAGAAAGAAGAAAAGGGGGAATAGAAGAAAGGTGGGTGAGGTGCCCCATCCAGAGAGCAGCTGGAGGCCCTCAAATGCAGACAATGCAGTGGGGGACACACCCCCGCCACTTACCAGAGGTGCCCCACCCAACGATACACCGTAAAGACTAGTGACATGGACACAGCGGCAACATGGACAGGTTGAGAGAAGTGCAGGAAAACAGAAGCGTAACACGAAGTCAGATGAGTAAAAGAACAGGCAGGATGAGGGCTGGGGCAAGTCTCCAAAGCCCAGACAGCCATTGCCTAGTCTGGGCAGAGGAGGCAAAAGGGCATCCTGCCAATGTCTAAATGGGCAAACAAGGCTGAGGCACTCTCCCTTTGAGAGAGTGAGATAAAAATCCCCTTCACAAATAAACTGTAAAACCAGATCCGTCACTGAGGCATCATCTGCTAACACCAGGGGTAGAGAGTAACAATGAGTAAGAGACCACTGTAGGGTCAGTATGTTAGGACATTCCACCAAAATGTGGAACAAACAAGCAGCACAATGACCGTGGGGCAGATCCTTGCGAGATACCTGCATGGAAGACCTCCACAAATTCATGGCCCCCCTTTATCACCTGTAGTTTGTTCAGCGACGACAGAGTATACCATTCTGAATTCCACATACTTAGAACTTGACAGCATAATATCAATTGAATACCAGTGGCAAAACACCAATCTCAAAAGGCAACTTGCCAGTATCCAATTTTGCCAGCCTATCAGCGAGTTCATCCCCAGGATCCCAACATGACCAACAGTCCAGACAAAGACCGAGTGTTGACATTGTTTGAGAGCGAAAATGCAATCCTGGATAGTCAGGATCATGGGATGGGAAGGGTAACATTGGTCAAGAGCTTGTAAACTATTCAATGAGTTGCTACAGGTTAGAAAGGACTCATCAGAGCAGGAAAAGATATGCTGAAGAATTTGAGAGATGGTTACTAACTTCACAGTGAAACCATTGCAGCCATCCGGCAAGGAGCAGAATTCATTACATACTGAGTGAACATACGCAAAGCCAGTGCAACCAGCAACCATCAAGCCATACGCATAGGACTGGAGGTGAATTGGCAGTGGAGGGCCTCAGGTAGAACCGAGTCTTTCAACCTTGTTATAGGTCAAGACAGAGCTGTGGACGAAGGGTGCACCAAGGAGGTGTATGTGAGCAGGCCCAGAGAAGAGGTGGTACAGCGGAAAGCTGAAGTTTTGAAAAAAGGGTCCAGCTGTGGATGGAAACTAACCCCAGACCTGGGCAGCCATTGCTCAAGGCAGATCTCTGTATCTGGAAAAAGGGAACAGTAGTTTGGGTGCTCTAGGGAGCAGTGGATGCATTATGTAATGCATACAAGATCAACTGTTGTTGGCACAGAACCCTCTGTAGCAAAACATTTGCCTCCACTAGGAGGCTGATCACAGGGAAAGTCTGAAAGGTGTAAGTTGCTAGTCATACCCCACAATGATGTATTGCCTCCAGCATCTGTAACGTTGAAGGTGATGCTGAACCATATGTGAGATTCCCATAATCAAGATGGGACTGGACCATTGCTTTGTAGAGCTGTAACAGAGTAGAGTAGTTTGCATCCCAGTTGGTACTTCAGAGAAAGTGAAGAGCACTGAAGTATGACCAACATGTTTTATTTAGTTGAAGATGGGGAAGCGATGTCAATCGAGCATCAAAGACCAGTAAAAAAAAAGTCCACCACATTGAGGGGCTGGCCTTTAAGGTACAGATTACAGATATGGAGCTGATGCAGTGTACAGCGATGACAAATGCGTAACACGTCTTGGCAGCCAAAAAATGGAAGCCATGAGTGACAGCCTATGGTTGCGTTTGGTGTACTGCCCCCTGCAGTCTGCGTTTAGCAATGCCCATGGTGGACAAACAACAAGAAATGCAAAAATCATCAGCATATAAAGAGGAGGATACCACTGGTCCCACAGCTGCCACCAGACCACTGATAGCCACTAAAAAGAACAGGACATTCAAACCAGAACTGCGCAGAGCCCCATTTTCCGGCAGAGGAGAAGTGCTATGGGAGGCTATACCTGGAAAGTGTGACAAGAAAGAAAGTTCTGGATAAAAATCTGAAGTGGGTCATGGATGTCCCACTCATGCAAGGATGTGGTGGTGCCGCTATGTAGAATCATATGCTTTATGCAAATCAAAGGAGACTGTTACAAGGTGTTGATGCTGGGCAAAACCTATCTGGATATCAGACTGCAGGTGGTCCAAATTACCTGCAGTAGAGTGGCCTCCACAAAAACCACCCTCGGTCTAAGCCAACAGGTCCTGGCATTCAAGGATCCAGTACAGCCTTCGACTCGCCATACAGTCTAGTAACTTGCAGAGGCCATTGGTTAAACTGATCAGATGATAGCACTCCATCTGAAGAGGCAGTTTACCCGACTGCAAAACTGGAATAAAGACACTTTCTCACCACTGGGAAGGGAATTCCCCTTGCTTTAGAGATGGTTCATAAGGGCAAGTCTATGAGGTTTGTTAGCCACTGGTAAGTACTGAAGCATTTGGTTGCGCACCTAGTCCAGTCCATGAGCCATGTCGGGGCAGGAAGCAAGGGTGTTGGTGAATTCCCACTCACTAAACAGGGTGTTATAAGCCGCCAGGTGACAGGGAATGTAACATAAAGGGAGTCTTTCTTGATGGTGTATGAGGAGACAGAATGCCGGTGGATGTGGACCAATGCTGAGTCCTGGACGAAATGCCAAGCAAAATGCTCAGAGTCCGAGCTGGTGAGGATAACACCATTCAGGGAAATTCTCCAGGATGCCTGCATGATGATGGCAGCCAAAAATGCACCTGATCTTTGCCCACACCTGCAAAGATGGAGTATATGACTATGGCAGTGTCATATTGCTCCCAACAAATCCGTTTCTGGCGTTTAATAAGATAACGGGCCTGGACACAAAGCTGTTTACAGGTCAGGAGGTGGTCGAGAGATGGGTGCTGTTTGTAGTGCTGGAGGGCATGATGACTGTGTTTAATAGCCACAGCAATTTCGGGGTTTGACTATTGAGGAGAATCTGAGGAAGAGGGACTCGCTGAGGCAGCTACCGAAAGGATGGCACTGATCAAACATTGTACGGACTTATCAACGCTGCTGTGTGGTGAAGCAGTTGGGATGGCAGTCAAGGAAAAGGCATCCCAAACTGCATTAGTAAAGACCTACCTGGAAGGACATTCAGGTGAGTGACGCTGAAGAAAAGGTAAACAACACACAAATCGTCATGAACTCCCCATTGAATGGAGGGGAGAAATCCAGGGCTACAGATGGCTGAGAAAGTACCGTGCACCACACTAAAGGATGTGGGAGCTCCAGGTTGAGGAGGCAGAGATCAAGCCCTGACAGCAGGTCTACAACAATCCTGCCCCAGTCAGTGGTCACATTACCACCCCACAGAGCATTATGGGTGTTAAAATCTACAAGGACATGGAAGGGGGGGAGGGATCTGTCAAAAGAGGTAAAGAAGGGCTGGAGGCCAGTATGGGGGAAAGTAAAGATTCTATATCATTACCACAGGGTCTAAATGGATCCAGCCACTGCTTCCTGTATGGTTTGAAGAAGACCCCAGGAACTAACACTGTCCATGCAGACCAACATACGGATGCGGAGGCTCGCAAAGGGCTCACCCAGTTTTCGCTGAAGGCTAGGAAGCCATGAAGAGTTGGTGAATGAGTATCCTGAAAATGAAATTTCTGCAATACGACACAAGCTACCGAGCAGAGAAAAACAGGTGACAATAGTAACTATTATAGTTCCATTGGAGGATAGTAGTACAACAGCCCCAAGAAGTTAGAAAAAGGGGGGTGGGAGAGTGGAAATGTGTGAAAAGACAGTAAAGGAATAGCACAACTAAGGGAATAGCCAGGTCGAGGAAGGGGAGTGGGGGGGGGACAGGAGGGAGTTGGAGCTAGAATGGAAAGGAGTGGATATGGTGAAGGGAATGCAGCCTGGAAGAGAAGAGAGGCTGCAATAGCTTGGGCCTCATGCATGCACCACATGTACCAAAAAAGAGCTGTGGGCCCTCTGGGGGGAGGGGGGGTATGGGAAATCTGTTTGTGGACAAGGTTTGGAGAGTTGTACCTCCTGTAAAGACTTTGACATAATGTTCAGACTATCTGTGTACTTACTTATGGTTTCTCATGCTTTCAGGTGATCAAGATCAACCACATTAATTTAGTGGTCAGTATATCCACTTAATTCTAGGCAAGAATATTATGAATAAACTGCAGTCTGTACAATTTGGTGTGTGTGTGTGTGTGTGTGTGTGTGTGTGTAACAGATGACGCCAACAGTTTTCCACTGTGTCCCACCCATACTACAATATAGATATGAAAAGAAATCTGTTAATTTACACACCTTTTATATCAGCTTAGTTATTTGTGAACTTTGGAGGGCGTTTTTCAACAAAAGCTGTCATTCCTTCTTTACGGTCAGCCTGCAATGAAAGAAAAAAAACAAGTAAGTTATTTATTTCTGAATTCAGCAATCTTTTGTGCTGTTGCAGAACAACATTTACTCTTATCTCTGATATATCCACACAAAACCAAAGTGTAATATAGTGAATTTAACAAGTCTCAGTATATAATTGTGAACAATGCAAATCTATTTTGGCCTGCTCCTTTTACATGTGTAGCTAATTAAGTTCATATTCTTCCATACAAATTAGGTTCCTACTGTATCTCTCAATTATAGTTTCAACATATATTACAGAAAAGGGGTCCATAAGTAAAATGTCAGGAATTTCTTAACTTACCAAAAATGTAAAACAGATATTAACAACAGTCACAGAGCTCTGATGTTTAATATTTATTGTTAACTTCAGGAGCAGCAAAGGGAACATTTTTAGAATATATCTACTTAAGTCACTAGAGATGCGTCCTTTGCCCATCAAGATTGTTTTAGCTACAAGTTAAAATACATGAGTATCAGTTAACATGAATGAAGCCAATCACACTCACTTTCCAAGTATTGTGTGGTTGTTGATTAATGGTTTAACAGTCAAGTTGTTGTTTTACAATATTCTCAAAAACTGAAATTGGCTTATGCTGGCCTTGAGCCAACTAATTATCCTCCATCCACCTCCATGTGATTTCATGGGGACTGATTAAGAACACAATCCTCCACACCAGTCCTCAAACAATTAACTCTATTGTCAATGTGCACTCCGACCTTTCCCATGTAACTTCATTTCAAACTAGCAATGCCTTTGTGAAATGTGCTGTAGCACTCTTGACAGCCACAACTGTACCTGTTAAGGTTATGAGTGACTCAAAATTGTATAATCTTACCTTGTGGCTCCTATTTTCCTTACCTTCACTTTCTGTAATGTTATATCTAAAAATAAAGTCCTTTAGCTTTTTTTATTTCGATTTTCCTATTACAACTTACTTCCGTAGTTTATCCTTTTTGACTAATATTCATTCAAAGGACACTACAGAAGTTCATGACATCTTTCATTCTGGAGAGCTAATCTTTAGCTCAGAACATTAGTTTCTACTTAGAGGCTGTTCTGTAAGCTGCAGCACGATAGAACATGCAGAGTATAGTTTCTGTTCAACGTATTTGATACTTACAGTTGCAAATGTTGCATGGAATGTCCTTTTCTCAAAATGAAGTCCTTCCTGGAGGGTAGTTTCGTAAGCTAGAAGGAAAAGGAAACTTATTAAAGGCTAACAGACTACTTTGTGAACGCACGCACGCACACACTAAAGCGTTCACACCCATTATCAAACTGACAAATAAGAGACGATGTTTGAAGTAATAGCTCAAAACAGATAGTACAATGATGAAAGATAACACTCATGACTTTTACAATGCCAGAATTACTGGTATCATAATAAAATTAATTAGTCCAGACAAATGTAATCAACTAAGTTTCTCTAATTGGCTACTTTTATTGATCTCGTCATCTGTCATAAAACAGTCATATACACAAAACTGCTTTGAACATATACAAAAATCTGCTGGTTTCAAAGAGTTACTCAGTGATAATCATTAAGACAGGAAAAAAATGACTATCAAAACTGTATCTGCATTCTCCTATCACAATTATTCAACTTGCAATCAGCTAATGTTATTTCATGATATAATCATGTTGGAGGAAATTATGTATGATGTAATAGCTAGTGCTATGTGAAATTTGCACAAGATATAAATGCAAAATGTTTTGAAAGTGTAAAAAATGGTTACTTCAACACTACCTGGATATGGTGTATCATGTTTTTGGTCAATTTCAAAGTGCAATAATATGCGAAATTGGTATATTTCAGCATTAAACATGGAAATTTTTGTTAAGAAAGTGGCAAACATACATCTGTTGCTTCAGGTCTGGAAAGGCTGTTTTCCTCTATCTGCTGCTATATTCATTACTCTTTACTTTTTGTAATTATGGAATAAGAGATTCTAAAATATGAGTAACACTAAATTTTTTTCTTTTTTTTCTTTTCTTCTATCTATTCCTTTGTAAAAATTTGTCAGATGGATATGGTATCACACTCTTAATTAACTGTAACAGTGTAATGTTTTGTTAATTCGTGAACATTGTTAAGTGGTTGTAGTATGCTAAAAAACAGGTAGACATAAATTCAATTTGCAAAGGCTTTTCTATTCCAACAAAAATTCTTTTATGTGTTGCTTATGTTAAGTGAAACGCAAATGGGAGGAGGAAAATTTGGAAAAACACATTAAAAGCACTAATCATTGAATTTTTCAGATCATTGGAAAACCAAACTGCAGTTATTGTGCTCATTCTTGATCATTTTAAAAAATGAAGCTGCATCAGAATTTGGCCTTCTTACAGTGTAAAATTTGTAAGTGACATGTGCTAGCATTGTCAGTTTCATTACAACACTAGAAGGAATGATTTACCTATTTGTACATTTGTTGGAGGGGGGAGGGGGAGAGGGGCTTTAGAGTATCAAATTAAAATTAAAAAGGAATTCTGAAGGTCGTTTTTCAACGGGTACTATAACTTGTTTTGACACATTCCAAAATGAGGCACAAAAAAAAAAAAAAAAAAAAAAAAAAAAAAAAAGTAAGTCTGATATCTGCTGCTATGAAAAATTTACAAAAGCTATATAAACACATAACACAAGACCCAGCTAAATCTTTTAGGGCACCTGTCAATATTGTGGATGCAGACAGGTACTGCTCAACGTGTAATATAGTTAGAAGTGACAGGAGGTGGTCAATGAAGCCAGACACTATTGAGACAACTTCAATGATTGTATTCAATAGATAAACATTTGTATATAAACCTATAATGCATGTTAATTTGAAAAGAAACTAACATTATGGTGTTGTGTTAAGGAAATAATCAGTTTTTTTAAATGAAAACACACACACACACACACACACACAGGTTGAAGAAACCAGCAATACAAAACTTTGTTTCACAAAATTTTGTCCTGTGCATATTTCTGGTAGTAAATGTCTGTTAAAGATTGGAAATCCGACAACACTGTAATCACATGAATGGTAACTACATCTGTGCAGTTGGTGCAGTGGATAGCATTTTGGGTTAGCATGCAGGAAGTCGAGAGTTTGATTCTGCATTGAGGTGTATTTGTTTTTATTTGCTAATTTAATTATACACCAATTCTTAAGCCACACTTATCCGACATTTACATAGCACAGTCTTTTGTAACGGTGAACATAAGAAAACCATGGTCAGACAAGTCAGAAATAGACAGTTGAAACAAATGACCTGTCATAGGACAGAGTAACTACAAAAACAATATCAATTTCAAAATACTAAAGATGACTGCACAGTTAAATAAATCAACATCTAGTCACTTATACTAGATGCAGTACATCCGCTCAGCCAATGGCCTTGCTGCAGTGGTAACACCAGTTCCCGTCATATCACTGAAGTTAAGAACTGTCAGGTTTGACTAGCACTTGGATGGGTCACCGCCCAGGTCTGTCGAGTGGTGTGGGCAAGTAGGGTTCACTTGGTCCTTGTGAGACCAATTGAGGAGCTACATCCCTGAGAAGTAGCGGCACCGGTCATGAAAACTGACAATGGCCAAGAGCTGTGTGCTGACCACATGTCCCTCCGTATCCGATGATGTCGGAGGGCTGAGGATAACACAGCAGCTTGTCGGCACCATTGGGCCTTCACGGCCTGTTCAGATGGTGTTTTCTTCTTCTTCTTCTTCTTCTTCTTCTTTTTTTTAGTACATCTGCTCAGATGTAACGCATTAGCAACCAGTGACAATAATAATGTCAATATTAATTACTTCATGACTTTACAAAAGAATACATTTTCCTTTGAGCAGATGGAACAAAGTGACCTCCTGCAGGTCATACAGATCCTTACTTTTTGCGACATTGCTGCATCCACAGATACAAGAGCAGCATGAACATGCACGATTAATTCTTCCACGCGGTGGTGGAGTAAAATACACATGCTCCTTAAAGTATACCCACAGTAAGAAATCCATGGGATTTAGGTCAGGTGAACGCAGAGGCCATCAACTGGACCTTATCATTCATGCCATTTCCCTCAAAATGTTCTGTCTAAATACCGTCGCACATTAATTCCAAAGTATAGAGATGCACCATAATGTTGGAACCATAATCTCTGCCAAACATGAAGTGGAACATCTTTCAAAGTGTCAGGCAAATAGCTTGAGAGGAATACCTTTGTGCAGTCACCCAGTCAGGCAACAAGCAGGGACCAAAACTACTACCTCCCAATATTCTGGCCCAGATACTGACGCCAAAATTAACTTGATATCCACAGTCATGGGTAACATGTGAGTTAATATCACACCAATGGTGGACATTGAGCATACTGAAGACACCCTCACGAGTGAATAGTGCTTCATTTGACCATATTACAATGTTTATGAAGTTTTCGGTGGGTTCCTGTTGTTGGAACCATTCACAGAATTGCATCCAGAGATGGCAGTCTACAGGATCCAGTTGTTGTGTTAAAGAATTATGATATGTCTGTGCAGCACGTCAATGACCATGCGATGTGAGTCATGCAGCTCTGTTGCTACACTATGTGTATTTTGCTGGGGTTCCTGGTGCATGACCTCCAGAATAGCTTCCTCAGTAGATGGAGCACGACGAGGGCAAATAAACAATCTCCGTCACGTGAAGGTGGAAGAAGAAAACTGGTGTCCTGAAGGCAAAGCTCAAGACAACAAACCACATTTTTATCTGGATGACATAAACCTGAATACCTAGGAGAATATTCACAAACAGCAACACCAACCCATTTACTGAACGCACCAAGGACCACAAGCAATCCACATATTTATTGTTTGTGTGTGCTGTACAAGAAACTATGATGTGTGTATGAATATACATGAAGTTAGTCATGGGCACATTATTCTGTTAGCAACTAGTCACTGTCTGGTGAATAGCACATATTGTATAAACATGTGCTGAGTTACAGTGGGCTGTTCCACCTTCCGCACATCACCACTATTACAGGTTTTGTTCTTCACAATTCATCCTGACACTGCTAATTGTGAAATGTTCATTTTCAGATTACACTTTTTCCCGCATGATAATGGACATGATGTTTCAATATTTCCATCAATAATGATAGTAGTAGTAGTAGTAGTAATAGTAGTAACATGTGGAGATACATCATTTGCTTATCAGACTCAATGTTTAAAGTCATAATTAGTGGTTCCAAGGTGATAACACATACAAACGATAATAGAGTTTGTAAATTATTTGCCATACACGCTGCTAGCCCTAATGGGATGTAAGGCCCTAATGAAATGTAATGGACCTAAACTCGGAAAGAATAATAGTTGGTACTAATCGATGGGACTACTGAGGGAGGGTACACAGAAACAAATTTTGAATCTATTACATGGAGTGGTGCTCATTAGTGCTCATTAGTGACAGTGGGGTAGCAACGTTTGGCTCTGCATCACTGGTACCCATATTGTAGGTCCCTATTTTTATCAGGGAACCTTAACAGGACAGTGATATGCATCTTTTCTGCAAGACACACTACCCCTTCTCATAGACTGGATTGGAAACACATCAATGTGGGTCCAGAGTGACATGCACTACAGGCTACTTACTTGTTTCCATGAAAGGTGTGCATGCAATGTTTCCAAATAGGTGGTTAGTACGGGGAGGTTCCACGAGTTGTCCAGCCCAATCCCCCGACATGATACCATCAGACTTCTTTCTTGGGGGTTCAGTGAAAGAGTGTGTACCATGAACCCCCAACAACACCAAGGACAAGCAACAACATATTACTGCTGTGGCAATATCTGTGGAAACACTACTATGTGTGCAACACAGTAATGTACTTATGGAAATGGTGGGCACTTTGAACATCTGTGGGGGTGACATAGGTTAGTCAGATGTGACGTTATTGGTTATTTGTGAGTGCATTTTCTGTGCAGAATGTCTTGCACAAACTCAAGTTTCTGTGGGCTATAGTCCACTAATAATTGTGTTTAGCACACTAGAACCACGTTTTATCACTAAATTGTACCTCTAGTTTTCGTCTCTGTAGAAGAAACATTACATGTGCCATTTAAAAAACCTAACTGTGTTGAAAGTGGTGTTCACTGACCTTTATAGATTATGCAGTCTTGTCCACTGTGTGAGCTCCTAACAGAGGTGCATCCCTGGCCAACTGCATTCTTTCACATGTTGTTTCATTTCATAAATACACGAGGTGGTAGTGGTGTTTTTTGCATTGTGTAGCTGGAGGCAGCCCGAACACATAGGGCTCATCACATCTTTCATGCGACCCCAGTGTCAATGGAAAGCTTCAGTTTAAAACAAAATTATGTTTAAAGCAGAATCTAATGTCTAAATTCAACACAGCAGTCCCAGATTAGTGCGATATTTGTCTTATTGATATATATTAACAGGGACAAAAATCCAAGAATAACCAGCAGTGACAGCACGTGCCTGGCTTGCACTGACTGCTACTGCCCAGCATCTAGGGCTATCGGGTTGCTGTTTGATTGCTGTATATTCTTAATGTTTTATTGTTGTTATTAATACATACTGATAAAATTAATATTGCGGTAGACTAATCTGGGACCATTCTAATAAATGGGCTCATAATATTCTACTTTTAAAATTGTTTTGTTTGTACTGGGAAACAAACCTATGCTTTCTGTCGACACGGCGTTGCATGAAAGACGTGATGAGCACTATTTTTTGGGCTGAATCCATGTACACTATGCAATAATGAAATCTCAAGTATCTACTGAAACATCACAGAAAATACATCTGACAACTATATATCTCAGCCTTCTATTCAACAAATGCACCCCGCAACACACACACACACACACACACACACACACACACACACACACACTCTTCCCTTCCTATCTCCCCAACCACTCTACTTCTCTGTCCCCTTCTCTCCTTTTCTGCTCCCCTTCCTGTAACTTCCTAACTGCACCTAGCTGCACTACCCTGTCCTTATCATGTTCCTGCATGCTCCCACAAGCAAGATTTTACAATCCCCCACTCCTACCTATTCCCCCTGTCTCAGTCTCAGCCCCATCAGCCAGACTGCTCCCATTATGCACAGTTACTTGCAGTCTGGCCTCTGTGTCAGTAGACACAAGTAGGGCAAAACGAGAGCACTCACCCAGTCCAAGGTGTGATACGATCCGTTCCAAGGGCTCATGGGGAGATGTGTTGTGAATGAAGCCACAGGGATACTGGACAACCTTGCTGAGTCATAAGACTTGCAGTGGCATGGGGCTTTGGTGACATCAACCTAATATATCCCCAATTCTCATAGGACAAAAATGCAGAACACAGAAACTAATTTAAAGAATGATGGATTTGATGAAACCTCAGATACAAAAACATGAGGTGCTGAACCAATGGAAACTGTTTTTGCTGTTTTCAGACGCTTGTGCGTGCACAGCGTTTTGTTGTTGTAAATGGCGCATTTCCTTTGCCACTGAAGTTTTATTTTTTTTTTCTCTAGTTTATATTTTATTTCTGCAGTATCATTCTCCAATAGCAGGATACAGTAAAATTCTTTGCTAGAGAATCAATTCTTACCAATCAAAATTACAAAAATTTAACTGAAAGCTAAAACAATCAAATATTCCTGGAATTCCGAAAAATTCCCATGTTTTTTCCCGGTTTTCTCCCAGATGAAAAAATTCCCGAGTTTCTCCCAGTTGTCCCGGTTCGTATACACCCTGATATGGGAAAGACCTAAACTCATGCTAACCTGACGTTATCAACAGCAAATCCAGTAGATTTAGAGGAAATGGCAGATGAAGTGATGTCGCTCGTTTTTATCTTGGAATTAGGAAAACTGTCCAATTACCAAGAAGTGCACAAACAGGAATGCACCTTGATGGAACAATAATTTAAATTGCCAAGGAAGCAGGTAAGAATTCTGTTCAACTTTGCAAGAAGGAAAGGACAATGGGTAAAATATCAGGAAGCCCATGCCAAATATATACAAGCACAGCATATGAGACACTGAATGTGCTCTTCAAGACTCACTTCCCTCAATGCACTATTGCGGGTGATACAGACCAGGATTGTTGCAGTGATGTACTGGTTTACAAATAACCAATGAGAGAACTGAATCTGCCACAGAATGTTTTGACTTCAAGAAAATCCAGTCAGAGGTAGGAATGTTTCAAATCACAAGATCCAGATGGAATTCTGCCATCCCTACCTTAACAAGCACTACAGAGATCAATCATACTCCTAAGCTGCTTGTTTAGAGACAGGCTAGCAGCAGGAGTCATACCTAATGCTTGGAGGATGTTGAAGTTTCTTTTCAATCTGACGGCATGGAGAACTGACTAAAGAGATATTCACTATCACATTGGGAACAGAGGATAATCTGCATAGGCATTATAAGGTGTATAGCACCTACATTCATTCAGACAGCTGAACAGCTCTGAAATCTATCAGCCTCTGAATGAGATCAAAGGTCACTGCAGAATGCCATGAAACTCTCTTGAGGCTAAGGGAAAGCAACAGAGTAGACATGCTGTGGGACCCTGATCACTCAGGAATAAGTGGTAATGAAGAAGCTGATAGGCTGACCAGGGCAGAGCAAATGACCAGTATTGTACTGGCACCTGTGTCAACCAACATTAAGGTAACGGTAAAATCTAAACTATGAAGCTGGATTATGAGGCAGCACAAAGAATGTTGGACTAAAATCCAAAGACAATGATGCCAAAATCATGTTTTAAGAGAAGTTGAGCAATCCTGGGCTTGAACAGGAGGCAGATTAAACTCTTAGTAGGACCAATAACTGCCCTTGGAAACTTCAGGTAACGACTGTGCATGATGGGTATAGAGAAAGAAACCCCTTAATGCAAACTATGTGGTAGGGTGGATGAAACTGCACTACATTCAATTTTCCAATGCAAAGCACTAGGTGCCAAAAGGCACAAAATATTTGGGTTGTTAAGTCCTAAAGAGATTGTGTCTAACAAAGACCTAGCAAAAGGTCTACTATTACTCAAGGGTACTAGCCGCCTTTGCTAGAATGGATAAGCGAGATATCAGTTTCTTAGTGGGAAATGGGGGCAAAGCCAAGTGCCTTTTTTTTGTCTCCCTGATTAAATCAGATAAATTAATTTACGCCAATTAAATTTTCTGATACCTCTACCTAGCTGTCAACCATGGTTTCACATAGCATTAGTGTCACCAACATATTTATCAAATGGTTATGCATAAAAGAATTCACTATGCTATTTACATCTTCTGTGTATGCACAGTACAATGAAATGACTGCATGATTCTACAGCCTTGCATCTGTCCTTTAGCCATTCATACTTAACCTGTTTGCACTTTGTTACCCTAATTTTTTTTGGCAGTATTATGAAAAGGATAGATTGCTTCTCAGTATATAGCAGAAATGTTGAGTCGCAGACAGGCGCAACAAAAAGACTACTAAACACGTAAGCTTCCCCCACCCCCCACCCCATTCTCTCTCTCTCTCTCTCTCTCTCTCTCTCTCTCTCACACACACACACACACACACACACACACACACACACACAAACAAACAAACTGCTGTCTCTGCCTGCCTGGGCTAGACTCACTTTTTAGACATTTGTATTCCCTTTTGTCTACTTCATTGAAGCATTTTTCTACTTCTGCTTCCATTAAATTCAATTCTCCTGCTTTGTCCAAGGACTTCTTCCTCTGCTGCCTATATTCAGTTTTTTGATAATTTTATGTTTGTAATTTAGGACCAAAACTATGGTGGTAGGCATTTTCCCCACTGTCCTTTTGTGAGCTTTTAAGGACTGGCATTACAAAAGCTTTGCAATTCCCTCCGTGATGCTTAACATCCATAGAAGCTGGCTACCTGTACACAGGATTTGACAATCTGGCAATTTCTGGTCATTCTACCAGTGTACTGATGCACATCAAGTCACTATAAATGAAGCAATGTTTTCCAACTTCATAGATGACAACAGTAGCAATCTCATGACAAATAAAAACTGGTTGTTATAACAGTTTTAATACTACTGGTACAACATACTAACACAATATGACAGGCACATACAGAGGTGGCAAGACATATTTCTATGAGTATAGTAAAGCAATTAAGCCAGTGCTAAGTATGCTTCCCACAATCCATAAAAAGGAATACCAAAATATTGATAAGTATCTTCCTACATCTCAAAGAAAAATTACTTTGGTGGCAAGCATACTTCCAACTGGCCTTAAATGAAAGTTATTTCATGGCAATTAAAAGCTATATTTTTCAACAAACTACAGCTGGTGCAGCAAACTGCCACTAAATGCCAAGAGCATATAATATGGTACAACATATGTCTAAGCATATAGTAAAGAAATATAACTGGTGATAAGTATACTTCATCTGCCTATGAAAGAGTTAAACTAAGTGTTTTAACATGGTTAAATCGTGCTCTGTTCAAAATTATACTAGGCAACTTCGCCCTTCATTCCTTTTCCATAGTCCATTTCTACTATTTTTTCCTTATCTCCCTTTTCCTACTACCTATCTTAAGGCCGCAATTAAAAACTTCCATTTCCCTAAACTGTCAGAATAATTTCTTTCATTTCATCATAAATTGTTTAAATCTCTTATCATTTAGGCACATAAACTTAACCAAATAAGGTGGGTGATGGTTCTGTGTCAACCTTGGCTATGATATGGCTGTGTTGCCCATAGTAGTTTACCCACATTCCAATTTTTCTTGTTTGTTTGTTATTACTGGTACTCCTACATTACCATCATTTGATTTTATGTTTTTAACTCCATACTCACCTGACCTGTAATCCTGTTCCTCATGCTAGCGCATTTCACTGTTTACCACTAAATCTATCTTCAATCTGTGTTTCCCTTTCTAATTTCTAACCTACCTACACTATTATGGCATCTATTGTTCTATGCTACTATCTGTAGAACATCAGTTTTGTTTTTCCTGGAGAGAACATCCTCCTGAGTAGCCCCTTCCCAGAGATCCAAATGGACAACTATTTTACCTCTGTAATATTTTACCCAAGAGGATGCCACCACCATTGAGCCATACAGTCCGGCGGCATGCCCTCAGGAAAAATATGGTAGTAGTTTCCCTTTCCTTTAGCTGTTAACACCACCAACATACAAAGGTCATGTTGGCTGCGAGTTTCAAAACTAGATCAACCAACCATCCAGACTGTTGCCATGGTATTGACTGAAAATAATGTCATCCCTCTTCAGAAACCGCTGGTTTTCTAGCCTGTCCACAGATACACCTCCATTACTGTTGGAACCTATGGTATGGCTACCTGTAGCATTGAGGCATGCAAGCTACCCCAACTCTGCAAGGTCCATGGAGGGTATCTAGAGTTAATAAGAGTATATTTTATTTGCTGAATATTTTTGTCTCTCCTTGGTCTAAGTGAGGAACACAGATGATCGCACCTGCATAATATTTTGAGCAATAATTCTACTTCTGCATTTCTCAATGTAGTCCTGAAAAATCAAATGTTGCATTGCATTTGCACCATTGCTGTACAAAAGTGACTACTCTGGCTGTAATTTTCCACTAAATGTAAACAGATAACTAGTAGAACACAAAGAACTATTTATTTACTGTACCTCTGTTGACAGCCTCTTTGCACAGAGCCACTATCAATGGTGAGTGAGAAGATATTTTCTCTGCTAACTTAATGGCTTCAGGTAGCAACTGATCAGTAGGAAACACTTTGCTGACCAACCCTAAAAGAGAAAGGTTTTGAAAGACATTAATTTGTTAACCATACATAGAGCTCTGTTAGACTGAATGACATCGTGAAGAATTCAGTCATTGGCAGTCCATAATCAAATGTTAAGTGTTGTATCAATTGGTCGTGAGTTAGCAGTACAAGATAAGCAGCTGCCATTTCATATGGCCATGTTGCAACCACGGTCAAGTCCAATCTGAAAGCAGGGTCATCAATAAAGTAAAACATTAGGAACTAAAAGCAATTTTATTACGGGTACCAACATACAGCCAGAACAGAACTTCCTCATGGTTAGAGTGTGCTGCTATTTTTTAAAAAAAAAACATCGATAAACTTCTAGAAAGGGCAAATGTCTGCTGGTCATTTGATTTGAACTGGCAACCTGCAGCACAGCAGCCAGTGATGCTAACCACTACTCCCCCTTGCACACAGCATATCTCGTGGCAATATAACTGAGGAAGTAGTAGTTCTTTCAAGAAATCAGATTTCCTGCTGAACTGAGATATGTAAGCATAATTAATAAGTGTAATGACAGTTTATTGTTAATACAGCGTACAGCTTTAGTGTCTAATAACAGCTGCAATTTTGTTGATTTACACAGTCACCCTCGAGTGATTCTTATTTTTGATCATTTATAACCTACAGACAGGTAAACAATAAAAATATTAAGAATATTCTTCTGCAATATGGCATAGTTTGCCTTCACTAAACAATATGTCATGCTCCAGCCTATAAATATTCACAGTGGTCATATTTCGAATTGGAACAGTTCAGCCACACATGGAGCATACTCTCCTCCTGCATGTCAATACCAGATGACACACACTAGTGCTGCAACATCTGCAACAATCTGACACCTGTGGTTCACTGTCAGCGATCAGCCTCCATACAATCACAACTTGGTCACATCTGATTTTTCCAATACTTTCAAGGGCCCCACCTTGATATTGATGAAGCAGTGCAAGCAGAGGTGAAGTTTTGGCTGCATCAACGAAGTCAAACATTCTACAGTGACAGTATCTCTCATTGGGAGAAATGTTTCTGTTACCGGGTAACTATCATGAGAAATAAATATGTAGACATGAAGAATGAAAGTGAAGAAAGTTAATAACATTTGTTTTATGCAAAAAGGTTTACGAGTTTTAACATAAATTTAGAGGCATTACTTTTCAGCACACACTCAAATATCCAAACTGGTGGGGCTTTAGCATGGGGTTAGATGGGCATGTACAGGTCACATTTTTACATTTTTCTTGTATATCCCAAAAACTGTAGCTACTAGAAAGAAAGTTTCTCAGTAAAAAAGTTAACATTACAATTCCTACAAAAAAGGTTCTATTCATTTTTTCTCAAAGACTAATTGTTTCCACATAAGAAGAGTTGGAAAAGCCACTTGTAATTAAAAGTAGTGTTGTAATTATATAAAATTAACATTTATTGTTAAATGTAGTTTGTTAATAGCAAATGTTAAAAGTGTGGACCACATCTAAGAGCAATCAAACCATATTAAGAAATCAATTGTGTTCTTGGGGTATAAAAGGGTGGAAAGGTGAGATTGCAGGTTATAAGATTGAGGGAAGATAGGCTGCTGGGTTGTGGTCATGCAGTTTCTCCTCCATAAGTCTGCAAAACAAAGAGTGACCAGGCCATGCCCCATTCTCTCTACACCACTATGCCACTGAAAGCAACTACAGGGTGTTTCATGAAGTTATACAACCCTTCTGCAGCTTGCCTTATGAATCATTCCACAATGTGTTAATGCACTGCATGTCTGCAGACTGCATCACCAGTGATACATAACGTGATGCTGCATAAGGGACAGTTTAATTTTGTGAAACATCCTGTAGTCGCTTTTTGTGTTTTAGTACAGTAGAGAGAATGGGAAATCACCTGCTTGATCTTAATTTTGCAGACCTTGGCAGGAGGGAACTCCATGGTCACAATCTGGTGAACTACCTTCCTAAAGATGCTTCCCTCCAGGCTCCCATCCCCAACACTCTGTTACACCCCCAGAACACATTTTATCCCTCAAATACAGTTCTACTGCACGTACATGTGGTATGAACATTTATTCTTAACCCACATTATTAAAGAAACTACATTAATTTTATACCATTGCAACAATATTTTTAGGAATCTGCGACTTCCCGATCCCATGCAATATTGAAACTACTAGTTCTACAGAAAAAAGGAATTAGAACCTTTTTTTAATAGGTAATTTTACCTAGTTTATATTTTGAAATTGGAAATATTTTCACTAGAGCCACAGCTTTCGAGACAGCCAAGAGAAACCAAAAAAGTGACCTTGAAACTCTGCACCCTTAGGATTTTGATGTGTTATTAATTGCACTTCCCCAACCACTGTACAATAATTTGTAACTACACGAATTTTTTCCCCTAATTTTCCAATGTTGACTGGGTTGTACGGCTCTAACAACATCCCCATTCAACTCTACTGCCTCGTACCACTGTTTCAAACAGTGGAAAATTCAGGGTGAAGTAACAACAAAGTGGAAATAGTAGATTGCTGCTCATCACATAAAGGAGGCCTGGAGTCACACACAGGCACAATTAAAAAAAAAAAAAAGAAAAGAGGAGAGTGCTACATAATGAGCTGTTGGACCACATCCTCCATCACATGTAGGAAACCCCACACATCCACCCAAGCACAACTCAAACATACATGAATACTATTGTATCTGGGCACTAAGGCCCGACTGCAACTGCATTTGGGATAAACAGCAATCTTTGCTTTGGTGGGTAGTTGGGGGTAAGTATAGATATGAGACAGGAAATTTGGAGGGGGGGGGGTGTTATGGGTGTGGGTAGATGCTAGTGCTGCATGCAGAGAGATGGTGGGGACAAGATATGGCTGCTAAGGACACAATCAGGACACTGTGCTTGGGAGGAGAGGAAAAAGAGGGATGTACAGAATTAGAAGGTACTGCATAGATGTATTGGCTGAATAGAAGGCATGTGTAGTACTGGAGTGGGAGCAGGGATAGGTATAAGCAGGGGCAGTACAGTGGTTAGCAGAGAATGAGCCCATAAGGGTTAGGAGAACAAAGGATATGTTGCAATGGAAGTTTCCATGAGCAAAATTCAGTAAAGCTGGTGCTGGTGTGAAGAACCAGACAGTAGTGGGCTGTGAGGCAAAGTTGGAGCCTGTGTTTTTTGCAGCAACACCAGCTTTTCTGAACTGTGCAGTTGGGAACACTCTCTGGAACATATCCTTTGTTCCCATAACCTTGCTGGCCTCAACCTCCACTAGTTCTAAACTCCACCTGCCTATCCCCTTCCCTGCTCGCACTTCAGAATTACAAATGCCTTCTATGCCACCAACACATTTCCGTAGTACTTTCCCATTCTCTACTTCTCTCTTCTTCCCTTTCCCCTTTACCTGCTACCAGCACAGCCTCCGTATGCTGCACCTAGCAGCCCTATCCTGTCCCCACCATGTAGCTGTATGCTTCCACAAGCAGCACTAGCATATTTCCCCACCTCTTCATTGCTCCCATCCCCGGCACTTGGCTCCCGTCCCTCAACGTGCCTTTATATCCCTAATATCCACCACCAGCAAGGATTGTTGCTTACCTCAGAGACAGTCACAGTTCAGCCTTAGCATGAGATGACAGTGGCCATGTGTGTGAGAGTTGTGCTAATGTGCAGGAGTTTTCTAATCCGATGAAGGACTATGTCTGATAGCTAATTATAACCAGTACCCTTTTTGTTATGCCTGACTGATGCAACACTACCTATACAAGGTGAGTAGCAATCTATCCACTCCTATATATAAAAATGGGATAATATTTACACCATTCTTCCAAATATTATCTAAATGGAATTCCTTCACAGGGTTTGTGCTAATCTACCTCATTTTAGTTGATAACATAATCTAATTGACATACTTTTTCAGTACTATCTCAGTGTTTGAAAAGCGTTTTTAAACTTTAATTAAAAAGGTCTTACTATTTTCAGCAAAATTTAAGCAGTTTCATTATTAGGGTTTTATACAAACAATGGAGACTTTAAAGTGAAATAACTTAAAATTATTGCATATTTAATATGCCCAAACACATTTTTATTATACAGAAAACTTACTTTAAATCAGTGGTTGTCAATGTTTTGGAAAACATTTACTATGGGAGTCAAAATTTTTAGATCATATGGCACTATGAATTTTTAGACAAAGTTCTTCTGTAAACTAAAAATTCATTTATAAAACTAACTATACAATAGCTATCAGGTAAACAATTACTGTCTGAATAATACAAATTTAGGAAACATAGCCAGTTTACCAAGCCACTGATCTAAAGTAAAATGCAACTATGTTGCAGCTTAGGAAAAAAAAAAAAAAAAAATAGTATTTATTTACTGTAGGAGTGATACCAGAGAGAATGACAAAAGCAAGATTAATGTCCTAATGATGAGGTCATTTGAGATGAAGCACAAGCTCGGTTGAGAGGAAGAAAATTAGCCATTTCCCTTTTGAAGATACCATCCCACCATTTATTATAAGCTGTTTCGGGATATCATGAAAAACCTAAATCTGCATGGTCAGATGTGATTTCAGACAGTGTCTTCCCTAAGATGGAGCAATACCAGAGCAAATGAAGATACTCCACATTGCTATGTTTCAAACACAAGGGATATTTTTTGTAGTGTCCACATACTATCTTCCTCCTCAATCTATTTATCATATGGAAAAATACGTTACCTACAAGAAGAAAACCATGAAGTTTGAACATAGGCACACTGGTTGGTTGGTTGATTCTTTTTTTGTGGTGGGATGGAGGTGGGGGTCAAAGGGTAAGGGACCAAACAACAAGGTCATCAGTCTCTAGATCCAAGAGAGGTTTGTCCAAAAGTAGAGGCATCCACCAAGAATGTTCGCTGATCCAGTTGGGAGACTCTTAACAGTAAAAGTGAGAAGGCTAAAAATTTAATGGACATCTTTGGTACTGTTAATAATAAAAGCAAGATGAAGGAAATATAGAAATCATTAAGTGGGCATCCCTGGGGCTCTGTATGCTACAGGAAACACCTGTCCCACCCGTGATCCATTACAGTCAAGAGTGCCCACTATACAACAGAATGCAACACCTAGAATAGAAAATAGGGTGCTGCAGAAAGGAGGCAAATAAAATCTAAAAGTGATTAAAATAGAGTAAAAGAGGGATGAAAGAGTAGCCTGGGCCCAGAAAAGGGTTGGAGAACACCCGAGACCTAACACACAGTGGGAGATTCCTCATCCCCAAATCACCCTGCCTCTGCTCCAGAGGTAGATTAAACCTTTAGAACAGAAAATAAGAACCACTTTCACTGAGAAAACTGAGAATCATGTCAGCCATATGTGAATCATCTGGCAATGTTAGAGCCAATGAGTCAAGAAGTCCATATTTGGCATGGAGAGTCAAAAGGAGGGGGCATTCTACCAAGATACAAGTTACTGTCTGTAAAGTCTCCACAGCCACAATGTGGGCGTGGCTGGTTACACAAAATAAAACTGTGGGTTAACCTGGTATGAGCAATGTGGAAATGACATAGGACTTTGGATTCCTTCTGGGAGAAGCAGAGGAAGAAGCAACATGCTGCAGCAGCCTCCTTGATTGTGCTGAGTTTATTAGATGGCGCAGTAGCCTACCAGATATCGTTCCATTTCCAAGCGAGCAGAGCCCATTTGCACCTGCAAATCCGCATCTGGGATCAGCAATGTAAACAAGGTGCGAATAAGTTCTCATCTAGCCCAACGTTTGGCCAATTCTCTCCCCGGGATACCCACGAGTTGGGTCCCACAGAGACAGAACTGTGCAAGCAGCATGATGAACATCAGTGAGAAGGTCATGAATATCAGAGATCAAAGGGTGGCAAGAATAGCACCAGTCAATAGTTTTGATGCTGGTCACTGAGTCTGTATTTATTAAAACTCAAGGGAGGCCCAATTATTAAAATGGAGGGCTCTGCTAATGACTGTAGGCTCTGCTGTAAGCACACTACTTGTTCCTGGTAGTGAATGGCATTCCATACCAACATGAGATATATAAGCATATGCTGTCTGATCCAGTTTTAGAACCATTGTGTAAAAATGGTAGCTAACTGGAACTGTATGTAACAGACACCAAAAGAACATGGACGTGATAGACTTTAGCCCCTTGGAAGAGATCAGTCCTAATCCATGGCCTGGGCACCATCCAAGAAGCAATGCTTTAGAGAATATGTGAAGCAGAGCCCAGGGAGAAGAGCTGGAGCTCTTGGTAGAGAGAAGCATGGAGTTTTCCAACTGGTATTCCAAACCAAGGGCAGGTATCAGGACAACGACTTCCTTCACGTGTAAAGAGAATGGAACACATGGAATCATCAGGGAATTATTGCATAGGAGACCAAGAGCTGGTAGTGTTGAATCTGAAAGGGAAGATCCCCTGCTTTGGCAAGAAGGCTGTATGTAGGACTAGTCCAAAAGACACCAGCAGACAGACACTTGCCAGATGGTGGACTGGGTGTAACAGTTTCAAAGCTGATGGGGCCACAAAGCCATAAACCTGGCAACCATAATCCAGTCAGGATAAAACAAGGACCCAGTAAATAGCGATAAGAGTAGCATGATCCACACCCCAAGATGTGTGGCCAAGACAGCAGAGAGTGTTTTGCTAATGAATGCAGTTAGCCTTCAAGTGACAAATACAGGGCAGCCAAGTCAGCTTTTTAATAAAAAGGACGCCCAAGAAATGGGACTGTGCTATAATGTCCAGGTGCTGGGTATCTAAGTAGAGCTTTGTGTCAGGACAGACTGTGGTACAAGGGAAAAAATGCATGACCTACGTTTTTGTAGTAGAGAACTGAAAACTGGAGCAAAGAGCTGTACAGAGGCCCGCACAATGGCAACTTGGAGCAGGCATTCAGCAGAGGCTATCAAGGGGGAGCAGTACCAAATGCAAAAATTGTCAACATACAATGCAAGGGTGGCCAGCTACCCACCACAGGTCACTAGGCCAAGCATTGTGATGAGGGAGTGACATTCAATACAGAACCCTATGGGATGCCATTCTCTTGGACTCATGGGCAGCAAAGACAAATGCCAACTCTAATCCATAACAACTGGTGGGAGAAAAACTGATGAATTAAAATCTGCAGGGGACCCTGAAAGCCCCAGTCATGGAGGGTAAGTAAAATGTGATAATACCAAGCTGTGTCATGTGCCTTATGCAGGTAAAAAAAAAAAAAGAATGTCATATGCCGCTTTCAAGCTAAGCAGATGGTTTGTTGTGGCTTGTCCATCCTAGAAACCACACTGATAAGAGGGACAAAAGGCCCTAAGATTTGAGAACCCAACATACTCTGCAAGTAACCATTCTTTCAAGCAGCTTACAGAGTATGTAGGCCAGGCTGATCAGCTGGTAACTGTCAAGAGACATTGGGTTCTTACCTCACTTAAGGATTGGAAAACATATGCTATCTAAACATTGTGAGGAGAAGGCAACTTTGAGCCAAATACATGTGAAGATCCTATGGAGATGTTGCCTTTGTGGAATATTCTGGTGCCGGATCATCTGATTGTGAATTTAATCAGGGCCTGGGGCAGTGTCATGGGATGAGGCAAGAGCCTGAGGTAGTTCCCAGTCAGTGAAGGGTTCATTATAGGATTCATCTTGGTGGGGAGTGAAACATGAGGGGACGTCTTAAAACTTGTTGCTTCGGCAGAAGAAAGGTAGCCAGATAGGAAGAGAACAGCAGTGCTGACACAAAGTGGGTCATGAGATGTTCTGCAAGAACCAATAAATTGGTACAAAGACCACCTTGTAGGACACAACCTGGCATAGTTGTTGACTACTGGAGGCCCACTACACTACGGAGTTCGGCGCACACCTGAGATGAAGATGTATACATCCCTAGAGATGAGACCTAGAACTCCCATCATTCTTTCACTTTGCATTTGATTAGACAGAGGCCTTAGAATGTAGTCAGTTAAGTGTGATAAGGTCGGTATATGAAGGATATCATTTGTATTGTTGCAAGGCCCTTTGGCAGTCCTGAATAGCTACTGCAATGTCTTTGGTCCACCAGGGCACTGGTCAATGGTTGGAGGGAAGCCTGCAGAAAGGAGAATAGCAGTTCAGCAATGTGGGTAACTGTGTCCGAGATGTTTTGCACAACCTATCAATACTATTCGACAGAGGTGGTGAATGTAACAGGGGAGGCATACAAAGGACAGTTGGCTCTGTGAAGTAGTCAGTCAGTCTGACAATGACAAGGATCGCTGGAAAGTGGTCGCTGTCACAAAAGTGGTTGTTTAGTGACTATTGTAGAGAAGTGTTGTTTGATTAATTTGGTCAACTCAACATAAAGGGTGGTTACTGAAGTTGTTTGCACCTACATCACTATTGCTTCCAACGAGGTACAAAGGGGAATCCATTCACTGATGGCAAGTACGAACTGAAGAACAGACCCCTCCACACACCCTATAGGTACCATCAAGGTTCTGATAGAATGCTCAATAACCATGAAGCACTGGAGAATAGTCATCAGTGAAGTGTGTTTCTCGGAAAGCAATGCAAACTGTAGAAGAAGAAATAAAGTGTAGTTCCAGCAGGTGACAGTACATCCATTACAATTCTGTTGAATGATCACGTGACTTGTTCCAGGTTAGGCAAAGGGGCCTGAAGGACAGGTCATGCCACAGAATCATTGTTTATCATGTATGGTAATGAAACCACATCCACAAACATTGGTTCATAATCTGACTGCAGGGGAGAGGGGATCTGACACTTAAGCAGCTCACCAGAGGAGCATTATTCTTCTTCTTCTCCTCCTCCTCCTCCTCCTCCTCTTTCTCCTTTGCAACCTTTGTTGAGCAATGTTTGTTCAAGGAGCTATCTGCATTGTGCAAGAGGACAGATTAAAGAGCAGACAGCCATGGGACACACAGGCTGTGGCACCTTCAGCCGATGTTCGGCGTCAGATCTCCAATCTGGGGGTTTCCCAGGAGAGGGATGCTGAGAGGGAGCCTTGTTACCAATAGACACCAAAGGAGGAGAAAGCTTCTCCAGCTGGGCATGGGGGAAAAATGTGGAAAGGCTCCAAAGAATATACCATGGGAGAGATTTGGTTTGGGGAAGGTAGAGGTGTGTGTGTGTGTGTGTGTGTGTGTGTGTGTGTGTGTGTGTGTGAGACGGGGACGGGGACGGGGGGGTTCCAATGGTTGTGATGTTAACATAATTCACCGTCATGTCCACAGAATGTAGGGGTTCATATTTCTTCCATGCCTCAGTATACGACAGGTGCTAAATAGATTTGTATTTCTGGATCTTCTGTTCTTTCTTGAAAACTGGGCAAACTGTCAAATGTTCTGCATAGCTGACACACAAGGATGTTCACAAAAGCTATCTTTTAAGTAATGCTCATCTACAGTTGCTGGATTTTGGGTCCAGCATGCAACAGGAAGACACATGCCCAGAGCATAAACATCTGAAGCACCCAACAGGCAGTGGAACAAATGGTTTCACATCAAACCTGTGCAGCATGACAACTTTCTCTGAGAGGTCATTTCCTTTGAAGGCTAAGATATAAGCACCTGTATCCATATGATTATCTTCAGACCTTTTATCTTCACGACTGATAAACTGCATGGCTTGCTGCTGGAGATTAGTTTGGAGCTCCTCATCTCTTAGAAGCATAAAATCTCTGTGGGAGATGATTCCTTGGACCATGAGCTGTAGACTGGGCACCAGAGGAAGTTTTAATTAACAACAACCCATTTCACATCTTCCCGAGAGACTCCACTCCCCAAAATTTGTCCTCAATGAATTGGACAATAAATAATGGTTTTGTTGCTGTATAAGTATCCTCACCAGTTTGAGTACATATCATATATTGGGTCAAACTTCTAGCTCCCAGACATCTGGCTTGTCCCTCCCTCTTCCCACTGTGCAGCCAGGGGAGGTGACATCGTGGGTCGCATCTCTCTGTATTATCATAATCTTTCCCACCTGAAGAGACTGCTGGGGCCTTGCAGCCACCAGCAGGAGTTAATTTAATGCATTTCATGTGCAAATCTACTACCATGGTAACACCCATGCCCTGAGTCCCCTGCCCCAGCCATAATGGCCATATACTCCTTGGCTTGCATGGAGAATTGCCAGCTCAGGCACGAAGAGTGTGATCCCAGCGTGGTTAGGAGGTACCACAGTGCAGGTACTTGAGGACCCCCCCCCCCTTCCCACACACACAACAGAATGGTTACTGTACTAGATTTTGGGTGCAAAGAGAGAAAGGCACAAAACGAGGAATATATGCCATGCTGGGTGAGCTTCCTTGCACGATCCGCACTTCTATAAAATTCAGAAAAGGAATTCCAAGTCAAGCCCAAGGGAATCAAATAGTTAAAAATTAAAAGTTGCAGAATGCCAGAAGGAAGAAAATTAGTGTCCAAAATCACAAACCAGATCCAATCACAATTGGTGAGAGTAAAAATAAATAGTAGAATGAAAAATACAAATAAAATAATTCTGCAATGTACAGAAAATAAAAAATTGTATGGTACTTCTGTGTAAACTGTGATCAAATTTTGGAATTGGCTTCTTTCAAAAATCTTGTATTGTTGATTTAATTTACTGAGTTGGAAAAGTAATCACATCCACTTTTTTTCTTTTCTTCCAAATTATGTTCACTGGGGAATAACTGACATCTATATCTGTATGCATCATTTGGTATAACAGGAGGTCATGTACCTTTGACATAAGTGCTCATTAGAAGGATACTGAGTCACAGAAGGGGCTGTTCCGTACACACAAGCATATAGTGGACCTGTTCCCATGAAAAAGAAGAAACTAGATGATGATAGAAAATTCTGTAATACATAACTAATGAGCAGGAACCACCGTTAACAGTATCTTCCAGTGGCCAGTGAATGGTGGGCAACATAAGGATGAAGCATATGCACCATAGTCTGCTTTGCTTTATTTTGCTTGTGGCTGTATTTTGGGTACATTATGAATAAACCTGTATGCTAACATAAGAGTATGTCAATAATGGATATGAATAATACGAATGTGCGTAACACAATTTTACCACTGCAACAGAACAATAGCTGTCTCCAACATCACCAGGTTCGAAAAGCGGTTATCTCCAGTACATTCAAACTCCATTACTGACTACAGTTGAAAAATCTTCAGCCAAAAAATACAGGGTTCTTTTATATTTGCAGATTAAACTACTGTTGCCAAGGTCAACATTTTTATGTAGATTTTTAGATATATTTTTCCCACGTGGAATGTTTCCCTCTATTATATTTTTATGTAGTTTAATAGATTGATATATGGGTTGTTTTATGTTTAAAGATGAAGCTTTGGCCATTTAGGTCACATGCAGATTTATTTTGAAGAATTCTAAAGGGTAGATCAGGCAAATTATACTCACACTTTAACATATTCTAGATTTCCTGATACACTGTAGCACTCAATACAGTATCTACCATGCTCAAACAGTCCCATGACATTTGACTCTCAAGGTGCTAGCGCAAGGGTTACACAAGAAAGTATGAACTAACCACCACTACAGTCTATTGCTTTGCTTAAAATTTGATTATTTTGTGAAACAGGAACAGAATTAAATTATAGCATCTTATAAACTCTTGCTTTATGTGAACATGTTTGCAATAAAAGTTCTCATACCTATATGGATACTGTATACAAACATGTCTGGTGCTTTCAAGTAAAGGTAATACTGAAAGCAGAAAACATTGTCCTCCAAAAACCAGCACTTGATTCTGAATGCAATTCAGTGTTTTATTTGGTTATGAGAAACTGTAATGATTTACCAATTGGGTTGCAAATGAAAAATTCGGTCACTGTTTATATATTAGAATACTGGGTAAAAACATTACCACCTTTTGATCAGCTTTAGAATGAGATGGTGACATTCAGATGAAGCAGAAAGAAAATTGATCCAAATGAAATAAAACATATAAAACTGACTAACTGCTATCACAAGAGCAAATTATAGTAGCAAAGACAGGTTGTGGCATAGTACTAACAGACGTCAGTAGATCATGGGACGAGAGAGAGTTTGAGAATTGTACAGAATCATCATTGCGATATTTTTTTTATGTATTAGTTGCTGCTGTTACATATGACCTGCACTATAGAAGATATTGCAGTCTGTGTTTCACAATCGCTCAAGCACAGCACTACGGAAGGGCAGTAGGTGCAGGGAGTGGAGTAATGAGTGGGCAGTAAATTTTGTTGTGCTGCCAACCAAGAGAATCTATACCATGTAATTTGGATTTTTACGAACATCTACCATGCCAGAATTGACTTTTAAAATCGTACAAATACATAACAACAGTATACATTTCTGCAGGAGATGGTAGAAGTCCAGACAGGAGCCAATTATGTAGTTAATGTGTTTCCTGCATCAATGTTGCCGACACTGTAAGCTACGGTGGGAACAAAAGGGGGCCATGTCAGCTGCTGGTTCTATGAAGCCAGACAGCACCAGGCTGATGATAAAAAAACTGTGTTCTCAGGTTCCACTGTAACCACAACCTCAGAAATCACAACATATTCTGAAAGAAGAGCCAAATATTTGTGACAATGAACATATTTCTTACAACTTTGCTACTACAATGATGTCGGTGATTACAAATAGTGATACCCCAGATAACAGGTTTAGTAAAGAAAAAAAAGGTAATGAAGATAAAAATTACTTTAAACCGTTTCTTTATGTTTATTTTATTTCACCTCTTATCATCAAAATGTATGCAATCAATAAATGGCCTCAGTTTAGAATAGGTATAACGCTTATGTTTTGGACAGGTACTTTATATCAATAAAACAATTTGTAATTTTGATTAGTTAGAGTATGTTAAACAAAAATTTTCCTCAAGGAGTTTCTTATATGACATTATGCTTAAAACTGTTTTGTCTCCTGAAAGATTTACTTTCTGGAATATGATCCCTTTTCCAATTCGCCAATCTACTAAACTCATTCATTCGGGATAATGTACTTCAACCATGTTTCTGTCTATTCCACTACTTCAAAATTATATACTGACCCATTTTTTCAGCCTCTTGGGCAGTGACTTGGTTCCCGGTAAGACATATTTCCATTGCCTTTGATTTTCCAACCATTCGTGGAAGTCTTTGAGTACCACCAGCACCAGGAATAGTTCCAATAGCTATTTCAGGCTGCCCAAATTTTGCTTTCTCGCCAGCATATATGATGTCACACATCATGGCAAGTTCACAGCCACCTCCCAACTAAAATATAAAAGTATCTTTCAATTGTAAAATTCAATTCAATTTACTTGATTGGTACATGTAATTAAGTCTAATTTATTTGCCAGGGAATTTTCTCCATAAATATCCTAATATTTTTAAGGAAAATTGAATCTCAAATATTAAAATGAAATTTCTGAATAAAACAAACAAAATATTGTGATAACAGAGATTTTATGATGTTTACACTAATATTTAAAAAGTTCAACTATTGTGGAGCAAAAGTGGATCTTAAATTTAACCAGTCAGCAATCATGTCTGCTATAACCTTGGCTCTTCTGATGCAATATGCTACTCTCTTTCCCAGCTGAAACACAGAATGCTTTTTATTTACAAAGCCGAAGATTGCACCAGCTCTTATAATGATATTTAGTGATTTCATTCCCAACAAATTATTAGGGCCTGGGCTAATAAGCTAGTTTAGTGTGTTGTGAGCTGCATGTCACTATACAAAAGGTGTAAAAAAATGTACTATGACTATTTCTAAAGAGAAGGACTTTCATGCATACCATAATATTCACGTAGCAAAAAAAGAAAATCAGACAACAGAACCTATTTGTAATCTGAAAGGGATCTACTAGTATTTACAGTTTTCCCCTGCAGCAACTTTATCTTTGCCACTGAATCTCACTAAAATGCGGAACTTTTCAGTGGTTAAGTAGCAATAAGCCTTTACATCTCTAACAGCCAATAATTCATACTAAATACAGAGTTAAAAAAGATAAAAGAATGAATACGTGTATGTTATTTTCTCACGCACATTGTTTTTGTTGATGCTTTACTACCACCATTTTCTGCACTTTTCTTGCTCTTCCCCTTTCATATAACAGTGCCAGTAATTGTAACCCAAGAACAGACACTATTTTTTCTTCTTCTCAGTCATGTAACTTCATATAATGCAGAAAGGTACCACACTTTTTCTTCCATGGTGGCATACACCAACAGAACAAGAACAATGTAAACTTATCCTCGTACATTAAGTACCCTATATTGGAGACAGTGGCTGAATAACTAATGACCATGGCAACTTTTTGGCATTGTAGGGCTGCCCTCCACAACAATATCTACCAAAAGCTGAAAATACTATGAAAGGATATGATTACTACTCACCACGTGGGAACGACACCAAGTCACAAACAGGCACAACAAAAAGACTTCTATACATTTATGCTTTTCGCCAAAAGGCCTGCTTCAGAAGTAGAAACACACACACACACACACACACACACACACACACACACACACACACACACACGATTACTGTCTCTAGCTGCTGTGGCCTGGACTGCAGACAGCAATTGCCGCCCCCCCCCCCCCCGATGGAAACAGCTGTTTGGCATGGGTGGTGACAAGGATGGGGAGCTGGGTGGGGAAGGAGAGGGATAGTAGGGTATTGGTGAGGGAAGTGTTGGGTGCTTATGACAGTGGGCAGGGACAGATAGGACAGCTAAGTGCAGTCGGGAAGTTGGAGGGGGGGGGGGGGGGGGGAGGTTAAGGAGTGAAAACGGGAGAGAAATACAGAAGGCGAAGAATACTAGTGGGTGTATTAGCAGAATAGAAGGATGTGTAATGCTGGAATGGGAATAGGGAAGGGGACAGGAAGGTGAAGGATAGATAATAGTGAAGATTGGGCCAGTGGGGTTACAGAGACTTAGAATGTGTTGTAGGGCGAGTTCCCACCTGCACAATTCAGAAACATTAGTGTTAGTAGGAAGGATCCAAATGGTGAAGGTTGTAAAGCAGTCACTGAAGTGAAGCACACTGTATTGTGCAGCATATTCAGCAATGAAAATATCCTGACACTTGTGCCCTGCTACAACCATCAACCTTTCATTTGCCTGTTACATTTCCAGGGGATGTTTTTGCTTTGATGGCCCTTGGCTGTTAAGATTTGCTTTAGGTTGTACAACTGTTGCACAATGGTAAAGTAAGCTATTACAGAATCCAAATAGATAGAATTTTTTCTCATTTCATGTTACATGAAGGGCTTCTCAATTTCATGAACAATGTTACATGCATGTAGAGCAACCAGTCACAATGTCTAAAGAGCATTGATTGCAGAAAATACACATTATCTATATAATAACATAATATGAATATAATAGAGGGAAACATTCCACGTGGGAAAAATATATCTAAAAACAAAGATGATGTGACTTACCAAATTTTGTGTGTATGTTTGTGTGTATCAACCTGCCAGCGCTTTCATTTGGCAAGTCACATCATCTTTGTTTTTAGATATAACAACATAATATTTTTTTAAAAAAGTCTGCTAATGGCTAATGGTTATTAACAAGCTAGCATTTCTAACAGTCCTTGTGCATGTATCTGTGTACTGTTAAGTGGTAGTCTATTCTTACGCAGATACTATTTGACAAGCTACATGTCTCCGTTTACTGAAAGGTCATCACCTTTTTCTTGGTGCTAGACATGCGATTACACTCAAATGTTATAAGACAGTTCAACAAATTCTCATTGCCCTTGGTATGAATAAAATAGATCTTATGGGATAAATATCTACAACATATGCAACATAAGCAAGCATATACGACCACTTTCAGCTTAACAGCTTCTACTTTGCTTCAGTAGCAGTACCATGAAGTGGCACATGAGCCATGTTACGTAAGCCTGTATCACATTTTAATGGGCTACTCAAGTCAATTTACACTCGCAAGGAAAAATTACCTCTTTTCATATTTGTATGCTTGTGTCTTACCTAAGGTTATAATTTATGTTTTTTCAAACAAAATATGAAGATTTCATATCTTTACAATAAAACCGTTCTCCAATTATTAAAATGTTCTTTCTTTAATGTACAATTTCTGTTGGTATGCACATGATTAGTGAGCCATTAGACATCAGGTGGCATGAACAATATTCACCTAGTGAATCATGCAGAAAGGGAAACAGAATTGCAGCATAAACAAATAAACGAAAAGGAAGATACACTTACTGCATATCCATGCACTGCGGCAATCACAGGTTTTTTACAGTGAGACACCCTAGTCCAGTGACCCAAGAAGTTGCCCCTCACTGTATCGGAATATGTGTAATCCTTCATTTCCTTAATATCAGCACCTATACAATACAAAAGTAAATCAGAAAAATTTACAATGTCTTATGATTCAAACAATATTAAATCATTTGATGATTAACAATCACACAGCAAAAATGTGCAAGGATGGGTTGATAAACCTGGTAAATTTCTACAGAACATTTGGATTTTTGTTAAGCAACATGTCTGTTAGTAAAGGGTGAATTTTTTTTCTTAAACTTCATAACAAATGCAATGTACACTTATTTGTTAAATTGTAGGTTTCACATTTTTTATAATAATGATAGATGAGCAGCTTCCAGTGCTAAAACATTGTTATTTGAGAAAGTGAGCTCCACCCCAAATTCAAACTGAGTTGACCAAAGTTCAAGGGGTACTTTGCACCAGAATATCTTTTTTGACTACGAGTAGATTGACATGTTCTGGATGCATGGTGGACAAGGGTCATTTGAACCTACAATGGCGGTCACCGGCTTTTGTGCTGTGTAACTTCATATGCAACCACGTGTGTTGTGCTCTTCACAGTCTGAAAACTGGTTTGATGCTGTTCTCCATGCACCTCTGTCCTGCACAAACCCCTTCATCTCTGAGCAACACACTTTTTACCCCCACACTTCTCTCCAACACTAAGTTGGTGATCCATTCAAGTCTCAGAATGTGTCCTAACAATTGATCCCTTCTTCTAGTCAGGTAGTGCCACAAATTTCTTTTCACCCCAATTATATTCAGTACTCTCTTCAATAGTCACGGGATTGACATCTCTAATTTTCAGTATTCTTCTGTAGCACCACATTCCAAAAGCTTTTATTTTCTTCTGATCTAAACTGTTTTATCATCCACGTTTCACTTCCATACATAGCTACACATACAAATACTTTCAGAAAATATTTCATCACACTTAGATCTATGTTCAATGTTAACAAATTTCTCTTCTTTAGAAATGCTTTTCTTGCCATTACCAGTCTACATTTTATATCCTCTCTACTTCGGCATCATCCACTATTTTACTGCCAGAGTGACAAAACTCCTCTACTATTTTAGATGTCTCACTTCCTAATTTAATTCCCTCAGCTTCGCCTGATCTAATTTGACTACATTCCATTATCCTTGTTTTGCTTTTGTTGGTTTTCATCTTGTAGTCTCTTTCCAAGACACTGTCCATTCCACTGATCTGCTCTTCGCAGCCCTTTGCTGTCTGTGACAGAATTACAACCATCGACAAATATCAAAGTTTTTATTTCTTCTCCCTGAACCTTAATTCCTTTTCCAAATTTTTCTTTGGTTTCTTTTAATGCCTGCTTATTATACAGACTGAATAAATCAGGGATACGCTACAACCCTGTCTCACTCCCTTCCCTATCATGGCTTCCTTTTCATACCCCTCGATTCTTGTAACTGCCATCCGGTTCCTATAAAAGTCTAGAATAGCCTTTCGTTCCCTGTATTTTACCCCAGCTACCCTCAGAATTTCAAAGAGAGTATTCTAGTCAAAGTTGTCAAATGCTTTCTTTAAATTAATGTTATAAATGTAGGTTACCTTTGCTTAACTTATCTTCTAAGATATGTTGTAAAATCAGTACTGCCTTATGTGTTCCTACATTTCTCCAGAATCCAAACTGATTTTCCCTGACAACTTCTACCAGTTTTTCCATTCCTCTGTAAGGAATTTGTGTTAGTATTTTGCAACTATGACTTATTATACTGACAGTTTGGTAATATTCACATCTGTCACCACCACCTTTCTTTGGAATTGGAATGATTATAATCAACTTTAAGTCTGAGGGTATCTCAACTGTCTCATCATCTTGCACACCATATGGAAGAGTTTTGTCATTGTAGACTCTCCCAAAGCTATCAGAAGGTCTGAGTAAACGTCATCTACTCCTGGGGCCTCGTTTTGATTCGGGTCTTTCAGTGTTCTGTCAAATTCTTCTCACAGTATCATGTCTCTGATGTCATCTTGATTATGTCCTCTTCCATTTCTGTAATATTGCCTGAAAGTTCACCTCCCTTTTATAAGCCCTGTATATACTCCTTCCACCTTTCAGCTTGTTGTTCTTTGCTTAGGACTGGTTTTCAACTGAGCTCTCGATATTCATGTCACTGCTTCTCTTTTCTCTAAAGGCCTCTTTAATTTTCCTGTAGGCAGTATCTATCTTTCCCATAGGATATGTTTCTAAGTCCTTACATTTGAGCTAAAGTCATTCCTGCTAAGCCATTTTCCTCTTCCCCTCAATCTCATTTTGGGACATTTGTATTCCCTTTCACTAGCTTCATTTGTTGCATTTTTATATAGTCTTGTTTAATCAATTAATTTTAATAGCTCCTGTGTTATCCAAGGATTTCTTCAAAGCCTCATCTTTTTACCTATTTGATCCTAAGCTGCATTCACTGTTTAATCTATTAAAGCTATCTGTTCATCTTCCACTGTATTTCTTTTTCCGATTGTGGGCAACTGTTGCCTAATGTTCCCTCAAACTCTCAATAACCTTTGCTTTTTTTCAACTTATCCAGGTCCCATCTCCTTGATTTCCTATCTTTTTGCAACTTCTTTGGTTTTAATTCACAGTTCAGAACCAATAAATTGTGGTCCGAGTTCACATCTGGGAAATGTCTTGCAATTTAAAACATGTTTCTGAAATCACTGTCTTAACATTGTCTAGTCAATCTGAAATCTACCGTCTACCAGGTCACTTCCATGTATACAACCTTAAGAACTGTATAACACAATATTTGTTTCACATCTATATCATCATCATCGTCTTTTTTTTTTAATGTAGACTGTGGTGATAGACTGATCTGTAGTGTAGCCTGAAGTTTGGTTGAAAGGTTACAATTTAGTATTGTATTGGCAAAGTGGTATCAAAGGGTTCAATTGACCCAACATTAATTCAGAAAAAATGGTTGATCAAATTCATGGTACAGTGATAAGCCATTGTATTAACATCACTGATCTCTCTCTCTCTCTCTCTCTCTCTCTCTCTCTCTCTCTCACACACACACACACACACACACACACACACACACACACACCAGTACTCTTGTATGAATGGGCACACTTTCTGAAGAGCTCAAAATGAATCACGTTTAACACTGACCAAAACACTTAAAATTTGAAATTTCTAAAATTTTACTAATAAAAACTGACACATAATCAAGAATATTTACAGCTGCCAAGTGACTGTAGACAAAACATGGATTCACTATCATGCCCTGGGGACAAAATAATGGGCTGGTAAGGCAAAAGAGCCACAACCAAGTTTTATATTTTGTTGGTGGAATAGTGATGGCAACTTTTTTGAACTCAGTGTCATCAGGACATTATTTGGGATATGATAAAACAGTGACTGTCTCTTATCACACAATGCTGGTTGATTGATGCAAAGCGTTAAAGTAGAAATGATCAACATTTCTAGGTACAAAACAAGGGAGGGGAGGGTTATAGCAACATGACCTTACCTTCTCATATATTGAATGTTGAGATACCCAAGTTGTGATCACAACAGATAGCTACTCATTCCATTCTCTAAATTTTGCCTTATGACATTGTTTGGTCTCCATATCTCAAATAAATGAATTGGAAGTAACAAATTTCAATAAAAATGAAGCAAAAACAATATAAAAACTATCATATGTGGAGAAAATAAAAAAAGATATGGTCTTTGCCTGCTGAAACATTGGTGGTTATTAAGGACATTTACCCATCTGCAAGCCCATAAGTTATTTAAACTGTCAGCATGATATTAAGTAATCAATAAGTGTATGACATCTCTTAGCTATGAATTGGAGCTAATCTCTCTTGCCTCAATCACAACACAATCACAGGATGTGATAAGCATCCAGCAACCTATGGCAGCTACAACACAACTGCAAAAAACAAACTGTACTGGTGGCAAAGTAAACTAAGAAAACATTTCCTAATATGATTACCAAGCAGCACTGCACCATATATCCCAAGGAATGATAGAGTGAGTGGATGGAACACATTGTAAATATTATCTTTCAGTTTCAGTAAAACTATTTTTCTGTGTATTGCTGATTACTGCAAACTATCCTACTGGTTATGAAAACAAATTGATGAAGATATCACTACAAACAGATTAACTTGTTACAAGAAGGAGAGGATTTTAATAATACAAAACCATCTTTTCCACTTAATTTGTTCGTAATAACGAGGAGATGGTATTCGTGTGGTTATCAGATGTTGGGATTTTTTTTTCCTCCTTTTCTTTTTGATAATTGTCATCTTGCATTGGAGGTATCCTGAATACAAACATATTGACCATAAAAACTCAATGTTTCAGAAAAGCCATTTTAATTGCATCTTCTCACCCAGAGACTATTTTCACGTGGATCCAAAAGTATCATTGTAAATGTGTGATACAATGGATACTCAAACATTTCACATAATAGGATGGAGAGAAAAAAAGTATGTAGATATACAGTATCAGTACAGTAGAATCTCACATTCTACACCTGCAGTGAAGCAATGTCAGATGGTTAAAAAAAAAAAAAAAAAGTAAAAGTAGAGTAGATATAAAAATCATATCCCTTATGCAACTATTTTAAAATATTACTGAACTTTGTATACAGGGTGTCTCGCCTAACTCTGCCACCTCAAATATCTCTTGAAAACAATAGATATTCCAAAAATGGTTTTCACCAGCATGAACATACAGCAGGGGCTTAGGAAACCAAATACTACACAAAATTTTAAAACATAAACAAACACGGTTTTCAACACAAACTTGTGCATTTTTAAATGGACACCCCCTATTATTTTGTATGCAATCAATAGCATGAAAAACCTCAAAAATAATGGCATTGGTTGCCTCACAATACGTCAATTACATCCCAAGAAATTCTGAAGCAATGTTGACACTTTAAATAAATGAAGTGCACATCCTGAGAATCAAGTATGCATCTCATGCTGCCAGTAATAGTGATGTCATTGGCGGACTACATCAGTGCATTAATGTATGGTGTGGTATTGTATGACAACACATCACTGGCCCATATTTCATTGATGGCACTCCTAAATGGGGATAGTTTAGCCCCTTCTTGAGCTGTACCTTACTTGAACTGGTCCATCTCTTATAATGTGTCAAATAATGTGGTATCAGAATGATGGATGTCCTGCTTATAATGTTTATTGTTGCGAAATGACAACTAGAGGTACAATTAGTGGTAACATACTTGGTTTCAAGTTTCTAAACATCCATCAGTTCTGAAATATGTGGCTTGTAAAGGATAGCAATGGCGTCACAGTTTCTGACGTAATGCACCGCATGTAGTACTGTGCTCAGAGCAGGGGTTTCCTGCACTGGCGCCTGTATCCTGCCGTAAACATACCAATATCACCACAGCACACACTACCTTCAGTGTTACAAGTATCTTCTAATTTGGTCTCCTGAACTGCTCTCATATTGTAACTTAATTCACATATGTTGCCACATTAAAATCTGTTTTCTTGTGGCTTGTTTCATTTGGCATCATATAGTCAATATGCCAGCCTTCAGTAATGAAGAACAACTAGGTATTATTTTAATTTATGGCGAATGTCACAGAAATGCAACCACAGCTGTGACACTGTATGCTGAATGCTACCCGGATCGGCGGTGTCCTTCACGTCGAACCATTGGCAATATCTGCAAGACACTCACAGAAACAGGAAGCTGGGCTTCCACAAAATGTCAACGTACAATGCCAGCGACTGGCAATGGAAACTAAATTGCTGTTCTGGCTCCCGTAGCACACAATCCTCAGGTGGGTGTACAAGAAATTGCACGAGGTGTAGGAATAAGCCACAGTAGTGTGTGCAGAATCTAGCATTGGCATTGGTTTCATCCGTTATATATCTCACTGCACCAAGAACTGAACAGGAATGACTTTGAATCCCAGATTGCATTACGTCGTTTTGCATTTCAGCAGTTGCAAGGTAATCCAGTATTCCTAAGCAATACGATGTTTACGGACGAGGCGTCATTTATAAATATCATGGTAATGTGATCTGCAGAACATGCACTACTGGTCCACGCAAAATCCCCACTGGATTCGCAAAGTTGCTCATCAACGACAGTGGAGTGTCAATGTTTGGTGCGGTATCATCACTAACTGTACTGTACGTCCCTATTTTTACCGTGGAACATTAAATGAACAGCGATATGCATTATTTCTTCAACACACAAGCACTCCTCATGGGGGATCTATGGTTGGAAACTCGTCTATCAATGTGGTTCCAACATGATCAATGTCCTGCACACAATGCAAATGTTGTCTCAGATATTCTAGATGTGACATTCCCAAATAGGTAGATGGGACGGGGAGGTACTGTGCAAGGGCCAGCACGATTCCCCCACCCCCACCCACTTGATGCCATTAGACTTCTTTCTCTAGGGTGCAGTGAGTGACAGAGTGCATCAAGAATCCCCAACGACAGTAGAGAATATGCAACATTATATTACTGCAGCTTGTGCGCCAATATCTGTAGAAACTCTACAATCTGTGCAACACTCTCTCGTTACCCGTCTGCAAACGTGTATTGATGCAAACGGAGGGCACTTCGAACATATGTTGACGTGACACAGTTTCATTGGTCGAGATGTGGGTGTATCTTCTATGCTGGATGTAATGCAGAACAATACAGATTCTGTGGGTGACAGGGCACTAGTAAATATGTTTAGCAAAGTGAATTCAAGTGTGTCATCTCTAATTGTAGATGTTAAGTCCCATAGTGCTCAGAGCCATTTGAATCTAATTGTCACTTCGCTAGAATAAACATACATTTACAATCTGAAAAACATAACTTTGCATTGGACGTGCTACTTGTTTATTTCTGTGGATTGCGCATACCTTCCCATTGTGTGAGCCCCTGACAGAGGCAGCATAAGGTGCACGCTTGAGTCTTAGGATGTGCGTAAGCTGTGCGCTTCATTTCTTTCAAGCATCAACTTCGCTTTGCAATTTCTCGGGATGTAATTGACGTATTGTGCTGCAACCAACACCATTATTTTTGTGGTTTTTCATGCTATTGATTGCATACGAAATAATAGGGGGTGCCATTTAAAAATACACACGTTTATGTGGAAAATAGTATTTGTTTATGTTTAAAAATTTCGCATAGTATTCGGTTTCCAAAGTCCCTGCCGTACGTTTATGCTGGTGAAAACCGCTTTTGGAATATCTATTGTTGTTCCAGAGATATTTAAGGTGGCACAGTTAGCCGAGAGACCCTGTATACGTGTTTGGTCTCCATATGACTTGGAGATATGAAATTTCAACAAAAAATGAAGCAGAAATATATTATACTTCTAGTTTTTCCGTAGGCAAAGCAAGTATTTAAAATTTTGAACACCTCAAAATACAACTCCTCCTCCTCCTCAAGAATGCCAATATTTTTTTAAAATGTATCAGACTAAACAGTTTTATAATCATTCACATACACACTTTTCCTGATATGAAGCGTATCACTTTTAAAGCGACAGACTTTTTACTTTCTTGATCATTTACCATGGCTTCACCAGACCATAATCTAAGATTCTATATATCCTTTCGCCACTAATTTTGTAAATACATGAACTTAGTTTTTGTGTCCTGTGTAAAATGTTCATATATCCATTGTATTACAATAGCAATTTCAGACCCACTTGAAACTGGCCTCTGAATGTGAATGGCCATGTTCTTCAATGAAGGTAATATTAAGAGCTGAAGTGGCTATTAACCAATTATGAAATTATCCCCCCCCCCCCCCCCCCCATGAACCTAGCCGTTGGGGGAGGCTTGCGTGCCTCAACGATACAGATAGCCGTACCGTAGGTGCAACCGCAACGGAGGGGTATCTGTTGAGAGGCCAGACAAACGTGTGGTTCCTGAAGAGGGGCAGCAGCCTTTTCAGTAGTTGCAGGGGCAACAGTCTGGATGATTAACTGATCTGGCCCTGTAACACTGACCAAAACGGCCTTGCTGTTTGGTACTGTGAACGGCTGAAAGCAAGGGGAAACTACAGCCGTTATTTTTCCCGAGGGCATGCAGCTTTACTGTATGATTAAATGACGATGGCGTCCTCTTGGGTACAAGATTCCGGAGGTAAAATAGTCCCCCATTCAGATCTCCGGGCAGGGACTACTCAAGAGGACGTCGTTATCAGGAGAAAGAAAACTGGCGTTCTACAGATCGGAGCGTGGAATGTCAGATCCCTTAATCGGGCAGGTAGGTTAGAAAATTTAAAAAGGGAAATGGATAGGTTAAAGTTAGATATAGTGGGAATTAGTGAAGTTCAGTGGCAGGAGGAACAGGACTTCTGGTCAGGTGAGTACAGGGTTATAAATACAAAATCAAATAGGGGTAATGCAGGAGTAGGTTTAATAATTAATAACAAAATAGGAATGCGGGTAAGCTACTACAAACAGCATAGTGAATGCATTATTGTGGCCAAGACACACACGAAGCCCACGCCTACTACAGTAGTACAAGTTTATATGCCAACTAGCTCTGCAGATGAAGAAATTGATGAAATGTATGATGAGATAAAAGAAATTATTCAGATAGTGAAGAGAGGCAAAAATTTAATAGTCATGGGTGACTGGAATTCGAGAGTAGGAAAAGGGAGAGAAGGAAACATAGTAGGTGAATATGGATTGGGAGTAAGAAATGAAAGAGGAAGCCGCCTGGTAGAATTTTGCGCAGAGCATAACTTAATCATAGCTAAAACTTGGTTCAAGAATCATCAAAGAAGGTTGTATACATGGAAGAACCCTGGAGATACTAAAAGGTATCAGATCGATTATATAATGGTAAGACAGAGATTTAGGAATCAGATTTTAAATTGTAAGACATTTCTAGGGGCAGATGTGGACTCTGACCACAATCTACTGGTTATGAACTGTAGATTAAAACTGAAGAAACTGCAAAAAAGTGGGAATTTAAGGAGATGGGACCTGGATAAACTGACTAAACCAGAGGTTGTACAGAGTTTCAGGGAGAGCATAAGGGAACAATTGACAGGAATGGGGGAAAGAAATACAGTAGAAGAAGAATGGGTAGCTTTGAGGGATGAAATAGTGAAGGCAGCAGAGGATCAAATAGGTAAAAAGACGAGAGCTAGTAGAAACCCTTGGGTAACAGAAGAAATATTGAATTTAATTGATGAAAGGAGAAAGTATAAAAATGCAGTAAATGAAGCAGGCAAAAAGGAATACAAACCTCTCAAAAATGAGATCGACAGGAAGTGCAAAATGGTTAAGCAGGGATGGCTAGAGGACAAATGTAAGGATGTAGAGGCTTATCTCACTAGGGGTAAGATAGATACTGCCTACAGGAAAATTAAAGAGACCTTTGGAGAAAAGAGAACCGCTTGTATGAATATTAAGAGCTCAGATGGAAACCCAGTTCTAAGCAAAGAAGGGAGAGCAGAAAGGTGGAAGGAATACCGTATTTACTCGAATCTAAGCCGCACTTTCTTTCCGGTTTTTGTAATCCCAAAAACCGCCTGCGGCTTAGAATCGAGTGCAAAGTAAGCGGAAGTTCTGAAATATGTTGGTAGGTGCCGCCACAACTAACTTCTGCCATCGAATATATGTAGCGCTACACAGGCATGCTTTGCAGACACAAAGATAAATTCTGGCGCCAAATTCTCTGCCTCAGTAAATAAATTTAAAAAATGGTGGCAGACGAGCTTTTTTCTCCGCCCCGAATTTCGACCAATGCATTTTCATACATTATCCAATGAAGTAAATACAAATTCCGTATTGTTCATCTTAGAATGTAGCAGCTTTTCAATGTACTACGAAAATCCGACTTGCAAGACTGTTTGCAATGTTTATCAATATACGTTCTGAATTTTTTCCTACCTGTGAGAAGAGATGGTTGCTAATGGGAACTTTTATGAATTGTGAATCACATGCAGTATTCTCTTCACCATAAGAATAATACCAACATAAACATTTTGCCATGTATTCTTTCGTGTTTGCTGCTATCTCATTTAAATCCTGTCTGCCTAATAAACTACGAAACTAGAGTGAGACACCAGCAAACGCGGAAGAATACACATATCATGTCATGTTTATATTCGTATTATTCTTATGCCTAATAGTGATACAGTCAGAAATGAAGCACGGCAATTGAGTAGATTTTTAAATCGAAGATGACTCTAATTTCTGTGCAGAAAGTAATGTACAAAAGAGGCGTCTGCAAAGATTTTCAACAGAGAAAAATTTTCACTAAATTCTCGTTCAGAACATCATCTATCATACGCAGTTTATTATTTGGTTCTTGTTGATCATTATCAAAGAAAGCAGCAGTGTAAATAACAACAAATAGCAGTCTCTTGCCATTGCTTCGCTAATGAGACGATTCCTCTCTTTTTTTTTTTTTAAATTGTACAGTAATACATTTTCAGCTTAGAGTGACGTAAACACCTATAACAAAGAGAATGGCACTTATTAGATCAAAGAAAAATAAGCAATCAATTCAAACCAGACAAAGCACGTGAAAAATGAATGGTACCTGTATAAAAACGGACGGAGCGCCTGACGCATAGCAATGGCTACTTGGTAAAGCTTAACTGCAAAGCTTACGACTCGAACCAAACTACTGTATCTGTATCGTCATTCATTTGACCTAAATTGTGTCTCATATCACAATGGACTAACTTTGTTTTGATTTGGAGGTGCGGCCTAATACTTTTCTCTCCCCTTGAATTTCGAGTCTCAAATTTCAGGTGCGGCTTAGATTCGGGAAAATTTTTTTTCCTTGATTTCGAGTCTAATTTTTCAGGTGCGGCTTAGATTCGAGTAAATATGGTATATAGAGGGTCTATACAAGGGCGATGTACTTGAGGACTGAAAGACCTGAGTCGAAACAAGGCCCCGGGAGTAGACAACATTCCATTGGAACTACTGACTGCCTTGGGAGAGCCAGTCCTGACAAAACTCTACCACCTGGTGAGCAAGATGTACGAGACAGGAGAAATACCCTCAGACTTCAAGAAGAATATAATAATTCCAATCCCAAAGAAAGCAGGTGTTGACAGACGTGAAAATTACCGAACTATCAGTTTAATAAGTCACAGCTGCAAAATACTAACGCGAATTCTTTACAGATGAATGGAAAAACTGATAGAAGCCGACCTTGGGGAAGATCAGTTTGGATTCCGTAGAAATGTTGGAACACGAGAGGCAATACTGACACTACGACTTATCTTAGAAGAAAGATTAAGGAAAGGCAAACCCACGTTTCTAGCATTTGTAGACTTAGAGAAAGCTTTTGACAATGTTGATTGGAATACTCTCTTTCGAATTCGGAAGGTGGCAGGGGTAAAATATAGGGAGCGAAAGGCTATTTACAATTTGTACAGAAACCAGATGGCAGTTATAAGAGTCGAGGGATATGAAAGGGAAGCAGTGGTTGGGAAGGGAGTGAGACAGGGTTGTAGCCTCTCCCCGATGGTATTCAATCTGTATATTGAGCAAGCAGTGAAGGAAACAAAAGAAAAATTCGGAGTAGTTATTAAAATCCATGGAGAAGAAATAAAAACTTTGAGGTTCGCCCATGACATTGTAATTCTGTCAGAGACAGCAAAGGACTTGGAAGAGCAGCTGAACGGAATGGACAGTGTCTTGAAAGGAGTGTATAAGATGAACATCAACAAAAGCAAAACAAGGATAATGGAATGTAGTCTAATTAAATTGGGTGATGCTGAGGGAATCAGATTAGGAAATGAAACACTTTAAGTAGTGAAGGAGTGTTGCCACTTGGGGAGCAAAATAACTGATGGTCTAAGTAGAGAGGATATAAAATGTAGACTGGCAATGGGAAGGAAAGCGTTTCCGAAGAAGAAAAGTTTGTTAACATCGAGTATAGATTTAAATGTTAGAAAGTCGTTTCTAAAGTATTTGTATGGAGAGTAGCCATGTATGGAAGTGAAACATGGACGATAAACAGTTTAGATAAAAAGAGAATAGAAGCTTTCGAAATGTGGTGCTACAGAAGAATGCTGCAGATTAGATGGGTAGATCACATAACTAATGAGGTATTGAATAGAATTGAGGAGTAGAGGAGCTTGTGGCACAACTTGACTAGAAGAAGGGATCGGTTGGAAGGACACGTTCTGAGACATCGAGGGATGACCAATTTAGTATTTGAGGGCAGCGTGGAGGGTAAAAATCGTAGAGGGAGACCAAGAGATGAATACACTAAGCAGATTCAGAAGGATGTAGGTTGCAGTAGGTACTGGGAGATGAAGGAGCTTGCACAGGATAGAGTAGCATGGAGAGCTGCATCAAACCAGTCTCAGGACTGAAGACCACAACAACATGAAATTATCACACTGATGCATTTAAACGTAATCACTTTGTCCTAAGTGTTAGCAGTAAGCATCATGAGTAGATGCCTGAGAGCACATCACTCAGTCCAAAATACCAAAAGAAAGACCTCGCATTGCATTTGACACTGCACAAATATCATAATATGAAGTATATTTGATAATGTCCGTTTGCATACTCTTAACATCAGCTGCTCAGAACAAAGTTTTACAAATTTCACAAAGACAGAACCATCTACCGATTGTCTATGAAGTCACAAGTCATTGTTTTGATTTGGCAGTCTTTGTTACAGGTGAGAACAACAATGGCTTATAAAATTATTGTTTCTGTTATTTGCAAAGTGTGCTGTAATTCAATTTTTACGTACCCAAGGATTTACAGCTGATCAAATTCATCATATGTTACACCTAGTTCATGGACCTACAGAAATGAGCAAAGGAATGGTTAGATATACTATGCCAATGCAGAATCAAACCAACAGTTGATTCAGTGGTGCCATTCTTCACTTTAAAAAAATTAGAAGGATCTCCTTTATTCAAAAAATAAAGACTATTGCTCTCATTGATGAAATTGTTTTCGATGATTGCATGGAACAAGTGTCAACAATTGCCACTAACCTGAACTTTGGAACTGAAATGCGTCACCAAAAACCAGTGGTTCGAGTAACTATCATCTGGGATATTCCCCCATGAAAATGCACATTCACCCACTGCTGTCTGTACCAAGGACACTTTTCAGCATTTCTGTCGGGAACTTTTGAACTGTTGTTGTCAACTGGTTTAATTTCTGGGTGGTGAAATTCTATACAGAAGGGTGGAGATATTACTACAATGTTCTGGAAAGCTTGTAGATGTGATTTGATTATATGGAACAGCTAGGCAGGTGTTTAGGAGACTAAAACCACCAATAACAGCTTTTTCTAATGACTACACACACACACACATTTTTATAATCTGACTTTTTTAGTATGCTCTTACAATTGACTGCAGCTGAGTAGGTAGTTCCAGCAGAAGCCCTATTGCAATGAAAATTAAATTATTAAAAAATGTATTTGCTAATATATTTGGATTACACTCTTTGCATACTAACTTACCTGCTGCAAATGCTTTCTCACTTCCAGTAATGATAACAGCACCAATATTGTCATCTTTCTCAAATGCATCAAGAGCACTTCCAACTTCATGCATCAAATCATTGCACAGGGCATTCAAAGCTTTGGGTCGGTTTAATTTTATGATGCCAACATTTTTTTTCTCTCCAGCTGTCTCAGTTAGAATGTGTGTGTATGCACCACCTGAAATGATATATGAATCGCAACATACTTATGGAAAAAACCATATACACACTTCTCATTATAAAAATAAAAACTTTGAAGTACCTAAATTCAGAATACCAACATTAGATAATACAAAAGTCTCCAATGTTAATTTTAAAGCACATTACGTAATAAAAATGCAAGACTGGGGGCAGGGCACAAAGTAATTTTTCAGTACTCTCTTCAGAGTTATGTTGTCTATCAGCTTTACTTCTCAATAGTGCTTAATAAATTGTTTTATTACACTACTAAAAAAGATCTTTAATAGCCAATACTGAAGAATTTCAGTTCACTGTGTCTTTACAGCTTGCTTCTTCACTGGTGTCATACACTGAGCAAGCCACTAATAACCAAGATGTAAAGATAACCATTTTAAAACATTCAGATTCTGCTTCAACATTCAACAAGAGAATAATTCAGCAACTGTGGACAAATTCTTCATTACAAAAGTGGACTAAAGATATGTATTGGGCCCCCTCCCCCCTCTGATACCTTGGTTGTAGTGACAGACTAATCTGTAGTAGGCTACAGCCCTTGGTCTAGGTTAGGCTGGATGGTGCTTTTTAGTTGTGAGTTGGCGAAGTCAATGAATATGAAAGAAAATCTGGTTGTGGTAACAAACTGGATGGTAAAGAACCCAATGTTTATGTCTGTGACATATTTAAAAATGCATTGGGGGTCCAATATGTGTAACTTTCAACCAAAAAGAACTGGTTTAAATTTTTCTTTAGTGTTTTCAGGGAATCTAAATTCAGTTATCACACAATGTTCCCATCCCGAGTCAAGTGTACACACTTATTTTGCACACTACTTCAGTCTTACCACACTAATAGACACTCATATCAAGTTTTGTCCACTTGCTTCTTAATCCTGGTGGTATCAAAACAAGCTCCCTAATCATCATGCACCATCCTTTTATGTTCACGTGACTAATTTAATTTATGGTTCTTTTTTTCTAAAGCAAGAAGGAAATAAGCACAGTCTATCAAGTTTAACTTTTAACTGTTACAAAACTAAGACTAATTGTATTTACAATCTGACTACGAAAATAAATGCACACACACACACACACACACACAGATTTGTTTTAGCAGGTGTTCTGACTTCAGCAACAACAAAATTTTATCTTCGCTCCTATTACCCACAAAATTATGTTTTGCACACAGCAGACCCCCCCCCTCAAAAAACAAATTTATTTGTTAGGAAACACATACAAAAGAGCCTAAATCTCAAGATGATTATAACAACAAAAATGAAATCTTGTAACCTCAAGTGAAGAACAGAGTGTTCAAAGTTCAAATAAAATTATTCTACACATGGTTTTAATGAGCACTAACTTCCGATCTGGAATTGATTGTTTCAGAGAAATCTGCATTATGTACGTCTTTCATAAATAGCATGCTCCACATAGATGGAATAGTCGTGTACAATTATTTTTGAGTTTAATACATTTGTATTACGTGGAACTACGCATACAGCACAGTAATATTAATATTGCTTTCTCCAGCATAGTTGCTATCTCTATAAAGATTTTACCTGAATCGCAAATCGATTAATATAGAAAAATCCATTCAGACTAGGTATGTATAGCACTGTTAGGGGTTAAATGGTGCAAGTTTCGTTCCACGTCATTACTTTCATACATCCCACACACGATCCGTGGGAAATTAACAGGTGTGTAAGATAGCATATTCCGAATAGGCAGCAAAATTGAAACGACAGTATTTCTGCCATAACAGCAAACAACACAACACCGACCAGTCGAATAACATTATTTAGTTGCTAAATGCCACAAGGCTTTAAGCTAAGGCAGCTGAATGGTCATGTGAAACACTACAGTACATACTTGTCGCATATTTTTTCGAAGCAACGTATGACCATCTGGAGATCCCAGACACTCGCCCAGTTAATACACGCGTAATGTTGAAAGTTAGTGCCATTTTTGATCCAGACCAGCACAAATATTTATTCGCCGAGATCGCTTCTGACCAAGTGGTACTACGGCACAGCCGGCTATTTGTTTAATGCCGCACGTCGATATGCCGCTTGCTCGAAGTCCAAGGTCATTACCAACCCACTTGTAAAGATAAATAGAAGAAAGTCCATCGCGCAGGACATTTCAATCATGTGAAATATCAAGCCATTGCAGATTAAAAACATACCAAATATATTTTCGTCTTGCCCGTTTACTGGTAATATGTGAACACTTCTGTTTACAACTACTTTACATGGCAGATGTTTACAAGGCTAATTGACCTTTGCGATATGCCTTTTAACACTTGCATTCCATCTCCTAAAAGGATATAACAAAAATACTCTTATCATTACTTCACCTGTATAAATGTTGTGGATACAGTAATGTATGGATTAACGAAAGTGAATTAACACGGCAGAATTTCGCGAGGCCATTTTCTTTCTCAGTAATTCAGTTGAGCCCTGCCACATTTGTTCTCGTCAGTCACGGATGTGATTACTGTTCACACATTCAGCTATACATATGAGAAATATTCACTAAGTGTCCAGGAGAGTATACTCTTAACACATTTTTTGAGACATCAGTGTTCTGATTGGTTCGAAGCGGCCCGCCACGAATTGCTTTCTATACTAACCTCATAATCGCAGAGTAACACTTGCAACAAAGTCCTAAATTATTTGTTGAATGTATTTCAGTTTCTGTTTTCCTCTACCGTTTTTACCTTCTACAGCACCCTCTACTACCTTGGAAGTTATTGCGTGATGTTTTAACAGATGTCCTACCATATTGTTCCTTCTTCTTGTTAGCGTTTTCCATATTTTCCTTTCCTCGCCGATTCTGCGGAGAACCTCCTCATTCCATACCTTAGCCGTCCACACATTTTTTGGCATTTTTCTGTAGTGCACCACATTTGTTCCGGTTTTCCCACAGGCCGTGTTCTAATCGAACATTTTCTGAAATTTCTTCTTCAGACTAAGCCCTATGTTTGAAACTAGTTGACTTCTCTTGGCCAGGAATGCCCATTTTGCCAGTGCTAGTATGGTTTGATGTCCTCATTGCTCCGCCTAGATCCCAGAATTCCTTAATTTCTTCCACTTCCTAATGTTAAGTTTCTCACTGTTTTCATTTCTGCCACTTCTCATTACTCTCATCTTTCTTCAATTTACACTCAATCCATATTCTGTACTCATTAAAAGTTTTTTCCACACATCAGATCCTGTAATTCTTCTTCGCTTTCACTGGCGACAGCAATGTCATCAGCGAATCTTAGAGTTGATAACCTTTCAGGCTGAAGTTTAATCCCAGCCTTGAATCTTATTTCTGTCACTACTTCTTCAACATATAGATTGAACAGCAGGGAGGAAAGACTACAGCTTTTTTTAATCCAAGCACTGCGTTCTTGGTTTTCCACTTTTATTATTCCCTCTTGGCTCTTGTAAATACTGTACATTACTCATCTTTCCCTACAGCTTACCCCCCTTTTTCACAGAATTTCAAACACATTGCACCATTTGACATTGTCAAACGCATTTTCCAGGTCGATAGATCCCACGAACACCGAACACAATACTGGTATTCTCTCTCTCTCTGTTTTTTTTTTTTTTTTTCTGTAATGTGAATGAGAAAAACAGAAATCCTGGCTAGATGCCAATTTCATAGCCAACAAGAAGTCATTTTCAAGTGAACAAGCTAGCAAAATAACAGTTGAAAATGTTATGCTGAAACTGGTAGCAGCAACGACTTTAAAGCTAGAAGCAGACAAATGACGTCCATTTAGGTGTATATTGTGGCTGATGTATTACGTGTCAAAAATGTTTCATTTGTGGTAGTATTAGGTCTGTTATCAACTTGCGTAAAAATCAGGGAGTTCTAACAATTTGTGCTAAGTTCTTGATTAATGGTAAGTCACTAGGTGTCAGGTTAAACATTATGCACTGGAATTAATTAAAATACAAATCATACTGTAGTTTGAAGGCACTTCATTTATTATTTTATATGACTGAATATAAAACTGGGTCTTGAAAACTTTGCTTCAACACCTACAGGTTATCAAAAGCCTATGATATTTGGGGTAAGGCAGGGCTCACATGTATAACTTACAAGGTACAGTAAGCTGAAGGTAACACATTACAAGGAAATGCCAAAAGCCACATAAAGCTAATAAATTACAGTGTAAAACATATCTTATGCAGAAAGAATAGTAAAAATGGGGGAACTCATAACTAGATAACCAGAGGCTGTATACGCACTGAAGTGCCAAAGAAACTGGTATAGGTAAGTGTGTTCAAATAGATATGTAAACAAGCAGGATATGGTGCTGCAGCCGGAAACCCTTATACAAGGTGACACGTGTGTGGCGCAGTGCGTAGATCAGTTGCTGCTGCTGCTGCTACAATGGCAGGTTATCAAGATGTAAGTGAATTTGAACATGGTGTTATAGTCGGCACATGAGCGATGGAACATAGCATCTCCGAGGTAAGGATGAAGTGGGGATTTTGCCATACGACCATTTCATGAGTGTACCATGAATATCAGGAATCAGGTAAGACACCAAATCTCTGCCATCACTGCAGCCAGAAAAAGATCCTGCAAAAATGGGACCAACGACGACTGAAGAGAATTGTTCTGTGTGACGGAAGTGCAGCCCTTCCACAAATTGTGATTTCAATGTAGGGCAATCAACAGGTGTCAGCATGCAGACCATTCAACGAAACATCATCAATTATGCCTAACCTGGGCCTGCCAACGCCAACATTGGACTGTTGATTGAGTCTCATTTCAAATTGTATTGAGCAGATGGAAGTGTACGGGTATGGAGACAACCTCATGAATCCATGGCCGCTGCATGTCAGCAGGGAATTGTTCAAGCTGGTGGAGGCTCTGTAATGGTGTAGGGAGTGTACAGTTGGAGTGATATGGGACCCATGATAAGTCTAGATACAACTCTGACAGGTGACATGTATGTAAGCATCGTTTCTGACCACCTGTATCTTTTCGTGTCCATTGTGCATTCCAACAGACTTGGCAATTCCAGCAAAACAATGCAACAGTCCACAGGTCCAGAATCGCTACAGAGTGGCTCCAGGAATACTCTTCTGAGTTTAAACACTTCCGCTGCCCACCAAACTACCCAGACATGAAAATGATTGAGCGTATCTGGGATGCCTAGCAACGTCCTGTTCAGAAGAGGTCTCCACTCCCTTGTGCTCTTACAGATTGATGGACAGCCCTGGAGGATCCAGTGCATCAATTCCCTCCAGCATTACTTCATACATTAGTCTAGTCCATGCTATTTCGTGTTGCAGCACTCCTGCATGCTCACAGGGACCCTCCACAATATTAGGCAGGTGTACCAGTTTTTGTGGCTCTTCAGTGTGTAATTTTTATTTACCCAAAATAATTAATATTATATTGCAAATGTAGTAAACATAACAGAGCAGAAAATAAATTTAAGTAGTTGCTCAATGTACATTTTAAGCATTTAAAGACTTGCGAGTGGATGCATAGACATTTTCACTGAAATATTCAAAAACTCTTGCATATCATCCTAAGCTAAAGTTGCCCATTAGGTGATCTAAATATAAATATATCACAAGAGTCCCGTGACAATAGGGAACTCCTTAATAAAATGAGGTGTGGCTTAAACAAGGCAATGTCTAATCCGACATGTACAACTGCAAAATACATCACATATTCACAAACCCATGTGATTTTCAGTACAAAAGTGAAGTTACAGAAACTGCTCTGCCAGACAATGGTGCAATATATACATAAATTTTTCATCACAAAAGAATATGTACAAAAAATGGGAAAACCCAAGTGTAAATAAACAAAGCCTAACAGTAGTTGGCTTAAACTGAGGAATGAAGTATGGGAGGTGCTGGAAAAGATTTTTTGCTGGATCATAAAGTAACATATTTTATAAATATCTTTTCTTATTTACTTCATATAACATTCCCAATAACAAATACTAATAGCAAAGTCAACAATAAGATAGAAAATGATTAAGAAAAGATATTTTGGTGTCTAGAAACAATCCAAAATCCTCAATGAGATGTATAAAACTAGGAATGATGGGAACTTTAAAGTGCATTACAGAAGATTTAAAAAAAAAATGCCAATGTACTGCAAGCAGCTAAATAATAAGAGACAAAACTTTACATAAGTAATGCTGACAATAAAGGCGGAGGCTTGTTGGATTATTATAAATGCAAATTATTTGCAACCTGACTTACAGGACATGGCAAAATATGGCTCATTGTCAGAAAAATAACAATGACAGAAGAGAATACTGTCATGAAGCTCTTCAGTGATCCTTCTGCCACAGGAGACACAATACTAAGAGCTATAAACAACTTTCAGATACAGTAACACAAGGGAAACATTTATTAGTCTCTGTGAAAGCACTATGGCGCTATTTTCAGTGAAGAACAAGAAACACCGCAAATAAGAAAACACCCAAAAAAACAAAATCATCTGGAATTGATAGAATATCATCTTCCTTTCATGTGTCTTTTATCTGGCCAATGCTAAGTCATAGTGGTATGAGACTTTTCCAATTTCATGGATAACTATCCATTATCGTGATAGGGTCACCAATCTCAAAGGCACTTGGAAGCACTGTCCGGAATCTGTGTACCCTTTCCATATGCATCCAGTGTAGTTGCATAATCAAATATACACATCATTTTTCAAAGTGTAAGCACATGGTGTATCAAAGGCAGGACATGGGAACCAGCCTGGTACATACCTGGGTAGCTGTGGAAAACCATCTAAAAACCAAATCCAGACTAACCAACACACTGGCTCCAATCATTAATGTATGAGCCTTGCCTCCCAGTCTCCTGGAAACAGGTAATTTAATGCACTTGGCTATGCAGATGGGATTGATGGAATATCATGCATAGAAATTAAATGTAACATGCAGGAACTCAACAAAGCTCATATGCAACTAATCAACACACTATTCTAAGAAGGAATATTTCCAAACTTCTTGAAGACAGTACTGATAAAACCAATACATACAAAGGGAAATTAATATGAACCAATTAATTATAGACCCTTAGTTCTTCTAGCAGTCACATTAAAAATATTTGGATGCATTGATGCACAGAGACTCATTACATTTATGTTGAAATATAAATTAATAATAAGAACCATAGATGCAACCACAGATGTCATCTCATAGATGCAACCTAGACTCTAGAAATAAATGTGTAGGAACACTTCTGCATCTAACAAAGGGATTTATCTGTGTAGATCACAAATCTGTAGTTGAAATATGAGAAGTATATGAGATAAAAGGGAACACAGGAGATCGAATCGTACCATACCTGACAAATGGGAATCAATATACAGAAATTAGAAAAACAACAAAAGAGAAGAAAAGATCTGAAGCAAGAATTCTAAATTTCTCTGTCCCACAGGGATCCACTTTGGTCCATTGCTTTCATTGTTATATGCAAATCACATCACAAACACTATTGATTATGGCAATATAGTTAGTTATGCAGATGACACAGCTCTTCTGTTTTTGTATAAAGATACAGATCACTTGAGGTATTGGTGGCTAACTAATGCCATATCCAAAGCTTTGTCACATAAGTGGTTGCATACTCAATTCAGCTTTCCATAAAGTGGCTAATAGCAATGCACATTGTCCCATTTAATGATTCCTTAACACCACAATGAAAACTGTATGTCAAATAGCCTTGTTAGGCAAATATGGCTTGCTAACATGTCAAACTATGACATAGCACCTGCTACAACACCACCTCTGCTCTTGAGTATCACACCAGCACTCAAAGCAACTAAGTAAATCCTTCGCGCATAAACCAAACAGAAACCACTCCCACTCAAAATCATTCTGCACAAGACCACTACTACATGCCAGAATTAACCAGAATTGATGCTAATCCAAACATCATTCCCCACATACCAATAAAATTGCATTTGAGTTGTTATCAACAAATGATAGGGCTATGACCATTGTAGGTTTTACCGACCCAATATTCTTCTAGGACAGAACCCTTGTATCAACCAATAACTCTGATTTCATTCATTACCTATATGCAGATGAGGAATATATACCATTATCTCTAAGAACATGAAAAAACTCAATTTTGATAACTTGTTCAAAATCATCCTGACAAACATTCAGTAATTATCTGAAACCAAACCATCAAGCTGACTTACCCTGCCTCAGTCTGGCAACTCAACTATTCCAAGAATAAAACAGTACTGCTTACAGTCTGGCAACTTGACTATGCCCAGACCAAAACTGTTCTCTGTCCGGCAATCTGAGTCTGCCCAGATTGAATCTGTTCTGCCATAAGATTCATATTAAATTTCAGGAACCATAAAAATTCTACAAATAGACTGTGCTACTAGCACTCTTTAACAATTAATTCATAGTATCTGACAACCATCAGCATACTTTCCAGCAGCTGGCTTCTGACCACTGAGCTTCAGCACACTATCTACGCTATACCACCCAATTTCTTTGGGAATTAAGATATTACATTTTATAAATATATATCATGAGCATAGAAGCCATCTCTAGAAACATGTCAACTAACATGTAGGTTTGGTATCATGTGTGCTGCTGCTTTTCAGAATGTTCATTGCAACTAATTTTCATTTGCATACTGCTGAATATATCGATGGGCCAGAAACACATCCATCTTCTCTGGCTGTGGCGGCATGTAGTCAACCTTACCATAAAATTATCCAGCTGTTGTTGTTGTTGCTGTTGTTGTCGCTTCTGCTGCTGTTGTCTTCTTTCAAAGTGATATGAAATGGAATGAACATATGAGGGTTTGGGGTAGGGAAGGTGAATGGTCAACTTTGGTTTATTTGAAGAATTTTAGGAAAATGTGGTTTATCTATTAACAAGACCATATATATGACACTAGTGCGACCTGTTCTTGAGTACTTCTTGAATTTTTGGAATCCGCACCAGGTCATATTAAAGGAAAACACTGAAACAATTAAGAGGCAGGCTGGTAAATTTGCTACCAGTAGGTTTAAACAACATGCAAGTATTACAGAGAAGCTTTGGGAACTCAAATGAGAATCACTGAAGGGAAGGTGATATTCTTTTCAAGGAACAACTGAGAAAATTTAGAGAACCAGCTTCTGAAGCTGACTGCAGAATGATCCTACTGTTGCCAATATACATTTCACAAAAGTATCTTGAACATTAGACACGAGAAATTACTGTTCATTTTGAAGTATATAGATAGTCGTTGCTTTCCTCACTCTGTTTGTGAGTGGAACAGGGAAGGAAATGATTAGTAGTGATACAGGGTACCCTCTGTCATGTACCATATGCTGGCTTGCTGAGTATGCATGTAAATGTAGATGTAGACATAGATATTCAGTCCAAAGAATGGTTTGATACAACTCTCCACATTATTGACTGATTTAAATTAGGTGGCATCTCATGTTTAAGAGTTTATCTATTTATTACATTATAGACTAGACATATCATTTAAATGTAGGCATTATTATTCTTACACATACTATTACTGTTAACAATTTTTTTAGTTCTATACATTGGCAATTAATTGTACAATATATTTTATTTCATCCTACCTAATACTAATTTTGATGCCCTCTGTCAGTCCTATGATGCAGATCCTACACTGCACAGCAATACTCCGGTAGAGGACAGACAAGCATAGTGCAAGCAGTCTCTTTTGTAGGCCTTTTACATTTAAGTATTCTACCAATAAATCACAGTCTTTGATCTGCTTTCACTACAACATTATCTATGTGATCATTCCAGTTTAAGTGATTTGTAATTGTAAGCACTAAGTATTTAGTTGAGTTAACAGCCTTTAGGTTCAGAACAGTTATCCAGAACGTGCAGAATAAATTTCTTTATTTCTGTTTATGATCACAAACTTGTTGGGCTCTCAGACTACTGGTTTTGGTCAGCAATGACCAGCTTCAGTTCTGTTTTAAAAACATGTCCTAATATAATGGGGCCATAGTGGCATCATTAAAAGATAAACACAAAATCAGCTTAGCATCATCACATCTAAATTAAATGATGAAGCCGCTATGTCTCCACCATATTAGGACATGCTTTCAAAATAAATCTGAAGATGGTCATTGCTGACTGGAACCAGGAGTCTGAGGACCCAACAAGTTTGTGATCATAGAGGGAAATAAAAAAAAATATTGTTTTAGATTTGTGTGATTTATTGTGTAACTGAAATTTAGCAGATTCTTTTTAGTGCTCATGTGGATGAATTCACACTTTTCATGATTTAGTGTCCATTGCCACTTTTTGCACCATATAGAAATCTGGAAATTGAGAGGACATATTCTGAGTATTACTAGCAAATGCCTCAACTGACACAGTGTGAAAAGCTTCCATCAACCAAATAAAAGTTCTGCTTTGCACCCTCTTAACTACTCATACTGGTGTTATGAGCAAAAGTCTGTGCACCCAGGCACCTTCATAGTACATGATCACAGTTAGGACAGCTTTATGATATGTTCTTATTGTTTGCACTGGTGGTTTAAATCATAACTGGCTATACTAATAGCTTTATTTGTTTGTTTATTTTATTTATTTTGGAGTTCCATTGATCTTTGACATGAGTGTACCGCTGTGATATAGAGTGTGTCAGATTATTATAGTAATTTTGAATTTAGAATTATCTTTTGACAGACGATTTTATATGGCCTATTCCAAGGGTCAAGATCTAGGTTCTGTGAAATGAATTGATTCCAGCTCTCTATTCTTGCCTGCTACAAGCAGTCTTTAAATTACTGATAAATTCCTTTGTATCTGCCCAATCTGCAAGCTCTTTCTTCTACAGTGCAGCCTTTCTGGTAGAATATGTGCCCTTCTGGCTTCTGTACTCAGTCTTTGGAGACCCTCATTCCATGGTACTTGTGGACTCCAACCTATTTGTCTTATGGATAGTGTTCCATTTTTCATGGCCTCTTGTATGACTGATGTGTTCTTGAGATTTTGTATCCGAGTTGTCATCTTCTTCCACTAAATATGGACAGTGGAAAATATTCTTCAGATGGTCCCATTCAGCTTTCCTCATGTTGTTTCATACCTTTAACATATTTCATGCATCATCATCACTGAGTTCACAGAGTCAGCTGGAAAGATTCTAACATTGCATTCACTTGTGGTGAGCCAGTTTTCAAGTTTCCAGGTCCTGATCTTCCTGACCATATGTTCATTAATTGTTGTAATGTCTATACTGGAGTGTGCATCAGAGCCCCCTTAATATGCAAATGGATTTAATTAGCGAGACAGAGTCTGTTCAAATGCACTTACTTCACTTTCAAGGTCACCCTTATCACCACAAAGGCCAAGTGTTAGGGTTCCCCATACCATTCTGTTCTAGGGCAATTGTGTCTTAAAATGTTGCTTACTCTTCCTACACATACAGGGTGTCAGTGGTATAAGCACAGACATTTTTATTTGTGACTGAGGACAATGTACTGAATAACATTACATCAGTAATTACTTAATCTTCAGATTAATAATTATAGCTATGAGGAGTAGCATGTTTTTAGGTTGGTTAGTATCACCAACTACATATGGCAAAAGTAAGCCATTAATACTTATTTTCCCCTGGGCAGTAAGTCAGGCGTGGAACTGTTGATACATGGATGCAAAATGCTTAGTGTATACAGACAGATGTAGTCCACTTAGTGGTGAAGTTATGACTGTGGAGAAAAATCAGTTAGTAAATTGGGTAATGTGGTTGGGGAAGACTGTTATATGCAGAGAAAGAGCAACAAACACACTGAAGTAGTTACATATTGAGGTACCAATGATCACAATTATCTGCACTTCTGCACCTAATGCCCTACATATTGTATAAATCTCTTCCTCCCCCTCTCTGTGTTCGCCTCTTCCTCCTTGCTCTCCCTACACAACTCCTCCTCCTACCCCCCTGTCCATAACCTTGTACCCATGTCTCTCTGTCCATCTCTTCCCACCCACTCTCCCTATACATCTCCTCCCACCCCCTCGAACTACCCACCTCCTCCTTCTGACCTCTCCCTGTCCATCCCCTTCTGCCCCTCCTTTTCTTTGTATATCCTCTCCTTTACCCATTCCAGCCTTTCCCCAGCCATACTCTTTTGCATGCATGGTCCCTCCAAACAGGTCAATAATGCAGACTGGTACTACTCCCACAACACACCTATTGTACAGAGCAGCCTACACGTCAGGGACATCAAGACCATATCTTGCCCCTCATGTGTACACTGTAATACAAAGCAGGTCATAATGTTCCAGCACGACACCCCAATCATGTAGAGCAGCCTACACATCAGGGATGAGAAAAAGCAATTCTTGTCCTTAATGTGTAGGCTGTCATACATAGCAGGTTGATAAGGCAGACCGATACTATTCCTACACAACACGCATGTTGTGTAGGGCAGCGTATCTGGTGGAGTCTGAGAAAATATGTTTTTGCTTATATCTCCACACCTATAACTTCTCCTCATCCCTCTAGCTGCCCAACTTCTCCTCATCTATGTGACCATCTACTCCACCACCTCTCCCTTCTGCACCCCCCCCCTCTCTCTCCATCTCACCCTCTGTCCATTACTCTCTTCCCCCCCCCCCCCCCCCCCCCCGCCAGATATGCCCACCTGCACATGTAGCTCCTGCAAAAGAGGACAATAATGCAGGCTGGTACTTCTTTCATAAGACACCTCTTGTGCAGCACAACCTATATGCCAAGGGCTTGGATGTGTAGGCTGCCGTGCAAAGCCAGCTAATAAAGCAGGCCGATAAAACAGGTCAATACTACTCCATCATGACATACCTGTTGTGTTGGGTAGCCTACAGCAATCTCTTGATTCCCACACACGCCCTTTACTGCTAGACCACCAGGACTGCTGTATTATGAGAAAGACAGTCTGTAGGTTTTGAAAGGTGAGCTTGAGAGAATCAATATAAGTGACACATTTGGCTGAATTTCTTGATTGCATTGCCTTAGAACTTTAAATTATTTACCTCACCAAGGGGGCAGCAGACCTCAGTATTTGACATATTTTAATTTGATACTTCAATTTCTTCCTAAGAAAAAGGGGTCTTACAACTGAGAAGATAGAGAGCCACGATATATGGCAAAAAGTAGTTTTTAAGTGATATGATTACAAATTAATAGTTTTCGGTTTTTTTTCCTTTACCTGTACTGTGAAACCTTACTGCTCATCAAATTTCATCATTCTAGGCAAATGGACAGTCTTCAGTATGTCTTGATTGAGTTTGCGGATATCAAAATATGTGACATAAATGGCCCTATATTTTGACTGAATTGACTTAGAAGGTTAAATTTTTCAGACTGCAAAGGGACCGTAGGTCTCAGTATGTCAAATAAATTCCAGCATTTTACCTTTATCTGTTTCTGAAGAAAAGAGGTCTTAAGAAACGGACACACAGACAGACAGGACAGGCAGGCAGTCAGACGGACAACAAAATGATCCTACAAGGGATCCGTTTTTAACGACTGAGGTGCAAAACTGTAAAAATGATCCCTTGAGTATAGGAGCCGACACTTATTCTGCTACAAATGCAGATGAAGTAGGACAGCATTATTCTGCGATGACAACCAGTTAGTAGCTAGAAATCAAAACTACTGCCTCCTGTTTGTGATGAAAGGGTGTGTGGTTTCCTAATGGCGTCTGTCACTTATTCATAAATAATATGTTCTTGCAGAATATCAAAAATTGGTAATGCTTTTCTTTTTACAGTAGAAGGGTGGTAAGTTCCCTCACCCGTTCGATCCATTATTAAACATAAGCCAAGTTCATGACCTAGACCAAAAATAGACAGAAGTATAAAATGCCATTTATGGCCAGTCTTAAGAAAAATCACATTCAAAAATTATTGATGCTGTTTGTAATACATAACACGTTCAGATTATATTTGTGGATTGGTGGCGCAGTTGTAAACACGCTGATGTGCAATACAAGGTCCTAGGATCGAGCCCGTCTCCTAGCAGTTATTTTTCAATGTGCACCTTCAGACATCACAAACTTTGCTATCTGTGTAGTTGATATTCAGAAATACGTAAGTTTTTTTGTGCAGTAATTTTTTAAGGAACTATAATATCTAAAAACATGAACTCTCCACTCAACCCTTTCATATGACAACTCGCGTATTTGCTGTGAGAACTGTTGGACAAATAACCAAACTATAGTTTTCAGCCGCTGGATGAGGTTCTGTTCTTACTTCACTCCCCACTGCCAGTGGAAAATCTGATTGTATGCAGATGTCCTGAGCAGACAGTCACTGCCACCGAGAAAAAAGTAACAGAGATAAAACAAAGTCTTCAGGGCACATATTGTATGTATTTATTAATATCAAACACAATAGTAGATATATTTATTAGGTAAAGTAAGTGCATAATGAAAAAGCTCCCTAATGCGAACACAGAACGTCAACACCACATTGCAAAGGCAGAATGCTTACCACTGAGCCTCTTCTGCTCCACAACGGAAAACACTTATTCGTATTGGACGTCACAGTCATGAACTTTACATGTGCTGAATGACAGTTGGTTCATTGACAGAAAATCCGCATCCCTTTGCACCTCTCCTCATTAATGGAAATTCAGTGAGTGAAAAGCTCGTCATGCAGGATCCATTTATGAGAGGTGTTGCAAATGTGAAATCCAGAGCCCTCTTGCATTTGCAGTCTTAACCAAATAATTGTGGAAATGCTGTGAATGGAGACATCTCTCACTTTAGATTCATAAAGATAGAAATATTTTGTCTACAAATGCTGAATCTACGAAACAGGTAGGAATCTAAATTTTTAACATGGACTTGTTTTTCACAGTATTCTGTCTTGTTAATGAAAACTTATTTATAGTTGAAAGGAACATGCAGTAACAGCAGAGTAACGTTGCTGAAAACTTAAGACAAAAAGTGTATACCTATACATCTGAGTCAGGTTTCGAAACACCTACAAGAAATATCTTACATGGTATGTTGATGAGGTCATTACATTTCCCCTGCTGCAATGATATTGAGAGACCTATTTATTTATAAACAGGCAACAGCAGTGGAAATGAATGCAAAAAATAGGAAAAGAACAGTCATGTCAGTGTATAGATCACCATGTGGAGACCCAGAATTTTTTAAAAATAAGATTGAAGAACTAGTGAGCATCTTACATGATGGGAAGTCATCAATAATTGTATGTGGGGACTTTAGTGTCAATATGTTGGTAGATAGTTCATTGAAAATTAAATTCCTCAATATTCTACACAGTTTCAACCTATATTCTAATATAAACAATCCTACAAGAGTAACAAACATTTAAGGAAGTCTTGTAGATAATATATTTTCAAATATAGAAAACCCAGATACAGAAGTTTTGAATGTTGACCTAGGAATATCTGATCATAAAGCACTTATTATTAAAGTGCGCATAGTTCCAATACATACAAAAACAGTAAACCATATGTATAAGAGAATTCTCTCCCGAAAACTGCAACCAGTTTGGTATCACACTGACTAACCAATCTTGAGCAGAAGTATTGTCACAAACTGATACAGATGCTGCATACAATGTTTTCTCCTCTCTTTTCATGACAAATTTTGAAATGTGCTTTCCAAAAAGATTAGTTAAAATGAACTCATCCAGCCATAGATACACAAATTCTTGGATCACAATTGGCATTAAAAATCTTCCAAGACTATGAAAAGACTAAACTCTGCAATGAAAACTAATACTGACCCTAATTTCAAAAAACATGTTAGTAACTACAAAAAGGTATATAGAAGGGTAATTAATCTAGCAAAGTATTAAGTAAACGATAGACTAATAAAGAAAATGTGAAATATGGTGTCCCTCAAGGATCAGTATTAGGACCCATTCTGTTTCTCCTCTCTGTCAATGATCTTATGTACAACAAGTATTGCCAAACTACCCTCCAATTTGCAGACGATACAAGCTTCCTTATTAGTGATAAAACAGAAGAAAAACTAAAAGACTCTGCTATCCAAACAATGAACAGTGTAGAACAGTGGTTCAGCTACAACAAGCTAATTATAAACAAAGAAAAGACAGTAGCACTGAACTTCTATAATGTAAAACGAAGACACCACCCAAACATAGAAATATAACTTAGGGACAGAGTTCTTGAAAGTGTTGACAGCACTAAATTTCTGGGACTCTGGCTCCAGAACAACACAAAATGGGAGATACACATTGAATATTTGCAAAGCAAACTAAGCAAAACCTGTTACATGGTACGGATCTTAAAAACTTGTTGCAGCAAAGCCAGCCTGTTAAATGTATACTACTCCTATGTGCATTCTGTAATTAAATATGGCATAATCTTCAGGAGCAATACAACAACAAATATTAAACTTTTCAGGATGCAAAAGAGAATACTAAGAGTTATTGAAGGGGTAAACAATACAAAATCGTGCAGATCCATATTCAAAAAACTGTCAGTTCTTCCTCTTCCTTGCATTTTTATCTACGAAACATCAGTTTTCATCAAACAATATATCGATATACACCCAGATATCTTATTAAAAAATGAAGATATACATGCACACAATACAAGGCAAAAATCTGACCTTCATGTGAAACAGGTGAGAACATCACTGTGCCAAAAAGGCACACTACATACTGGGATAAAGATTTTCAATACTCTACCTAAACATATTAAATCAATAGGTAAACTCTGTAGTTTTAAGGCTGAAGTAATTGATCATTGCTTTTACAGTCTGACAGAATATATAAAAGCCAAACAACAAAAATAAAGATGCATTATTAATATTCTACTTTGTATGTTGCCTGTAATGTTTGTTGTATTTATGAATCTGTGCTAAGTTACTTCAATATCTAGTCCTTAGGATTGCAATACAAACTGTATTTTATCTTGTAAATACCTAACCATGTCCAATATCCATGTATATATTCTATACATATAGGATTTGAAGGACTAAATAAATAAATAAAAGTCAGATAATAAATCAAGGACCTATTTATTTTATTTATTATCATCCCAATGATCACATTTGTGATATAGGATCTGTCAGGGTACATTTTAACAACTATATAATATCTTTACAAAATTTTTATCTATGCTGAATTCATATTGGGAAATTGTTAAAAGAGAAATAGGAAAAAGCTCTAAAGACCAGGATATTGTACTCAAATCTAGTGATAACATTGAAATAAAGAAGGAAGTCTTGCCCAATTACATTAACAACTAAGTGTACCTGACAAATTAAGCAAGAGCTTTGCCAAAGAAGAAAAAACAACAGCTCCAAAAGTAGTCAATAGCATGATAATAAGTTCCACTAATAAATATGAAATACTGAAAGTAATTAATAGTATGAAACCCAAAGTGTCTGAAGGACTCGCTGAAGTGCCAGTGACAATAATAAAAAAAGCCGCCACACAAATCTTTGAACCACTGGTACATATTGCCAATTCATCAGTCAATGAAGGTGTGTTCCCCAAAGGCTGAAAATTTCTAAGGTTAAACCATTATTCAAAAATGGGGATATACATAAGGTAGAAAACTACAGCCTGATATCCTCCTTCCATCTTTATCAAAAAATTTTGAAAAACTGATGAAAATTAAACTCATAAGCTACCTTGACACCTTCAATCTTCTAAATCAAATCAACATGGTTTTTGTACAGGTTACAGCACAGAAACAGCTATACAGACCTATACGGAAGAAATTATTAGAAATTTAGACAATAACAAATGTGTGGTAGGAGTCAACTTAGATATTTCCAAGGCCTTCGATACAGTAGATCATCAAATACTCCTTGACAAATTGAAGGCAATAGGCATCAGAGTAATTGGGAGGAAATGGTTTGAATCCTATCTCCAAGATAGAACTCAGGTTGTGGAACTCACCTCATTTCTGAATAAACAAAAAATAAAGTGGGAGTAGGTGTCCCTCAGGCAGTGTGCGATTTTCAGGGGGGGATGGGCAGGATTTCCCCCCTCTGAATCAGACCATCCCCTCCTCTGGTTTTAGTTTATGCATCCCAACCAGGGATGTCTATTTCCCACGTACTGGAGTAAAACTTTACATATAATATAAATTTGTGGAGCCGAACACTGAAAGTTTTTAATAAGTATTACTATTAATATGTTTCAGTTTTCTGTCATCAGAGTAAGTACAGCTTTTCACAAATGTGCCTTTACTTTTTGAATTCCCCTCGTATACCTGTATGTAGATGATTTTGTAAATAACCTTTACCTATAATGTACTTTTTAAAGATATAACAAGGGATGGCTTTTCTGATAGTGCATACGCGTGAATAGTGAGTTTCGGCATTAACATCTATTTATAAATAGCTGTTTAACCATGCGTAACACCACGGTCGAAGCTAGTAACATATATAATTCTACTAACCCCCTAAGACATCCCACCCACTGGTAAAAGCACAAATCGCACCCTGCCCTCAGGGTAGTGTTCTTGGCCCCCTATTATTCATAATCTATATAAATGACATTGAAAGGCCCAACAGATCATCAAAAATTATGTTATTTGCAGATGATACAAGCATAATTATAAGTGATGACAGAAAATCCTTATTCACTACAGCTGAAAAGGTTTTGAAGAGTGTGCAACAGTGGTTTTACACTAATAAGTTAACACTCAATTTAAATAAAACAAATTACATACAGTATGGTAAAGTAAATGAGACGGATCATCGCCATTTATCATTGAGTGACCATGAAATAGAGAAAGTATGGTCCACAAAATTTTTGGGCATGTACATCAATCAGCACTGGAGCTGGAATGACCATGTCACATACATATTCAAAAAACTCAATTCAGCATGTTTTGCACTGAGAATAATTTCTAGAGTTTTCAGTGCAGAGTGTACAAGAGATTAGTGTATATGGCTTATTTTGATTCTATTATATCCTATTTAATAACATTCTGGGGTGCAATTAAATGTCACTTGAGAGAGGTTTTTAAATTACAGAAAAGGCCCATTAGAATTATTACACACAGCTCTCCACAAACACACTGCAAGCCCTTGTTCATGCAGCTAAACATACTTACAGCACCATCTTTGTACATATTAAAAAGCATACTGCATACAAAAACACACTTGAGTAGTTTACATGTAAATTCAGATCTTCACAACAACAATACACGTATTTGTAAGAATCTGCATGTAGAAAGAACAAGAAAAACAAAAACTCAAAAATATGTGAGCTACTATGGGAAAAAGCTTTATAATGCTCTGCCTTCTGCAACAGGGGAACAGAAGATGAAGGAAAACTTAAGTCAGAATTTAAAAAGTTTATGATAAATAAATGTTTTTATAGCATAGAGGAATATTTTGAATCCTTAAATCACTAACTGATAGTTGTATTTTCAATGTCATGTTGTTCTCATTGTCAGTTCTATGTCTCATTTATACTCTTTTAACTCTAAAATTATGTGTAATATGTGTTTTCCAAAATGTACTAAATATATATAAATCCATCACATACGGTACATGTTAAAAGAGCATGTAAAAGAACAACACATTAATTCACTTTATACAATGTTAATTTTATGTGTTTTAATTTTCACCATAATGTTAATTTTGTGTGTTTGATATAAATTTGTAATATTCTGCTGTGCATATTCTGGACAGTATTATGACAATTCCTATATCATGTAAATGATGACAAGGATGATAATAAATGACATGAAATTAATGTGTTAATATATTATGACACTATGAGTTATCATTTTGCAATTTTGCACTTTTGTGTTACCAGTACACCTAAAGCAAGGAGCATTTCTTAAACGCCTAAGGTATGCTGAAGAATATTAACCAGCAGCATCGGCCAATACGCCTGGGTGTCATACATGCAGCGACAATCCCTCACTACAAGGTAGAATAGAATAGAGAATAGAAAAGATGGCTACCGACCAGCTGTTTCTATAAAAAGATGCCTATAAATCGTAGAATCTTGTAGCTCAAGAGTAAGCCTGCAAAATTAGCCTCAGTTAGGAAAGTAAGGTGACAAAGGGATGCTGTGCATGAAATTTACAAAGAACTCTTGATGGAGAATTTCATACTTATTTATATCATCAGCAATGAAGGCCACCAGACAAATCATTCGAAATCTGGGTATGAGCAGGATTCGTTCAACTACCTCATCAATAAATTAAAGACTAGTGTTTCTTATCCGACAAAGAACTTTCATTGGCTGATAAGTGCAGAAGAATGACTGACTAATAGCAAACAATTAGAGGTATCTTGCAACAGTTTTCTGTGGTGTAATGGTAGCGTCATTTGCCGAGGGTGTTGAGTTCGATCCCAGTTGCTTCTGATATTTTACATGACTGAAACACAATCCTATCATCTGTTATGTGCACTAAGTTTTATCTACACTCTTTACATTGTATCTCAAAGTATATTTTTAAGGTATTGCCTAAGTACTTGATCTTTAAGTGTACACACACCAATCTCATTACATAACACCCATAAAATTCCTAATAAAACACAACAGCTTGACATATACATAAACCTAATTCAGTTATTGTAAATAGTCAACTGTGTTTACAATATTCATATACAATGTGTAGTTTTCCGGAAATATGATGCCATTATGCTTTTCTGGAGAAGGCACTAACATAGGCAAAACCGATGATACTAATCTTCCGAAGATGACCAATTTATGAAATGATTTGCGTCAAAGTAAAAAATAAAACAGATTAGAAAAATATTTGATGCGCCTCACCTGCTGTACATTATTTTGAGTATCATTCAAAGGTATGTCAAATGTTTCTCTGATCTATTTTATTTCTTTTGGATAAATCATATCACAAAATATTTGGCAGATTTCTTTCATTTTTTATTTTCAAGTTTATTCATAAAGCATGAGACTGACACCTTAATAACCTTCCTTGCACCTTCCGTTCTCGAAAATCCTAAATTTAGAACTTGATTCCAAGGAAGCATTTCTGATAGTTAAATATCACATCATTGTATCTTTTCATGTGCAAAGAAGGCAAGCCTTGAATAGAGTGACTTTTTGACTGTAATTTACACTTGCAGCAACTGTTCATGAAATATTTCAATTCTTCCTCATATTACTAATTAAGGTTTCCTTAATCACCCTGATTACTTTCAAGCGCTAAATTTTTCTTTGCAAAACTGGACCTCAAGGTGGTCAGTTTGATACTCCAATCGCCCGTATCCCACTCTTTGTTTGGTTACGAAAAATTGGACAAATACTGATTATGTAATTTATAAGGACTCTTGTCTTCCCTCCGCTCAAACATTTGACCAAAACGTTTCAAACGTTAATCGTACGACAGAATGTCTCCTCTTTACTTGCTGTCGTTTCGATATATTAAACTGTTTATAAAATACGACTATTTTTACGACCACATGATTCCTGATGCGCATAAAAGGAATTTGGCGCGCCTGTGAATGACGCTCAAAATCACGTACAGCAAATGAAGGGCATCAAATGTTTCTCTAATCTGTTTTTCTGCTATTACCTACTTTTAGGCAAATCATTTCACAAATTAGTCATCTTCGGAAGCAGATATCACTAATTCTCCATAGAAGCATAATGCTGTCCTATGTTCATAAAAGTACTACATATTGTCTGTGATTATTGTAAACACAGATTCACTAAGTCACATTTATATATATGTCAAGCTCTAGTGTTTTATTAGGAATTTGATGGGTGTTATATTCGGGGATTGATGTGTATACAGTATACGTACACTTAAAGATCAAGTACTTGGGTAAGATCTTAAAAATATACTTCGAGATGCGATGTAAAGAGTATAGATAAAACCTAGTAGGCCTACTCAGAACAGAAGCGTCTCGCGGGCCCCGAGGAATCATGACGTCACATCATGACATGACGTCGTCTCTCACGCTAGCCAATATAGCTGGTAGTTTTCGAAACGCGGATATTCTTTGGACATGACATGCTAATGCATTGTGTGTGTGTGTATAATGGTGGGTTTTGTGATTTGTGTGCGTTAAAGCTTTTCAATCACGGAAAAAAATTTGATAATACTTGCTGCACAAGCAGATGTTTGTAGAGGAGAAAGGATAGTTTATATTCCAGATAATGGACGGTAAGTAACTTCCGTTAGTAATCTTATAATGCTCAAGAAAAGTAAAGTGTATGGTAAATCTACAGAAATTTCATTCTTAGTGCCTATAGTATTCTGATGCATTATGTTACCCAGTAAAGTTTCTTTCAATGCATCTATGTGGATTATTTGTGGTAATGGCGTATTCTCATAACAAATGGCTTCGGTATTTAAGTTGCAATCATCGTAACTTTTTCCTGATCAAAAAGTGTGAAGTAACTGTATTCTAACGTCAGTAACCTGCACATTTGAAAACTTTTGAATGTTCAAAATTACATCATTCATCATAATCAGTATTGTTTTACAGTAAAATAGGTATGAATTGCAATGACTGAATCCAGATTTGTGAGTGATGTAATCTGTTTTTGTAATGGATGTTTCAGTTCCTGAAGTGAAAATCCAAAGAAGAGAAGACAGCGAGAAGTAGCTTTTTGTCTGTTTCATGGTTTATAGGCCTACTGGGGAAACTCGCCATGTAAAAAAACGAGTAACGCATCAAGCTTGGTACCTCTATGGTGATGTGGAAAGCCGAGCGTTGTTAATAAAGAAATTAATTCAGTGTGTGTGTGTGTTTCTTTTGATTCCTTTATCATGTTGCTTATAGTAGACCAAATTTAATTAAAATACCCAGGTGATAATTTCAACATAAATTGGACTATGTGCATAGCTGTTTCTAATGGCTTTGCTGCTTGTCAGAGGTAAAGTGTGAATATTTACCATCCTCTGGCATGTGCATTCACTAGTCATTTATGGCAAAAGAAATCACTGACTGAAAGCATAATTTGCTTGGTAGACATAATTGGAAATGACCTTTTTAGTTATAATTTTACGTTTTTAGATTATAGTACTCCCTGAGAGATTATCTTCTGCATTTCTTGACCCTGACATGACTAGTAATGGATGTTTCACTACCAGGTTAGGCATACAGCAGTAAGTTTCCTGCTCTGCTGTGAGCAGCATGGTAGTCGATGTGTTAATCAGGCATTTAGGAACTTTGAATGTGAAGTATATGCATCTGTACAGTCGTGGCTAAAAAGAACAGCTAGAATGCTAATTACTGTTTCAGGAATTATCCTTTACACAGTTAAATATGTATCTAAAAATGAATTCATGAATAACTTTGTAGTCATTTAATCGTTTGGTTTTGTAAGACATTTAAATAAAGGGTCAACAGAAACCTCCGATCTTACTCGTCGGCTTTGACCCGTGACGTAAGCGTGTTGTGGTGTGTGACGTCATTACGGCGCGGAGTTTTGTGTGTGATTGTGGCGTGTTTGTAGATGTCGTGGGGATGTTTGTCGTGTCCTCTGGTGGTGTGTTCATGGTTTACGTTTGTTTGGTTTGTTGGGGTCAGTTTGCTGTTGCTCAGTGGTGAGTGCTGTGTTCGTGGTTTTGAAGCGGAATTTGTATTAGTGAGTTAACGGTTTTGTGTGATGGTTAATGTAATGGTATTGCTGTACGTCGTGTGAGTTTGTTATTGAGTGTATTCGGTTGTGGTTTTTTGTTCAGGAATGGATATGAAAGACCGCATGAATAGTGTTCGGTTGAGGGCGATGATGGGCGAGATACCGTTAGACCTGATCAAGTTTCTACAGCTATTCGGATTAATTGCCGAAGTTGTAAAGTGCTCTCTTTGCCGTGCGTGTGTGTGTGTGTGTGTGTGTGTGTGTGTGTGTGTGTGATTGTGGTGGCCAATCTAGGTTGTGGGGCTGGAACTTTTTTGTGGTAAGTTCCATTTTTGTTTTGTTTTTAGTGTATGTGTTGTGTATTGGGTATAGGGAAGTGTTTCATTGAGATTTGTGGCTGTGAAGGTTGGTATTGGTATTCGTATTGGAAGATGTGTTTGAGATCATAGGTCATGGGTAGTGGTCGATATGGGATTGGTAACTGGTGTTGAGCTATATAGCTGGAGGGAAGTGTTAATCTCAATGTTTGGTGGAGTATGTCGATTTTTGTAATTGGAGATGGGATCGGGAGTTGCTGTTGAGCTATATAGGTCAAGGGAAGTGTTCGATCTCAATTTATGGGATCGGGAGCTGCTGTAGATGTATGTAGGTTCAGGGAAGTGTTTGTTTGTTATGGTTTGTAGTGGTTTTTCATTTTTGTATTGGGTGTTGGGATCGGGAGATTCTGTTGAGCTATATAGGTCAAGGGAAGTGTTCGATCACAATTTATGGGATCGGGAGCTGCTGTAGTTGTATGTAGGTTAAGGGAAGTGTTTGTTTGCTTTGGTTAGTGGTGTTTTTTGAGTTTTGTATTGGGGGATGGGATCGGGAGATTCTGTTGAGCTATATAGGTCAAGGGAAGTGTTCGATCCCAATTTATGGGATCGTGAGCTGCTGTAGATGTATGTAGGTTTAAGGGAAATGTTTGTTTGCTATGGTTTTGTTGTTTTTTTTATTTTTGTATTGGTGGATGGGATCGGGAGATTCTGTTGAGCTATATAGGTCAAGGGAAGTGTTCGATCCTAATTTATGGGATCGGGAGCTGTTGTAGATGTATGTAGGTTTAAGGGAAGTGTTTTTTGAGTTTTGTATCGGGGGATGTGATCGGGAGGTTCTGTTGAGCTATATAGGTCAAGGGAAGTGTTCGATCCTAATTTATGGGATCGGGAGTTACTGTAGATCTATGTTGGTCAAGGGAAGTGTCTGATTCTGGATAAGAATGTGTTTTTTTTTTGTATTTGGTCAGTTTCGTGATGTTGATTTTTTTCGTTGTTTTGCGTGGTTTTGTATGGCGGTCAGTGGCTACATTTGTGTATATTTAGTTTCTCCCCACCCAAAAACCCCCAATTTCCCATGCTTGTCCCGTTAGAGTCATTAGGATTTTTGTGAAACCTGTGTATTTCAGTGTTTATGATACGTATGCGATGTTTTTATATCCGCCATATTGGAATTGTCGTTTATGGTCATTTCCGCCATATTTGTGACGTCATGGGTCAAAGCCGACGGGTAAGATCGGACGCTTCTGTATTTCCTAAATAAAAATACTGCACACCCAAAAATAGTCTGGAAATGGCAAGGAATGTCAAATATAAGTAAATATTTTTCCTCAGTAAGATAAAAGTGTAAAATTGCTGATACCTGGTTGTTACCATATCACTGCTGGCCCCAGCAGTAGTCTGCTGTGGCCACCGGCACATTTATGCCAGCCAACGGGTTAATACACAAAACAGGGCAGTGCAAGACTTGGTCCGTAATTCTCATTGGTTGAAGCAACTAAAATCAAATTTCTGAGGTGTGCTGGAACTGTGTTATTGGTATATTCCCCAGCATGATTTAAAATTTTTGCATTGAAATTGCACTGACAGTGCGTAATATATTTCGCAACTGAGAATAGATACTAAAAAATTTATGTGGGAATATATTTCAAGAAACCCTTTCATACCAAACCTGACAATTATATTGACACACAAGTAAACCACCTGAATGGCACACTGGGTTATACAAGCATTAGCTGTAGGTGTAGGTGTAGAACAGGTAATTTACACAAAACTTTTCATACAAATTTTATTGTAAATCACACTAAAGTTAAGGGAAAGGTGCAATGCCTAGATGAGATAAACTTGGACACGCAAGAACTGGTTTTGCTCAGATATATGGAAAATTAACTGTAGTATTATATGACGTACAACACATCTGAGGCGCAAATTTGTGGAGAGGAGAGATTGCATTTAACCTGTATGGTGCACATTTTGTTACAGTGCTGGGATGATGTCATCCAGATTTCAAAATTAGTAATCTAGTAATGAAACTCATCAGTTTTAATATTTAAAAATAAACATGCCTGAAAAAGGAAGCTGAATTAGGACTTTCAATTAAATTGCAAAAATATTCTTGTTTTGCACATTCACTGTGGATGACACTTAAAAGCACGGTGTTACTAGCTCTTATTGACGTTTGTGTCAGCCACAGTGAACATTTTAAAGTAACAAAGTAGTTGTTGAAATTGAGGTATTAATGGATGACAGCAGGAAACAGCAATGAAATAATGTGAATTACTTAAACCAGGAATTAAACAAGTCTACATAGCTTTCAACACAGCCAAAAAATGGTTGGTTCAAATGGCTCTGAGCACTATGCGACTTATCTTCTGAGGTCATCAGTCCCCTAGAACTTAGAACTACGTAAACCTAACTAACCTAAGGACATCACACACATCCATGCCCAAGGCGGGATTCAGACCTGTGACCGTAGTGGTCGCACTTCACATCCAGTGCATCAATTTCTTCATAGGTAGTACCATAGTACACTACTATCTCAGACTTGATTGTTGCGATGCTCAATGAAACAGCATTATGCCTTGAAGACACTAAACTAACAGCCTTCTTAAGTTTTTGAATGAAGGATATAAGAAGTAATATATCCAAAAACAATTAAGTTTTACATTCTGCTGTCAGGAACTCTTTAGGAATCTTTCCTTTTATTATTATTTTGTACATGTGTGGCCTTTTTGTTTCCTCTTCCCAGTTTGACAAGCACATCTGATTTGCTTAATGGGGATATTTATGGTTACAAAAAATAAATAAATAAATATGTGGATACAATGCAACCTGCAAACCAAAATCATCCTCCAAAACTTTACGAACCTAGGAAATAAGCACAATGATTTGGACATAGTAGCATGTTTTAATAAACCAGATGTTTAAGTTATTACTGAGCATTGGTATACCAAAAAAGAATCTTATTATGCACCCATTAACAAAGAATTTCTGCTCATCTTTCGGTAGTGATATCAAACCTTATGGTGATATTACAAAAAGTGGCAAAACGGCTGGTAATTATGCTGATAATTGTTCACAGGTTAATAAAACCTTATCTAACACAAATCAGTTTTCACTCATAAGGATGGCGAGTGGCACACACAGATCTAACATTACTGATAGGTAATACAGGGTACCCAGGACTTTGTACTGGGATACTTTCTTTTGTTGATTTGTGTAAATGACAAAATACTGCTCCTCAAATTCAAGGATAGTTCTGTATGCTGATGCTACACCCACTGCATGCAAGTGTAAAGATCGTGAGCAACTACAAAAACTATGAAACTGTGTTACAAATGAAATAACTCAGTATTTCTATGAAATCATCTCATTGTCAGCACAAGATAGCTGCAGTAACGGATTTTCACCCCACAAGACAGATTTTTAAATTCAGTTGTGCACTGGAACTGATATTGTCACCAAAGAAAACTACTGCTTGGTTTCAGTTAAACTTTCTATATTTAACATGTTATAACATGGAAATAAACGGTCCTTATCAGAGCCAACTTTAACTATCATATCTATAAATATTGAAGGCATATCATCAGCCAAAGAACATCTGTTATCCAACCTATGCCGTGACAAAAAATGCAACGTCCTGTGTATACAAGAGACGCATAGAGATGAGCGACAGAGACGACCAAAAATACCGGGCATGAAACTAGCTGCAGAAACACCGCACTCTCAGTATGGAAGTGCTATATTTGTAAGACCAGGGCTTCAGATAATCAGTGCTCACTGCACCGTAGAAAATAACATCGAAGTCATTTCAGTGGAGCTGAGTAACTGCGTGGCTACCTCTGTGTATAAGCCCCCTTCGGCTGCATTTTCCTTCACACCACCCAGGAACTTCCATAACAGCAAGACGGCTGTAGTAGTCGGTGACTTTAACAGCCATAGTCATTTGTGGGGATATTCTGAAGATGACGAAAATGGGGAGGCAGTCCTCTCCTGGGCTGAATCCTGCCAGTTGTCTCTTATACATGACAGCAAGCTACCCCCCTTCCTTCGACAGTGGCAGGTGGCAATGTGGATTTAACCCTGACCTCTTTGTGAGTGAAAACATCACACAGCTTTGCTCCAAATCAGTGTGCTCGCCCATACCAAAGACGCAACACAGGCCACTACTGTGTCAAGTTCTTCCAGCAATAAGGCCACAGGAGGTGAATTTCAAACGGAGATACAATTTCAAGAAAGCTGATTGGAAAAAATTTGCTAAGATGCTGGACAAGGAGATTAAGTCTGTGCGACCTATTCCTGAAGAGTATGACAGCTTTGTTCAAACTGTCAAACATTGCTCCCGGGCATCAATTCCAAGAGGGTGTAGGACAATATATCTGCAGGGTGTGACACCTGAAACAGCTGCTCTGCTGGACGGATACTATCGACTATATGAAGAAAACCCTTATAGCGAGGAGACTTATCTGGCTGCGCAAAATACTCTCTCCTCAATCTCTGAGGCGAAGAGAGAACAGTGGATTAAACTGATGACAGAATGTGAGATGAGTAGAAGTAGTCAAAAGGCCTGGAGATTGTTACGACACCTTAACAATGATCCCTCCCAACCCAATACGCATACAAATGTGAAGGCAGACCAGATTGCATACCAGCTTTTGAAAAATGGTAAACCTGATCATACCAGTAAAATCGGGAGACGAACCCTGGAAAGGGAGCCCGAACAAGAGGGAAACACTCTGTCTCGACCATTCAGTTTGAATGAGCTCGACTCAGCTCTAAATAAGTGCAAAGTCGGAAAAGCAGCAGGGGTAGATGACATAAGAAGTGAACAGATCAATAACTTTGGTCCAGGCGCAAAGTGCTGGCTACTCGAGCTAATGAATAATTGTGTCAAGAGCGGCAAGATACCAAAATCTTGGCGGAAAGCAAAAATTATAGCTATACATAAACCAGGGAAAGACCGGGATGACCCCAAAAGCTATAGGCCAATCTCCCTCCTATGCCACCTGTATAAGGTATTGGAAAGGTTGATCCTCCAAAGAATTACAGATATGATAGAAATTATTGATCCCTCAACAGGCAGGATTCAGACACGGGAACAGCTGTACAGCACAGGTGTTGAATTTGACACAGGATATAGAGGACGGCTTCCAAAGGTGGCAGATAACAGGAGCAGTGTTTATAGATCTTTCAGCCGTCTACGACACTGTCAACCACAGACTCTAGTTGTTGAAGCTATACAACCTCACCAAGGACTATAAAATAACCTGTCTAATTAGAAATCTTCTGCAGAACCGAAGATATTTTGTGGAATATCAAGGACAAAGAAGCAGATGGAGGCAGCAGAAAAATGGGTTGCCACAGGGCAGTGTACTGGCACCCACTCTCTTCAATATATACACTAATGACCAGCCGTTACCAGAAGGAACACAAAGCTTCATATATGCAGATGACCGAGCAATCACAGCACAAGATCACAGCTTTGAGAGGGTGGAGCGGAAGCTAACTGATGCTCTGAAAGAATTAACTGCCTATTACAGGGACAATCAATTGAAACCAAATCCTTCTAAGACCCAGACCTGTGCTTTCCACCTCCGAAACAGACAGGCTAGTAGAACCTTGCAGATAGATTGGGAAGGAACCTCTTTAGAACACTGCAAGACTCCAAAATACCTCAGAGTCACTCTGGACTGTGCCCTTACATATAAGGAACACTGCTTAAAAACAATGCAAAAAGTGGCTGCCAGGAACAATGTGGTTAGGAAGCTGACTCGAACAACATGGGGAGCACAGCCAGACACAGTGCGCACATCCGCATTAGCCCTCTGCTACTCTGCAGCTGAGTACGCTTGCCCAGTATGGTGCAGATCTACACATACAAAGAAAGTTGATGTTGCTCTGAATGAGACATGTCGTATCACTACGGGTTGTCTAAGAGCCACACCTGTGGAAAAACTGTACTGCTTATCCGGCATAGCCCCCCCGGACATCCGAAGAGATACAGCAGCACGGAGTGAAATGAAGAAGGCATTAACAACCGAAGCCCACCCACTACATGGCCACCAACTGGCACAGCAAAGACTTGTGTCTAGGAAGAGCTTCCTTCACAGTACAGAACCACTCGCTGACACTCCACATCAACACCGGGAGAAGAGATGGCAGGTCAGATGCCAGCATCTGGAGGAGTGGCTGATCCCGCAAGAAGTATTTCCCCCAGGCCACACAGAGAAATGGTCCACTTGGAAATCACTCAACCGCCTGCGTTCTTCTGTCACAAGATCCGAGAGTAATCTGGAGGGGTGGGGCTTCCAGGTGGACTCTCTCCAGCGTGACTACGGAGCTGCTGTGCAGACATCAACACATCTACTACAATGCACATTACCTCCAACTGTGTGCACCATGGAGGACCAAGTAAACGCTACACAAAGTGCACTGGACGTTGCAAATTTTTGGGCATCCACTGTATAGATTAAAATTACCTTATGTTTGACAACACAATCTGTGTCTAATCATTTATTTCATTCTTGACTAGTTTAATTTATAACCCATAATGTATGTATGTATGTAGTAATGTATCTAATAATGTTTTTTTTTTAGTTTGCTTCTGACACGATAAATAAATAAAATAACATGGAAACTAATTACCGTAAAAGAACATAACTTGGTAGCATTAATGTCAAGGACATGGGGAAGAGAGATAATGCAGAATCAATTCAATTGAAACACTTTTAATGTGCTGCTACAGTATACCATACCATTACATACCAGTACCATTACTGGTGACGGTGATGGAGGCTGTTATGAAAAGCTTGTGATATTATTCAAATCTGATATGGCAAGTTAACAGAACTTTTGATCCATGTGAGTAAAATTATTGTGTAAAATCGATAGTGCAGCTTCTTACAGAAGTCTCTTCAGGGCCTTCGGAGTCTTTCACTTACATGTCAACATATTTACTCCCTAATAGTATTTGTTGTCCATAATAGGGGTAATTTTACTCTGTTCAGTGAAATGAACTTGCAAAATACTGGAAGGAAATGGAATTTCACATTCTGATTGAAAGTCTTCTTAAAGACTTAGGTTGCTGCAAGACATCAGGTAGCAAACTGAAAATCTTAAGATATTAATAAAATACAAAGTAAAAAAATTATTTTATTAGCCTCTCCTTCTATAATTATAATTAAACGTAATGTTCTTACTCAAGGATGCATATGATAGTTAACACTAAGGTTCAAATTAACAGGGCTTTAATGTTACCATTATATGTAGGACTGCCAGTACCCATTGTAAAATTCTGAAATGCTTTGTACAAAGTATGAGAGAAACAGCACTTGAATAAAAAAACCATTTCTAGCTTTCAGGGTCATTACTTCCTTCCTCTGGGAAGATGAATATGTTTTGTCACTGGAAATGAGGGGAAGATCACTTAGACCACCCGTATCGACCACTTATCTGACACATTCATGAGTACTGCTCCAAAGTTTGAGATCCATGTCAGATTTAAGCAACACATTGAAGCAACTCAGAGGCTGGATGCTAGATAGGTTACCAGTAGTTTCAAACTATGTGCGAGTATTATTTTGTATAACACTATTGAGAAAATTTAGAAGGCATGAGAAATCAGGGTTCGGATGATAGACAGTCTTTCTTCCCTCTCTCTACTTAAGAGTGGAACGGTACCATTTGGTTGTTTGTGTAGTATGTATATACATAAAAATACGGAAGAAAATTGTGACTGCCTACTACATTAAGAAGTAATAGTTGAACTAACCTAAAGCTTCGTGATTTACTTCAAATGTTTTGTCCCACTGACACACTCTGACAATCAGTGACTTCCATCTATAGCAATCTTACAATTTGGAGATGTCAGTATTGCTTCGATCTATTAATATTCCCTCATTGAGCTCTTTTTATTTTAAGATCACATAAACTGGATTTTTGAGAAACTACATACAGGAAGATGTGATTGGCATATAGCTGTTTGTTTACAGAAAAACAACGATCAAAATTTAAGCATATCGGTAACGCACACAGTGCAAGAGCACATATCTGGGCACGAGCACTATACTGGATTTCGCCCCCTTTTCCCTAGAAACCTTGACTGGAGTAATAACTTTATTTGTAGGGTAGTCTGAGGTCTACATTCGGTTGAAAAGCGATAATTTCGTTGACAGTTGTGGAACACAGCGAATGAGAAATAGGGGTTGTGGTAACAGACAGACGTGTGTCTTTGCCTAATATTTGTTTGTGGCATATTTAAATGCACTTTCCCACATTTAACGCATTTCTCATAATAACAAAAATAAAACTACTAGGTCATCCCCAAAAAACATATATTAGAAAATGAACAAGCATCCGACGTGTTTTGATGTATATTACGTACAGATATCGTACACAAACTAGAAAAATGCAATGGGCGTTCCACTACGCATCCTTTACCATATTTGATTCGTTTTTCCGCATTTGCTACTGCTGGTATGGGTTCAAAGACAAATTCGTGCTGGAAACGTCTCAGTGGTAGTTAGCCTACATTAGTAAGCAGCAGGTAATGCGTTAAAAACATTTAGACACATTGTCCGCAATGCGTAATATGTGTTATGCTATAAATCACTCTGCCTTTCGACCAATAATTTGTAATGAGTTAGTTTCAATCAATCACGTACGACTCTAATATATAACCTTGACTACACTGCGGATTTATCATGTCACCATAATACAGATTATTCGCATTTAAACCTTCTTTCTACATTTTATTCTGTTAACGGAAGCTTCATTCAAACAATCTGGATTGATTTGACATTCCAAAACAACAGCTGAAGGCAAGTCTGTATAAACACTGTAGCCAACGTGTGACGTCACTTACGTCAACAGAGTTGTTTACAGGTCTAGTCACCAGGCAGCGCTGTCACGCTTTCAGCCTTGTTGATGACGTCATGAAGCGATTCCTCGGGGCCCGCGAGACGCACGTACTCAGAACAGATGATAGGATTGCATTTCAGTCAGTTCTAATTCTTTGATATTAGGGAGATATTCTTCCGCACTTACCGGCTATTGAAAGTTCTTGGTCAGATAAGAAACACTAGTCTTTAATTTGTTGATGCCTTAGTCGAACGTGTCTCTGCTCACACCTGTATATTCGAATAATTTGTCTGGTGACCTTGGTAGGTGATGATATAAATAACCATGAAATTCTCGATGAAGGTTCTTCCTTTGTAAATTTTGCGCATAGCACTCCTTTGTCGCCTTACTTTCCTAAGGCTAATTTCGCTGCCTTACTCTTGAGCTACAATATTCTACGATTTATGGCTGGAGTTCTGTAGAAACAGTTGGTCGACTTTAGTAACCGTCTTGTAGCAGGAGGTCGTCGTTCGCACGCAGGACACCTGGGCGTATCACCTGATGCTGCTGCTGGTCGCACGCCCAGACATCGCGTGCTGTTGGTCGCATTTGACGCTTAACGTATGATGCGGCCTCACGTAGAACTCTCTCTGGTTCAAAAATGTTCAAATGAGTGTGAATTCCTAAGTGACCAAACTGCTGAGGTCATCGGTCCCTAGTCTTACACAATACTTAAACTAATGCTAAGAACATCACACACACACACGAGGGAGGACTGGAACCTCCGTCGGGAGGGGGGGGGGGGGGGGAGCGGTGCCATCCGTGACATAGCGCCTCAAACTGCACGGCCACTCCCCACGGCTCTCTCGCTGGTACGAAGCGCTAACTCGATGGCGTGACATGCATTGCAATCTAGTAGAGTAGAGGAAAGCATAGCCTTTCCTCGACTGCTCACTGACGCTTGTGGATACTACACTTCGTATACTGACAGGTTACTTTATGAGAGCTTGTTCTACGATGATGGTCTACTAATGGAAAAACTCTCCGAGTTTGTAATATTGAGCAATGGACCCATTGCTACGAATTAAACCCTGAATGCATGTTCTGTTATATTCGGATAGTCTACTCGTCAGTTGGCATGTTTCGCCATAGGGTTTCCTTTCTTTGGTAAACGACAAATTTAGAAATATCCCTACAACTTGGTAACAAACTGTGATGCTTTAAGAAAGGAGTAAGAAAGGTGAAATATGCACTAAAATTTATTGCTGTTGAATGCATAACTCAGTAAACTCGAAATCTGGGCCTAGACGCAGTCATATATTAATCGTGAATCATTACGAAATCATATCTCAACTGTGACATTTCAGTTACATTTTGACTTGAACATTACGGTTTGTGCTGCTCTTACTCTTTTTTTAATTTTTAGCTGCAGACAAACAATTTGAATGCATGGAAGATGGCACTGAAACTAAGTGTGGTATTGTACGGACACAGATTACAATATGGTTTGAACTACTTGGTACTGTGTCGCTATATCTGCCAGCTGATTCAGAAGTGCATATTGCAGACAAATTCAAACAGAATCTGAGTGTAACCTTATAAAAATCCCATGATAAGATTAGAACTGGTGGCCATTATAGTTTGTACCGTCACTAGATAGAAAATGTTATGCTAATATATCAGTGCAAAAGGCTTGTCAGCCAATTTCGAGGAAACATACTGTGATAAACAGTACACTTTTTGACATAAAACCCAGATGGCGGCCGGTCGCCGCAGAGTCTTTAGCCCGCGCCGATCCTGAGCGGGACGCCAAACTGGCTGCACTGATGTGACGGTACAAACTGTAATCGCCACCAGGTCTAATCTTATCTGACAACACTCTGCAGTATTTCATGGAGAAGTCTTTTCTTCAGTTCGAGTCGGTCGTGTTGTCTACGACCGTGATAAAATGCGTGACACGCGAATTTATCTTCATAGGGTTGAAACAATTTCGTGCTTAAATTTTTTGTTTAGCGCCCTGCGTCCCAATGATGGTGCGATGAGTGTAATGATAGCGCAGCTACAACATACAGTATTTCCCTTTCTGACACACCAGTAATAACAGTTCCAACCAATAATATTTCTGCGATACATTTTTTGGCAGACTGTCTGCTTCTGAACACCATAGCTATCCGCGGCCCGTTTGCTACCTCCCGGCAGCGGCGGATCTGCACTCCCACGCCCTTGCCGATAGCGCCCGCTACCGCTCATCGCTTTGGATAGTATAAAATGCTTCACTGTTGTTGAGTAATGCATCGCAAATGAGTCTAAGATTTGCATTTCATACTTGATAGCAATGGAGGCAGACGACCCGTTTCAACATGATGACTTTTCTACTACACTAATATGGCAGACATGAGTATGGCACGAAACTGACTTTTTAGTTTTTGATTCAGTTAAAATACCTCACTACGTTGTTCAAATGTTATTATTAATGCTTTGTATCTCTCTTCTTTTAGTCTTAGAGCGGTTTTTCATGCAATTATTTATTTAGGAATACGGGTGTTTCCGTCAAGCCACAGTTAGTAACGGTGGTGCAATGCGTTTTACTGTGGTTGTTTGATTTTTTAGGGTAAATGTATGCAATAAACCGTGTGAATACCTTGCAGTGTATGATCTATTGGAATGCAGGCACACCTTCATTTTGACGACCACGTATGGCCTCATGGAGAACTTAAGCGAAGCTACTCTTGAGTGGAAGAAAATTGCGAACGCCAGTGTCAGCAAATGTCTAGAGCGGGTGCTAACAGCTATTACAGAAATGTAGTACGGCGAAAGTATATTAATCATTATGTTCAGTGGTTGGGTGCTACGTGGCGAACAAAACTCAAATTCGTAATATTGACGGTCGATATGGATCTCTTCAGAGACTTTTGTGTTACGATGCAGCTTGATATACGCAAAACGGATATATACGGCCATTAAAACAACTTGGTGAATTGAGAGTGTGAGAATACTTAGTGTGTAAAGATTTTCTTTAGATTTCGTTAAAGAAAATGTTCTAGCAATTTTCATTAAGTGAAACAGAAAAAAAGAACTTTGGGTGCCCTGGTACCCACCACAATTGGAACCAACAACCCACACTGGCCTCGGATGGTATCAGATATGCAGAACCACTATTTTTTTCCATTTTTTCGTTATTCGTCGTTTGTTCTGGGCGGACGTCAGGTGACACCCCTTTCAGTTGATCGTCGAGTACTTCACTCAGCTCCGACCGAACACACTGAGCTACCATGCCAGCATCACTAAGCTGACGAAACACTGCTACCAGCAAGTCACTGAGCCTCATAACGCACCGTTAAACATAAGTGTAATTGTTAATTATGTAAAGTACGGAAAACGTGCAGTTCAAAAATGAATTTTCCGTCCTAGTGTCTCAGCTTACATGAAGATTATGCAGCCTAAGTCATCAAGGTGGAAGGTGAATGTCAAGTAATTTAGCGAGTCTACTTAGAGCCACACACGGAAGTATATGCACTCTCATATGGTTACCAAATACGAGGGTTGGAACTTAAATGGTGGGACCGATACAAAGGAGCTACATATTTGCACCTGTTACTGTCCTTCGTAGTAGTCACCAGTGTTGCGTAGAACACGTTGCCAGCGATGTGGAAGGCGCAGTATACCGTTAGCAGAGCCTGTTCTGTTGATGGTGCGAACGGAGCGGTCTACTGTCTGTCGAATCTCTGGAACAGTTCTGAAGCGATTCCCACGAAGTGGTTTCTTCATCTTCGATATCAAATCAAAGTCACAAGGATTTAAGTCCGGGGAGCAAATTGGAAGGTACAGTACTTCCCAGTCCCATTGACCGAACAGAACAGCCACAGCTTGCGCTGTATGCATCTGCGCATTGTCGTGCAAAATGATGGGTGGGTTGCGCACAGTCTCGCCGCTTCTTTCGCAAAGCTGGTCGGAGGTGGTGCCCCAACAACGAACAGTAATACTGTGCATTGACGGTCTGCCGCGGAGGAACGTAATGCGTTACGATAACACCATCACAGTCGCACACGAGAATCACCATAACTTTCACCATACTGGGGCTCTGAGCACTTTCGACTTTCGCGGCGACCCATAATGACGCCATTCGTGAGATCGATGTTTCAGTTTTAGCTTCGTGGCATTCGCTTCAGAACTGTTCCAGAGATTCGTCCGGCAGTAGACCGCTCCACTCGCACCATCAACACATCTACTAACGGTATACTACGCCTTTCACATCGCTGGCAACTGGTTCTACACAACGCTGGTGACTACTTTGAAGGACAGTAACAGGTGCAAACAAGTAACTCTTTTGTATCGGTTGTGAATAAATAGTTACCACTATTTAAGTTCCAACCCTCGTATTTACGCCAATTCTTAGCTATGCTAGCGAAGTGCTTGATGTGCTAGTCTTACACGTGCTCACAGAGGGCAGGCGCGCGCACTTTTGGATTTATGCAGCGTTATCGCCTGATACTTTCTAACGTCACATAGGCTATCTATACTTAGGTCAATCAATTATATTTAATCCAGAATTCCGAATTCTCTAATCCCTCCGGCGTGGAAGGGGACTGTTAAGCCAAGTGTATGCTGTATCAATGTAGGGATATCAAAGATAGTGATATTAGTTTCGCTCCTGCAGGATCTGGCAAGTGGAGTACTGAAGTATATAATTTTCCATCATGATTACGAGTGCTGTAGAATACAAGGGAATAAAGCACTTACATTGATAGTTTGCAATGAAGCTTACTGCAACGAAATAAAAACTATCTGGATAACAAGCATTCCTCATATGTCACGAAACAGTAAGATACCAAATACTTTGTGTTGTGGCGTAACAAGACAGCCACGCCACTCGGAAGTAGCCGAAAGGCACGCGCTAACTCACGCAGGCTAGAGATAGGTCTGAAACAGGATACGTAATGAATGCTATAAAGAAAAGTACGTAGCTCCTGGAATACTTAACTTTAATCCATCCTTGTGGTACATCGCTCTTGACGATACAAGTGAGACTCTTTAGATACAAGCTATGTAAGGCTAATGGCGCCTTGCTAGGTCGTAGCCATTGACTTAGCTGAAGGCTATTCTAACTATCTGCTCTGCAAATGAGCGAGGCTTCGTCAGTGTGCATCGCTAGCTAAGTCGTCCGTACAACTGGGGCGAGTGCTAGTCCGTCTCTCGAGACCTGCCGTGTGGTGGCGCTCGGTCTGCGATCACTGACAGTGGCGACACGCGGGTCCGACATGTACTAATGGACCGCGGCCGATTTAAAGCTACCACCTAGCAAGTGTGGTGTCTGGCGGTGACACCACACTTTGCACGTCGAAATCGACTGTCTATGTGCACTCTTATGTATGTTCGTGGGTATGGAAGCAAGAATAAACACAGTTAACTAATTATTTGATGCCATGCAGTAATCAGTTCATTTGACGATTTAGAAGGGAAGAAACTGAAAAATATGTTTATTAACACGGCACTAAAACTACAGATTTGGACAATGTACAATTCAGCACACGCGCACACAATATATATATATATATATATATATATATATATTGTTTACAGACCAAGCAAGATGGGAAACCATTAAGAAAGCAATGATTTCTTAATGGTTTCATTAAGAAAGCAATGATTTCTTAATGGTTTCCATACAAATATATGGAAACCATATATATATATATATATATATATATATATATATATATATATATATATATATATATATGCAAACCATTAAGAAATCATCGCTTCCTTAATGGTTTCCCATCTTGCTTGATCCATAAACGATAAAAAAAATCCAAAATCAAGTCACTGATGGTTCCTTCAAATCGCAGCGACCTTTTCTTCCGCCTTATTACTTGGTGTTGGTGTTCAGGAAGTACAACGCCATACCTGTTCCCACATTATAGGGTCAAGATGACTAGAAGACTTACTAACTGTATTCGAAATCGAATTTCACAAGTGAAACAAGCACGTGATTACCTGGAATTTAAATAATATTTAATATACGTGTCTAAATAAAAGCAAGAAGAAACTCTAATTCATACACTGCCACAGCTCATTCGAATAACTTCCTTTGAAAGAGCATGGCCGACTACCTTCCCCAAACTTCCCTAATCCGATAGTCTTGGTGTTGTGTGTCATTCATCAACACTGACACACAAATCGCCGAAGAGGCGTCAACTAAAAAGACTTGCAATACGGCGGCCGAACCCCGAGGGAGGTTCATTTCTTTTCATTTCCTAATCCTATGGGACCGATGACCATGCTGTTTTGTTCCCTTCTCCAAATTAACCAACCAACCATTCGAGGTACACCACAACAAAATGATCAAACACAGTTTTCTATTCAGAGTTATCACACTATTACCAATAGGTGAGTCAAGGGTAAACCATGGCCCTGGTCACAAATTACCAGGTGTCTGTAGCAGTCACAGAGCCCATATTACATATTCGATTGTTGAGTAATACACTGCGATGGAAATTTACCTGCCATCACGGTGTGAAATCTACAGAAATTGTTGCAGAGTTCTTCCTGGGGCATGAGTTGTATATTCTCACTGGGCTCTCCCTATTGCTCTGAACACAAGAAACATTCAGCGTTTCATTCTTCCAGAATCACTGGGCATGTGCATCGGCACAAACTAGGACTACGAAATCTCCTGTGCCTAAAGGACTAACAATAGTAATGTCAACAATAACAAACCAATAATGGATAGAGTTTATTGCGTTTGAGAAGAAGCTTGATGACTAAAAATAAAAATAGGCTTATCGTTCAGTAGGCGCAAAGCAAAAGTTTCCTTCTCATTTTGTTACTGTATTCTATTCTTGATATTTGCAAACGACTTGGAGATAATATGACGCTGATGCCTTCTGCATCTTTCACTGCTCTGGTGATAGTTAATGCAGATAAATCATAACACGAAATAAGGACTCATTTGCAATTTAAGCGTTCAATGACCTTCCTAGAAAGATTTAAAACAATTCTCATTTGTTCTCCGGACGCAACTGCAAATTTTTAATTTTTGAGGATTGTGCAACTGAGACTGAAGAATATGTGACATTTGTTTAAATATCAATGCAGTTACTGCGTTCTCACGATGATTATATCGGCAATAGTGACTAATCCGATTATTTCACCAATATGGAAAGAATATTACAAGAATTTATAGTACGATCACTCAGCATAACTCCCGAAAGTGAGTGAACGATCGCAGAAATGCCAAACATCGTCAGCAGTAACACCACGTTGCTACTGCACTGGCCGTGTGAAGAACTTACGGACAACGCCCTGACTGCTAAGCGCCGTGTGCTTCAACCAACTCTGAGAAGAGCTGCGCTACCAGACGCTGGTATGAAAAAGGCTCTCTACAGCAGATGGTCGAAACAGCTGAGTTCCCGACTGGCGGTCGTTCAAATTGGACGGTCATGCCTCCTAGATGAATGTCCTGATGTGTTTAGATAGAGCTGGTCTAAGGGGAGGCTGCAAACCGACAGTGGATTATGCCATTGAAAAATACAAATAAATTGCACACTTACACTGTTCGGTTTGCGGTGAAAGCTTATTTTAACAAACCTAAAATTGAATGCAAAACTCTCTTGGCCAAATTTTCAAAAAAGCGTAATATACCTCTCATCGTTGTCCTCAAATGGACTGTATTAAATTAAGTATTATCATATATAATACGAATTTCAGGAATATCACTAAAATTTAGATATATTGAGGGGAAAAGACTAATATAGTGGTATGTTGTAGTAGAAAATCAAATTATGGATTCACGAGAAAAAATGATTATATCAGTCTTGAGGCAGAAAAAGAAGCATACATTGATAAATGTGCATGTGTGCACTCACCGCCATATCTACCATAGATAATACATACTAACAAGCTTGTTCATGGATTTCGAAATTTTTACCGTTTCGTTTGATACTGAGATGAATGAAGTATAGATTTTGGAGATATGACGTCATAAACATCGAGATGCGTAAGAAACTGCCGTGGTAGGCATGACGTTCTGTTTTATTACTTCTTCACTATTATGCTATTCGCAAACCCATTTTGCAAACATATTAAATAATAATCTAGAACCACAGGTGTGTTCCTGTGCAACTTTGTGTCAAAATTTCAAATCAATCGGGCAAGAACTTTCCGAGATTTGCTTTCGAGGGAGATGAACATTCAGAATAGATCATTACGTATGCTGACAACCTGTTAGCTGTGTTATCGACCAACACAAGACCTATGTTGGACAGCAAGGTCAGTGGTGCAACCAAAGCAAATTATCCAAAGCAGCAAAAAAAAGCCGTGTACATAATGCTTAACAGGTCACTACAAAGACATCTGGCAATTAAACTACAAAAAAATAAAACGCGAAGTAGTAACTAGATATCTTGGGGTACACACTGACCAACGACATAGCTTCAACAATAATATACACCTAATCACAAACAAAGCCGACAGTATACTTCACAAACCAGACATTAAATTCGACACGAGACAGACTACAGCTCACACACATAACAATGTACCAATGTGCAATTTTCGAGTTGGTATTGAGATATGCAGTTAGTACAGAGGCACACAGACTATGTCTCGTCATGAACGGCATCCCTGTTAGGTGGGGGCAGAGAAGTGTGCAACTTAGACTGTTTGGGGCGTTCGACACCACATCAGTCCATTCGCTGTATGTGGTGCTTGGAATATACCTGACTGGTATAACCATCGGATATCGCGCTGCAACATGCTGGATGAAGGTGGGTAGACCTGGGAAAGCGTTACAGAACACTGGACACACATAGAAGGTAAGCGCCAACTTTAAATTAGCAGGTGACACTTGGCGAAAAGAGTGAGATGCAAGTGATAACAGCCAACGAGTCTATTCATTTTTTCTCAATATCAGGGAGTGGTTATGGTTTCGCCATATCAACCCTAGCTGAGAAATGGTTCGTTTTGTGCCTGGACATCGTCCTTATCCCAAGCACTTGCAGCGCATGTTGCTTTTAGAAAGCAGTTGTTGTACATGCAGGGAAATTTGTTCCCCTGAAGACTTCCTTTTGAAATGCATTAGTTACAGACACTAAAATAATAACATACAACACATAACAGAAACAACACTATACGGTGCACTGAGAAACCCAGATACATGGACACAGTTGAATGCAATTGTCAACATCTAAAAAGCAGAAAATGACATATTGAAGCAGACTCATGAATATAGAAGGCGCAGAAGACGAAGACAGGCCATCATAGATAGCTCGAGTAGCTCCATTATTAACGATGATATGAATGACAGTGACAACACTGACATAACATAGACACACAAAATACACATAACATAAAACGCGTGAAACATGCACAACTACTCACGTGAACATTATTCAAGGATTGCAGTTTATATCTTGTTATGAGTGAATCTACTTAAGAGCAGGAGTAATCAGAATAGTCCATGAACAGATGTTCTAGAATCCATATTAAACCTGCACCCAACACTGTTAAGCAGTTAGATAAATGAACAAATCATTGTAAATGTAATAATATTAATGTAATATAAAGTAAGCAAGCAAAATCAAAGAACATTAATTCATAACAGAAGAAGATAATCAATATTACGCAATTATACAAAATTAATGGGTCTACTACTCAAGAAACTCTAGTTTTGTTCTACAAAACGTATTTACATGACTAATAATAGGTTAGTGGTGGCTTGTATCTCCTACAGCTATGAAGTACGAGAGGCGTTTGAAAAGTCCGTGCAAAAATAAAAACTGATTATGTGTTTAGGGTAAACCTTTTTCATTTTTCGACATAGTCTCCTTTTAGACTTATACACTTCGTCCAATGCATTTCTAATTTGTTGATGTCTTCCGAATAATAGAAATGGTCCAAGTCTCCAAAAATAGCTATTAGTTGCTGCAATCACCTCCTCGTTTGAATAAAATCTTTGTCCTGCCAGCCATTTCTTCAAATTGGGGAACAAATAGTAGTCCGAGGGAGCCAAGTCTGGAGAATAGGGGAGATGTGAAACAAGTTGGAATCCTATTTCCATTAATTTTGCGACCACAGCTGCTGAGGTGTGTGCTGGTGCATTGTCGTTTTTCTTGCAGCTCGGTTTTCAAACAGTCCAATAACGATGCATAATATTCACCTGTAATAGTTTCACTCTTTTCCAGATAGTCGATGGGGATTATCCCTTGCGAATCCGAGAAGACAGTCACCATAACCTTACCGGCCGAAGGAATGGTCTTCACCTTTTTTGGGGCCGATCCTCCCTTGGTAACCCATTGTTTACTTTGTGTTTGGTCTCAGGAGTATAGTAATGTATCCATGTTTCATCCACAGTGACAAAACGACGCTTAAAGTCCTGCGGATTCTTCCTGAACAGCTGCAAACCATTCTTGCAACACTTCACAAGATTCCATTTTTGGTCAAGCGTGAGCAATCGCGGAACCCATCTTGCGGATAGCTTTCTCATGTTCAAATGTTTATGCAAAATATTATGTACACATTCATTCGAGATGCCCACAGCACTAGCAATCTCACGCACCTTAACTCCTCTGTCATCCATCACCATATCATTGATTTTATCAATGATTTTTGGAGTCATAATCTCCACAGGGCATCCAGAACTCCGAAAATTTGGAAACCATTTATAAACAATTCTAATCAAAGGTGCAGAGTAACCATAATGTTTATCAAGCTTCTCTTTAGTCTCCTGAGGTGTTTTGCCTTTCATAAAGTAATGTTTAATCATCACACGAAATTCTTATTCGTCCATTTTTTGACAATTACTCGACCGTCCATTTTTTGACAATTACTCGACTTCCTTGATTCACGCGAATGCCATACACGGATAAATTGCCAATATGGCTGAAATTTGGTGTGCATTCTTTACAAATATGCTACTAATTAAACATGACCTCGATACGCGCTTGTGGTGCCATCCCTCGGACTTTGCATGGACATTTCAAATGCCCCTCGATTATACAGCTATGCAGTATATAACTTAATTAGATTACATTGGGGCATGATATTCTTACAAAGCCATGCAGAATTTGATTACCAATTAGCCTAGTGATAGTAGTTGTTATGTAACCTAACAAACATCAGCTCACACAGCACTCTGACAAACACCACCAACATAGATTACATCTACATGCACTGCACAAACCGAGTATTCCCAAAGAGGGATATTCATGTGGTTAATACTAATATTGTGGGCATTGGACTTGAAGTTCAATACCAAGTCCCCTTCTCCAGGTTTGTTGGTGAAGGGATGTCTATATTTGCTCATTCCTGTCTTCTTTTCCTCTCTTCTTCAATTATACCATAAATTTATAATTTCCTACTTCCAAAATTCCTGTATTTTTCTTTCCAAATAAGAGTAACTGCTGTAAGTAAATAAAAGATAACACCAAAGTGCAGCAAAAGAACTCCACAGCCCCACGTCCACATGGTGCTGCATGGGCACAGCGCCAGTGGCCTCAACTGCAAATACAATTTTGCTGCACAGTGGTGGCCATGGGTATTGCTAGAGGTCTTGTAGAGCTCTAAGGCCTGCGTAAAGTAATAAAATGGTAGGCTCTAGTAGTCATAATACAACTTTTAAAAAGTCAGATACAGGAGAACTGATTTATCTTGATTTATAGGAAGAGTAATTGATTTCCGTTTTTTATTTCCAATTAGAATATCAATTGACAGAGATAGAGCCCACACATTTTTCACACACCTGTTGCCATAATAATAATTTTTGACATACAACTTTCACCAGGCTAATAATAATTACAGTATTTGATAATAAAAAACTTTCACCTGGCGACCCTAACAGAATTTCGTTTCATTGGATGATTTCACAGTTAGAGATGTTTCACATTGTTACTGCATATGCAAAATCTTATGTAATAGTAGTTGGTCAGTAGTTGTTGCATAGCATTTTTGTTGCTTTCGTGCTGTTCTGCGCTAATACAAAATTTTTGTTTCAGCTTTTTTTTGGTTCAGAATTTGCTTATTTATTTTGAAACAGTGAGGTTAACAGTTTTGTGTTAAGATATTTGTTTTCCATTTTTGTGTCATTTTGTTTATTGGTACAACGACAATGAAAACAAGAGCACAGGCAGGAATGGATAAATACCTCCAAACGAAGTTTCGGAAAATCTGAGACATATGGTAGAAAATTTCTCTCAGGATGACAAAGTCAGGGAACTATGGTGAATAATCAGAGTACAGGTTATTATTTGCCAATCTTGCGTGATGAGCTGCAGGAAACTACACGCATTTTAGGAGGGCAAAATATCAAGACCCATTCCAATTTTGTTGAGACATTGAGGTATTGCTTCCACTTCTACAGAGTAAAGTAGTTTTATCTTCTCGTCTTTCAGTAATAATGTTACACAGTTAATACTAGCTTGACTTGGTGAGATTAAAAAAAATCAATTGACAATTTTCGTGGAAGATCAAATGATCTAGTAACAAATAGGAACAAAATTTGAAGCTACAGGAAGATAATTGCAAATTGTTTCGGGATGAGTTTGATGACAATTTAAATTGTAAATTCGAGGAAATCTGAGAACGGTTGAAAACTTTGCTACACAAGGAACTCAAGTCCCATATTAATAATCTTGAGTCCAGACTTAATCGTGTAAAGTATGTTGAAATTGTTGAGGCAACAGACATTTCAACAAGAATTGCCGATAGAGGAATTAGCACAAAAGTTCGAGTCATTACAATTAAAGACTAACACTGAAGTTTCAAAGACGCAAAATCAGTAGATGATAGTTGCAAGACGAGTCGAAGAATTATCTGAGAGAGTGACGCAAACAATTATTCAGACAAAAGGGCAGACGATACTCAGCCGATTCCGTTCGATGACACCGAAGAATGTCAGTTTCTGCAACGTTTTAAAGAAGGGCAAGTGACAATTAACCAACAAAATAAACGTGTCGTGCAGAGGATACAGAAACATCTTACCAATATCGAAGAAAAGATTGGTCACAATAACGATACCAGTAGGTTCAATAATTATCATACTGGAAATCACAACGTACACACTAATTTTGCTGATTACTTCTCTCATGAACGTGATATGTTTGCAGGACACAATGACTAGAATGTGAGTTACGGTATGAGAGAAAGCTCATCCAGTCAGAAAATCTATGGTTCTGATTACAAAAAATTTCTCACAGTTAGGGAATTTAAAATTTGCGCAGTGAATGTCACCCAAGGCAATCGTTACAATAATTTGACTATTCCTTGCCACCAACATGGCCAATTGGCCACAAACTAGAATTCATTTGCAAGTATCTCGAAGGAGAACTTGTGACAAGAATGAGATCTATAGCACGTGAATAGCATATTTATGGTGATTTTTACCACACGTTCTTGTCCACTTACTGGTCTGAAACAATTCAAGACCGTATAAAACAGTTAATAGCGTTCCCCACACAACGGCGTTTAAGACACCATGAAGTATCTCATTTTAGCATTGGAAAACATCAAGAAAGCCATAGAGAAAAGGAATAAACCTCACGAATCATGAGTGAACATCAAGAACTTACAGGTAGGTCAGATTGTGTTACTTAAATCGCATCGTTTTTCACATAAGGGAAAGTCTTTAAGTAGCATATTTTTCTTGGTGTACATAAGGTCCTTTCTGCATACACCAAATTGGACATGCAAATACTGTTTTACAAAGATTTTTTTCTCCACTGCTGAACTATATGATGTACGGGTGAAATGAATTTTCTAGCATTGCGAAGTTGTGGAAAGAAATTGACCAGTGAAAAATTTTGTTTCTCTACTTATTACTGTTTACGCTTACTTTACTTTATTTTTTGTGTGTAACATGCTCATAATTGAATTTTTTTATGTTGCAGAAGTAATAAACATATAACTATATGTATTTGTATGAACTAAATATTATTTTCAGATCGGAGTGTAGCATACGTAGTGAGAGAGTTATATTCTAACAATTCAAATGTTACAGTGGTCTGTTACGGAAAACTGGACATCCCAGGATTACCTGGCCATATCAAAAACATTGATCCACGACTTATACAGAAGTATGTTATGCATTTCGAATGTTTTTTTCTTTTAATCTTGTAGCGCTTTTATGTCTTGATGTGAGTTGACGTGCAGCATTTCTCATACATGTTGCAAATAATTGTGTAAAATATGTTACTTCAATACTTTACTGTCTTTCTATTTAAACAATTTTCATTTCTGAATTTCTCTTATGGTGATGAATGAAGATGTAGTTTCTGCTACACTAGTGATGCAGTGCTGATTCCAGCATGTTAACTTAATGATTGTGAGATTATGATTCTTTTCTTGTCATTAAGCAACACTGAATAATGTCAAGAGAAGTAACTTGCTTCATTCTCATTTAATAAAACATTTCTTTCAGCTGCTAGTGAACAGTTGAAGGATAAACCTTTTTTGCGTTTTATCTTAGAGTAAGTTATGTCATTATTAGTAGCTTTACAAAATATGTCTTTTGAATGTTGTATTTATTGTATACATGGCCATAAAATTCTGACTCCACTCACAGACAAGTTGACATTTGACATCTGACGATGTTGATTTAGTGATACTAGTTGGTATTTTCCAAGTATAATTCTCCGTTTTCATCAACTGTAATCGAAAATAATAAAATAACAAGCAACCAGTTGCGTAAAAGAAAGTTAATTTCTTTACCGGTTTTGGGCAGGTAAGTATATTGAAATTAAGGATGAAAAACTTAAAATATATTTAAAAAGTTAAAAGATAAGAAATAGCACATACTTATGCTATTGCATTAGTTGCGAGTTTCAGTAATAAAGTGCATACATCAAAATGCCATGGCCCTAGAGTTATATGCAGTAATACAATGCAGAATCCATTAATGCAATAAGAGCTCTTTGATGCCTACATATAGTTCACAGTGTCTGCCTAGAACTAATGCAAAGAAGCAAAGCAAGAAGTGAAGATATCACACGAGAACATGAGCCAATCAGCCAATGATATACGTATCTTGAAGTTGGTCTCACAGTGGGTATATAAATATGCTAAAATGATACAACAAAGTAACTATAGTTGTCATATGGCATTAACAAAATTGTAACTGGATATAATCAGTGTGCCGGCCGGTGTTGCCGTGCGGTTCTATGCACTTCAGTCTGGAACTGCGTGACGGCTACGGTTGCAGGTTCGAATCCTGCCTCGGGCATGGATGTGTGTGATGTCCTTAGGTTAGTTAGGTTTAATTAGTTCTAAGTTCTAGGCGACTGATGACCTCTGAAGTTAAGTCGCATAGTGCTCAGAGCCATTTATAATCAGTGTTGTAAATAATATAAAAAAATTAAAGATATATCAAATAAGTTAATATCGACGACAGGTAGAGTTATGCATGGGAATTTGGGAACTGATCTCCATACAGCTGTAGCGGGGTCAGTAGCGTGCTTTAAGGAACGTATGCTACACTCCAATCTGAAAATGTTATTTAGTTCATCATGGGGCTCGAACATGTGACTGGAATAAGTGGAGAAACTATTTTCAGTCATTATGTAAGATTAAATAACAGAAAGTGACTATATAGGGAAAGAAGCGTGGGTACCATTATACGATAATGAAACAACTAGCACTGGAACATACGCAGGTGGCAAGTACATTTTGTGAAAAAATTGTATTTAGCAGCTTCAATATCAATTGTATGGTACTGTACGTTTAACACTTCAATGAATTCCGATACTGTAATTTCTGTAATGTAGTGTTTGACTTCTAATCCTGAGCTTTTGCGGAAAATGCTTAACCTGACTAGTCCTAATTTCAAACACGGCTGATGCAGAAAACATAGGCAGGAAGAACTCACTGAAAGCAATTATTCGGTATTATAGGAAATTTTTGGGTCCGCTGGGAGCCTGTGTTTATTATTTGGATCCTGACAGTTTTGTTTTTCCTCCCAGTGTCATCAGTGAGACTAAAAATGAAGAAACTGTTAATAAGTTCCTGATTTGTATTACTATGCATTAAAATTATATGCTGTTACGTAAATTGCTTTAGTTGTTATATCCTTCAAATACAACAGGGTATCAATTTCAGTCCCAAGGATGACAAAAAATTTCAGAAAAACTCAGAGTGAGATAAAGTCGCTTATCGACTATGACATCTTACCATCAACAACAGTTCTTACAAACTGTATTTTCTATTTTTTATTTGCCTTCATCACCCTTTAAAGACCCAGCCTGCTCATTTGACTGTATTGTAACTACAGATTTGTTCAACATATAACATGTTAATAGTATATTCTCTAAATTAAGAATTTCCATTTAATTCTTACGTCTTTGAAGCTCCGTACTGTCCTCTTTCGTTGAAATAACACGTAATAATAAAATTGTAGATAGAATGTAAAAGCACACTGCAAATGCTTTAAACGAAATAAACTGAGAATCACGTCTTTTCTTTTGGAAAACTTGTCACTCTTCCCTAAAACCTAGGTACCTCTCAGAATGTTTGACACAGTTGCTGTATCGTCTGTGGTAAACAAATGCTTAGTCTCATGAAGTAGTATTGCTTAGCTGTCACAAACTAAAGCCTCATAAATAAATAAATAAATACAACTCTTCTGCTAATCCAGCTCGGAATCGCGTACAGTCGCCTTCTGCTTTCACCATGATTCGAAGTCTATTGGGTATTTTTCTTTGTTTTTATATTTTTTATTTTCATTTTTTTTCTGGGCCTCCTTACCTCCTCATCTAGCCCGACCTACGCTTTCCAATTACGCCTTCATTGGCGAGCTTCTCCGCTATGTATTTAATTACGCCTGATTTTTTTGCCCTTTTTGCGTATCCACGTATTTTTAGCGATTGGATATGTATAGAAAATGAGCACTTCTTCTCTCGGTAAATTAAATATTACACATCCCGTTGAAAATTAATTTGGTCGTTCAGTTTAAACTTGCAGCTTCTCCTTAAAATGACATAAAATTATAGTTCTTCACCGAAAAGAAATTAGAGACGTCTTCTGAATCTGACTGGTTAATAAAAAAGTAACAGCTCTAGTAATGTTGCTAAGTATCTCATATAGCCGCCTTCTGCTTTCACAATGCATCGAAATGTGTTGGGTGCTGAACTGGCGGCGAGTGAACGATGTATGTCACTTTTTCTTTATAATTATAACCATTTCATATCAGCTACTTTAGGTGCCATTTGAAAACAGTAATATTTCTGTGGTCGTCGAACCTCCTCTTAACAACACGTGACATGTGAACGAGCGATCGACATGATGGAACGCGATCTGATCATTGCGAATTCTGTCGGTCACAGATGGCAACGTGACATTTTCCAGAATTGAAATATAGCTGCGCGCATCCAGTTTTCGTCCCAGTTCCCACAGAAGCCCACATCCTTCAGCCGATACCAGTACTCGTAAATACATCTTGGATCGTATCTAGCACATTTTGGCTAGTAGATAAGTGTTCCTCCTGTCGAAGCCATACAGAAAACTTTCTCGTGTGCAAACCAGCCTCCTAAACTGGACAGATCTACCAACATTTGCAGTAGCAAAAGCAATTGTATGTCACTCATGCTCATGTGATCGTGACAACGCTTCTCGTCACGTATTGTGAAATTGCTTGTAAATGCAGTACAGGTGTAAACACCTAGCGCAACTGCGCTGTTTTTTTATATATACTCTCTGTCATTGATGTGACCATGCGGTGTCAGTTAACAGATACTTTGCAGAACAGTTGCTGCAAGGTTTCTAAAAACATTCTGTTGTGTCTATTGAGGTAATAAGGATACACACAAGTTGACTGCTGTCTTTGATGTTTTCTCGGAAAAGATAACCATCTGCCTCTAAATTGACATGGATCTGCATTAAAGGATGATAGTAAGTGTATGGAGTAATCGATTGAGAGGGGTTGTAACAAGGTATGGCTTAATGGTAGACTTATGAAGCTATCTAGAGACAGGGATATGTGCGGCAGGTCGTTTAACCTTTTTTTCCATTGTTCTCTCGGGTGTATCAGTTGTGTGATATAACGTACTTTCGACTCATAGCCAACTGTGTGTGACTTCGCTATCTACCTGCAATCTTTAGCGGCAAATCTCTCGATACCGCAGTCAGCAGAGGACTTCCAATGCATATGTGATGAGTCATGTCCATCAGACCGATGGAACTCCTATTTCGGCACTCTCCTCTAGACGAACGAAGATTTATTCGAAGTATTCCATTTCCCTGCCACTTCATGAACATAAATCGAGTCCTCAGTTTCATAATTTCAATGGTTCTATGTTAGTGACAGTGGTTTGTGAGGTAGTGAAATCCCTGTGTATACATTTCCTTGACAGATGTTGTGTATGGGACAGACTGTGTTCTGTTCATGGAGTTAGAGCAGCATGGCATATAATTTCACATGTCAATCACCACTGCTATGTGTTTGTCAATTTCCTCATAAGATGTCACTGTTTGATGCATTTTCCGTTTCTGATGATCATTTTATAGGACTGATACCAGCATAGCATAAAATTCGCACCATAATCGAATGTGAACAGTGGGCGCTATATACCTCTGTAAAGCTATATAGTCCCTGGATCACAAAGAATCTGTCATTTTCCTTTGGTGTAGAAGAGAGTAGGTTTCATCATATTAAAGTTTTTCACCACTGTGAGTGGGATAGAAAACTTGCAGGGTGAATTTATGTCATGTGTTCGAAATATACCTGCCTAATATTGTGGAGGACCCCGCGAGCACGCAGAAGTACCGTAACACGATGTGGTATGGTCTTGATTAACGTCTGAAGTAGTGCTGGAGGGAACTGACACCATGAATCCTGCAAGGCTGTCCATAAACCCGTAAGAGCACGAGGGGATGGAGATTGTTTCCAAACAGCAAGCTGCAAGGCATCCCAGATATGCTCAATAATATTCATGTCTGGGGAGTTTGATGGTCAGTGGAAGCGTTTAAACTCAGAAGAGTATTCCTGGAGCCGCTCTGTAACAATTCTGGACGCGTGGGGTGTCGCATTATCCTTCTGGGATTGCCCAAGTTCGTCAGAATGTACAATGAATAGATGCAGGTGATTAGACAAGATGCTTACGTACGTGTCACTTGTCAGAGTCGTATCTAGACGTATCAAGGGTCCTGTGTCAGTCCGTCTGCACACACCCCACACCATTACAGAGCCTCGATCACCTTGAACAATCCCCTGCTGCCATGCAGGGTCGATGGCTTCTAGATACCTGTACATGTCTATCTGCTTGATACAATTTGAAACGAGCCTCGTCGGACAAGGTAACATGTTTCCAGTCATCAACAGTCCAATGTCGGTACTGACGGGCAGAGGTGAGGTGTAAAGCTTTATGTTGTTTTGTCATCTAGGTTTGTTGGTTGATTTTTTTTTGGGGGGGGGGGGGGGAGGGGAGGAGGAACTAACAGCGAGGTCATCGGTCCCAGCGGATTAGGGAAGGATGGGGAAGGAGGTCGGCTGTGTCCTTTCAAAAGAACCATCCCGACATTTGCCTGCAGAGATTTAGGGAAACCACGGAAAACCTAAATCAGGATGGTCGGACGCAAGGTTGCACTGTTGTCCTCCCGAATGTGAGTCCAATGTGCTAACCCCTGTGCCACATCGCCCGGTAGTCATCAACGGTACACGAGCGCTCCTTCTGCTCCGAAAGTCCATATCAATGATGTTTGGTTGAATGATTCACACGCTGACACTTGTTGATGCCTAGGCGTTGCAATCTGCAGCAATTTGCGGAAGGGTTGCACTTCTGTCACCAGTCGTCATTGGTCCCGTTCTTGCAAGATCTTTTTCTGGCCGCACCGATGTTGGGGATTTGTTGTTTTATCAGATTTCTGATATCCACGGTACACTTGTGAAATGGTCGTACGGGAAAATCTCCACTTCATCGCTACCTCGGAGATATTGTGTTCCATAGATTGTGCCCCGATACAGCACCACGTTCAAACACATTAAAATCTTGAGAACCTACCATTGTAGCAGCAGTAACTGATATCTCTGTATTTGAATATGAACCTGTTTCTTTGGCGCTTCATTATATATTTCTTGTATTGGAGTGTTAACGACGTTTCATTCCACACGACTAATATATTGGAAATCCTACTGTACTAACATTATAGCATGCTTAAGTGCAGAGGCATGTAGCCTTAGGAGTGTATGTTTACTCGTATTTTCTATGATAATTTCTCTCTTCCCAGTACCTTCTTGGTATGGAATCCAAACACTACAACAATTCTACAGAATTGATAGCTCAAGTGATTTACGCGAAATGTGTCAAACTCCTTCTATCTTGAGCTCCATTATGCACAAATCATACATTTCTTCTTCTTCTTAATCGTCTGTTGTCACAATACTATCAAATGTATCAGTCTCATGTTACTATGTATGAATGAGGAGTGCTAAACTACTCAACATGCAGGTATCAAGAGAGATCGTCAGTAATTTGACGGGTGACATGGGTAAGACTGGTGTGGAACAGTCTTCGCAGAATGACAGTTACTGTATTGGAATGAGAATACTGCTCTATGTTAAAGTGTCGGTCAGTGCAAGTTTGGATCATTTGTTACACTCTTTGCGAAAGCAAAATATCGAAGTATATTGATTACATGGAACTCAGCTCATTTTGTTCCTTCACAAGGCGTTGAATGTACCGTGTTTAGTACGCTCCTACTTCTGGTCAGTTCCAATTAAATTGGAGACAATGTTGCAGGGAGGTTTGGTTAAAGATGGAGGAATAGTTTCGAGATGCATAGAGAGAGACCATCTAGACTTTTGCTCAGGGTCCTTACCTGAAAGGTTCAACAATGGGGTGGCTCATTTCGAAGCAGAGAGCAGAGTGCTAGATCGTTGAATCTCCGATTTTATCCTACGAATGCGAGAATACTTTCTGATTCTCATCCACACAGGATGAGATGGCAAATGCCGGCCGCAGTGGCCGAGCGGTTCTAGGCGCTTCAGTCTGGAACCGCTCGTCCTTTATGGTCGCAGGTTCGAATCCTGCCCCGGGCATGGATATGTGTGATGTCCTTAGGTTAGTTAGGTTTAAGTAGTTCTAAGTTATAGGGGACTGATGACCTCAGATGTTAAGTCCCATAGTGCTCAGAGCCATTTAGATGGCAAGTCGTAATAAAATCTTATCGAATTTATGAAGTTTTTCGGCTAAGGAACGTAATTTTTGCACCTCCTCTCTACTGATCGCCGTTTCCTACTCTAAGAAACTGTATTTGTGTCATGTGATGTTGGCAGTGTAACATGCTTCGCAATATGTCCACATGTACATTACCTTCACAAACTAATGGAGGAGGTGCTTTAGCGATGATACAGAATTCGAGAACCGTGCTGCAGTGTCACTGGTTGATAGCGCCATGAAATCGACGCGGTGAGACGTTTTGTTGACATGACAGTTCGTTGACAGTAGTGGCTTGGACCTCAAGACATTAACTAAAGTGAGTTGAAATTACGGAAAATCTGATAAAATTACAAAAAGTGATGCAAAATACGTGAAACTGATGAAAATACGACAAAAAATCTGGAGGGAAGGAGGGTACTTACATGCTCGCCTGGGTGTATAAAAATCATTTCATTCCACCATTGGTGGGATTGGCAACATGGTGCATACTATCCGTGCTCTGTGGGTTTAAGTCTTGCAGAATACTCTGTTGTTACACATGCAAATATGCGTCACGAATATGGAAAACCGAGACATCTGCTACCTCATTACTGTGGAAGATGAGATTAAATGTGGAAGATGAGATAGCTGTTTGGAAACGCTCCACAATGCCACAAACTCTTCCAGTTTCCATATACTGAGATGTCATCCACATTTTTGTCTATAACAAACACTGTCTCTTTATCTTTTATTTCAACTGACCTGTGTGTTATAGGAGCAGCTTAGTTCACACCATGTGATGTTCAGCTTCCTGTGAGAGTCAGTGGATTGAAATATGTTAACGTCAGATTAGTACCTAACACAGACCTCAAAGGAATGGTAGGAAAACAAAATGTATGGATGTGTACACAGCCGTAGTCATACACTGCTTCAATGTGCTACAGCAAAAAGCAGTGTATCAAACTGCTTATGAAACAACAACACAGTAACCGCCTTTTGTGATTGAAACTTTGTGGGAAATGGTCATTCACCAGTACAGGTGACAAAACTTTACACAGGTCCTTGGTATCGACGTTGATCACTGGCCGCCTGCTCCAATGGAACCATACATATGTATATAGTGGGTTCACCAAATATGGTGACGCACAGACAGTATTGGTTTCCGATATATTGGAAGAGAGAGACGTTTGAATATCTTATTGAGTTCTCTATTAAGTGATTTAGTGAAGTTTTTATAGCTTGTAGTTTAACTTGGTTGGATTTTACAAAAATAACAAGGAGAGAGAGTGCATCATTGAAGACTCTGACACCATTACACTGTTGTTCAAATGGTTCTGAGCACTATGGGACTTAACATCTGTGGTCATCAGTCCCCTAGAAATTAGCACTACTTAAACCTAACTAACCTAAGGATATCACAAACATCCATGCCCGAGGCAGGATTCGAACCTGCGACCGTAGCAGTCGCGCGGTTCCGGACTGAGCGCCTAGAACCGCTAGACCACCGCGGCCGGCATTACACTGTTGTATTTCTAGCGTTGTAATCATAGTAATACAGTAAAGGGAACCAGGACATGCACAGGGGGATATTTATAGACTTTCATTCACTATCGACGAATTGTAGGTGTTACGCTTCTGAATTTCATTTACAGTCCGTGTATACTCTGCATGATCGTAAATTTCCTCCTGTAAGTTACTGTGATTTTTTCTCTCGTTGTGATAACTCTCTACCTAGTCGGTGACAACTTTCTAAAAATGAAACAGTGGTGTCATAACATGATAGGACCTCGAAAGAATTGGCAAGGGTCTGAGACTTGGCTGGAGGTATTATGCAAGAACATACATAACATAGATAAATGATGTGAGAGCTTTTTAATTGTAATTACGCACTTTATTCCTCGACAAATATGTGGTAATGACGATGTGCTGGTGGGGTTTCGATCCTGGGTAGTTATGGCAGGCCATGTGAAACGACACCCAGCTGGTGTAAGTGTGGATATACCATAATTTTTCGGACGCTATACACATATAAATGGTAATCAGGAACATTATGCTCTTGGAGCATAACATCACTGTGGTCAGTGTTCCGACATGTACAAGAAAATGGCTATGTCCGTTGGTAAGGGAGGTATAAACCTGGTGTGGAAAATTGCGATTTCAGTGCATATAGCCATAAAGGGGATGAAAGATTTTACATGGACAGTTATGTGTAATCATAAGAATAATATAGATTTATGTGTAAAACTGATATTTTCAGAGCTAGAGTCGTCCAGAGAAGATATTTCTGATACTTCACTCTTTGTCGAATACCTCCAAATTGGCGTTATGATCATAATCATTAATTATGAATACTCTGATAAATATGTGGCTGGTGTCCTAGGAGGGATCTACCCGGCGTGCAGGTGCACGGTGGAGATAACTGGCAGCTGGAACAATGGACATTTCCAGCTTAAGGTGCGAGACGCTACTGAGCCTCCTGAACAGGTGAGGTGGAACACGGGGCTGCAATTGACGTTACTGTGCCGCCCTCTAGGTGAGTGAATAGCGAACTAATACTCAGTAAATGTGTTGGGCAGCCTGCTCGATCGCATGTGTTGCCAGTATTATCCGATTTTTACGTGGATATTTGAGAAAATTCAGTATCGATCACTGACAATTGTTGGTGCTGGATGTATTGATAACATCTGAATTCTTACCACTTCAGTCATCCTGGATACCCACCACAGCCAGCAGGTCTGAGTTCAGCTGCAGACCTGGCACAATCACTGAGATGTGTGTCCATGGCGGCAACTAGTGCTGTATGATTTCTGGCCTGGGATGCTGCATGTTGACATGGACATGCAGGATGTGTATTTCAGCGGTCTCTGACACCTACCTGTTACAATCACTAATAGAATGGAATGTGGTTTAAGTGTGTGGAGTTTACTGCTTCTCAATAGTGGACGTTTTTTGCACCAAGAAGGTGGGAGTGGTTCATTATTGTTACTATCCTACTACCTAGTGGACTTTTCTTCCTTCTCCTTCTCCTCTTTTAAAAAAAAAAAAAAAAAAAAAGTTCAAATGGCTCTGAGCACCATGCGACTTAACTTCTGAGGTCATCAGTCGCCTAGAACTTAGGACTAATTAAACCTAACTAACCTAAGGACATCACACACATCCATGCCCGAGGCAGGATTCGAACTTGCGACTGTAGCGGTCGCTTGGCTCCAGACTGTAGCGCCTAGAACCGCAAGGCCACTCCGGCGGGCACCTCCTCCTCATTCTTTGTTCTGGTGTGGTTGAGAGAATCAACTTAGGGATTATATAGTGCTTTAGAAAAACCTATTACAATGTCAACTCCCAACTGATCAATTTATTGTTTCTGACAATATTATTGTAAGCACACATACCAGGCCAACCCCATGCCGTGAGCTACTAGGTGTTTAAGGACATTGCATGGAATTGAGCTGAAAATTGAAATTTTCAGCTACCTCCAGCATAATGGATTTCCTGCCAAGCGACTTAGCTGTGCCAGTATCCACCGACAGGATTCAAGGAAAATCCATAAGGGCTGAAGAGTAGGGTCTGGAAACTAGGCAATTGCAGGATCGACTCCTGGAATATAAGGGGTCAACCACCCCTTACGTACTGAGTACGATACATCTTTGCCTCACGCAGGTCGCAATAAATACTATCGATAGTCGAGTGCCCAGTTCATCAAGTAGTCACTGATGAGTGACAACAAGTAAGTTGTTGACTGCCAAATGAACAGGGCGGATTTCGGAGGGACGGCCGACCACATTTACAAGGGTTTAACGCCTGTGTGCCTCACCCAATGCTGTGGGCCTGACCCCTAGCAAATACGGAAATGGCATTAATTGAGTGATTTGTTGATGTGTTTTATGTGCTCATTTATGCACTACGATTACACGACAACCGCACTGGGTTCAAATGGCTCGAAGCACTATGAGACTCAACATCTGAGGTCATCAGTCCCCTAGACTTAGAAACTACTTAAACCTAACTAACCTAAGGATATCACACACATCAATGCCCGAGGCAGCATTCGAACCTGCGACAGTAGCGGTCGCGCGGTTCCAGACTGAAGCGCCTAGAACCGCTCGGCCACCGCGACCGGCAGCACGCTGGTCATCAACTATTTGGATTGCAGTGAGGAGTGTGCATTCAGTGCTACTTGAAGAATATTGGCATGCGATGATATTAATAGGTGACCTGTGATGAGTTAACCATTATTATCTTGTCAAATGAAGGGAGTAACTGCCTCATTCGTGCTGTTTTGACAATATATGTATAGAACCTTAACAACAAAGTATTGCTACCTGGGATCCTAATTAGCTTTGTTGGATTTGATACGAAACAAATACTGTGCAAAAATTAACCAATCAGCATTTATCAGTTGCACACTGCCAAACTATTGTAAACTGTTAGGCTATAATCCACTAGTTAATAATGGTGAGTTGACAGTGGGAGTATTTCAAATACCAGTCCTAGTATCCAAGAATAGGAAGCAAGAAAAAACTAGCCCACACAAAGTGTATCAATTTAATTAATTATTCAATCAGTTTGATAGAGTGGAGATAGTACAAATGGACTATTTCCAAGAAATCCACAGCTGGAGATTTACCAGGTGCCCACTACTTTGTTCAGGACAAACTAAGGGTTAGTGCGGTACATGACAGATGCTTGCTGGAAGGAAATAGCCACTAGAGATAGAGAGAGAGAAAGGGGGAGGGAGAAAGTGAAGGCATGTGTTTCAACAGGGATTTCCCAGGTATCAGTATCAAAGAGTTGGAACCACCTGCATCAAAGAATTGCCACCATCTGATGGTTTGTTTGACAGGAAGTAACTGGAGGGATGAGGGGCAGGGGAAGAGGGGACTGGAGGGAGGATAGGTGGGGAGTTTGCTTCTCTTAGAGTCCTCAGCTGGTGATATTGTGAACTAACTCAGTCACTAGGTGCACAGCAGGACAAGCACATAGAGCAGCTGCTTCCACTGACCGGCTGTAGAAGTTGTGTGTTTGGGAGCAGACTGTCCATGTGCTGAAATGGAAGTGGCCACTTTAGGTGGGAATTCCCAAACAAATGGCATCCCTCCAAACAAAGGGGACCACAGCTATGGGGTGATATGGCTGCCACATGCTCACAAAAAAATGTAGCTCGTGTCCAGTGCAAAGGCAATGGTGCACTTTGGCGTTGAGTATGCATTATTTAATTTCGATATTGATCGACCGTCTCTGTACGTTCAGTGTGCTAGTACTGGGAGATGTGCACTTAATCTCAGTCAGCTTGGAACTCAGTGGTGGAGACCACTGTGTGGCGCAGGTAAGCAGAGAGTGTATATGTATGTTTGTGAAGATGTGACCGGGAGGTCTTTAGCGTGCAGTTACATGCAGTGAGTTGTGTTGATGTCAATTTCATGGGAGAATTTCTCGATCTATTTGCATTTTTAATTACTTCTTTTTGATGTATTTTAAAAGACCTGCATCTCCCAATATTAAATAAACAGCAGAGAATGATCAGCTTTTCCCGCCAATTGAAGATATGCAGCCTCTGAAAATTGAATTTTATAAATAAATAATATACCCTCTGCTGTGTAATCGAAATTGACTTCCATTTTGTATTGTGCGATCCTTTTTCTCCCACCAATTTTTTCTGGGAGGAGCAGGGATGGAGGAGGCATGGGGTGGAGGTGGGACATCCTCTGGTAGTGGCACTGTGCACTAGCTCAGTCGATCCCTGCACGCCAAGGGGAGCACACACACAAAAATTTTCCAACATGATGACACCTCCAATTTGCAACAGTGCAATTATGTAATTAGTACATGCACTTTCTGTACAGGCGAATGAGCAACAACTCTGCCAATTTCTTTGTGGGTAGGGAGGGAGAAGTGGGACAGGGTAGGGGAGGGCTGGGGGATTTCCCAGGAGTGGGTGGGGTAATTAATTGACCCACTTAATTAATTAGTCAATTAATTTGACATCAAAAGTGTGTTTACATCAGCGAGGGGGAAGGGAAGAGATCGGGGATTTCTCAGAAGGGTGGGGGAAGAGTGAGAAGGGGGTTTCTCAAAGGGACTGATTATCCCCAGGGTATCTTAAATAGAGGTGTACATGTCCCGCTTTTAACCCGCCCATGCTTGCCCGGTGGCCAGGCGGGCAGGCCGCCGCACGTTGTCAACAGAACGGGCAGGCTGCTTCACTCCCAGCCAAGCCAAGCTGAACCCAACCCGGGCAGGCTGCGGCAAACTTGCTTGCCTGCTCATATTACTGCTGAGCTGCGCTACGCAGCCGTTTAGTCTGCGCGCGTCATTGTCGTATTATGAACGTTAATCAAAAGTTTTTATTTTACATGAGCACCAAAAGACAAACCCCAACATTATATATATATGTATTAATTTCAGGTAAAAAAATATTGGGTTTTATTTGTATATTCTTCCTTTACGCGTATATTTCGGGCTTCTTATCTATATAAATAAAAATTAATTGCCAAATGTGTTGATAAGCGTAAAACTCGAGAACGCCTGGACCAGTTCGGCTAAATTTTTTTTGCTGTGTTCGTAATTCTCAGGACAAGGTTTTTATGAAATAAAATTTTTCGAAAATCGACCTAAAAATTGGAAAATTTGACAAAAACTGAAAGTGCGTTTTCATTGTGTCCGTGTGTTTGTATTGCATACAATCTTGATGAAATTTTGCACACTATACCTTCAAACCAAGAGGAAGGTCACAGTCTACATAAAATTTCATATGGTGCATGGCAGAGGTTCCTTTACATAACGGAATTCGACAAATTGTACGTGCTCCCTGCCGCCGTTGGATAAGCAGCTGCAGCAGCAAGTCGTATACTCCTAGCTCACGCATTTCTTACATAGTTTAATTCTTAATTTCTTTGCGTGTTTTTGGTACTTGCGTTGTTTGATACATAAATTTCGGGCGTATTATAGTATTTGAGAGTTGTAGCATCGCGTTTTAGTACCTGAATAGTGTAAATTCGCGTAGTCTCCTTCCGCTGCCGAGCAGTGTGTCAGCAGTGCGCAAGTAGCAATATTACTGCATTTACTAGGCAATCTTGTATTTTAATAACCGTATAAATTTTGTCGATTTGTTTGCGCTCTCTGTAGATTAGTTCAGACGTTCTTTGCAAAACAGTTTTTAGCATGGATAGGGACTGCAACTGCTGTGTTCGGATGCAGGCTGAGTTGGCATCCCTTCGCTCCCAGCTTCAGGCAGTGTTGGCTTCGGTCACACAGCTTGAGGCTGTTGCCAATGGGCATCACTGTGGGGGTCTGGATGGGGGTTTGTCGGGGACGGCCAGCTCGTCCCTCGCATCCCCCGATCGGACTAAGACTGTGGTTGCCCGGGATACTGCCCGCATTGAGGCTGATCCCTCACCTGTGGTAGAGTGGGAGGTCGTCTCAAGGTGTGGCAGGGGGCGAAAGACATTCCGGAGGGCTGAACGGAAGGCCTCTCCAGTTTGTCTGGCGAACCGGTTTCAGGCTCTGTCTCAGGCTGATACTGATCTTCGGCCTGACATGGCTGCTTGTCCTGTTCCAGAGGTTGCCCCTCAGTCTGCAAGATCCGGGCAGTCGCAGAGGGTGGGCTTACTGGTAGTTGGGAGCTCCAACGTCAGGCGCGTAATGGGGCCCCTTAGGGAAATGGCAGCAAGAGAGGGGAAGAAAACCAATGTGCACTCCGTGTGCATACCGGGGGGAGTCATTCCAGATGTGGAAAGGGTCCTTCCGGATGCCATGAAGGGTACAGGGTGCACCCATCTGCAGGTGGTCGCTCATGTCGGCACCAATGATGTGTGTCGCTATGGATCGGAGGAAATCCTCTCTGGCTTCCGGCGGCTATCTGATTTGGTGAAGACTGCCAGTCTCGCTAGCGGGATGAAAGCAGAGCTCACCATCTGCAGCATCGTCGACAGGACTGACTGCGGACCTTTGGTACAGAGCCGAGTGGAGGGTCTGAATCAGAGGCTGAGACGGTTCTGCGACCATGTGGGCTGCAGATTCCTCGACTTGCGCCATAGGGTGGTGGGGTTTCGGGTTCCGCTGGATAGGTCAGGAGTCCACTACACGCAGCAAGCGGCTACACGGGTAGCAGGGGTTGTGTGGCGTGGACTGGGCGGTTTTTTAGGTTAGATGGCCTCGGGCGTGCAGAGCAAAGTCAGGACATGCGGGGACCAAGCAGCAATCGGTATTGTAATTGTAAACTGTCGAAGCTGCGTTGGTAAAGTACCGGAACTTCAAGCGCTGATAGAAAGCACCGAAGCTGAAATCGTTATAGGTACAGAGAGCTGGCTTAAGCCAGAGATAAATTCTGTCGAAATTTTTACAAAGGTACAGACGGTGTTTAGGAAGGATAGATTGCATGCAACCGGTGGTGGAGTGTTCGTCGCTGTTAGTAGTAGTTTATCCTGTAGTGAAGTAGAAGTGGATAGTTCCTGTGAATTATTATGGGTGGAGGTTACACTCAACAACCGAGCTGGGTTAATAATTGGCTCCTTTTACCGACCTCCCGACTCAGCAGCGTTAGTGGCAGAACAACTGAGAGAAAACTTGGAATACATTTCACATAAATTTCCTCAGCATGTTATAGTCTTAGGTGGAGATTTCAATTTACCAGATATAGACTGGGACACTCAGATGTTTAGGACGGGTGGTAGGGACAGAGCATCGAGTGACATTATACTGAGTGCACTATCCGAAAATTACCTCGAGCAATTAAACAGAGAACCGACTCGTGGAGATAACATCTTGGACCTACTGATAACAAATAGACCCGAACTTTTCGACTCCGTAAGTGCAGAACAGGGAATCAGTGATCATAAGGCCGTTGTAGCATCCCTGAATATGGAAGTTAATAGGAATATAAAAAAAAGGAGGAAGGTTTATCTGTTTAGCAAGAGTAATAGAAGGCAGATTTCAGACTACCTAACAGATCAAAACGAAAATTTCTGTTCCGACACTGACAATGTTGAGTGTTTATGGAAAAAGTTCAAGGTAATCGTAAAATGCGTTTTAGACAGGTACGTGCCGAGTAAAACTGTGAGGGACGGGAAAAACCCACCGTGGTACAACAACAAAGTTAGGAAACTACTGCGAAAGCAAAGAGAGCTTCACTCCAAGTTTAAACGCAGCCAAAACCTCTCAGACAAACAGAAGCTAAGCGATGTCAAAGTTAGTGTAAGGAGGGCTATGCGAGAAGCGTTCAGTGAATTCGAAAGTAAAATTCTATGTACAGACTTGACAGAAAATCCTAGGAAGTTCTGGTCTTACGTTAAATCAGTAAGTGGCTCGAAACAGCATATCCAGACACTCCGGGATGATGATGGCATTGAAACAGAGGACGACACGCGTAAAGCTGAAATACTAAACACCTTTTTCCAAAGCTGTTTCACAGAGGAAGACCGCACTGCAGTTCCTTCTCTAAATCCTCGCACAAACGAAAAAATGGCTGACATCGAAATAAGTGTCCAAGGAATAGAAAAGCAACTGAAATCACTCAACAGAGGAAAGTCCACTGGACCTGACGGGATACCAATTCGATTCTACACAGATTACGCGAAAGAACTTGCCCCCCTTCTAACAGCCGTGTACCGCAAGTCTCTAGAAGAACGGAGGGTTCCAAATGATTGGAAAAGAGCACAGGTAGTCCCAGTCTTCAAGAAGGGTCGTCGAGCAGATGCGCAAAACTATAGACCTATATCTCTGACGTCGATCTGTTGTAGAATTTTAGAACATGTTTTTTGCTCGAGTATCATGTCGTTTTTGGAAACCCAGAATCTACTATGTAGGAATCAACATGGATTCCGGAAACAGCGATCGTGTGAGACCCAACTCGCGTTATTTGTTCATGAGACCCAGAAAATATTAGATACAGGCTCCCAGGTAGATGCTATTTTTCTTGACTTCCGGAAGGCGTTCGATACAGTTCCGCACTGTCGCCTGATAAACAAAGTAAGAGCCTACGGAATATCAGACCAGCTGTGTGGCTGGATTGAAGAGTTTTTAGCAAACAGAACACAGCATGTTGTTATCAATGGAGAGACATCTACAGACGTTAAAATAACCTCTTTCGTGCCACAGGGGAGTGTTATGGGACCATTGCTTTTCACAATATATGTAAATGACCTAGTAGATAGTGTCGGAAGTTCCATGCGGCTTTTCGCGGATGATGCTGTAGTATACAGAGAAGTTGCAGCATTAGAAAATTGTAGCGAAATGCAGGAAGATCTGCAGCGGATAGGCACTTGGTGCAGGGAGTGGCAACTGTCCCTTAACATAGACTAATGTAATGTATTGCGGATACATAGAAAGAAGGATCCTTTATTGTATGATTATATGATAGCGGAAGAAACACTGGTAGCAGTTACTTCTGTAAAATATCTGGGAGTATGCGTGCGGAACGATTTGAAGTGGAATGATCATATAAAATTAATTGTTGGTAAGGCGTGTGCCAGGTTGAGATTCATTGGGAGAGTGCTTAGAAAATGTAGTCCATCAACAAAGGAGGTGGCTTACAAAACACTCGTTCGACCTATACTTGAGTATTGCTCATCAGTGTGGGATCCGTACCAGATCGGGTTGACGGAGGAGATAGAGAAGATCCAAAGAAGAGCGGCGCGTTTCGTCACAGGGTTATTTGGTAACCGTGATAGCGTTACGGAGATGTTTAGCAAACTCAAGTGGCAGACTCTGGAAGAGAGGCGCTCTGCATCGCGGTGTAGCTTGCTCGCCAGGTTTCGAGAGGGTGCGTTTCTGGATGAGGTATCGAGTATATTGCTTCCCCCTACTTATACCTCCCGAGGAGATCACGAATGTAAAATTAGAGAGATTAGAGCGCGCACGGAGGCTTTCAGACAGTCGTTCTTCCCGCGAACCATACGCGACTGGAACAGGAAAGGGAGGTAATGACAGTGGCACGTAAAGTGCCCTCCGCCACACACCGTTGGGTGGCTTGCGGAGTATGAATGTAGATGTAGATGTAGATTTATTCCGATCTTGATGAAATTTGGCACACTTGATATTCAAAGCAGGATGAAGGGCGCTGTCTGCTTAAAATTCTGAATGGTGCATGGCGGAGGGTACTTTACTTACACACTTGTACACCAACCTACAATTTTATTCCGATCTTGAAGAAATTTTGCACACTTGATCATCAAGAGGAACATCACTGTCTACATAATATTTCGGACAGTACATTGAAGAGAGTACCTTACAATAGATTTTGACATCGTTTGCGGGTTACCATGAAAGTTCACTATGTACGCATGTTTCCATGGAGAAGGTTTTTGAATATTTACATATTTACATATATATATATATATATATATATATATATATATATATATATATATATATATATATATATATATATATATATGTCTATGAGTATATTTCATTTAAACGAAATGTCTATGATCTTTTTGAAATTTGAGAGCCGTCTGACACATTCACAGTCATCGTGTTGGACAATTCGCGCACAGCAAATGTCGTTTAACAGTTACAAACCATTTTTGGTTGAGTGAACGTGTTATATTGGCTGCAAAAAACCTTGATGTTAACGAAATGAATTTTCAGATTCAAAATATGACACCTGGCGAATTGCTGACATACAAGTCGGTTTATTCCGTTACTAACCAAGATGATGTCGTCAACTATCCTACGGAATTTTTAAATTCGCTGGATTTCCCCGGATTACTGCCTCCCAATCTGTAATTAAGTCGGATCGGCAATCATGTTGCGAAAGGTAAACCAGCCACGTCTTTGTAATGGCACCCGGCTTGCGGGGAAGAAGTTAAAGAACAACGTAATCGAAGCCACAATTTTAAAAGGAAAGTACAAAGGTGAGAACAGTTTGATTCCAGTATCACTAAGATTCCGACCGACATGCCATTCGACTTTAAACGGTTATAATTTCCAGTGCAGCTTACATTTGCCATGTCGATAGATAAATCGCAAGGGCAGTTGTTGTATGTTTGTGGCATCAATCTTGAAAATCATGTTTTTCACATGGCTATTTGTATGTCGCATATTCCCCTGTCGGGACACCTTCAACTTCATTTGTTTACGCACCAGAAAACAAAACTATCAATGCTGCGTATCAAAAAGTATTACAATAATTGCTACCTAGCAATAAACTTTGACACTGATTCACTGATCACCACAAAAGTTGACAGATATATATGAGTTTTCATAGATAGGTGAAGAGGAGATGAACTGAGGTGGCGGAATCCAACAGAGAGAGGACGAGGAGAAGGATAGAGGGTGGGGGGGAGATGGGCCAAGGGATGGGTTCAAAAATGGTTCAAATGGCCCTGAGCAATATGGGACTTAACTTCTGAGGTCATCAGTCCCCTAGAACTTAGAACTACTTAAACCTAACTAACCTAAGGACATCACACACATCCATGCCCGAGGCAGGATTCGAACCTGCAACCGTAGCGGTCGCGCGGTTCCAGACTGTAGCGCCTAGAACTGCTTGGAGACTCCGGCCGGCCAAGGGATGGGGAGGGGGGGGGGGGGGGAGGTGATCAAAGAGATTGTGGGAGAGGACTAAATGGATAGAGAGAAAATACGGGAGGGAAGATGGACTACGAGAGTATGGAATAAATGAATGCCCAGGCAACGCAATGCAGTCTGTGCTGCACTTTTCAACACCGAAACGGATGGATATTTGTACTAAAGAAGTGAACCTCCACCCCCCAAAAAGAAGATTGGTCACCTCCCCAGAAGAATAAATTATCTACGCCCCTATTAACCACTGTACTGCAATGAGAACCAAATTAAAATTTTGGAAGTCTAGATTTTTTAACTTTAGTATGTTTCAGCCAAGTATGACACTAATTATATAAATATTTAACTACGTTTCCAGGATGTATTTTACTGGTTCTGTGAATTCATTCGAAGTTGGCAAAATCATTCTAAATTGCCAAAATGCATTTTAACAAAATCGAAGAACTTGTTTCGTATCCAGTTCGTCTAAAAACTATAGTACTGGGAATACAATGGCGACCCTGAGCCATTTTTCGCGGCTCCTACGTTTGCGTCATGAGAGTCCACACTTGTAGTCTAGGTTTGCATCGTGAGGGACCATATTTCGGACCATCATGATGCAGACTAAGACGACGAGTGTTTACTTGCGTGATGCAAATCTAAACGACGACTCTAGACCCTCATAACACAGACCTACACGACGAGTCTGAATCCTCATGACGCAGATATAGACGCTGTGGAGAGTGGCTCAGAGTTTCCATTATAATCCTACTACAATACATTCATGGAAAAAGACGCTCTTCATTTTAGGAGTATTTGTAGTGTCTAGGTCTTCAACATCTTGACTCTGCATGTGGGATTCCCCTTAATATAGAAATACAAGAATAAAATTACATTTTGCAATGTGTGTGGAACTCAACAAAATAAATTGTAATTTAAACTCATAATGTGTATTGCCTTACTCCACAAATGAATATTTTATTTTGCAGAACACTTTTGAACATAAAATCTTTACAAATTTTCCTTCAGTTCCCCTGAAAGTATTATTTAGGCCAAACCAGATACTCCTAAAAATATTTGGCTACTTTTGCAAACCCCAGTAACAGAAAATGGTTTACAAACAATAATTAATGTCACTTGGGAGGATTGAAATCAAAAAGTTTAGTCTAAAATAAAAATGAACTGTATGCATTACAAAATTTCTATCTCAGAAATTGACGCCCAGAAAGCACAAGAAAGAAATCTGCACTCTTAATTAGTAAATTTGCGCTCAAACTCATAGTTTCCCGTTTAATGTTCTACTGTATTTTTAATGTGTCTGCTGATTAGTGTTTTAATTAATTATGACGAGATCGTTAAGTCTGTCTGCATTAAGACGTGATCGTTTTTCGCTAATTAGGTTTCCAGCGCAACTAAAAATTCTCTCACTAGACGCACTAGTGGCTGGTATATTTAATATTTTTCTTGCCACACACGCAAGTCGAGGAAGTCGTTGGGAGTTATTTTTCCACCACTGTAGAATATCTCCCTCGTTCACACAGTGTTCTTGCAAGTATCTGCTGACTTCATCATGTAGGAGAGGAGGCTCTTCTGCCCAGTCCTCAAATTTCGCCATTTTGTACGGCCCTGGATATGTTTCGTGGTTGCTGTGATTGGGCACTTGTACTGAAACTGTACAGGTTCTAATTAATATTTGCAGAATAATGTGAAGATCGTACTACACATAGTTGAAATTATAATAGGTTTTAGATGATGCTATCATTTATCCTCCTGTAAAGTCACCAGAAGATCAAAACTAACTGCAAGACGATTTAAATAAGGTATATATTTTTGGTGTGAAAATTAGCAGTTGGCAATAAATAATGACAAGAGCGAGGTTATCCCTGTGTGTACTAAACTAAGTCCGTTAAACTTCGTTTACGAGATCAACCAGTCAAATCTAAAGGCTGTAGATTCTACTTAATACCTCTGATTACAATTACGACCTACTTAAATAGGAATGGACACACAGAAAATGCTGTAGGCGTTTTAATGACAAAACACTCTTTTGGAGCATTGCTACGAAGTTGGAGAGCCTTACTATTGACGGAAGAGGTCGAAAGAGTCTAAATAAGGGCAGCTGGTTTGGTATTATCGTAAAACAGGGGAAAGAGTGTCGCGGAAATTACACAAGAGTTGGGGTGGTAATCATTACAACAATGGCGTTTTTTGACGTGGCGCGATCTATATATGAAATTTCGATCACCAACTTACACCTCCGAATTCGAAGAGATATTGTTGAGTCCCATATACATTGGAAGAAATGATCATCAGAATAAAATACAAAAAAGCAGCCCTCAGACGGAGAGCTGTAGGTGTTCTATCCCGCGCGAAATTCGAGAAAAGGAGACAAATAAGTTGAAAGTGGTTCGATGAACCCTCAACTATGCACTTGCGTGTGTCTTGCAGAGTAACCATGTACATGTAGATGAAGAATATATGCATTATCTTAGGAGCTTACCTTCAGCACACATCTGTCGTGCTGCTTGGTAAACTTCAATTTTTTCATCCTCGGTTAACTTTCTTAATGTGCGGTAGTTAGCCACCATAAACGTTGCAATTTTATGCAACATACTAACGCACATTTTCTGTTCTAGGAAGGCATCAGGGGCTTCTTTCAAAGGTTTCATGTCCTGAAAATACATTTTCTCAACATACATATTTCACAAGTGGTTCTATAATATTCAGATGGAATAAAATTACAAACCTCTTCATCGTTATCCCGTACGGTACAGTGAGTTTTTAAGGCATAAAACCACGGTAGAACTAAATGTAGGGTTGGATCCTTGTCACTCTCTAGATCAACTGTGGCTTCTTTAAACGGCTTAAGAAATTCTATAAGCTGGCCAGTTATATGGTGGTCATAACCCAGCATCTTATCAGAGGCACCTTCATTATGTAAAACAACCTTCACTGAATCAATCTGAGAATGGACTGATACAAGCATGTCAAAATAACTATTCCAACGAGTTGAAACCCACTGCTTTAAAGATGAGTTCAGCTCACACAGAGACCTCTTCTCTTGAAGTACGAAACCGTAGCCCGCACTGTATTAAGAATGGCTAATATATTTGGAACATTTTCTTTCAAAAACTGTTCGCTCAGAACATGTTTCAAGACTGTGTTTATACTATGAGCCATGCATGGAAGACGCTGATATACTTCGAGAGCTTTGACAATGTTACTGCCCTGGTCTGTGATAAACGTAATTTTGGCAATGTCTTCACGAGAAACACCCATAGTTTCTAAGCCATCTTCCAACTCGTTTCGAATATTCGAGCCAGTTTTTGGGCGGTCAGGAAACGCAGAGCACATCAGTACATATTTATTCAAACGCCAGTCTGAATTTATGTAATGCATTGTCACGGACATGTAATGCACCCCTTTGTAATTGTCTGTCCATAGATCAATTGTACTGGCACATATACCAGAACGAGTCGCATGCACTATATCTGGGAGCATTTTGCTGCGCACTTTATCAGCTAAGGTTTGAACTTTCCTAGCTACTGTCACTCGGGAAGGCATAACAAAATGGTTCAAATGGCTCTGAGCACTATGGGACTCAACATCTGTGGTCATAAGTCCCCTAGAACTTAGAACTACTTAAACATAACTAACCTAAGGACATCACACACATCCATGCCCGAGGCAGGATTCGAACCTGCGACCGTAGCAAAGGCATAACATTTTTAATATCAACTGAGCCATATTTTTTACCTATGTCGATCAGTGTCTGCCCTAAATTAAGAAATCCTTCTCCCTCTATACTGCTAAATGGTCTCAGGTCCTTAGCACACATTTCGACGCACTTTTCGGCCACTAAATCTTTGTCCTCTTTCAAGATATTTACGGAGTGAGGGAACTGATTGTCAAATTTGCACACATGTCGTAACATACTCGAGGTTCCCGAATAAGTACTTAAGAGCTTTTTACATAATTTTCATTGAGACACACCTACCGATTTATTTGAAGCGGCCTCATAAACACACGAAAACGTTTCCCATGCGGCACTTGTGCTCTGTTTCGTTACCAGCATGTATTCGCCAGTTGTCAATTTTTTTTCAATCTCACTAAAGTTCGACCTATTCATTGTGCTGCCTCCACCGTTGCGATAAATGAGCTGCAGGCTAACTACCTGGCTACTCTAGTCATGGTAGCTTGACAGCGCAACCTGTTGTCAGGCGCAGCAAGCTGAGCGGGTCCCGTGAAGCTTGGCAGGCTTGCGGGAACCCAGGTAGCCCGGGCTTGCGGGAGCCCGTATCGCCCGCATTGCCCGCTATGCCTCAGTACACGCGCACTCTTGTGTTTATGTCGCGGCAGGCTGACCTGCATGAATGATTGCAGAGGAGCTAGGGGCAAGCAGGTTGCAAGGGGAATTTGTACACCTCTGATCTTAAATGGGTTAATGCCCAGGAGGTGATTAATCAATCAAGTTAGCCCCTGACTGTATGCGACACACACAAACAAAATGGCATAGAACAGACATTGCCGTACTACTACTAGCTCTGGACAAAGGCTAGACATTATATGAAAGGAGATTAATAAATTTTCGCATGACTTTTTTACAGGAAGCTATTCATTACCATAACACAGAATCGTGTGAGGAGGGAGGCAGTACTCTGCTTTTCACTAGTGAACGTGTGCCACTTTGACAGAAGAGGAAACACATCTGTGAAGCAAACAACACACAGCTGTGATTCAATTTAGAGAGTTTCCAGTCCATGTTGTCATCTAAACCATGGCATTTAGATTTAATCTGACTTTAACAGTAAATGATAGAAAAATCGGAACAGGTTTCAACATGACAGAAAGGACCACTGATCATTCCCTAGTTAGTTTAGTATTAATAGCAAAAAATTAGTTCCCATTGACAAGTACAAGCTACAAATGTCAACGACCAATGGAAACAATTTTCACTACATGGGTAGGATATGGTAGCTCTCTGTGGAATTTTATTGTACGAAAACTTTTATTAAAAATGTATTGAAATTTCATCTACAGTGCTTTGTAGAATGCACATTGTTTGAATAGCAAGTGATACATTTTACAAAATCCAGGTCTAAACTCGGTTCTGGGAGCTAAAGATTCTTCATAATTTTTAAATATCTACATTAGAAGTTATCATCAGTTACCTTAGTATCCCTTTCCAGTTATGTTCAACAGCACCAGCAAACCTACTGGTGCAGCAGCAGTTCATCACATGCTGCTAATTTGGGGAGGAAAGAGTTGACTGGGTTCGACCCAGGACGTTCCGAGACGGTTCGGTGAACAAGTCTGTGTGTGATTTACAGGTCGTTTTCTAGACACATCGAGCTGAATGGGGGCAAAAACGATTACCAAATTTCATTGTAACGCTAATATGAAGAGACATTTCAGTACAAATCCATAGACTATTGGAAGTAACTGAAGTTACATTTACTGTATAAATCATGGGTGTTAACACCAATAAAATCAAATTACTCTACCACCAAAACTAATTACACTGAACAACAAAATGTGAATGTGTGTAAATTGCATGATTTATGTTTATTTCAGTATAAAATGACACAAAATCATCATCTTCATAAATATTTAGCTCTAGTTTTTAAAAATAAGTAATCTACATTTTTGTATAAATAACTCACTAACTAAATATACATTCATGTTCTAAGAGTCAGCTTAACAAATTTTAAGTGAATAATTACTTGAATTATGTGTATTGCACTGATAAATTTCAGTGCCATTCTGGAAGTACAAAAGCCAAATATTAAGAAAAAATGAAGATAATATTACATGAATGAAAATACTTTGTAAGTTTACTCTGTACCAGAACTACATAAAGCACAAAAGAAAATATATAAATTAACTAGTCACAAATATATATAAAGGATTACAAATGTTAAATATCATTATGTAGAGTATTTACAATTACATATTTTGTTCAGAGATAAATTCAGAAGATGACCGTTTTCGCTTGATTTGACATTTATACACATACTTGTGAACATTCCTTATAAGAGTCCAGCAGTAATCTGCTATAATACTAGGACTACACTCTCCTGCATACCTCTTCTCAAATATGGCAATAACTTGATGAAATCGCTCCCACTGTTCGTCACTTACTGCATCACAATCTTTGGGGAAGAAGTCAAGATGACTATGTAAGTAATGCATTTTCAATGACATGTTGCAACCAAGTTTTACATAAGATGACAACATGTTATCTACAATCTCCTTGTAATTTATTGCTTGTTTGTTCCCTAAGAACTGTAAACAGACTGTCTTAAAACATTCCCATGCATGTTTCTCATCATCTTGTATTATTCCATCAAAAGTATGGTCTCCAAAAAGCTCTCGAATCTGTGGGCCTACAAAGATGCCCTCCGTTACTTTGGCATCACTTAAGCAAGGGAATTTTTGGCTTAAGGGGACATTGTATGTCCTATGTCGCCAATGTTAAATTATCGAATTTTATGTCCCATTATCTTGGAAAACACCAACTTAGAATTTCCCATATTTATTGAATGCACCTTTCTAGATACACTGAACAAGAATTATTACTAAAATTGTATTGTGGGGCATTTTTCAAACACTTAATTTTTTGACAGATTTTTGTAAATAAATGAACATTAAAACAAAACAACTCAGGATATTTTCATTATTCTACTTCCATATGTGTTGAATCTCAAACTTGGCATGCTCTTAAAATTTCATGTCTCTACCATCAGTACTTTTTTTAGAAAATGGGTCATCTATTGCAAAAATGTAGTTCAGAGTAATTGGGGTTTAAAACTTTTTTTATTACAAATTCTTATACAGACTTACATTTCTGCGTCTTTTATGCACTAGAATTGCCCTGGCTCTGTGTCTTCTCCAGTGTCACAACAGCCCAATGCTTGCCTCCTCCATTTCTTTCTTGTTTCTTTTGTTATTTGCTGACCAGCTAACTCTGCTTCGCATACACAAAGTTCATCCACTTCCCGCAGTCCTTTAGCCGTGTTCTGTCCAAATTTTGCCCCTAACTTCTCCAGAACCTTAAGTCATTCATAGTTTCCACCATATTTCTTTGTCAAAGTTGATGTCAAATATTTATGTCAAAAAAATTTGATAGTGTAATAGGAAATTTTCTCAAATGTCACCCATCGTCAAATAAATATGATCAAATCTATGGCAATGCCCTAGATTTGATCATAAAAGTCGTTTGTCTTCTGTTTGCTGCAACTGCTTGGAGCACTTGCGTCACTACAGCTGTCTCTGTAGTGTGTTTGTAAATATGGCTTCAAAGTTGGTGTGTTCGTTCGACTCTCTTTTTTTTTTTAATAAACTTGCCTCAACAAGGGTGGGGGTGAGCAAGGGTCACAGTGCATGCTTTTAATTTTGTGTTGATGGGCAAGTGGAACATGCTGGGGGTGAATTCATGTCCACAGTCACAGCTACAGCCATCCACTTCTACACTCCTGGAAATTGAAATAAGAACACCGTGAATTAATTGTCCCAGGAAGGGGAAACTTTATTGACACATTCCTGGGGTCAGATACATCACATGATCACACTGACAGAACCACAGGCACATAGACACAGGCAACAGAGCATGCACAATGTCGGCACTAGTACAGTGTATATCCACCTTTCGCAGCAATGCAGGCTGCTATTCTCCCATGGAGACGATCGTAGAGATGCTGGATGTAGTCCTGTGGAACGGCTTGCCATGCTATTTCCACCTGGCGCCTCAGTTGGACCAGCGTTCGTGCCGGACGTGCAGACCGCGTGAGACGACGCTTCATCCAGTCCCAAACATACTCAATGGGGGACAGATCCGGAGATCTTGCTGGCCAGGGTAGTTGACTTACACCTTCTAGAGCACGTTGGGTGGCACGGGATACATGCGGACGTGCATTGTCCTGTTGGAACAGCAAGTTCCCTTGCCGGTCTAGGAATGGTAGAACGATGGGTTCGATGACGGTTTGGATGTACCGTGCACTATTCAGTGTCCCCTCGACGATCACCAGGGGTGTACGGCCAGTGTAGGAGATCGCTCCCCACACCATGATGCCGGGTGTTGGCCCTGTGTGCCTCGGTCGTATGCAGTCCTGATTGTGGCGCTCACCTGCACGGCGCCAAACACGCATACGACCATCATTGGCACCAAGGCAGAAGCGACTCTCATCGCTGAAGACGACACGTCTCCATTCGTCCCTCCATTCACGCCTGTCGCGACACCACTGGAGGCGGGCTGCACGATGTTGGGGCGTGAGCAGAAGACGGCCTAACGGTGTGCGGGACCGTAGCCCAGCTTCATGGAGACGGTTGCGAATGGTCGTCGCCGATACCCCAGGAGCAACAGTGTCCCTAATTTGCTGGGAAGTGACGGTGCGGTCCCCTACGGCACTACGTAGGATCCTACGGTCTTGGCGTGCATCCGTGCGTCGCTGCGGTCCGGTCCCAGGTCGACGGGCACGTGCACCTTCCGCCGACCACTGGCGACAACATCGATGTACTGTGGAGACCTCACGCCCCACGTGTTGAGCAATTCGACGGTACGTCCACCCGGCCGCCCGCATGCCCACTATACGCCCTCGCTCAAAGTCCGTCAACTGCACATACGGTTCACGTCCACGCTGTCGCGGCATGCTACCAGTGTTAAAGACTGCGATGGAGCTCCGTATGCCACGGCAAACTGGCTGACACTGACGGCGGCGGTGCACAAATGCTGCGCAGCTAGCGCCATTCGACGGCCAACACCGCGGTTCCTGGTGTGTCCGCTGTGCCGTGCGTGTGATCATTGCTTGTACAGCCCTCTCGCAGTGTCTGGAGCAAGTATGGTGGGTCTGACACACCGGTGTCAATGTGTTCTTTTTTCCATTTCCAGGAGTGTATATATGGGAACATCCAGGCAGCTTTTCAACAAGCCAGAATAGGGAATAAAAAATAAAAAATTATTTCTTAGCATTCCATTCTACTTTGTTTATTCTTGAACTCTAGATGCCACAAGTTAAAAAGCGCTTCAACTGTTTCCTACTTTTTATTCATTTTGTAGTTGTTGGAAGTCTAATTCCATTAATTAAATTATTCAAAAATAAAAATAGTTCTTATCGCCCATATAGTGTACTAAACATTTATTTACATTCACATATTCTTGCTTCAGTGCTTTATAAATCGCTATTTTGGTTAATGTGCAATGTAATATTCGAGTGCTGTATTGTAAACTAGAGTAGCTCTCTCCTGAGTCAAAAAATCCCAGTGTCACGGTTTGCCTTTCTTCTGCACATATAGCAATTCTCAAAAGAGTATTCTCTTTTGTAATATGAGAAGCCACTTCACTGAGCAAATACTGAATTACACTCTCATCCATTCGTAAGTATTTCACGTAATCCACAAGCAGCTCTCGTAACACATTTTGCTGAATGCTTTTACTAGCTCGATGTAATACCTATGGCTTCATCCAAGTATGTTTCCTTTTTTTCCGACGCTTTTTTTCCAAATACTCACACAGTCAATTGTGGCACTAGCAACTGCAGCACCTAATAAGAGGTTGTTGTCCGCCATCTTGAAATTCGATGAAAAATATGACAACAGTGTAATACCCCTTTTTAGCGCCACATCAGATATCTTTGTCAAATAAATTTGATGAATATTTGATCATATCTGTGATCAAATCTTTGTCAAATAAATTTGATAGTGTAATTCCATCCTAACTTTAAAGTCATAAGGCCAACAAATACATTTTTAGGCACACGACACCACACAACATTACTGAAGGGCTCATTCACTTTCTGAGTCTTTCCATGTAAAAACTTCTTTAGTAGCTCAGGATTTGCCAAATCTCTGTAAATAGGTTTGATTGCCTCCATTACTGCCAAAGGAAGAGAATGTTTATATGTAAATTCATGCAGGGTGCAAGAAAATTCAGCTTGCCTGTATTTACACCAATTGTTTGGTGGAGGTGGACACAATGCATGACATGACTTTTCATCGGTTGATATTCGATGAAAGAAAGTGCTCCACAAATCTCTTTTCATCTTCTCTAAATTGTCACACTTACTCTAATCGCCTTCCCATAATATTCCTGTAATTCATCAATTACTTTGTCCATTAGGCTTCCAGCACATTTTATTGTCTTGCCATCAGACAGTTTTGTATTACCCAGCTTGGTTTTTAGGTTATGCAGACGTGTTCCCATCCTCTTTTTGACATGTCCTACACAAAACAAAGCAATCCACAGCCTTCTGTACTGTGTAATTCCCAAGATATGACTGCTCAACTGCGGCAGTATATGCGTAGCCATGAAATTTGACAGCCACATGTCAACATTCAAAATATTATTTGAAGGTCTCACAATGGTCTGATTTTAATGTATTTCATACCAAAATGTACAGGAAAGTCCAAAGTACATTATGGAGCAGAAAACAGAAAATGTCAAATTTCTACGAATTTCATGTACAATGTCCCCTTAAGTACTTAAATGCATCACCATCTTTGTTCATTCCCTTACCAAAATTTTTCGTGAGACCCAACTTGATGTGCAAGGGCAGGAACAGAATCTTTTTAAGGTCTTCTAGAGATTCACTCTTAATGTTCTTTATACCTGGTTGTAGAGATTTTCTGGTCAGCCATTCACATTTACTGTAATAAGATGCATGAGCTCAACTATCCCACCCACAGAGACAGCAGCAATATTTAGTATACCCTAACTGCATACCTCATAGCAGTGCAACCACTTTCAAGTAACCACAAATCTGTCACTGAGAGTCATTATACTTGATGGCTTCTAGTAAAATTTTCATGTTTTGGTATGACTCTTTCATATGCACGCTATGCCCAACTGGAATAGATGGAAGCTCATTACCAATATGTAAAAGCACTGCTTTTAAGCTCAACTTCGACAAATCAATAAAGAGTTTCCACTCATCAAGGTTGTAATTAAGAGATCCTTCATTAGACCGTTTATATCTACACATGCCACAAGACTATCTTGCATGTTAAAAAAAGGAGTGAATTGTTGCCCTCTTCTACGGTAGAATGAAACATTTACATTGCTTTCCAGAAAACTGCGCTGCTGCAATCTTGATGCTAAAATTTCAGCCTTAGCTTTAGAGAGCTCCAAATCCCTAATGAGATCACTTAACTCATTTGAAACAATTTTTTTGGATTATCGGTTGATGATATATTTGGAAGAAACTCTGGATCATGTGATGTACATGGTTCAGTACATTCAGAGTCCCCATCAAAAGTAATCTCGTACTCTGTCAGTGGTTCAGGTTTTATCAATCCTTCCCCATGTAGAACTGGACGTATGGCAGATGCAATGGTAGGATAGGTCACTGTCCGCTTCTTCTTCTTAGATATTCCCTTCTTGGTAGGAGGAACCACATAAAAGTAGCAGTCACTGACATGGTTAATTGGCTCACGCTAGATCATTGGCACTGCAAAGGCCATTGAACATCCTTTCCCATGCATACAATTCCTGAGGTTGCTGACACAAGTGTTTCAGATCACATGTGGAGCCCAGGGTTTATCCTGATCACCTATTCCGCACCCAAAGTTACAACTGTAAGCTTTTTAAATCAGTGAAACTATTTGCTACTTTTGTGAAGCAAACGTTACTTCTCCACATGCCTAGCAAAATGTGACAGCACTGTTAACACAAACTTGTGGCATTTTTGTTCACTTCAATAGCAGTCAACTTGAGCAATGGGTAGTTAATCTGGCAACAAATGTGCAAAAATTATTACATGCATTAAAAAAGTCACTGAAGTTGAACAGGAGGGAGACAAAAAAATCACTAAAACTGGTATCAAAATGTTTATATTCAAAAATAATATTTGATTTTAAGCTTAACATAAAAATCCTACATCCCCTTCCAGGCACGCTCAAAAAAAAATCATCTGAATACCCACTACTGAAGGCGCTGGCAGATACCGCGATGCTATAACAAATAGTTACAGTGTTATTGTTTTCTCTGTTTATACATCACAATTTCTTTCGGTCTTACGATCTTGTCTAAAGATATAAATAATGAATCAATCAATAATAAAGCCAGCATGCAATCTTGACATTGAAACAATATGTCACTGATGTGACGTAATTAACATACAATTTTTCTAAAAAGTTGCTACTGGCTGCAGCTTTCGCGTTTAATGTATTCCACATTCAACAGAACAGAAATAGCTCTGAGCACTACTGGACTTAACATCTGAGGTCATCAGACCCCTAGACCTAGAACTACTTAAACCTAACTAACCTAAGGACAGCACACACATTCATGCCCGAGGCAGGATTCGAACCTGCGACCGTAACAGCAGCGCGGTGCCGGACTGAGGCGCCTAGAACCGCTCGACCACAATGGCCAGCGACAGAATAGAATTTTAGAGCACCACACACAACGTTTTTAAAGCAGAATGACTTGTTACTTATGTTACCAAGATAAAGAGGTTGTTCAAAACATGCCGTTTAGCAACGAAATAATTATCGCGAAATATGACAACTAATAAGCCGGCTATCTGAAAATAACCAAACATACTATTTCCATTTCGTTCGTTGCATTAGATTCATTGCATAATAATATACAGCAAGAGCATAGTCAATTAGTAAATCGCCACTGTGAAAACAGGCTTAATAAAGCAAACTGTGCCGTGCGCCGTAGTTTAATTCCTCGTACTTCCCACAGATTGGGAATCCCTCTGGCCGCAAGAACGCATGGAGCGCTACTGTCGCGGGTAGAGGAGAGGTCGGAGGAGAAGGTAGTTATGGGCTGCGGCGACCTGGAGAAAAGGAGAATCTGATGTAGACGGTGAAGAGCCCAAGTGAGGTGGCATGTTGTGGTCAAGCACCTGCCGTGGCCCGTTGGTGAGAGTGGTGCCTCTGCTCACTGTGGGTTTGGCGGGGCCGAGTGTTGGTCGCAGGTGTGAACATTGCTCGCCAGTGTGAACTGGCCATTACCAGGCAAACTGATGGATGTTTCTACGGTCTCGCTACCGTGATCCTTTCTGCTGCTCACACCTCAGTCTTCAGTGATCTTTTGTATCACTAGTAATACAGGGGAGACTTAATGACAAGAAAAGATCTGCGCATCGTCATTTAGCTGTATAATTTAAACAACGACAGTGTGCTATATCGTGAAGATTGTGTTAAATGTCCATTCACGGGTGGCACATATGAAGGCAACTTCAAATTTTATGAAATTATATAAGGAACAAGACAGTGTACTGCTTGAGGTTCCCAAACTAGGCCAACATGATTTTTGTTTGATTGGTCCAAATGAAACGTGTTGTAGATTCATTAATATCCACAACATAAATCAGTTGTAATATAGTACCCTCACACCTTCTCACTACAGATGCAACTGTAACAGGTCACAGTTGTTAGTAGGATATGTGCAACACATTAAATAGATATGAACGCCTGCCTTCTGCCAAACATGGATGCATAATGCCCTTTGTCAGTAATGAAATTCAACACATTTTCTGATAACAGTGAAATCATATCTAAGGATAAAATGCTAAGTTACAAGTTCTCACATAATAAATTACACTTCTCACAAATCAGCTGATTATTAATTGCATGTTAATGTGCACAGTCAAGAGGAATGTTCGATACAAATCGTCGGCTTTGGCCAGTGACGTAATAGTAAAGGTTGATGTCAATTGCCTTTTGGTGCATATATTCATATCTTTGATACCTGGCGAAGCCAACGAATGTAATGGTAAAAAATCTGTTTTTTGGTGAGAGACTGATCTGTAACTTTGCCTGAGGCCTAGATTCAGTTGGAAGGTGACATTGGTTGTGAGCTGGCGAAGTCAACGAATGTGATACTAAAAAAAACCTGGTTGTGTTGACAGACTGATCTGTAGCCTAGTCAGCCTGAAAAAAAAAATGTCAATAACATCACGTTATCGTCACCACATTGTTTACTGCGACTGTCACGTTTCCCATGTCACTGGTCAAAGTCAACGACTCATATTGAACTTCCTCCGCATCTGTGGTGCATTTCATGAGCATATACAGAGCTTCAGAAAGACAATGTGTCACAGGGTTTTAACTTATAGAGATGAGTGCAGTGAACAGGGAATGCTATTTAGTAACCGACTGAAAAAGATTACTTTAGTATCACTTCCATGTGTCTCATGACACACATTTTATGTTGACAATGAAATGAATGAAATTACACCTAAGGAAAAACTGCGAGACAGAGCAATTGAAAATACTCATAATGGTGTAATCTTGAACCCGTGACATAATTAAGCTGTGGCATATGATAGACTTCCATAACAGAAGGAACAGTATACTGACATTTGTTTTGCATCATTAGAATTTTTTAGGTTGTGTCTGATGAGTTGTTTATATCCGCTTTTCCAGACGCTGCAGTTAACCTAGCGAAATGAAAAACATTTAATATGTGACAATTACAAAGACGTATTTATTCAAGCTGCATGTGAAAGGCATCAATATAAAATACCGAAACAAAATTCCCAGGAGGAAGAAGATTGAACACAGCGGGATATCGCCAACAATTATTTATGATTTTAAAATATTTGAAGGCACACAAATCATCATTGGGACGTTTGGATCAGAATAAAATCTGAATTACTTTTAGTCAGATATCAAGTTACGAAGTAGCATACACAATCTCGAAACAAATAAAAGCTACATTCTCAAAACAATCTCCTATTACAAACTGCAAAACATATTGGCAGGCACTATTGTTCCGGCTTAATGACAGGGGACGGCACGAAGTTGAAGAACCCAAGAGCAGAGAAGGCTGTGAGACGTCAGCTAATAATCCGCTGACGAAGACGGCACCCCGACAGGAGCGGCCCCTATCCGAAGAGAATATAAGCGGTGCTCCTGCCAGTAATAAAAACAATTAATGTGATTTGCTTGAATTGTTGTATAGCTAACCGAGAAAGCAGCATCCTTTAGGCACCCTACAAGAGACGTGTGGGAAGGACTCTACAACTATCACCTGCCCCCCTTGCATCTTTCGTATAACATATATGTACATAATATGCATCAGAACACTCACCTATGATATGTCCATAATCTAATATAGTTACTTAGCATTTACCCCGCAATTTCGGTTTTTATGATGACAGGTTCGTCAAATATACCAAAATACGTCAAATACAGTGTGAACCTAAACATTAACACCTAAGCCAGCAGTTTAGAATAGCGGTATGGCAGCAATTGCAAAGGACTTGTAAACAGCTGTTTATTTGCTGATAAAACATCCATAAGAAATGGGAATAAACTGATACAACTATTTTACCTTTAGAGTTTTGACATAACGGTCAGTACATGCGTCGCATTTGGGTGTAATTTTTCGTACAGGAGACGGGAAATAACAAGGAAAGGAACACGTCTCATTGCAAACATAACTAGAATCATCTTACGTATTTTTGCTTTTGTACTGTATATAAGCGTAAATAATTACATTACAGTTTGTCTCATCCTAAATAACAGCAGTATTTAAATAGTTTATATATATTTTAGGGGATTTAATGAGCTAGTATTAACAGACGCATCTTAGTTATGTGCTTTTAACCAGTTTTGATCAACGCCGGCTTTTCTTCGAATAGTAGGCTCATTATAAAAGTGCTCCTGTAAGTAGAACGTTCTATTTGTCATTGAAAACAAGTGTCTTTATTCATTTGAATATTGTTAGAAAAACTACAGTCTGCTTTAAACATGCTTATATGTAAACAGATGCTCTTCTCTTAACACGATTCTACATTGTAAGTTTTAAACTGAACTACTACGCAAATATTTGCGCATCTCTAGAAATTCTTTATACTACCTTGTGAAACTTACAACGTCATTCCTTCTCAGAAAATCGTGTTAGTGCCACACAATAAGCTCCTAACGGCGCCATCTTCTGTCACCAAACGTCAGGCTTCAGTAAAAGCTACGTCTTTGCCAGTCATGTAATGTATGCAGTGTCCCCAAAACCTTTCAATTAAATGACCCACCCAGATCGTCAAATTACCTAATTTTACCTCAAAATATCCTCTGTTTCAAAAATAGTTGCAGAAATGTCTCCTGGCGCTGAGTGATGCCATACACTGTTTCTCATCATGTCTCTCCTTGGCTAGAAAGAAACATAATGTCCTTCGCCTTCTATCCCCTCTCTTGCAGCCACCAGTGTTACTATTGTTTCAGTTTTCAGTCTGTTCCTATGAGCCGTTTTCCAGTTTTAAAGGGTTCAAAACACTCGTTCACCGAGGTCTTGGGAAAGGGAAGATAGGGCAGACGACATGAATACCAAATATACCAAAGTAAATGCGTTACCCGCAGCTGAAAGCACAGGTTTTAGTTGAAGATGGATCTTCCAAGTGCGTTATACTGTTCCAGTAACCTACCCATACATTATCTGACAGAAAACCATCGGGTTGCACAAGGATATAGATTATTGTGTATTTCAGAACGGATAAAACACTAGCAATTCTTCAAATGTCTCTCTGATACTAAAACTTCTACCGAGCGAGGTGGCGCAGTGGTTAGACACTGGACTCGCATTCGGGAGGACGACGGTTCAATCCCGCGTCCGGCCATCCTGATTTAGGTTTTCCGTGATTTCCCTAAATCGCTCCAGGCAAATGCCGGGATGGTTCCTTTCAAAGGGCACGGCCGACTTCCTTCCCCGTCCTTCCCTAATTTGATGAGACCGATGACCTCGCTGTCTGGTCTCCTTCCCCAAAACAACCAACCAACCAACCAACCAAAACTTCTACTGAAATGAGAACCTAAGTTTCTCAGCAGATCGTCGACGCCTCTTTGAGCCTCGAAGCATGCTTTTGAAACACAAAGATGAGTCATACGACAGAGCATTCAATATATGCTACATGTGGGAAGTCTCTTTCTAGGCTCGAAAAAAATGAATGTTGCTCTCCAAGCATAACATTTGCTGTGTATGAGCTAAATCACGATAAATGCTCTTTTATTCTAAAGAATCTATCATTGCCTTGATTAAGATGTCAGCAGTACCCAATGAAACTTCAAACATATCAAAGAAACTAGTTTTAATCTGGCCTGCATCCATATCAAAATACACGCTGTTAGACCAGTAGTTTCATCCATGATCCGTGAAAAACAAACGTACCTGGATGTCTCTGTTCATCATACAAGGACTCTCAAAATGAATTCCTAACACAGGCTTAATAACACTTCAAGATTTCGTACTCATTAAAGCAATATTCTGAGTGATTGTTGGATCAGAAAATACATTCTTATGAGGAGGAATAACGTATACAAGGTACTGAATGGTAAATTATTATCAGCGACAAGTGCTGTTAATTTCATTTCTGCTATTCTTACATCGTCGGTATTGCTATTTAGCATTGAAGATGTATTAGAAATAGTTACAACTGTTTTGATTTGATCAGTGTGTTTGGAAGACTTTGTGTACTTCAAAATTTCAGATTTAAGCTTGTTGAAACACTGTCGCATTCATTGCAGTATGCCAAATCATGCCTGTTCCTCCGTTTGTTGCTCTTCTGTCACCAACCAGTACACTCAGTCAAGCTTAGCCAGGAATCACAAACTCTATTTATTTTGGATTTCTTTGATTTCCCATTGGAACACGATGTTGATGTAGAGGTAGCATTATGGTCCTTTTCAATAACCTCACTTTCTAAATTAAGAGTATCAGGTAAATTAGGTGTGACAGGAAATTCAGGAGGAGCATGCAAATTGTTTACAGGTTTCACACTGGCACTTGCTTTACGCAACCATTTATCCATTTTAGTGAAATAAAAGTACTACGGTTTAATAACTGTACCAGAACATTCAATCTATTAGTCCCATAAAACTGTGAGATACTGCTATTACAAGAACAACAAACTGACTAGTAGGATTACGCGTTCGGATACATACCAGTTGAAACCAACAGTGGAAACAAGAGCAGAGCAAGTGGAGAATTCTTTAGCTCGTTGCACAATATAACATGTATCACAATTCTGCTATTTTCATACCGAGTCTGTACTCAGCTTTTAAAAAGTTAAAGAACGATTTGAATGCAAACAAAAACGTTTGGTGTCAAAATTATCAAATAACTCGTAAAATACCCGCCAATTCATATTATCCTCTAAAATACACTTCGACCGATGTTTTTCCCGACAATCGGGTAACTACCCCCCAATTGGAAACACTGAATGTATGTCTGTGCAAAAATGCAAGAAAAATCTGGCAAAGAGGGTTTGCTGACATGTGGTATGTCAGCTGATTGGGCTTAATAAGTATCCTTATCTTTTAGCAAAACTCGGTGCTTGGAGTATATGTTTGAAATAATCGTGTGTGTTAACATTAGACCCCAATAGAAGATCGTTGATTATTTTTATAAGACGCCGACTTTGAATAAATTGGCTGGAGCTTTAAAGGTTAACAATCTATTGTAGACATTTAGGAATTATAAACATGTGCGCTAACATTTGACACTGTATTTCGAGTAATCTTCTATAATATGTGCACTTTAGACACGCTATTCATAATATTTATAACCACTCTACCCTGCAAGTTGATGATTTAATTTTCTTTGGGTATCGTTCGAATGCTTGTTTCGAGATCGAACCGTGACACCTGATAGCTTATTATATTAACTGTGTTTCTATAGAGAGAGCTGTCGCTTGCGCTAACACAGCTTGCATATATTTGCTAAATTTACACTAATATTTTAGTTGCAACGTCAGTAGGATATACTGAAACCATTGGATGAGACCATTAAATGAAATCTATTCTCTCTAGAAAACCACCAGCGATCCGACACGCCAAACAACTTTTACCAGTATATTGATTACCGAAGCTAGCGGGCGGAAACTGTCACAAGGCCTGCCGGAACATCATGGTGCAGTGTGGTTCCTAGTGATTCGTTACAAAGCGTATAGAGAAAGATCTCTTTTGTCTATCCATCAACGAATAAGTGTCGTTAACATGGCTCAAGCATGTGTACCCATGTAGCTCCCACTAAACGCCTGTCGACTCGATCTGGTGTAAGCAAGGCTACTTTAAGTAATACGTAATTCCTTTCCGTCGTCTAATTTGCGATGTAATGTGGTATGCAAGCACCTTTTCCATTCTAAAGTGTCAGAATAATGTTGCACAAAGTGTTGCATCTCAACTTTTATTACGGTCTTAATTCAATCTACGACAAATGGAGCGATAAAAGAATGTGCCCTTCGCGAATAGCTTAGTGAATAACACCATCAAAAAACAAGCAAAGCAGTCTGAAAATCCGTTTGCGATGTCCATCTGGCTGTGATTGTCGTAGATAAGTGTTTTCTTCTCAGTTTTCATTTCATGTAAGCTTTATTAGTTACACAAGTGACTGTATGTTGGTAGCAGTGTGACTCCTAGCTATTGTGTTGTTACCAAAGAGCAAAGTTTTGCAGTTGAGCATAACGAATAGGCGAGAGGTCTCGCGAATTCTGTCACCTACTGTACATTTTTGAAAATTTTTCGGAAGATACCATTGTCGAGCGCAAAAGATATTTTGTAGTAAACTGGAGTTCGTGCTTAAGTTATTTGAGCAAACATGATAACCAACATATCGTTTTACACCTAGTCTTCCCTTCTACAGTAAGTTAAAGGCCAATTCACGCTGGCTGTTAAGTCACATCACATCACATCCCATCACCTACCGTCAAATCATTCTGAAATACGTTTCAAATGACAGCATCCACACTGGCCATCCCATTGTGCCACATTACGTCACAGCACTGTCAAGGACTGATCACTTTATCCGTCTGTTGTTGATCACGTAACCCCAAAAGCGCATTTGCTTACAATACATGGCCAAGTACAAATCTCTATACTTCGTTTAGTCATGGTTTTCACGGTTGATACCAGCTGTTTGTTGATCATTATTTGTTATAAATTGTTTCGTTTCGTCATTTATTTTGTTAAAATTTGTAATAAATGACGAGATATTAATAGAAGTACTGAAGCGCCGTCTGACTTGTACCACATGAGGGTATTGAATTACTTGCTATCTACTACATTTATAAAGTTTACTTTTATTCATACCAGTACTGTATTTAATATTTTACTATGAAACAGATTACAATATGAGTGAAACAAGTATTGTGGGTACAATCAAATTTATTAGTGAGTGGAATTTATTTAATGTAGTCAGGCATTCGTAGTGTTTCATAAATAAATGGACTGAAGCCTTCAGACAGTGCAAGTTCTTTGTTTAAATATGTGGTTGTGGCAGGCTTATTTATTGTTAACTAGCTCTTTGAATTGTGTGTGAAACTGTTTTGCCAGCATCAGTGGGCAATATTTATGTGGTTTCACTAGCAGACTCCAGTACAAATAAGGCACTTTCACTATTACAAGCCAAATACGAGATGTAAAGAAATCTATAAATCTTGCAGGGAATGGTATTGAGGGAGATAATGACTGTTGGACAAAAATTTGCACTGGACTAGCAACTAAACTTAACTTTCAAAAAACCACTTTTCACAGGCTGTGATAGCAACTCGTTTCGTTTAGTAATTTTAGATGCAATTAGAGGTAATCAATGAAAAAAATGATGCTTCAACTTTCTAAAGTATAAAATTCAGATTCTTCCTCGAGCTACTGCATTGTGCTTGTGTACTTCATGCACAGAAACAGTTGAAAATCATCCTGCGAAGATCACATCTCCCCCTCCTCCCAAAAAAATTAAAAAAAGTTGAGGCCAGCCGAGCGAGTTGAGATCATTTGACATGAATTGACTTGACACGCTATGACGTGGCAGACATTGTGAATACTCATTGATGTGACAGTGCCATGACATGATGGTGCTATGACTTGCCAGTGTGAATGGGCCTCGACTGTCAGTTTTAAGAAGCATGTATCGCCTGTTGACATTTGTCTTCCTCTTTCAATCTGCCTGAATACAACCACATTTTTCTGTACTCTTGCTGTTGTTGTTATGGTCTTCAGTCCTAGACTAGTTTGATGCAGCTCTCCATGTTACTCTATCCTGTGCAAGCTGCTTCATGTCCCAGTACGTGCTGCAGACTACATCCTTCTGCATTTGCTTAGTGTATTCATCTCTTTATCTCCCTCTACGATTTTTACCCTCCACGCTGCCCTCCAATAGCAATTGGCGATCCCTTGATGACTCGGAACATGTCCTACCAACCAATCCCTTCTTCTTGTCAAGTTGTGCCACAAACTCCTCTTCTCCCCAAACTTATTCAATACCTCCTCATTAGTTATGTGATCTACCCATCTAATCTTCAGCATTCTTTTGTAGCACCACATTTAGAAACCTTCTATTCTCTTCTTGTCTAAACTATTTATCGTCCATGTTTCACTTCCATACATGGCTACACTCCATACAAATACTTTCAGAAACGACTTCCTGACACTTAAATCTATACTCGATGTTAACAAATTTCTCTTCTTCAGAAACGCTTTCCTTGCCATTGCCAGTCTACATTTTATATCCTCTCTACTCCGACTATCATCTGTTATTTTGCTCCACACATAGCAAAACTACTTTACTACTTTAAGCGTCTCATTTCCTAATCCAATTCCCTCAGCATCACACGTGGCAACTCAACTACATTCCATTATCCTCGTTTTGCTTTTGTTGATGTTCATCTTATATCCTCCTTTCAAGACACTGTCCATTCTGCTCAACTGCGATTCCAAGTCCTTTGCTGTCTCTGACAGAATTACAAAGTCATTGGCGAACCTCAAAGTTTTTATTTCTTCTCCATGGATTTTAATACCTACTCCAAATTTTTCTTTTGTTTCCTTTACTGCTTGCTCAATACACAGATTGAATAAGATCGGGGAGAGGCTACAACCCTATCTCACTCCGTTCCCAACCACTGCTTCTCTTTCATGTCCCTTGACTCTTATAACTGCCATCTGGTTTCTGTACAAATTGTAAATAGCCTTTTGCTCCCTATATTTTACCCCTGCCTCCTTCAGAATTTGAAAGAGAGTATTCCAGTCTACACTGTCAAAAGCTTTCTCTAAGTCTACAAATGTTAGAAATGTAGATTTGCCTTTTCTTAATCTAGCGTCTAAGATAAGCCGTAGGGTCAGTATTGCCTCACATGTTCCAACAAGTCTACGGAATCCAAACTGATCTTCCCCGAGGTTGACTTCTACCAGTTCTTCCATCTGTAAAGAGTTCGCATTAGTATTTTGCAGCTGTGACTTATTAAACTGATAGTTCGGTAATTTTCACATCTGTTAACACCTGCTTTCTTTGGGATTGGGGTTATTATATTCTTCTTGAAGTCTGAGGGTATTTCGCCTGTCTCATACATCTTGCTCACCAGGTGGTAGAGTTTTGTCAGGACTCACTCTACCAAGGGTGTCAGTAGTTCTAATGGAAAGTTGTCTACTCCCGGGGCCTTGTTTCGACTTAGGTCTTTCAGTGCTCTGTCAAACTCTTCACGCAGTATCATATCTCTCATTTCATCTTCATCTACATCCTTTTCCATTTCCATAATATTGCCCTTAAGTACATCGCCATTGTATACACCCTCTATATACTCCATCCACCTTTCTGCTTTCCCTCGTTTGCTTAGAACTGGGTTTCCATCTGAGCTCTTGATATTCATACAAGTGGTTCTCTTTTCTCCAGAGGTCTCTTTAATTTTTCTGTAGGCAGTATCTATCTTACCCCTAGAGAGATAAGCCTCTACATCCTTACATTTGTCCTCTAGCCGTGCCTGCTTACCCATTTTGCACTTCCTGTCGATATCATTTTTGAGATGTTTGTATTCCTTTTTGCTTGCTTCATTTACTGCATTTTTATATTTTCTCCTTTCATCAATTAAATGTAATACTTCTTCTGTTTCCCAAGGATTTCTACTAGCTCTTGTCTTTTTACCTACTTGATCCTCTGCCGCCTTCACTACTTCATCCCTCAAATCTACCCACTCTTCTTCTACTGCATTTCTTTCCACCATTCTTGTCAATTGTTCCCTCATGCTCTCCCTGAAACTCTGTACAACCTCTGGTTTAGTCAGTTTATCCAGGTCCCATCTCCTTAAATTCCCACCTTTTTGCAGTTTCTTCAATTTAATCTACAGTTCATAACCAATAGATTGTTGTCAGAGTCCACATCCGCCCCTGGAAATGTCTTACAATTTAAAACCTGGTTCTTAATTCTCTGTCTTACCATTATATAATCTATCTGAAACCTGTCAGTATCTCCAGATTTCTTCCATGTATACAGCCTTCTTTTATGATTCTTGAACCAAGTGTTAGCTATGATTAAGTTATGCTCTGTGCAAAATTCTACCAGATGGCTTCCTCTTTCATTTCTTACCCCCAATCCATATTCACCTACTATGTTTCCTTCTCTTCCTTTTCCTACTATCGACTTCCAGTCACCCATGACTATTAAATTTTCGTCTCCCTTCACTACCTGAATAATTTCTTTTATCTCATCATACATTTCATCAATTTCTTCATCATCTGCAGAGCTAGTTGGCATATAAACTTGTACTACTGTAGTAGGCATGGGCTTCGTGCCTATCTTGGCCACAATAAGGCGTTCACTATGATGTTTGTAGTAGCTTACCCGCACTCCTATTTCTTTATTCATTATTAAACCTTCTCCTGCATTATCCCAATTTGATTCTGTATTTATAACCCTGTATTCACCTGACCAGAAGTCTTGTTCCTCCTGCCACTGAACTTCGCTAATTCCCACTATATCTAACTTTAGCCTATCTATTTCCCTTTTAAAATTTTCTAAACTACCAGCCTGGTTAAGGGAACTGACATTCCACGCTCCGATCCGTAGAATGCCACTTTTCTTTCTCCTGATAACAACGTCCTGTTGAGTAGTCCCCACCTGGAGATCCAAATGGGGGACTATTTTACCTCCGGAATATTTTATCCAAGAGGACACAGTCATCATTTAACCATACAGTAAAGCTGCATGCCCTCGGGAAAAATTAAGGCTTTAGTTTCCCCTTGCTTTCAGCAGTTTGCAGTACCAGTACAGCAAGGCCGTTTTGTTTAGTGTTACAAGGCCAGATCAGTCAATCATCTAGACTGTTGCCTCTACAATTACTGAAAAGGCTGCTGCCCCTCTTCAGGAACCACACGTTTGTCTGACCTCTCAATAGATACCCCTCCGGTGTGGTTGCACCTACGGTACGGCTATCTGTATCACTGAGGCATGCAAGCCTCCCCACCAACGGCAAGGTCTATGGTTCATGGGGGGGTACTCTTGCTATTACAAATGATAAGCATTGTATTTAGAGAGATTTTAGAATTTATATTATTCTAGGTGATAGACTTGCTGTCACTAATGATATGTCCAGACTTTTTTCTATGTTTTAATTATGTTGGAAAATGATTGGTTTAATGACGTGTCAATCTGATCACTGTTATGTGCAGATTTGCACCATATAAATAATCGAACCTTGCAGTCTAAATTTGTTGTCATAAAGTCTGATCAATGTTTTTAGTATAATGCAAATCATTCTATTGCATAATTAAACTTTCCCTATTTAACACGTTATAACAGGGAAACATCGATGAGCTCAAGGTTCGTATTTAAGAAGAAATTGTTTTTTTTACCATTATTTATTAAGTAATTTTTTTTCTCTTATGTAGGTTAGGAATGTTCTGAATTACAGACTCAATATTTTTACATTACGACACTTGGTTACACTGGTATATGTATATCGAAATTTACATTTATACAGCATATTACACATGGAAATCCACTTGTTTTTGAAGCTATTGCCCCGTCAGTGGCAGTAAATTTCAGATTAGGGCAGAACGACGACGAAAACGAAAAGCCAGACGTTGTTGGGTTTGACCCTGGCTGAAAAGAAGGGACGAAGGCAGGGGAATATATTCACTTTTAATGAAAGAACTGAGACCCAAAGATCCACAAGAATTTCAGAACTTCGTTAGGATGGACATGACCTGTTTCGAGAAGCTGCTGTCTATGATAGAAAATAGAATCAAAAAGTGTGACATAGTCATCAGGGAGGCTATCTCACCTTCTAGATGGTAAGAATTATATGTTTATGCGTTTTGTGATCATACCAACCAAGATGTCTCATACAATTTGGTTACATGCCCTGTTATGTTGCAGGCTGGTTGTAACATTACAGTTCCTGGCGACTGGAGAATCTTTTAAGAGTCTGGCTTTCAGCCACAGAATTGCACAGCCCATCATTTCAAAAGTTGTTGTGGATATATGCACTGCAATTTGCGACACTTTAAAGGACCAATACTTAAAGGTACAGTTGTATTATTTTTTCGAGTTTGGAATATATACAGGGTGTTACAAAAAGGTACGGCCAAACTTTCAGGAAACATTCCTCACACACAAAGAAAGAAAATATGTTATGTGGACATGTATCCGGAAATGCTTACTTTCCATGTTAGAGCTCATTTTATTACTTCTCTTCAAATCACATTAATCATGGAATGGAAACACACAGTAACAGAACGTACCAGCGCGACTTCAAACACTTTGTTACAGGAAATGTTCAAAATGTCCTCCGTTAGCGAGGATACATGCATTCACCCTCCGTCGCATGGAATCCCTGATGCGCTGATGCAGCCCTGGAAAATTGCGTATTGTATCACAGCCGTCCACAATACGAGCATGAAGTCTCTACATCTGGTACCAGGGTTGCGTTGACAAGAGCTTTCAAATGCCCCCATAAATGAAAGTCAAGAGGGTTGAGGTCAGGAGAGCGTGGAGGCCATGGAGTTGGTCCGCCTCTACCAATCCATCGGTCACTGAATCCGTTGTTGAGAAGCGTACGAACACTTCGACTGAAATGTGCAGGAGCTCCATCGTGCATGAACCACATGTTGTGTCGTACTTGTAAAGGCACCTGTTCTAGCAGCACAGGTAGAGTATCCCGTATGAAATAATGATAACGTGCTCCATTGAGCGTAGGTGGAAGAACATGGGGCCCAATCAAGACATCACCAACAATGCCTGCCCAAACGTTCACAGAAAATCTGTGTTGATGACGTGATTGCACAATAGTGTGCGGTTTCTCGTCAGCCCACACATGTTGATTGTGAAAATTTACGATTTGATCACGTTGGAATGAAGCCTCATCTGTAAAGAGAACATTTGCACTGAAATGAGGATTGACACATAGTTGGATGAACCATTTGTAGAAGTGTATCCGTGGAGGCCAATCAGCTGCTGATAGTGCCTGCACATGCTGTACATGGTACGGAAACAACTGGTTCTCCTGTAGCACTTTCCATAGAGTAACGTGGTCAACGTTACCTTGTACAGCAGTAACTTCTCTGACGCTGACATTAGGGTTATTGTCAACTGCACGAAGAATTGCCTCGTCCATTGCCGGTGTCCTTGTCGTTCTAGGTCTTCCCCAGTCGCGAGTCATAGGCTGGAATGTTCCGTGCTCCCTAAGACGCCGATCAATTGCTTCGAACGTCTTCCTGTCGGGGCACCTTCATTCTGGAAATCTGTCTTGATGCAAACTAACCTGTTGATACTGCATACTGATGTGCTTGGTGCTAGTACTGTAGAGCAACGAGTCGCATGTCAACACAAGCACCAAAGTCAACATTACCTTCCTTCAATTGGGCCAACTGGCAGTGAATCGAGGAAGTACAGTACATACTGACGAAACTAAAATGGAAATTAAGCGTTTCTGGGCACATGTCCACATAACATCTTTTCTTTATTTGTGTGTGAGGAATATTTCCTGAAAGTTTGGCCATACCTTTTTGTAACACCCTGTATGTATGTATTTATATGTGCTATTCAGGCAGTAATTAAGTATATATCATTACAGGCACCATCAACAGAAGAAGAGTGGAATAAAATTACCAAAGAATTTGATGAGCTGTGGCAGTTCCCAAACTGCATTGGTAAGCCACAAAATTAAGTTACATAATATGGAGAAAATCTGACAATAATGAAATGTAATTAAAATGCTTTTAATGAAGTACATCAGACTCAGCTTTAGGCAGTTTTTTATCTCCCACACTGCAAGTCTATGTACTGCTACATAAAACTGCTTACTTTTATTTTCAGGAGCAATGGATGGGAAACGCATAGCATTTGCTCCACCACGAACTGCTGGATCAGCATACTTCAGTTATAAAAAATTCCACAGCGTTGTTTTACTAGCTATTGTGGATGCTAGGTACCAATTCTCTTTAATTGACATTGGGTGCAATGGAAGAGTGAGTGATGGCGGGGTGTATGCACACAGCCTGATCAACAGTGCACTTCTGGAAAACTGGTTGAACGTACCACAGCAAAAATCACTTCCTGGCGCAAACATTGAAGTGCCATATGTGATTCTTGCTGGTGATGCCTTTCACCTGGAGCCATATATCATTAAACCCTATAGAGACTGCCAGAACCAGAAGTCCAAACAGATTTTTAACTACAGACTGTCAAGAGGGAGGCGAGTAGTGGAAAACACTTTCGGAATTTTGGCCAACTGCTTCAGAGTTCTTCTCAGTACAATTCCAGTATCTGTTGGTAAAGTGGAATTAACTGTTCAGACTTTATGCATACTGCACAACTACTTGATTGAAGAGGCAGGCACCACATATCTGACAGCTGCTGATACAGAAAACACAGACTTGTGCAACATAAACAATGGTTCCTGGCGAGGAGAGAAATCTCTCTCTATCATACCCCAGAAGAGTGGAAATCGCTCGTCACTGTGTGCCAGGGTAGTGCGCGAAAAATTTTGTAAATTCTTTAGTACAACACGTTATGCGTCATGGCAGTGGGAAGCTGTTAAGAAGTACAACTTTTAACAGTAATAATGTACAAAAGGCAATCTTTTATTTAAAAATAACTCATCAATGAAATGCAATGCATTAACTTTAAAATCAGTTACAGATTTCTTTACGTATGCCATCCGTGATAGACTTCATGACATTCAATTTCACATCAGCCTTAATTGCTGGAATTTTCAATTTCTTCAATTCAGCAGCAACACACTGCCCAAACGTGTCATCTTCATTGCTGCCACTAATTGAAACTTTAATGTCTCTTAAGACTGAGAATGTTGAGGTGGCTAATTCATCCTCAGTGTCCCTCCTATGCCTCTTTCTTGCTGAAGCATAAGGCTGCTCGCTTAGAGGTGAGGGTGTTGATACTGGTGTACTTCCTTCTGACCATTCCACAGTAAATATGTCTTAGGAGTACTGGAAATAGAAAACTGATTGTGCTACATACATATTACAATATCTAACATTAAAGTGGTTATGTGAACTACAGTGGCCTGTCTAAAGTTCTCTGTGGAAAATATAATTAATGTAAGTAACTTATATGAAAGTGAAGTACTATTTTGTTGGAGCAAATATATACAATATAAGCAAAATGTTACATTCTTTTGGTCAAGAGAGCTTCATGGCTAATGAACTGCCATTGACATACATGAGAATACTGTTTATGCACTTCCATTGCTGTTGTCATCTTCACTATATCCCTCATTTACTATGGTCTCTTCACTAACTGTGGTCACCTCAGTATTCTGAAAAAGTTGATGTGTTATTCACTTGTTGCAATTACTGTTTACAACTTTTATTTAAATGTAGGTAAATACTTACACAAGAGTCATTGACAGTGGTCGTGCTACATGGATTTGAGGAGAGTGACTGTGGTATCTGAAATATTAAAGGCCCATGTTAGTCTATAGCAGATTGTGAACCGCTCATAACACTGAAAAATACAAATACACATGATAGTATTAAAGCGTGATTTGTTTTCCAAAATAGCTACCATTCACTAATATAAGCATATATACTACTTGGGTTGGAATATCCATCTACAATCTGAAATCAGAATAAGCTGTCTTACACAAAGCAGAAATCCTACAAAGGAAGACAACAAAATTTTCGTACTTACCATACGCCTTGGGACATTTGTCGCTGTTTTCCTCGGTGTCACGTAGTCCTTTAAAAATTTTAAAGCACTGAACTACCACACAGCAGGCTCGTAAACTTCGCTTGCCCCTGCACCACTATGCTCACTGACTCTAATTTTTTTTAGCTCTCCACAAAAGTGCGACCGCAGTGACATGAAGCGAGTTTTGCAGTCCTCATCTGTTGCGTTGGACAAAACTGTGCGAACTTTACCGCCTATCACTGCCAGTTTCTCTTTCCTGGAATGCTGAGATAAAGCAAGAGATGCAATAAAATGAAACATGAACTTTCGTAAGCTAAGGCATTGACATACCAGTCGAGAATCATCGTGTAACATAATATGCATATTACTCAGAAATAAACGATGCCGATGTAACTTACTATGATATAGCGGGCTTATTTTGGTATAGCGGGTCCTGCGGGTTGTACATACACTTCTCTTCGCTGTACGCCTGAATTAGGATGCTTAAAGCCTGTTTGTTCCATTCCATTTCTAGAATATGAAGCAATAAATAGAACAATATTCTTTCACAAACAACTAGTATAAAAGAAAGTCTACTGGCAAAAAAAACTGTTTTTTACTGCATTTATGAAAACCTACTTACTGAAAAAAAAATGCGGAAAATCTCCAACAACATAAACTGTAATTTGCCTCTATGCACCCAACCATAAACAAATAACAAGCAGAAAGCACTGCAGTAACCACTTCTGCGCATGCGCAAGTTTCGCAGCCTAGTGCGCATACGCGAATTGACGGCAATACCTAGCGACTGTTTTTGTATCTATCGGGAGAACATACACTGTAGCTGACCTACAGTACAAGGCCAAAATTTCAACAATACACACTTTCTCCAGGTTAGACAAATTGAGCAAATTGGTTGTTTCTTCTGCCTTAGGCGTGGTTAATGGCGGTTGTTACGTGACTTATAAAAGCCACATTTGTTCTTCAGCGATTCCTGAGAATACCCCAAAAAATCACGACTTTTTGGGCATGAGACGTACCAATTGTGGATACGGCCACTTTGATAATTTCTATTGACGGCAGATCCTCAATCTGTAGGGTACGGGCCGGCCGGAGTGGCCGAGCGGTTTTAGGCGCTACAGTCTGGAACCACGCGACCGCTTCGGTCGCAGGTTCGAATCCTGCCTCGGGCGTGGATGTGTGTGATGTCCTTAGGTTAGTTAGGTATAAGTAGTTCTAAGTTCTAGGGGACTGATGACCTCAGCAGTTAAGTCCCATAGTGCTCAGAGCCATTTGAACCATTTGTAGGGTACGGTACGTTAAGATGATATTCTCGTGGAATTTCGAAACTTTTTTCGATACCGTTATCCGTTATCATGATCCGGTGTTCAACGTCGTCTTTCTTATACAGTAAAATGTGCGCGTAATTGTTTTAACTAACGTTGTGACATTGCAGGTTCATTGCAAGGGTTCTTTGGTCACTAAACTATGTTTTTAGTCAGCATTTGTTCTCCAGTAATACTCTATAGCACACTGCCTCTGTATGATGGGCACTTCACGCCTATACAAATATGTCGCAAGTGATACTGCAGTAACAAATAACGGGCTAAAAAGGGTCATAACGTGACTGAAACGAACTGAAAATGTCTGTAAAAAATTATGTAAAACTGGAAAGACGGCAGAATCAGTATAATATTTCAATAACATTTTTACTCTTCTGTGATACAAATCATAAGCTCGACATTTTCAATGAAGTGCAATTGATGATCAAGGTCTTGAGAAAAAACATAACGCAATTTGTATTAACCTTATATTATGCGTACTTATTTGTTATTTATATGTGTCAAAGTATATAAATGTGTCGTAGTGTACAAACTGTAAAATGTTATTGACCTTTAGGATTCGTTTTATATAAGCTGCATATGCTGTAGTTACGGGGTAAAGAAGGGGACCAGTGGAAAAATGCTCATGTTCGAACACAATAAAGGCAAATATGTTCTCCTTTGAACGAGTGTGACCGAAGTTGGGAAGCAGCTGCGTCAATCGTCTTTCCGCCATTCTCTCCAAAGATTTTGGCATTGAAACATGTTAGTGCCTTTTTTGTGCTGAAAGAGAATGGCACCAAGACGGTGATGGTAGGATAGAGGGAGAGTGGAGCTGAAAAAGAGAAAGTGTCAGTGAAAGGGAGCGAGAGATGGATGAAGATACAGCAGTGACAGCCAAAGATAGAGGGGATGTAGATGGTCAGTGAGAGACAGTGCCAATGACAGTTGAAGCAGTGGGAGGAAAAGAGAGATGAGAAAGTGGAAATGAACATGAGAGATGAGTGGACACCACCCAGAGGCTTGAGATGTCTGGACCCTTTAATGCTTAGGAATAAGGGAGGGTGCATTTTTGACCTAAATTTTAAATTCGTTGCAATTGGGACGTTTGTTGGCGTTATTTCTTCATTGATGGTCCTCCATGTCAACATACTGCAGTGTTACATTAGCTGAAAAATGGGGGCTGGAAGTTCAATACTGACTACTGTAAATGATGTAGCTGACAGTTGCACAACTGCATTTCACAGTTCTTTACTTCCACTGTTCACAACCTCCCCCCCCCCCCCGCCTCCCCTCCATAATATTACACAATTATAAGACCTGTTCACTATTGGTAAATGTTGATAAGCCTCATTAAGAGGTTGCAGGCAACATCAGCATACTGCTACAATAGTTTGCTGTTGAACATCTATAAGCAGTAAAAACCTAACCACAGAGTTCACAGTTCTTGCCTAACAATACAGTATGCATGACACAGTTTTTATTAAATAAATTAAACAGACATTGTCATAAATTGTTCTAAGACTTGGCCTATTTGTGTCACTTTTATTCCACCATTAAGTTGATGCATTGTTATTAATGTAACCAATATATGTTTAATGTCTGAAAATTGGCCATGGACTTATTGTCTTGGGACAAAAAATCTGTCCTTTACGTATCCTCACAATAACAGGCACTGAAACTGTACAGGGTTAGATGTTTAAGTTACAGAAATTACAATTAAAGCATAACTCATTCAAGTAACTGAATACATTGCAAAACTCCTTTTTACCAATTCCTTCCACCACAAAGGTTAGGCCAAATTATTTATTTAAATAATGAAATTAATGGGTATAGTTATACAAACAATACTTCTGACAAACCTGGTAATTATTTTAAAATTATTAAGAGCTGGCTTTGCTAATATGTTTTCGAATAGAGCCAACTAAATACACTCCTGGAAATGGAAAAAAGAACACATTGACAAGGGTGTGTCAGACCCACCATACTTGCTCCGGACACTGCGAGAGGGCTGTACAAGCAATGATCACACGCACGGCAAAGCGGACACACCAGGAACAGCGGTGTTGGCCGTCGAATGGCGCTAGCTGCGCAGCATTTGTGCACCGCCGCCGTCAGTGTCAGCCAGTTTGCCGTGGCATACGGAGCTCCATCGCAGTCTTTAACACTGGTAGCATGCCGCGACAGCGTGGACGTGAACCGTATGTGCAGTTGACGGACTTTGAGCGAGGGCGTATAGTGGGCATGCGGGAGGCCAGGTGGACGTACCGCCGAATTGCTCAACACGTGGGGCGTGAGGTCTCCACAGTACATCGATGTTGTCGCCAGTGGTCGGCGGAAGGTGCACGTGCCCGTCGACCTGGGACCGGACCGCAGCGACGCACGGATGCACGCCAAGACCGTAGGATCCTACGCAGTGCCGTAGGGGACCGCACCGCCACTTCCCAGCAAATTAGGGACACTGTTGCTCCTGGGGTATCGGTGAGGACCATTCGCAACCGTCTCCATGAAGCTGGGCTACGGTCCCGCACACCGTTAGGCCGTCTTCCGCTCACGCCCCAACATCGTGCAGCCCGCCTCCAGTGGTGTCGCGACAGGCGTGAATGGAGGGACGAATGGAGACGTGTCGTCTTCAGCGATGAGAGTCGCTTCTGCCTTGGTGCCAATGATGGTCGTATGCGTGTTTGGCGCCGTGCAGGTGAGCGCCACAATCAGGACTGCATACGACCGAGGCACACAGGGCCAACACCCAGCATCATGGTGTGGGGAGCGATCTCCTACACTGGCCGTACACCACTGGTGATCGTCGAGGGGACACTGAATAGTGCACGGTACATCCAAACCGTCATCGAACCCATCGTTCTACCATTCCTAGACCGGCAAGGGAACTTGCTGTTCCAACAGGACAATGCACGTCCGCATGTATCCCGTGCCACCCAACCTGCTCTAGAAGGCGTACGTCAACTACCCTGGCCAGCAAGATCTCCGGATCTGTCCCCCATTGAGCATGTTTGGGACTGGATGAAGCGTCGTCTCACGCGGTCTGCACGTCCAGCACAAACGCTGGTCCAACTGAGGCGCCAGGTGGAAATGGCATGGCAAGCCGTTCCACAGGACTACATCCAGCATCTCTACGATCGTCTCCATGGGAGAATAGCAGCCTGCATTGCTGCGAAAGGTGGATATACACTGTACTAGTGCCGACATTGTGCATGCTCTGTTGCCTGTGTCTATGTGCCTGTGGTTCTGTCAGTGTGATCATGTGATGTATCTGACCCCAGGAATGTGTCAATAAAGTTTCCCCTTCCTGGGACAATGAATTCACGGTGTTCTTATTTCAAGTTCCAGGAGTGTACTTTAAGAATCCTGGTAGTTCTTCTTCCAAATATTTATAATTAGTACAGAATTTATATTTGTTTATAAGTCAACAACAGAATCTAAGTCACAAAACAGGTACTGATTTCACCCTATAATGCCCCCTCCCTCCTCATGAACCATGGACCTTGCCATTGGTGGGGAGGCTTGCATGCCTCAGTGATACAGATGGCCGTACCGTAGGTGCAACCACAGCAGAGGGGTCTCTGTTGAGAGGCCAGACAAACGTGTGGTTCCTGAAGAGGGGCAGCAGCCTTTTCAGTAGTTGCAGGGGCAACAGTCTGGATGATTGACTGATCTGGCCTTGTAACACTAACCAAATCAGCCTTGCTGTGCTGGTACTGTGAATGCCTCAAAGCAAGGGGAAACTAAAGCCGTAATTTTTCCCTGAGGGCATTACGATCAAATGATGATGGAGTCCTCTTCGGCAAAATATTCCAGAGGTAAAATAGTCCCTCATTTGGATCTCCGGGCGGGGACTGCTCAGGAGGATGTTGTTATTAGGAGAAAGAAAACTGGCGTTCTGCGGATCGGAGCGTGGAATGTTAGATCCCGTAATCGGGCAGGTTGGTTAGAAAATTTAAAAAGTGAAATGGATAGGTTAAAGTTAGATATAGTGGGAATTAGTGAAGTTCGGTGGCAGGAGGAACAAGACTTTTGCTAAGGTGAATACAGGGTTATAAATACAAAATCAAATAGGGGTAATGCAGGAGTAGGTTTAATAATTAATAAAAAAATAGGAGTGCGGGTAAGCTACTACAAACAGCATAGTGAACACATTATTCTGGTCAAGATAGACACGAAGCCCATGCCTACCACAGTAGTACAAGTTTATATGCCAACTAGCTCTGCAGACTATGAAGAAATTGATGAAATGTATGATGAGATAAAAGAAATTATTCAGGTAGTGAAAGGAGATGAAAATTTAATAGTCATGGGTGACTGGAATTCGTCAGTAGGAAAAGGGAGAGAAGGAAACATGGTAGGTGAATATGGATTGGGGCTAAGAAATGAAAGAGGAAGCTGCCTAGTAGAATATTGCACAGAGCATAACTTAATTATAGCTTGGTTCAAGAATCATAAAAGAAGGCTGTATACATGGAAGAATCCTGGAGATACTAGAAGGCATCAGATAGATTATATAATGGTAAGACAGAGATTTAGTAACCAGGTTTTAAATTGTAAGACATTTCCAGGGGCAGATGTGGACTCTGACCACAATCTATTGGTTATGAACTGTAGATTAAAACTGAAGAAACAGCAAAAAGGTGGGAATTTAAGGAGATGGGACCTGGATAAACTGACTAAACCAGAGGTTGTACAGAGTTTCAGGAAGAGCATAAGGGAACAATTGACAGGAATGGGGGAAAGAAATACAGTAGAAGAAGAATGGGTAGCTCTGAGGGATGAAGTAGCGAAGGCAGCAGATGATCAAGTAGGTAAAAAGACAAGGGCTAGTAGCAATCCTTGGGTAACAGAAGAAATATTGAATTTAATTGATGAAAGGAGAAAATATAAAAATGCAGTAAATGAAGCAGGCAAAAAGGAATACAAACGTCTCAAAAACGAGATCGACAGTAAGTGCAAAATGACTAAGCAGGGATGGCTAGAGGACAAATGTAAGGATGTAGAGGCTTCTCTCACTAGGGGTAAGATAGATACTGCCTACAGGAAAATTAAGGAGACCTTTGGAGAAAAGAGAGCCCCTGATATGAAGATCAAGAGCTCAGATGGAAACCCAGTTCTAAGCAAAGAAGAGAAAGCAGAAATGTGGAAGGAGTATATAGAGGGTCCATACAAGGGTGATGTACTTGAGGACAATATTGTGAAAAGGATGTAGATGAAGATGAAATGGGAGATATGATACTGTGTGAAGAGTTTGACAGAGCACTGAAAGATCGGAGTCGAAACAAGGCCCCGGGAGTAGACAATATTCCATTAGAACTACTGACAGCCTTGGGACAGCCAGTCCTGACTAAACTCTACCATCTGGTGAGCAAGATGTATGAGACAGGCAAAATACCCTCAGACTTCAAGAAGAATATAATAATTCCAATCCCAAAGAATGCAGGTGTTGACACATGTGAAAATTACTGAACTATCAGTTTAATAAGTCACAGCTGCAAAATACTAACCTGAATTCTTTACAGATGAATGGAAAAACTGGTAGAAGCCAACCTCGGGGAAGATCAGATTGGATTCCGTAGAAATATTGGAACACATGAGGCAATACTGACCCTACGACTTATCTTAGAAGAAAGATTAAGGAAAGGCAAACCTAAATTCCTAGTGTTTGTAGGCTTAGAGAAAGCTTTTGACAATGTTGATTGGAATACTCTCTTTCAAATTCTGAAGGTGGCAGGGGTAAAATATAGGGAGCAAAAGGCTATTTACAATTTGTGCAGAAAACAGATGGCAGTTATAAGAGTCGAGGGGCACGAAAGGGAAGCAGTGGTTGGGAAGGGAGTGAGATAGGGTTGTAGCCTCTCCCCGACATTATTCAATCTGTATATTGAGCAAGCAGTAAATAAAAACAAAAGAAAAATTCAGAGTAGGTATTAAAATCCATGGAGAAGAAATAAAAACTTTGAGGTTCGCCGATGACATTGTAATTCTTTCAGAGATAGCAAAGGACTTGGAAGAGCAATTGAATGGAATGGACAGTGTCTTGAAAGGAGGATATAAGATGAGCATCAACAAAAGAAAAACGAGGATAATGGAATGTAGTTGAGTTGCCACGTGTGATGCTGAGGGAATTGGATTAGGAAATGAGACGCTTAAAGTAGTAAAGTAGTTTTGCTATTTGTGGAGCAAAATAACAGATGATAGTCAGAGTAGAGAGGATATAAAATGTAGACTGGCAATGGCAAGGAAAGCGTTTCTGAAGAAGAGAAATTTGTTAACATCGAGTATAGATTTAAGTGTGAGGAAGTCGTTTCTGAAAGTATTTGTATGGAGTGTAGCCATGTATGGAAGTGAAACATGGACGATAAATAGTTTGGACAAGAAGAGAATAGAAGCTTTCGAAATGTGGTGCTACAAAAGAATGCTGAAGATTAGATGGGTAGATCACATAACTAATGAGGAGGTATTGAATAGAATTGGGGAGAAGAGGAGTTTGTGGCACAACTTGACAAGAAGAAGGGATTGGTTGGTAGGACATGTTCTGAGGCATCAAGGGATCACCAATTTAGTATTGGAGGGCAGCATGGAGGGTAAAAATCATAGAGGAAGACCAAGAGATGAATACACTAAGCAGACTCAGAAGGATGTAGGTTGCAGTAGTTACTCAGAGATGAATAAGCTTGCACAGGACAGAGTAGCATGGAAAGCTGCATCAAACCAGTCTCAGGACTGAAGACCACAACAACAGCAACAACAACCCTGTAATGATATGTAGCAAAAGATATTAACTAGGAATGGTCAAAATAAATTAGGAAATTAATTAAATACACAAAACTAAGCACAGAATTAGGCCTGGTGCTATATTCCTTAAGACAGTGGCCAACCTTTCTCTTTATGGAAATGCAGATTATACTCATGCATGTTAATGGTAATTAGGCAAAAATGAAAATAAAATGAGTTTAAGAAGGCAGATGGCAAATCAGGAGAGGAAGTAAAGAGATTCTAGCTTGCTTCATCACACACTGTATTTAGGAAATGGATGCTCCACAAAGAAATAGAGTGAAATGCTCTGATGCAGAACAAAAAGTTTATATACAGGCATATCAGAGTAACTGTTGCTAATTTTCTGATGTCGTAGAGGACAAGAATATAAACATTACTGATCACTAATACAGGGTTTGCAAATTATTGTTTTCTTTATAAAAGCCAGTGCTTGTCACTCAGATTTTAAATGCTATTAGTTCAGTTGTTATTCTTACCATGGAAACAATGAGCTATTGAAGTTATTAGGTTGATGAATAAGTTCATAGCTCTTTTGTATTGTATTGTACTGTACTGTATTTTATTGATCCAAGTAATCACAGTATTGTACAGTTTGCACATATGATTTATTTTTTGGGCAAGTCAGCATACATTTTACAAGTAACTTTTACAATTATCTTATTACAATTTTCGTTGTTTCATGAAAATTTGTTGAATTTTATAAGAAAGTAATAGACATTACATTGTACTTTCACTTGTTCATACTTGAAGGAAACATGTGCTATAATCAGGCCTAAGTGATCAATTATTAAGATGTTTATTAACGTTTATTACCTTCTTCAAAAATCAGTTACTGTGTAAAAGTTTTGCTTGAAAAGAATTTTTTTAATTTGTATGTGGAATCTCTTGGTACTTCTGTTTTTTTAGTTTCAGCTGGTATGTTTACATCCATATCCCAAAATGTAGGACACTTTTTTGGTAACAAGTTCTTCTGTACTGAAACATATTTAGGTCAGAGTGTTGTCTTCTTTCATAGCTACAAATATGTTGATTTGATATTAATGAGCTGTCTTTGCTTAATATGTAGGTTTTAACAAATGATGTAATACTATAAATGTTAAAATATGGCAGTGTCATAATGCCAAGTTTCTTGTAATGTTGCCTGCATGATTCATTATATGTCAGATTGCATATTATACATGTTGCTTTTTTTAGCATTTTAAAGATATCTCTGCTGCAGGGTGAGTTCCCACAGAACATGATTCCATATTGTAGAATGATGTGAAAGTATGTTGGTATTCCAGTTGCTATGGGTTTATTTATTAATTGTTGTGTTTTCTTTGTGGTTAAGTTTTGCTATTTGAGTTAACATATTGTCATTTTGCCTTTTGGAGGTGGTGAGTGGAGCTGTGGATGCTAGAAAATGGAATGCCAAGTGGAGAAATGGGAACGTTTCGGTCCACATCAGAGTACTCGAGAACTGGCAAATTTGATGAACTGCAATTATTCCACCATCGTGCAACATTTGCATACAATGAGGGAGATTCAAAAATTCGGTGAATGGGTACCGCATGCTCTAAGCCAAAATCACAAAAATCAGCAGGTGTCCAGATGTGCATCTCTGCTTGCTCATCACCAACTGGCTCATGAGCAACACTGACAATTCCTATCTTGTATCATTAATGGTGACAAAAAATGCTGTCCTTATGCTTAGGTGAGGAAAAGAAACCATTGATTGAGACCAATAAAAGCGGCTACACCCCATAAAAAGATCTGCATGCATCCACGTAAGATAATGTTATGCATATGGTGGAACAGTGATGGTGTACTGTACTACAAGCTGCTTCACCAACATGTAGCCATCACTGCTGACATTTATTATCAACAGCTGAGACATCTTGCATATCCAGTACAAAAACAGTGACTGCAATTCCTGGATAATGCCCGTCTGCATTCTGCTGGACTGACAAAAAACTATGCAGGACTTGGCTTGGGAAGTCACTCCGCACACACCTTATTCACCTGATCTTGCACCCCCAGATTTTCACCTTTATTGCTCCCTATCGAACAACCTTCAAGGAACTTCTTTTTTGAATGAAATTGTGTTCCGAACATGGCTCGATGAGTTCTTCGCTTGAAAACTATGTGCTTTCTATAGCTGCAGAATCAAAAATTTATCCCAGCATTGGCAGACTGTTGCAAATATAGAAGGATAATATATTATTAATGACTAAAGTCTCTGTTATGTGTATCTGCTGTGCTTATTAAACTTCTGGAAAATCGATAGGAACTTATACACTATCCTAATAATTAGTTTTAATGAGCCGTGGAAAAATTCTATGAAATTTGTTTAGTTTTCTGGTAAAAAATATGTAACATTATTTTTCTTCTGAAGTAGGGAAATACAGGCTTCCTAATTGCAGAACTGACAAAAAACAAACAAAACTGTCCAATTAGGCAGTGAAGGCCCAATGGTACTGACCGGCCACCATATCATCCTCAGCCCATAGCTGTCACCAGATGCTGATACGGAGGGGCATGTGATCAGCACACTGCTCTCCCAGCCATTGTCAGTTTTTGTGACTGGTGCCGCTACTTCTCTGTTAAGTAGCTCCTCAGCTGACCTCAAAAGGGCAGAGTGTACACCGCCTGCCAACAGCACTCGGCAGACCCGGACAGTGACCATCCAACTGCTAGCCTAGCCTGACGGTGTTTAACTTCCGATTTGATGGGAACCAGTGTTTCCACTGTGGCAAGGACAGTGGCTTAATTACAGAACTGACATTGAAAATTAAATTTGCTGCCTCCAGAACATAATTTTTTTTCTGAGCATTCTCTCTGCGTTCTTATTTCTGATTTCCACACACACTTTCAATGAGAATTCGACTGCGGTAGCTATGAATTTAAATAACATATGTAAATATATTTACAATTTTCATTGTATATAAATTATAACAATTTCCTAGAAAGAAAACAGTTGGGAACCCACCTGTGTGATCTGCCTTTTCTAAGATCATGCTCCAAATTTCACACTCATTTTGCAATGCAATCCTGTCAGCATTTTTATTACAATTTACAGCTTCCTTTATCCCAGAGCAAGTTCAAAATGAAACATTATGAATATTGCTTTATTAAGAAAAATGTTTAAGTTCATACCTTCTGTTATTTCAGAAAACTAGTAACAGCTATTGTGACACACCTTCTATAATGTCGTAGTACAGTCAACATTATCTTGAATGTAGTAAAACAAAAACAAAAAAAAAATAAAATAAAATAAAAAAAAATAAAAAAATAAAAAAGAAAAAGAAAAAATAAAACAAAAAATAGCGGTAATCCATGCCTCCTGTTTTCTACTATACCTTTGAAAGAACTAAGATGTGAATCGTATGAATCATGAATGAATGTGCAAAGGTTTAATATACTGTGAAAGAATACCAGCATTATTATACTTTCATGGAGTAGGAGACTAAAAGAATAGTAATAAATTGGTTTGAAAAGTAGTGACAAAGACACTTATTAGGAGCCCAAGACCATGACAGCTACACAACTGGATGACAGCTCAAACATGAGTTAACGGTAAGAGAGGAGACAGATACAACTGACAAACTCATAATTTCATCTTTGGATGCTACTCAGTAATGAATTATTGTAAATTGTAATTACATTCCATTTAGTTTTAGTTTTTAAACTGGTTTAATTTACTTACAGACCAAAGTGAAGTATTATAAGAATTTGTACATTGATAAAATATCTGGTGCCAGTAACGCTGCAGTGGTATCAGCATTTTCATATGTAAACAGCAGTGAGTCATGCAAGAGCCTTGCCTATAGCACTGTCAATGGAGCTTTGTAGGCCATTCATTCAGCAAATGTTTGAAAAATCAAACTTCGACTTTATTCCACCAAAATATATGTCACCTCAAGAATAAAATAGACCAGTTGATAATAAATTTAAAAGACGAGTGTGAAAGTGATCCTGATATACTGTGTTTCTCAGAACATCATGTTATGAGTGGAATCCACATGCTACAGATTGAGAACTTTAGTTTAGCTACTCATTACTGTAAATCTGTTATGGAAAAAGGTGGTGTTGCAATATTTATAAAAAGTAATATAGTGTATAAATCCCTAGATTTAAGTAAATAATGTGATGAACAATATTTTGAGGTGTGTGGCATCGAGTTAACAGCAGACAGTGCAACTGTTATTGTTCTGGCTGTTTACAGGGCACCTGCTGGAAATCTAAATGTATTTCTAAGACAAACTGAATCACTTCTGTACCACCTATGTAGGAAAGCTAAATCTATCATTGTTATGGGTGACTTCAATGTGGACCTTTTAACAGAAAATAGAAACAAAACAGACTTTGAACATTTAATGCACTGTTACAATTTAGTACCAGTGGTGGACACTCCAACTAGAGTAACTGTCAGCTCTAGCACTTTACTAGATAATGTATTTGTAGATAAGGATATTTGCAATAATTTAACCATGAAAAATATTATAAATTGTCTCTCTGATCATGAAGGGCAATTCCTCACTCTAAACCAAATGAATGTACAAAGAAAAGAAAATTTCATTTGGAAAACATTTAGGATTATAAACAGACAGACCACTGAAACTTTTAATCAGCAATTACAGCTTGAGGACTGGTCTCCTGTATATGCTATAGTTGATGTTAATTCAAAATTTAATATATTTATCAATGAAGTTACAAGCCTTTTTGAACAAGCATTTCCTAAAAAATCAGTGAGAGAAAACCTGTTCATATCTGGAAACAAGCCTTGGATTGCTAAAGGCATCAAAATCTCTTGTAAAACAAGAAGAAAACTATATGCTGCAACCAGGAGTTCAAATGATAACAGTAGGATTACACACGATAAAATCTACAATAAAGTTCTGAATAAGACCATTCAGGCAGCAAAGAACATGTGCTTGAAGGCAGAAATTAACAACTCAAGCAATAAAGTAAAAACTGTCTGGAAATTTGTAAAGAAGGAAACGGGGAAAAATGTAGTTTGTAGTGAAAATATCCAAATCAAAAGTGAGGGTAATCTTGTTAGTGATCCAAAAACAGTTGCAGACACATTCAACAACAATTTTTTAACAGTAACAGAAAAAATAGGTTTACAGGGATCCATGAAGCAAGCCATCAATCTTTTGAAAACTAGAGTACCTGGTTCAGTACAACACATGAAGGTAAAAACAGTCACTGTTCAAGAAATTGAAAGAGTTATTAAATCCCTGAAAAGTAAAAACTCTGCTGGAATTGACAACATTTCTAACAAATTATTAAAATACTGCTCCAGCCATGTAAGTAAAGTCCTTTGCCATATTTTTGATGTGTCACTTAAGCAAGTAATAGTTCCTGAGAGGCTTAAGTATGCAGTTGTAAAACTAGTGCATGCCAGGATAGTTAAGCATCTCAGTGAACACAATATCTTCAGGAAAAGTCAGTTTGGATTTCAGAAAGGTTTGTCAACAGAAGATGCAGTATTTGCATTTACTGGCAAACTCTTGGAATCTATCAACAAAAAACTGAAAGTGATTGGCATATTTTGTGACCTAACAAAAGCATTTGACTGTGTAAATCACCAAATTCTTTTACAAAAAGCTGCACATCTCAGTATAAGTGGTGCAGCAGGTAAATAGCTTGACTCATATCTGTCAAACAGGAAACAAAAAGTTGTAGTAGAGAGTCATGATGGTGTCCCATTGTCTTCAGAATGGGGTACCATCACATGTGGAGAGTTGCAGGGCTCAGTTCTGGGCCCCCTACTTTTTATTATATTTATAAATGATCTCCCTCTCTGTACGAAATATTGTAGATTCACCATTTTTGCTGATGACACTACACTAATTATTGATAATTCAGTAGATAAACTTGAGGTAACAGCAAATAAGGTTTTAAATGACATGGTGAACTGGTTTAACATTAATGGTCTTTCTTGAAATTACTGTAAAACAAACTACATTCAGTTCTACACAACATCCAAAGATGAGGAAATAGTAGTAAAAATAGGTGAGCAGACAATAACCAGGGTAGATTCCTCAAAATACCTAGGCTTGCATATTGATAGCAAACTGAATTGGTCAAACCACATCCTGGATCTACGCAAAAGACTAAGTTCAGCAACATATGCATTGTGCATTGTTTCTTCTTATAGAAATATGGAAACCACGAAGTCAGCGTATTATGGTTACTTTCATGGCATTTGGGAATATATTTTGGGGAAATCAGCCACTGGCTAAAAAAGTAGTGTGTGTACAAAAAAGAGCCATAAGGATCATGTGTGGAGTCCATCCTAGAGCCACATGCAGGAACCTTTTTAAGAAGCTTGAAATACTTACATCCACTGTGCAATATATATTCTCTTTGATATGCTTCATAAGGAAAGAAAAATCCATCTTTAAGCTGAATAGTGCATATCACAGTCACAATACTAGAAGGAAACATGATATCCACTATGAAGAGCCAAGATTTTTAATGCCATCCCTTCAAGAATTAAGTGTTTGGTAGATGATGATCTCTAATTTTAAAAAACCTTAAGGCAGTTCCTATTGCAAGGATCATTTTATACAATAGAAGAGTTCCTGAACTACAGTGTTTAACATTTCTTGTATTGGAAATTGCAAATGTATGCCCAAATTTGTATTTGTAATACCAAATATTTTTATTGTAAACATATATTTTACAATATTCATTTCTCTGTAACAGTTATTATTTTGTAATCTTTATCTATCTCTAAAATGTATTTTTTGTAGTGGGACCTAAGTTACTGTTTACTGTTTTTGTTTTGTAATCTCTATCTCTCTTTAAAATGTATTTTTTGTTATGGGACCTAAGTTACTGTTTACTGTTTACTGTTGTAACTGTTTTTACTGTTTAAATTCTGGCCAAAAGATTGTAAAATTGGCACGTTCCATATCCTGTGATAGTGTCACAACATGGATCGCTGGAACAAGAGATAAATAAATAAATAAATAAAATAAATCACAGGATCAAACCCTAGATGCCTCACCAAATTATATTCAGTTGCCCAGGTCCCTGAAACTGTGAGACTTTGTATTTGTCCTGTTGACTCATAAAACTGAAATGGACAGGAAGAGCTACTTTGGTTACACTGGTGCTAGGGTAATGCACTTGTTGTTGTTATTGTTGCTATTCTTTCAGAATGAAGTCTCTTTCGTTCATCAGACCATGGTGTTCCAGACCATTTTATAACTTCCCTTTGACCAACTATCCAACCAAATATTTTTTGTCTGAATGTTTTTCTATCTGTAACATCTGCCTGAGTTATACTGGCTACTTCAAGATCCTCCTTAATTGCTTAATTGCAGCAATTCATTTAATTGGCTCAGTTTTGGCATTACTTCCATTTTCATAGAATTCTACTATTTGTTTTGTCAACCTAGTGGGTGCCATTCTTTTAATGTACCCATAAAATTTAAGTCTTCATTTACTCATGTCACCATATATTCCTTATTACTTCTTAGCCTGTAAGTTTCTCCATCAGAAATGTCCACAGCTGCTGCCTCTGGATCCTGGGGTCCCAGGTTCGATTCCCGGCTGGGTTGGAGATTTCCTCTGCCTGGGGACTGGGTGTTTGTGTTGTCCTCCGTATTTCATCATCATCATTATCATTTGTGACTGTTACTAGACTGTGTAAAAAAAATGGGACTGTGTAAAAATTGGGACTGTGTAAAAATTGGGACTTTGTACGGGTGCTGATAACCACGCAACTGAGTGCCCCACAAACATCTCAAATCCATCAGTAATTTTGGGGCCTAATATTTTCCTAATAATCTTTTTTTCTTTCTTTTGAATTTCTTCAATATTCCCCTTTCTATTTAAAATATTAAAGTTTATGCTCCATAAAGACATTCAGGTTTGACTACAGTACTACAATACCTAAGTTTACTTAATTTAGGAAGTGATTTTTTTAAATAAATATTTTGTGTTAATCTCAATGCAGTTGCCGTTTTTTGATGGCAATCTTCATTTGCTGCTTTTCCAGACTGTTTTCTTTATGATTTCCCCAAGTATTCAAACTAAGAAACCGTTTTTATTTTTCCTTATTTCATGTTCAAAAACTTTGGTGCTTGTTTGTTGCATGTCATATATTTTGTTTTTTCGAATGATATTTGCAGTCCTTTTTCCACAACTTCTTCAAGAATTTCAATTTTTTTTAGCTTTGATAATATCCCTAGTTAAAATTGCCACATAATCTGCAAATTATTACTTCTACCTAACTTGATTGATTGATCTGTATTTTAACTCAACTTTTGCTCTCACCATTCTGTAACTACCATTCCCGAAACACAGTTAAACAATAATGGGGAGAGTCCGTCTCCCTGTCTAACACCAGTCTTTATATCAAATGGTTCAGAAGTTTCTCCCATGAATTTAACTTTAGAATTAGTGTCAGTTAATGTTTCCTTACTCAGTGTTAGAGTTTTATTATCTAGCCCTTGTTCCTTTAAAATTTAGAAAAGAGATTCACGATCAACTGAGTGGTAGGCCTTTTAAAATCCACAAATGTACACACAATATTGTTACCAGAAATCCTTTGGTGCCTCTGAATTAGTTTTGAATTAAGAATTTGTTCTGGACGGGATCTGTTTGGTCTAAAGCCTGCTTGGTATTCACCAATTTTAGGTTCTAACTGTACTTGGGCTCGATCAAGTAAACACTGCTTGAAAATTTTGTGTTTGACCGGGAGAAGAGAGATTCCTTGGTAATTATGAACATTGGTTTTGTCCCCTTTCTTATGCAATGGATGAATTAGTGCAGTTTCCCAGTACTCAGGTATTTTCTCAGTTTGCCAGATATGTCTTATTAGTTGAGTGATTCTTTTATAATGTTAGGGCCAGCTGATTTTAGTAGTTCTGCAATTATATCATCTTCTCTGGATTATATTGTTTTTAAGCCTCTTAATTCATTTAATTACTTCGATATTGTCATGTTCTTTAGAGTGAGGGCTGGTATTATTAGTTTTCTGTGGTTGGAATTTATTTGCTGGTTCTGGACAGTTTTTCAAAATAATTTGAAGGTGTCTTACAGTCTTCCTGGTTGTTAAGAGCCAAACTGCCATTTTCATTTTTGAAGCAAAAACTTTGACGTTGGTAACCGGTTAGTTTTGTTTTGAATGTTTTATGAAAGTTTCTTAAATTTTCCTTTGGAAGCCTTTTTTGATTTCTAAAAGTTGGGCATTTTTGCAGTTTCTTTTAGTCTGTCAGATTAATTTAGATGTTTCTTTTCTTACAGTTAGAAAGGTATTGTATGTATTTTCAGTTTTGTTACTATTCCAGTTTTTGAATGCCTCATGCCTAGATTTAACTGCTGTTTCACAATCTGCGTTCCACCAAAGGTGTTTTTGTTTATTTTGAAGTGGAATTTAATTTTGGGCTGTTTTAATAAACTTTTCTTTTAGGCTTTGCCAATTATTGGATTTTTTTTGTCAATTTTGCTTGTTAGAGTTGGGGTTATTTTAGCTTTGTCAAATTTTGGGATAACATTTTTTGTTTTGAAGAGTTTTTGAGATTGAAGTTTTACTTTTATTCACGTTTAATAATGGTCAGAACCAATATTAGCCCCCTAACTTTGACATTTAAATCTTTTTGTAGTTAATGTATGAAACTGCTACATGATCAATTTGAAATTCCCCAATAAATGTATTGGGTGCCCACCAAGCTTTTTGTTTAGAAGGGTTCTTTTCAAAATGTGTTGACATGATTTTAAGGTTAAAATTTTTGCATGTTTCAAAAAGTCTTTGGCCATTTTGATTCGTCCCTTTTTTTTTTAATTTTTTTTGTTTTAACCTAATTGAGAATTAAAATCACCTATTGAAATTTTAACATGGTTTGAGGGAATTTTTGAGATGATGCTTTCTAATGTTTCCTGAACTTCATTAACTTCTTCAGATCTTTTAAGGTTTCCTCACTGAATGGCATATGGACATTAATTAAAGTGTATGCTTTATTTGTGCATTGAAGAGAAACTGTCTTTAGACTATTATTAATGGGGTTTACCTCCATTTTTGGGTTTAAAATATTTTTGAAGACTACAAAAGCATCCCCTAGATGGGGTGTATTATTAACTATTCTTTTGTCAGTTTTGCTTTTAAAAAGACAATAATTGCTGAAATCCATGGTGTTATTGGCCATCATTCATGTTTCTTGAAGTGCCAAAATTTGAATCTTCTGTTCTTCTAATGTGTCTCTCAATTTATGAAGTTCACTTGGTTGCAAAAGTGTTTGTATGTTAAGTGTTGCAAAACAATGTATTTGTTTTGGTTTTAAGTTGGCCTGAGGACTCCGACTTCATCTTTTGAATCACACTGCATTTAACCTGGCCGCCCCAGAATCCGAATGACCTGTTGCGCCAGTAATACTGGCAGTGGATTGACCACCTGGGGTAATACTGTGATTATCAAAATGCTCCATAATGGTTGTACTTGCAATTAGGTGGGGTTGAGTAGACTCATTGAGTAAATTCAGTGTGTTAAGACCGGAAGGGTTATTTCCAATAAATTTCAGCTGCACCACTGGTGAACACTGACCACTTTGCCACTTGCTACAAGACAGATGCAAAATGGATACTGTTTAATTTTGCCTTGCTCTGGGACTGATTATTCTGTATTCACAGCTGTCCACCACATCTGATGGAATGTTCACTATCTGCCACCTGTGACCTGTCCAATACCCTAGGCAAGGTTTAGTTACAAAGTCCTGAAGCCTGGAGTAATGCTCTTGTATTTATTGTACAATAAAAAACTTGTTTTGCAATAGCACTCTGATATTCACCAATTTAGCACCCTGGGGGATCCGAACCTTGAGAGACTTGGGTCCCCACTTCCCCTCCCCCCTCCCTCCTCTCATCGGGCCTGGCCTTATTCATCACTCTGAAGAGGCCATTTGGCAGCCATTGGGGGGAACTGCCAACAAATGTTGGAACAAACAATGCCTGTCATCTGGGCTCTGATGTCATCCACTGACTGGCATAGAATGTTGAGAAGACCAGCCTTGTGCGTGGAGTTTCAACAATGCTCACAATGTGTTTCATTGTCCCCAGAACTGATCATGGGCCCTAGTTTTAAGTTGAATGAAAGGATTAAACCAGAGACTTTGAAGATTCTGTGATATGCTCGGCTATGCTCAGCTATGATGTCCTGGATTTCCCTGTATGGTTGAAAACTACAGAAAAATTGTAGGCCTCCCCTGAAATTAAGGCCTTTCTCAGGAAAGCTCTTGGCACCTGGAACTTGTTACGAATGCCTGTGTACATTATATCTGTAATGTTTGACTATCTGATCATGTTTCACCATTATATGCACAGCTATCGTGGCTGTGTGCAGGGAAGTGCAGAGATTTCCATACCATCTGTTTTCTCTACTGTCTTATCAATGAACACTGTTCCTCATATGTCTCCTTGACCTTGATGCTCTTGTCTGAACAACATGGCAGAATCGTCCATGCCCATCAGAACAAAATCCTTTCTGTCTCACTCCATCACTCAGTCACCCTCTTGAAGTCCTCCTCAGTAGCAGGAACCTGACCATGGAAGAATCTGCCACATTATATCAAAGAACCAGATAACATCTCCAGTTTCTGAAGACACACAATTACATATATACTAAAGCAACAACAAGTTTACCATTGTTCCTGTATGAACTCATTACCCTTGTACATCCCTCTTTCCAACCGACAGAAAAAGATTACATCTACAGAAAAACTGGATCATTTATTCAAGAGAAAGAGCTTCACAAATTGAGCATGTAAATAATGCATTGGTCCACCTCTGGCCCTTATGCAAGAAGTCCTCTGGTCCTTATGCAAGCATATAGTTGGCTTGGCACTGACATAGAGTTATTGGATGTCATTCTGAGGGATACCATGCCCAATTCTGTCCAATTGATACATTAGATTATCGAAATTCCTAGCTGGTTGGAGTGCCCTGCCCATAATGTTCCAAACATTCTCAGCTGGGGAGAGATATGGGGACACTGTTGACCAAGTTAGGGTTTGGTAAGTATGAATAAAAGCAGTAGAAACTCTCACCATGTGCGTGTGGGTATTATCTTGATTAAAGGTAGGCCCATGATTGTTTGCCATGAAGGGTAACACAATGGGGTGTAGAATATCATCAGTGTGTCACTGTGATGTAAGGGTGTCACTGATGACAACCAAAGGGGTCCTGCCATGAAAAGAAATGGCACTTCAGACCGTCACTTCTTGTTGTCGAGCCACATGGCGGGTGACAGATTTATATCCCACTAGTGTCCAGGGCAACTCCAGACATGTCTTCATTGTTTATTGAGCCTCAGTTCAATGGGATTCCAGACTGGAGACTTATCTGGAGATGCCTCAGACAGCAGTGGGATACCAACTTGACTGTCACCATCATGTGACCTACCAACACAGAGTTGTGGTCTGAGGTGCCATATCTTTTTGTAGAAGACACCTTTGGTTGTCATCATACATGCTTACAGCACAACAGCACTCAACAGTATTCTATACCCCATTTTGTTGTCTTTCATGGCAAGCCATCCAGTGCTTACATTTCAGCACGATAATGGCCACCTACACACGGTGAGAGTTCATATTGATATTGCTCCTCTTCATGCTAGCCATATCCTACCTTGGTCAGCAAGATCACCGGATCTGTCCCCAGCTGGGAATGTTTGGAGCATTATGGGCAGGGCCCTACTACCAGCTCAGGATTTTGACAATATAACATGCCAATTGGACAGAATTGGGCGGAGTATCCGTCAATGCCAATCAATGCCAAGATTGATAACTAGATAACTGCTTGGATAAGAACTAGATGTGGGTCAATGCATTATTGGCTTGTTCAATCTGTGAAGCTCTTTCTCCTGAATTTCTGAAATTGTAATCATTTGTTTTTCTCTACATCTATATAAAATCTACCAATTTCTGTTCCTTTCGGATAATTCCTTCACGTTTTTGTTTTGTTTTTGTTTTTTGCATAATTGTTAAGTCTCCAACTCCAAACTGGCTCTTATTTACTGAAAATTTGTTGGCCTTTTCAATTCAATAAACTTTACCAACAGCCATACACTTTAAGATATTTTATTTTATTCTGAAAGCAACCAGTTTTGGCATTTCATTTTGCCATCTCCAGGTCCTGTACACTTTTTTTCAAATCAACAAACTTATCATATGACACCATAAAACTGGATATTGTGAATTCCAAATGTTGTGCAGCTGATTCATATGAAAGCGTGACAGTTGGTAAGGATGTTGGTAAAGTTTATTGAATTGAAAAGTACGTACCAGCTGACCAAAGTACGTACCAGCTGACCACCTGATGTCCCTTGGCTGTAATGGACCAAGAGAATTTTTGGAATTAAAAATGGTCTGGTCCTGGAAGGCCTCCAACTCTTGAGCCTCGGAGATACAGAGGCCCCTCAGGACCAGACCAGGAGTAGGTTTAATAATGAGCAAAAAAGAAACAGAAATTTGGGTAAGCTATTACGAAGAGCATAGTGAATGCTTTATTGTAACCAAGACACACACTAAGCCCACACCCACGACTCCTACTAGGTCTGCAAAGGATGAAGAGGTTGACAGAATGTATGATGAGATAAAAAGAACTATTTAGAAAATTGACAGAGATGAAAATTTGTGATGGTGGACAGGAATTGGATGATAGGATAGCAAGAGAAGGAAAAACAGTAGGTGAATACAAACTGGGGAAAAGGAATGAAAGAGGAATCCACCTGGTACAATTTTGCACAGGGCATAACTTAATCATCACTAACGCTTGGTTTAAGAATCGTGAAATAAGGATGTATACGTGGAAGACATCTCGATATATCAAAAGATTTCTGATTGATTGTATAATGATAAGGTAGAGGTTTCAGAACCAAATTTTAAATTGTAAGACTTTTCCAGGGGCAGATGTGGACTCTGACCACGATTTATTGGTTATGAACTGTAGATTAAAAGAGAAAAAAATGCAAAAAGGTAGGAAATGGATAAATTGAAAGAACCAAAGGTTGTTGAGAGTTTCAGAGAGAGCATTAGGAAGTGATTGACATGAAGAGGGGAAACGAGTACGGGAAAAGATGAATGGGTAACTTTGAGAGCTGAAATACTATAGGCAGCAGAGGATCCAATGGGTAAAAAGACAATGTGTAGTAGAAATCCTTGGATAACACAGGAGATATTCAATTTAATTAATGAAAGGTGAAAATATAAAAATGCAGTAAAGGAAGCAAGTGAAAAGGAACACAAACATAAAAATAGATTAACAGGAACTTCAGAATGAATAAGCACGAATGGCTAGAGGACAAATATGAGGTTCTAGAAGCATATATCACTAGGGCAGAAATAGATACGACCTACAGAAAAATTATAGAATCTTTTGGAAAAAAAAAAAAAAAAAAAGGATGGAAATCCCGTATTAAGCAAAGAAGAGAAATCTGAAAGGTGGAAGGAGTATATAGAGAGCATATACAAGGGATATGAACTTGAAGGCAATACTGTAGAAAGGGAAGAGGACATGGATGAAGATGAAATGGGAGATGTGATACTGCAAGAAGAATTTGACACACCACTAAGTTGAAACAAGGCCCCTGGAGTAGACGAGAGTCCTTCGGAACTACTGATAGCCTTAGGAGAGCCAGCCATGTCAAAACTATTCCACCTGCTATACAAGATTTATGAGACAGGTAGTTTCAAGAAGAATGTAATAATTCCAGTTTCAAAGAAAGCAAGTGCTGACATGTGGGAATATTACTGAACTATCAGTGTAATAAGTCATGGTTGCGAAATACTAGCACGAATCCTTTACAGAAGGATGAAAAATCTGGTAAAAGCCAACAATGGAGAAGATCAGTTTGGATTCTGGAGAAATGTAGGAACACGCAAGGCAATACTGTCCCTACATCTTCTCGCAGAAGGTAGGTTGAGGAAAGGCAACCTTATGTTTAAAGCATGTGTAGGCACAGAGAAAGCTTTTGCCAGTATTGACTGGAATACACTCTTTGAAATTCTGAAGGTAACAGGTATGAAAAGCAGGGAGTGAAAGGTTAAGGCTGATTGCAGCCTGCACAGAAACCAGATGGCAGTTATAAGAGGCGAGAGATATGAAAGAGAAGCAGTGGTTGAGATGGGTATGAGACAGAGTTGTAGCCCACCCCCGATATTATTCTATCTGTACTTTGAGCAAGCAGTAGAGAAGATCAGAGAAAAATTTGGAGTAGGAATTAAAGTCTAGGGAGAAGAAATAAAAACTTTGAGATTTGCTGGTGACATTGCAATTCTATCAAAGACAGCAAAGCAGTTGGAAGAGCAGTTGAATGGATGCACAGTGGATTGAAAAACAGATATAAGATGAACATCAACAAAAACAAAACAAGGCTAAAGGAATCTAGTGAATTAAATCAGACAATACTGAGGGAATTAGATTAGGAAATGAGACACTAAAAGTAGTGGATGAGTTTTGCTATTTGGACACCAAAGCAACTGATGATGGCCAAAGTAGAGAAGACATAAACATAGCCTGGCAATGCCAAGAAAGGCTTTTCTGAGGAAGAAAAATTTATTAGCATCAAATATACACTTAAGTGTTAGGAAGTCTTTTCCGAAGATATATGTCTGGAGTGTAGCCATTTATGGAAGAGAAATACGGACGACAAACAATTTAGATGAGAACAGAATAGAGGTTTTTGATACGTTTTGCCACAGAAGAATGCTAAAGATTAGATTGCTAAATTATTTAACTAATGAGGAGGTACTGAATAGAGTTGAGGAGGCATGAAATTTGTAGCACAACTTGACTAAATGAAGGAATCTGTTGATAGGACACATTATGAGACATCAAGGGATCACTAATCTAGTGTTGGAGGGAAGTGAGTGAGTGAGCCAGTGTGTGTGTGTGTGTGTGTAGGATAGATCACAACAGCAATCGGTGAACATTAGTAAAACCAAAGTATGATAAATATTTTTGTATTATTAAAACACTTCTGTAAAACATCAAAACCATTATCATCTACGTATATTACTAAAATAAAGTGTCCACCACAGTTTTTGTTCTGTACATGAAGGCTAATCTCAGGAACTACTGGTTAATGCAGTTTTCACCAACAGATACAGATTGATTCATGAGGAAGGTTTGGCTGTATAAGTTATTACAGCTGCTGTGTTCCCTACAACATTAAAAATATTGAATTTTGGAAGTTTTGATTTGAAACTGATCTATATTTACTGAATATCTGGTTTTATGAACTTCTTGAGTGTGCAGATCTCTCGGACTACTACTCTTTTGCAGTCTGGAATACTGCTGAAAGTAAGATGCTTTAATGCAACATCAAATTCTTGGAAATAAATTCAGAGAGTTTCTTCAAAGATATTGTCATTGTATACTTTGCTAATGGTACAGTAAATTCTTCAACACAAGATTTAATACAGATACATCAACACATGTGCATTTCTTAACTGTTGACAATGGCCAAATGCTTAAAGTTTTCCTGTACATGTATGTCTGTCATGATTTATGAAATCCCATATGCCTGCAATCAGCTAAGGTACCCAGAGCTGCTTTGCATGTGGCTGCTTCGACCTGCAGACTCAGCGACAGGCTCCACTCGGCATTTAACTTGTGTGGCAGTGACATCTTACTAATGTAATGAATGAATAGTGTAAGAGCAAATTTTTCTAAAATCACGATCATAGTGTATAGTATAAAAGTTCATGCAAATACACATATTTTTTCATTATATTAATTTTCAGATGTCATATAGGTAAAATACTATGACCAGTGTTGAAAAGTAAACATTTAAGAATGAGCAAAAAATGAGTAGGACTGGATCTAGCAGTCAGGTGATTACGATGCTTGAACACCAACCACTTGACTGCTGCTGTCTCATGCTGAGAGCTGCAACACAATGGTATATATTCGATGTTTAAAATCTCTCTTGCAATGTTCTTGAAATTGCCTAAGCAGTACAACACACTACTTGCACATTATGTTGTCCTAAAGGATTATTAAAACACACACAAAGTCTGAAGTAAATCAGTGATCCAAACAACATTGTGGCCTCCCCTTGTAAGTTCAATTTACATTTTACCCTGTGTCCAAATACCTATTTTCTTTTATCTGTGTGTAAAAGTTTTGTACCTTCTTCTTCATAATGCAACTACATAGACACACAGCATGTTCTTTAAAAATTTATATTTCAATTTTACGCTTGTTCATGTACTTATTTTGTTTTGTTTGTGTACAGTGCTTTGTACCATATCTTTTCCATAGCCTTTCTCTTCAGTCCACTGTAACACAACTGGTTTCAACTGCTATATGTATTATATATTAATTTTATCCCTTTTGATCACTTTAACCACATAGGTGGAGTTTCATTTTGAATACCTAGTAATCTTTCAATTTTGTATACCATGTTTTCTTTTCTCTCCTTAACCCATTATTTTAAACAACAAATTTAGGCACATTTTTGTTTTCCTTAACTCCCTATTTCACTAGTCTTAGCAGTGCACTAACATCTTACAAAAAAAGAAAAAAGAAAAAAGAACACACACATACACACACACACACCTGCACGATGTCCTCAATATGTTGTAAGTGTCACTCCAGAACAGTGTTCAGAGTAGTTGAGTGCATTATGCTGGAGCTAAGTGAATTCGAACATGAGCAAGCTGTTGGTGCTTGTATGGTGTGTGCTTCTGTAATCAAGAGAGCTGAAGTATTTGGTGTTTCAAGAGGCAACATATTGAAGATTTATACTGCATACAGGAGAAGACTATCATCGAAGAGGATTGTGATGAAAAGTAAGAGGATGGCAGATGCAGAAGTCACTGCAGAACTGAATATCACATTTGCAAACCCTGTCAGCACCAAACCAACACAAAATGAGTGCCATAAGATGAGAACTGCCGGATGACCTGGAATTCCAAAACCACACATCAGTAATGCAAACACAGTAACAGGAAAATGTGCTGCCAAAGCCACAAAACCTGCCATATGGAGCAATGGAAGGCAGTCATTTCGTTGGATGAGACTTGTTTCACACTGTCTCCAGCTTCTGGCCAAGTTTATTTCCCGAGAGTGAAAATGGCATGGTGTTTGGTGACAATTTGGGCAGCTATGTGAACCAATGGCTACTCTTCAAGGTTGCTTTACCACCAAGGATTGTGTGACCATTTTGGCTGATCAGGTTATAGTGAATCATCCTCCTCCAAAATTACCTTTTTTTTTTTTTTTTTTTTTTTTTTTTTTTTTTTTTTTTTTTTTGTAGAGAGAACCGATACCATGTATACTATCGATTCTTGCATAGGTTAAAATTATCTCAGCTGTTTCACTAAAAGAATTCATATGATTTGTATATGATGTATTATGTTTCAGGCTGAAATGTATAAAAAAGAAATTGATGTGTTACAATCAATATGTACTAACAGTTAAAATTGCTCTTCTTTTAAGAATAATTGAAATTACAAAATTTTTGGCACACTTAGAATTCATATTATTAATAGTGCAATCAAATTCTAATTATTAAATTTGTTTCTGGATTTATTTATAAAACAATGATATAATTTGGTAAAGATTCTTCTCCTGTCGAGAAAGTTTGTAAACTCTTTTGCTTTGTAAACTGTTTGGAAATTGTGAGTACTGCAGAATGTAAGTAGTAGTGGGCATGCCTCAGTTGGAAGTAGACGTTTTTATAAATTTGCCATCAACAATGTAATTATCGGTTTTTTGAATGTGTAAATTATAAAGTCAGTGTGATTTAGAAGAATGGGATAAAATAAAAAGATATTCATATCAACTGGCAGCTCTTCATCAGGTATTTTGCCTTCTAGAACCCTCAATGTCAAATCAAAAAGTTCAGCAGCAAGAATGTACTCCTAGACGCAAAAAGATTTTGAGCCAGCAACAGCAACAACAAGATAATCGAGATAAGTAAAAAAGTTCTTCTTTTGTAATCTTACTCCTTTCAGAGTTTTCAAAATTTGTGCAAAAAATGAGAACTTTAATGGTGATGCATGGGAGGGTAAGATTACAAGGTCCATCCGATGGTATGACATATGTTTCCCAATGGCGATGCTGTGCTCCAAGATGGCAGGGCCATTGCATGCACAGTTCTCCAGGACAGGTGCGTGAGCAAGACAATGAATTGTTGCATCTCCCATCGTCACCACAGTCACCAGGTCTCAATAATATTGAGCCATTGAGTCTAGTTTGGAGAGAAGGATGTGCAATCACTACGCTCCTCTATCGTCATTATCAAAACTTGCCACTACTTTGCAGGAAGAGCGATATAACATCCTCTTGAAAACTGACTGTATACCAATTAGGTTCCTTTCAGAGTATGTTGGTGCATTTGCTCCATACTTAACAATAATATACAACCGTTTGCTTGACAAAAGATCTGTACCCAAAGACAGGAAAGTTGCACGGGTCACACCAATATTCAAGAAAGGTAGTAGGAGTAATCTACCAAATTACAAGCCCATATTGTTAACATCAATATGCAGCAGGATTTTGGAACATATATTGTGTTCGAACATTATGAATTACCACAAAGAAAACGCTCTACTAACACACAGTCAACATGTGTGAAACACAACTAGCTCTTTATTCAGATCAATTCCGTATTTATGGATTTCCGGAAGGCTTTTGACACTGTACCACACAAGCGGCTCGTATTGAAATTGCATGCTTATGGAATATCGTCTCAGTTATGTGACTGGATTTGTGATTTCTTGTTAGAGAGGTCACAGTTCGTAGTAATTGACTGAAAGTCATCGAGTAAAACAGAAGTGATTTCTGGCATTCCCCAAGGTAGTGTTACAGGCCCTTTGCTGTTCCTTATCTGTATAAACGATTTGGGAGACAATCTGAGCAGCTGTCTTTAGTTGTTTGCAGATGACGCTGTCGTTTATTGACTAATAAAGTCATCAGAAGATCAAAACAGACTGCAAAACGATTTAGAAAAAATATCTGATTGGTGCAAAAAGTGGAAGTTGACCCTAAATAACGAAAAGTGTGAGGTCATCCACATGAGTGTTAAAAAGAACTCGTTAAACTTCGGTCACACGATAAATCAGTCTAATCTAAAAGTTGTAAATTCAACTAGATACCTAGGCATTACAATTATGAACAACTTAAATTGGAAGGAACACACAGAAAATGTTGTGGGGAAGGCTAACCAAAGACTGCATTTTATTGGCAGGATACTTAGAAAATGTAACAGATCTACTAAGGAGACTGCCTACACTACGCTTATCCATCCTCTTTTAGAATACTGCTGCACAGTGTGGGACCCCACCAGATAGGACTGACGGAGTACATCGAAAAAGTTCAAAGAAAGGTACCACATTTTGTATTATCGCAAAATATGGGACAGAGTGTCACAGAAATGATACAGGATTTGGGCTCAACATCATTAAAAGAAAGGCATTTTTCGTTGCGACGGAATCTTCTCACGAAATTCCAATCACCAACTTTCTCCTCTGAATGCAAAAATATTTTGTTGACACCGACCTACATAGGGAGGAACGATCACCATGATAAAATAAGGGAAATCAGAGCTCGTACGGAAAAATATAGGTGTTCATTCTTTGTACACACTATACAAGATTGGAATAATAGAGAATTGTGAAGGTGGTTCGATGAACCCTCTGACAGGCACTTAAATGTGATTTGCAGAGCATCCATGTAGATGTAGATGTAGATTATACAGTACCTATATTTATCCATTCAAATTGATACATTGTGCATTCTCTAAGTTAACTGGCATTGAAATTACCCAATCAGACCATTGCATGTGTAAATTCAAGTGACCTGCCAGGTACAGTGTTGCCAAACTGTTCCTTGTCTGGTATCCTAAAACATAATAAGATAGTGATATAAAAATTGGACATGGGATGGTATTAAGGATTGAACATGAGCCAAAGGCTGAGCAGGCTCATGCATTATCATCTAAGCTATGAGAACAACTGACACTAATTTTATCTGATGGGCCATTTGAATTTGTGTGTACCATGACCTGACTGGCTAACTAACTCAACAATCGCACACTGTATCATATTTTTTTCTTAACACATACTTTTCAGCATAATCTACCCTGCAACACCCTTACAAGCTTTTTAGACTGTTTATGATCTCTGCTCTACACTTATTACTTTGAGACAAACTTCCTCCTACATTATAACAAACACCTGGTTTACCCATTTGTCTACATTTTAAGTACTCCTTTTCATTACCTTAACCAGCATTGGTTATAGCTGACTTACCAGTATCATATTGTAGTTAGTATTTATTACCACTGAGTAACACATTAGGATCTTTATATTAGGTTATCCAAAGATAGTGTCAACTTATGTAGTTAAGGGTGTCACAATACCTTTTTCATCTAGCCTGGAAGTTTGCAAAACATTAAGCATGTTCTAAATTAAATACTTCTCAGCATTCATAACTATCCCCTTACCACCATGGCGTAGCTAACATATGCATATTGTGGTACACACACTAATATATTGAAGGTTAAACATGAATTTTAGGGGCATATGAAAATAATGTAAATATTTCTTCTCAGAGGGCATTAATGGCTGGCATTAAACTATTTTAAAAAGAACAAACATTACTGATCTGGCTGGACCTTTTTGTATCTCAAGAAGGGCTATAATGCCTGTGAGAGAAAATGTGATTTGCTCGTGCTGAGTGTAAAGCAGGGCTTCTCTGTAACAAACTAACGAACTCAGCAATTCTTCTCAATTTCTAAATCTGTATGGATATACATCCTAAATTGCTCCTCTACCCCCTCTGTCCATATCCTCCTCCCTGATTTCTCTGTCCACCTCCTCCTCCTTCTACCCCTCTCTCTGTGCATCCTCCCCCCCTCCCCCCTCTGTGTCCAAGTGTAATTTGAAGTACATACAACTTTATGAGAGGAGACTCATGGCACAGAAAATGAAACATGAAGAAATTCAGTGATCAACTAGGGCTCTTGCAGGCATCATTTTACTAACTCACAACCTTATCCTTTTACTTTCATTAGCAATCACCTCACTTAATGTTACTACCAAGTTTTAGTAAATAATGTTGTTACTAAATCCATCATTTCAGCTAAATCAACATTCAGCACTACCGGACAATCAAATATATTGCTGATAGTTGTGAATCATCGATCAGATTCCTTTATATGTCTCCTATCAGTTCAATTGTAACTATGAACTAGATTTTTTGCTAAATTTTTGTTTTCAAGAAAATTTCCACACATTCCTCCATTTTTGTCAAAGAACAATATGAGGTTTCTAATTTTATTTTTTATTCATCTAGTTCATGTCTACAGGTTGTGGGATGTCATCTGCACATGAACACATTCATAACCTTTGATTAAAATTCCAAATCATTCTTGAATAATGCTCAGTTTCTCGTATCATTAATGTTCTTCAGGACGTTGATTCAGTTCTAGCATTCATTGTTCTGGGTCCTGTCACCAGAGAGCCACAGTGCAATGTTCCCTAAGGTGTTGAGAATATGGACTTTTCACAGTTTCAATTTACAACTGATCTACTGTTACTGAACAGTATTTGGTTTGATGAAGTTCTGGACTGTGACTGTGGAAGTCTCTTCAAAGTCTTTCTCTGTATCTTCTTTGTAACAGTGAAGTAAATTCTTCTACACATGCTCTTCTTAACACAGAAACATGACATATACCTTTTTTCTCCAGGTCTGATATAAAACTAAAAACATCAGCTTGGACAGTTCTAAGTATTATCTGAGAAAAAATACATTGAACTGTTCTCGTGGGGTTCCTATAGGACATGGTCTGTCTAATGCCCATTTCAACCTCAAACTTAATATACGTGTGGTCTGACGAGGATGGCTCTAAAGCCACATGCCATTGTTTGACATAACTACCCATTAAAGTGGAACCAAAGGTTATGTAAATTACCTCTTCCCTTCTTACATTCGTAAATGTAGGTTCCTTGCCCCTATTGAGGATCTGTAAGTTATTAGCTAGAATAAATTCTAGAAGGTTTCACCTCTACTGTTGGTGCTGGTGCTGCCCCACACTAAGTTGTAGGCATTAGCATCACGTCCAACCAGTGGTTGGTCGCCCTGTTGTGCACAGGCTTCCATCAGTGTACTAACCTCCTGAGAAGGAGGAGCACTGTCCTCATAAGGAAGGTATGCCGAGACCATTACAAACTCTCTTGTGATACCTTCCCAACATTGCCGCATCCTGATGGTCACTAAGTCCCTAGAACAAAAGTCCACCATTGGCATGAAGGGGATTCCATTTTTTAAATAAATGCACATTCTGGAGTTTCTTATATTTCTAGCATAAACCAGCTTGCCTCCAGTGCCACCGAATCCCAGTACACTCCATTTATATAAATAGGGTTCCTGAATCAGGGCCATGTCCACTTCCTGTCTACCCAGAAGACGACTCAGGGCAGCTGTGGCCCCTTTACTGTGTTGCAGATTTATCTGCAGCCCAGTTAGTCTCCATCTTGCTGCCATTGTTGCTTCTCATGTCTTTGATTACCATGAAAGCAATCTATGAGAAGCCCAAGAATAGTCTCAGGTCTTGTTCCTGCATTGCCCTCAGGGACTTCTCTCTGAGTTCCACCACAAGGGTTTGGTCGTTTGGTGCAACCTTCCGGTTGGTTACCCTCCAATCCTCTGTCAAGACCTTTGGGTTTTGAGAACCTATTTTCTCAATCAGAGTCTCTGGAAAGGTATCCTTAAGAAGTTTTGGCACCCAGATTAATATCTTTGCGGTCTTGAACAGCTCAGCTGCTGTTTTTACCAGCAGCTTTGCATCCTCCCATGTTGATATTAGGGGCACCTTTTCCTTAAGCCAGTCCACTATACGTACCCCCTCACAGACAAAGATAAAAGCACTGTGATCCAGATAGACTCTCCTGAATTTGGGTCCTGGACCAGCGTCCCACCCAATCTTCTCAAAGAGGGCTATCTGCACGAGCTCCTCCTGCTGCAAGGTGATCTTTATCAGTGGATAGCCTTGCTGGATAACCGCCATCCTAAAAACCGAGACTGCAGTAGTATAGGTCTGTTTACCTATTTCTTGCCTCTGTTTTTTCTGGATATGCTTATCCTGAGAAGTGGGAGTCTTAGATTCCTCCCTTGTTCTCTTACTACCTACCCTTGATGTAGAAGGGGTTTGTACTCCCCCGTCACCCTGGCACAGTCTTTTCTTGGAGGTCTTTTAGTTCCCTCCACTTTTATTTAGGGAGCCACTCTTTTCCTTCCTTTAGCCTTTGTTCTCTAAGAAGTTTCCTTCTCTGAGCCCCAGACAAGTCTTTGATCTTAGTATGGTCCAACTTCTTAGTAACCATTCCCACTTCTTGAACAGGTCTGTCCCCTGTTCAGTTGAGGGGATGTTTTCCATCGGTTCCAGCCCCGATGTTTGGGTGTCTGAGGTCTCAACTTGGCCCTCGGTATTACTATTTTCTTTCATGTCCATTTGGGTTCCATGAGAGTTGGGGATCAAATCGGTCCACACCACGGAAACGCCACGCTAATTACTCAGGGAGGTTGCCCTGATGCTGCACTCACGACACATCTTCCCATGTGTCACGCACCACTTGGCACAGATTGCATCACACCTTGGATTGGGTTTTGATGAGTTGGGAAAGGACAAGGAATGGATGTGGGATGACAGGTTGTTGTGGGCACCACTTAGTCTGGTCCCACAGTCATCATAGCCCTCAGTTTCCCGCAAAAACACAAGCCTCCCCACCCACACGGATAGTGCTACTTCAAGGTGGTGTCCCCTGGGAGGTGCATACACCATACAGGAATGAACTGCATTCTTCCTACTCTCTCCATACACCATGAGCATGTTGACTTTTTCTGCAGTGGTAAATCCCATCATTCACTTACGACCTATTGCTTAGACTGTCACACTATAGCTAACTAGCAAGTCGTAGTGCACTCAAGGAACACACATAAAAACATCACACTTAGCAACTACACAGGTTGAATGGCACCAACAAGTGTTGGTGTGTGAACATTTTAAAATATGATATCCTGTAAATGACTTGCACTACACTCCTGCAACAAACACCACTGACATTTTAATTTACCCTACTTTTAGTTGCTGATGTCAATATGCATTGTGTGTTTGTACAAAAAGTACAGTTTCTAAGTGTAATTACTATCTGTGTATTGGCTAACAATACAAGCCCCTGGCTATCAATCTATTCTGCGAAAACTGCACATCCACAGCACCTTCCATTTCCACAATATCTGTGGTGTATGTTTTAGGTGAGTCATCCTGTATCCATAGATTACAAAGTTTAACCCATTACTGCTCAGAAATTTTTTCATCAGAAAAATTACTCATATTGCTAGGACATATGGGTACTCTGATTTTTATTGCTTTCTATATACAAATAACAAAATATGAGCTGGTGCACAAATGCACCACCAAGCATATGGAATATCATACTTTCTCTTTTCTAGAATGAAAAGAATAGAAACATTTTCCATTTAATGCTACATTACATTTAGTGCACCTGTGATTTATGTGTGGTTTATAGAGAGCACACTTCCTTTTTTTGTTTGAGGAGCAATAAAATGACTTTTTTCATTGAAACAAACCACCAAGGAGACTTAAGTAACAACTATAGTGACTCTTGGTCCTGCATTACATTTCTGTTTCCCAAATTTTTGTAAGGTATCTCTTGCTGCGCTACTTCTAAACATGGGAAGATCCATTTCATTCATTCTCAGAATGTCTGTACAGTAGAATTGCCACATTGCTACATCTAAACCCCACAAACAATTGGACATTACCATTTCCTGGATCTGATGTTTGATCTGTAATACCTCACATTTTGGTCCATTATATCTGTTCCATCCACATTATAATTGTAAGACTTGATTACATGAGGTTGAGGAACAACAGTTTTCTTTTTTATTGCAGCAGAATATCCTTGAACTTTGCAAATGGAATTTACAGTTTGACACTGCTGTGACTACAGAGTTGCCATTCAGGCACAAACAACTGTGAATTTTTATCACAAATCATTTCATTTCGTAAGAGCATCTGTGTTCCTCCTTCGCTGCAGCTACACTTTTTAGTGGGCAGTTTTCAGTTCTGTTTCGTCTAATGGGTCCATCTATACCAACACCAATTTCAGTAAATTTATCATCTATTTTCAAGGATGTGAAATAGTTGTCCGCAAACAGATGCTGGGGCAAAGTGTCACTACAACCATCCTTAGGCAGAGATTCTGTAAACTGTAAAAGGATTCCTGCTCCCAAATCATAATAATCTTTGTATTTTCTTTGTGGTCCCTTTGATCCTTCATAAATCTCAAAATTTACAAGATAACCTGATCTGAATTTATAGACTATACCTAGTATCCAAAATGTATATATTTGTCCCTAATGAATTGCTTGACATCATGCCATCCAAAGTACGGTGTATAGATTCATCTACACTCCCTTTTTCCAGACAACATACTCAATAAAAAAGTTTCTGAGGTGATCAAGTAGGACTGAATTTTTGAGTTTGTCATTCTTATCTAGCTTAGTATTGTCATTTAGATTCACATTATGCTGATGTCTTCTAAATGGTTTCTTCTCACTGGCTCTGATATTGCATAGTTCCATGTAGTATCACTTTCCTCCCAGTACATTTGTTTCTGAGGTAGGACAGCATACCCACTAACCAACAATATAGCAAGGAAAGCCTTCAGGTCTTCAACAGAAACTCAAAGTTCATCCTACTTTTTTGCACTGCATATGAACTACTTGTTTCACAATGTATGTGATAAAATCAACAATGAAAACCAATTCAAATATATTCAATAGAGTCAGGAGGCTTTGAACATGGTTAGGTCCCTGAAAGAAGTAACAAAGTTCAGCCATCTTCTTTTTCATTTCATTCTGGCAACTCAGAAGCCAACCATCTTCTGCCAGATGTTTTTGTCCTTTGCTTATGTGAAATGAGGCAGTTCCAACATTAATTTGTTCTGTTTCACTGGGACCAACTATTTTTATCTTCATTGGTATCTCTTACAGTTACTTCAGCTTCTGCAGTCAATTTACAGGTGTCCATCCCTTGATTTACAGATTCAATATCACAGAAACCAATTATTTTATCTTCATTAGTCATCATAACAATTGCTTCACATTCTGCTTTCAGTTGACGGCAATTCAAATTATTGATCTTGCCACCAAAATCCTTCTCTGTACTGTCTTTGTCATCCCTGACACTAGGGGGAGCAATGCAGAGATCCAACAAAATTGCCATTTCAAGATCTTCAAAATCTGACTTACCAAAGTCAAGACCTGTTTCACACTTAAGATCTCTGCAACAAGAACAATAAGCTCTTAATGATATAAAAAACAACTCACAAATTATATTATGAGTATAATCAATATACATTATAAAAGTAAGTGTACAATGTGCATGCTGATAAAATTCAGAAGCAAGTCCATATGATTAAAGGTGTTATATGGAGTGGTAGCCCTCTATCCTCCAACCATCAAGAAGGTTCCCTTTTTTTAAGTAAAGGATGTGCTTTTGAAGATATAAGGGGTGGGAAGTTTCACCCTCTAGAAATTTCTAGAACATTCCAGAACATTCGAGAGTATTGAAGAACATTTCAGAACATTCGAGAGTATTTAAGGGCATTCCACAGCATTCCAAAATATTCCACAATGATCCAGATGTTCTGAAATGTTCAGGAGTACTCTGGAACATTTGAGAAGATTCCAGAATGTTGTGGGTTCTGACTTCAGTTTCTAGTCAGTGACAAAGGGAGGAACTGAAAAACTAGTGCAGTGAGTGAATAAAAACAAACAGTGAAGTGTGAGTAGTTGAAGTGCTACAGTGACTGAATACAAACCGAAAATAAAGCATACTTAGTGTATTTGTTAATAAAAAGGTGATTTGATTTATATATCAGACAATACCCAAGTACCACACAATCTCATATCAATTCCCTGAGCCAGCTAGTAATTCATAAAATTGAAGGTGGAAAGTAGAATTGCCATTTCAGCAACATGTATATTCTTATGGCCAGTGCATTAGCACACTGACTAAATTTCAGGAGCATTTACAGCTGGAGCATTGTGCATAACCTCACGCTATCTTACACATGTATGGGATATAGTTAACCAAAGACAATTCAAAAAATAGTTTACTAAACATGTAAGATTTTTGCAACACACTTACCTTTTGTTGTAATGATGTGCAGCCATTTTGCTCTCTGAAACGAACTAACAGTTTGATCCCCAAAAACAGTTGCACACTACAACAGTTCACCAGTATTACTATTCTGAATGCATAGTGGCATATCTTTGCTGTACTGAGTCAAGAGTATGAATTAGTACCTACAGTCACTTGTTTCTAAGGAGTAAACATCAGAAACAATGCTGCATGGTGCATAAATGCACCACTGAGCACAAATGGGCAGTGGCGGCTGTTGTGTAAGAGCACAAGAGCACGTAAACAGCCTAACTTTTGACACATTGCAGATTTATTGGTCTTTTTCAGTGAATGCTGTTGATGCACTAATCTGAAATACGCAGCACTAAATCTACCACACTGTGCAACACGGCTCCTTTAGACTCAGTGAAACATAGCATCAGGATCTTGAGCACACCTCCACTTGTGCACATTTTAATGAGCTCAATGTATGTGCAATTGGTGTGATGTAATTGCCTTATGGGCCAAATACATATGGATCTGATAAACAATGTGCATGGTTCATGGCGTGCACCGCTAGCCCTTACCTCTCACTTACAAGTTTATGTCAATGCCACCAGGTGGCAGCACATGACAGCAGATTTCTATCCACATCTGCTTGGTATAAATCCTGCTAGGTGATAGCACACTCCACAAATATGCCAATTCACCCACTGTATAATATAACTATATCAGTCATCAGTCTATGTTACAGTCAAATTGATACAAAAATCTTTTTGTGGGGTTCTGAGTGATATATAGTACATCAAGTTTTTGATTTTATCATACAGTAATCCACTGAGAACCATAAAGCACATCATTGTCGACTGTGAGACTGTAGCATTTATTGATGCTTCTGACAGCTGTTGATCTTATGGTGGGTCAGGCCCACATTGTATGTATATCTCAACATTCATGAAAGGCTGTCTCAGTGGGGGAGGGTGGGGGGTGCTTTTGATCCTTACGGCTCTCAGTTTCTCATTTATATTCTAGTTAAATGACCTTGTTGGTAGAGAGTACTTCTTGAATTTAATAATTTCTGCAACTGTCAGTTTGTGTTTGGAATTAGTTGTTTGCTCTGCAGAAATTGGCTTTCCTGTGCAGTGTCAACATGAACTCTGTTGAACCTGTATTAAGTGCTAACAGAAAAGAAAATTACCAGGAAAAAATAGCTGCAAAGAAAGGAGGGTGTCCCAAACCAGATCCGCTGTTTGAGAAAGTGACAGAATCAAATAAGTGTGACTACAAGTGAGCATTTAACAAAAAAGTGTATAACAAGAGTAACAGCAATGTAAGAATGTCTGATTTTCAGCCCAGAAATTAATTTGTTTCTTAATACGTGAATCAGGGATCTTGTACATTTGTTCGAAAAAATAAAAAGCGCAAAAAACTCCCGCTTACACAAAAATGTGAAATGGAGAGTAGTAAAAGCTTAAGCATTGTTTCTTTCTTGTCATAAACTGTACCTAATTATGTACAAAATTCCACAAAAACAATTCCTCCTCTTTTCAGACAAGTTATGCACATTATTATTATTTCTTTACTTTCTCAGACGTTAAGTCTGGTTAAAAATGGAAAGTGACGCGGACCTTGATCAAGTGTCACTTCCTTTTAACTGTACTGTATGTGTTATATTGCATTTAGGAACTTTCGGGTAATTGAACATGTATCAATAATTACAGATTTCTGTAGTTGTATATATAAGTTTGGATGTAGCTGTATTGCATTGACGTACTGGTGGATATTGTGTGGTATGACTCCTGTAGTTGATAGTATAATTGGTATAATGTCAACTTCATCCTGATGCCACATGTCCTTGACTTCCTCAGCCAGTTGGATGTATTTTTCAATTTTTTCTCCTGTTTTCTTTTGTATATTTGTTGTATTGGGTATGGATATTTCGATTAGCTGTGTTAATTTCTTCTTTTTATTGGTGAGTATGATGTCAGGTTTGTTATGTGGCGTTGTTTTATCTGTTATAATGGTTCTGTTCCAGTATAATTTGTATTCATCATTCTCCAGTACATTTTGTGGTGCATACTTGTATGTGGGAACGTGTTGTTTTATAAGTTTATGTTGTAAGGCAAGCTGTTGATGTATTATTTTTGCTACATTGTCATGTCTTCTGGGGTATTCTGTATTTGCTAGTATTGTACATCCACTTGTGGTGTGATCTACTGTTTCTATTTGTTGTTTGCAAAGTCTGCATTTATCTGTTGTGGTATTGGGAGCTTTAATAATATGCTTGCTGTAATATCTGGTGTTTATTGTTTGATCCTGTATTGCAATCAAGAATCCTTCCGTCTCACTGTATATATTGCCTTTTCTTAGCCATGTGTTGGATGCGTCTTGATCAAGCAGTGGTGTAGCCGATGTATTTATATGAGTGATTGCTTTGTGTATTTTGCTAGTTTCTGTGCGTTCTAGAAAGAATTTTCTTAAATTGTCTACCTGTCCATAATGTAGGTTTATTACTATTATTATTATTATTATTATTATTATTGACAGCAACTGAAGTTGTATAAATATTTTGATAAGCTTACCTGTTACACAGCAGATGCTATTAATTTCACACTCTGATATTTATCTGTATTTAAAAATTTGTGAACACCCAGGATGTACACCTACACACAGCCACTGCAAATGGGATAACGTCAGTTCATTTAGAGAAATGGGACGAGGTTCTTCTTTTTTGTAGGATGTCTCAGGGTGGTGAGAATGTCATGCTGCAGGTGTTCACCCTGCTCTTTGCTAACAGCTATATTGCATTATGCTACATATTTGTAGTCAATATGTTAATATGGTTCCAATTCTTTCATACTCAGCTGCAGAATCCTCTTACTATTTGTTGACAAAATGGCATGGGACAACCTAGTATATTTATTTAATTGTGCCCCTCATTTCCTCCAAACAGTGTAGATGTGTATTTTGCAACAAACAGTAGCCAAAGTGCCATGTGGTGACAGCAAAATTTCTGTAACTATGGGCTTCCCAATTGGTTCATTAAACTGAATTCATTGTTTGAAGTATAGTGGTAGCTGAGCACAATAGTCTTGTGGATCTTGTGGTACACAGTGTTGACAGGTTTTATACAAGGGTGGCTTGATGAGTCTGGTAAATTTCCATGAAAGAATGGAACTTTTTTTTTCGCACCTCCATGGTTGGTGAGCTTGATTTTTCCAAGTATCATGTAAAGAATTTCAACAATGTACAGCATGCAGTTCATTGTTGACAGCCCCCTGAACTTGTCAGTGAGTCAACTGCGAATGAAAATTGAGAAAACCAAGTTTCATAGTGTTCCTAAACATTTTCATTTGGGGGGTTGCCGCACAGTTAAAAACAGAATTGGATGAAGTTCACATGGACTCTGGGCCATCATTGAAGACCATTTACTTTTGGATCAATGAATTTAAATGTTGTTGAACAAGCACCAAAGAAGTGATGGAGTCTGGCCATCCAATCAAGGTCACCACAAAGGACAACGATGATGTTTGGTTTGTGGGGCACTCAACTGCACAGTCAAAGTCCCAATTTTTTCACAGTCCAGTTTTTTTACACCATCCAATCCAGCCACCATCATGAATGATGATGATGGCGAATTGATGAGGACAACACAAATAGCCAGTCCCCGGGAAGAGAAAATCCCCAACCTGGCCAGGAATCGAATCCAGGACCCTGTGATACAGAGGCAACTACACTAGCCACTACACCATGAGCTACCACAAAGGAAACCATAGACAAAATTCATGACATGGTAATGCAAGACCACTGAATAAAAATTTGTGAGACAGTATGCATCTCAGTTGAGAGTGTGTGTAATATCCTGCATGGAGAACTGGCAATGAAGAAGTGGTGTGTTGTGGGCCATCAAGCTTCTACACCAGTCCCTGCATAAGGAAATTATCAAAAAACTTTGATCACAACCTGCTGCACCACCAAGGCTGTACAGCTTACCAGAAATCCACAAACTAGATATTTTTCTACAGCTTTTCATAAGCAGCATTGGTACATCTACAAACCAGATAGTCAGGCACCTAAAAGGAGTATGAAGTCTTTATGTCAATAAATTACAGCACTGCATGAGGAACTGTGTATATTTCATTCAATGGGAGGAAAAACTATGACTTTGTAACCAGGTTCGTATGGTGAACTTTGATGAGGTCTCTGTCTTCAATTGAGTGCTGCTTTCCGATTCCCTCAAGCTGATTAGGGAGAAATTCAAGCCCACAATGACCAAAATCTTTGAATCTGTCCTCACATTTACATTATTTCTCTTCAGTGGTAATGATTATGAGTAAACAGATGGCATTTTTACAGGTGCCTTCTGTCACTGGTTGTGGCAAACTTATTCAGGGAGGATTCTGAAGAGAAAGCTCTTGAAAAAGCTGCACTGAAGCCCACATGCTTTTTCAGACATGTTGATGACACATTTGTAGTGCAGTCACAAGGGAGTGCAAGGCCTCAAGAATTCCTCCAACATCTGAACCCTTTTAACACTATCAAATTCACTATGGAGGTGGAGGAGAATAGTACACTCCCGGGAGAGCCACCGTTACCCAAACTAGAGGAAGAAGATACTTTCATTAAAGAAAAATTTAACTTCGCACCACAAAATAAAGTAGGTCCATTAATAAGAACAAATTGAGTAGTTTTACCAACTCCTCTTACTTCGTTCTTTTTACCCTTTGCAGAAGATGTCGAAGCACCAAGAGTGCCGTCCACATTGACAAGTGATTTGTAAATCAGCATACTGGTCAATATGGTCTGTACAATACCAGATGATGAAAGCCTACACAGGGAGCTCAACCACTTTTAGGACATACTCAAGCACAGACACAGTGGGAGACAAATCTGACACATTTTCAGACAGCAACAAATAGAACATAATGAAAAGGATACAACTATGGCATACCTACTGTATGACGGCAAAGTATCAAACAAAATCAGCAAAATTTTGGCTCAATGTAAAATTAAATACTTTTCTGATCACCTCCACATGGTATGGGACTTGGGTTTGACTGCTGGAATCTCCTCAAAGTTTTCTGAGGTAGGGATGTCTGCAACGGGATCCACACAGTCTAGTGAAGCCAAACGAGATGCTGCTTGAACAAGGGAGCAGCAGCATCAGGATTCATCTATTGGCTATAATTGCTAGAAGGGATTGGTGACATGTCGGTCACACATTGTAAGGGTGCAGTACCCTTACATAGCTGTACCCTTACTTAGTATCAATCATACACTCTATGCAGCAATCATAAACTAAAGAAAAGACTGCAGGGCAGTCAACAGTGTGCGAGTGGGTGACCAGGAGTCATGTGTTAGAGTCTGTGAGTGAAAGTCGGGTGTGCAAGAGGCTAGAGACGGTTGCTCGGTAGCGAAGCCGGAGGTTACTGGCAGAATATGGGTGTAATGGCACACAGTATTTGATTTCTATTGAGTGTTTATAAATGTTGGTTTACAAAAGGGTATTTTAATTAATAAAATCCAGTATCTGAGAAAGGACATGTTATCATTTAGTAGTTTTAATTAGATTTCACAATAACCAAAGGGCACGACAATGAGTTTGATGCAAAGGAGCTATTACTGATTATGCCAAATTAATTAAATATAAAACTTCATCTTCAGCATATGCGAATAATTAAGTTTGGTGCAAACTGGGAAGAGGTTCTACAGAGACCACCAGAAAAATGTATACACTCTTTGTCAGGCTCTATCAAGATACTGATATTGTCATTCGATTTGAGTTACAAGTGTGTTGTAGTATGATCTTTGGCTCAACAGATGTTAGTACTTTCATTTCGGTATTGAGAAAAAAAGATGGCTGGAGCACACTTGATATTCGAACAATGAAAATGTATTGTGAAGTGGTTTTTCAAGTTTGATAATGCCGCTGAAGTTCAATATCAGTGGAGGCGGGAGTTTGAAACAGAACTGCCAACCCACCTAACAATTAAACATATCATTGACAAGTTTGAATTGCATGGGACAATTTGTGATATTCACAAAGGAAGATCAGGAAGACATTGTACAGCTACAAGTCCTGCTTTGTCGGCTCTCATGTTGGAAACGTTTGTTAATTCTCCACAGAAGTCTGCTACACAATGTGCCTGTGAAGTGTTAGCAGTACAAGTGTACGAAGAATTCTGAACACTGCAGACTGGAAGTTTACATTCCATGATAAGTGCAGGCAATTAATTATGATGATCCTGATAGCCGAATGCAATTTTGTGAATGGTGACAGCAAATGGTAACTGATGACAAACAATTTGTGATGAAGGTAGTGTGGAGTGACGAGGCACAATTTAAACTTAATGGAACTGTGAATCGGCATAACAGTGTGTACTGGGTACCAGAAAATCTGCATATTTATGTGGATAAAGTGGTAAATCTACCAGGGGTTCATGTGTGATGTGGACTATGATCTAGGGGCTCAGTAGGACCGTTTTTCTTTGATGCTATTGTCACTGGAGAAGTGTATCTGGAAATGTTATGCACATCAATTTTGCCAGGTATACGTGCACTTTATGGAGCTGATGAAGAGGTCTCCTACTAACAGGACGGGGTGCCATCACACTACCACCTAGCTATAAGAGCTTACCTGGGTGAAAATTTTCCGGGGCATAGGATTGGACGAAGAGGGTCCATTGAGTTCCCTCCACGGTCACCAGATCCAACACCTATGGACTTTTACTTGTGGGGAACTGTGAAAGATAGCGTCTATCGATTTAAGCAACACACACTGGATGAACTTCACCAGGAGATTACACTGACGTGCAGCAAACTCCAGTGTAACACTGACTGACATAGCTGCAGCAACCACTCGTCGTTCTGTGTGTGTATAACCACCAATAGTGAATATTTTGAACGTTTAAAGTTGTACAACATGTGTGATCAATTATTAAATGTAAAATAAACACATAAGTAACACTTTTTATTCATTAAAGTGCGCATACATTGCAATCTTCGGAGCCGACGGAGAAGACAACACAGAAAACAGTCGGTCAGAAGCATTTCAGCACAGCAGCACTTCAAAAATAATTGAATTCAACATTGTGTAGGAATGAGCAGGAGTAGGAACAAACAATAGTGTTACTGACTTTTAAATTGTGAGTGAACTTTTCAGTTAAGAGCAGGAATAAGTTGTAACGAACTATGATTGTTACGAACAGTGTTAATGTGGCTAATTCAGAACAAAACAGATGACATTTTAATAACATGGTTGATGGAGAACAAATTAATGTGATGGAAAATACTGCAGTTAATTTGACAGAGGACAGTGGTATTGTTAGTTTTGATTTACCTAAACCAAGTTCAACACCAGTGGTTATCCAACAAACAGAAACTTATATTGTCAATAAGGACTGGATGTCTCAATTGTTAGAAGCAATCAAAAATGTTCATGAGAAAAACAGAGAGATGAGTGTAGAAATGAGGAAAATAAAAAGGCGTGTGAGGAAACAACAGAATTTTATGAGGAAACAAAAAAGTTCCATCAGGAAACCAAAACTGATTATCAGACACTAACTAATGTGATTAGTAATTTGCGAATGGAACTGACCAGCCCATTTGAACAAAAGCATGAGCAGCTCCAAAAAGAATGTCAAGACAAACATGAACCCATTGGCAGCGAAATTACAGATCTTAAAATACAAGTTAATGTACAGTGTAGTGAAATGAAAGATTCTGTTAGCACAGTTAATTTCAAAGTTAAGGCTCAAAATTATAAGTTCTTTTAAAGCCAACAAAGAGTTGATAATTAAGATGGTTAATGGTGTACAAATGCGATGTGATGAACGAAGTGATGAGGTAGATGAGATACGACAAAAGGTAACAAATGACGACACACTGTCAAAAGGAATAAGTAAAGAAATTTTGAGTGATGAAATTAATGCAGTATTATGTGAACCAGATAGCAATATAGTTGGTTTGACACAAGTAATTATTGACAATGGACTGGGTGGTCGAAAACTTCATGACTATGAACTGGAACAAGGCATCCACACAGTTGTGTTCATTAAACAGTTCAAACATGTGTTTCCGAGGCATTATATGGAATGTACTAAAATAGATATTTGCATCAGCCACATGAAGGGTGAGGTACATATTTGGGGTAAAAGTGTATCTGACATTTACACCAAGTATGAAGAATTTGAAACAGCATTTTTGAACAAATTTTGGTCAAAAGAAAAACAATGGGATGTAAAATCAAACATTCTCACACTGCCGAATCATGCAAGACATCACAGTAAAATACATGAATTTATGTAAAGGTACTGGAATGACAATGCGTACTTGGACGATCCAGTTAAAGAAGAGCTGATGCTTATATTAATCCAGAAATTGCCATTTTTGGCGCGTGAGAAGTTAGCACTCACACTACAGTTAACTATGGAGCAAGTGTGTTTGCTAATTGACTGAATGGAAGTGCTCAATACCGAACAGTAATAATAATTAACCAAATCGTCCTAATGGCCCATTGTGGAAAAAAATTCCAAGTTGCAGATGACTAAATGTATTTGATCACCAAGACGATGATAGACACAGAAGAAACTGATGCAATGTACAAGACGGATTCAAGTCAAATCATCCGCCGAACTGACTACACAATGACAGAGACAGAGGACAGTATCGATTTCCAGAATGTGCAAGACGCCGCGATCACTATCAGCGATATTCTGAACAGTTAAACTAAGCAAAGTTTCAGAGGCGACCAGCTCTAAAACTCTGTCAGAGGGATAAGGGTCAGACATTATGACAAATGCCATAAAGTGTGAACATGTAAATGACGTCAGAGTATTTGTGCTGAGAAGATGAAGAAACTAATAAAGAAATTCTGATGCCATTTGTAGAAGTATGTGGTATTGTAATGGATGCATTAATTGATTCAGCTAGCGAGGCAAGTGCTACTTCTGAAAATCTATCTGCGCAATTAAACAATCTTGTAGCCATTCCCACATTTCTTGTTAATGGTGTACGCATTGTCAGTGGAGTTAGAAACCGAAGCAAACCAATTAAAGGACAAGCATTACTAAGATTAGCATGAAGATAAGGATGATACACTATGGAGGAGAAGATGAAACTGTAACTTTTAAACAATTCAGAGAACTATGCTAAGCTGCAAGAGAGGAATGAGGAGGGTACTCTAAAGTGTATTGAAGCCAAGATTCGAGCGTTAGTAAACTTGCCTGAAGCAGAATGAGAAGAATTGAGGGAAGTACTGAGATGCTATGTCGACATATTTTCAAAGATACTGGGGCTACTTAAAGGATGTGTTTGTAAGTCATACGCGATACCATTGGCAAAAAGGGGAGCTGTTAATAAGCAAATACAGAGGATGTTGAATAATCAAATAACTGAGTGCTCAGATAGCAAATATTCAAACCCAATACATGCTGTAGCAAAGAAGGATGGCACAGTTCGCATTGTTCTTGGTGCCCTTGCAATGAATCGCATAATTTTCCCACAGCGTGATCAGCCAGAAAATCTGGTGTTTTTGTTACAAAGATTCAAAGGAGTCAAACATCTAAGTAGCCTTGATTTGACTAATAGTTACTGCCAATTACTGCTAGAGGAGAATAGTAGAAATTTCTTTATAATGGGAGAATTTACCAATTTCAGAGAATGCCTTTTGGTCTGTCGATTTCTTCAGTGGCTTTTATGAGAGCACTGAATAAAGTTTTGGGCAAAGATTTGTTGAAACATGTAATGCTTTATGCGGATGATATTTTGATTAGCACTGCTTCATGGGAAGAAAATCTGGAAATTATTCATTGGGTACTTGAAACATTTAGGAGAGCTGGAGTGACTGTTAACTTGGAAAAATTGGAATTCGCCAAATCGCAAATTAAATTCCTTGGGCATATTATTCCATTTGCAAATTAAATTTCTTGGGCATATTATTTCATCATGAGGGACTGAAGCGGATCCAACAAAAACAGACACAGTAAGAAATTTTCCCCACCTAACTGCCGTAAGCAACTTAAGTCTTTTTAGGCTTCTGTAATTTTTATCCTCCTTTTCTTTCTGGATGCTGCTTATCTTCTCCTGTCTTAATGGAATTGCTGAAAAAGAATACTATATGGAAATGGACTCCGGAACATCAAGAAGCATTTGATTTAATAAAAAATCAACTGTGTGATGAACCTATCCTTCACCACCCTGATTTAAACAAAAAGTCTTGGGACCAATTCAAGTGATTATGCTCTTGGCACAGAATTATATCAGTTAATTGAAGTTAATGGAGTTATTGAACATCATACTAGGCATTTGCTAGCTGCACACTCATGAGTGGGGAGCAAAAATATACTGTCACCAAAAGAGAAGCACTTGCCATCATTTGGAGGTGCAAAAAGTTAGGTTTTTATTTGCTGGAATGTATACGGTCATAGTGATGGATCACAAAGCATTATCGTTCTTGATGAGTTGCAAATTGATGCACGACAGATTAACCTGGTAGTCATTAATGCTTCAGCAATACAGTTTTGAGATTCACTATGTACCAGGAAAGCAGAATGTCGTGGCAGATGCGCTGTCAAGGCCATCAGAAGGACAAGATTCATTTAATGTTGCACATCACGTCAGAAAGATATAAGGATTCATTTTATGTGAGGTGTCAAAGGTGAGTGTCATATACACAAGATTATGCAGAACATCAAACAGGAACAGGACGCAGACGAAATAGTGAGGATGGTTACAGAAAAATATTGTCGCAGAGGAAACTGAGTAGCACTGTGGTGTAGTGGTTATGATAGTAAACTGTTGCATGGAGGGTTGTGAGTTCAAAACTCACCTAGACTGTACAATTTTAATTTCTGTATTTGGTTTGAGTACATTCTAGAAGTATCTATAAATGTCAAGAATCATTGTACTGGAATGTGCGGTAGCAGTATATATACTGTATGTGTGTTGGCCGGAGGCAGTTCGCTCCACACTCTCGTATGTGCAAGTGCTTAATAAACCTTTGTTAAGTGAAGTTAGTGTTTGTCATTCATCTAATTACGCCTTTTTCCACATGACATTATTCTGGTGGAGACGCTGGGTATCAGAACTTGTGACAGCGCACATTACCGACGACACAGTGGCTCCCATCAGCCACAGAGCCGCTGTTTACGTGGCAAGAAACCCGAGTTTGAGCCAAATTCAACAAATTGCGATCTACCAGAGACAGAAGAAGAAGAGGACATTACAATAACAGCAACTGTGTGCCACCACATGAGACATCCTTCCAAGTTCTCTGGTGATGATGGCCAAGATTCAAACAAGTGGCTGACGGTATATGAGCGTATAGCCAAATTTAACAAAGGAGATGACATCGTGCGTTCGGCTAACTTATTTTTCTACTTGGAGGGCACTGCCAAGCAATTGTATGAGAACAAAAAGGAGAAGTTCACAAGCTGAGAAGTGTTCCAGGCGGAACTGCGCAAGTATTTCAGTGACACATGACAGAAGTGCAAGGCTGAAGATAAATTAAAGTGCAGGGCACAGTGTCCAGGAGAAACTACAGCATCCTACATTCAAGACATCTTGGAGCTGTGTAAAATAGTGGATCCTAGAATGAAGGAGGAAGATAAGGTTGTACATCTCATGAAGGGTGTTGCTGAGGACATGTATCAAGCCCTACTTCTTAAGGAGGTTTTGACAGCAGACAACTTCATAAAGTGGTGTCAGTATATTGAGACAATGCATCAAAAAAAGAATTACACACAAGAAGTTTGAACGGCTTCCAAAAGTCGTGTTGATGTCTGTGATGGAGGAAGCAACTGATTTCACTAGTGTTCTTTGTCAAATAGTGAGGGAGGAAGGTACTTGAATAGCACGGCAAGCAAAAAACCGAGACGCTTCAAGAACTCATATGGGAGAAAGTGCAACAGACATTGAACCCAATCTCTCGTCCTTCATTTCCCTTTAAAACGGTGAAAAAGTCGAGACCCAGGCAGAGTTACATTCCTAAAATGCTGCATGACAAACCTGTTTGTGCACCAAGGAAGACTGTCTGGAGGACCCAGGATAACCAAACAGAAGGTTTCCACTGCGGACGAACGAGACATGTAGTGTGCTATTGTCAAGAAAGGCAGAGGATATTTGATGACGCCCATGCCAGAAGACAGCAGACTGATCTTAGCCAACGCCAACTATGGGACAACAAAGACGAACAAGAAGATGTGAGTGCAGGACGATATAGGTCACCATCGCTGCAAGCTAGCTGCTGGAGAGGACACTCTCCAACATGCCGATAGAGGTCTCCATCGCCGTTTAGAAGCTCCAGCCTATCACCTAGCCACCGCAACCTGGAAAACTTAGGGCGCGACCATCCTAGGAGGTGAGGCTGCTGAAGAGAAAAATCCTCCGCCGTCGATCACTACAAAAATGATAGGAAACTACGTCGATATCCTCATGGATGGCTGACCAGCCAAAGCTCTTGTGGACTCTGGAACCTCATATTCAGTTCTTTCGGAGAAGTAGTTACTGTCACCAGTTGCAGAAAACCATATTCGTTGACAGCAAAACATCTCTACTGAAAGTGGCTAATGCGAAATATGTAAAACCTACATGAAGATGTGTCATTCATGTGGGTATAAGTGGCCATACACAGCCCTTAGAATTCATCATCTTACAAGAGTGTAGACATGACGTCCTTCTCGGATGGGACTTCTTGAAAGCTTCTCAGGCAATTATACATTATGGTCGCTCAAAGATTATGCTAGACGTGATGAGATACTGTGGACAGGAAGATGCACATCTCACTGTGTGGAGACTATGTGTTCTGGATGAAGTGGTCATTCCTGCAGTCAGCACTAAAAAGGTAACTGTCACATGTCATGCCATGTGTCCACCCATGGATTATGTAGTGGAATGTAAGAGAAGCATACCACTGGAGAATAACTTGGTCATCCCAGCCTCTCTCGTTTCATTTAAGAATGGATTTGGTGAATTGTGGATGGTTAACTGTCACCAAGAACTGCAGACCCTCCCAAGATGCATGTGTGTAGCAAAAACTGAGCCATTAATTGAAGAACAGCTGAGTGAAATAGAAACCTCCTGTGCCGAGTCTGTGGGCAAAAGTGGCGCTACTACTATGAGGCAAGATCTTCTAGCTCGACTATCACCGGACATCACTAAGGAACAACAGAAGAAACTACTTGCCATTCTTCAAGAGTTCTTTGAATGCTTCAACTCACAGATGAAGAGCAAATTAGACAAATCGATGGTGAAGCACTCGATTAGCATTGGAGACCATCAACCAATAAGCCAGAGAGAATACCATGTGTCAGCAACGGAACGTCGAATAATTCGCGACAAGGTAGAGAAAATGATGAAGAATGACATTATTCAGACTTTGCAGAGCCCATGGTCATCACCAGTGGTTCTTGTCAGGAAGGAGGATGGCAGTTGGCACTTTTGAGCTGATTTCAGGAAGCTTAATGAGATAACTAAAAAGGATGTTTACCCTCTTCCACAAATTGACGATACCCTAGATTGTCTGAAGAGGGCTAAGTTTTTCTCAACCATGGACATGTACTCGGGATACTGGCAAATTGAAGTACATGAGGCTGATCGTGAGAAAACTGCATTCATCACCCCTGAGGGCCTGTATGAGTTTAAGGTAATGCTGTTTGGTTTGTGTAATGCGCCAGCAACTTTTGAACGGATGATGGATAATCTTCTACGTCACCTGAAGTGGACGATGTGTCTTTGTTATTTAGGTGTCATTGTAGTGTTCTCAGAGACATTTGATGAATATATAAAAAGACTGAGGGCTGTTCTTAAGTGTCTCCAACAAGGCGGACTGAAACTTAATCTAAGAAAGTGTCTCTTTGGAGCAAAAGAAATCAAAATACTTGGACACATTGTGTCAAACAAAGGTGTGCGGCCAGACCCAGAAAAGGTGAGATCTATAACGGAATTCCCTATTCCTAAAAGTATTAGAGATGTGAGAAGCTTCCTCGGATTATGTTCTTATTACTGACATTTTATCAAAGACTTTTGTATCAAAGCCAGGCTGCTCTAAGAGTCATTAAAAGCTGATGCTAAATTTATCTGGGGTGGTGCTCAACAAGATTCTTTCGATGTGCTGCGAAAAGCTCTGATGACTGACCCTGTACTTGGTCTGTATGATGAGAGAGCACCTACACAGATGCCAGTGGGTATGGGATCGGTGCTGTTCTGATGCAAATTTCAGATGGAAAAGAGAAGGTTATTGCCTGTGCTTCAAGGATACTTACAAATGCCGAGAGAAACCACTCAACTACATAAAGAGAGTGTCTTGCTGTGATCTGGTCCATGTGCAAATTTCGACAGTATCTCTATGGAAGGCAATCCACATTTGTTACAGACCATCATTCACTTTGTTGGCTGACAGGTCTTAAGGATCCAACAGGATGACTCGCCAGGTGGGTACTTCATCTCCAAGAGTACCCAAAAAAGCTCGCAAAGATCAATGTCATACCTAGGAACACAAGCCAGTGGATAACACCTGCTATTAGAGTATCTAGTCAAACACTAAAACATATCAGTCAACTCAAAAAAGATAACAAAGATGAACACTTCACAGATTATGTTAAGACATACAAGAAAATTTACAGGAAGGTGATAAAAAAAGCCAAGACAATGCGCAATGACAGTGTAATTACTGGGTCAGCAAATAAATCGAAAGCGATATGGAATGTAGCAAAAAAAGAAATAGGCCCAAGCAAAAATGTTAGAAATCCAGATGACTTTGTTTTAAAAGATGATCAAGGTGTGCTAGTCAGAAATCTTACTTTAGCAAATTACATTAATGACTACTTCATAAATAGTCCAATCAATCTGAGTAAAAATTGTTCTAAGATTAGTAGAACATCAATCCCAGAAGAACAAAGTATTAATTCATTATTGCTACCTCCCACGAACAAATTGGAAGTTAATCGAATAACAAAAACAATGAAGAATAAAATGTCCTCAGGGATTGACGAGATACCTTGCTCAGTCATGATGAGATGTGCTAGTGTCATATCAGACCCACTCTCACACATCATAAACATATCATTTTCAGAAGGTGTCTTTCCACAACGATTAAAAATTGCAAAATAAAACCATTGTATAAAAAGGGCAATATACATGAAGTGGGAAACTATAGACCAATAGCTTTATTATCAGTATTTTCAAAAGTAATAGAGACAGTCATGAAAAACAGAATTACAAATTACCTCGAGAAATTCAATCTATTGTCTGTAAACCAACATGGCTTTCGCAAAGGAATGAGCACAGAGTCAGCCATCACCCAATTCATTGAAAATATTGTAACGGGGCTAGATAAGAACAACAGTACAATAGGAATAAATTTGGACCTCTCAAAGGCATTTGATACTGTCCAACATGATATCCTGCTAGACAAATTAGAATATGTCGGTATACGAGGAGTAGCTAAAAAGTGGTTTCAGTCATATCTCCATAATAGGAAACAGGTAGTAGAAATTGCAACAACAAACAGTAAAAACCAAAGTATTGTTTACAGATCGGATATTCAGACTGTGCCAATTGGGGTACCGCAGGGGAGTGTTCTAGGACCTCTCATATTTCTTCTTTACATAAATGATATCAAGATTCCAGTAAATGGTACTCATATAACCCTGTTTGCGGATGACACAAACATTGTAGTAACTGACATAAACCGGGTATTGCCAACATCTGCAACCAGAGTTATAGAATATTTGCAAAATTGGTTTGAAGTGAACAAATTAACCATAAATATCTCTAAAACTAATTATATCCATTACAGGAAAGCAAAGTCACACTCTGATCTAGATCTCAGAATACAAAATAAAGAAATTGTGAGAGTTGCTACCACAAAATTCTTAGGTGTACATATAGACGAAAATTTAGACTGGAAATCCCATATCCTGTATCTCTCACATAAGTTAAGCTCTGCTTGCTTTGCTTTACACGTTATTAGCTTTGTATGTAGTAGGGAATGTAGCAGAGCTGTTTACTTTGCTTATATACATTCTGCTATTACCTATGGCCTCATCTTCTGGGGTCATAGTAAGAAAAATCTCAAAACCATCTTCACTCTACAAAAACGAGCTGTTAGAATAATTACCAACAGTTCAAGGCTAACTCCTTCAAAGCAATTATTTAAACAGCTGAATATTCTACCCCTACCATGCCTCTATATACAGAAAAGCGTAATTAATGTAAAACGAAATATTAACAATTTCCAATCCAACTCGGATCTACATACTTACAACACAAGAAAGTGCAATGACATTCATATAAAAAGAGTTAACAAGGCTTTGGCGCAGAAACAAACAAACATACAAGGAAGCAGATTGTATAACAAACTACCGGTAAAGATAAAAGAAATAAAAAAATTGTCTTCATTTAAAGAAGCAGTATTCAAATTTTTAATGACCAACTACTATTATAGTGTAAAATAATACCTGGAATAGCTTCATACTAAACAATTATATTTATGTACTCTGTGCCATTAGTAATTTTTATCTGACTGTTGCTATGATCTAAATAAATAATATGTACAAAAGTGCTAGAATTGTATGTGTTATATCTAAATATCAACTGTGTATTCCATGTAAAAAGTCTTTCTCATACATCAATGTAAATAATCAAAGTTGTACATGCTATTTCAATGTGGTCTGATGTTATGTAGTCTACTATGCACATCTGTACTTTGTATAGTATTGTTCACCCTATATGTGTGTATATATATACTATATCTAAAAACAAAGATGATGTGACTTACCAAACGAAAGCGCTGGTAGGTCGATAGACACACAAACAAACACAAACATACACACAAAATTCAAGCTTTCGCAACAAACTGTTGCCTCATCAGGAAAGAGGGAAGGAGAGGGAAAGACGAAAGGATGTGGGTTTTAAGGGAGAGGGTAAGGAGTCATTCCAATCCCGGGAGCGGAAAGACTTACCTTAGGGGGAAAAAAGGACGGGTATACACTCGCGCACACACACACATATCCATCCACACATATACAGACACAAGCAGACATATTTAAAGACAAAGAGTTTGGGCAGAGATGTCAGTCAAGGCAGAAGTGCAGAGGCAAAGATGTTGTTGAATGACAGGTGAGGTATGAGTGGCGGCAACTTGAAATTAGCGGAGATTGAGGCCTGGTGGGTAACGGGAAGAGAGGATATATTGAAGAGCAAGTTCCCATCTCCGGAGTTCGGATAGGTTGGTGTTGGTGGGAAGTATCCAGATAACCCGGATGGTGTAACACTGTGCCAAGATGTGCTGGCCGTGCACCAAGGCATGTTTAGCCACAGGGTGATCCTCATTACCAACAAACACTGTCTGCCTATGTCCATTCATGTGAATGGACAGTTTGTTGCTGGTCATTCCCACATAGAATGCACCACAGTGTAGGCAGGTCAGTTGATAAATCACGTGGGTGCTTTCACACGTGGCTCTGCCTTTGATCGTGTACACCTTCCGGGTTACAGGACTGGAGTAGGTGGTGGTGGGAGGGTGCATGGGACAGGTTTTACACCGGGGGCGGTTACAAGGATAGGAGCCAGAGGGTAGGGAAGGTGGTTTGGGGATTTCATAGGGATGAACTAACAACCTGATAACAGCTTTCGCATCCCGTAACTACCCTCCCGACCTGGTACGGAAGCAAATAACCAGAGCCACTTCCTCATCCCCTCAAACCCAGAACCTCCCACAGAAGACCCACAAAAGTGCCCCACTTGTGACAGGATACTTTCTGGGACTGGGCCAGACTCTGAATGTGGCTCTCCAGCAGGGATACGACTTCCTCATATCCTGCCATGAAATGAGATCCATCCTTCATGAAATCCTCCCCACTCCACCAAGAGTGTCTTTCCACTTAACCTTCGTAACCTGTTAGTTCATCCCTATGAAATCCCCAAACCACCTTCCCTACCCTCTGGCTCCTATTCTTGTAACCGCCCCCGGTGTAAAACCTGTACCATGCACCCTCACACCACCACCTACTCCAGTCCTGTAACCCGGAAGGTGTACACGATCAAAGGCAGAGCCACGTGTGAAAGCACCCACGTGATTTACCAACTGACCTGCCTACACTGTGATGCATTCTATGTGGGAATGACCAGCAACAAACTGTCCATTCGCATGAATGGACATAGGCAGACAGTGTTTGTTGTAATGAGGATCACCCTGTGGCTAAACATGCCTTGGTGCACGGCCAGCACATCTTGGCACAGTGTTACACCATCCGGGTTATCTGGATACTTCCCACCAACACCAACCTATCCGAACTCCAGAGATGGGAACTTGCTCTTCAATATATCCTCTCTTCCCGTTACCCACCAGGCCTCAATCTCCGCTAATTTCAAGTTGCCGCCACTCATACCTCACCTGTCATTCAACAACATCTTTGCCTCTGCACTTCCGCCTTGACTGACATCTCTGCCCAAACTCTTTGTCTTTAAATATGTCTGCTTGTGTCTGTATATGTGTGGATGGATATGTGTGTGTGTGCGAGTGTATACCCATCCTTTTCCCCTCCTAAGGTAAATCTTTCTGCTCCCGGGATTGGAATGACTCCTTACCCTCTCCCTTAAAACCCACATCCTTTCGTCTTTCCCTCTCCTTCCCTCTTTCCTGATGAGGCAACAGTTTGTTGCGAAAGCTTGAATTTTGTGTGTATGTTTGTTTGTTTGTTTGTGTGTCTATCGACCTGCCAGCACTTTCGTTTGGTAAGTCACATCATCTTTGTTTTTAGATATATTTTTCCCACGTGGAATGTTTCCCTCTATGTATTTTTTGACGAAATCCATGCAATGTAAATTGTCTCTGGATGAATAAACTACTACTACTACTACTACTACTACTAATGTACAAAAGTGATAGAAAACACCAAGATGCTGACTGTCGCTCAAGAAACCCTGTGCAATACCATCAAGACTTTGATGAAGATAGTGACTGTCTCACTGCACTCCATGATCTCTCTGCTGAGCAGAACGACGCCAAGATATATCAAATTATGCTTGCCTTAAATCGGTCAGAGGACATGAAAGGACAATTTACTTTGCAAGAAAACTTTGATCCATTTGGAAAGAGGTGGCTACCACTGATTCCTAAACAGATGCGCTTAGATGTTCTACATACATTCCATGACACACCTGAGGCAGGACATTTAGGATTTATTGAGACCTATGATAGAATCCGCAAGAGATTTTTCTGGCCAAGTCACTGGCTGTCACTATGTGTCACACTGTAGAGTGTTCCAGAGGAAAAAGGCAGTTCTCAGAAACCACCTGGCCAACTCATACCAATTCCACCAGCCGAAATGGCTTTCCAGCATCTTGGAATTGACCTTCTCAGACGATTTCCAATGTCTACTAGTGGCAGTAGATGGAGTATTGTTTGCACTGATTATCTGACACGCTATGCCATTACAAAAGCCATGAAAACAGCTGAAGCATCCAAGGTAGCTCTTGATCTCTATGGACCGCTACCCAGATCAAAAGGAAATTTTACTCAGATTTTGGTTGTGATGGATGTCTTTCTGATATCTGTACGCCTTTACCCACTCAGGAAAGCCAACAGTAAGATAATAATCAAGAAACTCAGGGAAGAATACTTCATAAATACTGTCCAGCCAGAGTGCATTTTATCGAATATTGGTCCACAATTTTGGTCACACCTATGGGAAGATTTTGTTAATGATGAAGGTATTTGGCACATTGCAATTTCATCTTTTAGGCAACGGCCTTGCCTTAGTGGGTACACTGGTTCCCGTCAGATCACCTAAGTTAAGCGCTGTCGGGCGTGGCCGGAACTTGGATGGGTGATCATCTGGGCCGCCATGCGCTGTTGCCATTTTTCGGGGTACACTCAGCCTCATGATGCCAATTGTGGACCTACCCGACCGAATAGTAATGGCTCTGGTCAAAGAAAACCATCATAACGACTGGGAGAGCGGTGTGCTGACCACATGCCCCTCCTATCCGCATCCTCAGCTGAGGATGACACAGCGGTCGGATGGTCCCGATGGGCCACTTGTGGCCTGAAGACGGAGTGCACATATACATAATTTCATCTTTTAGGCCCGCGTCCAACGCGACTGAATGCCAGATGCATGAACTCAGACATCTATTTCATGCACATGGTGGGAAGAAACATAGAAGACGGATAGAATGATTTACATATTTTGAAACAGTAATTAATAATTTGTTGCATGATTCAGAAGGACTGCCACCATGTAAAGTTCTCTTTGGAAAGAAACCTGACAGTATCTTTCATGAATATGTTTCCTTTCTGCAAGAAGATGAAATTATGCAAGGGGAGCGCTTTAAAATCACACTGGAAATGATGAAGAAACAAGCACATGACAAGATAGTAAAGCCCATTATGTACAAAGTCGGTGATTTAGTACTCATTCGAACTGAAACAAAATCATCAAGTGTAAATGAAGATATAAAATAATTTCATCACTACTACTGCGGTCATTTAGAAAACTTGTTCACCCTTATTCGGATGAAATTGAAATTGTGTAGTCTGGTCAGTATCATAGCCTACAACATGTAGAAAACATTAAAATGTGTCATCTGTATGAAGTGTTGCAAGACATGAGATGCTCTGTGAAAAAATGAACGTTGTGTTATTTGTGAACATATTATTTTGCCTGTTTGAAAGTAATTGGACAATAGTCAGTAGCTATTGTGAGTTAGTTATAGTGAACAATAGTAGGTAGCTACTGTGAGCTAGGCGCAATCAGTTTTAAACATTCTGTGCCGTTAAATAAACATTGTAAAGTGCTTGAGTCAGAGACACATACATAAACAATGACAGGGACGTGTGGCGTGAATGTTGTATTTACAGATTGATGTGCGTGTGCTGTGTGTGTTTTATTTCTCCACTGCCGTAATTCCCTTTTGTGTTTGTATGTTGGCAAGCTGTTGTGGAGCCACTGGTATGAAACGATGTACACGCAGCGCGGTTGTCACTTGTCCCTGCTGCAGCAGTGGAACTGCCAACACCTCCAAGGACCTAGCACGCAGCATGGCTGTCACTTGTTTCAGTGCTGCGCTAGCTTGTCAGGTTGTGTGGAGTGTGGAACCATGGGATGCTGACATCAGTGGCCAGCTGATCAACTAGCTTCATGGCGCAGGAATCGCTGTTATGACAATCCCACCAATTTACAGAGATGAGTCTACAGCTTCAATGCCACAGCCATATAATTCATTGATAGGTATGAATATGTGTTTTGCATTGCATCATATAGGACAGGAAAAAGCAGAGTAACCAGTGAAAGTGTTGTTGTTATTGCGGTGGTGTATCCCCGGCGGCGGCAATGCCATGGCCCGGTGCATCATGAACCTGTGTGTTTGCATGTGATTTACAACTTGACATATAGGCAGGGACCTAAAGCAGAGTATTAGATAAATGATTAACAACAAGAATATGAAGTGCTCCCCATAAAAAAAGTGTTTTCCAAAATGGTGATTTGTTTATGGATTACTTTCCAAGGTCTGTGCTTTTTGTCAAATTTCTTGTATTTATAACCCTGTAAACTATGTGCCAAAATCTAACAGTATCATATTTTCAAAACATGCTGCCATTATGAATGTAGATTTCTGTGGGGTAGTAACAGAACATTTTCATGTCAATATTGTGTAGTAGTTATGCCTGTCTGTTTATCATTTTGTTTATTTTTGAATCACATTTGTTTGGTTAGGCCTGTGTTTCTATTCATTCAATACAGTATTCAATTCATTATGACAAATTACATGAACAATAAACGCTAATAGACAATTGTTATTAATGTGTCATATTTAGCCCTGCTATTTCAATGGGGCGTTACAGCATTGGGTTTCATGTTGCCATGTTATTTCAATAAGATCATGCAGTATGCACAAGCACTTGTGATTAACCTGACTTATCTTGTTGGTAATTAGTGATTGACTGAATGAGCTAATGATCTGCTTCAACTTTAATGCAGTGTAATTAAGTCATACTAACTTCCATTTCTTAAATGCCATTTGTCATATACAAATATAAACATATATTGTAAATAGTGATTCAAAAGAGAATTATTCTTAATGAACTGAGGTTCTGCATTAATAAGCGAATAGTTTTGACTAATTACTGCAATTTCTAAATTTTAATTTTTTCTCCTTTTTGTCTTTCTATATAAACACACATCAAAAAAAGTTTTGCATCACCCCGGTTCCCAGAACCCTTGAAGATAGACATTGACTGTGGATATTGTATCACAGACACAGTCCCTTTGACTGTTCACAGGTGTCACTAAACCTGCCCAAAGGCGTAAACAACCATGCGTGAGCAGCGCCTATTAGACGGAGGGGGTCCGACAGCCGATCAGCTCCACTCATTCCACCAGGAAGGAGGTACATGGCTCATGTTGTCTGCAGTTCAACCATGCCTAGATGGTCAATACCGTGGTTCGGTCGCATCCACATCGTTATTTTGTGCCAGGAAGGGTTCTCAACAAGGGAAGTGTCCAGCCGTCACGGAGTGAACCAAAGCGATGTTGTTCGGACATGGAGGAGATAGAGAGAGGCAGGAACTGTCGATGACATGCCTCGCTCAGGCCGCCCAAGGGCTACTACTGCAGTCGATGACTGCAACCAGCTGATTATGGCTCGGAGGAGCCCTGACAGCAACACCACCATGTTGAATAATGCTTTTCATGCAGCCACAGGACGTTATGTTATGATTCAAACTGTGCAACTTCACTCCCGACGTCCATGGCGAGGTCCATCTTTGCAACCACGACACCATGCAGCGTGGTACAGATGGGCCCACCAACATGCCAGATGGACTGCTCAGGATTGGCATCACATTTTCTTCACCGATGATTGTTGCATATGCCTTCAACCAGACAATAGTCGGAGACGCGTTTGGAGGCAACCCGGTCAGGCTGAACGCTTCAGACACACTGTCCAGCGAGTGTAGCAAGGTGGAGGTTCCCTGCTGTTTTGGGTTGCCATTATGTGGGGCCGACGTACACCGCTGGTAGTCATGGACGGCGCCGTAACAGCTGTAACATACATCCTGTGACATAGTGAAATCATATTGGCAGCATATTGGTGAGGCGTTCGTCTTCATGGACAACTATTCGCACCCCCATCTTGCACATCTTGTGACTGACTTCCTTCAGGATAACGACATTGCTCAACTAGACTGGCCAGCATGTTCTCCAGTCATGAACCCTATCGAACATGCCTGGGATAGATTGAAAAGGGCTGTTTATGGATGACGTTACCCACCATCCACTCTGAGGGATCTACACTGAATCGCCATTGAGGAATAGGACAATCTGGACCAACAGTGCCTTGATGAACTTATGGATAGTATGCCACGACGAATACAGGCACGCATCAGTGCAAGAGGATGTGCTACTAGGTATTAGAGGTACCGGTGTGTACAGCAATCTGGACCACCACCTCTGAAGGCCTCTCTGTATGGTGGTACAACATGCAATGTGTGGTTTTCATCAGCAAGAAAAAGGGCAGAAATGATGTTTATGTTGATCTCCATTCCAATTTTCTGTACAAGTTCCGGAACTCTCAGAACCAACGTGATGCAAAACTTTTTTTGATGTGTGTATTTTTAAACTTGAATATTCAAATCTAATATTGCCATTATATTTTATAATATTAATGTGTTATTTTGGTGGGGATATGTAAGGGTACAGTACCCTTACATAGCTGTACCCTTACATAGTACCGATCATACATTCTATGCAGCAATCATAAACTAAAGCAGACTGCAGGGCAGTCAACAGTGTGCAAGTGGGTAAGTGGGAGTCGCGTGTGCGATAGGCTAGAGACGGTTGCTTGGTAGCGAGGCTGGATATTAGCAGCACAATATAGGCGTAATGGCACACAGTATTTCATTTCTGTTCAGTGTTTATAAATGTTGGTTTACAAAATGGTGTTTTAATTAATAAAAAGCAATATTTAAGAAAGGACATGTTATCATTTAGTAGTTTTCATTAAATTTCACAATAACCAAAGGGCACAACAAATCAGTTTGATGCAAAGGAGCTATTACTGATTATGCTAAATTAAATATAAAACTTCATCTTCAGCGTATGTGAATAATAAAGTTCGATGGAAAACTGGGGAGAGGTTCTAACATCCCACGATAACAGATCACTACTCATACTGCCTTGGAGGCTGTAGTCTGCCAGCTGGAACAGGCCTAAGCTCTAATCTAATGAAGAGGTACTAAAGTGAATTAGGCATAAAATATCTTTAAGGCACAATTTGACTAAAAGAAGAGTTGATAGGATACACCCTGAAGCACCAAGAAATGCCTCCAGCTGCCATAATCCTTTGCAATATGAGGCTCTGCTACAGATGAAGAAAGCCTGCCAAGGGAGCTCAGCCACTTTAAGGATGTATTCAAGAACAAATACAGTGGGAGACAAATCCAATTTGCTGCCAGGCAGAAATAAACAGAACACAAAAAAAGTGCGAGTGATGAAAATTATAGCGTCCCCCGGTAGGGGTTGGACGCAGGGTTGACAGCCCGCTTTGTAACGCAAACCTTCTGAATAGGGGAACGATCTTCTATAAATCAGTGCAGATACTGGCCTAAGCAGATGACATAGATATAATAGCAAGAACCCAAAAAGCAGTGGAAGAGACATTTACAGCTCTTGAACAGGCTAGTAGGAACATGGGGTTAATTATTAATTAACAAAAAACAAAATATATGGCAGCTGGAAAAGCACATAGAGAAAATATGCCAAATGCAATAACAATGGGCAATTATACGTTTGAGAGACTTGAACTTTCCAAGTACTTAGGGCTCGACAGTTACGCATCTAAATGATACCTCCTATGACATTAAGCAGAGATTAATACTAGCCAATAGAGCCTATACTGCCCTAACAAGACTTCTATCCTCAAGGCTCCTGACACATACCACGAAATTAACTATGTATAAATCACTTAATCGACCAGTGCTTACATATGCCTCTGAAGTCTGGACATTAACAATTAAAGATATTGAAATACTGGATGCATTTGAAAGAAAGGTACTTAGGCGAATTATCGGCCCAATCTGTGAGAGAGGAAGATGGAGGAGGAGATACAACCATGAGTTGTATACCATATACAAAGACCAACCCATCAGAAGGATAGTGCAATCATCCAGACTGAGGTGGCGGGACATGTGACTTGCATGCATGATACAGAAGTACCAAAAAGAATATCACAAGGAAAGCCAAGAGGGCAGAGAGGACATGGTCGACCAAGAGCCAGATGGGAAGATGGAGTAATCGAAGATCTTAGGGAGATGGGAGAGTATTGGCAAAGAACCAAGAGAAATAGAAGGAAATTCTAGAAGAGGCCAAGCCTCATCATGAGCTGTAGAGCCAAGAAAGAAGAAAAAGATGAAAATTATAGAGGTTGAAAGGGATGAAAGTTAAAACGGTTATGCAGAGACGAGACTAGAACAGGATAGATTAGTGCGGAGAGCTGCATCAGACCTGTCTTCCGACTGAAGACCACCACCACCACCACCACCACCACCACCACCACCACCACCACCCAGCAGAATCTTTCTCATTACAATAAGTACAGCTGCCACCAATTTGAAGGATGGTTTGAACACCACTGTGCTTTATTACACATGGTACTATTGGTGGTGTTATGCTATTGGCTTCTTCCAATCTTCAAACTAACTTATCTAGGGGGACCTACAGTTTAACGCAAACTCCAGACCATGGTGCAACTTTGCATTTTTCACATTAACAAACATTGTCAGAGGTGAAAGAAGTTATAACTCGGAGAAAAATTTATGGACGGACCAAGGATCGAACCAGAGACCTTTGGATCCTTAGTCTGGCACTTTGCCACTGAGCCCCTCCCACCGCTTGGAAATTCATCATTTTGTTAGCTGTGTGGTGGAGAAACTGCAGGAAGGATGACACAAACAGTGAAACATTACATAAAAGTAGATGCTAGAAAGTCTGCAGGTCAACGGGGAACAAACACTTTAAAAAGACAAGGGTTGAATCAGTTCATTATTCCAGACCAATCACTCTGTAATGCAAGGAGGAGAAACTGGAGCAACTTTATTTCTTGACTAAAGGCAGATTAACTGCAATACCTTATATATAAACAACACAACAACTACCCACATGTCCAAACTGTAAATAAATATTCATAAGAGACATTTGGAGTTATTGGAAGAAAGGATATGCCTTAGACCTGAGTCATATCCTGTTCCGGCATAAGCTTCAGGCAGCCTTTGAAACCAGCCACAGAATCTGTGGGCCAGCCACCAGCTGGACTTTGGAACAATGCTGATGCAGCACTCCGCAATGCTGTTGGTGATGTTACACAACACAACATTTCCACAGTTGGCTACATAATGGGAGCCAACCCCCCACCAATGCACTCAGCCAGATGGAGGATAAATGCCTCCACAGTTCAGCTGGTAGCAGCACTCCTTCAATCAATGGTTGAGTGTGCGGCTAGTTCACTCTTGTATCATTTAGTAGTGCCAACATAGGTGAAACCGCTGATCTACGAGCCATCACTGAGCTTTGAACTGGGTCAGATCTAGCCTTCCTTCATAGCAGAGGACACACAATTGGATCGGCAAGGTCTCTGCTCACCACAGGCCACCACTGTCTTGGCTTAGGTTGTGCGCTGCCCACTAGCTGTGACCGGCTCTTGTGTTGCTATCAGTGAAATACTATATGGAAGGCATCACATAAAGAAGAATGTTCTTGTTGAGTAAAAATTACTCTTCACCCACCACAGTAATTATTTTTATTTATTTATCACAGTTCACTTTATTGATTACAACAATGGATCATTACATACAGAATACATGTGCTTGAATTTTCACTATAATCTACTATTTTCTCATCTTTTTTTTGTTTGTTTTGAACATCAATTATCTATAATACTATTTTTCCTCGTCTTTATTTTTTTTCTACTGCTGTCACTCTAACATTTACATGGTTACCAATTGTTTCCCTATGGCACCTCTGTCCACCCTCCTCCTTTACTGTGACAGGAACAGAGCCATAGGTTTTTGTTATTTCAAATTATCTTAACTAATTTACAGTTATCATTAAATCTACTGCTAGTACTATTGTTACCACACCATATACTACTTCTGCAATAACATATAACTATTACAAAGACAAAAAAAGCTACTAGTACTACTACCACTGCCTAGATTTTTGAGCAAATGCTACTAGTACAGTAGAATTCCAATTATCTGAATTAATTGAGACTGGATCCTTTGTATAATCAAAAATTCGGGTAACTGGGTGTTTTTTCAAAAAGAAAATGGGTCTATGCATTTATTACAGTAATTACGTACTGTATATTGGAAATGGGAGAAAAAAAAAACCATTTTTAAAGAAAAAGAAAATGCAGCGCTTTTACACACGTTATATAATAAACTGTATGGTACATATGTTAAAAGTCATTGATTGCTGAGCATCTCGGTCAAAGTAAGCTATCTGACTATTCATCCACTTTTGGTCAGCCATGTTAGGCATGTGCTTGACAGTGAGAAGTTGCATGGGGTCACACTTGGGCTGACTCTCCATCCACTTCAATGTAGTTTCAAGACTGCCAGACACTTCACTTCACTAGCTGATGGTCCCATATCTGCTTCAGTTTGGACATTAAGGTCATCTTCTTGCTCAACACTTTCTTCTTTCACACTTTAAGTAAGTTCACCATCATTTAGAATTTGAAACTGAGGGTCTGACGAATCACACATCATCCTTTCTGCTGTATCTTCAGCACTAACTTCTGAACATCCAGGAATTTTCAAAATAATATTTCTTAATTCCTAAAGTGACAAGTCATCCTCATCTTCTCCTTTCTCTTCCATTTCCTTTTCTTGAGCTTCTTTTTCCATTTCCTTCTCTTTTTCAGATGATACAGCTTCCAACTGGTTCCATGCACATTTTAATGTGACTGCCTTAATCAGGCTCCGAGCTTCTGACACCATGTAAGCACAATCTTTCAAATTTATTTCTTTGTGGTTACCCAAAGCACTTTCTTTGTCTTTGCTCTCTACCAAAAGTTTCCTTTTAAATTGCCTTCTGTAATGGCATTTCACAGTTTCGATAACAGATTGGCCCAGTAGTTGCAAAAAGCTTGTGGTGGTTTTTAGAAAAAAGGGGAAGATTTTTCACAATTTGAAATGCTCTTCAGCTTTTGGACTTTCCTATCAACAGAAGAGATATTTTATGGTGTCCAGTAGATGCTAAAGTAGTTTTAGGCAGAGCTTTCCAAACAGTACTGGTTTCATCAGTGTTGTACAAAAACTCAGTATGGTAGGAGTCTGCTACAAATTTAAATTTTTCAATAGAAACTTCTGTAGCTTCGGAGTCTGCTGATAACTTTTCGGCACATAAATCTAATTTCCAGACACCATGCAAGACACTTAAAATTTCTCAAGACACTTAAAATTTCTTAGCCACTGGTTACTTGCTTTAAAGGATGAATAACGAAGCTTCTGAGCTAAGATCTTAGCTTTTTTAACACAGAATCGGACCCGAAACTGGGTTTCCCATAGAACAATGCTGCAAAACCCACTTGAGAATGGAATCTTCTAAATTTTTGTTTGTTGCTGCCTTCATTGTTTTTCTTGAAGAACTTCCATCTTCATTTTCAAGTACTGACATAATGTTTAACAGTGTAGGTTTGCTCTTCTTAAAGTCTGAAATTGTTTCTTGTCCAACACTGAATATCTCTGCCAACTATTTATCTGTAACTCCTTTACCTGATTGCTCTATAATTTTTAGCTTATCCACTAATGATGACACAACATGTTTCTTTTGGAAGCCATGGTGAACAAAGAAACACACCCACAAACAAAACAACGCATATGGTCAGCAGCTCCACAACACACAAACTGACTAGTGCCTGTAATCAAAAGGAAAAGTAATGGGCTACGCCGGCCACCTGGTGATGGTGACTCATCATCCCAATAATGTTCACACTGCACCTACACTAGCTTCATGGAGGGAAGGACAATAGCACACGTAGACAGAATCATTATTTCACGATTCAGATAGCCAGAGTTTGGATAATTGGAGTTCTACTGTACTAATGACAATTATGTTATTAATACTAATAATTCAATATTTTTACTACAATTACAAATGAACACTATTTGTCTTTAGCATAGTCTGAGATGGAGACATATACAATTTAGTACTATGGAAATATATCCAATTTCTCTCTACATTCTGTACAAAATCGGCCACCCTGTCGGGTCCACAATATTTTTCTGCCAGCAGATGGCTGGTAATGGAACAAAGCAAATAATTTGTATTTCACTGATTACTCTCTGCCTTCTTGTGTATCCCATTACAGAGTCATGTGACTCGAAAGCATTCATGCTAAATTCACATTCCCTAGAATCGTACACATTTCTTACTCATCTCAGCCGTAGTGTCTGCTGGCTGCAGTTACACATTGCTTTTTCCAAGACAGCATCAGCTACAAGATTTAAGGTATCAAAGTCTTCTTTTACTCTAATATGTCATAAATAGTTTTACCTCTACAAAGCCTGCCTAGAAGTCCTTGCTGTATGTTCAACTGAGGGATATTCACATAGGACTTTATCAGGTGTGCTGATTTCACTAGTCACTGCTGGTCGTTGCCCTTTTACCAGTTCTATTCACATATGCAGATACGGTCCACATCCAGGTAAAGGAGTAATCACCTAATTGGGTTAAAATGAGTCATCTGAAGCCTTTCAGTTGCATCAGGAAGTAATTGGAACATTCTCCTTCCTGTGTCTGATGATCTCTGTTGCCATTCTGCAAATATTAAATTCTTTATTCCTACTGGATTTATTGCTAGTTCTCAGAGAATTCCACGTATGTTTTTATATTGCTTTTTCTTCAACTAATAGATGACAGTCTCTATTATTATCTGTAGGTTCAGAGGTCTTATGCCCAGTAACACAGTTATACTCTGATTGACTGTAATTTGTGATTGACAGATGGTAGTGGTGGGGAGAAGAACTGCTGACTTGTACACAACATACCACACACTCATGGGATTGACAGTTGCGTATGCACAAAAGAGAAACAAGTTGTTTACCGACCGACTGTTTGGCAACGCTCGGCCAGTAAACAACTTGCTTCTTTTTTGTGTATGCGCAACTATCGATCCCCAGAGTGCATGGTATGTTGTGTACAAATCAGCAACTCAGCTCTTATTTATACATAAGGGGGAGGACAGAGTTGGGGGCCGCTTCTGTAGGTACAGCAATGTGTTAAGATGTTGTAATCACATTACAGGCGGCTAACAGTAATAAGCTGAGTATTCAGTCACACACATGTAGCAAAGTAAAAAATTTCCAAATAATTGGAGAAAATTGTAAAAGGTGAACACAACTGAATTCTTGGTAACACACTATGCTACTAATATATGCAGACCAGTTAAATATGAATCATGTTCACTTTCATTATTACCTCCTTCATGCTTCGACAACATGATATCAGTCTGTGACAATGTTCAGTTTGTACAATATTTTTGTCAATATTCCCACTTTTGCCAATGCACATTTCTTTCTTGTGTTTTGCCATATTAAGTTGGGCCCATATGAGTTTAACAGAATTGAAATAGTAGTAATATGATGGTAGCTTGAGGACCCTTTGGTTATTTTTTTTTTTTTTTCCAGTTCGTCTACGACATATGTAGGTAAAAGTGGTTTATTCTGAGTCTATGAAATCCACTATTCACCCTTTCTACAGCTGTCTGGTATGGAAATGTTCTTTTGTTGTTTTCTGAAAGTTATAATCAGGGATAGTCAAATGGTAACTATTACTGAAGGTTTGCCCAAATTTTGATGTCTTTTTGATTTCAACAAGAGCTACAGAAAAATTGTGATTCCAATTCTGTAGGCCTTTAGCCAAGACAAATTTTCATTGAGTTCTAACACAATGATCAACTACTAAAACCAAGGAATAATGCCTTGTATAAATTCTCAGCTTTTGTGGATATAGAAATAAAATAACAGAACAGTTTGTTACATTAATAAAAGCACTAGACGAACTAAACTAAGAGTTATTAACTTTATCACTGCATTACTAGAACACAGGATCTTTTTTCCAATACTTTGCTTTCATGATAATGTGCCAGAGAGAAAATTTAATTTCCTTTAATCCTGTCACAGTACACTGTAACTGTAATGCCAGCTTAGATTGTAGGTATGACTGATATGACAAAGTGCATAAGAAACAGAAACATGAAACAACATGAATTTGACATGGTACATGGGGGCAACTTCGACTGAGGTGCATAGTGGTATATTGCGAGTATATAAATTATATTTTCTCCACAGTGAAGTGACATATATGTCCCTCCTTCCACCCTTGAAACCAATTCTGGTATGATGGACACATTTGGTATATAGTAACACTTGATCAAAAGGGCACTGAATGTAAAGTGACCATATTTTTCACTGCATGCTCTCTGTATTAAGTGCTGTACATTTCTTAATTTTGAAACATCTTAATAACTATGCCCATTGAATGCAAGCTATAGTGTCAGGCTATAAGATGTGAAAGAATTAATGCTTTTAACCAAATAGTTTATTTATGATCGTGTAATGAAGATTGTGAATCTGACATTTTTCTTTTCAACATCTTTGTGCAGAAATTAAAACTTTACCAGACTAACCTCAGCAGCATATATATTTTTGCCTATTTCCATAAAAATATTTTTACAAAGGTGCAATATGGAAAGCACTGCATATTGGGTACTCCTTCCCATCTCACCCCCTCCCTTGTGGCTGGCTACACCTGGCCCCCTTCCAAATCCAGCACGTCCATGTCACCTAGCAAGCAAGGCCTGTGCCCGCAGGACAGGCAACATACCAAGCACGTGAGCCCAAGAAACAGCAGCCACCTCTACCACTCAACTCACTGAAATGTCGATCACAAAGTAATTTTAATCAGAGTACAGGAAATCTGAAGATGTGGTGCTGAAGGCACTGCAATGTCACAGCAGAATTTTTCGCTGTACTTTTCTAACTGCTGTAGTAGATCTGAACAGTCATGACCTCTGTGCCCAAACACTGGCAAACTAGCCCACAACTGTAGTTAATATAGACTCATGGTAAAGTCTAATTACACTCAGGGGCAAATGGAACCTACTCTGTCCCACATCATTTTATTCTTTATGAATTCTCTTTCCTTGCTACGATTCCTGCAGGGGCATTGAATGTTCTGTGTTTGTCCAAGTGTACATCTAAATACTGGTTGAAGGTATGCCTTTGAATCTCCTCCTGATTTATTTTAATCGATAGATCCCTGATAAGTCTTCCCTTAACCCTCCGTTACTTGTGCAAAAATTCGTGACATGGTCACGCGCGGATGACAGGTGTCATACACAATACAATCAGTCTATTTATATACTTTGAACTGTCTTTATGACTAATTTGATGATTTTCTTATTAAATCTATATATAACACATTTAGTATTTGTACACAGTATAATATATTCTAACGTTTGAAACAGGTGTATGTAACAGTGCAACTACTTATCAAAGAAACATGAAAATGTTTATTTCAAAACAATGATCTAACTAATAAGCATATACAAATAGTAATTTAGTGACAAAGTCCAAAGAAAATTGAAATAAAGAACACATTCTTTGACATCGACTACAAATGTGATAGTAGCGAATTTACCTCTGAGATTTGATCCGGCGGACTGGTCTTGTGTAAATAGTGAAATTCGACAAACAAATCAAAAATTACATTTCTGCTCCAAGTTTAGAAACATAAGACTTCTTGACATCAACAGCTACAAAAACACTAGTTTCACAACGCATGGTCAACATTTAAATCTATCTGGTAAAAAGAGACTTGCATCAAACTTAAACAAAGCTGTTGATGTAATAATTCGTGAAAACAGCTGTGAAAACAGATGGGCTACTGCCATAAATCCCAACATGCAGGGAAACTAGTGGAAAGGGTCAACTCCAACCGGATTTGGCCCAATACAAACAATCCAGAACAGGAGGAAATTCAAAGTGACAAACTAAAAATATCATTAAGGCTCATGCACTTAAATATACAGAATCTTAGAAATAAGCTCAATGTTCTTCAAACTTTTGTAAATGATCATTCACCTCATGTAGTTGTGTTAACAGAGCATGGACTGAAATCTGAGGACATTATTTACTTTAAACTAGATGGCTATTTCCTAGGAAATAGCTACTGTAAACAGCATCATAAAGGTGGAGGTGTAGCAGTATTAGTTAAAGAGCAGCTCAAGTAAATAATTTAAACCATCTAGATCTGTATAATAATGAAGGCTTGACTGAAGGGACGGGCATTGAACTCCATATCAGAGGTTGCAGAAAGGGGAAGGTGAAACAGAAAATTATCGGGATTTATTGTCCACCAAAATCAGAGGTAGGGCATTTCATAGATATTTTTAGTAGAATAGTGGCACACTGTGACCCAAACGAGGTAACAATACTTGGTGACTTGAATATAGAGGCAACATCTTGCAATAACCATAACAGCAGGCTAATAGATACCCTTATCTCCTATAATCTTATGAATGCAGTAAATTCAGATACAAGAGTAACTCAGTCTACTACTAGTAGAATAGAGTACATAACACTAAGTAAAGACGTAAAAGATAGTATTAGATGCTGGAATGTGGACTTCCACTACTCAGACCACAAATGTCAATTTGTAGACTATGAACACACAAGCACCCAAGAAAGGACTCAGGTTGTAGAACATAAAAGAATACTAAAAGAGAAAACCATTAATGCTTTTAAAAGTAAACTAGCATCTGAGGAATGGCAACAAGTTCTTCAGCAAAAAGGGTCCGAATAAAAATGGGCTAAATTTTATGATATTATTTTACAATATCTTAATTTTTGCTGCCCAGTGAAAGAAATTAAGAAAGTAGTAACTCACAACCAAAATGAAAAAACACCAGACTGACTCTTCCAGCTTACATGATTAAACTCAGGCAAAATATCAAAGATCTAAGTGTGCTACACAAGTCAACTAAATTGCAAATATTTAAGAATAAGTACAATCAAGCTTAAAAAAGTCAACTAAATTGCAAATATTTAAGAATAAGTACAATCAAGCTAAAAAACAACTTCAGGAACGGCTCTCAAATTTAAGAAAACAGATCATAGACAAGGAAATAGCTCAGTCAACAAATACAGGAAAGACTTCATGGAATACAATAAATAGATATCACAGGCCACCCATAAGTTAGATGCTCAAATTGACAGAATCCAACATGAAGGAAACCTTATTAATGATCCAGATAAAATCTTCAATATATTTAATGAATATTTTATATCTTCAGCTGTGAATCCAGTTAATAACACAGGTCTGACTTGGATGGTAAAGCCTTACCCTAGGCTGGAAACTTGTTTTTGAATTTAAGGAAGTGAGTATGGAGAAAATAGGGAAAATAATAAATAACTTAAAGAATTAGACCTCATCTGGCTGGGATGGACTGAGTGGTATTATAATTAAAAAATGAAATAAGAAATTAGTTGGAATAATTACCCATATGATCAACAGTAGTATCAGGGAGCACACATTTCCAAATATATTGAAGAAAAGTACAGTTAAACCTGTGCATAAAAAAGGATCGAAAGAAAAGCTATCAAACATCAGGCCCATATCACATATCACTAATACCAATTTTTGGTAAAATATTTGAAATTGTTTTGTTGACACAACTTATTGATTATATCACAAAGAATAATTTACTAGAAGAAACACAGCATGGCTTCAGAAAGCATCACAGTACCATTATGGCAATTACTGAACTTCTCCACAAGATGTATGATGCCCTGGATGAGGGAATCCAGCCAGCAGGGATATTTCTAGACCTTGCTACAGCATTTGACTCAGTGAACCATGAGCTACTACTAAGCAAACTGGAAACTTACAATATAAATGCCACATCCATACAACTACTTGATCACTTATATAACCAATCGTAAGCAGTGTACAAAGTTGAGTTTTGAAATTAATGGTCAGATCAAGCATTTCCAATCCAGCTATGAAACAGTAAAACTAGGTGTACCTCAGGGCTCCGTATTGGGACCATTCCTTTTCCTGGTCTACATGAATGATATAGAGGCACCTGTGTACTCCCAATTAGTAAGTTATGCACATGATACCTCATTTCGGTTCTTTTGCAAACAAACAAATGACTTGACATTGGCTGCAACTGATGGCTTAAGTCAAGTAACTACTTACTTCCATGATCAAGGTCTAAACATCAATATTAGCAAATCCCAGCTATTACCATTTAAACCTGTATTCATAATATATAAGTGGGATAAAAAAAGTAGACACTGACAAATGTAAATTTTTGGGGATATACCTAGACGAAAATCTTAGATGGGTAGACATATCAATTTTGTATGCAATAAAATCAGCAGTTCACTGCACTTAATTAGCAAACTATCAATATTAGTCTCTTAACAAACATTAAAAACTTTATTATGGGACAATATTTGCATATATTAATCATGGAATAGAGGTATGGGGATGTGCTGCTAATAGACACATGAACAGGATCCTAACACTGCAGAAAAGAGCAATCAGGACCATGCATTGACTAGGATACAGAGATTCATGAAGGGAAACCTTTGTACAACATAAATATCTAAGAGTATGTTCCTTGTATCTGTACAAATTAATAACATTCTTTGTGGATCATAAAAATAATGAAACTAAGTGCTCTGATGTGCATACCCACAACACAAGACAAAAAGATTGCTTCTTCAGAAACAGAACTAAACTAAAGACAACAGATCATAGTCCTTGGATTAATGGCCAGAAATGGTTTAACAAACTGCCAAGTACTATAAGATGCCACAGAGGTAAAGTATTCAAAAGGGAATTAAAATCATTCTTAACTCTCAAATGTTTGTACTCACTGAATGAATACTGATATTAAAATGTAGCTACTCTTAAATTTAGGCCTAACTGCTGGCACTAAAATGTTAAAAATGATTTTCTTGCATTATGTGGAACATGCATTTCACCTCATTCAGGAGAAGAAATAAAACATGTATTAAGACAAATTACACCTGATGATGGACTCACAGGGTCCAAAATGCATCATGTATATACGATATACAATTCTGAGGTGACTGTAATATATGTTATTTTTGTAACAACATGCTGTAAATTCAAATACCTACTCTATGTAACAACTGTATGTTGCATTATGAAGTACTGTACCATATATTGCCAATTGCATCACCCGTAAGAGACTTCTTGTATATGTGAATTACAAATTCCTAGTTTACACATATGTCTTTATGATGATCTACACATGTCCAGTTGTTGCAAGTGGTACACCATCTAGAAATTGTTTTATTTCGTGCTCTTCCACATATATAACACCTGCCATGTGATCCAGTTGATTTTTCTGGCTGTTCCACAATTTCTTGAGTGTTGAATGTATCTCCAAGCTGATGTTCTTATAAGTGTAACATCTATATTGCAGCTTGCTCCTACGCCGTTTAGGTAGGTAGGAGGGTGACCAGGAAGATTACGCACATAAAACTGCAACTCCAGAATCGCTTCTTCCAATTCATTACATGTATTGCTTCAATGTGCCACAAAACAGATTTAGTGTTTGTGTCGATACTAATTACAACAAGCTTGCCATAAAGTAGAACAAATGTGCAGTAAATTTTTGTTGTTTATGTATATTTCATCACTGCACTGGAAGTACATACTGACAATAAACGAACTGATATCCATGGTAATACCTTCAATGAATGTGGCATGCTCATCACATAGTTGAGTGATTTTAATCTACTGTTGAGTACAGTTACTGCCACCACCGGGCATCGTCATTCTGTTATGACTTGCACTTCCATAGGCGTGTTAGAGAGTCTTCCTTGTATTGAGTATGTGGTTCCTGCACACAGATTACATTGAATTTCTGTTCTTCCGACAGCTTATGTAATTCATATAGCAACATCTCACTGCGCATTGCATTCAACTGTGCTATTCGTAATGACTGAATGATGTATAATGGGTATGAAAGTAACAATATGGGCATGACTTTGTACGATCAAACAGCACACACGTGTCATTACGAATTGCTTGTAAAATTGTTGTAAATCAAACTCTTCTTCTCTTCTTTTGCATACTATTTTAATTAAGTCAGTATGCTTATTTGCACATGTCGGAAGGTTCACTGCTGCTTATTTGCACATGTTGGAAGGTTCACTGCTTTTATCTGAATTCTGTCTACTAATTCGGAAAAAGGGTACATAATTAAATTTGCCAAGGGATGTTCCACATGTGTTGTATGTCAAAGGCTGTGTTTAGAGTAATCAACTATAGTCGAGACAACCTGAGCATATCCTCATAGCTGTTATACAACTTTCGAGGGTCTACAGGTGTTTCCTACTTATGGAATAGAACACTATCATCATATTGAGTACTAACATCCTGCATCTGCTTTCTGTAGACAGCAAAATGGTTGGTGCTTCAACCGAGTTGTCTGTCTGAGTGGCAACACTAAACATTTATCTTTTGCTAAGCAAGCAAAAGGTCATTTTAAATTTTACAGCACACAATTCCTCTGTTAATTGTTTTGAAGGAGATTTGTGCTTTCTAGGTTTCAGAGGAGTGATTTCAGTATCTGCTAGGTTATTTATAGGTTTGAAGTAGTGAGTTTTGCACTTATCCAAAATCTGTCCTTTCAATAGAATTTGATAAGTAGAACAATCCCTCCCTTTTGAGATGCATTTTCCTCACTTCTTGCAGGATATACAAACTGCTGGACTCATTTTCCTGGGACTTATTCTTTCATAAACTTTTTCCCCACAATGCTCAAATATTACCTTATCTGAATCACAGAACTTATACATGTGTTCATAATCAAAGCACTTGGGACATTTAGTTGGTATTGGATAATCTTCAACAGATACTGCCGAGAATCCAATGTAGGTACTGCCTCCATAGCTGTTCTACCAGTTTCCTTCTTATGGAAGGAGACACGTCTGCCACATGATGTAACATGGCTTTTCCCCTGGGTCCTTTCTTAAATTTATGAGCAAAGTCCTTACTAAAATCTTCTTGACTATTTCTCTGTCAAGGTTTTTCTTGTAGATGTTTGTCATGAGCTCTTTGGCATGCTGATGAGAAAAAAAAAATGGGTGTTTATTTTTTGGTGGCTCACAATAGACCTGTTTCCAATTTCTCTTATTTGATTAATTTTTTGCGACCTACTACACTATTAAGATGTTCTTAGATGAACAAACACTGTTTATTTTTAATTTCCCTTTCTCTGGATACACAACTTTTGAGAAATACTGTCTTGCCTTGCATACTCACTTGCTTTTTCTCTATTTTCCTACATGGTCTGAGATCACAAGATAATTGTTGCTGCCACTGAGGCATACATTTTTGAAATTTTTTTCACATTCTCTACCCCGACAACAAGCCCCTCTTGCACTGTAGCCCAAATTGATAGGAGTTCTTTACGTGATAGTGTCTTAGCTGTGGTTATCTTCCATCTGGCAATAAAGTTCCCATCCAGGATGTGGGAAAGCTCCTGGTACCTCACCTCAATACTAATGTCATTTGACCCAGGGGCATGTGAACTGTCCCAGCATCCTTGTCTTTAGAAGCCAGTCCAGTTCAACACCCACAGTATCACAGCTATAATTTTGAATCATTCCCATTTTGGGAATTTCTGATGCGTTGGAAGTTCGCATTTCAGCTCTCTTTGGTGTTATTTGTAGCTGTACTGTAATGGCAGATGTCTTGAACGAAGCCTATTCCTTTGCAAGACAGGTTCATCATGATGACTGGGTAGTTCCTTATTCTCTTTTATATGATGGTCTCTATGAAAGTTGTCAAGAGTCAGTACTCGCTTGTTTTATTGGAATGTGTTCTAAAATACACCCACTAATTCTATTGTACGTAAGTCTCTCCGAGAGCTTATACGTGCAACTAAGCAGTGAAATACGCTGAAAGTTCTGGGGCAGCTCTTTTGATTTGTTAGGTTTAAGATTGTCACAATGTTTGTGTTTTTCAGTTTCTTGTCTTCAAAATAATAGAGGAGAAGCAAGTCAGCCAGTGTTTGTCATTTTTCCCAAAATGGCACAAAACTTCTAGATGTTTATATTATCAGGTCCTCAAGCCTTATCAGTTATAGCCTCTGTTAAAGTTACCTATGTATCACTCAAACTGTGCATTAGAGGTAAGGACAATTAATAGTTGGGAAATGTAAACTACTATAGATATTATGTTCTCTTCAAGTATCAGCTGCTTAATATTGCATACTCATACCTTGACTGTCTCAATCACCATTATTCTGTTTTAATATCTTCATTTTCTTTGCATGAATTAGTCTTTATTAATCTCAGAGATCTGAGTACCGTAGCCCACTTGTTTTCTTTCCAAAGCATGACCACTTTTTTCCTCCTTCACTCCACTTCTGAAGCATTTCATGACTCCTCAATTACAAGAATGATACATAGCACAGCTACAGATTATTTAGCAACTACAAATTTTGTTTTTCCACTTTCTTTGTCCCCCCACCCCACATCACCTCCTTGAACTTGGATTGGACATCAGTGTGGTTTTGTAGCTAAAATACAGGGTGATTCAGAAAGAATACCACAACTTTAAAAATGTGTATTTAATGAAAGAAACATAATATAACCTTCTGTTATACATCATTACAAAGAGTATTTAAAAAGGTTTTTTTTTCACTCAAAAACAAGTTCAGAGATGTTCAATATGGCCCCCTCCAGACACTCGAGCAATATCAACCCGATACTCCAACTCGTTCCACACTCTCTGTAGCATATCAGGCGTAACAGTTTGGATAGCTGCTGTTATTTCTCGTTTCAAATCATCAATGGTGGCTGGGAGAGGTGGCCGAAACACCAAATCCTTAACATACCCCCATAAGAAAAAATCGCAGGGGGTAAGATCAGGGCTTCTTGGAGGCCAGTGATGAAGTGCTCTGTCACGGGCTGCCTGGCGACCGATCCATCGCCTCGGGTAGTTGACGATAAGGTTTCTTAACTAACCTTTTTCGTAGGACTCTCCATACAGTTGATTGTGGAATTTGCAGCTCTCTGCTAGCTCTGCGAGTCGATTTTCCTGGGCTGCGAACAAATGCTTGCTGGATGCGTGCTACATTTTCATCACTCGTTCTCGGCCATCCAGAACTTTTCCCTTTGCACAAACACCCATTCTCTGTAAACTGTTTATACCAACGTTTAATACACCACCTATCAGGAGGTTTAACACCATACTTCGTTCGAAATGCACGCTGAACAACTGTCGTCGATTCACTTCTGCCGTACTCAATAACACAAAAAGCTTTCTGTTGAGCGGTCGCCATCTTAGCATCAACTGACGCTGACGCCTAGTCAACAGCGCCTCAAGCGAACAAATGTACAACTAAATGAAACTTTATAGCTCCCTTAATTCGCCGACAGATAGTGCTTAGCTCTGCCTTTTGTCGTTGCAGAGTTTTAAATTCCTAAAGTTGTGGTATTCTTTTTGAATCACCCTGTATTCATTGAATGGTGTACTAATTGTTACAAAAAATTTTGGACCCTCATGATTTTAGATCATATCTTACAATTATTTTTTGTGACAAAACACAATTAAATATTACATTTCATCATCTTGTTCTTTTCTTCTTGTTGCCATTCTTCTCCCTGCAGCTACAAGCATAATCCAAATCACCAACAATGGGCCAATACAGATATCCATCTAGCCCCTTATCATATGTTGTATTTGCTGATTTATGTACATTGTATGGTGGTATTTGTCACAGCCACTTCCTTCATTCTGATCTTCTAAAGATTTGCTTGTTGCCAAAACAAAGCTCTTAATTTCCAAAGGACATGATTTGCTGGGGGCATACTGGGATAGTGTACAGCACCCAGTGAAAGCTATCACTTGCTCATCAAAGGAAATCTCAAACAAGTACTACAGTACCAATCTGCATGAGAACAGGAAGTGAAGAGCCTTTTCCTCCAAATAGATTTCCAATTTACTAAAGGTATTTGTAGGATTCTTCTCACTGTGTTGACTGGGAAAGTTGTCCTGAATTCCTGTAGCAGCTGGTATTGTTACAGATGCTCACATTGAAATTTTCCTCTTCTGATGAAGATTTAGGGCTTTCTCACACTCAGGTAGCATTTGACAATTTGTCATCTTCACTGAAGTTTTCCACTTTGGATTCATCTAATAATGTTAAAATTTCCTCGATGTTAGTTTCCCATATTGTAACAATAATGTTTAAAGCCAAGGCAATATGATTTTTCCATAATCTACTCTGAAGCCTAACCTCTGACATCAATTAAAAACAGCATGTACCGGTGACATAGGCCCAATATCTACAATTGTGCATATGGAGTTACACCCATTATAGCTATGAATATACTGGGTGATCAAAAAGTCAGTATAAATTTGAAAACTGAATAAATCACGGAATAATGTAGATAGAGAGGTACAAATTGACACACATGCTTGGAATGACATGGGGTTTTATTAGAACCAAAAAAATACAAACGTTCAAAAAATGCCCGACAGATGGCGCTTCATCTGATCAGAATAGCAATAATTAGCGTAACAAAGTAAGACAAAGCAAAGGTGATGTTCTATACAGGAAATGCACAATATGTCCACCATCATTCCTCAACAATAGCTGTAGTCAAGGAATGATGTGAACAGCACTGTAAAGCATGACTGGAGTTATGGTGAGGCATTGACGTCGGATGTTGTCTTTCAGCATCCCTAGAGATGTCGGTTGATCACGATACACTTGTGACTTCAGGTACTCCAAAGCCAATAATTGCACGGACTGAGGTCTGGGGACCTGGGAGGCCAAGCATGACGAAAGTGGCGGTTGAGCACATGATCATCACCAAATGAGAACTTTCACGTGTTCAGCAATACTCCCCCCCCCCCCCCAATCAAACCATATGTCATTCCAAGCATGTGTGTCAATTTTTACCTCTGTATCTACATTATTCCGTGGTTTATTAAGTTTTCAAATTTATACTGATTTTTTGATCACCCGGTATTTAAAATTTGTCAAATGAGTAATTTAAAAATCTTAACCTTGAAAATTTCCCAAGTTTATGACACGATATCTCATGTATCTAACAAGATATCACTATTACTTTCTTGTGATATGGATCCATAGCTTCTATAATTTTTTTCTAAAATGGTGTCATCTTGCTTTCAGCTGGCAGTGTTTTATTTTATAATTGCAATTTCGGCATTAAACCATTTTCAAGCACCTACAATACATAAAACAACATAATAACTAGAGACTGGACTATATGCATAATAAAAACCTCAAAATATGTATGAAAAATGCTTAAAAATGAAAGGAAAGTGTTGAAGTATGCAAGATCAAATAATAAAAAACATGATAGTTACTGTGTGCATTATATCTCAAAGTCAAACCTGTGCATACCAGTTACGAGGAAGAGTGCCAACCACGCGAAAAATTGATACATTTAGAATGCTGATATTTTCTGAACACTTTCTGGTAGAAATTAGGACGGGGGCTTTTCTGGGATTATTTTATAAAAATTTGCAAAATAGAGTCATATACAGCATTTCAAGAATTGTTTCTTCTTTGTTATTGTTATCTGTAACAAGCGGATGCGACACAAGTGAGTTGCAGCGAAACAATCGATATGTACATGTCCAACTTGGAGATATACCACATGCAAAGGGGCACGCTCATAAGCTCCATAATATTTTATTAAAAAAAAACATACAATCATGAATTTTTTTGAATAGCATTAACTTTTAATTAATACTATTGGACCAAAGCATCATTTACAATTTATTTTACATTTTTTCTACTATTGTAAATGTAAACGGCCAAGTACTGTTCCAATTGTCGGTAGTGCGATTTTGTCTTCGGTCAATAAAAATATTTTTATAAGCAAAAAAGGACCATTCTACATCAACTGAAGTAACTGGGCAGTATTTCAATTTGTATGCTACCTTGGCAATTATTGTTTCTGGTAAAAGTTCACCCATCCTATTAATAAAACTATCAATATGGCACAAGGGTTCAAAGCCTGGGTTATTGTTTAAAATGTTTTCAAATTTTTCTTCAAGTTTTCTTGGGAATGCCTCCGGCAATGAAGAGTTCACTAGAATAACTTTAGTCACGCCAAACTTCAAGTTTCAGGCTTTTTAATACTTGCAGGTATGTGGGAAAAATTAGTTCTAATCACAGCAATGTCTTTTTTTAATACCACAATCATTAAAAGCTTCCTTGCACTGGCAAACTGCCAAAGCCTCTGCACTGTCGAAGTCGATTACTACCCCTCTAATGGCCTTGAAACATTCATTGTAATGCAACACAGCTTCAACCCACGTATCCCAACGAGTTACCACTGGTTCGGGAGGTAATGACACATTTGGTAGTTTTTCTTTGTAGGTCTTAATGGAGCAGGAGCCTTTAGAAACACTTTCTTTCTGAATGAAATCAGTTTATTTACATTCACAAATGCAGAATGTACTTCTTCAGCAAGGCGGTGTAATCCATGAGCAAAGCACGTCACATGAATCAAATTGGGATAAAATACTAGGAGAGCTTTTCCTGTTTTGATCATATAAGGAGCAGCATCTGAAATAAACACAAACACCCTTTCATCTGCAGAAGATTCTGGAAATATTTTTCCAATACCCTCATTCACAAATCTGGCAACCGTACAATGATTTACTTTTTCAAGTTCTTTGCAGGTCATGAAATACAAAGAAGAAGGCTCTTCTTTTAAAGCACCCACAATTAAATTTGCAACATAACGGTGACAAGTGTCTGTAGTTTTGTCAACTGAAATCCAGATGATGCTGTCCTTGAGTTCATTGCGTATTTCTTCCAGAACGTTTACATAAATTGTTGGTATGTAATTTTTACACAATGTTGATTCACCTGGTATATTTTGATTTAAGCAATATTTGTCCAGGAAGCCTCTGAGGATAGGGTTTGTAAGTGGAATATTGCTTGCAATGAATGCTTCATGTAGATCCATATTAAACTGACTTTTTTGTTTAACTTCAGAAAAATCCTTGCTGCTGCAACTTGCTGTTGTCAGAAGTTGTCGTTGTGGTCCTTTCTTCTGCTTTCCTGTGATATGAAGACTTGTCTTGATATGCTGGTCTATTTGAAACTTTTTTTCGCACGAAACTTTTTCTCACAAATTCAACAATATAAAACAATTCTGTCATATGTAAATGTTCGTGGATGATCAGCTATCCATGAAACGACGTTTTTTAGGCAGCATGGTGCACAACATGTTACACACTGCATGTCAAAAACATGTTCAACTGTGTACAAGTAAACAGAAAGCTAAACTGAAGCAATGGACGTGCGACTAAAAGCTTGCATAGTTTAATTTAATTGCTGCCGACGCTTAGAGTATGACAGGGGAGGGGATTAACTGGGGGCATGGGTGCAGGAGCACTGACTCTGTCTGCCTGTTCCTGTTCCTCTTCTGTAGTGATTTTGCTAGGCAGTGGCCTCTTGGTTAGTGATTGCAAGCAGCTCTAGGTCATGGTCAATCTGTGGGACATCAAAGCTAGATTGAGCTAGAAACCGCCTGTCAAAATTTTTAAAATATTGTAAACATAGAGCAAAAATATGCATTGTCACTAGTTTTTAGTTAAAATATGCAATAACTGGTGAAAAGGAGCCAATAATGCGAATGCATATGCAACATGCAAATGCATGTAATCCGGTCTCTAGTAGCAACAATGTAAAGTAGCCAACAAAATTCTTCTGGGTCTGCAGCTGCAACTTTTTTTTAAGTGGCTGTTTCACCAGTACGCAAGCTTCTCGAAATCGTATCTGTTTGCTGCACTGATCCTGGTGTTCTGCCACAGCTGGCTTAGTGTGTTGTCTTAGTCGGATATATCTTTCATGTTTTGTTGACTTTCATATACTTACAAGATTTTGATGTATAGGTTTACATTAGGCAGAAATTACAACATAACATGCACATCAAATAGCAACTAGTTAGCAATATTATAATAGAACAAAATTACCAAAGAGTTGTATATACTAAAACATACAGCAACAAGTAATGGCTACAATGTGAATATGATTGACAAAAAGTATACTATAAAATTATATAGCAAAAGTGCCAATATAGATAAGGAAATAACAGAATCACGAGAAGTGGAACCAGGAAAAATGAAATACATTGCTTTACCATATTACTGTTCCATATTTTTGTAAAAATACTGTATGAATCAGGTTTCACATGATAGTCAGACACACTAGCCACAAAACCAAACAATTTACACCATAAAGATTTATAAAATCAAATAGGGTTAATGTGAATATTTCTAAGTGCGACAAATGGATAAATGTTTGTTCACCAGATTCAGAGCTCACATAAACATAAGCCAAAATTACAAGCCTTCATTTAATGCACTTCTATGAAACTGCAGTCATAACACCAGCAGCATTGGGAATCTTTAATGGCGTAATTACATAAGGCGAAAAAGGTTGATTAATGGAAATACTACAAGAAACTGCAGTTTATAGTGACTTCAAAGAACAACCACACCACATACTGAATGAACCAACAGACCTCAAAGAGCAACTAGTTAGCAATATTATAACAGAACAAAATTACTAAAGAGTTGTATATAGTAATATAACAGAGGGAAACATTCCACGTGGAAAAAATATATCTAAAAAGAAAGATGATGAGACTTACCAAACAAAAGCGCTGGCAGGTCGATAGACACACAAACAAACACAAATATACACACAAAATTCAAGCTTTCGCAACAAACTGTTGCCTCATCAGGAAAGAGGGAAGGAGAGGGAAAGACGAAAGGATGTGGGTTTTAAGGGAGAGGGTAAGGAGTCATTCCAATCCCGGGAGCGGAAAGACTTACCTTAGGGGGAAAAAAGGACAGGTATACACTCGCACACACACACATATCCATCCACACATACAGACACTGCTTGTGTCTGTATGTGTGGATGGATATGTGTGTGTGTGCGAGTGTATACCTGTCCTTTTTTCCCCCTAAGGTAAGTCTTTCCGCTCCCGGGATTGGAATGACTCCTTACCCTCTCCCTTAAAACCCACATCCTTTCGTCTTTCCCTCTCCTTCCCTCTTTCCTGATGAGGCAACAGTTTGTTGCGAAAGCTTGAATTTTGTGTGTATATTTGTGTTTGTTTGTGTGTCTATCGACCTGCCAGCGCTTTTGTTTGGTAAGTCTCATCATCTTTCTTTTTAGATATGTTGTATATAGTAAAACATACATACGATTGTCCGCAACATTTATTCTAATGTATTAAGTGCACACTTTTAGGTATGTGATACACACATTCCACTTAAAACTGCAGAATGTAAAACGGATTATTGACTAATATTGCTGACTAGTTGTTCTTCAACATCTTTGGTATCTCTGCTTAATGTAAACCTATACGTCAAAATATTAGAAGTAAATGAATGTTAAACAACAAAACTGGCTGTACATACTGTTAATCCCACTTTACACTGTTGTCACTAAGTTGTATCATGTTTTGTAGATGTTTGAAAATGGTTTAATGCTGAAATTGCTATTCTAAATAAAATACTAACAGCTGAAAAAGCATGACTATGTTGTATCTATATAAAACAAAACAAAATTACCAGAGTTGTACATACTAAAACATACAGCAACAAATAATGGCTACAATGCGGATGAGTAAATAAAACACAACCACACAATTGTGAGTGGTAGGTCCGGAAGATCTAAGTAAAATTAAATTAGCTTTCAAAAAGAAAATATTTCGTTTCCTCAAAGCCAGGTACATGTTACAAATTAAATCAAGCAACTCACATAACATACATTAATATAATTACACATTATCAGAGAAACTCAAGGAAAATTATGTGTTTTCAGACAATGATTCAAATTAAAAAGTAACAGACCATATGCAGAAACACATATGCTAAATGACTATAATGAGCAATTCATATGAGATTTGTAAGAACACTTCATGAAAAACAAATATTTTGTACAATAACAAACTCAACATTTAAATAATGATGTAGGTAATAAACACAGACAGTGACTAGAAAATGTGATATGTTAAAATTAACATGCAGTATCTGTTACAAACTGCATGCACACCATTTTCTCTGCAGTAACAGCACAGCTTTACCACATTTTTCTTGATATAATTCCACGAAGTTAATGGGTTCTAAATAAACATACTGAACATAATGTCACACTCTTCACAAAGTAATCCATAATTGAACTGCACGATAAATTACTACAACTTTAAAATGGGTGGACAGAAGTAAAAACATCAGTCATTTTGTAAATTTAAGATGACCCTTTCAAATCGGGGTTGAAACAACCAGACGTTATGCACATTTACGAAAAACTGAACTTCCCAAATATCAGTCAGCATCATCAAACTGTCCTGTTTCTGCAGTTACACCACGCAAAGGTCTTCGTTTCCCTATTGTAGGAGGATGAAGGTCTTTCGGACAGAAATTATCAAGCTGACTGCTAAATACTTCTTTCATGTGAAGCACAGGCTGCGGGGGTGGTGGTATGCTTGGAGCGATCGCTGAAAATGAAAAAGATATACAAAAAATTATACTACCCAAACTTTAGTAATCTTTCGCATGAATTGGGACTAGGTTTTCACTTTTAATTGTATCTATTGGCAGTATTGCAATTTTACCTCCTAGCCATTACGTCTCCTGTAATACCCAAGGCAAAATTGGCCAACTGACCCTCAACATAAATATAACTAGTGCGAATAAGTAGATGAATGGGTCAAATACTGTACACCTATACAATTGGCGATTTGTCAATGGAATTAGCCACAATCATCAAGTATCTAAAAGTATCTGTCAGAAGTGATACAAAATGAACAGATTACATAAATCTAGTTGTGGGAAGGTAGTAGGAAGGGTAAAATATACTGGAAGATTCCTACAAAAATTAATTCATGCTGAACTGACATATTAGAAAATCCTCTTTCTAATTCTTGAATATTGTTTGATAGTTTGGAACCACTACCTACTTAGATTAATGCATGAGATGAGGAGATTCAATGAAGACCCATGCACTTTGTCACAGTTTTCATTTAATCTGGTTGAAATGTGTCACAAAATTTAACAAAGTGCTCAACAAATTATAGCATGAGGTGCAGGGGTAATGTTTCTCATTCATAGCCTTACACCAAAATTAAACAAACACATTGCTTAATAGTACAGCAATAAAATTAGAAAGTTTAGGGTTGTATTGAAGGGCACTAACAATATTTCTTCCTACTCACCATGGTACATTATGTATCCTCTCTAACTTAACGCCATATGGTAGATCACAGATGCAGTCATGATATCCACAATTTGTGTTTAATTGGGGTGTATATGCGGAGAAGAAGGAAAAAAAATTCCTGGGTTTTTCCCGGGTGACAATACAATTTTTCCTGAGTGAAAATACACTTTTCCGTGTTAAGTGACAGTATACTTTTCCTCGGACCTGTAAAACTTATCAATCCTTTGAATGGTACAGGTTTTACACACTTGCGATGTACTTTTGTCGGCCAATCATAGTTCACATCATGTGGTCTTGCAAGCCAATGACAGCAGGTCATCACAGAACATGTGACGTAGTCAGCCAACAACTTCACTGCTAAGTTGTGTGAACAAACAAATAGGAAAAGATCATGGATTAAAGTAATATACATATACTATAGCTACAAGAAAAGCTAAGCTTTCACATATTAGTGTCATGCAATATTTTGTGTAATGTAATATCTTGTACAGACATCTTTTATTAACCTGATACGTTCCACATCATTATGAAGTGTCATATTCATGATCTATGGAACAAGTATTAATCTAATCTATAATATTGGCCTTTTTGTGTGTTTTACCTTTTAGTATATGTTAAAACACAAATTTGCCAGCAAAATATAAAATAATGACAAAAGTGGCTGGTCTTCTGGGCCTGAAGTTTTTCAAAATGGCTGGTTCTCAAAGTGCTAAGTTTTGAATGAGAGTCAGATGCTCCACGATTTAAGAAATTCGTAACACATTCTCACATGTAACATAATTCATCTTGCATAAAAGCATATTTACTTTGAAAGTAAAGCTTCTCAAACCACCATCCACAATATTTTCCCATGGCCTGTTAGAAACAGGTTCGTTTGAGGGAGTTGCCAGAGAGAGGCACGAAACAGTTGTTACTGCATATGCACAGCCAACGATGACATTATCTGCTCATATTGCACTTGATTGTATTTCTGTTTAGAATTTCATGTGTTCTGGGGCATCATGTGACCACGTGCAGCACTGCAGCGTGTTATGCGGAGGGAACATATGGAGTTGACAATCTTTACTATATGCCATCCACTCATTTAAAAACTAGACTCTACACCTCAAAGTACTCTAATATTTTGCTATGTTGCGATTAACATAGACTGTTTTATATTCATACACTGCAATACTGTTATGTAAGAGGGTTGACTGAAAAGTAATGCCTCCACCTTCATAACTCTTCAACAGTTGGCAGCATTGGTATGCGGCATGTACTGGATTGTTCCATAGCCTCTTCTTTACAGCTCTAGTTGGCAGGAAGCCCTAGCATTGAATGGTTGTGTTGTTACAGTGTAAAGTATGGAACCCTGCGCAGATGGTCAGTCAATGCGATTTAAGCAAAGTGCAGTCATTGAATTCTTGATAGCAGATGGTGTCACCCCAAAGGAGATTCATCAGAGAATGAAAGCAGTTTATGGTGATAGTGTTGATGCGAGACATCATTATGCTTCTGATGAAGACGCTGAGAGAACTGTGATTGTGGAAACAGAGTGTTGATTTCTTCCGTGCTGGCTTCAGAAAACTTGTTCATCGTTGGCAGAAATGTATCCAGTTGGCTGATGATTATGTGGAAAAGTGAATATTGGTAGTTAAAGATCACATTCAAAGGATTATTTCTGGGTTTGATTTATTAAAATATTCCCATCCAAATCCAATTAACAAAAGTGGAGGTATTACTTTTCATTCACCCCTTGTAGAATTTACTATCAGGTTTACATCCACACAACACTGCAAAAAGCTCGTAAGAAGGAATACAAATTTCTTAAGAGGGGGGGGGGGGGACTTGTTTGTGTACATCAAAACTAAGGATAACAAGTATTTGATAACCTTTTCAAACTGTATAAAAATTAACAAGGTTATCTGTGAAGCAGTTTCTATTTGACTTCAGGAGTAAATATAAAGCCTTGTGAGGAGTTTCAATGATAAAACGTGGTGTGCTGCCAGTCTATATTGCTGGCGAATGGCATTCTGTAAATTTAAGGTGTAAACAACAGAAATTAAGAAATAACATCAAGCCTAGAGGTGGTACAAGGCAAGTGCTGAAACATGTCTTGTGACCGAAAAACACAGTGTTTCATGGAAAACAGATTTTCAATACTACTGGTGAAATTTGCCTGCTTAGTCATCTTCCAGAGAACATTTACAAATGGTTGCACCTATATAGTATCTTACGTTATGACAACAAGAAATAAGAGATCAAAGAATACTCCAAGGGCATCGGAGTTTCATAAACCATACTGAAATTCACAATTCGGCTCAACATGCTCATTCATATGTCCTGCTTCACAATGAAGTTACGCCCATACTTGGTATTAAGCTTTTAGGTGTGGTTTTTGGGATGCAAATTTTCTTGAAGTACCAGTACTGTATTATCTCGTGTTGGTGCTTTATTATAGCATAATACCATATGTGCCAGGAGATGAAAATGTTCACTTGAAATTCAGTGGACGGTGGAACCAGACCGACAGTGAGGAATGAAACACTTTGTTTTAAATAAATTGACTGTCTGTGGAGAACATTAATGAAAGCCAAATTTCTTTACCAAACCGACAAAAATAACTTCAGTGTTCTGCAGTACGATTAATGCTCGATTGCCAAAATATGTGGAAATAAAAGAAAATCAAAAAACAAAGTAATTATGTGAATGTATTTAAATTCACCTGACAGGTCCAAGTCCCAGGAATCACTTTTGTTTCCAATTGGCGTACAAGCTGAATACAAAGAGGAAACAGCAAAATTACAAAACATAAACATGGGTCAAGTGAAGACTACCCCCCACGAAAGCTGCTACTCACCATAGAGCTGAGATGCCGAGTCGCAGATAAGCACAACAAAAAGACTGCCAGAAATTGAGTTTTTGGCTGACAAGGCCTTCATCAAAAATAGACACCACCTGGTCCTACTTAACTCAACAAACTGCCTTCCTCTATGTTTACCTCTGCCTCAAAGATGGCTACATCAGTGCCTGTGTCCATATCAAACCTACCAACCACCAGCAATGCCTCCACTTTGACTGCTGCCACCCATTCCACACCAAGAAGTGCCTTCCACACAGCCCGGCCGTCTGGCCAACACTGTGACGAGAGGTCTCTCTTAAAATATACCATAATTAACCTACCAAGCTTGTACAAATCAGATCTCCTGTGCCTTATCTCTCCAGTCACCTGCCATCTCCCAAAGTCCCACCATCTGGCCACAGAGGAGCATTCCCTCGTGACTCAGTACCACCTAGGACTGGAGCAACAAGCTGTCTGTCCGCATGAAGGGCCACCGAAAAGGAGCCAGACCAGACTACTGATCAAGGGCAGCTGTCGACACCTGGGTCAGAGCAGGTGATGGGGCACCCCTCCAATCCCTTAACAGCCCATGGAGGTCAATGTGCCCTACCTCACAAGAGCAGTACTAAGCACTTTCACAGGTAAAACCTAAAACCAGATCACCTGCCGTGGTGTCTTCCACTAGGAACAGATGCAATGTGTCAAAAAGTTTAAGATTTCAGCCTAAGATGGCGAAACTGAGCAGTGTCGTAGGATGTGGATCACCGACAGTGGGTTGGATCCTTACATCATAGGATGTGGCTGTCAGCCAAGTATGCTCAATGCAAAGCCAACTGAGAACGGTAGATTCTCTGCAAGAAGCACAAGAGGAAGCCTGCGACATGGTCCCCTTTACTGCTTGTAGTTAGTTTGGAGAAACCAGGGCACACCAATCCATGTTACTCATCTTCAACAACTGACAGTGTAGAGTTGACTGAATGTCCGGTTCCAGTACCTCCATCTCCAGAGTCAGCACTCTGTAACCTAACTCAGCCGACAAGTTCGTTCCCTGGGATCCCAACGTGACCCGGGGTCCAAAGATGACTGAACATACAGCTTGAAGGAGGTCAGAGTGGGGTTACTGGATAGTCAAAATCAATGGGTACAGAGGATAGTCTGATGACTGAACATACAGCTTGAAGGAGGTCAGAGTGGGGTTACTGGATAGTCAAAATCAATGGGTACAGAGGATAGTCTGATGACTGCTCAGGGAGCCACTGCCAGTTAGGTATGTCACACCAGTTCACTAACAAACGTGACTGAGGGCTCCAGTGATGAGCACCAATTCTGCAGTGAATACATTGCTTCTGGTTGGTAGGGAGCATAGTCTATTGCACCTTGCATGTGTGTAGGCAAAATTGGTTTGTCCATCAACTGAAGAGTTGTCAATGTATACAACTTCTGAACCCAGAAATGCATCAAGGATGGCAGGAGCACGTGGCAAAAAACCATTGGATCAACAGTCTTTCAGTCCAAAGGATACACTGAAACAGATTCAAGGACGGGGTACACACCATGGTGGTCTATGCAATTGCTCCCTAATAAGAGGTGACGGTGTGGGAAGTTGGAGTTGAGAGCAGAGACACTATGTGAATTGTGATCCTGACTTCAGATGGGAGGAGGTGGAGATGTTGAGATGGGTACAGACAGCAAGGTCTTCAGCACCCACCCAAAAACAGTTTGAGACAAGTGTCAGAAAATGATTCAAAACAAGAGTGTGAAACAGCACTTAAACTAAAAGAACACAAGTCAGAAACAGTGTGTGTCCCCCACACAGAAGAATGAAACAAAGTATCATGCCGATATTAAAACTTTAATAAAATGGAAGAAAGGGGAACAAGGAGTTAAAACAATATATCAGATGGATGTTGCTGGCTGACTGCAAGAATAAAAAAGCAGGAGACAGCAACTCTGCAACACGCTAAAACCTCCAGCCTAAAAGTTTAGGTCAGAGTCCACACACATCACAACTCATTACCTGTTGTTCCCGCGAAGCATATGCGACTGGATCAGAAAAGGGAGGTAATGACAGTGGCACATAAAGTGCCCTCCGACACACACTGTTGGGTGGCTTGCGGAGTATAAATGTAGATGTAGATAACTTTCTGTCTCACTTGTCTCATCATCAACTAAAATAGAGGGCTGATCCCCACCGATATTTGCCTCTGCCTTTGCATCATGGTATAAAGTGCACTCCATTAAGAAATGGAGTACAGTGTTTTGCACACCACACGCACTGCAAAACGGGGGCTCCTTTCCTTGTAGTAAGAAACCATGTGTAAGAGAGAAGTGTCTGATGTGAAGACAAGTAAGAGTCACTTCAACCTGCCTGAGCAACTGGCAGGAGGAACGCCACAGCCAGATAGTTGACTTCACCAATTGCAGCTTACTGTATGTCACTGCCAGTCATTCCTCACCTCACACCAGCATGCTTTGTAATGCAGAAATTACAGCTTGAAAGGGAACAGGACAATTTGCCACATATTGTCCTCTGCATGCCTCCTTGGCAGCCCAACCGGCCTGTTCATTTCCCCATATCCCTACACGCCTTGGCACTGAGCAGAATGACACCTGCTTCCCCTGTTGTTAGAGCAAGTATAGTTGGTCATAAATCAGCTAGGCCAACTCCTCAGCTGGATACAGATTCTGTAAGATTGTAGGGCACTGAGGGCATTGGAGCAGATGAGGAACAATTTGCCTTGAATATGGTGCATCTGGTCCAGGCCCTTCTGGATCATGTGGAGCTCCACTGAGAAAATGGTATACTCATCAGGAAGGCGAATCCTAGTGTCATGATCAGGCAACATGAGAGAGCAGCCAAGGGAGTTCCCTTGCTTGGAGCCATCATGTAAACTACTGTGAAACTGTGATGTATATCTAAAATGTTAAAAAAACAGATATTGAAATGTAAAATCTGATGTACGATCTTTCTAAAAATTGGTCAAGCCTAAAATAGGTCAGGGCCTCTGGAGGAACCAAGGTGGAAATCTGCTCTAACCATGATGTAAAACACGAGGACCAGCCACACACATCTCTAGAAGGCAATCCTGTTCATGAATCCCATGGGGCCTCATTACCTGTTGCTGGTTACAAAAAAGCCTTTCCAATAGAGGCCCAGCAACAGTATGGTGTGTGGGTGTGTATGGTGTGGACAGCGTTTTATACGCCTGGTGTACTGTAAATAGCCGTCGCCTGATGTGAAGTGACTATTCACCAGCCTCTGCACAGAGGCTTGATACGGCACTTGTTCTGAATACCCCAGTGGCCAACTGAATCCCTTCATGGTGCACCACATCCAACATCTTTAAATAAGAGGGTCTCACAGACCCATACACCTTGCACCCACAATATAGCCGAGAGATCATACAAATGCTCTGTAAAACCACAGCAGATGGGTCCTGTCTGCTCCCTGTGTACTGTGGCTACGGCATTTTAAAAGGGACCCCCCCGCCCGGTCCTTAAGATGTGGCAACCATGTAAGATTGTAGTCAAATATGAGGCCCAGAAACCTCACTGTGTCTTCAAAAGTGAGAACAGTATCCCTCTTCCTCAGCTTGGGAAAGTTCAAAATGGAACGAGAATGGTTAAAAAGAACACACACAGATTTCTCGGTTGAAAACTTGAAACCACTCACTCATCTGCGCCCATTCATCCAAACGTTGCAGAGTTAGTTGCAACTGATGTGTTGTCATTGCAAGGCCTGAAGAACAGCAAGACACAGTGAAGTCATCCACAAAGAACACTGGAGAGGACTTTTCACTACTGATGTAATACTATTAATAGCTATGGCAAAGACAGTCACACTTAAAACACTACCCTGAAGGACAATGTTCTCCTGCTCAAAGTGATAAGACAGGGTGTCACTGACTTGGTATTGACAATACCGTTGCAAGAGAAAGGACCAGATAAAAATGGGAAGACTTCCACAAAGACCTCATTCATGAAGCTGCTTGAGGATAAGATGCCTCCAGGTAGTATTGTAGGCCTTCTTGATGTCAAAAAATGTACCAAGAAGGTGATGCCTTCGTAGGAAAGCCTGTTGTATAGCTTCCTCCCGCAAGGCCAGGTTATCACAGGTGGAGCAATACCTCCTGAACTCTCACGGAAAGTGACTAAGGAGTTGCCTGGATTCTAAGATACAGACAAGGTGGCAGGTGACCATCTGCTCCAATGTCTTTCCCATGCAGCTAGTGAGGGTAACACTACAGCAGCTACTTGGGCATGTACAGGTTCTCCCAGGTTTCAAAAGATGAATTAAGATTGCCTCATGCCATGAGTCGGGAAAGTGACCCAACGCTCAAAAGGCACTAAAAAGTGTGACGAGGATATCTTTGTTTTACCTGGTGAGGTACCACAGCATACTATAATGGAGTCTTTCGTGACCAGCTGCAGACAATGCAGAATCCAGATCCCACATGGAAAATAGGCAATTGTAATCTTCATCACAGGTGGGTCGGAAGTCTAAACTGCACCTCTCAGCAACTGATCTATGGCACTGGAAATCTGGGACCTGACTGACTCTTGCAGATTGGTTTAGAGAGTGGCGTTCCCCATTACAGCAGTCATGCGGCACCTCCCTCCTCTCTCAGAAATTCTCCTGATGGTCTCCCATACAACGAAACTCTTCGTGGAACAATTAATGGTGTTCAGGAACTGTTGTCACGATCTCTTCTTGCTCTCTCGAATAACCCGGCGGCACTTTGCCCTTGCCACGCGAATGGCTGCTAGAGTCTCTGCAGTTTGCTGACATTTGAACCTATGCAGAGCCGCACAATTAGTCCTGTTAGCATAGCGGCATCCGTCACTCCACCGAAGGACAGGTTCCCTCTTCTGGTATACCGTGGACTGTGGAATGGATGCTGCAGTGGCGCAGTGGACCATTTTGGTCATATGATTCACCTATGCCTCGACATTGGCACAATGTTCAAACTGGGCCAACTGGCTATAAATTGTCCAGTCTGCTCTACCGAGCACCCATCGCGGTGACTTCCTTTTGGGTTCCACTCCATCTGGCAGGTGAATCCAGAATGGGAAGTGATCACTTCTGTGCAAGTTGTCAACCACTTCCCACTGAGCAGTGTGAGCAAAAGCTGGAGAGCAAAGTGAGAGATCAATAGCAGAGAAGAACACAGCTGCTGTGCAGAAATGCATGCTCTGTCCCATATTTAGCAAGTACGCACATGGCAACATGAGAAGCCTCTCAATTGCTCTACACCTGGGGCAGGAAGTTGCAGAGCCCCAAAGCACATTGTGTGCATTAAAATCACAACAGACGATGAAAGGTTGGGGGGGAGTTATGTAATAAGGTCAGTTAGGGCCTCTTCATCAAGCACATCATGTGTGGGCAAGTAAAGGGAACATATTGTCAACGGATGACGCACGTGCATTGATATGGCAACTGCTTGTAAAGTCATTGTAAGTTAGAGAGGTGAGCAGTGATAATCAGTACTGATGAAAACACCTACACCTCCTCTAGCTCTCTCTCTATTCAGGTTGCCCTTTTTGTCAAGTACATAGCCTCATAGCTCAGGGGTGTGCGAGTGATGGAAGTTAGTCTCCTGGAGACACAAACACAGTGGTCTCCCCTGAGATAAGAGACGGAGTTCCCCCACATGCGTCCTGAACCCCTCCAAGGTCCACCTGTAGTATGGCAGCCATTTCATTGATGTAGTATTAATTTATCCCTGTCTTTTCACCATGGAGGTGAAGCACTTGTAGAGCAAGGGGGAGTGGAGGGGCTGCCTGGATCCAAGGCATCTAACTCCATGATGTCCTCAACAGTCAGATGTGAAAGAATGACATCTGACGGTGCGCGGGACAGCTTTTGACGGAACATCATGAACCTTTCCCTGCACCTGACCCTTTGAGGATGGGGGAAAGAGGGTGTTTAGAGGCACTCTGTTTGTCGTGTGCCTTCTTGACACTCACTACAGAACTGCTGCTGCTTTTTTTCTGTGGCAACTCCTTGGATTGCTTTATCCTTACTCGCTTTGCCTAGGCATGTACACATGCAAGTACAGATGCTGGTGGTGGATGGTTGTACAGTGGACGTCATCTGTGTTGAAACATCAACCTTAGGAACAGGTTTCTGTACTACAGAAGCATAAGAAGTGGTAAAGACAGGCGATTTCATCGCCTTATATTTCTTTTTTGGCTTCTGCACAGGAGATCCACTTGGTGATTTTTAGTTTCTGAATTTTTTTGTTTCTCTGCAAAAACAGGGCAGCCTTGGCTCCAGACTTAGTGGCTCTCACAGCAGTTAACGCAGGCTGCTGGAGATGGACAGTCAGTCTCAGATCCATGGGCTGCCTTTCCACAATTCACACAAGTTGCTTCACCCCCATAACTCAGCACTGTGTGACCAAAATGGTGGAATTAGGTAAATAAGGCCTAACCTTAAGTTGGAAGAAACTTGGCCAGGATGTGGTCAGGCAGTGTTTGAGAATTGAAGGTCACAATGAAGGTGGCTGTCTTCCCAATTTCTCCATTATTCCTATGCATCCTTCGCTCTTCATCCACAATCCCCTGTAACGACCACTCCTGTTTACGTTCAACTAAATCGATGTACATAATGTCACGGCATGTGACCATGCCCTTGCTGGGGTTAAGGGAATTATGCAATGCAAGAATTACATCATATTCATCCACTTTTTCAGACTTCCTAAGTAGTTCCACCTGCTTTTTCCTGTTAGCCTTGACCAGTAGGGAAGCATTCCTCAGCCACTTTATAGACTTCAGGCTTCCAGCAAGTCCTTCCACGCCTTTAAAGGTACAGAAGGGAGACGCTTTTTCAAACATCTCCTCCTTTCTCTTTATCACCATTTAATTTACAACTCCTGAAGCTCTGTTGTTATAATTAAACTGATTTCGATTATCAGGAGGGCTAGCCTCGCTCATTCGTTTGGAGGATGGGGTGTGAGTACTCTCAGGTAGTACACTGTTCCTGCTGGGAGGAGGAGGAGGAGGAGGAGGAGGAGGAGGAGGAGGAGGAGGAAGAGGCGAAGGAGAAGACTGCAAGGATTCCATCTTGGTCCCAAGACCAGCTACAGAAATATGGGTCCACTCAGACAGAGCCCTGTGTGCCTGAGTAAGCCTTATACAACTGAGGTGCAGCAGGTTCTCAAGAGGTTGCCAAGCCTATATTCAGCAAATGTATGCTGAGCTCCTCAGGCCAGAGCCTGACTTCAGTCCTGGGAGTTTGTTGCAGGGGGAGGGGGATTGGGCGTGGATCTCCATATCAGGAAAAAGAACACGGTAGTTTGGATGCTCAGGGGAGCAGCATATATATACTGCATAGTTGAGCAGCAGTTGTTGGCATTTAACCTGTAGTTGAGGGATGCCAGCCTCCACGAGTAGGCTGTTCACAGGGCTGGCCTGAAAGGCACCTGTTGCAAGTGAGAACTCACAAAAGTTTATCAGGCCCAGCATCCACAATGCTGAAGGCAATTCTAAGACACATACCCCACATTACTACAATTAAGAAGAGTCAGGACAGAGATTTGTAAAGCTGCAAAAGTACAGAGCAGTCTGCACCCCAACTTGTGGCAGTGCAGAGTATTAAGGTATGACAAATATGTTTTCTTAAGTTTCCAAAGATGGGAAAGCCACATCAATCGGACACTGAAGACCAGTCCTAAAAAGCGATAAGACTCCATCACACTGAGCAATTGCTCACTGAGGTAGAGTTCTAGTGTGGATGGACAATACGACGGCGAAAGAAATGCGTAATGTATGTCTTTGCTGCTGAAAACTGGAAGCCATGGGTGAGAGCCCTGGACTGCACCTTTCGTATGGCTTCCTGTAGCCAGTGTTCAGCAACACCCATGATGGAGGAGCAACAGTAAATGCAAAAGTCTTCAGCATATAGGAAGGGTAACACTGCAGTCCTTACAATTGCAGCTAGCTCATTTATAACCATTAAAAAAGGGGGCACACTCAATACAGAGCCCTGCAGGATCCTATTATCTTGAATATGGGGAGTACTGTGGGAAGCACCAACTTAAACCAGGGAAGTCTGGTGGGTCAAGAAGGTCCAGGCAAAAAATGGGAGCAGGTGCTCGAGACCCCAATCTTGTAGGGTAAAGAGAATGTGATGATGCCTTGTGATGTCATAAGCCTTTTGCTAGTTGAAGAAGACAGTGATAAAGTGTTGGAGCCAGGTAAAAGCTGACCAGGTACAAGCTGCACACATATCAAGTTGACAGCAGCAGAATGAGACTCAAGGTACCAACACAGCTGCCATTTCATCATATGCTCAAATAAGTTGCAAAGAACATTAGTTAGACTAATTGGGCAAAAGGCGCCATCTGAAAGGAGCGTTTACACAGTTTCAGTACCAGGATGATCACCCTCGCTCCACATACATTTCAAAATGGCAAGGACAGGACACTGGCGATCCACCAATAGGTGCTTGAGCATTTGGCTGTGGATGCAGTCTGGCCCTGGAGCTGTGTCAGGGCAGTTATAAAACTTATTTTACATATCCCACGCTGACCAGTTGCAGCTGTAGCGGCGCATCAAAAGCTAAGTACTAATTAATTGTGTGTGTATAGTGGTTTTATTTAGGAACTTTAGTAGTCTTCAACCGGTGTTCTTGGTTTTTTCTGGTGAAATAATTTCAGAAGAACCTTTTGGGAACTGTTTTCAGTTTCGTTACTGTGTCATTAGACGTTTGATTCTCTTTCTGTATTAGTCTTTTGTTATATTCTCATTTGTTGTTGATTAATACTGTTAATAATAGTAGTTACTTCCCTTGTAGAGTAAGTCTGTGATTATTGTAGTCAGGTTTTTAACATCTTCTTATTGTAGTAGCGGAACTTAGATAAGTAGTTTTCTTGTTTCAATAAGTGTAAAATTTTACCATGAGTGAGAAGTGTGGGCTTTGCCGTAGGTTCGTGAGTAGTGGATTGCGGTGTGAGACTTGTTCAAAGTATTTTCACTGGGGTGGGGGGGGGGGGGGATGCAGTGGGGAAGCCAGTGGACATTCTGGTGAGATCCTCTCCTGGAACTGCAGGTTATGTAGCAAGAGTAAGTTGATAGAGGAGCAGGAGAGTAAGATCTGTGCCCTTCATGGGCAGTTGAAGAACGCACAGGAGGAGCTAGATAGGATGAGGAGGGAGAAGGGGGTTGGGGAATGGGAGCTGGCTGTTGGCAAGAAATCTGCTAGGAGAAGAAGATTTGAAATAGTTTTACTATTGGTGTTTGCAATAGATATGACCAACTGTCAGAGCCTAGTGGAGAGGAATCTCTAGTAGCTGATGTAGGAAGTATGCAGCAGACCTCAGCAGTTACGGTGGCTAGGACAGTTGCAAAGTCAAAGAGGAAGAAGGTTCTGCTGTTAGGTAGTTCTCATGGAAGAGGTGTAGGCCAGCAGTTGCAAGAAGTGTTGGGAGTGAGTACCAGGTCACCAGCATTGTGAAGCCTAGTGCAGGATTGGCTCAGGTGACTTTTAACATATGGGGGTTATGTAGGGATTTTACTAAAGAGGATCAGGTAGTGATTGTGGGTGGGGCTGGTAATAGTATTGATAGGAATGGAACTGTTTCAGCGTCACGATCGGCCTCATCTTAATACAGCCATCAGGCATAATAACATGAGACTTGGCGGTGCGTTGACGACAGAAAGCATGGGGCACATTTCAGTGGTGTCGGTGGAGTCTATCAGCAGGACGGGTTTCACTAGAAATGGCCTGCACCTCAACTGGTATGGCAAGGGGAGGTTGGCAAAGCTTATAGGTGACAGCATAGGTGGGGGTGGTGGGATCACTCATGGGAAAATTCCTGCAGTAGTGGGTGTTAGAGCTGCACGATTTTTAGATTGAAATCAGCTGATAGGTATTCCTGCTTAAGGGAAGTCTCTCTAACAAAGGAACCACTTTTGACAAAGCTTAGGTATCCGAGTAATGAGGGAATTAGTATATTTCATCAAAATATACAAGGTATTAGAGATAAAGTTGGTGAACTGCTTATAGATGTTGACACTGAAATTATTGGTATATCTGAACACTTCTTAAATAAGGAGATAATTCAGAGGCTTCCTCAACCAGGATACAGGTTGGCTGGCAGCTTTTCTAGGAGCTCTCTGCGGTGTGGGGGAGTAGTCATGTATGCGAAAAACAGCATCCCATTTGAGTCAATTGATGTTTTAAAGTACTGCACTGAAAAGGTGTTTGAATGTTGTGCAGGTGTGGTTAAATTTAATGGAGCTAAACTTCTAACTGTTGTTATTTATAGACCCCCACTCTCCGACTTCACAACATTTTTGCTAAAGCTAGAGGAGGTTCTTGGTTCACTTTATAGGAAATACAAAAAGTTAGATATATGTGGTGACTTCAACATTAATTGTATAAGTGATTGTGCAAGGAAAAGGATGCTGGTAGACCTCCTTAATTCATATAATCTTATGCAAAACATATTATTTCCAACAAGAGTGCAAGGGAACAGTAGAACAACCATAGACAACATTTTTGTTCATTCCTCATTACTAGCAAAAAGGTGAACGGTCTTTCAGATCATGATGCACAAATTTTAACTCTAAAATATTTTTGTGCTGCAACACATGTTAAATATAGTTATCAACTGTTTAGGAAAGCTTATCCAGTTGCTGTAGAGACCTTTGTAAACCTTATCAAGCAACAAGAGTGGCAAGATGTTTATAGCGCTGATACAGTAGATGATAAATATAATGCTTTTCTCAAGACTTTTCTCGTGCTCTTTGAAAGTTGCTTTCCGTTAGAATGTTCAAAACAGGGTACTAGCACAAACAGGTAGCCTGGGTGGCTGACTAGAGGGATAAGAATATCTTGTAGAACAAAGTGGCAGTTATATCAAAACATTAGAAACAGGCAAAATCTAAATGCAGCAGCCCATTACAAACAGTATTGTAAGGTGCTTAAAAATGTTATTAGGAAGGCAAAAAGTATGTGGTATGCAGATAGAATAGCTAAGTCTCAGGATAAAATTAAAACCATATGGTCAGTCGTAAAGGAAGTGGCTGGTCTGCAGAGACAGGTCGAAGATATAGAGTCAGTGCGTAGTGGGAATGTCCGTGTTACTGATAAGTCGCGTATATGTACAGTATGTAATAATCACTTTCTAAATATAGCAGGTGAACTAAATAGAAACCTAGTCCCAACAGGGAATCACATAGCGCTCTTAGAAAAAAGTGTTCCGAGACTGTTACCTGAAATGCTCCTCCATGATACTGACAAGAGGGAGATTGAGTTAATAATGAAATCACTAAAGACCAAGAACTCTCATGGATATGACAGCGTATCTAGCAGAATACTGAAGTATTGTTCTATGTATGTTAGCCCAGTACTTAGCCATATCTGTAACTTTTCCTTTAGGAGTGGCCGGTTTCCTGACCGATTAAAGTACTTGGTAGTGAGCCACTTTATAAAAAGGGAGACAGGGATAATGTTGACAATTTTAGACCTATTTCTATGCCACCGGTGTTTGCTAAAGTTATCGAGAAGGTTGTATATACAAGGTTACTGGAGCATTTAAATTCACATAATTTGCTGTCAAATGTACAGTTTGGTTTTAGAAATGGTTTAACAACTGAAAATGCTATATCCTCTTTTCTCTGTGAGGTTTTGGACGGATTAAATAAAAGGTTGCGAACGCTAAGTGTTTTCTTTGATTTAACGAAGGCTTTTGACTGTGTTGACCACAAAATATTACTGCAGAAGTTGGACCATTATAGAGTAAGGGGAGTAGCTTACAATTGGTTTGCCTCTTACTTTAAGAACAGAAAGCAGACGGTAATTCTCCGCAATATTGAGAGTGGTAGTGATGTTCAGTCCCAATGGGGCACTGTTAAGTGGGGCGTTCCCCAAGGGTCGGTGCTGGGGCCACTGGTGTTTCTTATTTATGTAAATGATATGCCTTCTAGTATTACAGGTGATTCAAAAATATTTCTGTTTGTTGATGACACCAGCTTGGTAGTGAAGGATCTTGTGTGTAATACTGAAACAGTATCAAATAACGTAGTTCATAAAATAAGTTCGTGGCTTGCGGAACATAATTTGATGCTAAATCACAGTAAGACTCAGTTTTTACAGTTTCTAACTCACAATTCAACAAGAACCGATATTTTGATCAGACAGAATGGGCATATTATAAGTGAGACGGAACAGTTCAAGTTCCTAGGGTTCGGATAGATAGTAAGCTGATGTGGAAAGCCCACGTCCAGGATCTTGTTCAGAAACTAAATGCTGCTTTATTTACCATTAGAACAGTATCTGAAATAAGTGACAGTTCAACACGAAAAGTAGTCTACTTCGCATATTTTCATACACTTATGTTGTATGGTATTATTTTTTGGGGTAATTCTTCTGATTCAAAAAGGGTATTTTTGGCTCAAAAACGGGCTGTTCGAGCTGTATGTGGTGTAAGTTCGAGAACCTCTTGTCGACCCCTATTCAATAGTCTGGGAATTCTGACATTGCCCTCACAGTATATATTTTCTTTAATGTCGTTTGTTGTTAGCAATATTAGCCTATTCCCAAGAGTTAGCAGCTTTCACTCAGTTAATACTAGGCAGAAATCAAATCTGCATGTGGAATGCACTTCCTTGACTCTTGTGCAGAAAGGAGTGCAGTATTTTGCTGCATCCATTTTCAATAAGCTACCACAAGAACTGTGTTACATTGTTGATTTTCTTTATTTAAACTTAAGGCTTATCGCCTGAATATGTTTTTTATATTTCATTTTATCTGTTTCTACTATCGTGTTATAATTCCATGTATTGACTCGTTCCATGACCACGGAGACTTCTCCTTAATTTGGTCCCACAGAACAATAAATAAAAAAAATAAAACAAACGGATATAGTGAACAGTACTTTAGTACTCGTAAAGCTGGCATGTTATTAACAAACTCGCACAACGAATTGAACCCAGACGGCATCGGTTACCTACTGGTGATTAACAATAATTATAAATTTACTTCAAGTGAAAAGTGTGAATAGTACAGCTGTGAATACTACTTTTCACATACTTTCTTTACAGACAAAGTTCTCTCTTAGATTTGAGGGATAGTATTTATTTAATTTGTACATTTATTTATTTAATTTGTACATTTGAAAATGAGTCTCTTTCTGTGCTTGTAGTGAATGTCAAATTATTTTCCACACGCTGCATGAAATTAACTGTGTCACCTAAGAGCTTTTGGAAATGTTACTTTTGTGTTTTAGAGAGAGGGAGAGAGGGGAGAGGGGGGGGGGGGGAGAGAGAGAGAGAGAGAGAGAGAGAGAGAGAGAGAGAGAGAGAGAGAGAGGAAGCAAGACAGACTGAGGTATTTGAATTATGCAGTGCAGCGAGGTGAGGTGAAGTGAAGTGAAACATCACGATGACTGGTCATGCTCAGTTATTTGCATATCCGGAGTCAAGATAGCAGACATGGAGTGAGTATGTGATTAAGCAGTCATGCGGGGCCAGGCAAGAGTGGCTCTGTCCCTCCTTCAGCAGGCGAGCCCTAACTGGTCTAACAGAGCTGTGCAATGCTCTAATCTGTATCATCAAACTGAATAAGGGTGTCAGCCACATACACTATGCGATCAAAAGTATCTGGACACCCCAAAACATACATTTTTCATATTAGGTGCATTGTGCTGCCACCTACTGCCAGGTACTCCATACTCCATATCAGTGACCTCAGTTGTCATTAGACATCATGAGAGAGCAGAATGGGGCACTCTGCGGAACTCACGGACTTCAAATGAGGTCAGGTGTTGGGTGTCACTTGTGTCATACATCTGTATGTCATTTTTCCACACTCCTAAGAATAAAAACTTAGACTGAAGTGGTACAGTCAGGTTATTCATACCATTAATAAGTTCATAATTATTCTTTATGGAATATGATTTTTCAAATGCGTACTTTTTAACACATGCATCATTTAGATCTCTCATTAATTTGTAGGCTGGGCTATTAACTGAATTCACAAGAGGCCTGACTGGTGTGGTGGTGTAACGAGTTTTTGGCTGTGCTCTCACTCTAGGGGCTGTGGGATTCACTACAATAAGGGATCGTACTTCATTTTTACTGAAGAGGAACTTATTGTGGTTGAGCCATTTTCTTATTTTAGACTGGAACTTTGATGTCGTGTCAACCTGTACTTCAACTATATGGTTGTTTGCAAAGTCAAGTGTTTCATTATATAATCATCAATAAACCTAATAGCCTTGTGGAACCTTTACGAGATATTACTGCCAGGGCATTATGGTTCTGCAGTTTTTTATTGCTAGATTTAAATATATTTATTTTGATATTATTTGTTTTTGTTGCCTTTGTGTAAGGAGCATTCAAATGAAGCCTGGTCACAAGTGTAAAGTAAGGGTAACAATTTTACTAACTCAAAAATGTAGTTATACACAGTACAAATACTCAAAAATAGTCACCAAAACTGTTGGCATGTTTATCCCATTGTGACACTAGCCGGTTGATTCCATGCTTGAAAAAGCTAGTAGGCTGCTCTTGGATCCAGGCCTGGACCCAGTCACACACACTTTGTCATCCATTGCAAATTGAGATCAACAAATAGCGTGTTTTAGAGGTACAACCACATGAAAGTCACATGGTGAAAGGTCGGGACTGTACGGTGGATGTTCCAGTGTTTCCCACTGAAACTGCTGCAGTGTCGTCTTCACCGTATTGGCTGTGTGTGGGTGGGCATTATCATGAAGGAGGATAATGCCATTGGACAACATGCCTCGGCGTTTCGACTTGATGGCTTATCTAAGGTTCTGTAAAGTGGCTTAGTAATGCTGGGAATTGACTGTGGTTCCTTTATCCAGAAACTCGACAAGCAGTGGGCCCTTGTGGTTAAAAAAGAAGGACATCATGACCTTATCAGAACTGGTGTGCATGGCCTTTGATTTCTTTGGAGATGGTGAAGTCGCATGTTTCCACTGCTCGCTCTGATGCTTGCTTTCTGGTTCAAAATGGTGACACCACATTTTGTCACCTGTGACAATACATAACAGAAAGTCGTATTCCTCCTCATAATAATGTTGCAGCTGGCTAAAAGACAGCGCCATTTGAGTACTGCGCTGTTCGGCAGCCAGCAGGTGGGAAACACACTGCACACAGATTTCTCAAAAGTTCAAGTGTTGACGAATTATGGTGTGGGCAGTGCCAATGCTAATACCCAGTAACTGATGGATCTCATCCACGGTGATTCTGCGGTTGTCCAAGACTAAAGCATTCACTTCCGCAACCATTTCCAGTGTGATGACACAAAGAGCCTGTCCAGCATGAGGATTGTCTTTGTGACTCGCATCCCTCAAGGAATCGTTTGCACCATTCCACAACACTTGAATGACTCAGACTATAATCATCGCACACAGCCTTCATCTGTCGATACATTTCACAGCCTCCAACTTCCTCCACCTCCAAAAATCGAATCACTCCTCGATGTTCCTGCTTACTCACCTGCGTGTTCGGTAGTGGACGATAGCTTGTGTGACCACCTTCTCTTCGCCGTGAAACCACACTGGCGCTATGCAACATCAAATGGCTTGCACGTGTCAGTCTCTGTACCAATACATGGTGCCATCATACCCACAGTTACGTGGTGCCACCTTATGTGTAAGGCAAAGATAGACGCACTGACCAGGTTTCATTTGAATGAACCTCATAGCTGTGTGTTTTTGTGTAGTTTTATTAGCCTTGTGGCCCAATACTCTTTGTTCAGTTTTGTTGTTTTCCAAAATCAGCGGCTACCTTTAGTGTATCAACTGCGAAAAATGAAGCTTCAGGATGCCAAATTTGTAAATGAACAACAATCATATAGAAAGTGTATCACACGAATTTTGCAACATTATAACTGATGTTAAACTATCTGCACCCACAAAGGCTGTGGTATCAATCACAATAAACAACGAGACATGGCTGCACACCACCAGTTTACATCACTGGACATCAATTCCTGGCCAACCCCCCCCCCCCCCCCCCCCTGCCACCCACCTATCCCTTACACAAAATACCCTGACAGCCACTCCAGCAGGGAACACTAAACAGTTTTATGTTAATCTGGTTTAAGAGAATTTATTTTTAAGCAACAATGTTCTGTATGCATAAATGCCTGAAGATGGACAGAACTGGCTCAAAACACTCTGCTTAATGTTAATTTAAACATAAAACAAATAAAAGTGACTGGTAGCAGAAAAAACATATACAGGGTGCGGCAGAACCAACTAAGCAGTTTTAAGGAGCAATAAAAAGTAAATCTGGACGTATAGAGAAAAAAATGTTTTTATTTTCTAAATTAGTACAATATACCATTTTACATCCATTTAGTTTCGAAAATAATGTCCTCAAGATGGCGGCCGTTAGCATCAATACATTGTTGTGGACAATCCCCGAAGTTTCGAGCACCTCTTGCAGGGTATGGCATTCTCTTCGTCAATAATCCGCTCTTTTAACTCTGGAAGGGTGTGAGGGCAGCTTTTGAAAACCTTTTCCTTCAGATATCCCCAACAGAAGTAGTCACTAATGCTCAAATCGGGTGACCATGCAGGCCACCCGATATCACCCCTCGAAGAGACAAGGTGTGAAACATTTCTCTCAAAACATCTAGCGAAATTCGAGATGTGTGAGCAGTAGCTCCACCCTGTTGGAACCACAAGTCTCCCAGTCCATGTTCTTCAACAATCTCATCCATTCTGGGTTGCAGAAAATTTTGTAACATTGAAACATAACACGTGGAATTCACTGCCACAGTCACTCCTTCCTTCTCAAAAAAGTAAGGGCCTACCACACCAAATAGTGATATGGCACACCACACTTGTCACTTTGGGAGAACGTTGCGGTCTTTCATGAATAATTCAGGGGTTATTTTCAGCCCAGTAGTGAAAGTTTTGCTTATTCACGCACTCACTAAAGTGAAAACGTGCTTTGTCATTACTGAAGAAAGCTGCATTCACAGGGATGTGAGCAAGCATTTGCTCACACAGATTTTGACGGTTGGCGTAGTCTGCTGGGTGTAATTCTTGAGCAATGATTATTTTGAAAGGATGGAACTTCAAATTGCATTCCTTAATCCTTCCAAAACTGTGGTTTGAAATCCCAATGCAACAGCATGTAGTCAAGCAGAATTGTTGTGGCGATCGTTAACTGCTGTTCTCAACCGCTGCACATTTTCTGGCATTCTGACACATCTGCATTGGCCATGTGTTATTTATTCTTAGTGTGCTACCACCTCCCACTGCTGCACCCAGGACCGAATTGTGTTTGCATTAGGAATGGCATTGTTGCGTGGAATGTTGAACTGTTGCCAAAAAGCTCGTTTTGTAGTGATCACAGATCTGTTGTTTTCATAATAAACGCGAACGGCAAAACCACGATGTGCACCGATCCAGACTATTGGCTACTGAAATGGGGTCAACGACTGAACAAAGGCAGACCACGTGCAACTGCCTACCCCCACCACAGCCCCAGCAGTAATCGATAGAAACTAGTTAGTCGGTTCTGCCGCACCCTGTAATTACTCTGTACAGTCATAGCTCCCAAACATAGTCAGTACAGCCAAAATTCACAATGTCTCTGTTGTGTGTAATCTTTCTTCTTTCCACAAGCACCTTTTCCCACTGTCAAATTTATACATGCAACAGTGACCATTCTAGCATTAAAAAAATATTTGTGGTGCCAGTGCAAAACAACAGCAAAATGGTGAAAAACAAGCAACAGAAATGTATTTTGGGTATTCTAATATGTTTGGACTGAGATAATGGGAAGTATGTGAACCACACAGACTCGCCTTCAGGCTTGAAATGAACTTACCATGTGGATCAAAATAACCATCAGGATCATCAATTGAATCCCACTCCTCTTCCTCCTCATATTTTAAACAGTCACTGCAAAAATTTAGTATTTTAAAAAATTGGTACATGTTTCATGACAGCATAAAATATAACTTAGATATACTTCTACAATACTTTCAAATACATATATGTAAAAACTTTGAAAAAAATTAGTTAAATATAATTAAGAGCAAGCACTCTGCCCTCAAATAACTACAGACACTAGATGAACAGAGAGGAAGTATGCATGGAAGGGGCAAGAGAACAGTGATAGCAATATAAAACAGTAACACACATTTAAACACAAAACAAAGGGACTTACTATTAAAAGTTGAGGCACGAGACTAAGTCATACAAACAAAATGTAAAAGAAACACAGTGAACAATAAAACTGGAAGCGTAAAGAAAGATAATGTAACTCAACAGTGAAGACTCTAAATTCACAATTGTTATTGATATGCAGTTAACTGGTTGAACACAGTATTTAAAAGTAAAGCCAAATGAATATATATGTGTATATTAATGACTACTCACATCAACCAGAACACTGCAGTGAAGAACACTAACACGAGTTTGATAGCTGGGCTACAATAATGTTCTTCGTGTCAATTCATATTCTGTATAAAAACTATAAAATGATCAATATATGTCGGATGTATAAGGAATCTTGTACCTTTTAAAATACTTCACTGTACAATTTGCACAGACAACTGAAAATAGATAGTACTCCTACACACACATGAGGGTGCAAAAAATGTAATACCAGTACACTCAATTTGAGTAGAGCCTCTTAAATAGAACTTCCCTATACCAAACTTAAATGTCACTATACCCAATTTAAAACAGGAAAGAAAGTATGGGGGTTTGGGGCATATTACAACACATATATTGCAGCTAGAAAATTATCCCCTCCCCATCATAAACAATATATTTAGATATTCCTACCTGTTTAAATCTGCACATGGAAAACTAGGGCCATTAGTTGGTGTATCTTTTGCTGAAAGAGAAAGAAAATATTTAACATTTAAAAGAACAACTCCACTTACAATGGGAAAAGACAAATATATGTTATCTATGTAAGTGAAAGGAATGAGCTTATCTGCACCACACAAGCGGAAGGACAATTTGCTTAAGAGAAATTATTCTGCTACATTTTTATCGAGTAAATGATGTTTTATTTCATGTCTTTATTCAAACTTCAGTAACATATCCTCTTTTCTTGTACAGTTTTGACAAGTCTATACAAACAATGACTTCTTTATATCCAGAAACCAATAATTTGAATGGGCAACATTGTGTGTCAGTTTAGCAGCATTTGAATAGTGATTTGATTTGGAGCAGTACTGCATGTGACACAAAACCAGTCTTCCATATCAATTCTTTTGTCAAATAAGCCAAGCTGTGAAAAGAAGAAGAGGATGCTATTGCAAATTATTTAAACAGTACAGAAACACTGATAACATGAAATATCTGTTCCACACTTTGTACTTTTGTGAAGTAGCACTTGGCATTTTCTGTTTCTGACATTTACATGAACTACTAAGACACACAAAATTTACACATGCACGATAATGTCAATAAACAAGACAGAGAATGCAATAGCATCAGATTTCAGTATCTTCGTTAATTTACTGGAACATAAAGAACTTGTCTGCTTATAGTTACCACAACAGAGGATTTTTGTTACACTAACCAGATATATCTGCCATGGCATATCACATCAATCACATTGCTAAAGTGCATGGAGATGAAGCCACAGTTGTTTTAAAACCAATAACAAATAAATAAAAGGCAACGAACACAGGTAAGTGGTGAAAAAATAGTAAGAGAATAACCTTTATTCTTCATAACAGAATATTTAACAGATTATGTTGTCTGTCTCCAGCACTATGCAAGCAGTAGGTGTACTTGAACCCGTCATTTCAATACCTCATAAAGTCACTGGTAAGGAAATAAATGAAACACTTATTTTCATTGGGAAGATTCTGGGAAAGTGTGGTGCAATTGTTAAGAAAACAGTTCATATGAATCTAGTGTGATCAATCTCTGAGTATGGCTCCAATACTGGAGACCTTGTCAAGTAGGCCTAATATATATCAATGAAATTCCAAGGTGCACTGCTCGTGATTCAATATAGCCACAAAAAAGTATGAAAGAGTTGCTCCGGGAAAATTAGTGGGAACTGACGGGAGAAAGGTGCTGATTTTTCATGAAACTGTTGAGTAAATTAAGACAACTGGTGTTTGAGATAGACTGTGTAATAATCATGCTGCTTTAATCGCATAAGCACCATGACAATGACACAGAAGAATTAGAACGTACACAGAAGGAAATGCAATATTTCTCCCTTGATACACAAATGAAATACGAAAGGGAACGGCCAATATTGGTGGGCAATACTTTCCATTATGCAGTTTACAATGATTTATGAATCCCTTTTAACCAAATGTGATTATTTATTAATTATTAAAATGTACTTCTAGACTGTTTTCACTCCACAATCTTCTACTTACCAAATAAGAATTAAATTGTAGAAAAAATACTTTCCTTGTGAAGAGAGATTTCAATACACTATATTCTTAAAAGGAAAGGGGCAAAAAATAGTTGTGATGATAAAGTAGTGAAGAGTTTCCATTCCCAAGTGTTACAGTGGCACATTCTTGGATTTACATCACTTTGTAATCTCCCCCCCCCCCCCCCCCCCTTCACATGAAATATTAGAGTAGGTTTGAAACAGTATCTATCATGCAGGATACAAATTGTAAGATAATGAATTTTGATAAACCACTCACGGCTAAAAAACTCATGGAAATGTTCAGTCTGACATAAGATATTCACTTCAAGGCTAATTTACGGAATGCAAATGTTTCAAATTACTTTTTTTAAAAACTTAACATTGCTCATAATCAAAGTACAAAGATGAAACATAGTGTATTACGTAATTATTGAAGGCTATTTTTAAAGAATCAAGATAGTTGCCAAGATCACAAAAGCACAATGAATACGTCGTTAGGTACCGGGATCTTTTATTTTTGAGTTTCAAATTAACCCAATCTCATGGCATATAGCGCAGAAGCCATTCCAATGTTATTGACAAAGACTGTAGTGGTAGTGGTAGTGGCAGTGGCAGCAGTAGAGGAGGAGACTTCGGTATGGCAAAGTTAAAAGATGAGGCAACCATCCTTTCTGGGGATTAAATGTGGAGGGAACCAATGCCTTGTGGTGGAATGACAATTCCAAAGCTCAGCAGACAAATCTTCGGAAGTGATAGGCCTAGCGAGTCAGCTTGTGAACAAAAGAAATTGCTTTCAAATCTAGACGAGGCTTCAGATAGAAAAATGATGGTGTCGATAAAAATTTAAATTTGTTGACTTATGCAAAAATAGAAATTCGTTAAATCAATATTAATCAATTATGGAAGAAACAATCCTGACTAATATTGCCAAACAGCAAGAAAATAATTTGGGTATTACACTTACCTGAAAAGCTGTTTTTGTCAGTTGATTCACAAGCATCATCTAGCTCAATACTCCTGAAAATAGAATTTATTAAAATATTAATATATGTACAAACATAAAAATTGAAAGAATGCTGGTACAAAAGTAGTGAAAATACAAAACCAGAAACAGGAAGTAGATTTTTTTATTTTTTATTTTTCTGGATTTGATTTCACACTGATATCACAGTCATCACACAAGAACCACTAACTAAGTAACCTTGAGTACAGAGGAAGGTGTAATTCCTAGGAAAGAAGGGTTAAACATCCAATCAATGATGAGGCAATTTGAGACAGAGTACTAGCTCAGATTGAACATGGCTGGGGATTATTACCATATTGTTTTTTATCTTGAATGATTTAGGGAGAACATTGGATCCACAGACAGAGAATTGAACCTGAAGATGAGGACATGTTACACTCCTGCAGATCATCACGAGATGCCAAGTTCTGACTTGTGTAAACTGTCCTATTCAAAGTTATTAAATTTGTATGCAGAGCAAGTAGTAAATTAATCTACAGAGAGATTTGAAAAAATATTCAAGTTCAGGAAGATAAGATTAACACTAAGGCTTATTGATGATATAATTTTGTTTAAAGCTTCTGCCATCCATGTTTCACTACTGTACAAGAGTGACACCAAACGAATACCTTCAGAAGAGACTTACTAACACTTTAAATTTATATTGAATGTTTGTAAATTTCTCTTTTTCAGAAGTACTTTTCTTGCTTTAACCAGTCTGTACTTCATATTTTCTCTATCACAGCCATCATCAGTTTCTCTGCTGCCCAAACAGCAAAACTAATCTTTTACTTTTAGTGTCATTTCCTATCTAATTCCCTCACCATTTAATTAGGCAACACTAAATTAACATTGCTTTACTTTTGTTTATGTTGATCTTCTAACCTCTTTTCCAGACAATAACCACTGCTTTCAGCTGCTATTCCATGCCCTTTTCCTCTGACAGAATTACAGTGTCATCAGCAAACCTCACAGTCTTAATATCTTGTCATTTAATCTTAGCTCCCTTTCCAAATTTCTCCTCAGTTTACTTTATTAATTGAAGAGCACAAACACTGACCACTACTGCTTTCCTTTCATGTACTTTGACCCCTATAACTACAATGTCAGTTATATGTAAGTTGTAGACAATTTTTCATGCCCTTTATTTCATGCCCATTGCCTTCAGAATATCTAAGAGTATTTCAGTTGACATGGTCAAAAACTTTCTGTACAAATGTTGTAGACACAGGTTTGCCTTTTCCCAGACTACCTTCTAAGATAAAAAAGGTCAAAATGTCAGTGCTGCTTCATGTGTTCCTTAATTTCAACAAAACTCAAACTCCCTGATGTTGGCTTCTACAAGTTTTTCGATTATTTTGAACACAATTTTCATCACTACTTTGAAATTATGACTAATTAAACTGATAATTTGGCAAATTCACAGGTCATAATGTGTGTTCTTTGAAATTAGGACTTGAGCTCTGAGGATATTCTGACAGTCTCATACATTTTGTACAGCAGGTAGAATGGTTGTATCTTTACTGTTTCTACCAAGGTTTCCAATAATTCTGAGAGAATGTTAGCTACTTCAGGGGCCTGGTTTTGAGTTAGGTCTTTTAGTGCTCTCTCAATTTTCTCACTCTGTATCATACCTCCTATCCCACCTTCCTCTACTTCAGATCTCTTTACAGTAGTGTCTTCAAGTCAATTTCTCTTACCTATCCCTGAAACATATTTATCCACCTTTCAGCATCCCCTTCTTTGCTCAGTATTTGCTTGTCATTTGAGCTCTTGATGTTTATACAGCTACTTCTCTAAAGTCTCTCTAATTTTCCTACAGGTATATATCTTTACACATCTACTTCTAAAGCACTGAATTGTACTCAAATCATTCCTGCTTAGATATTCTTCCATTTCCATCAATCTTGTTTTCTCTTGCACCTGCTTCATTTGTTGGATTTTTATATTTTCTCCTTTATCAATTAAATCCAATATCTGCTGTGTCGTAAAGAATTTCTATTGGGCAGAGTGTTATGCCTATTTGAACCTCTGCAGCTTTCACTATTTCATCTCTCAAAAACTACCCTTTGGTCTTCAATTGTATTTCTTTCCTCTGTTTCACATGATAGTTGCCTTATGTCCCTTTGAAACTCTCAACTCCTAATTTTTTAATTTATCCAGATCCCACCTCCCTGGTTTCCTACCCTACTCTAATTTATTGAGATTCAATATGTTGTTCATTGCCTTTCTGCCCCTGTAAATGGTTTGCAGTTTCATATTTCGTTTCAAAATCTTTGTCTTAACATTATACACACTATCAAACACCTCAACTCCAGGTCTCTTTAGTGTATACAATATTTTTTCATGATTCTTAAACCTACTATTAGCTATGTTATGCTCTGTGCAAAATTTGACCAGGTGGCTCCCCCTTTCACTCCTTTCCCCCCCACACCACATTCTCTCATTGTTTTTCGTTCTTTTTCTTTTCCCATCATTGAATTTCTGTAGGCGGACAACTGAACTTTCATCTTCCTATAACTATGTGAATAATTTCTTTTATCCCATCATACATTCTTTCCATCTCTTTATCATCTGTGGAACTATTGCATATATACTTGTACTATTGTGGTGGGTGTTGGCTCTGTGTCCACATTGTATATGATAATGTGTTCACCATATTGATCATAGCAGTTTACCATCATCTCTATTTTCTTATTCATTATTAAACCTGCCTGTTCCTGCAATATCACTATTTGATTTAGTATTTTGAACCATGTACTCATCTGAAGACTGCACTCCACAACTCCCATTATACATAAGTTCAATCAATCCATTTCCGTTTTTAAATTCTCTAACCTACCTACCTCTAAGGGACGTAACATCTAACATCTCACATTCCAATCTGTAGAATGCTAGCTTTGTTTTTCCTGGTGATGACATCATCCTGAATGGTCCCCACATAAAGATCCAAATGAGGGACTATTAGCTCAAGAACATTTTACCTAGGATGATACTGTCACTGTTAAGCCTTACAGAAGAGCTGCATGCCTTCAGGAAACATAAAGGATATAGTTTCTCCTTGTTTTCAGCCATCTGAAGAACTAAAGTAATGTTGGCTAATGTTACAAAGCCAGACTAGTCAATTATTCAGATTGTTGTCCCTCAAACTACTGAAACTGCTTCTGTACCTCTTCAGAAAACATAGGTTACTCTGGTTTCTCCATAAACACATCTATTATGGTTGCTTCTACAGAACGTTTATCTGTATTGTTGATACATGGTAACCACTGCACATCATCACGGTCCACAGTTTGTGGAGGAGTAAAAGACGAATATAAAATTAGTGTGGCAATAACGAGCTTGCCTGAGAAAGAGCAACATATTAACAAATATAAATGTTTTAGGAAGTCTTCTCTAAATTATTTGTTTAGACTGTTGTTATTTCTTTGAAAATTATTGCACTACAGATCTTTCAATGGTGATCAATAACTGTGCAACTGAAAATAAAGTTGAATCATAGGGGGAAAAAAAACTGCTGGACAGAGCAAATACCTGTATTCTGTATTGAATCAAAGGAAAAAAATCATTAGCAAACATTTTAAACTGATATAAAGGCAGAATGCCTTGCCTGTCTTCAAGGAACAAAGTTCCCGTACTATTAATACATTTAAAAGCAGTGTGAACTATTGCTAGATTTTGGAACTGTTAGTTTCTTCCTCAGTGAAGAAAGAGGGATAGGTTGGGTAGGGGAGAGGAACGTCATTCAGAGCCCCCCCCCCCCCCCCCCACACACACACACAGAGAGAGATCAATCTAATTCAATTCAATGCTGATTACATGAAAGAACTGGAGCCCTGTCCAGCAATAACTCTCCAAGCAATGGTAGGTCTAGTGTTGCATGAAGAAAGCAGTAGCTATTCATTTTTTTTTGTCCAGAAGGCAAAAGGACAGATTCATGGAATTAAAAGTCAACATAACTTTTATCAGTTTGGTGAAGAATTGCTAAGTGCATTCCGCTTGTGTATTACCCCTTTTTAGAGGCATAAAAACATTTTAGAGAATCAACATGGGTTACGCAAATGATCAACTCATTCTGTTCATTCGTTAGCCAATACTATAGAGCATTACTCATGCTGATACTATGTGCCTTGAATTCAAGAAAGCAACCTAGTAACAAACTACAGGCTTATGACAGATATGACCAGGTATGTGATTGGGCTGAAGACACGTTACCAAAAAGAAGTTTGGTTAGACATATGAAAAAGTAGCATTGAATGAACTGCAAAAATAAGGGTAATTATTTGTTTACAAACACACACACACACACACACACACACACACTTCACAATCCAATGTGTGGTGCATGGCAGAGGATACCTCATACCACTACTAGTAATATCCTTTCCTGTTCCATTTGCAAATAAAGTGAAGGAAAAACAACTCTCTATAGACTTCCGTATGAGCCCTAATTTCTCTTATCGTAACTTTGTGGTTCTTACACAACATGTACGTTGCTGGCTGCAGAATTGTTCAGCTGCCAGCTTCAAATGCTGGTTTTATAATTTTCTCAATAGTGTTCCTCAAAAAGAACACAGCCTTCCCTTCAGGGATTTAACTTCATGAAACGTCTCTATAATACTTGTGCATTAATCAAACCTACCTGTAACAAATCTAGCAAACTAGTTCCAAATTGCTTCGATATCTTCCTTTAATCTGAGCTGATGGGGATCCTAAACACTCGAACAATACTCAAGATAATGTGTCGCACTAGTGTTCTACATACACTCCTTTACAGGTACCCCACTCTTTCCTAAAATTCTGCAAATAAACCAAGTCAACTATTTGCTTTCACTAACACAGTCCTTACATGCTCATTCCATTTCATATTGTTTTGCAACATTACGTCTAGATATTTAACCAACCAACGTGACTGTGTAAAGCAATACACTTCTAATGCTGCACTCTTACTGCGGGATTGTTTTTCTGACTCACTTCCATTTATATACATTTTTATACATTTAGAGCCAGATGCCAGTCATCAAACACCCTAGAAATTTTGCCTAAATCATTTATCCTTCTACAGCCACTTCCTGTACACCACAACGTCAGCAGCAAACAGCCGCAAATTGCAGCTCAGGTTGTGTATAAGATCATTTATGTATACAGAGAATAACAGAAGTCCTATCAGACTTCCATGTGGCACTCATGACAATATCCTTGTCTCTGATGAATGCTCACCACTGAGAACAATGTATTGGGTTTGAGCCACTCATACATCTGGGAACCTATTCTGTATGCTCACACCTTCATTAGTAGTCTACAGTGGGGCACCATGTCAAACACTTTTCAGAAATCTAGGAATATGGAATTTGTCTGACCACCTTCATCCATAGTTTGTAGGATATCATGTGCTAAAAGGACAAGCTGAGTTTCACACAAGTGATGATTTCTAAAACCAAGGAACTTTACTATGTCCAAACTCTGAATATATTCAAGAATTCTGCAGCAAACTGATGTTAAGGATATTGGTCTGTAACTTTGTGGGCCCATTCTCTTATCCATCTTGTGTATAAGTGTCACCTGCCCTTTTTTCCACTGGCTTGGGACTTTGTGCTGTGTGAGAGATTTGCAGTAAATGCAGCTACACAGGGGGCCAATGACACACAGAGTACTCTCTGTAAAACCAAACAGGGACTCTGTCCGGACCTAGTGACTTATTTATATTTTCAGCTCTTTCAGTTGCTTATCTACGCCATAGTGCCTATTAATATGTCCATTAAAGAGTCTGTGCAATGGTCAAATGACAGTATGTTTGTTTCATCCTACTGTGTGAACTATTTCTTACAGACGAAATTTAAAACTTTAGCTTTCCTCTAGCTATCTTCTATTGCCACACAAGACTGGTAACAAGTGACTGTATAGAAGCCTTTGAGCCACTCAGCGATTTTATGTAAGACCAGTATTTTCTCGGAGTCTTGGCAAGATCTTTCACTAAGATATGACAGTGGTAGTAGTTGTATGCTTTGGGCATTGACCTTTTCACAGATGCACAAATTTCTACTAACCTTCACCTATTGTCATTAATTTTTCCATGAAGGCATTGACAGTCTTTTCACGTGGCATGATATATGTATTAACAGTTATGGCAATTACTTTTGAAATAATAAACAGTTTTTAATGGATTATTTCTGCGCTGCAACCATTGGCGAATGCTGACTGCTATTGTGTACAAAATTGTCTGTTTCCTGACCACCAGGGACAGGGAAACGTTCTCTCTCTCCTGGAGCGAAGTTGGCAGTCTTTTCTTAATCCAGCCCGACCTGGAGGTTTTCAGAGGCAAGTGTTTTCCACAGAATGGCCAGCACTTCAAAGTATCCTTTGGGAACAAACTACTGAAAGTGTTAGTAGGCAGCAGCACTTTACAGTAGTACTACTACAAGCATTAATTACAGTGGCTGCTTTCTACTCTGGAGGCTGATTCACCAAAATGTCTGCACATGGAAAGAATGTTGTGGAGCTGCAAGCAGCTAGCACAATTGAGGAACATATCAGTGGCCTTCGTAGGACGCAAGAGGTTAGTGGGAGCCCTCTGGGATGGAGGTGATGTGGACGTGCTTCGGACGTTTGTACTCAGGGATCTGTCAGGTTGTTCTCTATGTTTGGAAAGTTCAGAAACTGTTTGGAGGTGCGTTCCCTTTCATGTGCGTGAATACCTCTTTATCTATTGCCTGTTTTTGAGGTGGGTGTTGCTGTTTAGCCTATGTGGACTGTTTAGAAAAAGGCCGCCTGACAGTGTGTGGAGCAATTGGCTTGCTGGACATGTAGTTTAACAGATGAAGTGGACTTGGAGAGGGATAATAAAATGCATTTTGCTTCAATGAGAATTTGAACTGTGGTGTTCCTGTGTACGTTCTTAAACTTTCAATTGTGATCCTGTATAGTTTACAAAGAGGACGATACAAACCAGTTGGTGAGGGTGCACCGACTGTTGCAGTGTTTGTTGTCTGATCCAGTGGTCGGACTTGGGAGTCTAGAGAGTAGTCAGACTGTTGCAGGGCATGGAGTACCAGGGTTGCCACAAGTTTCCCCAAGTGAAATTCCCTGATATTTCCCTGATTTCCAGACAAGTTTTAGCATTTTTCCCCGATAAGTATTGAAATCTCAAGGCTAAGTAAAGACATAAGCTGGAAAAAAAAGTAAGGTCTTTTTTATTTCTCTCCTGTGTGAGCAAAAATCTTAAGTACTAATATCAACATCTTTTGTAATGAACTGCTGTTTTTAGATGGACAAAGCAAGCCAAATGGTATATGAATTTCATTAAGACCACTGTTGTTATTTTCTATCAATAAAATGAAACACTTTTGGTGACAAAAATACACATTTCCTTGGAGTTGCAAGACAGATTTAAAATATCTTCACTGATTTCAGAAATAACCTCAGAAAAATGTAAGTGTCTTGAAAGAAGTGTATAAGGCGGAGACGAGTTGTTTAAACCAACACTATAGGTGGCCACCAGAAAAATGTTGGTTCTACTACGTTCGTTATTGTCAATTATTACCCACTGCGTTATGTCTATTATTTTACAGGTATTGTGTGGTTTTTCTTTCAAGAAGTATATGAGTGCACAGTGGAAAAACTGACAGTGACTGCCGCAATTTTCTTCTTCTTATCATCCATACTTTCTAATATATAAACTACTAATGTACTAGAATAATTAAAGTGTCTATAAAATACCACACTGTAGATGCACTTCTGGTGAGACAGTCACAATTCCTGGAATCCATCGCCCATGGCCTCTGGCCTACCAAGGAGCACTGCAGTCCCAGGTCCATGGATAAATCATGAAAATCCATCGCCTTATGCCACACACAACCAGATCCGGCCTGCAGCTAGATCAGTGAGACTAGATCTTATGGGCAGGGCTTGTACATTAGTGGGAAATGATGGGCTTCAGATTGGCAGTAATAGCCCACATTTTTGGCCCGTCATGGAAGTCCAACCATGTGGCCAGCTATTAAGTGTCACAGACACCATGTTGAAGAAATGAGACTGCAGTGATCAATTCATGCAACAGATAACTTGTGCAAATACTCAGTACTAATGAGGGTAGGTAGCACCTTACCATAAAGATGATCACTGAGCCACAGACAGATATGTAGGAAAGACAACCACACTCTCACAACTAAATTTTTGGCCATAGCCTTTGTCACAAAATTAGAGCACATACACACTCACACAATCTATCAGACACAACTCATGCACACTTGACCGCTGTCTTCGACCAATGCGTCAACAATATCTAAGAATCAGTTCCAGACAAACCACTCCTCATGCCTCCCTCACACCTCTCATCGACAGCTGCTAGGCTAGTGGCAAGAAATGGTGGCAGCACCAATTGCAAGCTGAGGGGAGAGGTAAGAAGGGGAGAAGAAGTAAGAATGAGGGAGTAGGGAAGCCAGCGATGATGTATGACACCTCATAAACAAACCATTTCATCCACTGAGACAAAAACGAGATTTCTCCAGTATCTTTTTTTTTTCTTCAAATTTCCCTGATTACCCTGACACGTTTGAAATTCCCTGGTATTCCCTGATTTCCAAAACTTATGGCAACCCTAAGTACTAGTACAGTGACTAATTTAACTGTGTCTCATAGGTCAAAGTGAGTCTGTTGATCCTTACAGTTTGATAGAACATGTGTAGGCCATGGAAATTATCCAGGTTCACCAACAAGGAGTCTATGGAACAATACTATCCATGATCAGTCTTGCGCACTGTATGGTGCTAAAAGTTTGTGGCCACTGGCTGTGGGGGAACTCCACCAGACAGTACAGAATCTTCAAGATATCAGATGAGAAGGAATGTTTCAAGTTTACTTACTTTTTTCCATCTGTCTCATCTTCATTCGACTGGCCATAATTAATTTAAGAAAATGTGCATTATGAAGATCTGGTACATTTGATTACACTATTGTTAAGCAATCACTGAAATTGGGTACAAAGGTCAAATTCAAAGTTTATCCAACCAATGCAATTTGAAATGGAATAACTGAGTAAATACTACTGCGAGAAAGGTGTATGCTAGGGTGAAATTCCTGGAAGAATCTGTTTTCGGAGATGTAGTGAACCAAGCTCACAACAACCTTATTTTATGACATTTAAGGGATAGTCCAAATGGAGTTTGTGAAACCAGCCAGAAATCTGCATTGCGATAGTATATAGAAGGGGTAAATCGAGGCAGCAAAAGCAGTATTGATGCCACAGCTGAGAACTGCTTGAGAGAGGAAAGTACATGGGTCTGGTCTGCAAGCCAGACAACAGATGAAGTCCCAAAAAATACAATGTTATCTAACTTCCTATTGCCTGACTTACGCAGTAAATAAATGATTTTACCTTTATAAGCACATGTTTTCGTACAGAATGAATAGCCATCTGAACAGCAAATTTAGTTTTGGGCTTCAGATGTTCATGTATACCACTCATTAGTTGAATGGCAAAACTGTAATGCACTACAACAAACATTATCCGCTGTATCTTCAGTTGTTAAGAAATAACGATAGACACTCTTTTCTACGACCTCAGTGAGAGGTATCATATGAGTTGTCTATTATTTGTTGCAGTGGCTAGCTCTTCTTTCAGTTATTTGTTTATTGAAGAAATCTCAATGAAACTATAGTCAGATTACAGACTGCAAAACTTATTCTACTGAGTAAGTGACAGTAGATGGATGCAATAAACACAATGTCACATAACTATTAGAATTTAAAACCGGAGGATCTATCGCATAAGAAATGAAAATTAAGCAATGACTAATTAATAAGGAAAGTAACATGCAACCCTTGTAGTTAAAATGACATTTTGTTACCAAATCCTGTGATAAACTCTTAGGCTCTTCAAGAAATTGACGATATTCTTGCGAATATAGAGATAAAAACTATTATTTTATATAAAATGAGGAAGAGTGGAGCAAAACACGGTTGCTGGGCTTTCACTTATGCAGAGCCAAGAGTATATGTAGGAGCTGCATGTCCCATGGGCACGGTGGTGAATGGGTGTTGTTACTTGCTGTAGTGGACATGTCACTCTGTGCAGCCGCTGATGGAAGGTGTTATGGCGGTCTGCCAAGGAATAAGCTAAGAGCCTGTATTAGAAATGAACATTACGTAAAATGTAATGTATCTGGCTTACTCTATCGAGCCTGGTGCTCACTGTAAAGTACATTGTATTAATGGTTAATTTGACAATATATGGTTGAAATGATGGAACTTTGGTTACAAATGCTTTACATTGTTTGACGAGAGAAATGAGCTCCTTTTCCAGCTAATTTACCAAATCTTAGGGAAAGAGGATCCGAGCACATTAAAGAAGATTATTAGCTGGGAATGAATAGAAAGACCAGCTATACAAGATAAGTTTATAGGTGACTGCAGAATCCGAAAGATATTAGAAAACAAATCAAATCTCTAAAGGTAATGTGCCATTAGGGGAGGGCACATGGAACTGGTAGGTTTGACGTCTCCCTACAAGCACTAGGCAAATAACACCCTGGTCAAGAGATAAGAGTGGCAGAGAATGAAAGTGAAATAAAAAGTGAAATGAAATACAAAAAGACAGCTGGAATCAATAACAAATTATTTTATTAACAATGTACTACATATTTTGAAGAATATCTCATCTTACATAAGATTTACATAACCTATATAGGAACTGTGCAAGTGGAACTTTCAACGTTTTTGGGTCTAGGTGTATCTAACAACGAAAAAACTGCATTCTGCTGTTACATCACAACAGTATTACCAAGACAGACACCAACCTAGGTGCTGTAAAATATATTTAAAGCTACAATGCACGTATCGGATGCGAAGATGTAAATCTAAAAATACAGGGCACATTATTAATAAAACAGTTTGTGATTAGTCACAAATGTCAATTTGTTTTTGTTACAGAACACCCTTCGAAGAGCCATTTGAACCTCAGATATGCATCTAAAATATTTTCAAACATTCAAATATTGCAATTCAATACTAATTACTATGTGAATTACACTGCAGTTAATAAGGAAGTTCTGGTTAGAAGGCAAACAGAAAACTCATGACCATCAGATCCACGTATACTTAATACCCAGACTCTGTAATTGGAAGGAATATTTTTTGTTATCAAAGAAGACCCTAATTATTAGCTAACTTCTTGAATGGCTACCAATGTTCACTAGAACTTATACTTGCCTTATATTCTGTTGGAACTGTATGCATTATTTCATCAAAGTTTTCAGTATAATAGGCCAGCAATGTAAAATACTTGCAACATTGTGCAGTCTTTTTTACAGATGTAAACATATACCAATTTCAGCCCTAGCAATCATTTTGAGCTGTGTAGCTACTATTAAATGAAAGCATATTTAATTTGTAACTCCAATTTATGTTAGGAAAATGACGCAACTTATATTCTGCTTATAAATTATCAAATATAATTTGCACTGTTAATTTCCATATATTATCTTGTTTCACATTTCTAAATTGTTTATTTCACAAACTACACGTACAGACTTGTCAGGAAATAATGTACCTAAATTAGGGTGTGCACAGTTTCTCCCTATATATTAATTTTCCGTTTTAATTTTGGAAGTTTATATCTTAAACAATACAATTGACTGTTACTAAAAGTGTAAATAGATGTGCAACAACACTGTTGTCGTGCAGATTGTAGCCAGTTTTCAGGGAGCAATGATGTCATCAGTTTGTGTCACCAGTTGTTCATTGTTGCACACCACCCATGCACTAATAAAAGAATTCACTGCAACTCCTCAACTTTCACTGATGGTCTCCATGATGTGGCAAGACTGCTACCATTACTTACAGCAACATGTTATGGACAACAGGACATCAGCAGGAAAGCAGATATGAAGATCTGAAAGCTGAGCATTAAATTCTACTGATGAATTTACATCACTCAAGAACTTGCTTGATAATTTCATTCTTATTACTGTATTTACCAGAGTATGAGACGACCCTGAATATAAGATGCGAGCCTGCCACCCCCCCCCCCCCCCCCCCCCACCTCCCCTTTCAGAGGTTCCTTGGGAAAAATAGATTCTGACTAATCAAAATGACTACATTTGTTGACCTAAGGTAAGTGCCAAAAATATTTACATTACACATTTACTAAACTTTGCCATTTATTGATTACCTATATTTTGATAATAGAAGGAGAAATAAACACAAAGGAATTGTTTACATTAATTGTTCATTAATTTTTATCTATACTGCTCTTGTTTGTTTAGTTAATCTGTTCTCCGCAGTATCACGGTTTTCATTCATTCTTCATCATCACCACTTCTACACCGACTTGAGAATGTTATAATGTCTCTTGCTTCCAACATACCACCTTACCGCCATTCTCTCTCTGGCTGTATAGAACCAGTAACTGACACACCTCCTATCATTCCTGTCATATCTCATGATGAGTGTCGACAACACTGCTGCACAAAACACTAGCTTCAATCTTAACTTTTACCATCTCCTGCAGAAATGTGTGCTATTATTAAGTATTTGTCTAATTTTAAAGTCAGTTTGACTCAGAGTACAAGTGGATTCGGGCAAACTGCAATTTAAACATGGTAGATGTTCATAAAAAGCCAAAGTATGCAGTGTAGATTCCCACAGTTGGCAGTATGGCAAAATTTGATGCCTATGCAACTCCTTCACTCTTACACTTGTCATAGTTCTCACTTCTCAGCCAAGTTGGTGTCATCTCACCTCCCCCCCCCCCCCCCAAACCACACCATAGCGTTGTGCTTGAGCAACAGTGAAACACAGATGACAATATCTTCTAGGGTTCAGATCATATGTAACAACAGCAACTAATATGTAAATAAAAGAACACAATCACGATTCAGTCCAATTCTCCAACTTTTGCTCGTCCTGCGATTTAATGATTTTTTTTTTTTTTTTTTTTTTTTACTGTCATCAGAACAGGTCTCCCCACAGTAATTTATTCTTGCGATTACAGTTGCTGTAAGTTAAGTGTGATTTTAGTTGTTAGACATTTGATTCTGGATTCATTTTTTTTTTTTTTCTCATTTCATCTGAATGTCACCATCTTGTTCTAAAGCTGGTAATGTTTTTGCCCGTAAGATGTGAAGAGCAACAGAATTTTTCATTTGCAACCCACTCGGTAAATCATTGCAGTTTGTCGTGATTAAATAAAATATTGTCTTTGGTTCAGAATCAAGTAACGGATTTTGAGGGACAACATTTTCGCCTTTAAATGTTACCTTTACTTAAAAAGGAGCACAAATGCATGAGAACTTCTATTGCAACCCTGTTCAAATACAACAAAAGTTTGTAAGTGATAGAATTTAATGCTATTTCCACTTCTGTTTCACAAAAATTTTTAAGTAGAGCACAAAATTGTTGTAGTGGCTAGTTAACAGTTTCTTGACGATCCTTGCTCTAGCCCTGCGAGTCAGATGTCACGTGATTGTTCGAGAAAGATTGATATTGTTTTGAGCACTTCAGTGTATTGAGAAATCTCAAACCTATTTGAACACATGCATTGTTTGCTAAGCCCAACCCTTTGGAATTCTTCACAATAAATTTATATGAAACCTCAATGGGCAAAGCTTTATCTCTATAAGTAAGATGACCCTTATAATGATCCATTAAACAATGTAAACACATAGACCTCAGCAGCAATACCTTAATCTGTGAATATAAGACTATCCTGTAAATTCCCAATGACGAATTTGGGAAAAACCTCATCTTATAATCAGGTAAATACAATAGTTTCAGTCTAAATTTTCTGTACAAGCATCATGTTCTGTACCTGATGGAGGTGCCTTTTTTATTATTCTTTTTTGGCGAGACTGCTCAATAAGATTTCAAAGTGAACATTGCTATTTAGCAGTATTAAATAATTATATTTACTCACATTCCCAGCAGTAATGTTACATTTTTCATACTCCATTTTATTCTCAATAGGTACATAAATAAATAAGTTAGATCAGCACTTAAGAACTAGAAACCACAAAAGTTAGAAGAACCAATAAACCATAAATTTGGTGTGAATCAACAAACCTTACATATGGTGAGGACAAACTGAAAATAGAAGCACATAAAGACCAAGAATGGGCAACACAAAAAAAGATAATACAGCAGTGGGAAAGATGTAATCTGGAAGGGAAAGATGAGAATTTTCCAGAGATAAAAGCAAACAAAAAAGATCTTGCAGGCTTGAAAAAATTGAAAAGAGGTTGAAAATGATCAAAGAAAAACCCAAAATGAAAATAATAAAATTCTGCATTGTTGACAGCAGTACTCATTTCATCCACTACATATTTTGAAGGTTGCAGCATCTTCAGGTGGCATCTATTTACACAGCTGTTTTTAGTGGCCAGCATCTTTGTGAAACAGGAAAACACTGTGTGATTAATGTGGCATATGCTACTCTCTGCATAACAATGCAACACATATACTTTTCTCCTTGCACTTGCAACCCATTACCTAACCTCATTGCAATCTCACATGGTACAACACTAAATGTGATGCTAGCCACTAGAGACAACTATGTAAAAGATGTCTTTCTCTTTATGATGATGGTATAACCACTGAAATGTGTAGTGGATGAAATAATGACTCTGTGACTGACCTACAAATACACATTTTTATAACTTTAATTAACAGTCAACATTCCTCGGATCACATAATGAATGAAAACGTTAAATAAAAATCAGTCTCAGTTATTAGGGTGGTGGGAAAAAAGAATTTGGGATGAAGGAAGTTTCCATCTTGAAGTTCTGAATTCCAATGTTTGGAGGAATATTAGAATTTGCCTTTGTGGTGAAATACCATGGTCATGGGTAGCTTTAGTGTTGCAAAGCACGCTTTGAGACAGTGCATTTTATGACACCACTGCAGACTCACTGGGACCGTGTTTTATCCTCCTTAACAATTTAGTGATCAGTATGCAACAAATTAGTAGTCATCATGCCAAAATAAACTACTTGCACAGGTTGCGTACCCTCTGAGACGACTGAGGTGGAGCAGATTATCTGTAAGAAGATGCTCAGAATATATGTTGCTTGTGAGCACATAGAGAACAATTGGCACAAAGTTACCATATCCTTGTATGCGATCTACTGAAAGGTGTAACAGCTACTGGAAAGTATGACATTGATGTAGTAAGAATGAAGACTATCACAGGCTTGCTTTCAGCTAAGAGCTGGATCAGAAAGTCCTCCACAGCCAGCAAACAAACTGTGCACATGGGAAATGCTGGTCCAGAAGAAAGCACGGTTGTTGTTGTTGTTGTTCAAACCATATCAATAATTACAGTATTGACCTGATTATAAGAAGAGATTTTTTCCCAAATTCATCATTAAAAAAATACGAGGTCATCTTATATTCACAGATTAAGCTACTGCTGCTGAAGTCAATATTTTTACATTAACGTATTTATATAGCGGTTGTCTTACATTTGCAGATGAAGCTTTAGCTATTTAGGGTCCATACAAATTTATTTTGAACAATTCCAAAGACTAGGGCTTAGCAAACAATGCTTTTGTTTGAACAGGCTCGAGATTTTCTGATACACCAAAGCACTTGATACAGCACCAACCTTACTCGAACAATCATGTGACATTTGACTCACGGTGTTAGTGCTAGGGATAAGGAAGAAACTGTGAACTAGGTACAACAACAATCTAATGTTCTACTTAAAAATCAACAATTTTGTGAAACACGGATGGAAATAACTTTAAATTCCATCAACTTACAGATTTCTGTTGTAATTGAACAGGTTTGCAATACAAGTTCTCAAACATGTACAGATATTGTATACATACATTTATGCTATGATTTAAACAATGGAATATCTAGATGGAATAATGACAATATTATGAAAAGAATAGATTGTTACTCACTATATAGTGGAAATGCTGAGTTGCAGATAGGCACAACAAAAAGACTATTAAACAAGTAAGCTTTCGGCCAAAGGGCCTTCTTCTGAAATAGAGAATGTACACACATTCATTCATGCAAACGAAACTCACACACACATGACCAATGTGTCGGCTGCAAGGCCAGACTGCGAGCAAGATCACTCGATGGGAGAAGCAATATGGGTGGCGAGGTAAGGAGGAGGCTGGCAGACTGCGAAGTGCTGCTTGTGGGAGCATACATGTATGAGATGGAGAGAGGGTGGGGTAGCTAGGTGCAGTCAGGAAGTTAGGTGGAACGCAGGACAGAAGGGGGTAGGGGAATGGAGAGAAGTGATAAGACTGTGGGTATGTTGCTAGAATAGGGGGCTGTATAGAGCTGGAATGGGAAGAGGGAAGAAAATAGGTGGGTGAAGAAAATGACTAATGAAGCTTGAGGCCAGAAGAAGGGTTACGGAAACATCGGATATACTGCAGGGAGGGTTCTCACATGTGCGGTTCGCAAAAGCTGGTGTTGGTAGGAAGAATCCAGATGGCACAGGTTGTTAAGCAATTACTGAAATGAGGAATTTTGTGTTTGGCAGTGTGCTCAGCTACTGGGTGGTCCAGCTGTGTCTTAGTCAGAGTTTGTCAGTGACCATTATGTGAACGGACAGCTTGTTGGTTATCATGCTCATGTAGAATGCAGAATAGTGGTTGCAGCTTAGGTTGTAGTTCACATGGCTGGTTTCATGGGGGATAGGTGATGCTTGTGACCAGAATGGAGTAGGTGGTGTTGAGATGATGTATGGAACAGGTCTCGCACCCAGTCTATTACAAGGATATGATCCATGAGGCTAGGTGTTGGGAGAGGGGGTTGTGTAGGGACGAAAGAGGATACTGTGTAGGTTTGGTGGGCAGTGGAATACCATTGAGGGAGAGGTGGGAATGATAGGGATAAGACATTCCTCATTTCATGAGGACGTAGTTGGAACCGTGGCAGAGAATGTGATTTAATTGCACCAGTCACGGATGGTAGTGAGTCATGAGAGGAATGCTCCTCTGTGACTGAACAGTAGGACTTTGGGAGGTGGTGGATGGCTGGAGAGATAAGGCACCACCTCCACAAGTCACACCCTCCAACCACAGAGGAGTATTCACCTTGTGACTCAGTGCCGCATAGGATTGGAGCAACTGAATCACATTCTCCGCCAGGGTTTTGATTACTTTTCATTGTGCTTTGCAATGAGGAATGTCATACCCACTATCCTTCCCATTCCTCCCACAGTGGCCACAGTGGAATTCCACTGGCACCAAAACCATACGATATCCTCCTTCCATCCCTACACAGCCCTTGCTCCCAATCCCTTGTCTCATATCTCCATAACAGACCTAAATGCAAGACTTGTCCCATACATCCTGCTGCCACCACCTACTCCTGTCCGATCACAAGCCCTACTCCTGTCCAATCACAAGCATCACCAATTCCATCAAAGGCAGGGTGGTGATAAGTTCCTATGGGACCAAACTGCTGAGGTCATTAGTCCCCTAGAACTAGTTAAACCTAACTAACCTAAGGACATCACAAACATCCATGCCCGAGGCAGGATTCGAACCTGCGACCGTAGCGGTCTTGCGGTTCCAGACTGCAGCGCCTTTAACCGCACGGCCGCTTCGGCCGGCCACACCCATGCCCGAAGGAGGATTCGAACCTCTGATGGGGAGAGCTGCAGGAACCATGGCAAAGTGCCTCAGTCCGCACAGCTACCTCGCGTGGCTCAAAGGCAGGGCTACCTGTGAAACCAGTCATGTGGTCTACAACCTAAGCTGCAACCAATGTGTTGCGTTCTATGTAGGCATGACAACCAACAAGCTACCTGTCCGCATGAATGGTCACGAACAAACTGTGGCCAAGAAACAGCTGGACCTCCCAGCTGGTGAGCACACTGCCCAACTTAACATTTCTCATTTCAACGACTGTTTAACAGCCTGTGCCATCTGCATCATTTCTATCAACACCAGCTTTTCTGAATTGCACAGGTGGGAACTCTCGTTGCAATATATCCTACGTTCCCATAACACTCCTTGCCTCAACGTGTTAGTCTTTGTCCTCTACCTACCTATCCGCTTTCCTGTTCCCATTCCAGCACTGCATAGCCCCCTAATCCACCAATGCACGCAGAGTCTTCTGCCATCTGTCGAACATCCAGACTGCACATAGCTTCTCTCCATCTCGTAGTGTATGATCCTACAAGCAGCACTTTACCAGCAGCACTTTACCAGCCCCCACAACTACCCTGCTATAGCTCCCCCCACCCCCCTCCCCGCTAAATCCTCCTCCTTAACCCCCATCACCCAGACTGCTTCTCCAATCACGCACTGCTGCTTGCAGTCTGGCCGCGGCAGCCACAGACTGGGATCATGTGTGGGAAACATCTGGCATTTATCTTTCACATCATTCAGGAATTCGATGGTCTCCATTTTTATTATTTAATTCAGATGTTCTTTTGTTACTGGCATAATAATAACACAATAAAACTACTTCCGTTTACTAGTACTGAAGAGTATGCAGTTACTCTTTGATTAACTTATGTTAATTTAATGTTACATGATAAGAATAGAAATTATATACAATTATTATGACAAATCAATCTTATTTACAAGGAAAGATTTTAAGCAATTTAAACATGATACTTACGTATTTAATTCACTGCAAGATGACTCATCTTCACAATGATCTGAAAAAGAAAAGCAAATAAGTATTGACTATTTCAAAGTTTACAAAGATATTAGTTCGTTATTATTCTGAGCATCCTCAATATATGAGACTAAATTACAATGAAAAAACTGGACACATAAAAACCAAAGTGCCATCTTTAAGAAATTAAAACAGAAATATATTCACCTTTGCTAAATGTTTACATAATAAAGAACTCAATGGCTGAAAATTTGTCTTCATTCCTTTAATCTCCAACTATTATCTACCATATTTGAGCTTTATACTTATCTAATAAACAGTATTTTTAAAAGTTGGACTGATTTTTTAGGTTGTCAGGTTCATCTTTTGAGTCTTCTACACTATTTTCCAAAAAGACCACAGAACTGGAGTCTTGAGATTTGACATTCAAAGGGAATATTCAGTTTACTTTACCATCCACTGTATCATAATATAGTGTACAACTCTTGTCCCAAAACATAAATGTTGGTCAGAATCAGTATTAAAAGCTTGTAGGGGTAGGTTGTACTGAGAATTTACTGTTTAGAAAAAAACTTTGACGCTTTGCTCATTGCTGAGTCAATTACCATGGAAGTTTGCCCATCAGGCCATTGTACACACAAGCAGCCAGCCAGGGACACAGTCGTCAGATGTGCTTTTTGTTTGGTTTCCTAAAACTGAACAAGAGGGAGGTACAAAATTGGACATGGGACAGTAGCAAGGATCAAATCTAAGCCAAAGGCTGAGCAGTTTCATGTGCTATCACCTACGCTATGAGAACAACTGACACTAATTTTATCTGGTGGGCTTCTTGAATCTGCGCATGCAGCAGCCCAATTGGCTAACTTCAATGCTAATTACCTTGAAAACAATAAAACATATCGAATTTTTTTCAAACAATTATTCCTCAGCACAACTTACCCCACAACACCCATAAAGCTTCTCAGACTGTTTCTGATCAGTGTCTTGGCCTCATATAAAGAAAAATATTTCAGTTTTAATCCCCCAAATGTAATTCACCAGGGTTTTCACAAGTTTCCCCATGTGAAATTCCCTGATTTCATGAAAAGTTTTAGTATTTTTCCCTGACAAATTCTGAGATCTCAGGGGGAAGTTAAGATGTAAGTTGACAATCTCTCTTTGCAGCTACGGTACACGATAAACAATTGTGAAAATGAGGAATATCTAAAAAAAAAATCTTGGAACCAGATGGCATTTCCAGATGTGAGAAAAAATCTTAAGTACTAACATCAACATCTTTTGTAATGAACTGTTTTTAGATGGAAAAAGCAAGATCCATTATGACCGCTGATGTTATTTCATTTCAATAAAACGAAACACATTTGGTGACAAAAATATACATTTCCTTGGAGTCGCAAGACAGATTTAAAATAACTTTCCTGATTTCAGAAATACCCTCAGAAAAAAGTAGGCCTCTTGAAAGGAGTGTATAAAGCAGGAAAGAATTGTGTAAACCAACACTGTAGGTGAACACCAATAAAATGTTGGCTCTGCTATGTTCGTTACTGTCAGCTATTACCGACTGTGGTATGTTTATTATTTTACACGTACTTTGTGATCATTCTTTTGATAAATATATGAATACATAGCATACAAACTGTCAGTGACACAATTTTTTTTTCTTCTTATCATCAATACTTTCTAACATATAAACTACTCTTGAAGTGCCAAAATGTACTACAACAAATAAAATGGCTATAAAATGTCACACTGTATAACATACTTGCGGTGAGACAGTCACAATTCCTGAAATCCATCGCTCATGGCCTTTGGCCTGCTGAGGAGCACTGCAGTCCTGAGTCAAAGGATAAACCACCAAAACCACTGCATTACACCACACACAAACACACCCAGCCTGCGGGTAGATCATTAAGAGTAGATCCGATGGGCAGGGCCTGCACATTAGTGGGAACCGAATGGCTTCAGATCGGCAGGCCCAATCCATTACAGATACGGCCTGCAGTTTTGGCACATCGCGGGAATCCACTCGGTCAGCTATTCATGAGTCATAGACAACATGTTGATGACATGAGACCACAGTGATCAGTCCATGCAACAGGTAAATTGGTCAAATACGCTGAGAATCAATAATAATGAGGATAGGTAGCAACTCACCGTAAAGATAGTTGCTGAGCAGCAGACAGACACATAGGAAAGATAATCACACTCTCACAACCAAATTTTCAGCCATAGCTTTTGTCAGAAAATGAGAGCACACACACATTCATACAATCACTCACACACAACTCATGCACACATGATCGCTGTCCCGGCTGCTGCATCTACAGTCTCTGAGAATCAGATCCAAACAAACCACCCCTCTTATCTCCCTGCCTCTCATCGACAGCTGCTAGGTTAGCAGCGAGACGTGGTGGCAACACTGACTGCAAGCTGAGGGGAGTGGCAGGAAGGAGAGAAGCACTAGTAATGAGGGAGTAGGGAAACTGTGCATGCTGCACCCAGCCAGCGGCGATGCATGATACCTCAGTAAAAAAACCATTTCATCTACTAAGACAAAAACGAGATTTTTCTAGTGTTTTCTCAAATGTCCTCGATTTCCCGACATGTTTGAGATTCCTTGATATTCCCTGATTTCCAGAATCTGTGGCAACCCTGTTCACAATACCAAATTTAATCTTCAGGTATGAAACAATGTAACTTGCATCAAATTTAATTAAACATGATACTAACTGATGCCTTGCTACTGATATGAAGACATGCAAAATGTAACTTTTTCACTTTTAAATTAAAAGGAAGGTCAGCGTTGGCCGTAATACTGATGTTTTATTGATAGTAGGATCATTTTCGATCACAGAGTGATCATCTTCAGTGCTGTGGTGTATAATTTAAACTCAGACACTGGTATCAAGTTATCAATAACCAAAACTGAGAAGCAATCATAATAACTGAACAGTCAGTTATTGTGATCGTTTATCAGTTTTGGTTATTGATAACTAGATACCAGTGTCTGAGTTTAATTTGTACACCACAGCACTGTAGATGATCACTCTGTGATCGAAAATCGATTCTGCTATCAATAAAACATCAGTATTACGGCCAACGCTGACCTTCCTTTCAATTTAACATATATGGTCGTTGTGCACACAGCACTCCACGGAGTCGCCAATCAATAATTTTCCACTTTTCGCTCTCTATCAAGTGTCAGGTAACTGACAAAAAATTCAATGTGTGCATTTCATCTGGATATCGAAGAGCACTTATTCTTGAAAATAGTTCAATCTTACACAGTGGTTTTGTATGATTTGTCTTTACTAGCAGCTTAATGTTTAATAGCTGTAAGATATATTGATCACAAAGGACCACATATCCTCATATTAACATTAAAAGTCTATGTTCAACATTGAGCATCATCAGAAGAAAGTATACCCTGTTACAAATGTCAAGAACACAGTCAGCTGTAATTTCATCTCCAATTTATTAGCTACTGGTTTCAACATTACAATACATCATCTCAGGCCCTCTAATCCAGATAGTGGCTGAATTTTCTCAGTGACAACAGTATATACGTCATATCTGAAATAAACAGATTTCGCATCAGCTCTTGTTCACACTGCATTTGCATACACCACCACCTTCAAAACACTTGTTGCTGAGCAGCAGTTGCGTCCGAGTTGTTCTCCTGTGCAAATGCAGTGTGTGAGAGAACTGGTGCCAAGTCCAGTTATTTCATATATGGCATACATACTGTTGTCATTGAGAAAATTCAGCTGTGAGCTGGTACGGAAGGCCTGATGAGGGAAAACTGTAATGCTGAAACTGGCAGCCAATAAATTGGAGATGAAATTACAGCTGACGGTGTTCTTGACACTTTTAACATATGAGGTCTGTTCAGAAAATTCTGGAACTATGTCCACAAAATTTTCCTACGCTTACCTTTTGCTTATTGTGCATGGTCTCCTTCCAAATACTCTCCTCCACAATTGATACACTGCTCTCAACACGATTCCTACTTCCAGAAGAAGTCTTAGTAATTTTGCTGGATCGTGTGAAGTGCCGTCTGTGAATTTTCTTTTATATCATTTATTGTTGCAAGTCTTCATCCTTTCAACGGGGTTTTTCACTTCAGAAATAAAAAGAGTTAACAGAGCCAGACCTTGAGAGTATGGAAGATGAGAAAGCATAGCGATTTCCTTTTCTGTGCAATAATCACACACCAATATGGATGAGTGTGTGGGTGCACTATCTTGATGCAAGAGCAATGAATTGTCTCACCATTTTTCAGGTCATTTCCTTCTCACATTTTCTTGCAGGTGTTGCAACATGTCCCGATAATATCATTGATTAACAGTTTGTCTCTGTGGCAGGAATTCGTGATGAAGCAATCCTTGAAAGTCAAAGAAAACTATCAGCATGGCTTTGACAGTTGACCTGACCTGACCTGACCTGACCTGGCAGCTTTTTTGGGTCTCGGAGAACCTTTCCTGAACCATTGTGGAGATTATACCTTTGTCTCAATATCATCTAGACCCACATCTCATCACCAGTAATGATTCCCTTAAGGAACACCTCTTTTTCATTTGTACGATTCTAAAGCTCTTCACAGACTGTGAGGCGAAGGTCTTTCTGATCTTGACTCACGAGTTGAGAGACGAACTTGGCGGCAACAAGATGCATTCCAAGATGCTGTGTCAGGATTTTGTGACATTATCCAAGTGAAATGTTACATTCTTCTGCAATCTCTTGGAGAGTCAACCTTCAGTTGGCAAGCACAATTTTGTTGATACTCCTGACTTGAGCATTGTCGATAGACGTTGAAGGGTGTCCTGAACAAGGGACATCTTTAACTTTTGTCCAGCCATTTTTAAATCATGTGAACCATTCGTAACACTGAGTACGGCTCGAGCATTCATCACCACAGGCTTCCTACATCATTTGGTGTGTATCAGTAAAGGTTTTCTTGCATGAGAAATTTAATGCACATGCATTGCTTCTCACACAGGAGTGTGCAAGGATGCCAACTGTGTTTCACTCCAACACAGCATACACACGAAATTAAAAATTTTCTGGGATCTTTTGAACAGACTTCGTATAAAGTATATCACATGTTATCCCACTATTCAGTAAAGCAGAAATGGATGCACCTAAGAAAGTATACCATTTTTGTTTGAGGGTGATACTGAGGACAATCAATCTCTTCAATGCTCATTGTATGACACTGCAAAAAGTGTCATTTCTGGAACAACATGGATTGGCATTTAATGACTACTGATTAGAGGTCATTAAGACAGACTCATTAGTTCAGATTTTCTCCACAATGTTCTCTTTTAGAGTGCAGTAGCTCACACACACATACATCCTGGCAATCTATATAAATGATTACAGCCATTCTCATCACGTTCCTCCACATGCAACAATTTTTTCTTTAGTAAGATACTAAATTTAATTTCTTTAGCTTTATTTCTCTGTTGAGCATGGTATTAAATGTATACATTTTATCAAAATAAATTTAATGAATTCAGCCTTTCACATACATTTTGAATGTTTTCTCTTTTGACAGTTAAGCCTTTCAATAACTTAACCCTGTTATTGTGTAAGTAAAACTGTGTGTGTAGGAAATAATGCTTAAATAGCTCTAGTAAAATGTAAATGTAAACTAACCAAACAAATCTGGAGGAGGTTTACAAACGTCTATCCGCTCTACGGAATGAATTTTATTCCTTAACCTGGTTTTCATTTGTTCATATTTAGCACTTGCTTCACCAGTCACCTGAAAACAAATTTACTCATCAGACAGAAAAGCACAAACCCAGGTGATTACATGTAAACAGGAAGCTCAGATATGAAAGAAAACTGTCATACGTAATTACTGAAATAACAAATTACTGAAATAAATTAGCAATTAACTTGAAATTCAAGAAGAAATATTGAAACTCAGATTTCCTTTACCTTCTCAAAACTGCTGTGAGCACTGAAACAGTTGTTATCTACATCAAAGGCTTCTAAGGCTGGCAATTTCATCAATAAATTTGGAAAGCACTCGAGCTGATTATCATACAGATCCAGGAGCATTAAGCTAGCCAGTTGTTCCATGCTGTCAGGCAACGATTCCAACTATTAAAAAAGTATATAGTTATTATCAAGAAATGACGAAAATAAGGTGGCGAATCTATTGTTAAAGAATAATAAAGAATAATATGTCAAACAGTGTTTCCTTTCTACTGAGCCTGTACCTACAACACACAATTTCTGATATATTTTATTTTCTTTCTCTAAACAGACTTATAAACATATACTCCTGGCCTTATTTTTCAACTCCATAGTAAACTGAAGATGTTAAAGAAACAGATTTACTAATGATGCGCTTCCAGGTGTTCTACCAAGTTGTTGTTTCTATTTTATACATAAAATGCAAACAACAAGTCAGCAGAACATCCAGAAGCAGATCATTAATCGGTCATTTCAAGAAAACCTGAGAGGTAATAGATTTACTGGTTGTAGCTGCCTCTTACTGAAAACGGATCACATGTTTTCAACCGCTACCAATACAAAATGAAAGTAAACCGCAAGCAGTCTGTTTATTTACATTGTACAGGATTTGACAATTTTAAAGCCCTTTCTAGTTATAAATGATTATAGATTTATAACATGAAGACTAAAATTGGATAAACAGATAAAAAGAAAAAGGCTCAATGAGTAGTATGACAGAAACACTGATCATTAAAATTTATGCAAGAACATGGTGGTATACTGGAAAATCAGCAACAAGTTCAATTACTTAGATAATGAAGATTAATGGACAAGGATGGAAAAGAAAATTATTTAACGTAGATACTTGAGTAACAGTAAAAGAGATTGCAGGTATACAGAAAGCAAAAGCAAAGCAGAAACTTAATGCAACAAGGTCACTATTAAAGGTATGGTGGGAGTTTCAAGCAAAAAATAATGCCAAAAAGACAAAAAAAGTAAAATTAAACAAAACTATTCACAAATGTCTTTGAAGGGATGGGAGGTGCCTTGAAAATTTGATTAGAGAAACAAATGAAAACACAAACAAAATAGGAACTTATGTTTGGTTATTGCCACATTTCATCTACAAGAGATGGTACATAGCACAGTAACTGACAACTGAAGGAACTGAATAGGAAGACTCTTGAAGACAAAAGTAAACTATCCTGAAAGAGTCTATTAACAAAGTTTTAAGAACTGGCTTTAAATGATTACTCTACAAGTATACTACAACCACAAACCCTATGTATCGCTCACATAGGGATTGTGAAGATAAGATTAGAATAATTACTACACGCACAAAGACATTCAAACAATCATTCTTCCTGTGCTCCATATGTGAATGGAACAGGAAGAAATCCTAATAACTGGTACAATGGGACACATCCTCTGCCATGTACCTCACACTGGTTTGCAGAGTATAGATGTAGATTTGTACAATGCTTTAAATGTTAAATATGTCAAGAGATGAATTAAAAACACAAAGTAAATAATAAAAATAGTGACATTCCCAAACTAATATCTGAACGCGCATATAAAACCATTCAAGAAATGAATAAATGAATCTGGACATGACAGTTTTTCAATACAAATGGTTAAAACTTGAAAAATAGTAATACGAAGAGAACTTAAAATGCTGCAGTTGTTCATCTCCACAAGGAAATAGACTCACCTGTTGGTAAAGTACAAGACAACTACTGAAGACATTATCAACAGCCAAAGTAATGCATTTTGTTATGCGTTACAGAGCAGACAGTAAAATGTTTAAAACTGTTAGTATCACGAGAATGGTATCAAAACTTGAATCTTGAATTTGTAAATTGTCAGCCAGCAATGTAGCTTTTTCCATAATGAAAGGAAACTGTGATAAATTTAAGGGTGGGATTGTGTATCAATCATTAAGAGTGACTTGCACAAGAACAGCAATACATGAAATCTTTGTACAAAAACCAGCACTTAAACTGCAATCAATACTAAGTATGTCATGGGGTAGGATCACAAGGTCATTTAATGTCAAAGCAAACACAAATTAAGCATCGCCATCCGGACAGCCCCTATGCCAATTCTGTGAATATATAATCAGTAAATCACATTGCAGGTATACTGTTGGCTACCATGCTAAAGACCTAAATATTTGTTAAAGAATTCTGAAAAATGAGAAGTCACTTTGTAAGAAATCTTTATAGACAAACAATAAGGATCAGATTAGATTAGATTAGATTAATACTAGTTCCATGGATCATGAATACGATATTTTGTAATGATGTGGAACGAGTCAAATTTTCCAATACATGACATACTTAAGTTAATTTAACAACATAATTACGTTAATATAACAACTTTTTTATTTATTATTTTTTTTAATTTTTTTTATTATTTTTTTGGTTTGGTTTTTTTTTTACTTTTTTTCTTAATTTATATCTAAAAATTCCTCTATGAAATAGAAGGAGTTGTCATTCAGAAATTCTTTTAATTTCTTCTTAAATACTTGTTGGTTATCTGTCAGACTTTTGATACTATTTGGTAAGTGACCAAAGACTTTAGTGGCAGTATAATTCACCCCTTTCTGTGCCAAAGTTAGATTTAATCTTGAATAGTGAAGATCATCCTTTCTCCTAGTATTGTAGTTATGCACACCGCTATTACTTTTGAATTGGGTTTGGTTGTTAATAACAAATTTCATAAGAGAGTACATATACTGAGAAGCTACTGTGAATATCCCTAGATCCTTAAATAAATGTCTGCACGATGATCTTGGGTGGACTCCAGCTATTATTCTGATTACACGCTTTTGTGCAATAAATATTTATTCCTCAGTGATGAATTATCCCAAAATATGATGCCATATGCAAGCAATGAGTGAAAATAGGCGTAGTAAGCTAATTTACTAAGATGTTTATCACAAAAATTTGCAATGATCCTTATTGTATAAGTAGCTGAACTCAAACGTTTCAGCAGATCATCAATGTGTTTCTTCCAATTTAATCAGAAGTACATAAGGGCAGCAATTCTGAACAACATACCTGATCTAGACTAGCTAATATTGATTAAGCTGAATTGCAAAATTAGCTACATGTGCATTCTCAGGGATCTTGAGAGCATTACTTATGATCCGTAAGAGAACAAACATGGTATAATCAGGTGCCACATGTCAGTTGGGGAAAAATATTATAAGTAAGTAGACAGAAGAATGAAAAACTTACTTCAACAGACCGAAGTCACCTTGAACAAAACTGAGATGGCATAACATTACAACTTATACAAGGAGTTTTATTTAGGCTTTGACTCTTTGCAAGCTCCTCCCCTTTAGTCTCTCGCTGGACATGATTCTAAACCACCTCCTGATGTATGGGTTCAAAAACTTTAACTGATTTTCAGAGCTTTTTCTGCTAAGTTCAGGAAAAGTTTGTGATGGTAGCAGAATAACCAAAAGCCATCAAATATGTAATAAAGACTACATTTATTTTGACAGTTCCACCTCCTTTGCACAAAACATCTACTGTGACAGACATTAACTTTTTTATAGATCACATGCAACTAATAAACTGGCAGCCTTACAAATAATACAAATCATCACTTAACCACTCAGACTCACTTAACCACTACATGACTGATTGAATGACACTCTCTCCCTCTCGCCCTCCCCTCCCCCTTCCACAACAGCTGTTGCATGCCAAACCAGGTCCATTGCTGAGACCAGAAACAAATAATAATGGACTCTTGAATTTATGCAACAATATATACACTGAGGTGAAGAAAGTCATGTGATACCTCCAAATATTGTAAGACCTCCTTTCCCATATAGCAACTCTATGTGGCATGGACTCAACAAGTCGTTGGAAGTCCCTTGAAGAAATATTAAGCCATGCCTCTACAGCTGTCCATAATTTTGAAATTGTTGCTGTGCAGAATTTTGTGCAGGAATTGACCTCTTGATTATGTGCTACAAATGTTGATGGGATTCATGTTGGGCAGCATTGGTGGTCAAATCATTTGCTCAAATTGCCCAGAATGTTCTTCAAACCAATCATGAACAATTGGGTCCTGGTAAAAGCGTGTTTTGTCACCTATAAAAATTCCATAATTTGGGAACATGATGTCCATGAATGGCTGAAAATGGTCTCAGAGTAGCCGAACATAACCATTTCCAGTCAATGGTCAGTTCAGTTAGACTAGAGGACCTAGTCCACTCCATGTAAACACAGCACCCACCATTATGGAGCCACCACCAGCTTGCATAGTGCCTTGTGACAACGTGGTTCCATGGTTTCGTGGGGCCTGTGCCACAATAACTCTGCCATCAGCTCTTACCAACTGAAATCGGGGCTCATTTAATCAGGCGACAGTTTTCCTGTCATCTAGGGTCCAACTGTTATGGTCATGAACCTAGAAGAAGTGCTGCAGGCAATGTCATGCTATCAGCAAAGGCACTCTCTCGGTGGTCTGATGCCACAGCCCATTAATGCCGAATTTCACAGCCCATTAATGCCGAATTTCACTACACTATTCATATGTATACATTCAACATAGGTCCCACATTGATTTCTGCTTTATTTCATGCAGTGTTGTTTGTCTGTCAGCATTGATAACTCTTCACAAACGCTGCTGCCTTCAGTCATTAACTGAGCACCGTCACTCACTACATTGTCCATAATGAGATGTAATGCTTGAAATTTGGTATTCTTGGCACACTCTTGACACTGTAGATCTCAGAATATTGAATTCTGTAATGACTTCTGAAATGGAAGGTCCTATGCATATAGCTCCAACTACCATTCCACGTTCATTTCTGCCGTGCGCGCATAATCATATTGGAAACCTTTTCACATGAATCACCTGTGAGCAAATGACAGCTCCGCCAATGCACTGCCCTTTTATGCAAGGGAGATTCAAATGAAAACCTTAAAAGTTCAATAAAATTTCGAAAAGTTGTGAGATGGAGTTGGTAGGTGGCAGTAGTGTTTCTTGAAGTTCAGAAAGTGAGCAACAGGTGGTAGAGTGATGCTACAACACAGGACAAGACAGCAGCTTTCGCAATACGATGGCCACCCATTGTCAACAGGTACCACAACAGAGCAGTGACCTGTGATGCGTTTTTTGTGTAGGGTAGGTGCCAAACCAATCGAAATTCATTGCAGAATGACAGCGCAAGTACGGTGATTCGTGTTCATCATTGAAGCAAGTGGTTTAAGAAGTTTAAAAGTGGTGTAACTACTGTGGAGGATGCCTGAAGACCAGGGCAGGCTCACCACATAGTGACGGACGAGAACACTGCATTAATGGAGGAGCTTGTAAAGGAGAACAGGCGCTTAACTCTGAACGAAATAGCCCCAAGTTTGAAGATTAGTACTGGTTCAGTGCAGAACACTGTTACAGTTGATGAGACTTGGGTCCACTGTCACCAACTAGAAATGAACAGGTCAAGCAAGGAATGACATCAACAGTCACTGCTGAAACCAAAAAAAATTCTGCACTCAACTGTTTGCTGGAAAATTCTTGCTCATTCTGTTATGGGATGCAAATGGAGTAATTCTGGAGCATTATGTGGATAGGAGAATGACAGTAACCATTATTTCTTATTCATACATGCTGAAAAATTAACTCTGCCCTGCAATCAGGAGTAAACGATGACGATTTCTGACTCCAGGAGTATTGCAACAGCATGACACTGCCCGACTGCATAAAGTGAGTAGGACAGCGCAGACTATTCAGGAAACTGAATCTGAATGTCTGTACATCCTCCTTATTTACCAGACCTTGCTTCTATTGACTTTCACCTGTCTGGTGCAAGAAGCAATGAGAAGCAGGCATTTCAGAAGTGACGAAGAGGTGAAAACCGTGATGTATGACTGGCTGCAAACACAACCAAACGGATTCTTTCATCGTAGTATCCTTGCACTTCCGAAGCAGTGGAATATGTGCACTCAACTTCAGGGAGAATATGTCAAAAAGTGACATGTAAGTTTTTCATTCACTGTTACAATTAAAAACATTCACTGTTACAATTAAAAATATTATTAGCACTTTTAAGGTTTAATTTGAATCACCCTTTGTACCTTGTGTATGCAATACTGCTGCCATCTGTATATGTGCGTGTCGCTATCCCATGACTTGTCACCTCAGTCTAATGTAGCAAACTGTTCGAAAGTTTACATCTGTATGTACATTTTGCAATAAACTAACATAAAAAAGAGATATTAGATACATATGTATCTTACAACTCGGACAAATGGTTTAGTTGCATAGTTATTTAATCGAAAGGGAACAGTCAGGAAAAAGAAATCTCCAGCCTCTCTCTAGCATGACACTGAAGTGGGAAAGAGGTACTGAGGCCACTGAGAAAGAAGGTTTATGCAATTGGTTTGCAAGAAGGAGAACCAGAGTACTGATAGATTACCAAGCATTAACGTTCCTATTATAAGGAAATAAAGGCATCTAGCTAATTTGCTGGATGTTAGTGCTGCAGGAATTGGACTTTTAAGCTTATGTACATCCCTGGGAGCACAATGTGATACCAAATACATGTCACGAATCCCTATTGGCTTTGACAGCGAAGAAATGACTGACACAGGTAAAAAGGAGCTTATCATTAAGATGATTAGAGGATGTGAAAAAAGAGGAACAAAATATACGCACAGAATAAAACACAAATTGTTGTTTCTAAATATGCAGTGGAAATGATGACTGTGCTGGAGAGGAGAAAATAACAACAAACTACTTGACACATAAAGGTATTTTATACAGCATAGCAAGTGGAAACTGTGTATTTTTGAACTAAAGGTTAATTTTGTACATACTTCTGAGTAACACCCATCTGAAATTTGAGAAAATTTCATCATCCTGCACAGAACAGAATGACCTTAAGTACATTAATTTACAAAACAAGAAGTATTTCTGACAATGATCATTAGGAGGAGTTTGAATTAGAACACCTTAACAACTCATTAGGAAAAACAGCTGCAGTATGTGTGACATAGGATTTGCTTTCACATTAAAGACACAGAAAAACTCCTGACACACACAGAGAAATAGAGATACCATCCACAATACTGTCCTACTGTACCACAAGATCCAGCAAACTCTTGCATACTGCGAAACCATGGACTGAAACTAGTATTCTGGCTCCCAACTGAGATCAAACAAATAATATGGCTTGTGAAACACCTTTGGTGTCAGTGTGTCAAAAGTATATCAGTCCGTAGATGAACAATTTGTGGAACAACAACAACACTTATTACAGAAGCAGAAAACCATTTGGAAACACAAAGCCAGAATGGCATTCTGGTCTGAGCTGTTAGAGTTGGCGGTCTTGTGCATGAGGTGTGCTTGTTTGGTGAATTAGTGGTGTGTGTTTCTTTTTCTTTTTCTGATGTAGGCTTTCGCTGAAAGCTTGTGTGTTAATGTCTTTTAACGTGTCATCTTTACAGCAATTAGCAATTATCTTTTCCTACATTGTTGATATTCCAAACTGGAGTTTCCATTGTCGGACAGCCTGAAAAAAATAAGATTCAAAAATGAATATCTTACACACATAGCATCCCACTGGAACTCCTTTATAAAACAAGCAGCAGAAATCAACTTTGTGGCAAAAACTAAGAGAATGCTTCCCATGCACTACTAATAACTAATATATTTATGAGCAATGCTATTACTTCCTGGCAATCAGGGTGTGTGTGTGTGTGTGTGTGTGTGTGTGTGTGTGTGTGTGTGTGTGTGTACACATGTACGTGTACATGGGGTTTATAGGCACACAACACAGAGGTCATCAATGCCCCCTGGCACTTAGTTTTTTACCCATATGATGATGATGAAAGTCACTGAAAGCTACAGTTCAATTACTGAACTGATGTGGCTTAGCAACACAGATCTCTCTAACTAAGGAGTCTACCACAAAAAAACTATGTCACAAAACTGATTGTTACAAAATGTGATTGCAGAAATTGTGGGCAGATGGGATGCAGTCATCAAAAACTCTATTTCCAGTTTCTACAGTTAAATGATTATAACACATACAAACCACTGTCCTACACAAACCATATTTTAAAATGATGATTCCTTCCTCATCCATATGTCATGTGAAAATGGAACCATCAGCACTTTTAAAACATCATCTGCAGTTTTATGGCAATACAGTTTTACTCACAGATGAAGAATATAACACTGAGGAAAGAATGGAAGCTTGGAAGAGGGAGTACCTGACCTTAACAAGCATATTATTCAAAGCAAAACAAAGAATAAATAAGATGACAAAGTTATGAAAAGGACAGTTTGCTATTCACCGTATAGTGGAGATGTTGAGTCAAACTTTTGTTAGGCACTATCCTTCACCATATATCATTTTTCCTGTTCCCACTCCAGCACAACATAGCCTTCTATTCCACCAACACATCCACAGTCTTTTTACGTCTCTCCTTTCCTGCTCCCTCCCCCCTTTGTCCGTCTAACCTCCCGACTGCTCCTAGGTGCCCTACCCTATGCTCCCACAAGCAGCACTTTATCATTCCCCACAACCACCCTGCTATCCCTCCTCCCACCCACCCCAGTCTCCTCTTTATCCCCACCACCCACACTGCTTCTCCCATCATTTGCTGTTCCTTGCAGTCGGGCCTCAATAACTACACACAATAGTCACATGTGTGTGAGGTGTTTGCGTGAATGTTTTCAGAAGAACACCTTTTGGTCAAAGATTACTTGCTTAGCAGTCTTTTCATTGTCCCCGTCTATGACTCAACATCTCCACTACATGGTGAGTAGCAATCTATCCTTTTCATAATACTGTCATTGTTCCATTCTGGATTTTCCATTGTTTAACAAATAAGATAAATATTATACAGATACCAGAACAAATCTAACAGTACCATTTCTTTACAATTTCAGACAGGACAAGTTTTTCAAGACTTTTGGGGGGAGTATGAAAATTGATGATTTGCTTTTCAATATAGTAATTTTAAATTCTGATACTAGAGTACAGTAACAGTCTAATTTAACATTGAGAAAGCTGGGTTTTAGAATGAGTAACTTCAAAGAACTTGCTTACCTTTTCAAAAGGTTGTGGAAATGAGAGTAGTACCTGTGTCAAAGTACTCAAGAATGTGATTTGGATATGGTAGAGAATGCTTTGTAACAAATTTATGGGTGTGATGTTCAAAGTCAAAGGACACCATTCCCTGAAAGATATCATAAGCGAAGGAAGATAAGAAGAACGAAATATCCGAGGCTTCATCGAATGAACCATCCTGGTACTTAACATGAAGCGATTTACAGAAGGAACGGAGAATTCAAATAACTATAACCGGAAGGAACATGTGCGCGCGCACACACACACACACACACACACACACACACACACACACTCTCTCTCTCTCTCTACACATTCCCCCTACTTTTTCTGGATGCAACCAATACAGGTGCTGTAATGGTACAGACAGTGAATGAGTTTTCTGATGAAGTGGGGTGCAAAATCTCCATACAGCTGTCAACATTTAGATTTTCTATGCATAAAAAAAGCACTTAAAATAAATGCCAGGATGATCACTTTGCAAAGGACGACGGGAATTTCTTTCCCCAATTCAAGCTTGGGCTTCATCTTTAACGATGTCAACATAATGTTGAAACTTAACCATCCTTTCTTCTGTTTCATCCATACATATGAGTCAAGCATCTTAGCCATGGCAATTCTTGATTTAATAAAATAAAAAACTGTCATGCTTTGCCAAAAAATTAACACGCCGACAGGTTTTGGTGCACACCACAGTACAGCAGTTGGAAAAAATTGTGGTAAAAAACATTCCATTGAAAATGGAAGCAATTTTCACTCCACTGCAAGATGACAAACTGCTGTTATCTGTCAAAAGAAATGTGCAGTAGACAAGTATGTAGCCAAATGTAGGGGGAAGGGGGGTAGGAATCTGGACTCCCCTATCGCCCAAATGAAATTACATACAACCCAGTTGCCATGTAGTGAAATGGAAAGGTATAAAAGGCGATCAAAAAGCATCCGTTTGAGAGCATTGTTGCAGCATATGAAATGTAGTGTGGCTCCGATATTGGTATATTGGCAGCAGAATGAGGACAAGGGATTAATGTGGTGTTTGTGTCCTTCCGAAGTCCTTTCGGTAAATGTGGGAATGTGAGCTATGGTGACATTATTACCACATGCATCCAAAACAGGACGAAGGAAAGTCGAAGGACAAACACTGACAGGTATCTATCAGAAAATGACGAATGAATACGGGCTGGAATGTCTGTCGAAAAGCATGGGACAACAAGGGATACTGTTGCTTCACAATAGCACATGTCCCCACATTGCAAATGTTGTAATACAGAACTTATGTTAACTCAAGTAGGAGACACTTGAGCACCTGTCCTACAGTTCTGATCTCTCTCCATGCGATCATCACACCTTCGGTCTCTTAAAAGAGCCCCTGAAATGTCGATGATTCTTGTCAGCCAAGGACGCGCAGCAAACAGATATCTTCAACCTGGTGTGTGGATAGGATGATTGCCTCAATGCCCATGGCAATTTTGCCTGACTGGCATATACCAATTCTGGACTACATGGCAGTCAAATGGAAACTTTTTCATCACCTCTAATATTTTGATTTTCAATCACATGATGAAAAAGTCACACTCTATTGATAGGCTACAAGGCCATCGAGAGATTTAAACTATCAATATGTCGACAGCACACTTGACTGTTGCCTAGCTATCACTTTAGCAAAGACCTACTATTGTACACTGTTACCTTTATTGGAGTTCAGTTGTTGTTTTTTTAAATCAATTCAGTTCTCACTTACAGTTGAATTTAATGTTAAGTGCTACTGTTTCCTGTTTGTGCGCTGTTTGCTGTTCTGATAGTTTCTAATTACAGAAAAGTTTGTAACAAGAAAGAATAGGAAAAAGGCTGAGCTGCATTTTGTTAGGAAAGAAATAATACATTATACTGTATTCAAATTTTAGAAAACTTCTCTTGCATAATTTTATAAAATTAATACTATTTGTGTGAAGGCGTCCTGACAGCAAATTAAGCCTGTAAAATTAATAAATAAATGAATATGTTTTCAGCATAAAGTGAAAAGCAAGAGCCTTTTTAATGTCCACTTTAACAAATCGGACCCCCACCCCACCCCTTGACAAAATCCTGGCTACATTCTAGAGGTAGAGTATTATAAATAGGAAGACACAAAATAAGTGGTACATATACGATTCAATGGTAAAGATTAAATTGTATTTGTGGGGTATGATTTTACCACTTGAAAGAAATATTTCAATGTAATTTCTGTTCTAAGCTGCAAATATGTTATAGATTCAGTAAATGAATGTCACTGGGGCGAAGGGGGTAGGCAAATAATTAATTTTTACAATGAAACCTAAATTAGACACAGAAGAATTTAGTCAAATGAGTTGAAAAACCTGACAGTATAGAACACAGCTTCAATTAAACATTTGTCAAGAACAATTACAAAACGTGAACTGATGGGGCTAAATTTTACACTAAATATTAATAGTGGGTCTCCTGCAGTTACTAAATTTGACAATATGAACATTAAAAAGTATGTGATTAAGATTGCATAATACCATATTTGAATTGATTTCTAGATGAATCAGCTGAGTCAGTTGACCTATTTCAGATGGAAGCAATGCTAAACGATTATGTGACAGCCGACAACGTGTCAAATGCTTCAGTTGGCAAAAAGTCTCTGGTAGCCAGTGTAACTCATTGTATGATACATCCAGCACCTCAAGATGGGTTGCTAACTGTTCAATAGTGTTGGGTAGGTCAGTCAACCCAACATCAGGAAGATGAAGCTCCCGCAGTGAAGAACATGTGCTCAATACATTGATAGGGAGCACCAGGAACATATTGTATAGAACGTGCCTGCAGAATAAAAAGCATCAAATAAATATCTACATGATTATCTACATTTATGTAATATACAATTAAAACAATTGGAAAGTTTATTTCTAAAGTGAAGTAAGTATCTCCAAGAAATGAAAATTTTCGGGAAATAAAAATTTTAATAATCTGCAATATTATGAAAAGGACAGTTGCTACTCACCATATAGCGGAGATGCTGCATCGTGGATAGGCACAACAAAAAGCCTGTCACAAGTGCGGCTTCAGCTGCCAGAGACTGTGATCACAAGTGTGAGTGAGTTGTGTGTGTGTGTGTGTCATCTATTTTTGATAAAGGCCTTGTTGGCCGAGAGCTTATTTTGTGACAGTCTTGTTGTTTTGCCTATCTGCGACTCAGCATCTCTGCTATATGGTGAGTAGCAACTATCCTTTTCATAATATTGTTGTATTCCATACTGGATTTTTAATAATCTGCATAATTTTCATTGCTGAGACTGTTTTTTTTTTTTTTTTTTTTTGGCACATGCAGACATAATGGAGAGAATAATAGCAATTCTTAGGATAGGGTAGATAATGCAATTTGAACTTCACAGGTAAGTCACTTTGAAGCAACACCATAGGATTTGTCTGTACATCACTGTTAAAACAAGAATGTTTACAAATTTAATGGAAAATATGAAACACCATTTACAACACCATAACCTCTACTGATTTTTTGGATTTAAGAAAAATATTTACAATGGGATTAAAATGCTGAACAAAAATGATAAACTTTTTATTAAGAATAAATTAATTACTATGCCCTGGTAACAGTATTCAATTTGATTGAAAAGAAAATATATTTCACAAAATGGTGTAAAATAATATTAATCAGTTACTCCCCAATTACTTGGCTGAGGTCTACCACAGGACAGACCAATGAAGTGTGTGTATTCACTACAAAATGAAATGAAATTTTTAATCTATTCAGTATTATCAAGGTATAGTTATGAAATGCGAACCTAGCCAATCAAAGCTGAAATTCCTTTCTTCTTTTCTTTCTTCATTTTCTGATGACATGTTTTGATTGAAGTAATATACAAATGCACCTTTATTGAAATGGTCAGTTCTGGTCATAGTTCTATTATTTTTACTGATTACTAAACTGTCAAATGATAATAAAATAAAACAAAATTATAGCTACAACAGATCATACAACAGTGCCACAGTATATACAGAGAAACATAATAACTCAACCACCCATCAAATAATACAATCATTGTTTTGTTGTTGAGCATAGATGGATGTTGCTTTTCAGAATGGTCACATAGTGACAAGTACTCACCTTACAATTTGTAAGTTAACACATAACAGTCAACAGAATTACGTACTAATAACATAGCTCACACAAGTCCAAAACTGGATCCAAAAGAAGGATGGGAAATATGTACTTGATTTCATCCCATCTAGTCATTGGTAGACACAATGGGAAAATGACTGAGCACCCAAGTCTGCAAGCGAAGCATAATGACATCATAGAAGTCGAGAGGTACCGTCATACTAATGACAAAGCAGAGTGTCGTAAACTGGCCTCAGTACAATGCAACAGTAATTATTTACATGCTGAACCAGCAGAAAAGAGCCTCTGAAAGGTGAAGTGCAGAAGTTTGAAGTCCTAGGAGAACTGACATCAAGGGAAAACCAGGACACACGATTTCATTGCCACCCTGTCACACAGAGCACAAGGGAATTGCAACATAAACACCCCACCCTCCTTAACACCCTCTGATTACTAAGTGTGGACTGCTGACTGCCGAGTACAGACTGCTGACTGCCCCGTGTGTACTCTCAGCTCTTGCATCAGTTGCAGCTATCCAGTGAGATGGGAGGCTGTGGAGGTCAACTGTGGGCATACCTGACTGTCTCCAATCATCTGTGGGCCACGAGTTCGGCTAGAAGGACACTGCTGCTGCTAGCTACACTGCCAACTTCTGAGTCAATGCTGATGGGGCGTGGAGGGCACCACCACCCTGCAGTCCTGCTGGAGACTTGACCTGCGTGACCAGGACGCTGTCTGTCAGTCACCTTTTAGAGGGTGGGCACTGCTGCTGCTGCTGCATCCTGTATCTGAGTCTGACACCGATGCTGCTGGAGCATGTCACCAAAAAGGAGGATGAGAGCTGATCTCTGTGAGTCAGCAAGTACTTCAAGTGGACCTCAGCCATGACTTCTTAGGGCAAATCTTCTATGTCAACAAGAACACTTTGGAGATCGATACATAGAGCTGGTGGAACCGTAAGTCGAGCATATACTGGGCTTCTTCCAATGACGAGACCACAACTCTGCCGGCTGGGCTGTCGTGCAGCACATTGGAAGACAATCCTGTATTGCTGCTGAATAAATGTGTAATTGATAATGCTTTTGAGTGCATTTAGGCCCTTATCACTGCATCCTGCCCAGATCTATCCTGATGACTGTAGGAGTTGACTCCCATAATATTATCAAAATAATTTCTGTCTGTTTGACTAACATGCACAAAGCAGAAAATCTGAGCATCCATGCAAAAAAATTACACACAAATGCTCCCAGTGTTTCTAAAACAGACTAATCGTATAGCTGAAGCATTCTCTTTCAGTGTATAGATATTTGCACTAAGTTTTAAGGCTCGAATACCAGCAGAACTGTCTGAGCACCTGAGGGCGCCACAGCAAGCCGCCTGAGAGCAAACAGGCAGATGACAAAACAACAAGAGAAGGACTGACAATGGAGATGGCACAGTGGAATAACAAATCCAATGAGTAAACCAAGGTCAAAAACCAAAGAGGTAGTGAATTCAGAACCAAACAACGATGTGTAGCTTGATTAATACAAGAGCGCAGTGAAATCACAACTGATTACAGAGCTGCTGTTCAGCTGGTTTTACATGGAGGCCATAGATACTGATAGCCTGGCATGGTGGGCATGTGCCCACAGCAGGGCAGGTCCATTTGCTGTCATCGAGTTCTGCACCTTCTGGCAGGCCTTCAAACTCGCCAGATCGGGACGGCAGAAGACTGTTGCTGTGGAGACCACAGTTTCAGTAGTAGTAGTAGTAGTAGTAGTAGTAGTAGTAGAGGGGTTTTTTGGGCACACGACAGCAAGTTCTTCAGCGCCCGCTCAGTAACATAGGGAGACGGGTGTCAAGAAAAAAACTCAGAACAGTAGTATAAAACAGAACATAAAACACAGGTAACAAGCTTTGAAAAATATGTGCCTACCCACACTGAAGCGTGGGATGAAGCAGGGCGTCAGCAGTAAAACATGGACAACACAGGAAGAAAGTGGTAGAGGGAGCTAAAACAATGAAGCAGATGGAAGTGGCTGGCTGACCGCAAGGAAAAAGGGAGGAGTCAGCCACTCTGCAATACACTAAAACCTCCAGCCTAAAAGTTTAGGCCAGAGTCCAGACACATCACAAAACTTTAAAACCCTAGACACACACGTCTCATTGTTAGCTAAAACACAAGGCAGATCCCCAATCAACTTGCGCTTCTGCCCTTGCATCACAGTATAAAATGCAGTCTGTTAAAATGTGCGCACAGAGATGTGCACACCACAAGCATCACAAAACGGAGGATCTTCCCGCCGTAATAAAAAGCCATGTGTGAGAGGACAGTGCCCGATCCGAAGACGTGTGAGGGTCACTTCTTCCCGTTTGAGCAACAAGCAGGAGGAACGCCACGGCCGAGTTGTTGACTTCACCAACCGCAGTTTATTGGCCGTCACCGCCAGCCATTCTTCCTCCCACAGCTCCATGCACTTCCTGTGGAGTGCAGAGATGACAGACTGCAAGGGAATAGGACACTGGACCACATCCTGCTCTCTGCAGGCCTCCTTGGCAGCCCGATCGGTCTGTTCATTGCCCCATATGCCTACATGACCAGGCACCGAGCAGAAGGATACCTCCTTACCCCGCCGTTGGAGCAAGTACAGTTGGTCATATATCAGCTGGACCATCTCCTCAGTTGGGTACAGATTCTGCAGTGATTGTAAGGCACTATGAAAATAGGAGCAGAGGAGAAATCGATTGCCCCGAACACGATCATCTGCTCCAGTGCCTCCAGGATCGTGTGGAGCTCCGCTGCGAAAACGGTATATTCATCAGGGAGGCGAAGCCGGGTAACATGATCAGGGAACACCACAGAACAGCCAAGGAAAGTCTCCTGTTTGGATCCATCAGTGTAAACGACGGTGAAACCGTGATGCACATCTAAAATGTTAAAAAACAGAGATTGGAATCTAAAATCTGGTGTACTATCTTTATTAAAAGTAGTCAAATCTAAAATAAGTTTGGGTCTCCGGAGGAGCCAAGGTAGAAATCTGCTCCAACCGCGACGTAAAACACGAAGACCAGCCATAGACATCGCAGCGAGGCAATCCTGTGAGCAAATCCCATAGGGCTGCGTCGCACGTTGACGGTGATGAAATAACCGTGACAGAGGAGGCTGAGCAACAGTATGGTATGCAGGTGTGCATGGCGTGGACAAAGTTTTATAGGCCTGGCGCACTGTAAGTAGCCGTCGCCACAGATGAAGTGGCGGTTCACCAGCCTCCGCACAGAGGCTTGGTATGGGGCTAGTTTGGAATGCCCCAGTGGCCAACCAAAGCCCTTCATGGTGCACAACGTCCAACATCTTTAAGTAAGAAGGCCTCGCAGACCCATACACCGTGCATCCATAATCGAGCCAAGATCACACAAACGCCCTGTAAAACTAGAGCAGACAAGTCCTGTCAGCTCCCCATGTACTGTGGCTAAGACATTTTATAATACTTAAAGCCTAAGTGACCGTCGTTTCAGGTCTTTAAGATGAAGTAACCACGTAAGCTTCGAGTAAAAAATGAGCCCCAGAAATCTCACCGTGTCTTTAAAAGTAAGAATAGTGTCCCTCATCCTCAACTCAAGAAAGGTTGAAATCGAAGGAGAACGGTGAAGAAGAACACATACAGACTTCTCGGTGGAAAACTTAAAACCACTCTTCTGCACCCAGTTATCCAAACGTCTAAGAGTTAAGTTGCAACTGATGCGTTGTCGTTGCAAGGCTTGAAGAAGAGCAAAACAAAGAGAAATCATCCACAAACAAGGAACACAGGACAGGACTTTTCACTATGTACGTAATGCTATTAATAGCGATGGCAAAGAGAGTCACACTTAAAACGCTACCCTGAGGAACACCGTTCTCCTGCTCAAAGCGATCAGACAGGACGTCACCAATTCAGTATCTAAAATATCGTGGCAAGAGGAAAGACTGAATAAAAAGAGGAAGACAACCACGAAAACCCCAGTCGTGAAGCTGCTCCAGGATGAGACGCCTCCAAGTGGTATCGTAGGCCTTCTCGATGACGAAAAATACACCTAGAAGGTGATGACGGCGTAGGAAAGCTTGTTGTATAGCCGCCTCCAGGAGGGCAAGGTTATCGAATGTGGAACGAAGCCTCCGGAACCCACACTGAAAGCGACTAAGGAGTTGCCGGGATTCCAACATCCAGACAAGGCGGCGGTTGACCATCCGCGGTAGCTACTTGGGCTCATGCGGTCTTTCCCAGGTTTTAAAACAGGAATTAAACTGCCTCACGCCACGCGTCAGGAAAGTGACCCGGCGCCCAAATGGTATTAAAAAGTGTGAGGAGGATTTCTTTGTTGCGCATTGTGAGGTGCCATAGCATACTGTAATGGATAATGTCGTGACCAGGGGGTGTGTCACAAGCTGCAGACAATGCAGAATCCAGCTCCCAAATAGAAAATGGGCAGTTGTAAACTTCATGAGAGGTGGACTGGAAGTCCAGACTACATCTCTCAGCAACCGCTCTATGGCGCTGGAAACCTGGATCCTGACTGGTTGTTGCAGTAACTGTGGCAAAATACGCTGCCATAGTCTGGGCAATGTCTCGCGGATTCGTGTGGAGAGTGCCGTTATTCATTACAGCAGCTATGGGGGCACCTCCCTCCTCTGCCAGAAATTCTCCTGATGGTCTCCCACACAATGGAACTTCTGGTGGAATGATTATTGGTGTTCAGGAACTTTTGCCACGACCTCTTCTTGCTCTCACGAATAATGCGGCGACATCTTTCCCTCGCCACCCGAAAGGCTGCAAGATTCTCAGCAGTTGGCCTATACTGGAACCGACGCAAAGCCGCACGCCTGGTCCTGATTGCAGAGCGGCATTCGGCACTCCACCAAGGGACAGGTGGCCTCTTCCGGTGGCCTGTGGACTGTGGAATGGATGCTGCAGCGGCATGGTGGACCGTTTTGGTAATATGATCCACCCACGCCTCAACATTCGCACAGTGTTCGAACTGGGCCAACTGGCTATAAAGTGTCCAGTCGGCTCCACTGAGCACCCATCGTGGTGGTCTCCTTTAGGGGTCCACGCCATCTGGCAGGTGAATCAGATTGGGAAATGATCACTGCCATGCAAGTCAGCGACCACTTCCCAATGAGCACTCGCGGCAAGAGCTGGAGAGCAAAGCGAGAGATCAATGGCAGAGAACGACCCAGTCGCTGTGCAGAAATGAGTGCTCTGTCCTCCATTGAGCAAGTAGGCACAGGATGACAGGAGAAGCCTCTCAATTGCTCTACCCCTGGGACAGGTAATTGCAGAGCCCCAAAGCACATTGTGGGCATTAAAATCACCACAAATAAAGAATGGCTGGGGGAGCTGGGTAAGAAGGTCGGTGAGGGCCACTTCATCAAGTGCATCATGTGGGGGCAAGTAAAGCGAACATACAGTCAATGGATGACGCACGTGCATGGACACAGCGACGACCTGTAAAGTCGTCATAAGTGAGAGAGGCGAGGAGTGGTAGTCCGTCCTGACGAAAATACCTACGCCTCCTCTAACTCTCTCTCCACGCAGGTCGTCCTTTTTGTGGAGTTTATAGCCTCATAGCTCAGGGGAGTATGAGGGATGGAAATAAGTCTCCTGGAGACATAGACACAGTGGTCTACCCTGAGAGAGTAGACGAAGTTCCTCCACATGCGTCCTGAACCCTTGCAAGTTCCACTGAAGTATGGGAGCCATCTATGATGGGGTTACCTTCATCCTGTCTCTCCGACGGGGCGGGGAGACCGCAGCAGGTGGAGGGGCAGGCGTGGGGCAAGATGATTGCAGAGAACATACATCGTATTCCATCAACTCTGGGGAAGAGTCAGATGAAGCCTCACGTAAAACAACATCCGCATTTTCGGACGGTTTACCACGGGATTTGACCCGCTGTTGCTGCTGTACAGCAGCTTTCTGTGGTTTGGTGGGCTTTGGGGGAGCCGACGTGGGAGTGGTAATGGGCGTACTGGGCTTCGGAACAGCCTCAGCTGTTGGAGGTGCCAGGGGCTGGCCCAAGTTCGCCACTGTACCTTTGTCTGCCGTTCGAGTATGGGGGCTACCGGCTCTGAAACACTGGCTGTGTTGCAAGTGCACTGACAGCTGCAGGTATTAGTGCCAACACTCACCACCTCTGTCTGCGTTGAGGCATCGGCTTTTGGAGTAGGCTTTTGAACCATGGATGCAAAAGATGTAGCAAATGTGGGAGGTTGCATCGACCTATAGATCTTCTTGGCCTCACCATAGGGGATACACTTGGTTGTTTTTATTTCCTGGACTTTGCGTTCCTCTAAAAATATGCGGCAGTCCATACTCCAAACAGGGTGGTTTCCAGAGCAATTGATACAGTTGGCCGGATACGAGCAACCAACTCCTTCATGAGCAGCCTTACCACAGTTGCCACAAGTCGCTTCGCCTTTACACCCTAAAAAGCCCAAGTTGCTGGCATTTAAAACAGCGCATTGGGGTGGGAAATAAGGTCTCGCACTAAGAAGAAAGGAAGCCAGCTTTAACATGTTCAGGAAGTTTAGTGCTATTGAAAGTCAGAATAAACGAGTCAGATTTGACAAGATTGCCATCAACCTCTTCATGATATGTTGGACATCAACAATACCTTCCGGAGCCCACTCACATTGCAGTTCTTCCTTGGGAATGTCAACTAGATCCCGGCATGTCGCAACACCTTTTCTGTAGTTCAAGGTGCTGCGCAGTTCAGTGTCTATGGCATATTCTCCAAGGCATTTAGCAGATGGGAGGCTTGATGGGAAGTAGAAGTTTCCACTAGCAAGGTCCTATTATGTAAGCGCTTCACCGATTTTAAGGAGCCACAGATTCCCTCCAAACCCTTTTGTATATACTTGGAAGGAGAGACAGCATTGGTCGTATATTTTTGTTTATTATCGCAAAATCGATTTTCGGTCACGTAGTGACCATCTTCAGTGCTATAATATATAACTTAAATTAGTAAGCACTGGTGTCAATAAGCTTACGGCTTATTTAAGTTATATATTACAGCACTGAAGATGGTCACTACGTGACCGAAAATCGATTTTGCGATAATAAACAAAAATATACGACCAATGCTGTCTCTCCTTCCAAGTATACCCATTATCTGGTCGTAGCGCACAGGACACTATGGAGTCGCCAATCAATAAACCTTTCGTATATAAAAGGCCAAAACCTTCTCGAAACTACCCTCCTTCCGTTTCACAATGAGAAACACATTCTGATTACCAGAATGCATTCTGTTACCTAAGACTGGAGTCAGTGGGAATGACTGCGCGAGCCCTCTTAAGAGATTGGGTGTTAGAACCTTCCAGCGGCCCACCCTTTCCGCTGGGAGGAAGAAAAGAGGATTTCGAAGGATCCATCTCGGTCTCACGAGCAGCTAGGGAACTAGAAGTCCACCTAGACAGAGCCTCGCGTGCCTAGGAAAGCCTTATACAACTGAGGTGCGGCAGGTTCCCCAGACTGTTCCACCTCAACAGCCATGCATCTCATCAGCGCGCAGCACACCTTAAGATTGAGGGGTTGTTTATAGAGGTTTATTCCATCCTCACGATCCGGGCGGTCAAGCCAAATCCCCATTCCCTGAGACACACAACATTACACCGCACGGTGGTCACTGAAGTATGCCCAGAGCTTACGGTGACAGAGGACTGGCGGCGCTTACCAGTCCCCAGCTCAGGAACCCCGGGGTCGCCAAGCCTGTACCCGGCACCTGAATGCCGAGCCCCTGGGGGCACCACAGTTTCAATAATGTATTTAAAGTGTCTGTTGATATATGGGACTGAGTACTGAATTAAATAAAATTTATTTTGAAAATATATATATGTATAATAAACTGTACAACTGTAGTTGATATTTACAGTTTTATGCGATAACTACAACACGGAACACATTGACCACTATCAACATTTAAATTCGGAAAAATAATAATATTTGCATGTAACAGTTGCATCTAATTATCTAGCAATGTAACTTAGCATTTAACAGTACTGAACACACACAGGACATACCTTTTAGATGCATCTCTCTGATTGCCCATGTGTAATGTATCCAAACTGCCCAAACCAAACAACATGGAAACTGTGTTGAGCTTTAGGCAACAGTTTGACAAGTTGAGACATGCTATAGGAGAACTTCCATGGAGAGCACTGACTGGCTGGCTTGCCATGCCTCTCATTTCATAATTAAAACTTAGATCAACACTTTGTAACTTCCTGCAACTGTCTTCAAATACCCAGCGAGGAGTTTCTTGCAAATTATTGTGGCTACAATTAAAAGAAATGAGTGAATGTGCACAGCGAGGTGGGCGGTCCAATAAGATCAGTTCATTGTGAGATACATCTAAATACGAAAGTTGTGGTAGTCCAGTGGTGATACACGTGGGTAACTCTGTTATGTAATTGCCTGAAACATTCAATGATCTCAAACTTATAATTTGCGAAAGGCTATCTGGAATGGTTTTTAATCTGTTTCTTGACACATTTAGGTCATCTAACTTCACAAGTTTACACAGAGATTCCGGTAAAGTCTCCAAGCAGTTCCCTGACACATTTAGATATATAAGACTCTTTAGCAGCCCTATATTATCTGGAAGAGATTTCAAGCCATTCATAGATATATTTAAACTTTGAAGATATTGTAGTCGGCATACGCTAGAAGGAATAAATTTAATACTGTTTGAAGCTACATTAAGGCACTTGAGAGATGGGACAACGTCCAGATCATGAGGTAGCTTTTCTATGCAATTATGCGATACATCCAAGTTTTCAACTCTGACTAATTTGCCTAGGTTCTGAGGAAATTTCTTGAATTTATTCCTCTTCAATTTGAGAGCAGTCACATTCACAAGATGTACTGTAAAACATGCAGGCAGCTCCTGTAAACAATACAAAATATTACTTTCTACATTAGAGGCAATCTTTGAACATCTTATAACAGTTACGTTTACATTATGTATGAATAAGAGACCATACACACACATATTTTATAAGGAACACACAGAAAAATTATTTGATGTGAAACGGTTCCTTTTGGAGTGCTGTAACTAAACACAAATGTAGACATAACTTTATTCCGTTGTGCCATTCCAAGTTTAAATCATTTGATATTCACCTCAGATAATTATTTATTCTCTATAAATGCAATGGTTGCATATTCATAACCATGGCCCTGTTCATATTTTTACAAAGGAAAGGGTAGTGGTGGCGGTGGTGGTGTAATTAGGGCCTCGACAGCACAATCATCACTGCTCTTAATGGATATCAAAGTACATCTCTCATGGTTTGAATGACATCTGTTCTTACAAGCAAAATTGCTGCAACATTTCCACAGGAACACACATTAACAGATTTTCTCAGACTTGGCTACGCAGACACAAATAATGTAATTGGACATTTTCTCAGACTTGGCTACGCAGACACAAATAATGTAATTGGACAGATAAAAAATCCACTGACCAAGCAGCGGCAGCACACAAGCATAAAAGGAGGTTATAATTAGGCAAGCTTTTGGAGCCAGTGGCTCTAAGAAAAGGGGTAGATTTTGGGAAAGTTGCACAGAACCGCAGGTCAGGGGAGACTTACCAGATGAGATGAGAAGGAGAGACTGATTGTTGGGAACTGCACCGGATGAGATTTGAAAACCTGAGAGTTTAAAGGTGGAAGACAGGGTAATATGCATGACAGAGTTACTGCTTAAACATTTTGCACAAGTTAATAAGAGTGTAATAAGAGTGAAAAGGCAAGTGCATTGTAAGTAACAGAGGTGGGAGAGGAGCAGCAAAAATAGACAGGTAAGAAAATGAAAGATGTAGAAAACTAAAATGCAGAGAAGAAAGAAGTAACTACTGTGAAGAAATTCTGAGACAGGAGCAATTAATGTAAATTAAGGCCATGTGGGTGGCGAGAACCAAGGACATGTAGTAACGATAGTTCCCACCTGTGAAGTTCTGTGAAACTGGTGTCTGGGGAAGAATCCAGATGGCACGTGTGGTGCAACTGGCACCGAGGTCATGATTGTAATGTTGTAGAGAATGCTCTGCAACAGGATATTATTTGTTGCCAGTATACACCCTCTGCCTATACCCATTCATCCTAACTGATAATTTGGTGGTAGGCTGAACAGTGTTTACACAACAGCTGGTATAAGACATGTCATTTCACAGGTGGCTCCCTCTTTGACACTATATGTTTTGCCAATTACAGGACTGGTATAGGTGGTGTTAGGAGGGTGCATACGGCAAGTCTTGCAGCAGGGACAGTCGCAGGGGTAGGAGCCACAGGGCAGGGAGATGGGTGCAGAAGCAGCACAGGGTCTGACAAGACTATTGCAGATTGGGAGAGCAATGAAAAGCTATTATAGGTGTGGTGAGCAAAATCTCAGGAAGAATAAATCTCATTTCAGGGCATGATTTAAGAAGCCATGGCCTTGTCAAAGTAGCTGATTAAGACATTCCAGACCAGGATAATACTGAGTGACCAGCGGTGTGGTCTGAAGAAGTTTTTTGGAGGGATCAGCAGTACCAGGATTGAATGTGATGGCCTGTGAAATCTGCTTTTGAACCAGGCTGGTGAGGTAATTACATCCAGTAAAGGCTGAGGTCATAATGATGGTTAATGTTAATGTCGTGTGACTAGGACCTCCCGTGGGGTAGACCGTTCGCCGGGTGCAAGGCTTTCGATTTGACGCCACTTCGGCGACTTGTGTGTCGATGGGGATGAAATGATGATGATAAGAATAACACAACACCTAGTCCCTGAGCAGAGAAAATCTCCGACCCAGCCGGGAATCAAACCCGGACCCGTAGGATTGACATTCTGTCGCACTGACCACTCAGCTACCAGGGGCGGACAGAATGATGGTGAATTGCTGTAAAGAGTCTGTATCTGAACAAATATGTTTGCCTTGAATGCCAAGGCTGTATGGGAGGGCATGTTTGACATGGAAAGGATGTCAACTATCAAAATGTAAGTACTGTTGTTAGCTAGAACGTTTAATGTGGACAGAAGCGTGTAGCTGGTGATCAGTGAGGACGAGATCAACAACATGGAAAGCTGCATAGGATTCAGAATAGGACGATGTGACATTTAATTGGGAGAAGGTATTCAGAGATTCCAGGAATATTAAAGGTCTATATGATAAAGATGTCATCAATGTTATCTAAACCAAACCAGGGGCTGAAGGCTTATGGAACCCAGGAAAGCCCCCTCTCCAAGTGACCCATGAAATGATTGGCATAGGAATGAGCCATCCTGGCTCCCATGGCCGTACCCTGATGTGTTGGAACTAGGTGAGTGCTGACTGAGGAAATGTTCAGCAGCAGACAGACCATATACGTGGGGAATGTTGGTAAAGAATGAGGTGGCATCAATGTGACGAGTAAAGTGTGTGGTGTGAGTGGGATAGGCATGGATTCCAGACCAAATGGTTGGTACCTTTGATATAGGAGGGTAGTCTTTGTATTATGGGTTACAGGTGCTGATCAACTAAGGTAGATATATGTTTGGTGGTGCTTTGAAGCCAGCAACTATAAGGAAGGCCAGGATGATTGGGTTTGGGGATCTTAGGAAGAAGGTAAAAGGTGGGGATGCGTAGTTTGGGTGTGGTGAGAAGTTCTATGGATTGAGGTAGTACTCCTCGTAAGGGGTCTGAGGTTTTAAGGAGGGACTGTAGATCAATTTGAATCACAGGAATGGGGTCTTGATGGCAGACAATGTATGTAGAGGTGTCAGACAGCTGGTGTAGACCTTCATTAACATACACCTTTCGATCAAGTCCCACAGTGGTAGATCCTTTGTCTGCTGGAAGGATAATGATGGGGTCATAAGCTTTTAGACAATGTGAAGCCTGGAGTTTTGCAGAGGACAAGTTAGGGTCATGTTGTAGTGACCTGAGGAAAGGCTGTGAAGCAATGATGGATGTGAGGAATTCTTGGAAGGCTTGTAAGGAATGATTTTGTGATAGTAGTGGTTGATCAAATTGGGATCGTCATTGGAACTGTTCAAGGCAGGGTTCAATGTCACATTTGCTGTTGGAAAGGTTTTAGGATTGTGTTGCAAAGTGATATTTCCAGTTGATGTTATGTGTGAAGGAAAGTATGGCCTTCACCAAAGCAACAAGATCAAATGCAGGTTTAGGGCTGGTAGTGAGACCCTCACATAATAAAGATAATTTAAAAAGGAAGAGTGCTTTAGATGATATGTTGATGACACTGTACTGTGTTGACTGGTTCTTGTGATTATGAGTTATTCTTGGTCTGGGAAACACTGGTGAGGACTGTGGGATATTAAGGAGGCTGGCCAAGTTCAGTTTGTAGGAGAGGAGTGGTGGTTGATGGTGTGGCTGTCTAGGGAGCTGCAGTGGGACAGGAATGGAAACACCACTGTTCAGGTAGTTTGGGAGAAAGCGAGATCGCATTTTTGAGGTGAAATCTGGCATGTTGTTGCAGTTTGAAGTTGGCTTGGTGGACGATACCATCCAAGGAAACATGAGGGGCACATAACTGCAGGATTTTGTAGGAGTGGAGAGGAAATTCGCTGAGGAGGCATACAGGTCACAGATTAGCCGGGTAACAGAGAGAGATTACAATATTTGAAACTGTAAAAGAGCCTGGTGTAGAGCAGGATTACATTCAGAAACAGGGATTTTCAATGTCAGGCCTTTTGGAGTAACTCCAAGGGACAAGCAAGTTTCAAGAAATAGAGTGTGGGACCTTAGTTTTGAAAGCACAAAGGCATGTTTTCGAAAAGAATGGATGTAATATGAGGTGGGATTCTTCATGGCAAGAGAGGACAGTTTGGAGTATTAGAAATTGTGGGAGTGGCAAAAAAAGATAAGCAGAGGGTGGATACAAGATAGAAAAATAGAAGAACAGCAAGGAAAAAAATTCGGAAAAAATTAGAAAAATTCATGTGAAAATTGTGCGAACAGACAATGGTTAACAAGAGGTAATGAGTTGGTGACTATTTCCTGTCAGAAAAGTGGTCTATATGATACGGAAAAATAAAGACTGAAAAAGAAGGAAAGAAGAAAAAAAAGATCGACTGGGAAAGTCATGGAGAGAAATAAAATTTTAAAAACTGGGTAACAGAAAGATAAGAGTCATACAAGAAAACGTAAAATACTTTGCTTGGCAATTAAATTAATGTGGGAAATGGCAGTAGAAGTCAATTAGAGCAGTTTGTCAAAAAACAAACACACAAAAACATGAAAGAATTATGTATAAAATAAATAAGTGGAGGGTAGGGGGGGGAAAAAAGGTCAAATATGCGAATAAATCGTCGAAAGATGATCGGGAGGAGGCCCTACAGTGAAGTGAACTGTAAATTGTAATATACAAATTCATAAACAACAATGGAACTGGTATATGTAAATAAAAATGCACCCACCTACAACACGTTGATATCGGTACTAGAAAAGATGCAGGGGCAAAGAGTTGATTAATCCTGGTGATACAGGTAAATAAACAAATGGATTAGCACATAAGGTAGAAAACAGACACCAATGAGGACTGACAAGAAGGTTTCATAAGAAAGAGCAATGGCCACATGGGTTAATATACAACGAAAACTATAAATTTTTGACAAAATAATGTAATTGTATAGATAAAAAAATCTATTCACCATGCAGCAGCAGAACACACACATAAAAGAATTTTACAATTAGGCAAGCTTTGGAATACATTAATCAGCTACTTTGTCAAAACCATGGCTTCTTAAAATCATGCCCCAAAATGAGATCTATTCTGTCTCAGATTTTGCCCACCACACCTAGAATATATTTTCGTTGTCAAAAGGAGAGCCACATGTGAAACGACATGTCATATACCAGCTGTTATGTAAACACTGTTCAACCTTTTACACCAGCATGACTACCACCAAATTTTCAGTTAGGATGAATGGGTATAGGCAGAAGGTGATGACTGGCAACACGCAGTATCTTTTTGCAGAGTACGCTCTACAACATGACAATCGTGACCACAGTGCCTGCTTCACCACACGTGCCATCTGGATTCTTCCCCCGACACCAGTTTCTCAGAACTATGCAGGTGGGAACTACCGCTATAACATGTCATTGCTTCTCGCCCACCCATCTGGCCTTAATTTACATTAATTTCTTCCCAGTCAGCATTTCTTCACAGTAACTACTGCTATCTTCTCTCCATTTTAGTTTTCTTTTCATTTTCTTACCTGTCTAGTTTTCACTGTTCCCCTCCCACTTCAGTTATGTATAATACACTTAGCTTCTCACTCTTATTAACTTGTGCATGTTACCCTGTCTTCCAACCTTTAAATTCTCAGGTTTTCAAATCTCATATGATGCAGCTCCCAGCAATCAGTCTTTCCTTCTCATCCCATTTGGTAAGTCTTGCCTGACTCATTCTGTGTGACTTTTCCAAAATCTACTCCTTCTCCTAGACCTCTCCAGTTCTTTTCCTTCTCCCCTCTTCCTTTTCCTTCAACCCTTCTGCGTGAAGAAGGAGTGACTGGCTCCGAAAGCTTGCCTAATTATAACCTTCTTTTATGTGTGTGTTCTGCCGCCGCTTGGTGAGTAGGTTTTTTATGTATCCAATTACATTATTTTGTCAAAAATCGATTGCTTTCGTTGTTATAGTCACAAATAGTGGATCGTATGTATTAAAATCCTCCAGTCATTTGGAAAATTGTATCAAAGACACATAGCCTGTTATACGGATGGCTGACTATATGAAATATATGTAGTTAAAATGTGTTGCACTGAATGTGGTAGTCCACACCTTCCTATATTCATGGGTTACCCTGCCACTGAAGGAAACTGTATGGTACTGGACAATTTTCCATCCTTAACCTGGTGGGCATCACTCCCTTCCATTGGACTGGCTGACATTTAGTGGTACATTTGACTTCCTGTAGTAGTTTGTTGTTAAGCACATTAAACCACTCATGTTCCCACTGGTACATGAGCCTTCTGTCTTACAATGAGATGATGGCAGGAGGGTGGAAAACTTGAACTGTTATTTATGGCCGAAATTTACATCTGAGTTTTATTCCATTCCTAAATAGTGTGTATTGTGGTGACGGTTGTGTGAAGTATCAACACTATTTCTCCTCTCTCTTCCACTTTAGATGATCTGCTGGAAGAACAACTTCTGCATAATTTTATATAAGATGAAACGTATCTAATTTTACAATCATCTTTATTACATAATATGTAAGAATGCAAAATGTTTGACTAATCTTAGAATTTTGAGAGTAAGTCATTCCATGATGGGTAATATCTTTCCTATTCCATGTTCTGCTATACAGGGGTGAAGGTTTCTGCAACATTTTTGCACTAATTCCACAAATCTATACAGTAGTATCGATGTATTAATCATGGTAAGGATCACACTGATGATGTAGTTCAGCCAGTCATAGAGTTTCCCAAGTTTTACAGGAAACTCAATAGTCTGCAACGTGTAGCCTGTGTTACTGAACATAAATTTTAATTTCTGTGACACTTAAGGGTTGAGGATGACGCAGCAGCTGGTCGGTACCGTTGGGTCTTCAAGGCCTATTCGGGTGGTGTCTGCCTGCCTGAATTCATTTAAAAATGTGTACTGATTACAATGAGACATGGCTACTCTACAGTTTACACATGCAAGCTGAAATAGTCAGCTAAAGGTGTATCTGAAGGCATAAAACCTGTCAGGCTAGAGATTTTAAATGCTGTGGCACTATTTCCCTGCTCTTCAGAGAGCATTTTGACAGCAATATAATTAATCCATTCTGTCAAACAAACCAATTCAATTTGTTCTGTTGATAATATGTGAGTTTCTTCTTGTCCATAGCCATATTAAAAATTATATCCTCAAACAATGAAAAAAAAAACCCTTAAAACTAGGCAATTTCCTGGAAAAGCAGAAATAATCTTGCTTGAAAGAAATTATAAGAAATACTACATTATCTCAGGTGGGAGAAAGTTGGGGGAAGGATGTGTTGATTTTGTATGTGACTGAACATGGAAGTTTTTACATCTACAACTACAAGCCACTATACAGGGCATGTTGGCAGGATACTTTGCATCAATAACAGTGATCTTCTGTCTTATATCATTCATGCATTAAGCAAGGAAAAAATAACTGTCTACGTACTGTAGTGGTGCATGTTTCCTTTTACAAGACCAACAAAAGATGTGTGTATGAAAAACGTGACTTTAATTAGCAGCAGAGTAAAGAGCATCTACTGTGACCAAGTTTGTTGGAATTTATGTGCAGATATGAAAAATAATAACATGGGCACAACACAGAAAATGACAATGAATGCGTAACTTGGACTGGCCAGTGGGGGTTGTTACACAGAGTCTATGAAATACTATCTGGAGTTAAGTAGTAACTTATGGTTTTGGTGAAGCATTGAAGCATCATATATGAACATGGATTTTCTAAATTTAATCCAGCAATGCACAGTGACTTCCCTTGAGCTTGGTACATTGTCATTGTAAAAGCAAGACACACAGGAAACTGTCGTCAACTGAAAGTGGAGGGCAAATCGGTACGATTCATTGGAATGTGCGGATCCAGGATATCTTCTGCTTTACATTCGCCATTAACTACTGTTGCCGTAATCACATCCAGCATTTGTTTTTTCAAGGGAAGTCTATTCGACTTTGTGTCATTCTTTGGAGCTTAGATGGTTGCTCGCATAGGCAATTGTCGTTCCAGGAGTTTGGAAAAACTTCCTTTTCAAGATGGTGACTGAAGTTGACAGAAGTTCAGTGGAAATGATATTTCCTGTGTTTCACAAAGAACTGGAAGTTTGTTATTGCCCGTATCCATAAGTTGCTTGGCAAATGTTTTTGCAGAAACATCTCCAAGTAAATGCGCATTCATATTAGCCAACAGCGTTATTTTCTTCACACTTCCAGGGAGCCGAATTCTTCAGGCATGCATTCAGCTTGTGTGGTGGTGTTGATATGCTCCAGTAGCATCCAGTGGCAAGTTACAGCAAAGTAGATAACATAAAACCTGTCTAAAAAAAGTGTATGAGGTGTGGTCAAAAAGTAACATGCCATGAGCGGTTTTGCCACAGTTCTGGTTGTTTTCCTCAGATTGCTTCATGAAGACAGCACGTAACTTCCAGGTAGTATTCCTTACTGACTGTACGGCTATAAAGTAGGGACTCGTGATGCACTATCCCATTGTAATCAAAGAAAACAGTGAAAAGAATTTGTTGAATTTTTTTCTGTCTTGGCTCTTCAGGTAGTTTTGCACTGGGATAACTGGGCCTTGGTTTTGACGTCATACGCGTACACTCATGGTCTGTCATCTGTTAATAACCTTCTTTAGAAGTTCTTGATCATTTTTAACTTCATTCAGCAAAGCCTGAGCATGTCTATGTGATATAATTTTGATCAAAATTCAACAATTTCGGAACAAACTTCACTGCTACATGTTTCATGTCCAAAACATCTGGGGGGAGGGGAGGGGGAGAGGGGGAGGGGGGAGAACCTGGCATGAGCAAAAGAATATGCCAAAATCATCAGCAATCCTTCTGATAGTGATCTGGCATTTTCCAAAATCATTTTCTTTATGTTTTCCACATTGTCGTCAGTAGCTGATGTGCCGGAGTGTCCAGAGCTGTTATCTTCAGTGTCTTCTCGGCCCTCTTTGAAATGTTTATATTACTTGTTAACTCTTGCCTTACTCATAGCTCATAGTATATTTTCCAAAAGCCACAGTTAACATTTCAAATGCAGGGCTACACTTTATTCTATTTTTCACACAAAATGTAATGCACATTTTTTATCTTTTTCAAAAGGAAAAACCCACTGCTGAAAACACATATAACCTTTTCAACTTTCAACTATGAACTACATATTCAAAACAGCTGAAAATTCAAATGTCCATCACGAACAGGTGTAACAATAAGGTAAAAAAAATTGAAAATTGGATTTATAGAGCCCAAAAAATTAAAAAACTCCCCCGTTACTTTTTGATCACACCTTGTATGTGCCCACTTTCACTGGTGTCAAAGGCTATTAATTTCAAACAGATGTACCAACATCCATTTTCATACAAAGATTTATATATTACATTTATGGCAACTTTCTCAGCCAGTTGAAAATAACCTAACGTGAAGGCTGAAATTGACAGTGGACACAACAAATTTCTCAACAGCGACTGGAGCAGTTTTCATTAATTAAATTGCATTCAGTCACATTTGGTTCACAGGTTGCTCACTTGTTCCCATCGTTTCTGTGATGTTTCAACAGCAGGGCACATACAAGATTCATTTACCCTCTTACTCAGCATGAGTACTTGTTTCATAAGTGAAACAAATACATTTAGCAGCAAAGTTTGTTCCGAATTGTTGAATTTCGACCAAAAACTACATAACACAGACATGCTCAGGCATTGTTTCGTAAGTGAAACAAATCTGTCTATACACATTAATGTTGTCTGTGTAAGGGTCACAGACTTGGATGCAGCTGTCACATGTGGGTATGAGTGCAAGCTGACATTATCATGGAATGCTGACAACCTGCGGTGTCAGTATACGACAGACCCACAGCGCCTCACACACAAAGTAGTTGCATCATGTTGCTAGCCGCCTGCACAGGCAGAACAGTTTCCAACACCCATGGTTCCGATGCAGATTTATATCTTTTTCAACTCACAATGGAGCATTGACAAATCCGTATTTGTTCGTGGCAGAACATCAGACACAGTTATGATGGGTAGGCATAGCAAGGACGTTATTATAAATGTATTCATAGAAAAAAAGTGGTGTTGGCTAATAACTCGTAGTTCGTGTATTTCTGTACTTCTTGGACACAATGCCCACAATAATCCTGACAAATACCAAGGGAGACATTCAGCCAAGGATACGAACCTCATAATGCCTTATATCTGCTCTTTAGTGCTTAGCAGTTTCATAGTAACAGTATAGAATTGAACACATAATCTCAATGTTTCCTTCCATTAGCTAGGTGAAAATGCTCATGGAACAGGCACAAAGTAATATAAATGAATTGAGGATAGCCCTAACAAATTGTTCACATGTTTTTGTTCACTCTTGTTAACTTAAGTTCACACTTTTATTGGCCAGACTTTAAAACATGGAAATGAAATTATACGGTTCGTTCAGAGAACGCGCAGATGCCACAATGTCAGTCTGTAAGATCAACAGGAACTGGACAAGTACAAGTGCTTCAAGCTCTTTTTAGTTCTTATTAGTAACTGAAGTATTCATTCCCCTGAATTGAAGATTCATTTATGTTACTTTTCTTTATCTTTGACAGAAAATCTCATGAATTTAGTTCAACTTTTCCATCCCCTTCTTCAATAGTTTTAGTCAGACATTCAGCATGATGACTCAATTTACTTGTGACACTTATCACAGAAACAACTGTACTTCAGGTGCCAAACAATGAAAAGCCATTTTGGGCTGTTTGTGCTTGGGCAAAGCTGCTACACATTTAACAAAAATGAGTGGCATCTAGTGGTTATTGACACAAGTAAGGATGTGATGCAGTCAACACCTAGTGGTTATTGGTAAATGCTGTTGCCTGATAGAGCAACAGGCTGATCAGTTGGTTTTTTTTCTGTAGCATGTGTTATAGCCTATATATAAATTTGTATACTTCATGAAGAGTAGAGTCTTTAAGTGAAGGGAGCACAATGTCATAGCATTTGAAGGGTAGTAATTCAGCGAAGAACTGGGATAAAGTTGCAGAACTTTGCAAAATAGTTGAAGAATTTGCAGTGTGTGTGTTATATAGGATTTATGTTATTTTAGCTCACTCTTTTTGCCCCAAGGACACTTTAAGTGTAAAATACATATTGTCTCAACAGCATTTCTCCCTTGCCGAAGAAGCTACATCTCTTGTTTTTAGTTTATGAAGTACTCCGTTTTCTGAGCTAGTTGCCTAGTAGCTTGTATATAAAACCTGCAAATTTTATAGCTTTTTAGTTAATAGTTTTTGAAGTAGATGAGGGTGAAGTTTGTCAGAAAAAAATTTGTTGCTAAAATAGGTTATTTTTTAACCCTGGTATCTCAGAAGGGATACCATGTTTACTATTGTTCATTAAAGTTTGTCATTCAATTCAGTGTTAACAAGCACCACAAAACATTAGATTTTTAACATGTTTCTCATTCACAATGTCATTAAACAATGGAAAATCCAGGATCGAATGTAACAATATTAGAGAAGGAAAGCTGCCACTCACAATATAGTGGAGATGTTGAGTCGCGATAGGCACAACAAAAAGATTCACTCAATTATAGCTTTCGGCCATTAAGGCCTTTGTCAGCAACATACACACCCCCCACACACACGCACGCACACAACTTGCACACACGTCTGCAGTCTCAGACAACTGAAACCACAATCTTTTTGTTGTGCCTATCGCAACTCAGCATCTTTGCTATATGGTGAGTGACAACTTTCCTTCCCTCACAATGTCATTAACAACTTGTGTTAGCCTGTGTTGGCTTCTACCAATACTAGTTAATAAGATAGTAAAAAACTAGTATCCGCATTGGCAAGAGACCACACCTTATATAACCAGACACATCCAGCCTAATTGTGGGACTTATTCTAGATATTTACACTGATGATGATTGACAGCTGCTTAATTTAGATTGAAATAAATTCACTGAATGCGAACAACGTGGCATCAGCTGTATTAGGTACAGATGTTCTACCTGTTGCTGACATGTGAAAACTGGCACCGGACCAGGACTCGAATATGGATTTCTCACTTATTACAAGCCATCACCTTACCATTAAGCTATCAAGACAGTGTGTCACGTGGGAGTTTGGGGTCAGTCCAGGAGGCGTGCACAGATAGCCTAATGGTGAGGCGACCATTCACAATAAGTGGGAAATCTGGGTTAGAGTCATTATGCTTGTCTGGTGGCTTTAAAAAGTTATGTGCCCAATAACATCGTGAGAAAAATTAGTGTGTCAGCATCACAAAGCACCCGATTTGATTACTTTAAAATTATTGACATGCTTTAATTTTAAGAGGGTTTGTGTCCAGAGGTATTCAAAAATTCCAAATTGCTTGTTTTACCAATAAAAGGCTGAAAATAATTAAATAATTTTAGATTTAATAGAAGTCTAAAACAGTTGCAGTTGCAGGGCACTCAAGTCAAGCACAAAAGTAAAACCAGAGGGAACCATAGGGGCACTAGCATAGTTTGGACTGCTTACAAAGCATTTTTACAAACATCTGGATAGTTATGGACTTGTGGAGGAACTTTATAGGAAGTTACCAAAAATGGGGCAGCAGATGTCCAAGAAACTGTTCCTTTAAGTGTGCATTGCTTGCTATGTGTCTTTTCCTTGGAATTTTTCAGGTAGACATAGATTTCTATTTCTTTGTATATGTCTATAAAGTATCTCTTCTTCACTGTATGAAGGAAGGACTGATGAATTAAGAATGTTTTTGATACTGTACACTATGTGCCTCTCTTGTGCACAGCATTGAAAACAATCTCAGTATTCTGATGAAGAAGGGAACCTTATGGACATTTATGTAGAATTAGAAATCCACACCCACCTGAAAAAATCCAAGAAAACAACAATTAATGATCAATGCACAACTAGAAACACCAGTTTCTTGGACATCTACCACACTATTAATGATAACTTCCTTCAATCTTACTCTGCAAGTTTGTAATTGTATCCAGATGTTTTTAAACATGCTTCGAAGCAGCCCACAATGCAGGTAAGCTACATTCATTAACACCCTTGAAACTTCCCTGCGGATCAATTTTTGCGTGCCAGAGGACATAACCTTACACTCTACTGTATCCCCAGTCCACTGCAATTATTTTACATTTTTATTAACTCTAAAATTATTTTGAAGCTTCTATTGGTAAAATCTGCAACTTGATATTTTTGAATATGTCTGGACACAAATACTCTTAACAATATAGTATGCCCATACTTTCAATGTAATATAATGGATTCCTTTATGATGCTGACACACTAATTTTTCTTATGATGTTATTGGGCATATAACTTTTTAAAGTCACCAGGCTTGTAACTTTTTTTATCACTTGACATTGCTCTTGTACAGCACAATGTAAGTTTCTATATTCTATATGCACTTATGCTGTAAGTACGTAGGCCTTGTTTTATCCTATCCTATTATATACAAGTACAATATTTATGTATTTATCGTATTTATGGCAGTTTGCAGAACATCTTGAAAATGGCCCAATGTAATGGCCAAAACCTGTAGTGGACACAAAGCTAACAGCAACTGAAGCAGTTTTCATTAATTAAATGAACAGTTGCACAATCAAGGACACACTCATAACACGGAGAAACTAATAAATGAATTTTTTAAAATTCATTTACTGCGAATTCCTCAACATCAGCTGTATTAGTACTAGATTTGCTTCCAAACAGCCTTAAAATATGACCAGAATTTCTTTGGGTTTTGTGAAATATCATTTGACAATATTCTGCTATGGTAAATCACTGAAGGCATCATGCATTGCTCTCTAAGCAACCACATGAATTTCATTTACCATCTCTCTGTCTATAGCTCTATGCTTTGTTTTACATGTATTAGGCAGTAATCTCTGTTTTTTTAGAAGTTTCTTTACAGTGACTGTATACTACGGAAGTTAGTGGACTATGAGACAAGGATGCAGACAGCGTGACACGCAAAAGTTTGGGTCTGGGTAGCACACACGGATAGCTTAAGTGGTTAAGGCGACCACCTCACCATAAATGGGAAATCCAGGTAAGAGTTCCCATAAAGCAGAAGTTTTCATATGTCGCTACTAAGTAGTGGATCTATACCTAATACAGCTAATGTCAAGAAATTTACAGTCAGCAAATTAATTTTGAAGTACTTCATCCAGCGTTGGATCATCAATAGCGTCTGTTCTTTGAGACATGCACGTCAGCAATAAATGACAGCTGTTCGCTTACACTCTACCACCATTTTCAGTTACGCATTGTCACTCAAGTATTGTCACTGATGCTGATTCACTAAATGTTAACCAGGCTTAAAATATCTTTGCTGTAGTGACCACATATTCAGAATTTAAAGAATGTAATGGAATACAGGGCATTCTTCGAAGATGTGCTATGTTTTGAAACAGGTAGGAATTAATCTCATCTTTTGCCTAGTTTATTATCCAAGATAACATGTAAATGGTTTCTGCCCTATTATACAGGGTGTACATAAAGTCTGGGAACACTTTTAATTATTTATTGCACAAGAACTAAGCATTGTACAGATGTCATACATATTACATTTTGAAGAGAAACTCGGAAAGTTTTTTTTTTTTTACAAACATTCAATGTGCGAACCATGAGTGACCCAGCAGACGTCAATATGGTAATCGAATTCTAGACACACCCGTCCCAGCGTGGAATCATCGACTGTGGCAGTCACTTCCCGTATTCTCTCCCGGAGCTCTGCTACATCACGTGGTAGAGGCAGTACATACACCAGATCTTTAGTGTGTCCCTACGGAAAAAAAGTCACATGAAATGAAATCTGGTGATCAGGGAGGCAATTTCATGAAACAACTGCCCCTTCTGTAGCACGGCCGATCCATCGATGCGGCAGCGCTGATTTCAGGTGCCCATGAACTTCACAATGAAAATGGGGTGGAGCCCCATCCTGCTGAAAGATGAGCGCAGAGGCCAATTGCATTTGAGGCATCAGCCATTGCTGCAACATGTCCAAGTAGGAATATCCAGTGACAAGAGCTCTCAGTAAAGAAGAATGGCCTGTACAGTTTTCAATGTGACAAGGCACAAAAAAATTTAGCTTTCGGGAATCACGCTCAAATTCAATGCATTCGTGTGGATGCTTTGTACCCCAGATTCGACAATTGTGCCTGTTCACTTTCCCATTAGTGTGAAAAGCAGCTTCGTCATTAACAATTAAGCGATCAACAATGCCATTTCCATCCTCATTCAATTGTCGCAACTGCGAACAAAACTAAAAATGCTTGTCTTTGTTGCCGTCATTGAGCTTCTGCACTAGCTCCAATTTGAATGGTTTCATAGACAGCTTCTGCCGCAGGCCTTTCCACAACGTCACTGGAGCCATTTCAAATTCAAGGAATAACCGACGCACCAATTTCTCTGGGCTCCTTATGAATGTCTCTCCAACGCGCACCACATTCACTTCACTCACACTGGGACGCCTGCTTCTCTTTGCCAGGCACAAGCAACCTGTCGTAACAAATTTGTTGTGCCAGTGGTAAATGGCCTGCCTTGTTGGTTGCATCTTACCCTACTTGGTTCTGAACATCCATTGAACAGCTTTAGCGCACTTGTTTTTGTTGAACTCCAACACACAGAAAGCTCGCTCAACACCAGAACTCACCATGTTTGTGACTGGCGCTGACTATTGGCAATTACCAAACTACAATGTGGCAGTATACACACAAAACACACCTTTCAGGCTTCTCTTCAAAATGATGTTTGTATGATATCTGTACATGTTTGGTTCTTGTGCAATAAATAACTGAAAGTGTTCCCAGACTTTATGTACACCCTGTATATGTCTTTAGCAATAGATTTGACATCCCCTTCTTTAACTCCACATCTCACTTCACGTGTTAATGACAGATACCAGATGTAGTTGTACTAACATTTAATTCCATCACTGATAAAAATCTGATCTATTTCTAGCCAAATGGAAATCAGAATATTATAGTTCAGCTAAGCTTGAAAATAAAAATATCTATTAGCAAATACTTGCTGAAAGGTTCCTTTTTGTGAAGCTTATGTTAATACAATTAGCAAATTTATTAGTGGTTCAAATGGCTCTGAGCACTATGGGACTTAACTTCGGAGGTCACCAGTCCTCTACAACTTAGAACTACTTAAACCTAACTAACCTAAGGACATCACACACATCCATGCCCGAGGCAGGATTTGAACCTGCGACCGTCAATTTATTAGTGTTTTATTAAATTTCTATATGTTTTAAAATGGGGCACATGCAGGAAAACACCCACTGGTTTTGAATATGTACTGAACACTTGACGGTTGGTTGGTTTGGGGAAGGAGACCAGACAGCGAGGTCATCGGTCTCATCGGATTAGGGAAGGATGGGGAAGGAAGTCGGCCGTGCCCTTTGAAAGGAACCATCCCGGCATTTGCCTGGAGCGATTTAGGGAAATCACGGAAAACCTAAATCAGGATGGCCGGACGCGGGATTGAACCGTCGTCCTCCCGAATGCGAGTCCAGTGTCTAACCACTGCGCCACCTCGCTCGGTAAACACTTGATGGAACACACAAGTAAGTACCTGTTGCTACACTGTGAGCAACAAATACTTATGTATTAATTTTCATCCAGATATGAAAATGGTACAAAGGCCTGTAGCACAACCATCTCTTAACACAGTACAATCTATTGAAGAGCCACGTTAACAAAAGGATAACTTACTTCAAGTTCTGTATCAATAATGCTGACTTCTTTGGCATTCTCAAGAGATGAGGATTCAAAAAAATTATCGGAAATAATATCTGAATATTTAGGGTCAAGTGTGAGAACGCAGTTCACAGAACAATCTGTTGATAGTGTGTCATTTTCAACTTCATTATCTTCATGTATCCTGTGAACACTATCTTCTGATGGACCCATTACGCCTCGTATATCCCAAACTGTCACATCAATCACCTGTAGAAGGAAGATAATACAAAGATAAATTATTAATTAGGAGTGCACTGCTGACAAAATAGTTCTGCAATAAAAACATTATATTATGAAACTAATGAATTTAATATTAACAGCTCCATTCACTGAACTTCACTGGGTGTGGTCTTCCTCATACTTTTGAAGTGGCTAATCAAGGTAGTTCCAGGAGGACCTACACTTTTGTATGATCTCCAAACCATGGTGCAACTTGTGACTTTTCACTTATAAATATCACTAGCAGGAGTGAAAGAAGCAAAAAATGGGAAAAAATTTGAAGATTGAGGGTTAAATATTTGTGGTCTTACACTTAAGCACTATGCTACACAATTAATCTCTATACAAACATAATTAAAAATGACCAAACTAACCAGCTTTAAATACTTGTGGAAGTATCTGAACCACTGTTACAACCGGACTTTGACTTCTCATGCAGAAACCTCCCTACTTCCCCTCCCCCGTACACACCAAAAAACACACACAGGTAAACCCCTCCACTTACGTGCTATGTCAATGACTATGTAGGAGTACTAATTCAAAGGTCTTTGAGCCCAAATTCAATCCCAGCCAGTGATTAGATTTGGTTATTGATTCACACTACCAACAGTCTTGTCGAAACAGCAGAGGAGCAAATGCAAGAATTGGAAATGATCAATAGCATGATACCAAAGGCATTGAAAAACCTCTACAACACAGACACATAAATTGTATTCACACGAAATGTGGCTTGTAATTACACAGATAAAGATGTCATATTAGTCTCCCGTTATGATCTACGGGAAGAGGTTGCCAAACAGGAGGTAGCCGTAAGAAAAATATTGCATAACCAATGAAGGGGTAACATTCAATGAGCCAGAGCATAGAATGTCAGAACATATTGTATTTCGGGCCTCGGTTCCACAGCTGCAGTTTTACATGTAATATGATATATATATATATATATATATATATAGAATTTTGTGTGTGTGTGTTTGTGTTTGTTTGTGTGTCTATCGACCTGCCAGCGCTTTCGTTCGGTAAGTCACATCATCTTTGTTTTTATATCTAAAAAGAAAGATGATGAGACTTACCAAACAAAAGCACTGGCAGGTCGATAGACACACAAACAAACACAAATATACACACAAAATTCAAGCTTTCGCAACAAACTGTTGCCTCATCAGGAAAGAGGGAAGGAGAGGGCAAGACGAAAGGATGTGGGTTTTAAGGGAGAGGGTAAGGAGTCATTCCAATCCCGGGAGCGGAAAGACTTACCTTAGGGGGAAAAAAGGACAGGTATACACTCACGCACACACACACATATCCATCCACACATGTATGTGTAAGACTTACCTTAGGGGGAAAAAAGGACAGGTATACACTCGCACACAAACACATATCCATCCACACATGTATGTGTGGATGGATATGTGTGTGTGTGCGAGTGTATACCTGTCCTTTTTTCCCCCTAAGGTAAGTCTTTCCGCTCCTGGGATTGGAATGACTCCTTACCCTCTCCCTTAAAACCCACATCCTTTCGTCTTTCCCTCTCCTCCCCTCTTTCCTGATGAGGCAACAGTTTGTTGCGAAAGCTTGAATTTTGTGTGTATATTTGTGTTTGTTTGTGTGTCTATCGACCTGCCAGCGCTTTTGTTTGGTAAGTCTCATCATCTTTCTTTTTAGATATATTTTTTCCACGTGGAATGTTTCCCTCTGTTATATTCATATCATCTTTGTTATATATATATATATATATATATATATATATATATATATATATATATATATATATATATATATATATAATAGAGGGAAACATTGCACGCAGGAAAAATATATCTAAAAACAAAGATGATGTGACTTACCATACGAAAGCGCTGGCAGATCGATAGACACAAAAACAAACACAATCATACACACAAAATTCTAGCTTTCGCAACAAACGGTTGCTTCATCAGGAAAGAGGGAAGGAGAGGGAAAGACAAAAGGATGTGGGTTTTAAGGGAGAGGGTAAGGAGTCATTCCAATCCCGGGAGCGGAAAAACTTACCTTAGGGGGAAAAAAGGACAGGTATACACTCGCACACACACCCATATCCAACCACCATATGGTCTTCTGCAACTGTAATACAAGACTTATTAGAGCAGCATCTTTCGCCTTATTTTAAAGTACTTTCAGTGGTAACTATAACACTGTGGCTCTTCTTACAGTTATTTTTGCCAAGACTGTAAACAATTACTTTTTTATTACAGGGGGAGAGGGAGGGAGGGAGGGAGGGAGGGAGGGAGGGACGGAGGGAGGGAGACAGAGAGAGTGCTTGTTTTACTTTTACGGTACTGTGGTGAGGGATCATAAGTGGGTATGTTGATTTATGTGATACAGTTTCACTGCTGGCTACAGGGTTTGTTATTTATCTTCCATGTTTTATTGGCTTAAATAGCATTTGGTTGCTAATATTTCTTTGGTCACTCGGTGTTTCTGCCTTTCAAATTTGAAAGTTTTTGTTTAGTGTTAGATGTCTTTAGGTACTGAATCTGGTATTTTTATATTGTGGCAGGGTGGGGCCTTTATTGTCTGAGATGTTCTGTGAATACTGAATGAACCTTCATTTCTGGTTCATCTAGTAGGCACACAATGACATCCATGTATAGCAGATTGTACGTATTTGCCTGGTACTATTTGCTGAAATATTCTTTCCTCTGTTTTGCTCTATGAAAATATTTGCTAACTGTCCAGAAATGGGGAACGCCTTTGGCAATCATTCCTCTTATAAGAGTAATGCTTTATTAGGTTCAAAGAAGTTTTGGGCAGTAATAAGGTGTAGGAGTGTGCTTATCTCGAAGACATGTTCCTGTGGTAATTGACTTTAAGGATCTAAGTCTTGTTCTATTACTTGAGTGTTTCCTTGACTGGAATTATGGTGTGCTTATTTTATACAACAAAGGATGTCAACACAGGTGTATCATAAGGAATAAATGTCTTTCATTGGTTCTTCTGTTTTCCACTGTATTACCATCTTGTGTTCTGCACTGTCATGTGAATGTGTTAAACATAGCAATGGTGAGGGGTATGTAGATGCTTTTTTTGTAATGTACAACTGGCTTAGAGGGCTTGTTTACTTTAAGGATTTTTTGTTGGCGCCTGAGTTTTGAAGTATTTGGTTACATATGTGCCATATAAGCTTCTTGTATATCTTCTAGTTGTGGCCTATTAGAGTCTTCAGTGCATTTTTAATTTTTGTGTAAGATTTGACTTTACTTTTGTGATTTTACCATGTGTAGTGAATTCTTGATGTACTCTTGTTTATACATGAGAACTACTGTATTCTCCTAGCCCATCTTCGTCGTGATTATGTTTTCTCTAAGTGCTTTTACTCTAAGGGTTTTCAGTTTCTTACACTCTGTGGCTGTCTCTGTTGTTACATCGTGTTCATGTCTGGTATCTATGATGTTTTTCATTTCTTTGCCTATTAATTCTGCTGCTAGATCTACTTTCATGGTGCTTGTGTCCTTCCTGTGCTATTGACACTGTATGTTCTCAGATTGTAAGATCAAATTTTCTATACAATGTTCATTTACTTCTGTGTTTAAATTCTGTTTTAAACCTTTCCATAGTAGCTGTGTTTCTTCATGATTAAATTTAGTACCTGTGAGATTTACAAGACATGGCAGAATTGATGTGTGTGTTTATGCTTTTATGGGGTGTTTTAAGTATATTCGCTGGCCTGTAAGCATTTTTGCTTCTTTTTCTTTGTTTTAATTGTTATATGGCATTACAAGTGTGTTCAACGTTCTCCAGTATACTCAAGAAAAGGGTGCTGTTGTTTATGGTGCGAACATACTTCAACAACTTACATTTCAGTTCATAGTTTTTGTTATATATAGTGGAACTTCAATTTTACATTCTCCGATTTTATATTTTTCATGATTCTGCACCATAAATTTGTAGCCCCTGTGAAAAAGCCCGTAAGATCAATGCTCAAAATTCCCCTATTTTATATTTCTTCCTATTAAGGTTTACCTCAATTCTAAGTTCTTACTCGACATCTCACTTGACTTTGTCCCGTTTTCTTCCTATTGACACTTGATGTGACTAAACAAGTTATAAGTGGCTTAACAGACAGATGGTTTGTACCATAGGTGGTGGCAGAATTAATGGAGTATTCTAGGCCATTGTGGAGAGGGGAGACGTGGGAGAGGAAATGCTGACATAATCCAGGATCGGTGTTGCCAACACAACTTGCAACATTTAGCTTCACCACTTAATTATGATACAACTACTGCTAGGTAGCAGCGGTAATGGAAAAATGAGGCAGTTGCCATGAAGTGTTCTGGACTGAGCCAAAACACCTTTTCTTGTGCCACATGTAACTCAGTCTCATTTTTTTTCCCTTTATTTTCAATGTACTGTATTAAGCAACAATATGGGGGCGGAAGGGAGTGGGAATGCGACAGGCAAAGAAAGAATTTATTGCCAAAAGAAATCTAACAACATTTAACATACGCCTGAATTTGAGGAAGAAATCTCTAATAATGTACATCTGCACTATAGCACTGTATGCATTCACATCACAGATTATGGGGAAACTGGAAATGGGAAAGTGAGATGTGGTGTTACAAAAACATGCTGAAAATGAAGTGGTATAATAAGAAAGAGAGATGTTCTCTTCACAGAAAGGAGGCTGGCTACACACCTGTGCTTTCTTCACATTTCTTCCGGATGTGACATTCTTATACCTGACGGCATATCACAAAGATTCAAGCACTAATATGGATTACTGTATAAAATTTAATTATTAGAGCATGTACCAAGAAGTTGTATTTGTGAGATAAATGAGTCACATCTAACTGGATAAATTTTGATTGGTTGGAAGGGGGAGGGGGGGGGGGGAAGGGCAGTGTGGTAAGGGGAGGGAGAGAGAGAGAGGGGGCAGTGTCATCTGTCCCTCTTTCAACCCCATGAAGGGCTAAGATTGTAGTGAAATAAATAATGCCTTCTAGCTGGAACAATTGCAATAGTAAAGATGAAAAGACCAAAACTGTAATGAATATCAGTAGGAATAAGGTGAGAAATAGTCAGGTCAGCAAGAGGCTGTCTCCTGAACCGTCCCACCTCCAATCTGTTATAGTCAAAGATTTGAAGTTTGGAACAGAACACACTCTCACAGAGAAAGCATAAACCTGTTCAACTGTTCTTTTGTCAACAGCCAGTATCAAAAATAAAGTATCCTTATGGCCTTCAAAGGAGTACTAAGCTTAAAGTAAAACAAATTTTTCACCAGTACATTTATATTGCACATAAACTACTAACACACAGTATGCTATACCTTAAGCTGTAATTCAACTAGTACATCAATAGCATTAAACAATAAAATGACATATAAATAATTTTCTGTAATATGAAAATATTCCAAAAATGTCAGGCAGACTGCTGTGAACTTCAAACAAATTTACACAATGTGACAATGGTCTAAAACCTGAAGGCTATTTATACGATGTGTGCTGCAGCTCTCACGCAATAGTTTTCCTACCATGATTCCCACTGCCTTGGTAATGCACAGTTAAACTGTAAGATTTGTAACCAGTTACAGCAGAAAAACAGGCAGAAATATATCCCAACAAGTCATGACAAAAGACACTCCTCTTATCAAGTTACTCGAATTATTCAGACTTTATCTCACTTCCTAGTCCTCAATAGTTTTGATACTGCCTTCCCCAAAAAGTACTGAATGACTGAAGAACCTAGTGAACGACATCAGATTTAATTTCAGTACCAGTACAATACTGGCCCGTCTTCAATGCACCTCCATCTTGTCGTCATTTTTTAGGGCCTTAGATACTCACACTGCAAAACAAAATCTAGTTTTTCATGATTTAGAACATAATTTAATAAAAACGATTTAAAAATTTTCAGGAGACTTGTTTGTAAAAGTGGGCCAAAAGTAACCATTTCTGGCATTTTTAGAAAAATCGTGAACTTTGCCCTTAATTTGTAAATCACTGAAATGGAGTAGGAGAATGAAATTTTATATTCTAAGACCTTGTATTGGTAAGTTATTACATGCATGCATCCAAATTCATCCCATAATTACTTCTGGAGATATAACAAGCTAAACTTCACATTTTTTTGAGTGCCTATTTTTTGGCAGACTTTGCTTTCAAAGTTTGCATATTAAAATTGTTCAGGAAAACTTTTTTCATTATTTCACTTAACAGAGCACAAAAAGTTGTACAAGATGGCCTAGTTTTGTTTCTTTCAAGATATATTATGTCTCAAAGTTGACGAAAACTCATGGGTGCACTGATGATAGCTGCACCATGGGGCCAAAAAAATTACTATATCTCTGGAAGTACTAAACTCGTAATTGTGAAACTTTATCAATATTTATTGGGAACATATATGAATGTTCACACAAAATCTGTGATGGTGATGTGGGAACCTCTACAGCACTTGGCGTGGAATGACCCATGCTGCTCATGGGACTGAGATGAAATTCAAACTTATCAACTTCCAGCATGATAGGTGTACTATCTGGGAGTACCCACACCCACTCATCCATTAAATCTGTTAAGCAGTTACTAATTCTCCTTTATCTGTTGAGACTAACAGGGCAAAGCAGGTAGAACTTTTTAGGAAGTCACAAAAAATTGTGTGACTTATGACATAATTATTGAGTTGCTTAACTTCCTCAGCTCAAGCAAGAGTAGGTCACATGCCGTGACGATATGGACATTGACATTGCAGGACTTAAACAAGAATGGGCATCACAGGAGATAGTGGATAGGATGTGAAGGAATAATGAAGAAATTGAGAAGTCTGAAGTGTGGAAAGGCAGCCCATGAAGCTGGGACCAATTACCCATTTCCAGCAATGTGCATCAAATGCTCTGGCTGACACTTCGAATGCTCTGGCAGTCACCCAGTCTGGAGCCGAGACTGTCCTGTTCTTGCTGAGGAATGCAACATGCAGGAAATCAAAGTGACCAAGCAGATCCCATAAGCAGGTGCCAAAAATGAATATAAGACAACAAAACACTCGTCTTTGCCATTCTTAGCTTCCTTGGTGCAGAAACCTGTTCCCAAGGTTGAAACAAACAATATCTAGCATATTACTATCCCTAACCAGCACCTGTAGATGCCAAAGCAAAATGAGTGAAGACATAGCAGCTATGAAAACACAGAAGCTATTACAGAAGAGACCAGCAACATTTTGCAGTGAGTGTTGAGAAGGGCCTCCAAAAGCAGAGGGCCTTTCAACGGCCCCTTTCCCCATCGTAATTGAAAGTAAAGGAAGCAGGGGAAGGGTCACGATGTTCAGGTCAAAAGCTGTCCTGGGCAGTAACAGACATCATTCTGGTATGTTTGACTGACAAGAAGGACTTCATGGACTTCAATGCCTCATCACCACACTGCTTTTCTCCTGTGAAGATGGTTTTAATGACTGGAACTGGTAAGAACAAAACATACAACTGTACAGCTGATGTAACAAATGTACTTTTTCCTAAATATAAAAATGTTGTTGACGGTAGCTATGATGAATTTCAACCTGTCAATGATCCTCACAAACTATCTCACGGTTCCTATACCAGATAAACTGCAGTTCAGAGCCCCATTCACAGCATACTATTGGGCCTTTGGTAAATGCAGATATATTCGCATGTACCAGGTGCCTTTGAGTAATCTTCAGTTTCCCAATCATTGTTTCTGTTGCTTTTGGTCAAGCCTCTAACCACAGCCATGAGATTTTCCACAGGGATGCATTGCTCTTGTATGCCAGTTGTCGTTGCAGCCTTAGCCAACTGGTCAGCTTTTTGATGTCCCACAATCCCATCATGGCCCCTGATCCACACAAATGAGACACTCTTACCAGTTTCATACAGCTCTGAGGACAATATTATGGAAATGGAAGATGACGTAGACAAAGATGAAATGGGAGATATGATACTGCATGACGAGTTTGACAGAGCACTGAAGGACCTAAGTCGAAACAAGGCCCCGGGAGTAGATAACATTCCATTAGAACTACTGACAGCCTTGGGAGAGCCAGTCCTGACAAAACTCTACCATCTGGTGAGCAATATGTATGAGACAGGTGAAATACCCTCAGACTTCAAGAAGAATATAATAATTCCAATCCCAAAGAAAGCAGGTGTTGACAGATGTGAAAATTACAGAACTATCAGTTTAATAAGTCACGGCTGCAAAATACTAACACAAATTCTTTACAGACGAATGGAAAAACTAGTAGAAGCCGACCTCGGGGAAGATCAGTTTGGATTCCGTAGAAATATTGGAACACATGAGGCAATACTGACCCTACAACTTATCTTGGAAGCTAGATTAAGGAAAGGCAAACCTACGTTTCTAGCATTTGTAGACTTAGAGAAAGCTTTTGACAATGTTGACTGGAATACTCTCTTTCAGATTCTGAAGGTGGCAGGGGTAAAATTAAGGGAACGAAAAGCTATTTACAATTTGTACAGAAACCAAATGGCAATTATAAGAGTTGAGGGGCATGAAAGGGAAGCAGTGGTTGGGAAGGGAGCGAGACAGGGTTGTAGCCTCTCCCCGATGTTATTCAATCTGTATATTGAGCAAGCAGTGAAGGAAACAAAAGAAAAATTCGGAGTAGGTATTAAAATCCATGGAGAAGAAATAAAAACCTTGAGGTTCGCCGATAACATTGTAATTCTGTCAGAGACAGCAAAGGACTTGGAAGAGCAGTTGAACGGAATGGATAGTGTCTTGAAAGGAGGATATAAGATGAACATCAACAAAAGCAAAATGAGGATAATGGAATGTAGTCGAATTAAGTCGGGAGATGCTGAGGGTATTAGATTAGGAAATGAGACACTTAAAGTAGTAAAGGAGTTTTGCTATTTGGGGAGCAAGATAACTGATGATGGTCGAAGTAGAGAGGATATCAAATGTAGACTGGCAATGGCAAGGAAATCGTTTCTGAAGAAGAGAAATTTGTTAACATCGAGTATAGATTTAAGTGTCAGGAAGTCGTTTCTGAAAGTATTTGTATGGAGTGTAGCCATGTATGGAAGTGAAACATGGACGATAAATAGTTTGGACAAGAAGAGAATAGAAGCTTTCGAAATGTGGTGCTACAGAAGAATGCTGAAGATTAGATGGGTAGATCACATAACTAATGAGGAGGTATTGAATAGAATTGGGGAGAAGAGGAGTTTGTGGCACAACTTGACTAGAAGAAGGGATCGATTGGTAGGACATGTTCTGAGGCATCAAGGGATCAGCAATTTAGCATTGGAGGGCAGCGTGGAGGGTAAAAATCATAGAGGGAGACCAAGAGATGAATACACCAAGCAGATTCAGAAGGATGTAGGTTGCAGTAGGTACTGGGAGATGAAGAAGCTTGCACAGGATAGAGTAGCATGGAGAGCTGCATCAAACCAGTCTCAGGACTGAAGACCACAACAACAACAACGGCTCTGATACAGCAGCAGCTCTTCTGTATGTAAGGTAACACTTCCCCTTCTACTTACCAAATAAATTAAGTGTTTTCTCTAAGAACAGCTGTCCTTCAGTACGACAAAATGGTCAGCCATTATGATCATGCCATAAATTATTGGTCTGTCAATTGCTAAGAGTTCAGCTGTGAAAATTGAAACTTCTTTTGTAGACGAAGTAGTTCACTCTTGTTATTTTTAATATCAACATAGGCGCAGCCGACGCAGTCCTTGCCTTTAGATCTGTCAGTACACACACACATGATGAAGGCTTTCTAAATTGCTGTTATTCATTATTGGGTCCTCTGAGTAGTTTAGATTGCTGTGTATGTCTAGTACCTGGTTGATAAGTTCATACTCTTGGTAGCAGTCGCGTTCTTTGAACGAGGTGTTGGTAATGCTCAGTGATGAAAGTGCCTCCACAAGTGGTCATATTGATTTGCATATCCAGTAACAGTTAGTGCAGTGTTGCTCTATAAGGTCACAGACTTTGTTTGTCAGCACATCCCCAAAGTGTTGTAGCTGTTTCTGAATAAATTTTCAACTGAGATATTGTCTATGTAGTGATAAGAGTGCTTCCACTGTTTTGAATAACAGTGTGTTCATTGGGGTGTATCCCGGAACTACTATGCGTAATCATAGAGGTTTGTATTGGTATCTATGAAGCACCTGCAGCAGCTTTCTAGAGGCTATCCTGTAAAACATGCAGGCATAATCTAGATGAGGTCGCAGCAGTGCATGATACATATGTAAGGATCCACATTCCATGTGTTTCACTTTGTGGCACGAAGTATGTTCAGAGAGCTTTCACACTTATCTTTGACCCACATCCCATGTGTTTCACTTTCTGGCACAAAGTATGTTCAAATAGCTTTCACACTTATCTTTGACATGGACTTCACGACAGATTCATCAGAGTATACTGTTTATTTGAAGGCCTAGATATTTCACACATCCTCTCAAGGGAGTAAAATGCATGCTGATGTATTTACCTGCTTCAATTAAGCATAAATGTTCAGTATGATTAAAATTCTTCTGGGTGTTCTACCACATCACTGTACAAAATAAAATACTTTACAACAAAACTGACATTTTGGCCACATTATAAGTGTTTTCTTCAGGGCAAGACTGGTTTTACTGATTTATTGCTAACAATCGGTATTAATATACCAAATTTCTGGAACTTGATTGGCCTTACAATACAACAGGTTAGTCATGACGAGGGAGAGGGCAGGAGGAAGCCATTTGTGGACTATCTTGCTTGTCGATGATAGGCACCTGCCTGCAAATCTGCACTTGGATTCTGATGGGCATGTTTTCTTTCTGCTGTGTGTGGAAATAACCTGTTAGTTGCTATATAGCTGTTTCTTTAGGCTGTTCATCTGTGCCCAGTGAGTTTCTACCCCACGACCACTCCCAGCCTGTCGGCCTATGATAGTTGGCAGCCAGGATGCTGGAGGTTTGTAGCCATCCTCTCTCTTAATGTTGTCAGTCTACTAAATAATTTCAGTCACCTCTCATATTTTGTGTTGGCTTATCCACAACTCTTTTGCGAGTATAGGGCTTCCAGGAACATTATGGGTTGCCCACAGCCCTGTTGGTGTTCCGCTATCACTAAATTTGTGCTGTGCTAATCATATGTAGAGTTGTTCTGATACTTGTGTGCTGACTGGCCTCCTTGTCTCCCCGATATAGGCAGCTCCACACTCGCATTGTTGCTCAAACTCTCCTGCAGTATTAAGGTCTGTGGCAGTTACGGAAAATTTGTTGATACCTGGTCGGCATAGGACATGGCCTAGCTGTTCAATGGCACCCTTCACATATGTGCAGTAGCGGAAGCTTCTCTTCCTCGCCTCCTTCTCTTGTTTTATTCTTTTTGGTCTTAGCTGCCTTTCTTTTAATGTTGTTGTCATAATTATTCGGTACCATTATGCCCTATTGTTGGCTATGGCACGTACATGACACATTTGTTACCTGGCCACATGGGAAACAGAGTCGGGAAACTTCCTTTGGCATTTAAATAGCCTACAAACAACTCATGCAAGAAGCCGAAAACAATGATACATTACCATTTTTGGACATGGAGGCAAAAGAACTGCCAACAACAGGTTAGGACACAAAGGATACCTTAGCCAACCCATTCAAACTAATACCTTAAGAGTGAGCCACCAATACCCTCAGAAGTAAGGCCAATTCACACTGGCCATCACGTCACATCCCGTAAAAATATTCTGCAATGATTTTCATATGGCGGCACCCACATTGGCTGTCCTGTCCAGCGCCATCGCATCTCCACCAAAGTTTCCCACGAAGAAAATTTTGAAGGTTGATGTGGGCAAGTGTCTGACCATTGTTGATCATATGGCCACCAAGTTCATTTTCTCCTGATCCACGGCTATGTGCTCATTTCCACATTTCATTTCTTAGTGTTTTTTTGGCTGATATTAGTTGTTTGTTATTTTTGTTATTTGTTCTAAATTGATTCACTTTGTTAACATTTGTAAGTTTACAATAAATGATGAAAGATTAATTGAAGCAAAGAGGAAGCAGTCTGACTCATGCGCGTACTGCATTACTTGGCATCTACTACATTTATAACTGGATTTTTATACGTACTGGTACAGTATTTAATATTTTACAATGAAATGGATTGCAATATGGCTGCAACTTGAAGTGAAAAAATTACTGTGGGTAGAATCAGATTGATCAGAAACAGGAATTTATTCGTAACCTGTCAGGGCTTTGTAATGTTTCAATGCAACAGAAGTACAATGTTTTTTTTTTTTTTTGTGAAGTATATATATCAAGTATTAGAGCTGTTTGTTTAAATATATGTTTGTGGCATGCTTATTTATTGTTAAGTAGCTCTCTTCATTGAGCGTGAAACAGTTTTGCAAGTGTCAGTGGTCAACATTTATGTGGTTTCATTAACTCCAAAACAAATACAGCACTTGAGCCATTAAAAGTCAAATACAAGATGTAAAGAAAACCTATAAATTTTGAAGGGAAAGGTATTGACGCAGATATGGCTATTGCATAAAAACATGCACTGAACTGGCACTAAACTTAACTTTAAACAAACCAATTTTTCATGGCATGTGATGGGAGCTCATTACACAGTGTTCCTTTTACTAATTCTGGATGCAATTTGACGTAACAAATGCAAAAACTGATTCTTTGATTTTCTACCATATTTTATGGACTACGTGACATTTTTTCTTTGAAAAATTGCCTCCAAAATTCAGGTGTGTCTTATACTCAAAATTAATATAAAAATGTCCTATGTCTGATTTAAAATTCCTACCAGTCTTAAAATGGCCATATATTCGATGCCTTAGGAAACCTCTCTCTTTCTGATGACACTAGTTTTAACTGGCAGCAGCAGTGCACTGACGCGACAAACATAAGTTGTGAGGATTCACAAGCTTGCTAACACTGTCTCCCATCTACCACGCCATCCACAAACTCAGAACACCATTCCAGTCTACGGTTCCAGTGAACTTGAACTGAAAGTGATGTATGTTATCAGTAACAGTACAATATTATTGTTAGTAGCTAGTTTTGTAATGGAAAAAAATAAAAGGTATTCATATGATGTGGGCTATGAATTGAAGGTAATAGCATATGCAGAAGAGCATGGAAACAGAGCAGCAGAGAGCCTTTCGGCCCTCCACGAACAGAAAAAAACTATTTGCAACTGGCGGGCTAGTAAAGAAAAACTGAAAAAAAAAATGAGAAAGACAAAATGTGCAAATAGAGGACAGAATGCGTAATGGCTAAAACTAGAAGATGATGTGCTGAAATGTATTGAAGAACACCATCAAAATGGCACTGGAATTAATACAAAAATGAGTCAAATACATGCTCATAAGCTATATGCTACAGTGGAACTTAATTGACTTTAAGGGTAGAGTTGGTTGGTGCTACAGGTTTATGAAGCATCATTGCCTTATTATGCGAACCAAACCCAAAATATCTCAGAAAATTCCATAAGAGAATGAAGATAATATTTTATCTTTCCACTGTTTTATTATTCAACATCGAAAGAAAACCCAGGTGGAACTAAGCCACATAGTGAATATAGATTAAACTCCTCCAACATTTAATGTACCAAGTAACAGAACTGTTGTCATGAAAGGTGCTACAACTGTAAAAAAAAGTGGACATGAAATAAAAAATGCACTACACCACTGTCCTTTCATGTTGTGCTGACATTACTAAACTTAAACCAATGATGATTTTCAAGTGCAAAAAGAATGTCAATACCTTCTGAAATACTGCCATGTGTTGTCGTTCATGTACATGATGAGGGTTGGGTGGATGAGACTGGCATGAAATTATGGAACAGCAGAGTGTGGGAGAGAAGGAAAGATATTTTATTGAAGAAAAGTTCTCTTCTTGTGCTAGATCAGTTTAGTAGACATTAGAACAAAATCTGTGAAAGAGAAACTGAGGCATTGGAATACAGAGCTTGCTGTTATTCTGAGAGGAATGACTTCACAATTGCAATCTTTTAATGTCTCGATAAATAAATCATTTCAAGTGTATATGACAGAGATATGGAACAAATGGATGATGGATGAAATCCACCATGAATTCAGACTGAAGGGAGCTTTAAAATGACCAACAATCACACAAGTGTGACAGAGGATGAAACAGTCATGGTCTGGAATGAGAGAAAATATTATTATTAAATCTTTCAAGAAGTGCAACATAAAGAACACTCTCAATGGCAGTGAAGACCATCTTATATATGAAGAGGACAATGAGGAAGAGGAGGAGGAGGAGGAGGAGGAGGAGGAGGAGTAGAAAGTTCAGATGATGATTATCAGGGATTTTAAAGATCAATTCGGTTTCATAAACAACATTTTTATTTTTATTTTAAGTCTGGCTTTGCAGTCTAATAACAAAATGGGTAAAAACATTATTTTTTTAAAAACTGCTTAAAAATTAAGGTGCGTCTTATACTCCATACGGTATAAAATGCAGTCTTCTTCTGTGAGTTCCTTGTACAGTGTGTGAAATTCCCCTTCTGTATCACATAATCACATTTTTAGGACTGACACTTTTTTTGCATTGTTTTATGCTTCTGTCCTCGTTCTCTAACGTGCAAACTAGCGCCACAAGCCATCCGAGTCCAATAAATTTCATTTTCATACAAAGGTCAAAGTGGACCAGGAAGAAATGCGAGAGCTCAAAGCATCGCGAGGCTGCAATTTCGTTTCCTGGAGGCAGAGAACAAGTGGACGCTGCGATTCTACGAGCAGTCATAAGTCCTCTTTTTGGGTCAAAGGGTGCAAATGTTCCTTTGGAGAAGAGTCATTACAAGGAAAGGGGAGGAGTGGAAAAATGAAGTTTGGTCAACTCGGTGGCTGCAAGAAGCCAGCCTTCAAAGACCCACTGCTACATGGTGCAGATGCTGGAGGATCCTGCTCTATGAGATCGACAGAGGTGTTGGCATTCTCCCTCTGTTGATCTGTGGAGTCCAGGGCAGAAAAACAGTTGGTGGTGCGCACCGGCAACACGGAGGGTATCACGTGGTAACACCGTCGAAGAGGATCTCCAAGTCGGCAAAGGACTTGCCCTCTTGGAGCCTTTCTGATTGGCAGACATAGACTCTGATGTTTGTTGGCTGAAGGGCTGTAGGAAGTCTTCACTGGAGTATTCTTTCTGTCCTTTCTGGCCTGCCAGTTGTGTAGAGGTGACTTCGCCTGTGAGATGAAAGTTTGGTGCTTGTTGCACAGCTAGACAAGGAGATGACGATGCTACCATGACAGTGGGCGATTTCACAACTGCAATGCTAAATCTGAAATCGATGTCTGCGTGGACATGTCCTTTGTGGAGCGAGATGTAGCAAGAACAGTACTGTAGGTGACAGATGGTAGAATACAGGGTTTCCGACTAATCAATAACTTAAGAGCGACTGGATAAGGCACTTTTTTCTTCACCTGGATCTCCTGGACAGTCCACTCATTGAGATACATGGGACAATCCCGGGAGGAGGTGGCGTGGTCACCATTGTTGTTGCTACAGGGGGGGAGAAGGAGGTGCTTAATTGCCCTTGTGAGCATCCTATCACAAGTTACACATTTGGCTGGGTGTTGACAGGACTCTCAAGTGTGGTTGTAGTGATAACACTAGTAGCAGTGCATCTGGTTTGGAATGTATGGTCATACTATAACAATTTGATAGCCTGCTTTGATCTCTGACGAAGAACCTTTCTATCAAAAGTGAGAAAAAGAGTGTCTTTGGGCACTGAGGATGCATCTACTTTTTCCATCACCTGATGGACTGCAACGACACCCTGATCAGAGAGGTAAGTTTGGATTTCTGCCTCAGTCAAACCATCAAGCAGCCCAGTGTAAATAACTCCAAGGGAAGAATTCAGCATTCGATGGGCCTTGACATGACAACAGGATTTCACAGGGCCAGTAATTGCATCAACACCTTTCTGAATAATAAACAGAGGTACCATAGCAAAGCAATGACTGTCTTCAGTATGTGAAACCACGAGGAACTGTGGTGCAGCTGGGAGGGTCTTTGAATTAGTAGCTTCATTCTCTTTATTTTTGGTAGACATTGATGGTAAAAAAGATAATTGGCTCAATGCAAGAAAGCCCCCCATGATTGCCAGTGTCTCCGATGGTGCGCTCTTTCCAACTGGGGGCCCTTCTCAGAAGGGGGCACACCTGCCTTAGGTGGTTTTTCACACCTCAGGTCATACCTCCCAAACACCTAACAGAGGGACCAATCAGCAATTTAGGAATGTAGCAGCTCAGGCAATCACCCCTCCCTGGGCCTGGCATTTATCAGGGGATACACGCGAAACCTACCTGTCAACCTGGGGCTGGGAATTATGCGTTACCCAGTCACCTGTTACATGTCAGATGCGTGGGCTGGCCTTCAGGAGTGCACAAAGAGGAAGAAGCAAAAGAGAAACCTTCTCAAACTCCAAAGCACAGAAAAAATAGGAGAAGGGGAACAAAAAAAGAAAGAAGGAAAGAAAGACAGTGGAGAGACTGTTCTGATATCGGTGACTGAATATTCAGACCACAGTTTCAACATCCCTGACGTGTTCACCAAGTGAGGGTAAAAAGAACAGAAAGAGGATGAACATGCAGTATGGAAGGGAAAAGATGCTGCAAAGGCTGAGGCCCTGTGATAACCAAGCATGAAGCCCCCAAAGAGCAGCGAGCCACCTGGGGGCGCACTTACGATTAATGCCTGTGTTGTTTTCACTTAGGGTTTCCTCTAGTTTTTGTCACTAGCTTTCTGTTTATAAAATCAAAGGCTTTTATGAAGTCTATAAATACTACATAAAACTTAGAGCTGTCTTCAAGGGCTTCCCATACACTCTTTAGCAGGAGATCTATCAGGGTGTATACATGGACAAGGGAGAAAAATTCCCCGGATTTCCTGGTTGAAAATACACTTTTTCCGTGTTAAGTGACAGTATACTTTTCCTCGGCACCGTAAAACTTATCACTCCTTAGAATGTTTATGGTTTTCTACACAGACGTAGAATTTGCCGGCAATTTAGAAAACTAAACCCAGGGGGGGGGGGGGGGGAGGAACACGTTTTGGAAAGATCTTTGATGTGCAACATGTACGTTGCATTTTTTTGTGTCACGGAGGTATAAATTCGAATTCCACCAAACACTGCATGTTACTTTCCGAAGCAATGAAATCGAGATTGCGACGCGCTTTTGTAACCCAGTCATAGCTCACGTCACGTGATCTCGCCAGCTGATGACAGCATACGACACGTGATGTATTCAACCAATAGCAAGATCACTCTTAAGTAGCGCGAACACACAAAAAAGAAAAGTCAATGGTTTAAACTAATATATACAGTGTGGCTACAAGAAAAACAAAGCTTTTACAAATAATATTGGTCTCGAAGACTTACAAATGATATTGGTCTCAAAGATCCATAAGCTGCAAGAGAATAGCTTTCCACATATAATGCTGATCTTTTTGCGCGTGTAACACTTTAAGATACATCACACAAATGTGCTAGTAAAGTTTTTAGCAACGACCTAAATGTCTGATCTTCTTGGCTCGAAATTCGTCTGGATGACCGTCCTCAAAGAGATGATTTTTAAATGAGAATCAAACGCTCTGTGATTTAAGAAATTCATCGTACGTTCTCGCACATAGTTCATCTTGAGTAAAAGGAGATTTGCTTTGAAAGAAACACCTTTCGAACCACCTGTCGCAATATTTTCCCGTGACCTGTTAGAAACTGGTTCGTTTTAGCATTACCAGATAGCGCCAGGTAACAGCCGTCACCGCGCTTGCGCAGCTACGATGACGCAGGAAGCCCGCATGTTCGTACAGGTAAAACATTAAAACATCTTGCATTATGTCATAAAAGAAACAAGACATCAGAGGATACTTCAAGAGCATCGAAATTTCGTGCACCATACTAAAATGCAGAGTAATAATTCGTATCTCCAGAGTGGGATGTAATTTTTCTTAAGTACCAGAACTGTATTATCTCATGTTTGGTTCTTTACTATGGCATAATGCCATACGAGCTAGAAGATGGAAAACGTGCACTTGAAATGCAGCGAACAGTAAAACTTGCCAAGAGTGTGAAATTTAAACACTTCGTTTCAAATAAATTGACTGCCTCAACAGAAAAGATCAATAAAAGCCAAATCTCTTTAGTAAACCGGCCAAAATAACTTCATTGTTCTGTAAGGCGATTAATGTTTGACTGTCAGAAAGGTGGAAATAAAACTAATAACATATTTTAGCCTTCCGTAATAACGCGAACGTATTTTAATTCATCTGATAGATCCCGGCCACAAAAATCCGTTTTGTTATCATTTAACGTGAGAGCAATAAACGAAGAGGAAACAGCAAAATCTCTAAACGTAAGCACAGGTCACATGGAGACTATCCACCTCCCCACTACAACTCAGACTGCTCTGTGCATCAGCCCTGGATCTACGATATTTCCGAACCGGAGCAATTTAGGTAGTGGCGCCCAGCCACACTTCTGTAACTTACATGCGCAAGAGCCAGCCCACAACGGCTCAAATGAATCTAATGTAAACAGCTGTCACGTCACGCTCATCAGAGGCAATTTGTTATTAGGAAGCGCTGCATATTCTTCCTAAAGCCTTTGACACACTTTGGTTGGCAGACGCTTGTATGAGCACTGTGTTTTGTTTTTGTATATGGCACATTTCCTTTGCGACTTAAGTTTTATTTTCGTCCCCCCCCCCCTCTCGTTCATGTTTTGTTGCTGCAGTATTATTCTGCAGAAGCAGGATACAGTAATATCCTTCGTTAGAGTATTGGTTCTTACCAGTCAAAATCACAAAAATTTAACTGGTAACTAAAACAATGAAAAATTACCGGAATTCTAAAAAATTCCCGGGTTTTTCCCGGTTTTCTCCCGGACGAAAAAATTCCCGGGTTTTTCCTGGATCTCCCGGATCGTATACACCCTGTCTATCGTGGCCAGAACTGATCTTCCTTTCCTGAATCCCATTTGGCTTTTGGGAAGATGTTAGTCAATTGTTTCCTTTATTCTTTTTGTGAATACTTTGAAAGGTTAGTTTTCTAGTGTCATGGCTCTGTTTTTGATAGGGTCTTGAGGTCTACTTTCCCTTTATATAGCACTTTTAATATCGATTGTCTCCACTGTTCTGGAATTGAGGATGTTTCTAAGCACTTATTGTAGAGTTTGTCCAATTTGCATTAGTATTTGGCAGTGTGTTTTAACTATTCGCTATATAGTCTGTCAGAACCTGTAGCCCTTTTGTTCTTGGTACTATTAATGGCAATTTTGACCCCTGTGGCCAACAGGACCCATTTCATGTTTGTGGCATTGTCTCCTGTCTCTTCTCCGGTCTGCCTTTTAGTCTTTGGTCCTAGTTCAGTACGTGTTCTGCACATTTTCTGTGGTGCATTGCAATATATGGGCCTCATGTGTCTCCCTCCTTTTCTTATACATATATTGTTTTTTGACATAAGTCATGAGATGTCAAGGGTTCTCTGCACACGTTTTTAGTTGGTGTAGGCGTTCTAGTGCATCTTTTCTTAGCCTGTAACACTCTGTGTCAAACCATTTTTTCGCTCATCTTTTGTACCTCGGATTGGCAGATTGTCTTAGGAGTTCTCCTTTCGCTTCTGTTGCTTCCTCCAGACACAAATTGTCTATTAGCATTTCAGTTTGGTGAATATCAACTGATTTTGCTTCCACTTTCTCAATGTCTATTGTTCTCAGAAGTGCTTGTGCATCTTTGTCTTGTGCTTTTTGCCATTCTCCTTGGATATTTATTTCCAGAAGGAGTATGTTTCCAAAGTGGCACGTTGTTTGCAGGAGGAATATGTTTCTGAAGTGGTGTGTGGTTTACAGTCCTGAGAGGTGTTATAGTGCCCATGATTGTTCCCCTTATGAATGTGTATGTAGTTTCATAAATGTACACACCTACAGCACAGCATAGTAACTTCAGAGAGCACTACAGTAGGTACATTGTGTAAAATTTGATGTGCATTCAGCAAGTCGTCATGTGGCTTATTCGTCCACAAAAAACTGTAAACTACTGTTGTGATTCCAGCATGCAATCTGAAATTTTATAAGTGCCTTGAGAAAATAACAAAGAGAAAGACTGAGGGCACTATTTCAACAGACTTCTGAATAATTTCACATCCATCTTGATGCAGAACAGCGCTGGAAACACCGCAGTACTGGTCCAATGAACGTGACGGGGCAAATATCTCACGAAATAAGTGTCAAACGAAAAACTACAAAGAACGAAACTAGTCTATCTTGAAGGGGGAAACCAGATGGTGCTATGGTTGGCCCGCTAGATGGCGGATATCATCTGCATTTTTTAAAATAGGAACCCCCATTTTTTATTACATATTCGTGTAGTACGTAAGGAAATGTGAATGTTTTAGTTGGAGCACGTTTTTCGCTTTGTGATAGATGACACTGTAATAGTCACAAACATATGGCTCACAATTTTAGACGAACAGTTGGTAACAGGTAGGTTTTTAAAATTAAAATACAGAACGTAGGTACATTTGAACATTTTATTTTGGTTGTTCCAATGCGATACATGTACCTTTGTGAACTTATCATTTCTGAAAATGCATGCTGTTACAGTGTGCTTACCTGTAAATACCACATTAATGCAATAAATGCTCAAAATGATGTCCATCAACCTCAATGCATCGGGCAATACGTGTAACGACATTCCTCTCAACAGTGAGTAGTTCGACTTCCGTAATGCTAGCACATGCATTGACAATGCGCTGACGCATGTCGTCAGGCGTTGTCGGTGGATCATAATAGCAAATATCCTTCAACTTTCCCCACAGAAAGAAATCCGGGGACATCAGATCCGGTGAACGTGCGGGCCATGGTATGGTGCTTCGACGACCAATCCACCTGTCATGAAATATGCTTTTCAATACCACTTCAACCGCACGCGAGCTATGTGCCGGACGTCCATCATGTTGAAAGTACATCGCCATTCTGTCATGCAGTGAAACATCTTGTAGTAACATTGGTAGAACATTACGTAGGAAATCAGCATACATTGCACCATTTAGACTGCCATCGGTAAAATGGGGGCCAATTATCCTTCCTCCCATAATGCCGCACCATACATTAACCCGCCAAGGTCGCTGATGTTCCACTTGTCGCAGCCATCGTGGATTTTCCGTTGTCCAATAGTTCATATTATGCCAGTTTACATTACCGCTGTTGGTGAATGACACTTCGTCGCTAAATAGAACGCGAGCAAAACATCTGTCATCATCCCGCAATTTCTCTTGTGCCCAGTGGCAGAACTGTACACGAAGTTCAAAGTCGTCGCCATGCAATTCCTGGTGCATAGAAATATGGTACGGATACAATCGATGTAGATGTAGCATTCTCAACACCAAAGTTTTTGAGATTCCCGATTCTCGCACAATTTGTCTGCTACTGATGTGCGGATCTGCCGTGACAGCAGCTGAAACACCTACTTGGGCATCATTTGTTGCAGGTTGTGGTTGGCGTTTCACACGTGGCTGAACACTTCCTGTTTCCTTAAATAACGTAACTATACGGTGAATGGTCCGGACACTAGGACGATGATGTCCAGGGTACCGAGCAGCATACGTAGCACACACCCGTTGGGCATTTTGATCATAATAGCCGTACATCACGGTCCATTTTAACACAGGTAATGTATCACGAAGCAAATACCGTCCGCACTGGCGGAATGTTGTGTGATAATTCTAGAATGGGGCAAATACCCCTCTTGTGTTCCCCCAACCTCTCCCCACAGACACCTATGCTGTATAGGGCAAAACGAACGCCTTCCAGCCAAATACGGGTACCTGATTAGGGCAACTACTTAAATTTGGGGAAAAATCCCTGAGAATTCAAATTTTGGGAGGAAGATGGCATTATAAGAAGTTCCTGATAATTAATGGTAGGGAGGGGCTCTTTCACAATAAATACTTTTCTTGCCTCTTGACAAGGTAGTTTGACTGCAGTTTTTAAACACTGACAATTTATATTGAATATTATTCACATAATTAACATACTATGAAATATCAAACAAAGGGAAATCCAGGATGGAATGTAACAATACAACAAAAACGATAGTTGTTACTTACCACATATCGGAGATGCTGAGTCACAGAAAGGCAAAAGAAAAAGGCTTTCTGAAAGTTAGCTTTTGGCCAAGGCCTTTGTCAAAAAACACACACACACACACACACACACACACACACACACACTCGACCACAGTCTCAGCTGGCTCCAGCTGCCAGAGACTGCAATGGTCATGTGTTGATTGGTTGGTTGGTTTGGGGTGTAAAGGGACTAAACTACAATGTCATCAGTCCCTTTTTTCCTAAAGCAAACATGTATCAAGGTAAAACAATTTAAAAAAAGAAGTTGGGAAAGTAGAAGAGCGTAAAACTAATGGAGAACCACACATAAAGAGAAAATGAAAGAAGCGAACCAAAGACGAAAATGTAAACTAAAAGGAATAGTAGAGGCTTGTGCTGGCTGAGCACAGGAATAAAAAAGGATGAGCCAGCCACTCTGCAACATATTAAAATCATCAGCCTAAAAGACATGGAAAGACGAACATACATAAGGAAAAGACAAACACCAGGGCAAACAAAATGCAAAGAAAGAGTGAGGAAGACTTAAAATGGAGGGAGGGTGAAGGCCCGGGAGAGAAGGCCACATTCCCACCCTTAGATTGAGTGATAGAAAGCCCCTTATGAATAAAACGTAAAACAACCCCAACCATTGAAGCATTGTCGCCCAACACCAGAGGCAAGGTGCCTGTAAAGTTAAAAGTCCGTCACAGAGCAGCTAAATCAGGACAGTCCAACAAGATGTGGACGACAGTCATGTGGGAGCCATAGCAACACTGATGTGGGTCCTCACAATGGAAGAGGTGACCATGTGTTAGCCAAGTATGGCTGATACAGAGCCAGCAAACGACAACGGAGTCCCTGCAAGTGGCTTGCATGGATGACCGCCACACATTTGTTGTCTCCTTGAGAACTCATACCTTATTTGGTGTAATGAGGGTGCACCACTCAGTATCTCAGATCACGAAAACTCTGTGGCAGAAGACTGATTGAAGATCAGTCTCTGGCAGGCCGATCTCCAGAGTTAGTTTCCTGGTTGCCTGATAGGCCAGGTGGTCAGCAAGTTCATTGCCCGTGATCCCGGCATGTCCTCGGGTCCAAATGAAGGTCACTTAATGTCCATTGTCGCTGAGGGCATAAAGAGACTCCTGGATAGTCAATACCAAAGGAGGGCAAGGGAAGTACTGGTCAAGAGCTTGTAGGCTGCTTAAGAAGTCTCTACAAATGACGAAGGACTCCCCAGTTCAGGAGTGGATATGCTTAAGAGCATGATAGATGGCTACCAACTCTGCAGTGAAAACAGTGCAGCCATCAGGCAAGGAGCGCAATTCAGTGTATCCAATGTGGGCATAAGCAAAACCATCAAGACTGTCGGTCACTGATCCATCGATGTAGAGAATGCAAAAGCCAAGTTAAGTAGGCATCACAGACCAGTTGGTTGGTTAGTTTAAAGGCGGGAGAAGGGACCAAACTACAAGGTCATCGGTCCCTTGTTCCTAATAAAACAATGCCACAAGTGTGAGAGCAAAACGGACGAAACATATAACACAAAAAGGAAAGAAAGGAAAAGCCACAAGAACGAAGGGAAGGCAACGAACACTAAAAGGAACAAAGGAGGACAAGAAAACACCAGAGAGACACTAGAAACAGAAGAGAGTAAAACATGAAAGCAGATTACAGTGGCTGGCCAACCACGAGAATAAAAAGTGAAAGCCGGTCACTCTGTAACACACACCAGTTCTAAAAAGCCCAGCCACTCTGCAACACACACCAGTTCCAAAAAGTGGTAAGTCTCAACTACATCAAGTAGTTGGTCACTGAGGTACAGTTCTGGATGGGGGTGAACAATACGACAATGAGAGAAGTGCATGATGCAAGTCTTGGTGGCTGAATACTGAAAGCTATGAGTGAGTGTGCCTTTCATATGGCTCCCTGCAATCGGAATTCACCCACACCAATAGAAGAGGAGCAGAAAGAAATAGAAAAACGGCCAGCATATAGGAGGGGAAATACTGAGGACCCTTCTGCTAGTGTGAGATCGTTAACAGCAATTAAAAAGAGGGGGCACTCAGGACAGAGCCCTGCAGGACCCCATTCTTTTGGGCAAACTGTGAGAAGCACTGACACAGATTTAGAAAGTGCAGAGCAACAAGAAGTTACGTATAAAAATCGGGAGTGGGCCCCGGAGAGCCACTCATGCAGAGTAGTCAGGATGTTGTGTCGCCAAGTGGTATCGTAGGCCTTTGTCAGGTCAAAAAGGACGACAACAAGGTGGTGTTGCTAGGAAAACAGTGATCGAATGGCAGACTCCAGGTGGACCAAGTTGTCAGTGGTGGGGCACCCTTGGTGAAAACTGCCCTGGGACGGAGCCAGAAGTCCGCGAAACTCAAGAAACCAACACAACTGCCGGCTCAACATATGTCTGAGCAGCATGCACAGAACATTGGTGAGGCTGATAGGACGATAGCTATCCACATCTAATGGGTCCTTGCCAGGCTTTAGCACTGGAACCATGAGTGGCTAGGGCCTCCCGTCGGGTAGACCGTTCACCTGGTGCAAGTCTTTCAAATTGATGCCACTTTGGTGATTTGTGTGTCGATGGGGACGAAATGATGATGATAAGGACAACACAACACCCAGTCCCCGAGCGGAGAAAATCTCCGACCCAGCCGGGAATCGAACCTGGGCCATTAGGTATGACATTCTGTCACGCTGACCACTCCACTACAAGTGGCGGACGGAACGCTGATACTTTCCCACCTTTGCTACAGGAATTCGCCATCACTCCAGATGCAATTTGAAGACGGCAAGGAGGTGGCGCAGGTAATTCACTCACAGGTGCTTAATCATTTGAGAATGGATACGGTCTGGGCCAGGGGATGTATCAGTGAAGTCTGCAACAGCACTGAAAAATTCCCATTCACTGAAGGGAGCATTTTATGCCTCAGGGTGGCAAGGAGCAAAAGATGGGTGTTGTCATTCTACCTGCTGTTTGAGGAAACGAAAGACAGGTCAGTAATTCTCAAATGTAAAGGTGCGAGCATAATGCTCGGCAAGACACTCTGCGATTGCATCTGGATCAGCACACACAACTCCATGTGTGGAAGTTCCAGGTACACCTGTAGGGGTTTGATACCCATAAAGTTGTCGGAGCTTGGTCCAAACCTGGGAAGGTGTGGTTCGTGTTCCAGTGGTAGAGATGTATCATTCCCAATGCTCCTGCTTCCATTTATGAGTAGGCAGACCTGGACGGAACTGTTTGAAGGCAATGAGGTTCTCCAGAGACTGGTGGCATTTATGGCACTGGAGGGCCCACTACGGTCTTAAATGGCCACAGCGATTTCTCATGACCACCAAGGCACTGACTTCCGCTGCAGGCAACCTGAGGAATGAGGGATTGCCGATTCAGCTGTGGCAACAATGGTAGTAGAGACGCTGTGGATCACTTTGTCGATGTTGGCATGCAAAGGAGATTCAGTGGTGGCGGTGGCAGTGAAAGCAGCCCAATCAGTCTTTGTAAGAGCCTGACTGGGCAAGTGTTCAGATGAGTGACGCTGGGAGAGGAACAGGAAGAGTGGAAAGTTGTCACTACCACACAAGTCGTGATGAGCTCTCCAGTGGATATACGGGAGAAGGCCGGAACTGCAGATCGAGAGATCAATGACTGAGTATGTGCCATGTGCCACTGAAAAGTGTGGGGGCACATGAATAGCAAAAATATTTTGTTGACACCGACCTGCATAAGGAGTAATGATCACCACGATAAAATAAGGGAAATCAGAGCTTGTACGGAAAGATATAGGTGTTCATTCTTTCCGCACTCTATACGAGATTGGAATAATAGAGAATTATGAAGGTGGTTCGATGAACCCTCTGCCAGACACTTAAATGTGATTTGCAGAGTATTGATGTACATGTACAGTTGAGTTAGCAGGTTCTGGACATCTTTACCACAGCCAGTAATCAGGGTTCCACCCCATAAAGTGTTATGGGCATTAAAATCACCCAGAAGTAGAATGAAAAGGTGGGGGGAGTTGGGAGACTAGTGCAGCCAATACATGGAGCGGCACTTCACCATCTGGAGGGAGGTAGATGTTACAGATGGTAATTTCCTGCGTTGCCCTCACCCTGACAGCCACAGCTTCTACAGGTGTTTGAAGGGATACAGGTTCGTTAGAGATAAGAAGTAAGGACATAGATACAAACGCCTCCTGACACTCTGTCACAGTCAATACCGTTTTTGTAGTACCTCTGACAGCCACGAAGGGCAGGGGTCTGCATCGCAGGAAACCAGGTTTCCTGAAGGGCAACGCAAAAAGCAGATCTAACACTTAAAGAGTTGTAATGCAGCCAGGTGGGAGAAAAAACTGCTGCAATTCCATTGGAGAATGACACCTCCCTTGCCTGGGATGGCATGAAGTGACCAAGGAAGAAGATTACGCCTCAGGATCACCTGCCACCACTGGTTGAGCGTTCACAGCCAGTATCATTGCATCCGAGGCATATGCGAGATCTGGGTCCTCAGGGGATGCCAGAATCTCCACCTCGTCCTCAGACGCAGAACTGTTAGGTGGTGGTGGTGGTGGTGGTGGTGTGGGAGCCCCCAGAGTCTCCCGTTTCCTAATGGACTTCTTCTTTGTTTGTTTGTTTGCCCTCTAGCTGCTCCTTAGGTGCATACTGGGAGAGCTTCTTGGAAGTAGCTTCAGGGGCAGAGGAAGACCGTGAAGCCCTTCAACCAGCAGCTAGTGGCTCCACTTGACCATGGAGGGGAGGGAGGGGAAGGGGACCAGTGGAAGGTAGAGTCGCAAGGGACCCCTTCTGCGCAAGAGAAACTGGAGAAGGCTGTTGCTTCTTCGGGTGGGAGGAGGGGACCGATATCCCCAGCGTTTAAGGGGAGGGGGGGTACTCCCAAAGTAGAAGATTTGGGAGCAACAGAAGAAGACGTGCTCCCAGCCAGCAGGAGGGCGGATGAAGATGGGCGGCCCTAAGGGTCCACTGGAGTAAGCTTAGATGAGAAGTGTAACCGTGCCATGGCGGGCAACAACATGATAGTGGCAGCATATATAAGAGCATTTGAACAGGGTTCAATCTTTCGTATTTTAGTTTAGACTTGTGGTAAGACAGCCTGCCCCGGGCCTTGTACTCCATAATTTTCTGCTCCTTTTGGAGTACTGTGCAGTCTGGTGAGCAGGGGGAGTGGTGCTCTCCAGAGCTAACACAGGTGGATGGAGATGCACAGTGAACGTCCACAGTCTCTACATGTGGTGCTGGAACTGCACAGGGAAGACATGTGCCTGAATTTTCAGCACTTAAAGTATCACATAGGTTTGATGTCACATTGCTATACAATCACTTTGACCTTTTCAGGTAACAAATCACCCTCAAACGCCAAGATGAAGACACTAGTGGCAACCCTATTGTCTTTAGGTCTCCTATAGATGCACCGGACAAAGTGAATGCCCTGTTGTTCCAAATTGACACGTAGCTCATCATCGGACTGCGACAGGAGGTCACCATGCAAAATAATTTCCTGGACCATGTTGAGACTTTTATGGGGGAGTCACCGAAACATGAATATCACCCACCTTGTCACAGGCGAGTAATGGCTGGGACTGGGTTGGGGATGCCGCCTGAATCAAAACCGACCCATTGCACATTTTGGACAGCACCCTCACTTCCCCAAACTTATCCTCCAGGTGCTCAACAAAAAACAGAGGCTTCGTTCCAGAAAGGAGTTCCCATCAGTGCTCCTGCACACTAAATAATGAGGTGAATATGGCTCTCTTCATTCTGTAGCCCTATGTTTCTCCCATGGTGTTGCTAGGGAGGGAAATGATTTAGGGTCATACCTGTCAGCATTGTAATCAACCTTTCCCTTCTTAGAGACTGCTGGGGCCATTCGGTCCCCAGCAAAAGATGACTTGGTCTGCTCCATTGCATGTCATCTGCCCTGATACCACACCATCAGGGGCTCTCCCCACAGGTGCCACCCAGACACAGCAATGGCCATCTGGCATGATGGCCATTGCCAGGAGTCCTGATGCCCCTAGATGACGGGCATCTACTCCTTGGCATACATCGGGAGTCTGCAGCTCAGGCATCAGCTATGCGATCTTTGTGTTGTCAGGGGGCTACCACCAAATGGGTACATGATGGCCCCACCACAACAGACTGGCTACCGTGCTGAATATTGGGTGTGGAGAGATCCAATAGTTCCATGGTGGGGAAAGAGGACAGTAGACAATATAGGTGAGATAATGTATCCAGGTATGTGTCCTTGCCCAAGTAGTTGAATTGCAGGTGGAGATGCAAAGCAGTAGATCTAATCTAATCGCACTGTGGATAACTGGTGCACCATGTAAGGTGTCATTCTCCAAAATGGGCCACACTTCTGTAGAATTTGGAAAGTGGGAGGTCAAACCATAAAATAGGACCTGAACTTATTGGGCCAAAAAGTGGGAGACTCCTTTTAGCCACCTCTTACAAGAGGCAGGACTACCTCGGGCCTTTACTAACCCCCGAACCCACAGGGGGAGTGGTCATGTGTGTGTGAGTTGCATTCGTGGTTGTTTCTTTGTTTGTGTTTGTGTGTGTGTGTGTGTGTGTGTGTGTGTGTGTGTGTGTGTTTGGTCTATTTTTTGACAAAGGCCTTGTAGGATGAAAGTTAACTTTCCGATAGTCTTTTTATTGTGCCTTTCTGCACAGCATCTATGCTATACAGTGAGTAGCAACTGTCCCTTTCATTGTATTGATACTTGGAAATATTATGTATTTTAAAATTTGTGGTTTATACAGCTCAATAAAATTCCAATGCTTGATTCAAAACACAGAACACCCTGAGATTTTATGAAATTCCGTCAATTTTCCAGGTAAAATCTAATTCTCTGAGAATTCCTGGTTTTCAAGGAATCGCCATCCTGCTGTGGACCATCTACCATGCTGGAATGGTACACACTTCTCTAAAATTTTGGGAAGATGGAGGTCGAAGCCAAATATGAGGACCAAATATGACGTAACCAACATAGGTGGTGTAAAACAAAGAAACAAATTCAGAAAGCAATAACCAATATCTTGCAACTACCCTAGGTTGTGAGCAAGGAATCTGTTCTAGATACAAAGTATGAGAAATGATATAGTCTGGGAGTATGACTGCAGCACACCAAAGGAATTCTTCTTTGTGGTACACTACTCTCTTTGAAAAAAAAGTGAAGTTCTCATTCCACATCAGAGCATCCTACAAAGATGGACCACAACGAGATGGGTAATTACCTCAAAAAGGCCCAGTCATTGAGTTATAACAACTAGCATATTGACCCAAGAATTATGCTGCACTCTTTCACCAAAATAAGGAAAGAAAAATTAGAGTGCAACTTATCTGCATAACCCCACAAATACCAGAAAATTTTTGCACCATAAAAACTATAAGTGTCAATTTCTTAGTCTGAAGTGGAACAAGAATACCACTAGAGCTTGGAAAATTTTCATTGTATGTGGTGTAGTTATTGAACCATTTTTGAATATTGATGTTTCATTAAGGTACTGATTATCATTATGCTCACAGTTCTGTTATTTTACACAACTGTGCAGGTACAGTAGTTTCTCTCTGCGTGACGAAAGAGTAAAATTTTGTTTTCATCAATGAGTAATCATGTTAAAAAACAAATCACCTACTAACTCTGGAACTCAAACTTGAATATTCATTACAAGAATACTACATCTGTATGAGAAACTCACAAAAAGCATGGCTTGGACAAATCTGATGTGCAGTGTTTGATCTCATTGGAGAATAAACTACAAAATGCAGCTTCATCAATGAAATCCTACTGAGAGCCAAAAGCTGGTAAGTTTCTTTAATTTGAAGCTAGGGTTCCTTCCTTCACATAAGAAAAAAAAGGGAAGATGGGATACATACCTCTCAACAACTAATTCATTTAAAGACATTGAAAATTTTGAAGACATTAACCATACCACAGTCAGGATTCTGTGGGAGTATGGGTCAGTTCGCAGGTTTATGCACAGAAATGGCTCCTCTATTCTATGACATTCTTCACAAGAACAGAGACTGACAAAAGATGTAAAGAGAAACTCTTAAGCTTCCAGGGGAATGTAATCCAAACGTAGGTGCAGGACTTTTACCCACTACACTAGGCCAACAATGCTGACCACTCACCCATCTTTTGGGACATGCTGAGCAACATTTGCCCATGAAAGCCAGAGTGCGGTAGACGAATTGGCCCAGACTGATACTGCATTAAGTTCACTTCCGTACTGTCATTAAGTGAAGAAAATACCAGCTTACTGAGTGTCAGACCAGATTTATGGATGAATTTAGGACTTCCTAAAGATCAGAACTTTGTTATTTTTTTATGGGATGAATCAACAGATGTAGCTAGGTAATTTGTGGAGTGGCTCAAGGGAGTGTTACAAGGTCCTTACTGTTTACAGTATATGTAAATGATCCAGCTGATAATGTTGGATGGTCTGTGAGGCTTTTTCCAGATGATGCTGTTGTCTACAGGGAGGCTGCATAATAAGAAAACTAGTGAAGTGTAGAATGACCCATAGATCACTGTTTGATACACAGAATCACAGTTGATACTGAATGAAAATATACTTAACATAACATGCGTGCCAAAGTGAAGGAATCCACTGCTGTTCAATTATGACAATGGTGAAAAATCACTGCAAACAATAACCATAAAATAACTGGGAGTAACCTTCTGGAGCAACCTGAAGTGAAGTGTCTAAATAAAACAAATAATAGGAAAGGGATATGCAAGGCTGAGATTCACTGGAAAAACTTGAAGGAAAATAAAGTCATTCACGAAAGAAGTGGCTTACAAACAGTTGTCTGTCTGATTCTTGAGTACTGTTCATCACTCTGAGACCAGTATCAAGTAGCATTAATGGTGTCTGTATATAAGCAATATTTTATTGACAATACTACTATGTCAAACATTCAATATATTGACATAACTCTTGCACCATAAATAATTCTGTCAATATTGTCAGACTTCAGTTGGCAATGAAATTTTACATATGGGTAAGATCAAGAAAACCCAACAGAAAGCATCTGTCAAAATTATATTAACAAGAAACAACAAAAAAGAGGAAATGGATCGGAGAATGGCTAGTGATTTGATGCATGTTAACTTATTGAGAGAAATCAGAATCGTGGATGTGGGTGAGTCCCACATCATACAACAAATGATTAATTTTTATATGATGAGAGAAGCAACATACATTAGAGAGGCAACTATAGTCAAAGGAAGATTATAGTTTAATGTCCTGCTGACAGCATATTATTAGGGACTGCGCACAAGCTCGGATTACAAAGGGATGGGGAAGCAAATCGGCCATGCCATTTTCAAAGGAGATTAGTAGTAAAACTGAGATTCCTGGCAACAGGCAGTTCAAAGAATTCTTGAAGTTTAATAGTATAATATCAGCGAACGCAAATATCAAAATTGATATGGAAACCTGTGAAGCAGTTATATTTGACCTGCAAAAATATATTCATATCTGGCTGACTTGGGAGAGGGAACCAAACAGCTAAGTCATCGGTCCCATCGGATTAGAGAAGAAAGTCGGCTCTGCCATTTCAAAGGAACCATCCTGACATTTTCCTGAACTGATTTATGGAAATCACAGAAAACCTAAATCAGGATGGACGGATGGGGGATTGGACGGTCGCTCGCGAATGTGAGTCCAGTGTGCTAACCACTGCGCCATCTCGCTTGGTGATATATTCATGTTGTTGTTGTGGTCTTCAGTCCTGAGACTGGTTTGATGCAGCTCTCCATGCTACTCTATCCTGTGCAAGCTTCTTCATCTCCCAGTACCTACTGCAACCTACATCCTTCTGAATCTGCTTAGTGTATTGATCTCTTGGTCTCCCTCTACGATTTTTACCCTCCACGCTGCCCTCCAATGCTAAATTTGTGATCCCTTGATGCCTCAAAACATGTCCTACCAACCGATCCCTTCTTCTAGTCAAGTTGTGCCACAAACTTCTCTTCTCCCCAATCCTATTCAATACCTCCTCATTAGTTACGTGATCTACCCACCTTATCTTCAGCATTCTTCTGTAGTACCACATTTCGAAAGCTTCTATTCTCTTCTTGTCCAAACTGGTTATCGTCCATGTTTCACTTCCATACATGGCTACACCCCATACAAATACTTTCAGAAACGACTTCCTGACACTTAAATCTATACTCGATGTTAACAAATTTCTCTTCTTCAGAAACGATTTCCTTGCCATTGTCAGTCTACATTTTATATCCTCTCTACTTCGACCATCATCAGTTATTTTACTCCCTAAATAGCAAAACTCCTTTACTACTTTAAGTGTCTCATTTCCTAATCTAATCCCCTCAGCATCACCCGATTTAATTTGACTACATTCCATTATCCTCGTTTTGCTTTTGTTGATGTTCATCTTATATCCTCCTTTCAAGACACTGTCCATTCCATTCAACTGCTCTTCCAAGTCCTTTGTTGTCTCTGACAGAATTACAATGTCATCGGCGGACCTCAAAGTTTTTACTTCTTCTCCATGAATTTTAATACCTACTCCGAATTTTTCTTTTGTTTCCTTTACTGCTTGCTCAATATACAGATTGAATAACATCGGGGAGAGGCTACAACCCTGTCTCACTCCTTTCCCAACCACTGCCTCCCTTTCATGCCCCTCGACTCTTATAACTGCCATCTGGTTTCTGTACAAATTGTAAATAGCCTTTCGCTCCCTGTATTTTACCCCTGCCACCTTCAGAATTTGAAAGAGAGTATTCCAGTTAACGTTGTCAAAAGCTTTCTCTAAGTCTACAAATGCTAGAAACGTAGGTTTGCCTTTTCTTAATCTTTCTTCTAAGTTCATGTAAGTTAACAAATATTTTTTGTGATTTTTCATACATCTACTTATCAAGCACTGGCAGAATACACACATAAAAGAAGGTTGTAACTAGGCAAGCTTCCTTCTTCAGGCAGAATGGTTGAAGGGGAAGGAAGAGGGGTGAAGGAAAAGGACTGGAGAGGTCTAGGAAATGGGGGACATTTCGAGGAATGTCACCCAGTACTGCAGGTCAGGGGAGACTTACTGCATGGGATGAGAAGGTATTCAACAATAAAATGCTAGGTTTTCAAATTACTAAAGAAATAATGCATCCTCTGATGAACATCCTAAAGTGGTAAATTCAATGACTATCCTTGCATTGACCTATTAAAACTATTTTGTGCTGAAAGACTACTTGGAAAATTGAATCTGAGGTACAATATGTACAAGATGAAGGGAAAACACAAACATTGATGTACTGCTCAGTGAGAGAACTATGCTAGTGTTGGATGCCTTTAAATGTTACTTCACACCTGAAAAAAAGAATAAAGCTACTCTATTAAAGACTGACCTAGTTGTTACACCTGAAGGTAGGATTTCAAATGCTATAACGTGGTTCCCGACAGTCAATAAAGCACACTGAATTTCTTCTGAACTTACTGCAGCATAGACCCATGTTAATATGGCATGCCACGTCTTTGGAACTCAGCATTTGCTTGTAAACATCTGGTTTTAATATCTATACAAATAAAAAGTCCAGATGTGTAGTGAACATGTGAGCTAGTTTGTGCTTCTCAAATGTTTGAGTCAATGCACTCCAAATGTTATGCCAAGTAGATCTCTTGTTATTTGTGTGGAATTGGCTGGCACATTGGTACCATATGGGTTTCTGGGTGTCCAATGGGAAGTCTTTCAATAAATGCAGCAGTGTATCTGTTAGGAGTGGCAGATATTACTGGCTATTTAGAGTTCTACCCCAAAATAGGGAGCAAAACTTAAATTCTCAAAAATCCTGCACCACAAACTAATAGGCCAGGATAATTGTTTATTTCTTTCAGCTAGTGCGGTTTTCACTTGACAATTAGTGCAAACTGTGGAGCTTTATTTGCTCAATGCCATGTAACTTTGCTGAGTCTGCAGACACCATTCAGAAAACTGTAAGAATTTTGAAAGTCATTGCCATGCAATTGTTGACAGTGCCAAATATGCAGTACACACAGATAACTCCTTTTGTTAATCCCGCTTGCAAATTCGCGCTGTCTCTTAGTGACATGCAGATTGTGTATTAAATGCAGTTGCACCACGAAACAGTGTACTTTGTGCAGCCAAGTAAAAAATCAGACACTTTCCCTGGCAATGCAAGAAGCAGAGAAAAGCTGATTAAGCAATAATAGCCAGGTGGCAGTTCATCAAGGAGAGTATGCTGATATTGCATTATAATGGACGCACCACTGAATCCTTTCTTCACACCATAGTGAGGCTGGGCAGCCCAAGATGCCAAATTACGCACAACTTGAAACGCCTGATTTCTCTATGTACAGGCTGCAGTGATGTTATGAGTTGAATTGAAAAAACCAGCACAGTAACATAACAAGGTTGGGTAACTCCCTTACAAATATTGTTCATTGTTCAGTGGAAATAACTTAGTCTGCAGCCAACCAGCTTGGAGCAGGGACCTCTACTGGTCTACAATCTGCGCATCAGCTGCTTACAAGATTCTATGTTACGGGCCCAGATGTGTGGCTGCTCTTCTGCCATCACAGGGGTGTGCTGTCTCCCCAGTCACCCCAGGTTCCTGTGGGCAGACTCCACTGCTGCTAGCCGCTCTCCTGTTCAGAGGCTGCAGCATGACTCAGCTCATCTCCAGTATCTTCGCAAAGGGCAGCTGGCTGCTGCTGCTGCCAGCATAGCTGATGTCATGATTTGTCTCACCACCTCAACAGCTTTGTGCTACCCCTGTTGTCAACGCCACACACACACACACACACACACACACACACACACACACACACACACACACACACACACACACACACACACAGGCCACAGATTTGCTCTGATGCATTTCTGGTGGGTTGTACGCTGCTACTGTCCTGCTGGAATGGCATCGCATCATTTGTGTATTGTTGAGCAATAAATGTTTGGTTCTTTAATGCTGTTTTACTAATCAAGCATCCACTTACCAAGCCACTACTCAACCATGACCTGGGGTGGTAGTCCAACAGCATACTACCTCGACCCGTCCTCAACTGCTACTCAATATAAATCCTGCCCCTCTGGTGGTACAATGATGTTAAAATTTTAGTTAAGTTTCTCACATAAGTTGCTGCTCTTTTTCATTGGTACATTTTATTTTTCAGATTTCTAGCTTCTTGAATTTTCTTAATGTTTACAGAGATAGAACATGAGGGTCTAGCATGATTAGGATACGTTTCAGCACGTTACCGCATCACTGCTCTCCTAACAGTTGGATACATTCACCAGCAACGAAAACCATTTCTATTTTCTCGACTGTCATATCCATTATGGACGTGTGGATAACTTCATAAGCTAGTTATCTGATTGTGGAAACAGCAGAGCACAAACTGATGGGTTTCAAACTTACAGTTAATCACACAAACTGTACCTGAGTTATGTTTCTGTTTACTTTTGGTTGGGTAAAGCAGAAGTTTGTAAGACCTCGTCTCATGATGATGCAACAATGGTTTACAGTGCTGCCATCCTGTTGCTACTTGAGTGACTTTCATATATTCTGTTGAAGTCCTCATCAAAGGCTCTAAGCCACAGGAAGGGAGACAGAGAGAGGGAGACAGAGAGAGAGAGAGAGAGAGAGAGAGAGAGAGAGAGAGAGAGAGAGAACTAGTAGTTTGGTGTCACAATCTGACAGCTGTAGGTATTAAAAATTACTTGCAGAGGTCATAACATCTGCCAAATTGTCAGCTATAATCAAGTGAAAACTGCACCTCGATACATTTTCTAGTTCTGGTTATATTACGTAAGGCCTGATTTACTCACCCTGTACATGAAGAAAAAGAGTAACTGTGAGCATTTTTTTTTTTTTTCGTTTTCCTGGCTGGAAACTAGGTTAAATTGTGTACTTTCATTGTTTTTTTGTTATATCAGCCTACAAAAATTATAGTGATCAAAGAATATCACTCCATACTTGTCCCTACAGCCAGTAACATTGGCCAAGTCATTACAGCCACTAAAACATTATAGATGCAATTTATCTTAAGAAATGTTACTTCTGTTTCATGTACAAAAGTCGTGTGGAATTTTTACAGTAATTTAAACTTTGTAATTAAATTTAATTATTATGCTTTACAGGAAAATTAAGTTGTATTCAGCACCTTGCTAACAAGAGGAAGAAGGCCTCATACATGGCCAACCGATTCAGCTTGTATTTGGCATGTCACTTGTGTACAACCTAAAATGGAAGAATATAATATTTTGACTCAATATCCCCCATTTTTGAGAAAAACACACCTAAAATTTGTGATGCACAATCGACTAAAAATTGACGAGGTCAACAGCGAATTAAAAACTGAGCATTTTTCATTGTCATACATGGGGCCCACAAATGTACATTTTCCCAGAAATTGCGGAAACAAACTTTTACAACAGCCACTTATGTACCTGCAGCAAACCTTGTTCAACAAAAGTGTCATTGGCATAGTGAGCACAGCATACGGTTGGAGAGTATAGAACCTCTGTTCGATTCCCAAATGCATTCTGCATTTTATTTTTTATATTTTTTTCTGTATCGTGTTTGAAATGAAATGTCGTGTGGCTAGGGCCTCCCGTCGGGTAGACCGTTCGCCTGGTGCAAGTCTTTCGATTTGACGCCACTTCGGCGACTTGCGCGTCGATGCGGATGAAATGATGATGATTAGGACAACACAACATCCAGTCCCTGAGCGGAGAGAATCTCCTACCCAGCCGGGAATCGAACCCGGGCCCTTAGGATTGACAGACTGTCGCGCTGACCACTCAGCTACCGGGGGCGGCGTATCGTGGTTAATACTAAGGGAAGTAAAAGAATAAGGAATAATAACAAGATAGGCAAATCAATTTCTCAAATGACTTAGTTTTGTAAAGAATTAAAATCTTAATCCTCGCAATAGCTCTTGCACTCAATCTGCTACATGTCCTCACTTTCCTTCAAACAACTACATGGACATCTAGAATATGCCGTATAAACAGTTGTAGCAAATAGATTTGCAGCACCAAGAACATCTAATGTATCTGATCTTTACACAACTGTAGCATTTCTTAGAAGAATTCAGTAAAAAACAGACTTTGTTTACATTTAACATTTTTCTTTTTCAGGAATTAAATTTTATCCATACCATGCATATGATAATGCTGAAAGCTTATAATCTATTATGCTATGAATTGTTATTGAATCCTGTGATCATGCAATTCCCATTTGGTTTTGAAAGCACAATGCAATTCTTAAGTCTTGAAATAAAATTTTTAACTTGGCGATTAAAAATAAGCATCACACAGTTGGCAAACAGGTGGAATGAAGATCACAGGATTGTTTCACAAAACATATTTTATTCTGCTGATACACAATAAACATTTACTATGAGTACACTCATAGTTCACACCAGATGAAGAACAACTCTTCCCAACTGATACACAGTATGTTCTGTGGTCCCTCTTGACAAATTTGTAGCAGTCTAATTGAATCCAATGTGGATAAAAATTTTAATTCTTTACTAATCGAAATCATTTTAGAAATGTATTTGTCTAATTTATTATTGTTAATGAATTTCTTACCTTATTAATCCGTTTATTTTTAGATACTTCAACACTGGGGTATGGAAAAAGGAAGTACAGAACGCATTTGGGAACCTAACATTGGTTCTCTCCTCTCCAGTCAGATGCCTTGCTCACTATGCCAGTGCCATTATCATTGAACAGAGTTTACGTTATGTATACATCAATCGTAAAAGCTTCTTTCCTTGTATCTTGGAAAGTATGCATTTGCCAACACCAAATGATGAAGAAATCTGCTTGGTTTTCAATTATCTATCAATCCCATCAATTTAGAGTTGATTATGTGTCATGATCATTACGAGTGGCTTTCTACCTTAGAGTCTTTCATTTTAAGTTATACAAAAGTAATCTGCTAAATAGGAGTTAAATCAGTTGGGTGTACCTAGGGCCTACAGTGCATTTTTGTTAGACCTGTAAGACAGTTTATTTAACCATATTTGTATACATTACTACTTGTTCTAGTGAGTTCTGTGGCGAAAATACGGTTCACACTTAGTCTGTCATGGGCATATTAACAAAATGAACTGTTTTATTATCCTTAATATACCACTGGTAACGTGCCCAACATGACAGCTGTATGCATATATCTGTTAATATACTGAGAAGGGAAGAATACCATGAACATGATTATTAAGTGTCCTTTGGTCAGATTAATGGGCGAAGTGCCTCAGATGTCCAGTGGAGCAATTATCACTAACAAGGAAAAGCAGTTTTTCCTTTCACAAACTTTACATGGGCAACAGATTTCTATTTGCTCTATCTTTGCTGTTTTAGTACTTTGCATTTGTAGCATAAATTGTTGGAATAATCAAAACCATATTTACAGTATAAATGAAAGGGAAGAATAGAACAACATTACAGTTTAAGGAAATCCACTAGATCAGGTTTGTATAGGTAATGCAAGAAGGCCTACTTATCTCTCATGATCAGAAAATAATAATAATAATAATAATGCAAGGGTGGGAGGGATCCAGTATATAACTTTTACTAAGCACTTTGCCAACACAAACAAATTATCTGTTTCTAACCTAGTCTACAGGAGAGTGGAGGGGGAGAGTTCTATCATGTTCTACTCAAACTCAGGACCCTGTAGTAAAGTCAAGACAACAGAAGAAAATGGGGGAAGGGGGTTACAGGATCCAAAACACAGTTATTTGGAACAATTAAAATGCAAAGTCACTAGAGAATGTTATCAATTTCTATCAACTAGCTACAGCTGAAATGGTTTGGATACAACCAATGAATTTCAAAAGATTCCTTGTGAAGGTAAGTGCAGAAGAAAAAAAGGGCAAAGGCAACCAAAAATGATATAGTAAAATGGAATATTAGAAGCACTGGAGGAGAGAAGGCTGCCACCGCCTTGTTATTGCAAGGCGATCAGAACTAAAATTTTAATTATTTACTAATCCAAGTTATTTGAGAAATAGACATTCCTCACACACATTATACCATTGGGTCGATAAATACTGGATTAAATATGTGCATGATTAGAATGGGAAGCCAAATAATTACATCTACTGGGATCAATGTGGGGGACACCAGTGTATCTATGACCACTTTTCTGTGATCTGTTATAAAAATAAAGAGCATAACATTTTTATAAATAGCATTGCAGTTACTAAATTTAATAATTTATACTCAACTGAAACTGCACTTCCCAGGAATTTTATAAAATGTAACAAAGTTACTTTCCAAACAAAGATGATTTCTAGTCACACAACTGAAAGAAAATTTTCTATTACAGCTTCTAGAAGTTAGCTTAAAACTATTGTAGTGCAAAAGAGGAGAAGAACTCTCATATATCTCACTAGTGCCTTGTTGTACCTTGTATCTATAAATTTACAATATGCTCCTCATACTGTACGAGGTGCATTCAAGTTCTAAGGCCTCCGATTTTTTTTCTAATTAACTACTCGCCCGAAATCGATGTAACTGGCGTTACTTATCGACATAATCGCCCTGCAGACGTACACATTTTTCACAACACTGACGCCATGATTCCATGGCAGTGGTGAAGGCTTCTTTAGGAGTCTGTTTTGACCACTGGAAAATCGCTGAGGCAATAGCAGCACGGCTGGTGAATGTGCGGCCACGGAGTGTCTTTCATCGTCGGAAAAAGCCAAAAGTCACTAGGAGACAGGTCAGGTGAGTAGGGAGCATGAGGAATAACTTCAAAGTTGTTATCATGAAGAAACTGTTGCGTAACATTAGCTCGATGTGCGTTTGCGTTGTCTTGGTGAAACAGCACACGCGCAGCCCTTCCCGGACGTTTTTGTTGCAGTGCAGGAAGGAATTTGTTCTTCAAAACATTTTCGTAGGATGCACCTGTTACCGTAGTGCCCTTTGGAACGCAATGGGTAAGGATTACGCCCTCGCTGTCCCACAACATGGACACCATCATTTTTTCAGCACTGGCGGTTACCCGAAATTTTTTTGGTGGCGGTGAATCTGTGTGCTTCCATTGAGCTGACTGGCACTTTGTTTCTGGATTGAAAAATGGCATCCACGTCTCATCCATTGTCACAACCGATGAAAAGAAAGCCCCATTCATGCTGTCGTTGCGCGTCAACATTGCTTGGCAACATGCCACACGGGCAGCCATGTGGTCGTCCGTCAGCATTCGTGGCACCCACCTAGATGACACTTTTCGCATTTTCAGGTCGTCATGCAGGATTGTGTGCACAGAACCCACAGAAATGCCAACTGCCAACTCTGGAGCCGATCTGTTCAACAGTCATTCGGCGATCCCCCAAAACAATTCTCTCCACTTTCTCGACCATGTCGTCAGACCGGCTTGTGCGAGCCCAAGGTTGTTTCGGTTTGTTGTCACGATGTTCTGCCTTCATTAAACCGTCGCACCCACGAACGCACTTTCGACACATCCATAACTCCATCACCACATGTCTCCTTCAACTGTCAATGAATTTCAATTGGTTTCACACCATGCAAATTCAGAAAACGAATGATTGCACGCTGTTCAACTAAGGAAAACGTCGCCATTTTAAGTATTTAAAACAGTTCTCATTCTCGCCGCTGGCGGTAAAATTCCATCTGCCGTACGGTGCTGCCATCTCCGGGACGTATTGACAATGAACGCGGCCTCATTTTAAAACAATGCGCATGTTTCTATCTCTTTCCAGTCCAGAGAAAAAAAATCGGAGGCCTTAGAACTTGAATGCACCTCGTAGTAAAATTGAAACTGAGAATTACTGTAATAATTTTACAATTTATTCAATATTAAAATTTGAGAAATTTACACCACTTGTTATGCATACTCTCTGGTGAGCTGAGCCGCCAGATGGCCTGTCAGTAACACTCAAACTTAAGAACTCCTCTTCACAGAAGCTGTTTCTACCAGTCAGCCAGATGCCTGTTGCTCTAAAATGAGACACATTAGAAGGTGTAAATACCTTTCTGTAAGCTTTGCCAAAGTTTTCTGCAATAATAGATATTCATATAACAGCATGCAAGGCTTCTTCTTCTACTACTCTCCCTCTCTCTCTTTTTTTTTTTTTTTTTGGTCAAGTCTACCACAATATGCTATCACCACCAAGACTTTCTTCTCAAAGCTGGGCAGAATGTGACAAATAAAATGACTTAAATAATAAAGAAACTTTTCAGATTTGGATCAACCACTTCCACTGATCCTGAGTAGAAGAGTCTTTCAACCTGTTGGGCTTAGAATGAACCCTCCAAAAGTTTTTCATGGGTGGAATATAATTTCCAACAGTGTGAATACCACAAATGATGGTCATATCTAGCTGCCCCCCTCCCCACCGATGTCACACACCTCACTTGCTTGGTTCTCTCCAAGCAACCACTTTCACAAGAATGTGAACCATTGAAATGCATGGTTCATCAATGTTGTACATGAGCTCTCAGGAGGGAATTTCCTTTCCTCCATAACTTCACACTATTTGCCAAAGAATAGATTAAAAAAAAATAGTAGCTCTTGCCAGATTTATTGCTTACACTAAGAGCAGATTCATATCACTTCATGAAGTCTGTGTATCGCTGCTCAGCAGCTTGAGCGTTTATTTCCGAGGATGTGGGATAAGCTACTTTGGCCATTTCAAAAGCAGGTTTCCTAACTTCTTTACTTGATAGGCCACAGTGCATTTTGCTAGAATGTAAGAAAACTGTCCAAGCTGAAGTTTTGCCACTCATCTACACACTTTTGGCCGTTTTGATTATTGCAGCTGTGTCACATACTGACCTCTTGTTATCCTCCTCACTTCGTGGCATCTGAAGATAAAAGTTTTGAGTCCTAGTTTTATGTACGTCTTCATTTACAATTGAGAGAAACTGAAAATAACTAGTCGTCCATAGATTTATTAGTGTGACACTGCAAAACTAAATAATGCGGACAGTGATGGAACCATGATTTAGCATTTTAGACCAGATCACATTTTTTGGCTGTGATTACTTATCAACTGAAAGTTTATTTTTAATTACCTCCTATTGCTGTGAAAGGTATGCACTGCCTCAACAAGTTTTACACTGTTCTTGTACTTGCGCCTATGGCATTGAAAATAGTCTTGGAAAGTGACATAGGCAGGCTAAAGATGTTTACAATGACATGCAAATATGATTGTAACGACATCAAATTCCTGGACTACTTAAAAGTACAATATATGAATAAACAATACATTTCTAAGTTGAGTGGTACACACTGGAAAATTTTATTGTGCTTACTTAAGAAAAAAAATGCAGAAAACAGAAAATTTTTGATTTTCCAGTGTGAAAACATGTAAAATCCTCCATCTCTCTTAACTGATGTCAAATTCCCTCCAAATGTGAACTGCCCCAATGTTTATAGCGCTGTCAACCAAATGAGTATTTAAAAAATGGTAAATTTTTTCCTCGAATAATGATGGTCGCCCATATACCATCCTACAGTTCGGACGAAAGTACTCTTCTGTGATATGTAATTTCAGAAGCCGTCTACCGAAAAATAAAAGATGTTTGTTATCAATGTTAAGTTTTAATGACCAGATTTAAAATGCTTCATGTGTAGATATTAGTATCTTTAACTGTTAGAATTTCTCTCGGTAAGACCTCTTTCACCCAGTAAAACATACATGGGATATGAAAATGCTTAGCGTGCAGCAACACCGCACTCAAATTTGTAACACCGGAATTTATGATGATTTAATTAAGCGAGCACGAGAGCGATCTGTTGTATTATAAATAAGCAGACGATTAAAAAAGTTGGTCTTCGATTTCAGTTTGTATGCAATTCAGAAAACTGTAAAAGCCGCTAAAGCTACCATTTACACTACGACATAATCTATATTAACTACTTACTTCTAATACATGAAGTTAACACAAATAACGTAATTACACGTCAGATATAAAACACAAAATAATATCCACATTTACAACGTTTTCAAACAATGTAACAAATGAATACACATCTGATATGTGTTTAATCTTAGTCAAAGATTGTAGCCACAACGGTGCAGTCACCATGGGTAATAACTCCAGAAGCTTGTCTGCGCATACTGTAAGTTTGCGCATGTATTACAATGCACAAAAGTAATTGCAGCGTTGGAGTTGGAGCAATATTAATCAAATTTTTGAGCATAGATTTTCATGTACACAGACAAATCGGAAGGTGTGGACCGACTAGCACCACCAATGAGTCACGTTAAACATATTTGAAACAACTGTTATTGAAATATGTCCGTGGAAAGTTACGGTCAAGGAATACGACGATTTATTTATTTATTTATTTATTTATTTATTCTTTGCCCATGGACTCCAGCTGAAAATCCAGCTGAGAGTATTGGGTGTGTCATACAATAGCCTATTAACATCAAGCTTGATTTCAATATATATATAAATGAAACAAATGATTAAACAGAAATAGTCCATAATCATACAAAGGTTTTACATGTTTCACATTATACGTACACACAAATCCAAACAACATACAGAAATGATAATTTTTACAGGTACATTTCAGTAATGATATATTTAAACACCATCTTAGTATTCACTCAAACTGTATATACATTTCTCTGTGAGATATAGTTTCAAATGATTTTTAAAACATTTTAGATCTGTTTCTTTTTTAATGATTTTGGGGAGTTTATTAAAAAACCTTTTGCCTGCTTCTTCTGGGGCAGTCATAGACAGTTTTAGATTTCTGTTTATCATGTAGTAATTTTCATTTCCTCTTGTACCGTGTTTGTGTACATCTTTATTTAGGAGGTGTTTATCACTTGACCTTACCACCATTATGCTTTGGTATATATACAGTGAATATACTGTCATTATATTATAGTGTACAAAAGCTTGCCTACAGGTCTGTCTTGGTGGTATTTTTGCAATGCATCTCACTGCCCTTTTCTGAATTGTGAATATTCTTTTTAGGTAGCCAGCTTGTGCATTTCCCCATATATGAACTGAATAAGACAAATGTGGGAAGACAAGTCCGTAATACATTGATCTGAGGACTTTATCATCCACAGTCTTAGCTGTTTTATGCATGATGAAGATCTGTTTGTTTATCTTTTTACACAGTGCATCTATGTGCTCCCCCCATGCCAAATGTTTGTCTATTATAGTTCCTAGAAAATTTGTGCTGGTTACTTCTTTAATAGTCTTTCGATTTATATTAACATTTATACTATAATTTTCACTATGCTTGGTCTGAAATACTACATTCATTGTTTTAGACTGATTCATAAACAGGTTGTTTTGTGTGAAATATTTATTTGCATTTTCAATAGTCAGGAGTGCTTCCTTCTCAAGCTCCTCCTTTGTGTCAGCTGTGCAAATGATTGTTGTGTCATCAGCATACATTATAAGTTTCTGATTTATATAGCTAGGGAAGTCATTTACGTAGAGTACAAATAGTATTGGCCCAAGCACAGACCCTTGCGGCACACCGTGTTTAACTATTTGTAATTCTGATATGTAGTTTGTTATATTTCCCCCACTAGTATGTCTGATTTCTGTGCATTGTTTCCTATTTGTAATGTATGATTTAAGTATGTCATAGCATTTTCCTCTAATTCCATACTGATATAATTTCATCATTAATTTTGAGTGGTTCACACAATCAAATGCCTTAGATAGGTCCATAAAAATCCCACAAGTCTTTTGTTGCCTGTCAAGTAAATTAAGAATGTGCTCAATTATATCTGTTGATGCTGTTTTTGTTGACTTCCCTTCTCTGAAACCATGTTGTGATGAATGCAGTATACTGTACTTTGTTATAAAACTTACAATTCTATTCTTTATTATCATTTCATAGATTTTAGCAAATGTTGAGATCAATGATATTGGCCTGTAATTTCCTAATTCATCCCTGTTCCCTTTCTTAAATATTGGCTTCACTTTACTTACTTTCAGTGAATCTGGAAATATACCTTCTTCTATCGCAGCATTCAGCATGTGTGTCAATGGTTTTAATATACATTCTCTGCATTCCTTTATGAGATGTGATGTGACACCATCCAAGCCAGAAGAATGTTTAATTTTAAGTTGTTTTATTAGGTTTGACACTTCTGCATCTGTTGTAGGTATGAAAACCATAGTATGATTTGTATGTGGGGGGGTTTAACAATTTACTTACTGCATTTGTTTTATTTTGACTTATTAATTCGTCTGCTACAGTAATATAATATCTGTTAAAAGTATTGGCTACTTCTAGAGGGTTTGCGTTGCTTTTCCCACTCATCAGTGGGCAGATGTCCTCTGCCCGATTTGTTACTTTTCCTCTGTCTTCATTAATGAAAGACCATAAACCTTTTGAGTAGTTCTTTCCCTTATCTACAGATATCCTGATGAATGATGCTTTAGTTTCTCTGATAAAACTACAGTACTCTTTCTTTTTTATTTTATACAGTGTGTTGTAGGCCTCATTATTTTTTTGTTTGGAGAGGTCATAATACACTCTCAGATTATTTCTGGCATGGATTACTTCTCCAGTCACCCAGCTTTTCTTTTTTTGTTGCTGTTTGACAAGCCTTTTACTAAAAGGACATGTAACATCATAATAATAATTGAATAAAGAATAAAATTGGTTCCATTTGGTGTTTGCATCTTCAGCTGCATATATTGTTTCCCAGTTTTCTGCCTCTAACATCTTTTTTAGCAGATTTATGTTATGTGGGTAGTTCTGTCTTCTCATCTCCCATATCTTCTGCACTGAATGACTAGTCTTTATATTTATGTCTATCATGATTGCAAAATGGTCTGCTAATGTGGAGTTTATTACCTGTGTGTCACAATAGCATGTAGGAATATTTGTTATTACATGATCAATAATAGTTTCACTATGCTTTGTTACTCTGGTTGGTTTATCTATTTTTATTTTTAGATTGTATATGCACAATAAGTCCAGTAGGGTCTTAGTATTGTCTGTATTTTTACTCGTGTCTATGTTCAGATCTCCTATAATGATCAAATAAGCATATGTTTTTGAGAGGTGTTGGATTATATCTTCCAGCTGTTCAAAGAAGGTTTTAATTATACCATTTGGTGATCGATACAAACCTAATACACAACATAAATTCCCAGCAATTTTAGTTTCCAGTGCTGCAGCTTCAAAGCTAAATTCTATAGCATATTTTGTTATATTTATGGCTTTAGTTGATTTATAGTTAGAAAAAATGGCAACCCCGCCACCTTTATAGGAAGTTCTGCAAAAACTGGCTACTTTCACATAATTCTTCAATTTGTACATTCCTATGTGATTTTCTTTTAGCCCATGTTCTGTAACTACTAGAATGTTTGGCCTATGCTCCTGTAATATTACCTCTAGTTCCTCTGTTTTATTGTTTATGTATTGAACATTTTGGTGAAGTATTCTAACAGTTGGCTTTAAATGTAATAGTTCCCCTTCCTGTAATATACTAAGCACTTCACTTGCTCCCTTTGCTTCTGGTACTATGCAGTGATTTTTTTCAGTTTGTGTCATTAAACCTGGATCGTATCTTTGTCCGGTGTTTATATTCCTCTGACTATTGTCACACTGGTATTTAAGATGGACAGTTTTACTTACATCTTTTTCCATGTTCTCTTTCTGCTTACTCGGTACCATAAAAAATCCTCACTTAGTGTAGCAGGTCTCCTAGTTCTCAGGCATCTGTCTTGATTGGAAGCTGCTTCTGCTGTTGATCTCCCAGGCCTCAGGTACCTCTTCTGTGTGGTTGCTGTTGCTGATGGCTCCTGTGCTCCCCGACTTGGTGACTGCCCTTGTTTGTTAGCTGCTGCGGCTAATGACCCTTGTATGTTTTCCTCACATGCATTTTCATTGCCTTGAGGTAGTATTATGGGGTCTGCTGTTCTGGATGCTGTTGCTGATGACGACAGCTCTGATGATGATTGTGGTGATTCTGCTGCTATTGGTTTTTCTGACACTGCTGCTGAGGATATCTGAGCCTTTGCTGCTGCTACTGGTGTTTGTTGTAGCTCTACTGCAGATAATGATGGTTCCACTGTTACAGACAACTCTTGTTTTGGCGGAATTGGGATTGGAGACACTTCCATTACAGATGACTCATTAATAAATTTAAGTATTTCGGCACTAATAATCTTTTTCCCTTTTACGTTCATGTGGAGACCATGTCTTGTGAAGTGCTCTCTTTGAACACTGTTTATCTCTACGAAAGTCGTATTTTGGAAACCTCTACATATTTTCTCAAATAGCCTGTTTGCTGTAACAATCTCGATGTTTACGCACGAGTTTTCCATCAGATCGTGCCTCCTGGGGATACTAACAATGTAGAAATGCACTCGAGGCATCCTTTTGATTGTTTCCTTTAGGATTCTCGTTGCACGCCAAGTTTCATTACAGTAAACATCATTTGCGCCTCCTATTATGATGCAGTTGTTACCCGTCGTTAATATGTTGTCACTGTTTTTCAGAATTTCGCGTAATGGCGCGCCTGATTTGATTATGCCTGTTACATTAAGGTCTGGGTGATTTCTTCTCATAATTTCCGTAACTCCTCTCCCATGACTATCTGCAAAAATATATGTCTGTTGCTTGTGTCCTTGCTTATGCATAACGTGGTTGTTTACTTTTTTTCCCTTACGAATATTTACCTTGTGTTTTTCTCCGTTTAATCCACTTGTATATTTTTGTGTGGATAGTTTGTTCATATTTTTATCCATAGATGCACTATTAACACTTTCTTTTCTTGCGTTTAATTCACTTGTGTCTTTTAGAGTGATCAGTTCGTTCATATTTCTAGTTACAGTCGTACTGTTTACACTTTGTACATTTGGTTGTGCATACCTACGAATTTTATGGCTAGCATTAATGAGATCTTGTTGCCTTGACGATTCAGACAGTTCCCGTATGGTTAGTAACAAATTTTCCATTGTTTTTATATATTTTTTTATAATGTCAAGTTCTTTTTGAAGTTCGTCATGCACGTTGTCTTCTATTCCCGCGTAGCACTTTTCACTCGCGATCTCGCGGCCGTTACACTCTATGTCACATTTACACTGTATTTGTAAATCCTCTTGAGCATAACAGTGTGAATGGCACCATTTATGTTTAAACACGCATATTCTAACTCCATTTAGCACTGTTTCGTCACAAACAATACACTTGATTGAAATTAAGTCCTCAAAAACTGCAGAGCGGTTTAAAGTTACATGTACACTTGCCGCCATATACTCATAATTCTTTAATATAGAAAATAAGAGCAGTTGACCCTAGGTCAAACATAGAACTGTAATAGTTAGAAAATATCGTCGTGGACTTAACTGAAATATTTATTTCTACCTACTTTGCGCTTGGAAATTTAATTGACATGTTCCACATACACGATGATCTCCTCAACACGGATCTATGGAACGAAAAACTAATCTAATCTAATCTCACTCATTACGCGAACAGAATAAGGGAATGCTAGTATACTTTCACTCAGTTCTGTCCCACGGCATAATCATTTCTGACACTGTAGCTAAACTAAAGTAAGTTTTTATTGTACGTAAGAGTGCAGTCAATATTTTATGCAAAGTTGATAACGTTAGGCCTACATATTGCAGCAGTGCGTCAGAAACAAAGGGATTCTTACCCATGTATGTCAATATTAGTAGTAATAGTAACAGTAGTGGTAGTTTTTTCATCCGTAGATCACTTTTGCAAGGATATCGGACGTGTCTTGGTAGTACAATTTAAGAACAGCAAAAATAACATGATGCATATGTACAGACATTTGGATACTTACAGGCGGGATCGTTTCTACTTTTAGGCATGTCTAGGCGGCCACCTAGCTGGCGGAATTTTAGAGGTGGCAAAGGGCGGATAAATGAATTTTAAATCAAATTACGAAAAAATTGAAGAAATGAGGAAAAATGAAATGGAGGAAGAATTAATACACTAAACTGTTTTCAAAAGCATATGGAACAATTACTTAATAAGTCTGTGGAGTCTTGAACTGCAAGGAAACAAGGGAGAGGATGTTGTTGTCGGCGGCTGGTATCCTCTTTCTACAATACGAATGCACACATGGATGAATATGGTTCTTTATTTACATGAGCTGGAAACATTTACTTAACTTGAATAGAGTCCATGTTTTATGGTACAAGCTCATCAGTAATAGTCTTCTTGCAGACTGATGTAATGTCAATATCAGTAATCTTGCTATTACAAACTTTAGTTTCTTACTGCTGGTAAATTACAATTCTGGTTGAGGTAAACTAGTCCCACTACAGTCACTAAGCTGGTCTCTATGTACTGTTGTAGCCTGTGTCGAACTAAATGCGCTCTGCAAGTAAACTGACAGATGCCAAACTGCATGACTGAATGAGACTCTCCAGTCAGCGGCGGTAGCCTAAATACATGCTGTCGAGAGGGCGTTGGCGGCATGTTGCTTGTGGGCGTGTCTCTGGCCTCTCTCGTGACAGGCATGCTTGATCCATCGCCTACGAATCGATTTTCGAGCTTCGTGCTTCAGCTTTGCCGATCGGTGTGCTGGCGACAGCTTACGACAGTACTGGAGATGCGAACGACAATGGGGGTGGGGGAGGCAGGAAGCTGGATGTAGAGAGGCCGCTGTCGACTCTTGTGCCGCTGTCAGCTCCTGTGCCGCTGTCGGCATTCTTTGTGCTTGCGGGTACGGAAGGCGGAGTTGTTTTTCTTCCCGGACAGCTGATGTGAATGAATTCTGCTGTCAATATTTATGTTTTTGTCGATCTGCTGTATATTATTTTCTTGTTTAGCGTTAAGTGGACTCTCATGACGAGAATATTAATTATGAAAAGGTTATATAAAATATGTATTCTATGTAATTAATTATTAATTTGTGTATTTTGATCTACCTGTTTTTATGACCATGTGCTCTGGTTAAATTTGCAAATAGAATTCCATTTCTTGATACTGTTAGGAATTTTGACGATTTTAGAATAGTTAAACCATTTTCTATCTTTTCTATGAATTTTAATATGTTGTCAACCTGTTTTCTTTTGTGTAAGATGACAGAGTGGAATAATATTAGGAGTGTCTCCACTCAATTATTATGGTCTAAAAATTGGTTTATGGTTAATCAGCCTAGTGCTAAAATTTCTTGATGTTTTGAGCATATGCATTTCCGCTGTTTTTTTTCTTTTTGGGACTTTTCTGAGTCTGTTTAGGTTACACGAACATCCTCAGACAATGTGGGGCACGTGTAACGCTGGAAATGCATATCCTCCTATTTCCATCTATTGTACTATAAATGTTTTTATTATTTTGTTACCTGAAGATATGACGTTTCTGTCTCTTTGTATATTGTAATTGTTTTACTGTTTGTATATATATATATATATATATATATATATATATATATATATATATATATATATATATATATGCATTTATGTCGATGTATAATTGGTTTGTTTTGTAAATATTATTTGTATTTTTACGCTGAGTCTGGCCTAGGGAAAAGTATGCTATCGGACGATTACATCGATAGGTCGCGTGGAGAACAAAAGTGTTTACGATCTTTGGTAGTGTTAACTCTGCCGCGTGGAGCGTGGGCAGAGCAAGGTCTGGTTGGAGTAGGGCGGTGGAGCAGGTGTGTGTGGGGTGACGCTCCCACGAGTTGCCGCGCTTTCGGGGTTTGGCAGCATCTAATTGCTATGATGGTTTCTGACACGGTGTCGCGGACGGAAAGCGTTAGCTGGCGCACATCAAGAGCCCATTTCGCCTGGTGACCATGTCGAGAAGAAGGTGCGCCAACCTCCAGCTTCTGCAACAGCGACGGCCGACAATGAATGACTGTCGCCACCTCCCCGATCGACGACTGCAAACCTTCAATCAACCAACAAGGAAGACTAAAAGCACGTAAAGTTTTAGAACTGTATGACAGACCTCAGCTTTTCAAACTGCTCAATTTGCCTCTTTAAATTACAGCAACATAGTGTGAACCTTTGTTCCTCATTGTCCCAATTGCATTACCAAGCAGGGTCCCTTCCTTTTCTGGAATGAACCCGAGTGTTGTTGAAATTCAAACGCCAGCATTAAAGTAATATCATTCCATTTCACTGCTTTAATTTCAAAGTTCAGTTAAAGTATTCATAGCTGGCTACAATATTTAGATTACGCAAGCAGAAATTTAGAGTGAGAGTTGTGTTACCATATTTTAGCTTACCTGTGACTGCAGCTCATCTTGGTACGTACTAACTTTTACTATTGTTAATTGTTCAGAATCACTTAATTTAAGTTCAAAGTTAAATCTCTTATTTCTAAATTGTGTAGATTCAAGTAGCTTTTGAAATGATTGTTGAGGTAGCCCAAGACTATCCTTATTTTATTGAATTTCGTAGTGCTTCAGAATCAAAGTTCACCATTAATTTCAGTCACTAAATTAACTTTCAATTTTCCGGTTTTATTAATTCTTTTGCTAAATTAATAAGAGTGTATGGAAATTTATTACTTCTGACACACAGTCAGTTTTCACACAACACATGTCAAATTTCAGTTGCCACGCTTTGAGTGCTAAATACATGTGCATTAATCTTTCATTTTCAGTTATTATAGTAGTTGTCCATGGGACTGGTGACCGTAATTTTCCCCAAATCTCAAATATCTAATTAACGCCAATTAATTGTTAACGTAACGACTGTACATTTACTTTCTTTATTAATTTTACCCTTTTCTCAAAATTAATTTCCACCAATTTCATTTGCATTTTTCCTTTCATTTAGATGTAACCCTTTCCTCCCTCTTTACCGACAAATTAACTTCGGTGACGATTGCTTTTCCCAAATTTCCATTAGGTGAAAGCGGTTTAATTTTTCACTGTCATTAAGGTCGATAAGTGAGGGGGAGGTTACAACTTGTCCATTGACTAGCTGGAATGAGACCAATAACACCATTATCTTGCAATTCTTTCAATTCACTGGCTAGTTTCTCTCTTAGAGCAATCGGAACGTGGCGGGCCCAGAAAAACTTAGGCCGAGCATTATCTTTCAATGTAACATGCGTGTCTTTCAATGTAACATGCGCTACAAAGTCATTAGATTTTTCCATTCCTTCTGAAAATAGCTCAGGAAGTACTTTAACTACACTGTCTTGTAGTTCAAAAGCAGACACTGAAAGTACCTTGTCTTGGATGCTAAGTGCAAACAAATCAAAGGCATCTAAGTCGAATATGTTCTCACTGTCTCTTGATTTCAACACACTGCCCTAGTGTGAGATTTGTAAGTGGCAGGTAAACTACACTGTCCAAGCACTGGAATTTCCTGTCCGTTGTAAGCAGTGAGGTGCTTACTAAATTTAGAAAGGCACGATTAAGCGAAGTTACTGAGGCACCTTGGTCTAACTGAAAGTTCACACGACGGCCAGCAATTCGTAATGAGACAAATAGTTTGTTAGAACGTCGTTCCACAGCACTAGGGAGAAGGATGCACTACCTTAATCCTAATTTTGTCAGAACCTGTTTCTAGGTTTTGAAAACACAGTATTCACTGCATGAGCACGAGCCTGTTTTTTTTCTGGGAGCGGGCAAAATTAGCGTTTTCGTGTCGTTGCAAACAAATTGCTTGGACATGGCCTTCTCTCCCACACGTATAACACGTTGCGTTACGTGATAGACTGTCCTGGGCCATGGTTCTGCTACTAACACTCGCGACTCTGCATAGAAAATGGCACTGCGATTCCTGGCAACATCAGAAATTACAATGACTTAGAATTCCTGACAATATCTAAACAACGATTGAGCAAAATAATTCCTGACACAGCAAAGGGTCACTGATGAGCCAAAACATTATGACCACCTAGCTAATATCGTGCTGGTCCACCTTTGTTGGCCACCTTTGGAACGCCACACAGCAGCGATCCTGCCTCGCATGAATCAACCAAGTCCGTGGTTGGATTCCGGAGATATGTGGCACCAGATGTTAATGCGCAGGTCATACAATTGTCATAAATTATGGGCCAGTATGTTATCGGCGGGGAGCTGGTGCCCGATAGCGTCCCTGTCGTATTCCATCTGTTTCAGATCAGTTGTATTTTGTGGCCAAGACATCACACTATCATACACCTCAAACCACTCTAACACGATTCTGACCATGGAAAACAGACATTTATTTTGCTGGATGATGCGTTCACTGCAGGAGAAGACATCAAGATTTAGGTTCAAATGGCTCTGAGCACTATGGGACTTAACATCTGAGGTCATCAGTCCCCTAGAACTTAGAACTACTTAAACCTAACTGACCTAAGGACATCACACACATCCATGCCCGAGGAAGGATTCGAACCTGCGACCATAGAGGTCGCGCGGTTCCAGACTGAAGCGCGTAGAACCGCTCGGTCACAACGGCCGGCCATCAAGATTTAGGGATGTCAGTGATTCACAACAATATTCACGTCGTCTGCAGCTGTCTTTGTACCTTAGATTACTGCCACAGGTCCCATGGAAGCCCAGGTGAATGTCATCCATAAAATAATACTGCCCTAGCAGCCTGGACCCATGGCGCGGTGCATGTTTCGAGAAGCCGTTCGCTTAGATGAGGGCATATCCGTACAAGAACATTGACCTGGTGTAACAAGAAACGTGAATCATCAGACGAGGCGACGCGTTTCCATTGATTCACAGTCGAATCTCAGTTTTGCTTTGCACATTGCAATCCTGATTAACGATGTCGCTGTGTCTACACGGGAACACGTAGGGGTCGTCTACTGTGGAGTCCCATCTTTAACAAGGTGTACTGAATGGTGCGCTCCAGGGCACTAGCGCCTCCCCAGCATTGTACTCTGCTGCCATATCTGCCACAGGTTACTGCCTATCCTGTTTCACAGAGTGGAACAGCTTCCGAAATCTAGATTCCCTGATGAGCCGAGGACGCCCAACACTTTGTCACCTCTTCGTAATTCTGCCTTTTGTCAACAACATTCCGTAGCTGCTCAGTCAATCTGCCACTTGTTCAAGTCGCTTACGCCAGTGGATTTCCGTATTTTCGGCTCGTATTGTGGCTAGAAATGGATCCCTATTCGTTTCTGCTCCAGTTGTATACTTTCCTAAATACGGCATGTAACCGCAATGCCTCCCGGCGTCATTCATTGTTTTGTTTCATTAGTGTATAAACACTGCCCTATAGAACGATTTCATGAAGACAATCTACATATAATATTTTTACATGTTTAGACCTGTTTTTAATTCCACATATTCTAATAAATTGTGGGAGTGACTGTGAGGTATCTTTAACTTTCTTTCTCGACGTTTTTCGAGAAAATGTGTAACCGATAGCGTCGTAGATTGACAATGGAACGTGCTGGTAGGCGACGACGATTCAAACCCAATTTCGTTTTATCCGGTTTAAATACCTAAATCATTTAAATATGACATTTATCAAGTATGTGGTAATTAACTCATAATTGACCATCATTTTTTTCAATAAAAATGCATGTCTTCTATTTTCTAACTGCATATCACATGCAGGACTCTGGTTTTCATTGCAAATACACATTCTTAATTACTGATATATTATAAAAGATGGTTAAAGATTGTGAAGTTAAGAAAACAATACACAGTTAAATTTTTTGGAGAAAAATGAAAAATCAAATACTCTTTGTCTAAATATGCCCATCGTTTTATAGGGCAGATGTGGTCGGTCTCACACGAGTCAGACTGATAAGCGACGTAAAAACACGGGGTGCAATAATTTTCACGGCGTCGAGCACACTGTACAAATGATGCACTTTTACAGCTGTCACCTTAACACTGCAATCTGAAACCAATAAAATTGATGTGAGCCAAGTTAAGGGATACGTCGCGAGAAATAACAAAACATTTCAGTTGCCAAACTCACTGCAACTAATGAACGAAGCTTTTGACACGTCACTGCCGAACGATGGCGAAATGCAGAACGGAGTACAGATTGTGTGACGTTGAAACAGAACACGAATACATGAAAACAAGTCAGCGTAATGAGAAGGACGAATTGTTAGCTAAAATCAACTGTGTAGTTCCGAAGATGATAATTACACAGATAAAAGGACAGAACGTACATCTCAACATAACGGTAAAAAGCATTAGCGAAGAGGTGGAAAATTTGGCATTAAATTCTGAAGACCAAAAAGAACTGTTAAGCACAATTAAAGAAATAGTTGATGACATGGCAATGAAAATGGCAAATTTGTCAACTAGTACAGATAGTTTAAGTTTGATAACAGTTTGTGGGGACACAAATGACAGTACAATTTTCAGACACAGCAGAATACCAGTCATTAATAAATTTTAAAGACAACCAAGAGGAAGTTAACAGGGAAAAATAAACGTTATAGGACCACCGTGAATGAAAAAGTTGAGCGTATTGAAAGAAAGCTTAATAGCGAGGACGAAGAAGACGTATTTGACCGTTTACATTCATATTCAGAAAACTTCGTGATCACACAAATCTATGGCGTTTAGGTGATTTTCCACAATAGTACCACACATCCAGATGCGATAATGTATAGCCGATGTGGTGCTATAGAGAATAATCTGGTTCGCACAGAAATGGTAACTTAGATCACAAACACCTTTTTAACAACACGTAAATTCAAAGTTTTTTCAGAAATTACAGTAACGAAATTTACCCCCTAGCTTGGACTGGTCAGTTTCTATATTCTTTACCACCAAATTGGCCACTTGAACATAAATTAGAATTTCCCTGCGGTTATTTGGAAATGAACCTGCGGTAAGAATGCACTCAGTAGTGAGAGACTGCCAAAGCGTAAAAAATTTCTACGGAGCGTTTTTGCCAGCCTGCTGCTCACAGGCCACACAAAATCGAGTAAAACAAAGCATTACAATGTTATGGAACTTCGAACAGCCTGACCTCTTGAGCCCAGCAAAATATTTTAAAGACGTGATACGCAAAATCAGTACTTATCAAATCCATAAAGTCCATCAGAGCTAATTCACATTTGTTTAATAAAGTTACCTACACATTTGAGACACGTAATTTTGGCCGGCATATGTAAATATGATGTAGAAGAATTTCATGCATTACCTCGCGAACTGTAATTGAACAGTGACAACGGTTTAACGAAAAGACACAAAACAATCACAGCAGAAACTAAGACACGCAAGACACGTTTCTACACGTGGAAACAAAGATTATGGGAACTCTCATAACAAACACAGCCACAGAAACAATTACAGACGGGATAACCGACATCGTGCGTATGACGCACAATTCTCGTGCTTGAATAACGATTATTGTGATAGAAATAATTTCCGGAGCTCTGACTACGAATACAATAACAGACATATCAGGAATTATGGCGTCGGAAAAAGGCGCTATCACAATTATAGTAACAGTCAATGTAATCACGGACAATACTCTAACTCAAACAGTAATCATGTAAATTTTGATGGGCACATATCAGGTTGATCGAATCGACAAAATATGTGGCACAACAACAATTACGCAAATAGCAACAAACACAGTCACAGTAATCAATGTAATAATTCACAGTGGCAAAATTTTAGAAGGGCAAGCCGAGCGCGACAGGTAGAAATAATTAAGTTATATCGCCGAATCTACAAGATAATCAACGACGGGGAAGCTATACGGGACGAAACTGAAACGATCGGACACACTTCATCATATTTCATAAATCAAACTATACATAGAATAATTTTATTTACTAAAGTTGTACCCAGGTGACAGAACTACATGCCACCAATTTCGAAAATATTTCTTGCATTACAGCGCACAGCAACAACTAGGCATAAACAATGCTATTGCACCGCATGCCAGAGAGACTCAAGTCACGGGTCAGGCAGCTTTTGACAAGAATCGGGCGACTATTGTCGCGCAGCAAACTTCATTTATCGCGAAACAAATCGAGCGATTTGCTGCCATGGCGCGTACTCTTAAAAACTACTACGAACTTCGCAATTTCTTCTAGAATCCGAATAAGAATAAAACATTTATAATCAAATGAACATCGACAGTATATTTTTAAAACCAGTTCTGAGAGGATACGAAGGTTATCGGCAATGTGTTGTTCACTTGAAAAATACACTCCTGGAAATTGAAATAAGAACACCGTGAATTCATTGTCCCAGGAAGGGGAAACTTTATTGACACATTCCTGGGGTCAGATACATCACATGATCACACTGACAGAACCACAGGCACATAGACACAGGCAACAGAGCATGCACAATGTCGGCACTAGTACAGTGTATATCCACCTTTCGCAGCAATGCAGGCTGCTATTCTCCCATGGAGACGATCGTAGAGATGCTGGATGTAGTCCTGTGGAACGGCTTGCCATGCCATTTCCACCTGGCGCCTCAGTTGGACCAGCGTTCGTGCTGGACGTGCAGACCGCGTGAGACGACGCTTCATCCAGTCCCAAACATGCTCAATGGGGGACAGATCCGGAGATCTTGCTGGCCAGGGTAGTTGACTTACACCTTCTAGAGCACGTTGGGTGGCACGGGATACATGCGGACGTGCATTGTCCTGTTGGAACAGCAAGTTCCCTTGCCGGTCTAGGAATGGTAGAACGATGGGTTCGATGACGGTTTGGATGTACCGTGCACTATTCAGTGTCCCCTCGACGATCACCAGTGGTGTACGGCCAGTGTAGGAGATCGCTCCCCACACCATGATGCCGGGTGTTGGCCCTGTGTGCCTCGGTCGTATGCAGTCCTGATTGTGGCGCTCACCTGCACGGCGCCAAACACGCATACGACCATCATTGGCACCAAGGCAGAAGCGACTCTCATCGCTGAAGACGACATGTCTCCATTCGTCCCTCCATTCACGCCTGTCGCGACACCACTGGAGGCGGGCTGCACGATGTTGGGGCGTGAGCGGAAGACGGCCTAACGGTGTGCGGGACCGTAGCCCAGCTTCATGGAGACGGTTGCGAATGGTCCTCGCCGATACTCCAGGAGCAACAGTGTCCCTAATTTGCTGGGAAGTGGCGGTGCGGTCCCCTACGGCACTGCGTAGGATCCTACGGTCTTGGCGTGCATCCGTGCGTCGCTGCGGTCCGGTCCCAGGTCGACGGGCACGTACACCTTCCGCCGACCACTGGCGACAACATCGATGTACTGTGGAGACCTCACGCCCCACGTGTTGAGCAATTCGGCGGTACGTCCACCCGGCCTCCCGCATGCCCACTATACGCCCTCGCCCAAAGTCCGTCAACTGCACATACGGTTCACGTCCACGCTGTCGCGGCATGCTACCAGTGTTAAAGACTGCGATGGAGCTCCGTATGCCACGGCAAACTGGCTGACACTGACGGCGGCGGTGCACAAATGCTGCGCAGCTAGCGCCATTCGACGGCCAACAGCGCGGTTCCTGGTGTGTCCGCTGTGCCGTGCGTGTGATCATTGCTTGTACAGCCCTCTCGCAGTGTCCGGAGCAAGTATGGTGGGTCTGACACACCGGTGTCAATGTGTTCTTTTTTCCATTTCCAGGAGTGTATTTTTGCTGTGCACAGTGATGATAATATAGAGACATATAATACTTTCTATCACTTTCGATTAGATATACAGGATGTTAAGATGGTAATTACTTTATCGAGAAAGGAGAGTGATAGGTATTTTGATGTCAGAAGTTTTTCAGGATCTGTTGTGAGAGGTAATGAAGTTGTGTTTACTGAACTGTAATAGTTACAGTTATAGATATGAGGTGTTCTGGCTATGCGGAAATAAGTGGACGGAAACAGAGCTAGGAATTGCTGTTTGAAGTGAATACTGAGGCGAAGACAGCAAATATGATTCATGTTGTAATTCGATAATGAGATTTATGTTGGTCAGGTGCAAGAGATGATAACTATGAGGTTTGTGATGTATACTGTAATAGAATGAGACAATGATTATGATGATTGGTGCAGTGAAAGAGTGAGTGAGAAGTGATTAGGGCGTAGGGGCCCAGTTTCCTATTACAGTCAATTTTTACGTCATGTGAATGCATTTCGTGTCTATAAGCGCAGAAGGTAATTCTGAAAAGATGTGGCTGGATGACGATATGAATGAAGGTAACGTGACTTGCAATACAATCATTTCTTTGATGTGTAGTTTATGATTATCTGATGCAAGTTATTTATCTTTTTTACTAAACGTACACTGTCTTTTTTTCGGAACAACGCAACATGTACCGTTTTGAAATTTTACAGCATTTCGAGAAGTGTACGTTTCTGTCTCCGTTTCTGCACGAAAAATGTTTTACAAGTATTTGGCTCCGCGTTGATGGATAATCTGAGCTGTGACAAATTCCTTTACCATAAGGTACCTCATCGAACTTTTTGTGATTTGTGTTTGTGGAAGTGTCTATTTTCTTGTTTATACTGATGAATGCCCTTCTCTCCATGAACCATGGACCTTGCCGTTGGTGGGGAGTCTTGCGTTCCTCAGAGATACAGATAGCCGTACCGTAGGTGCAACCACAACGGAGGGGTATCTGTTGAGAGGCCAGACAACGTGTGGTTCCTGAAGAGGGGTAGCAACCTTTTCAGTAGTTGCAGGGTGATTGACTGATCTGGCTTTGTAACACTAACGAAAAAGGCCTTTCTGTGCTGGTACTGCGAATGGCTGAAAGCAAGGGGAAATTACAGCCGTATTTTTCCCGAGGGCATGCAACTTTACTGAATGGTTAAATGATGATGGCGTCCTCTTGGGTAAAATATTCTGGAGGTAAAATAGTCCCCCGTTCGGATCTCAGGGCGGGGACTACTCAGGAGGACGTCGTTATCAGGAGAAAGAAAACTGGCGTTCTACGGATCGGAGCGTGGAATGTCAGATCCCTTGATCGGGCAGGTAGGTTAGAAAATTTAAAAAGGGAAATGGATAGATTAAAGTTAGTTATAGTGGGAATTAGTGAAGTTCAGTGGCAGGAGAAACAAGACTTCTGGTCAGGTGAATACAGGGTTATAAATACAAAATCAAATAGGGGTAATGCAGGAGTAGGTTTAATAATGAATAAAAAATAGGAATGCGGGTAAGATACTACAAACAGCATAATGAACGCATTATTGTGGCCAAGATAGATACGCAGCCCACGCCTCCCACAGTAGTACAAGTTTATATGCCAACTACCTCCGCAGACGACGAAGAGATTGATGAAATGTATGATGAGATAAAATAAATTATTCAGATCGTGAAGGGAGACGAAAATTTAATAGTCATGGGTGACTGGAATTCGATAGTAGGAAAAGGAAGAGAAGGAAACGTAGTAGGTGAATATGGAATGGGGCTAAGGAATGAAAGAGGAAGCCGCCTTGAAGAATTTTGCACAGAGCATAACTTAATCATAGCTAACACTTGGTTCAAGAATCAGGAAAGAAGGTTGTATAAATGGAACAAGCCTGGAGATAATGGATGGTTTCAGATAGATTATATAATGGTAAGACAGATATTTAGGAACCATATTTTAAATTATAAGACATTTCCAGGGGCAGATGTGGACTCTGGCCACAATCTATTGGTTATGAACTGTAGATTAAAACAGAAGAAACTGCAAAAATGTGGAAGTTTAAGGAGATGGGGTCTGGATAAACTGCCAGAACCAGAGGTTGTAGAGAGTTTAATGTAGAGCATTAGGGACCGATTGACAAGAATGGGGGAAAGAAATACAGTAGAAGAAGAATGGGTAGCTTGAAGAGACGAAATAGTGAAGGCGGCAGAGGATCAAGTAGGTAAAAAGACGAGGGCTAATAGAAATCCTTGGGTAACAGAACAGATATTGAATTTAATTGATGAAAGGAGAAAACACAAAAATGCAGTAAATGAAGCAGGCAAAAAGAAGTACAAACGTCTCAAAAATGAGATCGACAGGAAGTGCAAAATGGCTAAGCAGGGATGGCTAGAGGACAAATGTGAGGATGTAGAAGCGTATATCACTCGGGGTAAGATAGATACTGCCTACAGGAAAATTAAAGAGACCTTTGGAGAAAAGAGAACCACTTCCATGAATATCAAGAGCTCAGATGGAAACCCAGTTCTAAGCAAAGAAGGGAAAGCCGAAAGATGGAAGGAGTATATAGAGGGTATATATAGGGCCATGTTTTTGAGGACAATATTATGGAAATGGAAGAGGATGTAGATGAAAATGAAATGGGAGATATGATACTGTGTGAAGAGTTTGACAGAGCACTGAAAGACCTAAGTCGAAACAAGGCCCCGGGAGTAGACAACATTCCATTAGAACTACTGATAGCTTTGGGAGAGCCAGCCCTGACAAAACTCTACCATCTGGTGAGCAAGATGTATGAGACAGGCGAAATTCCCTCAGACTTCAAGAAGAATATAATAATTCCAATCCCAAAGAAAGCAGGCGTTGACAGATGTGAAAATGACCGAACTATCAGTTTAATAAGCCATGGCTGCAAAATACTAACACGAATTCTTTACAGACGAATGGAAAGACTGGTAAAAGCTGACCTCGGGGAAGATCAGTTTGGATTCCGTAGATGTGTTGTAACACGTGAGTCAATACTGACCCTACGTTTCTAGTATTTGTAGACTTAGAGAAAGCTTTTGACAATGTTGATTGGAATACTCTCTTTCAGATTCTGAGGGTGGCAGGGGTATAATACAGGGAGCGAAAGGCTATTTACAATTTGTACATAAACCAGATGGCAGTTATAAGAGTGGAGGGGCATGAAAGGGAAGCAGTGGTTGGGAAGGGAGTGAGACAGGGTTGTGGTCTCTCCCCGATGTTATTCAATCTGTATATTGAGCAAGCAGTAAAGGAAAAAAAAAAGAAAAATTCGGAGTAGGTAGTAAAAACCATGGAAAAGAAATAAAAACTTTGAGGTTCGCCGATGACATTGTAATTCTGTCAGAGACAGCAAAGGACCTGGAAGAGCAGCTGAACAGAATGGACAGTGTCTTGAAAGGAGGATATAAGATGGTTGGTTGGTTGGTTGGTTGGTCGTTTGGGGAAGGAGACCAGACAGCGTGGTCATCGGTCTCATCGGATTAGGGAAGGATGGGGAAGGACGTCGGCCGTGCCCTTTCAGAGGAACCATCCCGGCATTTGCCTGGAGTGATTGAGGGAAATCACGGAAAACCCAAATCAGGATGGCCGGACGCGGGATTGAACCGTCGTCCTCCAGAATGCGAGTCCAGTGTCTAACCACTGCGCCACCTCGCTCTGTGATATAAGATGAACATCAACAAAAGCAAAATGAGGATAATGGAATGTAGTCGCATTAAATCTGGTGATGGTGAAGGAATTAGATTAGGAGATGAGACGCTTAAAGTAGTAAATGAGTTTTGCTATTTGGGGAGCAAAACAACTGATGATGGTCGAAGTAGAGAGGATATAAAATGCAGACTGGCAATGGCAAGGAAAGCGTTTCTGAAGAAGAAAAATTTGTTAACATCGAGTATAGATTTAAGTGTCAGGAAGTCGTGTCTGAAAGTATTTGTATGGAATGTAGCCATGTATGGAAGTGAAAAGTGGACAATAAATAGTTTAGACAAGAAGAGAATAGAAGCTTTCGAAATGTGGTGCTACAGAAGAATGCTGAAGATTTGATGGGTAGAACACGTAACTAATGAAGAGGTATTGAATAGAATTGGGGAGAAGAGTAATTTATGGCACAACTTGACTAGAAGGAGGGATCGTTTGGTAGGACATATTCTGGGGCATCAAGGGATCACCAATTTATTATTGGAGGGTAAAAATCGTAGAGGCAGACCAAGAGATGAATACACTAAACAGATTCAGAAGGATGTAGGTTGCAGTAGGTACTGGGAGATGAAGAATCTTGCACAGAATAGAGTGGCATGGAGAGCTGCATCAAACCAGTCTCTGGACTGAAGACCACAACAACAACAACTGATGAATGACACTTTTTTCTGATTTGTATATAGCTACTTTCACTCAAAATTTAACTCGTACTGAATTCTGTAGAATTAATCTGCCTTTTCTTTGCCTGACTGCTAAACTTTACATATGTGTGAAAGGATATCATAACAATATTGTCCATCAGTGTAGGTGTTTGGGAAATTTAAAATTTTGGAAGAGATATTGAGATTCATCACTAGCCAGGTTTGACGTGGACAGACAATATGCAGGAGGTATGTGGGATACTAATGATGACGTTTCTCTTGCTTTTCAGGTTTATTATTTTTTTGACATGGTAAGATTCTTTTATATAAATATTTATCTACTAACATGTGCGTCATTGCAGACTAATTACCTTCTTGTATTTACAGATTGTGTAACATAATAATATGCACTGCTTTAGCTTACGAATTTTTTAGGTTGAATATGCCTCTTACACTTACATCATTTATTTAATTTCTTTATAATGCATATTCACTGTATCAATTGTTACTGTACGATGTGGTGGCACTAGCATAACAATCATGTGAAGTGTAGTTCCGTAGGGAGCTCTCATAAGTCGTGAAAGATGTGTAAGAAGGCTTGAATGATGTGTAAGGAGAAAGCAAAAAGAAGATGGTGAAAAAGGAAGTTGTGCAACATATACTTGTGCAAAGAAATAGTTACAAAGATGAATGTGAGATGAAATGATTAGGAAGGGCAAATATGAGAGGTTGTTAGGTAGGGACTGAAGACCTCAGATGTTAAGTCCCATAGTGCTCAGAGCCATTTGTTAGGTAGGGCAAACGCGGCAAATGGTTAGGTAGGGCAATGGAAGTAAATAATATGAACTTTTAAGAATGTATGAAACATATGACAGGAAGAAGTGAAGAGATAAATTAGACAGTGGTATTTGTTGAAGTTTGATGAAATTACGGGCAAAAGGATTAAAAGGTGCACAAACTAAAGGATGAAATATAACTAGATAGCACGCAAATTACTGACCATATTAAGTATAATAATAGACTGAGATTTGACTGACGGAATAAGGTATTCTAACTGTGTGCTATCTTGGCTATTCCCTAATCCATGTTTTCCTAATTATATATCTGTGTTCTCCTTATCTGTGTGTATGACCGTTAGTCTCATGAGTGTATTTATTGTGTGTGATCACTATCCTTGTGTGTCTCGTTTTACCTTACTCTCTATACTTTTGTGTATTTCACTGATCTCCACACGTATGTATTTATTTGAATACATTTAGAATTTTCTGTAGGTCATTCTGCACACGTGTATCATCGTGAAAATTATTACTGCCACATGTGACTGTGCTTCAGAAAGGTAGGCCTTGTGTGACACAGAAACTCTAACCTACTAACTGTGTGCTACATAAAAACAGTGTGATCACCAATACTACTACAATACAAAACGTGATATATGAAATTTCAAAATAGTCCTGTGCAGAATTCTCTCATAAACATAATGAAACATGATACCCTAGCTGTAATGAATTCTATTGATTACGGTACTTCATTTTATTTCTTGAATTTTGCAAATATGTTTTACTTGTAGTTCTTTAACTCATGTTCTTGTCAAGTTATTTTTCTCTTTGTGGGTATAACATGTTTTGTAAGTTCCTGTTCTTAATGTTTATAATTTTGTTTTTGTCCCATTCCTATCTGAAATGAATTGTACTGAGGGAAGGTGAAAGATATGTAATGTGCTCACTTCATTTTGATTTTTGTGTGTTATTGATGTGCATGTCAGAGAGAGAGAGAGAGAAAGAGAGAGAGAGAGAGGGAGACAGAGAGGAAGTTACGTTACTGTTAAACAGTCTTTGGTCTCGTTGTGGCGCAGTCTTTGTCTCTGGACAGTCTGATACATTATTAGTTAACATGTGGTAGGTGATGGAAGTTTTCTGTAGTGCTGTGGTGACTTGTGATTTTGACTGTTACTTACATGAAGAAAAATTTATTGTAAAGGACAGCAAGGATGAATATGACGTACATACTGGAGAGCGAAGAGAATATAAATTTTGAATAAAGTTAGTATTTTTTGAAGAGAGGAAGTTTGAGGTAAGACTGTAGCACTGCACACCTAATTTTTAGAAATGATTATTGGGAACTAGTTAACTTTGTTCACTTGCTCAGAGCTGAGAGAACGGTCACCCCACTTCCACGAGTCATGCATTAAAATATTGACTGATTAAGCTATTTGATTTTTATAGGAATTCTCCGTTAACATTGCAACCTCTTAAAACTCATTGTTAACTTTGTTAAGGGTAGTGTTGTTCAGACCTATGTTACATGTGAAGATAACGCGAAGTTTTATTCTGTCTTTTTGAATGTATACTTCGTTCCAAAATCATTGCCTTGGAATGTCATTTCATAGAAATAGCTGCTCTCCTCACCCCATTGTTTATTATTACGTATTACCATATGTAGGATGCAGCAGTTGGAAATTTAATTTAGAAATAGAAATCTAGCTTAGCAACTGCCTGCTTGCTGTTTGCTGTTGTGATTTCGAGAAATCTGTAACAATTTTATCAAGACGCGAGGTAAGTGGAAATTTTGATTAGGGCCAGGTAATTGTTTTACTTCTGTTAAGCATTTAATATGAAGACAATTTGCATTCAGATCAGTTACAGTTCAATTCAAATTAGGTTCTGTTTAGTCAAAAATTAGCATACGAGTTTAAGTTGGATAACAGTTTGTGGGTACACAATTTTGGTAATACGTACACTTTTATAGAGTAAATCTGAGCTAAATTTCATACAGAAACAAATATGGTAGGCAGTTTGCAATAGGACGCTGGTTCGACCTATTCTTGAGTACTGCTCGAGTGTTAGGGATCCGTGCCAGGTCGGATTGTAAGGAGACATCAAAGTGAATCAAAGGCCAGCTGCTAGGTTTGCTACCGGTAGCTTCGAATACCTAAGTGTTATAGAAATGCTTCAGGAACTCAAATGGGACTTCCTGTAGGGAAGGTGATGTTATTTTCGAGAGACGCTACTGAGAAAATTTAGAGAACGGTATTTAAAACTGACTGCAGAACAATTGTACTGGCGCCAACATACATTGCGCGTAATGGCCACGAAGATAAGATTATAAGAATTAGGGCTCATACGAAGGCATAAAGACAGTAGTTACTCCCTCGCTCTGTTCGCGAGTGCAACAGGAAATGAAATGACAGGTGGTGGTGCAGGGTACCCTCCGCCACACACCACACTGTGGCTTGTGGAGTGTGTATATGGATGTAGATCTAGAAATTATGTTTAAGTCATCCTGTATCCTCCTACAGACACTGAACGACGACACCTTTCTGTACACCATAGAATCATCAGTAAAAAACCGCACATTGCTGCTTACCCAGTCCGTCGGATCATTTATGTATATAGAGAATTAGAGCGGCCCTATCACACTGTCCTGGGGCACTTCTGATGATAATCTTGACCTCGATGAATACCCGCAATTGATGACAATGTACTGCGTTCTGCTACTTAAGAAGTCTTTGGGCCACCCACATGTCTAGGAACCGAACCCGATGCTTGGACCTCTGATAACAATTTGCAATGAGGTACCATGTCAAACGGTTTCCAGAAATCTAATAACATGGGATATAGCTGTTGCTCTTCATCCATGGTTGCTAGGATATCACGTGGGAAAATGGTAAGCTAAGTTTCTCACGAGTGATGGTTCCTAAATCCATGCTGATTTGTGAACAGCAGGTTTTCCGTTTCAAGGAAATTTATTGTATATGAACTAAGAATATGTTCAAGAATTCTGCAACAAACCGAAATTTGGTCTGTAATTTTGTGTGTCTGTTCTTTAATCCTTCTTATATATGAGAGTCACCTGCACTTTTTTCCAGTCACTTGGACCTCTGCGCTGGCCGAGAGATCGGCAATAAATGCAAGCTAAGTAAGAGGCCAATGTCGTAGAGCACTTTCTGTAAAACCGAACTAGGGTTCCATCCGAACCTGATAACTTACTTGTTTCCAACTCTTTCACTTGCCTATTGCCTTCATACAGGGTGTTTCAAAAATGACCGGTATATTTGAAACGGCAATAAAAACTAAACGAGCAGCGATAGAAATACACCGTTTGTTGCAATATGCTTGGGACAACAGTACATTTTCAGGCAGACAAACTTTCGAAATTACAGTAGTTACAATTTTCAACAACAGATGGCGCTGCTGTCTGGGAACCTCTATAGTACGATATTTTCCACATATCCACCATGCGTAGCAATAATATGGCGTAGTCTCTGAATGAAATTACCCGAAACCTTTGACAACGTGTCTGGCGGAATGGCTTCACATGCAGATGAGATGTACTGCTTCAGCTGTTCAATTGTTTCTGGATTCTGGCGGTACACCTGGTCTTTCAAGTGTCCCCACAGAAAGAAGTCACAGGGGTTCATGTCTGGCGAATAGGGAGGCCAATCCACGCCGCCTCCTGTATGTTTCGGATAGCCCAAAGCAATCACACGATCATCGAAATATTCATTGAGGAAATTAAAGACGTCGGCCGTGCGATGTGGCCGGGCACCATCTTGCATAAACCACGAGGTGTTCGCAGTGTCGTCTAAGGCAGTTTGTACCGCCACAAATTCACGAAGAATGTCCAGATAGCGTGATGCAGTAATCGTTTCGGATCTGAAAAATGGGCCAATGATTCCTTTGGAAGAAATGGCGGCCCAGACCAGTACTTTTTGAGGATGCAGGGACGATGGGACTGCAAAATGGGGCTTTTCGGTTCCCCATATGCGCCAGTTCTGTTTATTGACGAAGCCGTCCAGGTAAAAATAAGCTTCGTCAGTAAACCAAATGCTGCCCACATGCATATCGCCGTCATCAATCCTGTGCACTATATCGTTAGCGAATGTCTCTCGTGCAGCAATGGTAGCGGCGCTGAGGGGTTGCCGCGTTTGAATTTTGTATCGATAGAGGTGTAAACTCTGGCGCATGAGACGATACGTGGACGTTGGCGTCATTTGGACCGCAGCTGCAACACGGCGAACGGAAACCCGAGGCCGCTGTTGGATCACCTGCTGCACTAGCTGCGCGTTGCCCTCTGTGTTTGCCGTACGCGGTCGCCCTACCTTTCCAGCACGTTCATCCGTCACGTTCCCAGTCCGTTGAAATTTTTCAAACAGATCCTTTATTGTATCGCTTTTCGGTCCTTTGGTTACATTAAACCTCCGTTGAAAACTTCGTCTTGTTGCAACAACACTGTATTCTAGGCGGTGGAATTCCAACACCAGAAAAATCCTCTGTTCTAAGGAATAAACCATGTTGTCTACAGCACACTTGCACGTTGTGAACAGCACACGCTTACAGGAGAAAGACGACGTACAGAATGGCGCACCCACAGACTGCGTTGTCTTCTATATCGTTCACATCACTTGCAGCGCCATCTGTTGTTGAAAATTGTAACTACTGTAATTTCGAAAGTTTGTCCGCCTGAAAATGTACTGTTGTCCCAAGCATATTGCAACAAACGGTGTATTTCTATCGCTGCTCGTTTAGTTTTTATTGCCGTTTCAAATATACCGGTCATTTTTGAAACACCCTGTACGAGAGGCTGTGCAACGGTCAGACGTCGTTATGTTTGTATGATCCTCCTTCGTGAATGATATCTTAAACACGATATTTAAAACTTGGCCTTTCATTTTGATGTCCTCTATTCCCACACAAGATTTGTCAATGTGTGACTGGATAGAAGCGATCGACTCGCTTTGCGATTTTATGAATTTTCTCAGGTTCTCCGCAAGACCTTTTGTTAAGATACGATGGTGGTAGCTTGGTATGTATGCTTTTTGCATAGATCTTCTTACAGACGCACAAATTTCTACTAAATTTTGCCTGCAGCCACTCTCTGCTTCCTCGACTATTTCCGAATTTTGTTACTAAACCACGGTGGGTCTCTTCGGTCCTTAATTCACTTATTCAGCGCATATTTCTCCAGGGCGCGATTTACAATCTGATTAAACTTTGCATATAATTGCTCTACGGCCATCTCACTGAAATTAATCTATGCCCAGTCGTTCTAAGTGTGATGATAACAACTGCTTATCTACTCTTTCTAGCAAAAGTACTTTCCTAGCCTTCTTGATGGATTTATTTTCCTTAGAAAACATCGTCGTTATGATGACGTCAGGATCAATAATCCCTTTATCTACAGCTACTGACGCCATCGAAAAGGTCAGGCCTGTTTGAAACTACGAAGTCTAAAATGCAGTGACGGTAAAAAACCGCAACAGCAAAAAGAAGTTGTGTCACATAAACGAAAGTTGACAGGTATGTTTCTACGTCTGAAAGATGATGTCTATTCAGATATCGCACCAGTAACACAAGAATGGCGCTAGGATGCAAATCAGATTTGCTTTAAATACACGCTATAACGGTCGTGAGCGTTAGTTACCTTTGAGATTGGATGTTGTGAGACGATATTAGTCAAGAACGGCTTTAAGGCAACAAAAGCACGATTATAAACGCCTCACTGAGAATGAGATCATGTAATAGGACTATGATAAGCTGGATGTTCCTTCTGCGATACTACAGAAAGGCCCGGCAGGAATGTGGCCATTGTACAGATTGCTGACTGCGGTGGTCGCGAGAATTTACAGTCCCAAGATGACCGGGCTCCAGGTGGCCTCGTGGCATTATCGAGAGGGTAAACCATCGTGTTTGTCATATGGCTCTGACATATCGTACTGCATCTGCAGCAGCAATTTAAGCAGCTGCTGGCACCACAGTGACACAACGAACTGTTACAAATCGGTAACTTCAACGAAATCTCTGAGCCAGACGCCCTGTAGCGTTCATTCCACTGATCCCAAACAACCGCCGTTTGCAACTTAAGTGGTGTCAAACGAGAGCTCATTGGAGGGCAGGGTGGTGGTCTGTTCTGTTTTTTGATGAAAGCTGGTTCTACCTCAGTGCCAATAATGACCGCGTGTTGGCTAGTAGGGCAGTTGGGGCCTACAACCAACGTGTCTGCGTGCTATACGCACTGAATCTATTACGTTATCTTCCACGTATGTGAACAGCTACTCCTCTTATTGTGAGCATGCACTAAATATATAAATTACTTTTGTTTGGACATTTTATCACTATATTATAGGTTCTATCTATTTCACACAATAAGGTAGTGGTACAAGACAAAGCAAACGTACTTTTTTCTGTATCGTATTCTCACTAGTTCTTCCTGCTGAATCCTTAACAGAGAGCATCCCAACTGGAGGTGGATCACATCAGCAACTGCTTCATTTCCACACTCATCATAGGGTGCCTCACAAAGACCAAGGCGATATAAGTGGATTGAAAAATTCGCGTGGCTTAGCCTCATCCTCATTAAAATGGAGGTGCACTTCCGCTTAGATGGTTTTGTGGAACCATGGTGTCAATAAGATCTTCTCTTGAACTGTCGTGTGATGACTGTTTCTATGAGTTCCAGTCTTCTTGCCAGATGAAATTCGTTTTGAATTTGATAATGTTATAAAAATCTGTCGGTGATGTTTTATATTTAAATTTATCGCATTCACTTTTTCATTGTAACTGACTCTGCAGCCTTATTTCACCCAAGTCATATCTATGAGCTTCTTTTTTCAGTTACACTGAATGCACTGTTCTACAGTATGTATCATAATAATCGTAAACCCTTACATTGAAAGTACACAATACTACAAGCGAAAATGTTCTTAGCAAGCAAGGACTCTACGATGCATACCTTTAGAGCTATGAGTACTCCGTCATCTTGGATACTGTGAAACAAATCTCTTCTGGTGCAAGCTCTCTGCTTTCCATATTTTAGGAGGAGGCAGTATGGACCAAGTTAAGAAAAATATCAAGTAAATAGGGGATCTAAAGAGAAAGTCTTAAGAATTATGAATACTTGTGCAATAGAAATGTGAGTTACAGTAGTGAAGATGAAAAAGTGCTCATAGTCCAAGAAACTTAGTATAAGAATTTACTGGGAAATGTTACAAATCTAAGATCGCATTCACTGCATTGAGATGCTGCCTTGTAGAGATTACTACTGTTGATTTTTCAGTATATGTCTTTAATTCATTGTGGAAGAGTGTATTGATATACAAATATCATCAGTATGTTGTAGTATTTTTGCGTGTGGAGGAATAACAGTTCCGTGATCTAGTGTGTAAATTGTATAGATTGATGGACTAAAAATTGGTTCTTGTGGTAGACCAATATTTTACAATCTCAGACTAATAGCCGGCCGCTGTGGCCAAGCGGTTCTAGGCCCTTCAGTCCGGAACCGCGCTGCTGCTACGGTCACACGTTCGAATCCTGGCTCGGGCATGGATGTGTGTGATGTCCTTAGGTTAGTTCCAAGTCTAGGGGACTGATGACCTCAGATGTTGTCCCATAGTGCTTAGAGCCATTTGAAACATTTTTCAGACCAATAATATTTATTTCGATCTGACTATTTGTCTTTTTTGTCCTATGAAACTGTAAATTTCTCGTATGAACTTTTTTGGTATGCCGAGCCATTCCATCTGACATTTGTCATTTGCTTTACGAATATCCAAAAATGAAGCAGGTAATGTTTCGTTTCGTTAAAATCTTTTGAGTACATTAGTAATAGAATTATCCATTGTTGCTTTAACGTTCCTGAAAACAAACTAAGACTTTGGTAGAGCAGTCCTTGACTCCAACTGCCATACTAGCCTCCCTTTATTAATCTTTCCAGAGTATTCCCTATAAAAGACAACCCTGCAATTGATCTGTAAGATTTGGCAACTGCTTCAGCCTCTTCTTTACAAATCAGCATAGATTTAGAAAGTATCGCTCATGCGAAACTCATCTTGCTTTTTTCTAACATATCGTGTGGACCACAGATGAATGGCAACAGCCGACTGCATATTCCTAGATTAGAAGTGAGCTGCCTTACACAGTCATGTCCATTAAATATCTAGGTGTAACGTTGCAGAGAGATATGAAATAGAATGAAACTGCGATGACAGTAGTAGGGAAGGCGAATGGTCGACATTGGTTTATAGGGAGAATTTTAGGAAAGTGTAGCTCATCTATAGAGGACTAGTATAGAACACTAGTGCTATCCACTCCTGAGTAGTGCTCGAGTGTTTGGCATTCTCAACAGGTCAGATTAAAGAAAGACATCGAAGGAATTCAGAGGGGTGCTGTTAGATTTGTAACCAGTAAGTCCTGTTTACACACAAGTATTATGGAGATGCTTCATGAACCCAAATGGAAATCCGCGGAGGGGAGACGACGTTCTTTTCACGAAACACTGTTAAGAAAATTTAGAGAACTGGCATTTGAAACTGACTACAGAACCATTCTTCTGACGCCAACGTACATGTCGAGTAAGTAGAAAGTTATATAACAAAAATTAGGGCTTGTGTGGAAACCTAAGGACATCACACACATCCATGCCCGAGGCAGGATTCGAACCTGGGACCGGAGCAGTCGCGTGGTTCCGGACTGAAGCGCCTAGAACCGCTCGTCCACAGCTGCCGGCTTTTTCCTCACTCTAATTGCGAGTGGAACAGGAAAGGAAATGGTTGGTAGTGGGACGAGGTATCCTCCGTCATGCACCATCGGTGGTTTGTGGAGTACATATGTAAATGTAGATTGAGCTTGAATATAAGAATAATAATATATTTGGTCAGTCTTTAACTAGCTAATACTGGCAACTTTTTTATTGAGTATTTGCTATTACAAGCCAGTTATGGCTTCCCGAGCTAGATCATTGAATAGTCTCTTGTCAATATTACGACATGTAAAGGAATTTAAATAGCTGCTTCCTGCATTTCCTCTTCTGTGAAAGGAAAGAGGAGAAAATAATTATTTGTGTTATTGTCCAGTAGTGAATGAGGTTTACCTGTCACAGTTGGTTGCACTATTTTATCGTCAAAGGTTTCCACAGGTTTTTACAGCTGACCAAAAGCTTTACCTCTCTTCCATATGTCCGTCATACTGGAACTATTACCAAGCAAAGCATTAAGCTATACAGCAGGTCTTTTATTGTTTTAAACCTTCTTAACTTCAGCTGTAATATGTTTGTGCTTCAAGTGCACATGCCGGTACTTAAGCGACAATAGCTCTGGGATATATACACGTTTCTGACAAGCAGTGCAGTTATCGTTTATATGTGTATAGCACCGGAAAACATTATGGTATGCCCACACTCACACCTGCTAGATGTTTGACAGCGTTTCCGGAATATGTTGCATCCTGCCAAGACTCTCCCAAACAGGTGTTGTTAAGCACAAGCATCCGGCACTATGTTATAATCAACAGCGCTCCCGTGGACGAAAAGGTTGGAAAGAGTTCATCGATACGAGTTGGTCTACTATAATCAACATCGCAGTGGATAATGCAACAAGGAAAACATGGGGATCTGCTTCAGGGGACCGATGAGTGGGCGTTCTGTGTAGCCATTTTGTTACAGCCGTATTTCCTGTTCTGTTTGTACACTATAGCAGATCCAGTTGAACCTTCACAATGCCAAATTGTGCAGCTGTTTATGAAATGAATCTATCATCTCTCTCATTCGGATATAGCCCTCAATGCGTTGCAATCACATTATCACATTTCACCTTGTCAAATCTACAGGGTGTTTCAAAAATGACCGGTATATTTGAAACGGCAATAAAAACTAAACGAGCAGCGATAGAAATACACCGTTTGTTGCAATATGCTTGGGACAACAGTACATTTTCAGGCAGACAAACTTTCGAAATTACAGTAGTTACAATTTTCAACAACAGATGGCGCTGCTGTCTGGGAAACTCTATAGTACGATATTTTCCACATATCCACCATGCGTAGCAATGATATGGCGTAGTCTCTGAATGAAATTACCCGAAACCTTTGACAACGTGTCTGGCGGAATGGCTTCACATGCAGATGAGATGTACTGCTTCAGCTGTTCAATTGTTTCTGGATTCTGGCGGTACACCTGGTCTTTCAAGTCTCCCCACAGAAAGAAGTCACAGGGGTTCATGTCTGGCGAATAGGGAGGCCAATCCACGCCGCCTCCTGTATGTTTCGGATAGCCCAAAGCAATCACACGATCATCGAAATATTCATTCAGGAAATTAAAGACGTCGGCCGTGCGATGTGGCCGGGCACCATCTTGCATAAACCACGAGGTGTTCTCAGTGTCGTCTAAGGCAGTTTGTACCGCCACAAATTCACGAAGAATGTCCAGATAGCGTGATGCAGTAATCGTTTCGGATCTGAAAAATGGGCCAATGATTCCTTTGGAAGAAATGGCGGCCCAGACCAGTACTTTTTGAGGATGCAGGGACGATGGGACTGCAACATGGGGCTTTTCGGTTCCCCATATGCGCCAGTTCTGTTTATTGACGAAGCCGTCCAGGTAAAAATAAGCTTCGTCAGTAAACCAAATGCTGCCCACATGCATATAGCCGTCATCAATCCTGTGCACTATATCGTTAGCGAATGTCTCTCGTGCAGCAATGGTAGCGGCGCTGAGGGGTTGCCGCGTTTGAATTTTGTATCGATAGAGGTGTAAACTCTGGCGCATGAGACGATACGTGGACGTTGGCGTCATTTGGGCCGCAGCTGCAACACGGCGAACGGAAACCCGAGGCCGCTGTTGGATCACCTGCTGCACTAGCTGCGCGTTGCCCTCTGTGGTTGCCGTACGCGGTCGCCCTACCTTTCCAGCACGTTCATCCGTCACGTTCCCAGTCCGTTGAAATTTTGCAAACAGATCCTTTATTGTATCGCTTTTCGGTACTTTGGTTACATTAAACCTCCGTTGAAAACTTCGTCTTGTTGCAACAACACTGTGTTCTAGGCGGTAGAATTCCAACACCAGAAAAATCCTCTGTTCTAAGGAATAAACCATGTTGTCTACAGCACACGTGCACGTTGTGAACAGCACACGCTTACAGCAGAAAGACGACGTACAGAATGGCGCACCCACAGACTGCGTTGTCTTCTATATCTTTCACATCACTTGCAGCGTCATCTGTTGTTGAAAATTGTAACTACTGTGATTTCGAAAGTTTGTCCGCCTGAAAATGTACTGTTGTCCCAAGCATATTGCAACAAACGGTGTATTTCTATCGCTGCTCGTTTAGGTTTTATTGCCGTTTCAAATATACCGGTCATTTTTGAAACACCCTGTATCTACCCCTTGTTGCTAGACATATATAATTTTTTTACATGAATAGTAGTCTACTCCCCACGATATGTCGGAAAATAAGCCACAGTACCTTTACGTTCAAGCAGCATAACATTTGTTTCATTTATAGGTGTATAAAAAATTATGATTCGTCCACACTCGCACCAACTGGGTGTCGTTTTCGCACTGCCCAGTGGCAAAAGAGCCTCCTGCCATCACATATTTGTCGAGCAATAAAGGATGTTATTCCAGTTTTAAAAAGTCATAGCGTCTTTTGTATTTTATCGATCTCACAATTTTCACGGAACCTTTTCGTATTTTTGATTCTTGTAAATCCAGCCACCACACAGAGGCGTCTCGTGTATATTCGGACAGCCAAATCGGGGTTTGTGTCTGTGCATTCCATGCATAGCTATCGTAGACCTACCTACCTACCACCAAGATCACACAAATGTCCCTGACTAAGAAATATACTAGAGGGCGTCCATTCGGAGTTAATTTTCAGAGGGCAAACACAAGGGTGGATAAACCGCAGACCTGTGCTGTATCGAGTCTAAGCATACAGAGTCGTACCCACACATTAGAAAAAATATTCTAGAGCTCTTACTTCCTCAATATGTTACAACAGTTAGCCTTGAGGAGTATGGATTCGCGAGTAAAAGAGAATGTTACTGCTTAAAACGTGTTTGAGCGGGTGTAATCAAGAACTGTGTGTATTGAGTTCTCGCTCACGTGGAGATGACTCTTTATTAGTTTCACATAAATACACACAGTTCTTGATTTTACCCACTCAAACACGTTCCACACACAAATTGTCCCATTACTATGTGATATATACCACACAGATTTTATTGGCTACTTGATGTGTTTAAACTTGATGGGGACTCATTTCAAAGTATGAGCCCTGCTTTAAGCACTATGACTCGAATGCTCGATACCACATTGAATGACCACAATCAATGTTTCTTACTTCATTTTAGTTTAAGCTTTGCAGCAACGTGATTCTCCGTTTCTCTTAACCGTGTCGTGGCTAATTTGTTGTTAAGGTATTGGCTGTTTCAAGTGAACTCAAGATGCAGAAGAGGTAGAGTTCATTCCAAGAAAAATATTCAAATGAATAGTTCTTCATAAAACGAAGGACGGGTGACTAGGAAGCAGAATGTGTCTTTATAAGTGTTATAATATTATTGCGAACGTGCGAAGAGTAAATACTAAGGATCTTTTAGATAACATAATGAACAAATCAAACGTGCACTATGGAAGCTCTTAAAGAAATAGACAGTTACTTTGTTTCAAAGTAATTCAAACAGGTTCAATTAGTAACAGCGGAGCGAAATTAGCAATGTGCTGGCATACCGTTAAACGTCGTCATGTCTTTGAAATCACTGAACTATATTTACACGCTAAGTTCCAAACTTTTTAATGTTTCCGAAGCCGCAAAAAATGTGACGTTGGGCATAACGAAACCAGCAGCAATTGTGAAATAATTATTAGCGCCCGAGACTGTCAAACAAATACACAGCGATCTTCCAAAGTTCCGTTATTTTTGGTACAGGTGCAGCTGCTCGCAACTAAAAGCGGCATTTGCTCCAATGTTTCACTTTTTTAAGCTTAAGAGAAGTAGTCCACTTTGTCCCGATTTCTCCTTCCCAAATTACGCCCATTTGTAGTCAGTTTTAAAGAAATGTTCCGGTTTGTTAGACAGAAACTATGGCAACCCTAGACAGATAGAAAGCTGAACTTATAGTTATCACGGAATGAGGACAGAATTACCTACATTTAATCTTACGTTCGGTTTTGTCGAATAGCAAAAACACACAACCAGCAGGCCACAGGCAGTGCTCACAGACCGGCACCGACCTGTCCAGTGCTCTCAGACCAGCACTCACCTGCAAGTGTGGTGATGCTGCGTTCGTATTGGCTCCCTGAGGAAAATAGTGGGTGGAGGGGGGACAGAGGAAATATAAATGCCGTCCTATTCTCAATAGCCTCCATTCTGTCGTCAACGACCGTAGTGTGAGGTCTTGTTATCGCTCATGTGCACTAATCGTCAGTTTGCTCCTTTTTTGCGTGCGTGTTATCAGTTTAGGTGAAAAATGAAGCGTTCATTGGCATCAAGCACCATGGGTAGTGCTAGTGGCAGCAAGCGCCAGGGACCGTTAGAGCAGGATTGTAAGAACAGATTCAAATCGGTAACTGTAACTCTTCTCTTCCACTAAGAATTTCATAGTATTGAATACATTTCTTCTTACTGTTTCGGTGCACATCCACCGACAACAATTCTTGGATGAAATGAATGCTGAGAATATCGCGACCCTGTCAGGTTTCTATGAGTGTGCCTTCCTGTCACGCAAACAGAGCTCTTCAAGGTAGTCATTGATCGGCAGTAGGCCGCCATTAAATGCGGTGCGGTGCTATGCATCAAACGGTCACACCCCTCCCAAAGTTGATTCTTGAATTGAACAGACAAGCCTTTATTATATTTCGGGGAAAATGGCGTGGTAACGCAGAGTACGTCAATCACTGAGTGGTTTCATGAATCCACCTTGAGTACTGTAATGGACCGGTTTTTCGAGATGGAAGTTAGGGCGTCAGCTAAAGCACTCAGGTGATTAGTATACATGGAAAGTTATAAGTAATAGGGCACCAGCGCTGCTGGTGCAATTTTTTGGTGGAGGAGGTAGAGATTAGTGTTTAACGTCCCGTCAACAATGAGTTCATTAGAGATGGAGCACAAGCTCAGGTTAGGGAAGGAAGGAGAAGGAAATCGGATGTGTCCTTTGAAAGGAACCATCCCAGCATTTGTCTGAAATGATTTAGGGAAATCACGGAAAACCTAAATCTGAATGGCTGGACGCGGGCTTGAACCATCGTGCTACCGAATGAGAGTCCAGTGTGATACCACTGCGCCACCTCACTCGGTATTTGTTAGTGCTGGTTGCCTATATCAGGGGCAGGTAAGTGCACAGGGGCAAAACTAGTATTCTCCTTTGATTGACAGGTCATTAACCTATTGTTATCCTTTGATTGAGAGGTCTTCAACCTGTTGTTCTGCTAAAAGGATTCGTCCTTTTGATTGACAGGTCCTATTGTTCCCCCACCGCCTCCCCTCCACTCCTCAGGAAACCTCCAAACCACCTGCTCCCGTCGCTGCTATAGGTACACTTTCAGATTTGAGTTTTTGGAATAGGCCCTATCATTTTTATTAATTTGACTGTCTACTTAATTAAATTGATCAACCCCGCCTCTTCCGGAAATTGGCGGGAAAAAGACTCAGTTGTTCGGGCATTTGGAGGGAATTCCATTGCAGTGTACGGAATATTATTTAAACAATTTAGATAATGTGTGGAATATTGTTAATTTAAGCAATTTAGGGGATTCAAGGCAGTTTATGGAACATAGTTTATTTATTTTGTTAAAGAATTCATCAGAAAATCGATCACACCACCCTCGCTCCCCCTTTTCCCGCCCCCTCTCCCTCTTCTCTACATGGAAATTGGCGACTCTATGGCGGAGAGGAAGGCTCTCACGAAGGGAAATTCAAGGATATATTGTTTATTTATAAAAAATTGAGTTTGCGGGGGTTGGATTTCTCTTGCTCATCATTCTCTGCTGTTTGGAAAGATGCAGGTCTTGTAAGAAGTAATTAAATTGGTCGCCCTTCTTTTTATTCCGAACACACAAGGAGTATCATCATGAAACACATCACACGTAATTACACAGTTAAAAATCCTTCGATCGCGAAGCACGCGCCGCCCGCCGTCCCCTGTCCACTGGACTGCACAGAACGCCACCGCACACGTAGCCAGAAGTTGGGGTGCACCGGCGGCCCCCGCGAAGTGGAGACGCGGCCGTCAGCTGCCTACCTTCCCGGAAAAAGCGCAAAGTGTCTCCAGAAATAGTTAACGGACGCTTTTGTTGTTGTAGGAGCTTTCGTGACGCCTCAGCTTCTCTGCAAGGAAACTCTTGTACTAACAGGACCTGTTTGCGAAAATAGCCCAGAGTAACACCGAATGCATTCTTCCTGATAGTAATAACGAGGCATCTCGAGCTATCCTTGCCAGAAATCGTAACGTCCTGCTTTCAACATACGTTTCAGAAACGGTAAATGCTCTCACTGCTAAAAGCGTTCATCATGTATGTGCACACTTGCGAAAACACCGTTAATCATAAAAGCATTCTTGTTGCTTGGAAACAGAGTACTGTCTAAGCACAGACTGGAAAATCAGAACAATTATGCAAACAGAATTCGAAGCACAGTCCTGCAGAAGAGAAAAATGGCAGGAATTTTCGGTGCAGCAATGGCTGATGATGGACGGCATCAGTATTGGGACAACAGGGGAACGGCCCCAAAGTACCATTATCCATGATGGCGGCGTTGACGTCATCCAAGATGGCGGCGATGACGTCATTCAAGATGGCAGATTTAGGAGGGAAGTTTGAATTTTGGCAGGAAAGTGCCACGCCTCCCTCCCCCAGAAAAAAAAGGTGGGAAGTTCAAATTACAACAGGATAATGCACCACACCCCAGAAGACCGCTAGACTCCCCTCTCGTGAATGAATGGAACTTTCTGAGTACTCACCCATCTCAAGATGCATCTATGTCGAGGTGCTTAGCACTCCTTATCGATGTATAGTAACAGATTTCAAAGTGCCGTGATGTAATAGTAGACAGTTAAGAAGAACAAGAAACGAAACATTTTCATAGGCAATGGAGCTCCAGACTGATGGAGTTCGACACATTTTTATGTAAATCAACCAAGCTATCAACTATAAAGTGCTGTTCTATAATCTAGGATCGGTACCTGGAAGGTACTGGTAAGAGAGAACATAAACACACGCACTCCTAAAGCTATAACGTTCTGCACTTAAAACGGGTCTATAATGTTAGATTACCTGCGTCTCCGACCTATCAGACGTATGGACTGTAGCGTTCTTAATATTCCTTTGTGAGAAATATATTTCAAGCGCATGACATACATCCTCTTTCCCGGTTTCTCTACAAAAAAACTATGTTATCGAATCGTAAAACACTTGCTCTGCAAGATACAAGCACAATATAGCCTTCCAGAGATGTATAGTGTCCACTGTTCACGTCTGAACACCATTTAGAAATAATACCATGCCTGCATCAGACCTATATAAAATGATCGATAGTAGCGGCGGATACGTCCTACAAGTAAACAAATAAACGCATAGCAGCAGCGTCTGGCATGTGAAAATTACCAGTCATTCCATCACTAACTCTGTAAACAGCACATCTGTCGAGCAAATGTGTACACGGGGATAGCAACGCCTCACAAGCTCCTATCGCTAACTTAGTTATGACGCTGAAGTCTCGATTTTACACACAAGATGCTTTAGGGGGGTGGAATACATCACATAAATCGAAGTTCACTTAGGGCAATGTGTCAAGTTTCATCACACATGAGATGGAAGTCCTCTGATGACCGACAAGTTTACCGTTAACGATCGCAAGTAGACAGTGCTTTAAACCGCATACAGAACATGTGGCTGTATACGAGTAGAACACAGTCTTTGTCACACAACTGATGCATCCGGACAGAACACTGGAAAAAAATCGACCTGCAGCAATTTCTCCTTCTCTAGCATGAATCAGTCAATCATTAAATCGTACTTCGTTAGAGCTCTATCTCAATAGATCACCCCGTCCACTCCCTGTTATCCTTTAATGCAGATGCAAGTAAGTTTAGAGGTGAATGGTTCTCAGTCCTCCTGAAAAGCTTCAATTACAGTAGTCAACTCGCGTGTATCACTGGTACCTCAACAGACATACATTATAATAATGCCTCGACAGAAAAAAATTGACTACCTCCCTGATTCCCTTTGTTTCGATGTGACGTTTTCCTGGATTCTTCCTGTTGCCGCATACTTGTTCCCATGTACAAATTGATCGGCGCGAACCAGAAAATTAGCAAGTACTTCCTCAATTTCACAGCATTTCTGTGTATATTGTGTCAATTTATACCTATTCTCTTCTCATTTTTCTCAATTCTATCGATTTTAGGTCAGATCTATCCATGCGATCACGACATAACATCTCGTTCTGTGTTCTAAAATTGCCTGTAAATGCAGCACAGCTACCAACACCTAGCCCAAACGCACTGTTCGGGAGGCATAATATAGCAGTGTACTCGACTGTACCCAGTCACCTCCACATTCGGAGAGTGTTTGCACTGTTTTCTGTATGCCTATGTATATGCACGCCTCATGGATGGCTCCCAGGACCCAACCCCTTCCTCTGGTGGACCAAACTTCGAACATAGACTTAACGCGTGGATGAGGTCATGTACTGTGCATTTAGTACACTTTAGTGCACGTTAGTGCACATTATCCCAACAACATGGGTTGATATGGGGACGTTGCGCTCGGTTGAGGACCGTCGTGGAGACTTTAAGTATTTCCTCCCAAGTCCAGGTGGGCATGGTATTCGCGAAAATTCATTCCAAGCCCACAGTAGCACACTCTAATGGTGTCAATATGTACTAGGCCTCATGATGAACACATTGTGTGCCTCCATCTTGGATAAAGGTACTTGTGTCGTCACCTGATGCCACGGTAGTGCCCTCTGGCGGGGGCGATATATACAAAGTCAATTGGGCTCTGGACCTCATGATGAACACATTGGGTGCCACCATCTTGAATTACGTCACAGATGAAAGCGCCCTCTGCTGGTGGCGATGTGCAGTAAAGCAGTTGGGCTCAGGACCTCGTGGGGAGCACATCTGCATGAAATTGGTTAAATAATAAAGATTTATCTCAAAGGCCTTTTTCCCACAAATCCTTAAGAGGAGGTGGCGGTCGGGAGGTTAGTACAAATGTCCTTTCTTTCGCGCCATTTTCTTACCTTAGCAGCGAAATCCCAAGTGACCTTTGTTTACCGCCAAAATTCAAACTTGGAGCCAGTTCATAGGAAGATGTGGCAGTCGGTGACTTAGGTTAGTGGAGGTGGGCCAAGTGAGCTATCTTCCCACGATTTTCTTTGTTTAGTAGAGATAACTGGGGTGTGGTGCATTATCGCTTTGGAATCTGAACGTCCGCCATTTTTTCTGATGGAGGGGGGCATGGCACTTCCCGCCAAAATTCAAACTTCCAGCCAAAATCCGCCATATTGAATGACATCGTCGCCGCCATCTTGGATGACGTAATCGCCTCCATCTGGGATAATGGTACTTTGGGGCCATACCCCTGTAGTCCCGATACCAGCGTCCTGCCAGAGATGGATAGGCTACTCAACTTGTCTGTGAACACTTGAACATCACATAAAATTGTTTATTCATACCTTCTTACCACATGGTGTAGTTTTCCTGCTGTATTACATTTATATAGTGTCTGTTTTCTTTACAGTCTTTCTTTCCTGTTAAACAACAACAAAAACTACATGCCCTCTTAAAACAAAATGAAATCATTACACATAAATATAGAAAGCAAACAAACCACACATTCCACAAATGTCTGGTCAACCTTATTGACATACATCTATCTAACCAAGAAATAAATTTTCTAGAAAAAGGCCCAAAATGCAATGTCAACACACACATTACGCACAATACAGTGGAGAATCTCATCACAGTAAGTGACCACATCATAAAACAACAAGAAAGAAACAGTAACCCAAACTTTAATGTAGGTCTGACAAGAGAGTTAGTTGCAGAAGAAATAAGACACATAATAAAGGAAAACAAGAACAACATATTGATAGAAACAAAAACCGAAGAAGAAAAAGCATGCAGGAAAATAAAAACAAACTTAAAAACAACGAGGCACTCATTACAAGAGCAGACAAGGGCAGCACCATGATAATTATAAAACAGGATGAATACAAAGATAAAACCTTAAAATTTCTCGAATACAACAACGCAACAAAGCTAACCAGTGACCCAACAGAAAGATACCAGAAAAACACACAAAATCTTCTAAAAAATATCTCGCGCATATTCACAAAACGGAAAGCGAAATGGCTGAAACAAAAGTACCCCCAAGCACCCACACTGAACAGCCTACTAAAGCTCCACAAGGAGGGAATTCTGATACGCCCCGTTATCAACTTCAGAAGTACACCCACATACCACTCAGCCAGAGAAATGCACGCATACTTACAGAAACATTACATATACACAAATAACAGAAGCATACACAACACTGAAGAGCTGATACAAAAAAAATCCAAGACATGAATGTACCCACAACAGCCACACTCACGTTATTTGACATCACACATGCACACCAATATCCCCACCACACAAACCATCAACATCAACAAACAACAATTAGGAGAGCAGGTAGAAATTTCTAAACCCCACATAAAAGAAATAGCTAACATTCTAAAACTAATCACAGAGCAAAACTATTTCTCATACGAAAATCATTTCCACTCACAAGAAGACAGACTTCCAATGGGATCACTAGTCAGTGGACTTCTAGCCAACATTTTTCTTAATCACATTCAAAATAAAATATTTGAAACAATAGTAGGACCCAAACAATACGGGATAATATATCGGTATCGTTATGTAGATGATGTCATATACCTTCTAGATAAAACACCAAGTCGCATCCAACAACTCCATAGTGATATGAACAAAATCCATCCAAAAATAAAATTCACCTTAGAAACAGAAAACAACAAAATGTAAACATTCCTAGACCTCACAATATACAGAGACAACAACCAACAGCAATTCTCCATATTCAGAAAAGCACAGCACAGCCATTCACAAACATTCCAATCATCTTACTACACACAAACTAGCCGGTTTCCAATATATGCTACACAGACGGAACAAAACTCCACTCACTGAAAGCAACTATAAGAATGAATTACGGACAATCAGACAAATAGCTGTACAGAATGGATGTGACACAAACACTGTAGATAAACTGAACCACAAAATTATAACAAAATTACAAAAGACACGCTACACACAAAAGCCTTCTCACCAACTTACAAACACACAGAACACACAAACGAGCATACATGAACAAGAAACACCCACAACAACAAAGCAGCCCACGGAATAGGCAACATTCTCAAAAAACAAGGGCTAAAAATAGCCTACAGGACGGATAACTCAACACAGAGGAAACTAAGGACAACATACACAAGCACAGACAAACACAACATATCTGGTATTTACCAACTAACGTGTCAGGACTACAACTCAGTTTATATAGGACAGACAAGCAGAAACTTTAATACCAGAGACACAGAACACAGGAGAGCATTAAAAAGTAACAGATGTCACTTCACATTTTCTGAACACCTCATGGACAATAAACTTATCCCAACAGACATCAACACTGATTTGAAAATTCTGAAATGCAGCAACAGCTCCCCACAAAAACTAATAATTGAACAAAATTATCAATTACAAAAAAACCATACTTGAAGGAAAGCAAGTAATAAATGAATACACAGCTCTCTGCAATTGAACTCATGTTCTCTGCCCTCAAAGAATTAGTAGATAATACCAACCTATAGAACTCCCCCCCCCCCCCCCTCAAATGCACGTACATCCATACACACACATAAAACAATGATAAATCCCCCAACCTACTCTCTCCCTCCCTCTCTCTCTCTCTCTCTCTCTCTCTCTCTGACACACACACACACACACACACACACACACACACACACACACACACACACGACACACTCTCCCTCTCTCCCTCTCCCTCTTTCTTTACACACACACACACACACACACACACATACACACTCTCTGAGAAATTCAAAACAACCCCCAATGACATCTTCAACTGTTCCACTGTCTGCTCCGGCCAGTGTGGCCGAGCGGTTCCTGGCGCTTCAGTCCGGAGCCGCGTGACCGCTACGGTCGCAGGTTCGAATCCTGCCTCGGGCATGGATGTGTGCGTGATGTCTTTGGATTAGTTAGGTTTAAGTAGTTCTAAGTTCTAGGGGACTGATGACCTCAGATGTTAAGTCCTATAGTGCTCAGAGTCATTTTTGAACCACTGTCTGTCGTCTTATTTTCACACCTTCTATTGTTCCACTGTCCGCCAGCTTGTTATCACAGCTGATAGACAGTGACTGTGACAGTGGCAGTGACAACTCAAGACACTGAACTTGACAATGAAGAAGACGACGAAAAAAGAAACCGTAAGTGAAACATAATGTAAATAGGTACACACACACACACACACACACAACCTTTCTCATAAATTATTAATCTCAGGCATAGGCACAACATTTTGGAAATCGTAATTTTTGCCTACATTAAGTTGTATATACCCGTAGTTGAAGGTGACATACTGTAAAGAAAAACTGTAAAGAAAAACAGACAATATATAAACGTAATACAGCAGGAAAACCACACCATGTGGTAAGAAGGTACGAGTACAACATTTTATGTGATCCTCAAAAAATGTAATTACGATTAAGAAACTAATATTTGTATTTATTTAAACAGTAAAGAACCTTCCTTATCCAGAATGAGATTTTCACTCTGCAGCGGAGTGTGCGCTGATATGAAACTTCCTGGCAGATTAAAACTGTGTGCCCGACCGTGACTCGAACTCGGGACCTTTGCCTTTCGCGGGCAAGTGCTCTACCAACTGAGCTACCGAAGCACGACTCACGCCCAGTACTCACAGAAGTAAAGCTGTGAGTACCGGGCGTGAGTCGTGCTTCGGTAGCTCAGTTGGTAGAGCACTTGCCCGCGGAAGGCAAAGGTCCCGAGTTCGCGTCTCGGTCGGGCACACAGTTTTAATCTGCCAGGAAGTTTCAACCTTCCTTATGTTTAACAGCCATAACAATAAAAAAAACCACTGATGACGCTGCAACTACAGTTGAACATGTCTGGGACAAAAAACAAAATCGTGTTTTGCTAAAGGCGGACTCCACTCAAAAACATATGTTACTGTTAAAGCAAAACACAGACAAAAGAGCTTCAACATCAAGATGAGAGCTTTTATAGTTCATAATTTTTCTCTGTTGGATGGTACGGAATAACGATGACAGAATGTTGGGGTGGCAGACGTGAATGGACTCTAAGGGACGCGGATCTGCCTCGGACTGCAGTACCTATACGATGTTGAGTCTTCCTAATTTTCCCCATAAGAAAACAAACTGTAACTGCTCGTACTGTCTTTGTACTAGGAGTACCTTTTGTTGCAGGAGCGGGTTTCCTTTGGCGCTGCTCTTACACATCGTACACGCGGAGCTACGACAGCATGTTCCCATTTCCACTGAATGGTTAAAACACGATCCTGTCGCACTGTCTCAGCCTGTTTCTACATGGGTTGCAGAATGTGGTAGATTTAGCTCTCTCTGACTTCTGCTCAGTTCAGACTTAATTTGGAATGATCAATGCGCAAAGCTGCAGGGATGGCAGAGCAGTTGCAAGATGCCTAGGGACTATCTCAATCCACTTTGGAATTTTACTGTAACATACAGGTTCGGAAAAGGTAACTCGTTTCGAGATATAAGAGTGCCAGAAAGATGATTCACTAGTGGATGTAATCATTAAAGGACTTGTCCATAGGATCCGACACAGGTAGGTGGTTGAATGGAAAGACCTGGTTCCAAATCGCCGACAGCATTTCTACCAGAAAGCGTATCACTAGAGATCTGAAACGCTAGTGTACGAGTTCAATCAGCACACCATTTACAGTATGTGACCATTCTTAATCAACCATCGCCTATAACGCAGTGGATGTATCACAGAACCTCTGAAATGGCATCAAGAATGAATACATTACAAATGCGGGAGAAGTATCTGGCGGTGGTATGAGAGAGTTGCAAATACCGGCTTCATATACCAAGTTCCTTAGCTGAATCACTTTCTAAATTCGATGATTTTATTACGAGCTTACACGTCGGTGACGTGTAACAGCACTTTCGGTGTGTTAATGTACACTCCAGCGATCACTGCCTATATTCAGTGTCGTGGTATTAGTAAGGAAAAACCACTTCTTTCTGAAGTAATGCCACATCTCTATTTATAAGGCTTGTATATCTTTTAACATGGATATCGTCAGTGATACTTGCGAGCACCTGTAGAACGAAGATCGCTAGTGACAGTAACATGGTCGTTGCGATCGTGTATTTATCATCTTGTGGCTTCTAAGACACTGTGGTACCACTTGCAAGAAAAACTTATTGAAACAAGTCTACCTAACGCTGATTTTTGCTCACAAGGGGAGGCCGCCAATTGTGAAATTCAGATTCGATTCATATTGCGCATAATAAAAGCTCATAGCCAGAGGTGTAATGTGGCAAAGCACCAAGATGCACTTCTCAGCCGTTGTCGAGAAAATCGACAGTTAAAAGAAGCCGTTGAGGTGAAATATTCTCTACGATTTGTAACTTTCTACAGCGTCGTGGCGCAGCGGTAAGCGCCCGGGTTCGCAATCCGAAGGTCGCTGGATCGAATCTCGTACCATGCAACTTTATATATATATATATATATATATATATATATATATATATATATATATATATATATAAAATTCACGGCAATCAGTTGCAACAATTATGCATATAATAAGTTGTTGAAAGCCGTTTGACGTGGAAAAACTGGCGACTTCGAACATGATTATGTTTTCTGCAAACAAAGTTGTATTTCACAAATGTTATTAATTGTCTTCATAATGTTTACACGTGTAGTTAACGGAAGACGTAGAAACGATATTCCGAAACGAATAAGTATACTGTAAGTCATACGCTCGAATTAGAGACCCCATGATATATATATATATATATATATATATATATATATATATATATATATATATGAATTACGAAAAACAAAAACTAAAAAAAAAAAAATTGCATGGCGCGGGATTCGATCCGGCGACTTTTGACTGACGAACCCAAGCACTTACCGCTGCGCCACGACGCTATAGGAAGTTCTACATCGTAGTGAGTATTTCACCGCAACGGTTTCTATTAACTGTCGATTTTCTCGACAACGGCTGAGAAGTGCATCTTGGTGCTTTGCCACATTACACCTCTGGCCATGAGCTTTTATTAAGCGCAGTATGAATCGAATCTGAATTTTACAATTGGCGGCCTCCCCTTGTCAATATTGTTTTTTGTCGCCAGCAATCAGCTATTGACGAAGTATTATACTTAGTAGTAGTGGATGCATGATAGGTTCGCCTTGACATCAGGCTTATAAAGTATGTGTGTGTGTGTTCTGACATGTGCAAAGAAAATGTCTATGTTCAGTCATAAAGCAGGTATGGATTTGACTTGGAATACTGCGATAGCCGCAAAGGGAATGAAAGATTTTATTTTCACTTCGTATGTCAAGTCATAAGAATGATACAGTTATTTCTATTTTCAGATCCACTGCCATCAGCATTGGGTATTTCTGACACTTAGCTTATTGTTGAATGTCCTCCCAGTGAGACCCCGATCATAATATTTAATTGTAAGTACAATGATAAAATATATGTGGTCGGTTTCCTAGGATGATTCTGTCCGGGGGTGCGTGGCGCGCGGCGGCATTGGCCTGTGGCGGGAATGATTCAAATTTCCAGCTAACGGCGGGTGACGTCTGAATGGAAAGGTCTGTTGGTGTACAGAAATGTACCTGACCTAACCGCGTCGTCGTCTAGACAGCTAAATAGCGAACTACTACTCAGTATGTGTCGGACAGTCTTCGTGATCGCTTGTGTTGCTCATGGAAATGTGAGAAGATTGTCCAGTTGTCTGCTTCTGCACATTTCCCATTTTTATTTGATTGAGAGAACATCGATTGTGGTGTGTGCATATAGCAAGTGAAAGATGAGTGGAAGACACGTTTGCTGGTTCTCTAGACATGAGAAGCACCTTAGTTGACTTTGTAAATTATGGGATAATTTGGAATCTGTCAAATCACCGACATCGGTATTCACGGGTGGAAATATCAGTTTCCTCTATTTTCTTCGAATTTTCGCGTAAAGATCTTCACAGACGGGATAAGTTTTTACTCACAAGGGAACCTCCCCATCGCACCCCCCTCAGATTTAGCTATAAGTTGGAACAGTAGATAGGCCTTGAAAAACTTAACACAGATCAATCGAAAAAATAGGAAGAAGTTGTGTGGAACTATGAAAAAATAAGCAAAATATACAAACTGAGTAGTCCATGCGGAACATATGCAACATCAAGGATATGCTGGGTTCAGTAGCGCCGTGGTCCCGTGGTTAGCGTGAGCAATTGCGAAGCGAAAGGACCTTAGTTCAAGCCTTCGCTCGAGAGAAAATTTTTACTTTCTTTATTTTCGCAAAGTTATGATCTGTCCGTTCGTTCATTGACGTCTCAGTTCACTGTAATAAGTTTAGTGTCTGTGTTTTGCGACCGCACCGTAAAACCGTGCAATGAGTAGACGAAAGGGCGTGCCTCTCCAATGGGAACTGAAAACATTTGATCGCAAGGTCATAGGTCAACCGATCCCTCCACAGGAAAACACGTCTGATATATTCTATACGACACCGGTGATGGCATGTGCGTCACATGACAGTAATATGTTGTCGACCCACCTAACTTGTACACTTGGAGAATGGGTAAAAAGATTCTTCTACCTTGCCCGATTTAGGTTTTCTTGTGGATTTGATTATCACTCCCAAAAAAGTGATCGCATCGGACGGACAGACGGACAGATAATAATTGTCTGAAAACAAGAAATTAAAATTTTCGGGCAAGGTAAGACTTGAAACAGGGACCTCTCACTGCAGAGTTGCTCACGGTAACCACAGGACCACGGCGCTCCTGACTGCATAACCCCTTGTAGTTATATATATTGCTCGTGGACTACTCAGTTCGTATATTTTGCTTATTTTTTTCATACTTCCACATAACTTCTTCCTGTTTTCTCGATTGATCTGTGTTCAGTTTTTCAAGGCCTATCCATTCTGCCAACTTATAACTAAATCTGAGGGGGGTGCGATGGGGAGGTTCCATTGTCAGTGGTTTACAGCACTCTGCATCTCGCTAAAGGTTCAGGTTTCTAGAAAAATAATTTCCAGTCTGTATATTCGGAATTAAAGTGTGCAAGCGATCGGTAGCATACTGCTAATTGCTTGATATCGAGAAGTATCGCGTATATGGTATGATATTCAGGCAGACACTTTGAATATACATGTGTTCTTGTAACCCCAGAGTCTGGAGATGGGTGCCGAAAGCAAGCAAGCAAGCAGGTCGGGACCAGAAACAACAACAACTTTGTGTCGAGGGAAATCGACCCAGCCTTTGTACAACAGTTGTGAGTGTGACCTCGGTTCACTGAGGTTGGTCTGGTCATGCGTCGGGCCAATGTGTGACCGTCGGTTGCTGTGGATCACCTACTGACTTCGTGGCAAATATCTAATGCTGCGAGGACAATATACAGTGGGTGTGTTTATCTTATTTGTCTTCGCGGTATATGTACGAGTGTCGCCAGCTCTATGCAGGATGGAGAAGTGATGATTTTGTTTGGTGTAGGATACGAATTACGTGTTTACTACATTGATACGCTATGTGGTGTTATATAGCCGGGTTGGATATGGGTTTCACTCTGGAATATTCAAGCTTCCGTCGTCGGTGGCAGAGCAGTGTAATTGAGGAAGTGTCTTCCCATATTTCATGATCTGTAGACCACTTTTGCTAGGTTAAACTGTCAGTGCAATATGACGACCAGTACAAAATAGTTTTGCTGCAGAAAGTCTCGTCTGCAGAAAAAAAGGCAGACAAGGTTCCCACACCGGCAGCATCAGTAATTTGGTGGGTAAATTCAGTAAGAGCCAATCAGACTGCCCCATTCATTCACAAGATATCCTCTGTGCTGGCACATAGGAGCCTCTATGGACTGGTTTGAACAAAATGTGGGCAATGTATCTATGGAAAGTTCTGAGAGTAGCGTGATGTTCAAGTACTCAAAGACAAGTTGAGCAGCCCATCCATCTCTGGCGGTATGCTGTCCCTCATCAGCCATTGTGGCACCAAAAATTCCAGCCATTTTTCGCTTCTGCAGGACTGTGCTTCGAATTCTGTTTGCCTAATTGTTCTGATTTTTCCCATCTGTGCTTAGACAGTACTCTCTTTCCAAACAACAGGAATACTTTTATGATTAACGGTGTTTTAACTAGTGTGCACATACATGATGAAGGCTTTTGTCGGTGATAACATTTACTGTTTCTGAGATGTGTGTTGAAAGCAGGACGTTACGATTTTCAGAAAGGGTAGCGCAGGATGCCTCGTTAGGACAATCAGGAAGAATGCATTCGGTTTTATTCTGGGCTATTTTCGCAAACATGTCCTGTTAAGACAAGAATTTCCTTGCAGAGAAGCTGAGACATCACGAAAGCTCCTACAACAACAAAATCGACCGTTAACTATGTCTGCGACATTTTGCGATTTCCGGGAAGGGACTGATGTGTAATGGATGGGCTGCCCCATTAGGGTCGTTAGGAAGAATGCATCCCGTGTTATTCTCGGGACCATTGAAAAAGATTTCTATCACACATCCTGAGGAAGACTTGGCTGTTATTTACATAGACATATGATGTCAGTATAACACTGACAACTTTTTAGCTTTGCCTGTGAGATTAAGCCGCTATGCAAACACCCAGCTGAAGGTGAGCCACTAAGTGAACATCTTGCTGGACCGCAGGTACAAAGGCTATGTGTCATCGCACCAGCAACTGTGCCTAGGTGAACACGTGTCTTGGCAAGAATTTCTCAGGTCTCAAATATGAAAAGGATGCTGGTGTCTCATGCTTCCGGGACCCAAACGGACACCTGCGCGTGGCTTGGCAGCCGACGGCCGCGTCTTCACTTCACGGGGGCCGCCCGTACAAACCGACTCCTGGCAGTGTGTGCAGTGGCGTTCTGTGCGGTCCAGTAGACAGGCGATGGCGGGTGGTGTGTGCCTCGTGTTGGAAATTTTTTTAACTGTGAAATTAACTGTGATGTGTGTTTTATGATGGCATTCCTTGTGCGATCAGAATAAAAAGAAGTGCGATCGATTTAATTACTTTTTACAAGACCTGCATCTTTACAAACAGCAGAGAATGATGAGGAAGAGCAATCCAACCCCAGTAAATTCAATTATTTATAAATAAACAATATATTCTTGAATTATCCTTCGTGAGATCTTTCTCTCCACCGCAAAGCTGCCAAATACTAGGCAGAGAAGGGGTGGGGGAGGGATAGGGGAGATGGGGGCGGTGGTGGTGATCGATTTCATGAAAAATTCATTAACAAAATAAATAAACTATATTCCTTACACTGCCTTGAATGCCCTACATCATTTAAATAAACAATATTACAAACATTGTCTAAATTGTTAAAACAACATTACATGCACTACAATCGATTTCCTGGCAAATTCCTTGACCAAATAAATAAACTATATTCCACACACTACCACAAATAATTAAACAATATTCCATACATTGTCTAAATTGTTTAAACAGTACTCCATACATTGTAATACACTCCTGGAAATTGAAATAAGAACACCGTGAATTCATTGTCCCAGGAAGGGGAAACTTTATTGACACATTCCTGGGGTCAGATACATCACATGATCACACTGACAGAACCACAGGCACATAGACACAGGCAACAGAGCATGCACAATGTCGGCACTAGTACAGTGTATATCCACCTTTCGCAACAATGCAGGCTGCTATTCTCCCATGGAGACGATCGTAGAGATGCTGGATGTAGTCCTGTGGAACGGCTTGCCATGCCATTTCCACCTGGCGCCTCAGTTGGACCAGCGTTCGTGCTGGACGTGCAGACCGCGTGAGACGACGCTTCATCCAGTCCCAAACATGCTCAATGGGGGACAGATCCGGAGATCTTGCTGGCCAGGGTAGTTGACGTACACCTTCTAGAGCACGTTGGGTGACACGGGATACATGCGGACGTGCATTGTCCTGTTGGAACAGCAAGTTCTCTTGCCGGTCTAGGAATGGTAGAACGATGGGTTCGATGACGGTTTGGATGTACCGTGCACTATTCAGTGTCCCCTCGACGATCACCAGTGGTGTACGGCCAGTGTAGGAGATCGCTCCCCACACCATGATGCCGGGTGTTGGCCCTGTGTGCCTCGGTCGTATGCAGTCCTGATTGTGGCGCTCACCTGCACGGCGCCAAACACGCATACGACCATCATTGGCACCAAGGCAGAAGCGACTCTCATCGCTGAAGACGACACGTCACCATTCGTCCCTCCATTCACGCCTGTCACGACACCACTGGAGGCGGGCTGCACGATGTTGGGGCGTGAGCGGAAGACGGCCTAACGGTGTGCGGGACCGTAGCCCAGCTTCATGGAGACGGTTGCGAATGGTCCTCGCCGATACCCCAGGAGCAACAGTGTCCCTAATTTGCTGGGAAGTGGCGGTGCGGTCCCCTACGGCACTGCGTAGGATCCTACGGTCTTGGCGTGCATCCGTGCGTCGCTGCGGTCCGGTCCCAGGTCGACGGGCACGTGCACCTTCCGCCGACCACTGGCGACAACATCGATGTACTGTGGAGACCTCACGCCCCACGTGTTGAGCAATTCGGCGGTACGTCCACCCGGCCTCCCGCATGCCCACTATACGCCCTCGCTCAAAGTCCGTCAACTGCACATACGGTTCACGTCCACGCTGTCGCGGCATGCTACCAGTGTTAAAGACTGCGATGGAGCTCCGTATGCCACGGCAAACTGGCTGACACTGACGGCGGCGGTGCACAAATGCTGCGCAGCTAGCGCCATTCGACGGCCAACACCGCGGTTCCTGGTGTGTCCGCTGTGCCGTGCGTGTGATCATTGCTTGTACAGCCCTCTCGCAGTGTCCGGAGCAAGTATGGTGGGTCTGACACACCGGTGTCAATGTGTTATTTTTTCCATTCCAGGAGTGTAGAATTCCCTCCAAATGACCGATCAACTGAGTGTTTTTCCCGCCAATTTCTGGGAGGGGCATGGTTTAACAGAGGGGGAGGAGTTAATTAATTGATCAATTTAATTAAGTAGTCCATCAAATTTATAAGAGAGGGGCTATTCCAATAACTCAGAACAGAACGTGTACCTGTAGCAGTGAGGGGGATGGGGTGGGTCGGAGGTTTCCTGAGGGGTGGGGGAAGGGGGCAGGGGAACAATAGGTTATGGACCTGTCAATCAAAAGGAAGGATCCTTTTAGCAGAACAATACCTGTCAATAAAAGGAGAATAATAGGTTTGCCCCTGAGTGCATATGTGTCCCTGATGTAGGCAACCCAAACTAACAATTTGCACCAGCAGTGCTGGTGCCCTTCTTCTGCTATGCGCTTGTCTATGATCCAGTAAATGGAGGGTCTAGCTATACAGAGCTTCTTAAGGATGAAGCTAATAAGAGGGCACCCATTAATGTCGAAAATAGAAACAATCAGGCTTGTTTTGCATGGTCAATCTGGCCTGTGAGAGAAATTACGAGAAATATCCGCAGCGTACAGGTAAATACAATGTATCTCAACATACTATCCCCAGAGGGTATAACTGACGGTATCTGGTTCCCCGTCAAGATCCAGAACATATCTAAATTTGAGGCGCAGAATACCTGAATATCAGTTCACTTTTATGGCCTGGAGAAAGAAAGCAAGCCAGATGAGCAGGACAAGCATATAGTCGTCGGCCCCCTCCATTTCTCAAAATTTTATGGTGAGCATAATATGCATGTAAACATGCTCTTTTTCTCTGATGAGAAAAATAAGGAGAAAGGAAATTATGATTATGTTTGGATCAAAGACATGTCCCGACTTCTGTTCTCTCAATTGAGTAACCACAAGTGTAAAAGCATATTTACTTGAGGTGCCTCAATGCCTTTTCCTCAGACAAGTTATTAGCAATGCATCTAGTAGATGGCTCTTCCAAGGACCCTGTACGTGATATAATGCCAACTGAGGATCTAACATTCTGCGTGGTGTCTGTTTTTTCTATATCGTGTCTCCCTACCACTTGCGCGCAACGACGCTCTGAGTGTGTTTTTTAGGGAATTGACTAGTTTGAACCTGGGACCTGTTGCTGGTAAGGAGACGTCAGACCACACATGACATGTAGAGTTCAGAAGAGCTCAGTGAGACTAGCGATGATATAACCAAATACTTAATTTAATATAATCCATTATGGAGTCGAGGTAGCAGTTGTCGTTATACTGCTTATCACTGTTAGCGTTCAACCGCGATTCTTATACATATATTTCAACAACGCGTTTCAAGAGACAATGCTCTCATCATCAGGTTGTAAAGTCTATGTCATGAAATTATATGGACTAAAAAGACAAAATACCATCACAAATAGTTGGGAAATCCATAGAGTAAAACAGAATTAAAAGTATATTGGACTGTGGGTCCTCGTCTTACATTGAAGTTGTTCAACACCTAGGCACGTCAGTCCACAACAGCTCCCAAGCCGGCACAGTGCGACAGCATATTTGGTAGCTATGGGATGGCCATCGACTTGTGTCAACAACTTCAATGTAAGACGAGGACCCACAGTCCAATATACTTTTAATTGTTTTACTCTATGGATTTCTCAACTATTTGTGATGGTATTTTGTCTTTTTAGTCCGTATAATTTCATGACATAGACTTTACAACCTGATGGTGAGAGCATTGTCTCTTGAAACGCGTTGTTAAAATATATGTATAAGAATCGCGGTTGAATGCTAACAGTGATAACCAAATACTTAATGATTTCAGCGTCATCTCCACTGCACTCCCTGTAAAAGAATCTCAACACTAACTAAATTTAGTGGAAGGGGTTCAAGGCTTTCCTATTTTTAGTTAGCTGGTAAAATAACGTCGAAAAAGCAGTTAAGTTTACCATTGGAAATTTTATTCTACTCACAAAACATTGTTTATAAATTGCACTATTGATAAAAGGAAATGTTTTAATACAGGATGGTAAAAACCAACTGCGTTCAACAAAAATGTGAACGAATATTCCCTGAATGGGTTTCCAAGTTCTACAATGGATCAAAGGATGACCTATGCCATATCACATCTATAATCTAGGTTTAAATTAAGTTTCACAAAAGAGAAAACTATCAAAATGGTCTACAGTGACCCTCAATTATCTTTAATTACTTGTCTAACTTGTCGTAAATTACAGTGGCTGATGTGGCTTCTCAATAACTGTATAACAGAAAAATCATCGCGTTTCAGATTTTTACTTCAAGTGGCAAATGTGAACACCATGAGCTTTAATTGACGATCGACACTAGTATTACGCAAAAATGGGGTGTAACAGATGAGACTTCTGCAGTTCTGAGTGAAGCTTTATGCGCTGTTTTGCGGCATCGCGTGCGTTCATTACCTTGTCGGTGTTCGTCAGGGGGCGGCGGACAGCACAGCTTCGCTCACCTCGCCGTCTCGGAAGCAACTCTCTCCTAACTTCTCCTTACTACAATTTACCGAAGTTGGTTTTAAAAAAAAACTATCTGGCTGTGTTTTCATCTGACCAATGAGGGTCTCAATGTTAACCTTAAGCTCCGCCTACAAAAATTCTGTCGATCCAATGAGAAACGTTATACTTTTCGTGGTGGGGCAAAGTTTGCAACGTAACAGAGATGCGAAAAAGTCTCACGCTAAAACTTGCAGCTGGTGTGGTCCTTTTAGTGTTATCGTAAGATCTATACTGTTCTTCTGGAGGGTTCTATCTTTTAACATGGGCTGGGGGGTGGTCCTGACGTAACAGAGACGCGAAAAAGTCTCACGCTAAAACTTGCAGCTGGGGTGGCCCTTTTTGTGTTATCGTAAGATCTATACTGTTCTTCTGGAGGGCTCTAGCTTTTAACATGGGCTGGCGGGTGGTCCTAGCGGTTAGCTGGAGACGTGGGTGTCCGTCCCTTATGTAGGGCCTTCCAGCTTAACACGGTTCTGCTCTCGGCTTCTGTTCTCGTTTCTCCCCTCGGAACTGCGTCTGTCTCACGGTGGGAAGGTATGACATGCATTTAGGCATTCTTGTGTTAGTCTGTGGTATTCCATTTGCTCACTTGTTACTCGTATTACTTTGGTTAATTTAATGTCACGATTTATTCGGAGCTATGTGATATACTACTGGATTTGCTTGTCATGTCAGGGTTTTCATGGAAGGTGTTGGATTTGCCTGACACCTTACAAGGGAAACATATTCATTAAGTTTAAAAATGTGGAGAATCAGGAGCGATGGCTGTTTGTAGTGTACACTGACTTCGAATTCCTCATTGCTCCTGTGACCCACTGTAAAGGTGAACCTACTGCTTCACATACCACCATTACAGAAAAACATCTACCATGTGCAGCAGTGTACCAAATTGTATCGTCCTATGATTCGAGTCTTAACCTCTACAAATCTTATGTTGTATAATCCTGCACTTTGTCTGCTCACTGAGCTCGAAAAACTTTCATGGGAGGTTGATAAGCTTTACAGTGAGACCGTTCCCATGACCAAATCGAAGGATAATGCAGATTTTTAGAAAAAGCTCCTCGTAGGAACCACTGTCATCTTACGGGAAAGTTCTGTGGCCCAGCTCACAATATGTGCAATATGAAGTACCAGGTACCAAGGCACATACCACTTTTCTTGCGTAAGTTAAGTGGGTATGATGCTCACTTACTTGTTGAGCACTTGGCTGATTTCCGTTGGGAGAAAAATCTGGTCAGTGTCCTACCTGAAAGAGCCAAGAAACACATTTCCTTCTCCAAATGGATGACGCCGAGAATCACTCTCCACTTCCTTGACATGCTACGTTTTATGCAGGCGCCACTCCAGAAGCTCATTGAAACTCTACCTCAGGAGGATATGTATACCACTGAAGCTGCATTTCCCGACGTGGAAAAGTTTCAACTTATGACTAGGAAAGAGCTTTCCAATACGAGTATGTGGATAGTATGGCAAAACTCAACGAAACCAGACCACCCGAAATAACTGCATTCTCCAGCAACCTAACAGACTACACCATAATGGATGTAGAGTATGAGCATGCTATGAATGTCTGGCGGAAATTCAACATCACTACTTAAGGAGAGTGTGCACGATTTTACATAGTCACAGATGTGCGCTTGCTTGCGGACGTTTTCAAGAAATTCTGGAGTCTCTGCATGACCACTTATTATGTGGATCCCGCCTTTTGTTACACGGAATGTACCTGGGACGCAATGGTCAAGAAAACGAAATGCAGCATCGAATTATTGACCGACACTGAGATGCTTCTTTTCTTTGAGAGAGGGTCTGTGGGGGACTTTGCTGATGTGTCATTAGGCATGCCATGGCAAATGACCCACAGGTGGGTGAGAGGTTCAATGCATCCCTTGACTAGAGTTACATAATGTACTTGGATGTAAATAACTTATACGGGCATGCCATGTAACAGTCACTGCCAACTGATGATTTTTGATGGGTGCCCGAAGACGAATGTAGGGGATTAGCTGGAAAAATCACTGGGGTATGGTGACTGATTCTGATGCAGGGTATGTGGTGGAGGCAGAACTCACATATCCTATTAGTTCTTTTAGACTTTTATAAATTAATGAGTAATTCAGTCTTTGGCAAAACAATGGAGAGTTTGAGGGAATGACGTGAAATTTTGATTAGAATCGAATGGGATGGGCGTTGAGGCGCAAGAAAATGCATCGCCAGGCCAAATTTCAAGTGGGCCACAATATTCAGTAAGAACTTTGTTTCTAATATCGCAGTTCCTAAATTACTGTATATGGATATGGAGAACTTCCTCTATTGAGTGAACAACTGTGATTCATATGAACTAATAAAATACTACAGTTATGAATTCAACACGTCCTCACACACAGCCTATAATCCGTGTGGTATTGTTCCACAGAACAAGAAGGTTATCGGTCTTTCTGAAGACGAGGCGAATCGATTGTCGATTGTGGAATTTTTATCGGCCTTATGAAAGACGATGCGAATGAATTGTCGATTGTGGAGTTTGTAGGTTTGTGATCAAAAATGTATCCTTATGGCACGTTGGAAGGTACTACACAGAGTCGGGCTAAGGGTGTGTGTCGTATAGCGTCGAGTACCCTCTCTATCGATGACTATTAGCGTTGCCTGTATGTGGCATGTGTATGGTATGGCAAACAAATATTCGATAGAGAGGACACGAGGTGTACACTGTGCTGCAGTCTGAAATCGGCCAGTTGGGCAAAGGGTCATCGGTGATGAGGGGATTGAAACTCTCCTGTACTCACATCACACTACTCACTTTTAGTGAGAGAAGGGGTGGGGCTGTCAGTTAGAATGAGAGGGAGAGAATGAGCGATATAGAGAGAGAATGTCTGCCGATTAGTACTATGACCCCTTAATCATAGTGTATGTAATTTCGTGTGTGTTTGTGTGTTTGTGTGTGTGTGTGTGTGTGTGTGTGTGTGTGTGTGTGTGTGTGCGTGTGTTTGTGTGTGTGGTGTAAATATTTATTTATGTATGTGTGCTATGTACATTTGGATATTCACAAGTCATGTGTGAAAAAAAGATAAAAACAAGAATATATATATATATATATATAGTGTAAAACAGGTTTTAAAAAATTAAAACGAAAATTTTTTGTATATTTATTTATTCATACACAATGTATGTGTACCGTGTAAATATATATATCTGTGCCCCATGTGTCTTGTAAGTAGAATAGTTTTTAAGTTTTTCACATGCCACTAGCCCTCCAGGTCAGATTATTTTAAATGCACACAGTCCATCAGAATTATTGTAAAAATCTTTGCTATTGGTTTTTGTATCTCCATCCTCTTGGCACGAGGTTTCTGGGACGACGGCCGTTTACTATTATGACAAAATAAAACACCTACAGCCGTCCTTATGGTTTTATTTTATTTTTTGCTACCAGTTTCAACGCTTCAGTGCGTCATCTTCAGGCTGTTGTTGATGCGGTAGAGGCTAATATGATTCCTATAGATATCACATCAGTTGTCAGCATTACTGGATACGCAGATAATGTGTCAGCACTCCAACCATCAATCAACCTGTACCACATCAACAACAGCCTGAAGATGACGCACTGAAGCGTTGAAACTGGTTGCAACAAAATAAAATCAAATCATAAGGACGGCTGTAGGTGTTTTATTTTGTCACTTTGCTATTGGGGCTGTGGAAATTAGTTTCTAAGTGTAAAACGTCCATTACAATTATTGTGAAAGCTATGCTATTGGGACTGTGGTATTTAGTTGTAGTAGTAAAAAAAAGTATCTTCATGTTAGTTTTTAGCGTAGATTTATATATCTGGAAAAGTTGTAAACATTCTTATCCAGTGATACTGGAAAAAAAATTGTAAAAAAAACTCTGTCATTGTTACAGTTGTAGCTTGTAAGTTAAAAATATCTTTCAATTAGAATAGCAGAGTCAAACAGCACCTCAAGAATTATATTGTATCTCAAGAACTGAATTATGATTACAAGAACTGAGTTGTAACTGAGTCAGCTGAATAAATGAAAATCGTTACCACACATCTTTGTTGTTTTTATGTGCAGAAAACCTATCCCCTATTGCACTGTACATGTAAAGGATGTGCATGTCTCAAATGACACAATACACTCATTGCCACCCCTCAAATTAACTATTAGAGTTATGGCATTACCTTATTCACAGATATCGTGCACACACTTGAAGCTAAATAACGATGAATTCATAGTAATTATTCAGTTACGTACAGCTGGTGCACTGAAAAGGACGACCAGAATTCCATGTACGCTTGGAATTGAGCATTCTTTGCCGTCAAGCCTACAGGAGGCTTATACATAACGTCGTATTTCTTTTTGAAAATTCAGCTCCCGCACACACGTGTTATATGACCTAAACAGGTGTGTATCATAAACTCGCTGTTACTCGCATACGCAACAAACGAAATCTTTGTATGAAGCTCTAACAGGCTCTTTTGTTTTTTCGTAACAAACTGAATTTTGCCAGCTGCAACAACAGACCAGTCTCGCGGTGATCTTCGTCCTGCTCCAAAGTGTTAAACAGGTACTGTGCTTAGCAACAGGAACTTCAAATATGCTTAGACTCGATACAGAACAGGTTTGCGGTATCTCCAACCTTTTGCTTGGACCTGAAAATTAACTCCGAATGGACGCACTCTAGTATATATTGCACTGGCAATGACTTCTTAGTAAGGGGAAATTTATTTGCTCTTGGTGGTAATAGGTAGGTCTACATAGCTACGCTTGGAGTGCACAGACACAAACCCCGACTTGGCTGTCTGAATATACATAAGAAGCCACTCGTAGCGATAACATATTAGACCTTCTGGTAACGAACAGACCCGAGCTATTTGAAACAGTTAACGTAGAACAGGGAATCAGCGATCATAAAGCGGTTACTGCATCGATGATTTCAGCCGTAAATAGAAATATTAAAAAAGGTAGGAAGATTTTTCTGTTTAGCGAAAGTGACGAAAAACAGACTTCAGAGTACTTGACGGCTCAACACAAAAGTTTTGTCTCAAGTACAGATAGTGTTGAGGATCAGTGTACAAAGTTCAAAACCATCGTACAATATGCATTAGATGAGTATGTGCCAAGCAAGATCGTAAGAGATGGAAAAGAGCCACCGTGATACAACAACCGAGTTAGAAAACTGCTGCGGAAGCAAAGGGAACTTCACAGCAAACATAAACATAGCCAAAGGCTTGCAGACAAACAAAAATTACGCGAAGCGAAATGTGGTGTCAGGAGAGCTAAGCGAGAGGCATTTAATGAATTCGAAAATAAAGTTCTATGTACTGACTTGGCAGAAAATCCTAAGAAATTTTGGTCTTATGTCAAAGCGGTAGGTGGATCAAAACCAAAATGGTACTGAAACAGAGGATGAAGACTAAAGGCCGAAATACTAAATGTCTTTTTCCAAAGCTATTTCACAGAGGAAGACTGCACTGTAGTTCCTTCTCTAGATTGTCGCACAGATGACAAAATGGTAGATATCGAAATACATGACAGACGGATAAAATAACAATTAAAATCGCTCAAAAGAGGAAAGGTCGCTGGACTTGCTGGGATACCAGTTCGATTTTACACAGAGTACCCGAAGGACCGAAGGACCTTGTCCCCCTTCTTGCAGCGATGTACCGTAGGTCTCTAGAAGAGCGTAGCGTTCCAAAGGATTGGAAAAGGGCACAGGTCATCCCCGTTTTCAAGAAGGGACGTCGAACAGATGTGCAGAACTATAGACATATATCTCTAACGCCGATCTGTTGTAGAATTTTGGAACACGTATTATGTTTGAGTATAATGACTTTTCTGGAGACTAGGAATCTACTCTGTAGGAATCAGCATGGGTTTCGAAAAAGACGATCGGTGAAACACAGCTCGTGCTATTCGTCCACGAGACTCAGAAGGCCATAGATACGGGTTCCCAGGTAGATGCCGTGTTTCTTGACTTTCGCAAGGCGTTTGATACAGTTCCCCACAGTCGTTCAATGAACAATGTAAGAGCATATGAACTGTCAGACCAATTGTATGACCGGATTGAAGAGTTCCTAGATAACAGAACACAACATGTCATTCTCAATGGAGAGAAGTCATCCGAAGTAAGAGTGATTTCAGGTGTGCCGCAGGGGAGTGTCGTAGGACAGTTGCTATTCACAATATACATAAATGAGCTTGTGGAGAACATCGAAAGTTCACTGAGGCTTTTTGCGGATGATGCTGTAGTATATCGAGAGGTTGTAACAATGGAAATTGTGCTGAAATGCAGGAGGATCTGCAACGAATTGACGCATGGTGCAGGGAATGGCAACTGAATCTCAATGTAGACAAGTGTAACGTGCTGCGAATACATAGAAAGAAAGATCCTTTATCATTTAGCTACAATATAGCAGGTCAGCAACTGGAAGCAGTTAATTCCATAAATTATCTGGGAGTAGGCATTAGGAGTGATTTAAAATGGAATGATCATATAAAGTTGATCGTCGGTAAAGCAAATGCCAGACTGAGATTCATTGGAAGAATCCTAAGGAAATGCAATCCGAAAACAAAGGAAGTAGGTTACAGTACACTTGTTCGCCCACTGCTTGAATATTACTCACCAGTTTGGGATCCGTACCAGATAAGGTTGATAGAAGAGGTAGAGAAGATCCAACGGAGAGCAGCGCGCTTCGTTATAGGATCATTTAGTAATCGCGAAAGCGTTACGGAGATGCTAGATAAACTCCAGTGGAAGACTCTGCAGGAGAGACGCTCAGTAGCTCGGTACGGGCTTTTGTTGAAGTTTCGAGAACATACCTTCACCGAGGAATCAAGCAGTATATTGCTCCCTCCTACGTATATCTCGCGAAGAGACGATGAGGATAAAATCAGAGAGACTAGAGCCCACACAGAGGCATACCGACACTCTTTCTTTCCACGAACGATAAGAGACTGGAATAGAAGGGAGAACCGATAGAGGTACTCAAAGTACCCTCCACCACACACCGTTAGTTGGCTTGCGGAGTATGGATGTAGATGTAGAGATGTAGATGTTGGCTGGATTCACAAGCATCAAAAATACGAAAAGGTTTCGTGGAAATGATGAAATCGATAAAATACAAAATACGCTAGGACTTTTTAAAACTGGAATTACATCCTTTATTACTCGACCGATATGTAATGGCCGTAGGCTTTTTTGCTACTGGGCAGTGCGAAAACGACACCCAGCTGGTGCGAGTGTGAACGTATCATAATTTTTTTTATACACCTATAAATGAAAGAAATGTTATGCTGCTTGAACGTAAAAGTACTATGGCTTATGTTCCGACGTATCACCAGACGTTTGTGGGAAGTAATCAGACTACTATTCATGTAAAAAAATTGTATATGTCTAGCAATAAGGGGTAGATAGATTTGACATGGTGAATTGTGATTGTAACGCATTGAGGTCTATATCCGGACGTGAGAGGTGATAGATTCATTTCATAAATAGCTGCACAATATTGCAATGTGAGTGTTCAACTGGATTTGCTATAGTGTAGAAACAGAACAGGAATGGCTGTAACAAAATGGATACACAAAACGTCCACTCATCGGTCCCCAAAAGCAGATCCCGTTTTCCTTGTTGCATGCAGGGGGTTCATGACATGTTGACGCAGTGGCGGCAGGATGACCACCCAGCACTCATCGTCGTCTGACGTCAGCATCCGTACACCCGCTACCATAAAGAGAAATACGTGCGGAATTCTGAAATGGTGTGGGAGGCATTACAGTCAAGCTTAGCGAATGTACACTCCTGGAAATGGAAAAAATAACACATTGACACCGGTGTGTCAGACCCACCATACTTGCTCCGGACACTGCGAGGGGGCTGTACAAGCAATGATCACACGCACGGCACAGCGGACACACCAGGAACCGCGGTGTTGGCCGTCGAATGGCGCTAGCTGCGCAGCATTTGTGCACCGCCGCCGTCAGTGTCAGCCAGTTTGCCGTGGCATACGGAGCTCCATCGCAGTCTTTAACACTGGTAGCATGCCGCGACAGCGTGGACGTGAACCGTATGTGCAGTTGACGGACTTTGAGCGAGGGCGTATAGTGGGCATGCGGGAGGCCGGGTGGACGTACCGCCGAATTGCTCAACACGTGGGGCGTGAGGTCTCCACAGTACATCGATGTTGTCGCCAGTGGTCGGCGGAAGGTGCACGTGCCCGTCGACCTGGGACCGGACCGCAGCGACGCACGGATGCACGCCAAGACCGTAGGATCCTACGCAGTGCCGTAGGGGACCGCACCGCCACTTCCCAGCAAATTTGGGACACTGTTGCTCCTGGGGTATCGGCGAGGACCATTCGCAACCGTCTCCATGAAGCTGGGCTACGGTCCCGCACACCGTTAGGCCGTCTTCCGCTCACGCCCCAACATCGTGCAGCCCGCCTCCAGTGGTGTCGCGACAGGCGTGAATGGAGGGACGAATGGAGACGTGTCGTCTTCAGCGATGAGAGTCGCTTCTGCCTTGGTGCCAATGATGGTCGTATGCGTGTTTGGCGCCGTGCAGGTGAGCGCCACAATCAGGACTGCATACGACCGAGGCACACAGGGCCAACACCCGGCATCATGGTGTGGGGAGCGATCTCCTACACTGGCCGTACACCACTGGTGATCGTCGAGGGGACACTGAATAGTGCACGGTACATCCAAACCGTCATCGAACCCATCGTTCTACCATTCCTAGACCGGGAAGGGAACTTGCTGTTCCAACAGGACAATGCACGTCCGCATGTATCCCGTGCCACCCAACGTGCTCTAGAAGGTGTAAGTCAACTACCTTGGCCAGCAAGATCTCCGGATCTGTCCCCCATTGAGCATGTTTGGGACTGGATGAAGCGTCGTCTCACGCGGTCTGCACGTCCAGCACGAACGCTGGTCCAACTGAGGCGCCAGGTGGAAATGGCATGGCAAGCCGTTCCACAGGACTACATCCAGCATCTCAACGATCGTCTCCATGGGAGAATAGCAGCCTGCATTGCTGCGAAAGGTGGATATACACTGTACTAGTGACGACATTGTGCATGCTCTGTTGCCTGTGTCTATGTGCCTGTGGTTCTGTCAGTTTGATCATGTGATGTATCTGACCCCAGGAATGTGTCAATAAAGTTTCCCCTTCCTGGGACAATGAATTCACGGTGTTCTTATTTCAATTTCCAGGAGTGTATTTCATAGTTTGTTTGAGGATAAGGTCCTCAGCGGTATCGTTGATAGTTATAGATGCAGTGATGAGAAACGCTTGTAGACAGTTTTGTAAGATGTTCCCTGTTTGGGAGCACAGTGTTTCCCGAGAGTTAAATGTAGGATCTGGCCTCACAGGTAGTCTGGATAAGACATCGGCGTTAGCGTGTTTTGCTACCAGTCGATCGTGAACTGAATCATTGTAGTTGATGAGAGAGAGAGCCCAGCGTGTTTAGGGTTGTGTATTTTTTTTCTGGAAGGCGGTTTTTAGAGCCGAACAAGGAAATTAATGCTTTATGGTTCGTTGTGAAGCAAATTTTTCTGCTGTAAAGAAATCTATGGAAGCCTTGGGTGCCAAATATGATCTTAAGTATTCCTTCTTCGATTTGTGAGTAACTGTGGTGCTGAGAACCATATGTCTAACGCACAACGGCATCGAGCCTATGTGGAAGTAAATACCAGAGAGATCAGTGACATAACTTTTCGTGAACGTTCATACGTACAATGTGGGCCCACAGCGCAGATTAACCTTACCCACCACAAGATCAAGAGATGTCAGGAGCCTGCACACATTACAGTCTCACAGTCGATGATGAAGGTTCTTAGCGCCTCAACTGATCTATTGTGAAGTGTATGCAGTGGGTTGTTCACGCTCATCATCGCTTTTTTGGGAGCGAACAGCCGAAGAGAGACGCGTCCGTGGCTAGAGTAAGACTTTTGAGGCAAGGGGCGAACTTTATACAATGTTTTAACTTGGGTTTCAAAAGCCTCCTGACGCCTTTGTGACTATTCCAGTTTTGCATATTTCTTGAGTAAATTATTAAGTGGTCTGGCGACCTGGGTAGCTTTTGGTATAAATTTTGTATAATAATTTATTTTGACGAGGAATGATTGTAGTTTTTGTACAAGTAGGCACTTGGATTATTTTCTAAGGCTTCCAACTGTTGCTGAGTCCGATAAAGTCCTTTATGACTCAGTACGTGGCTTTAGTACTCCACTTGCTCTCGAAACAACTTTTGCAGGTGCACTGAAGTCAGTTTAGTTGTGGGAGGAACAGTAGACGTAAGTTCGCCAGATGTTGCTCCCTTATAGCGCTTCTTACGAATATTTCGTCCAGATACTTTACTGTGTTCGGAGTGTTTTCAATCAGCTGGCGTACAGATAATTCCGAAAGGCAACCGTTTTTATCTGTACAATACAAACAGAAAGTTGATAACAATGAACTGACATGGTGGTTCCTCTAACGGCAATTGTAAATAAGTTTCAGGTACATCAATTTTAGGGAAGCACTGGCCTGACATGAACTGCTCTGGCTTTGGAATGAGATTGGCGTCAATCTGTAACTGTGGTTCGAATATCTTGTTGCACCAGACGATATAACAATAACCTGGGGTCATCTTACAATGCTACTAGCACTGGTCTGTTTCTACAGCAGCAAAGAGCTGCAGAAAGGTTTAGCGGAATGTGAGCTACATTATAATTTCGACAACCTTAGCCTGGTGAAAACATGCATGAAAATTCAGTCCATAACGAATCAAAATCAGCGAATGGTACAACTGCTGGTTCAACCTTGATACCTATTATATTAATACCAAAATATGAAAAAGCATGCATCTCGAACACGTCTTGCGCCTGACGTGAAGGCACGACTAAGAAAGTAATGGAAGGCTGACTTTTTTGTAGCACACTGTTTCTATACTTTCGCCGCGCAGAAATATGTGGTGCTTGCTGTATGTTTGTTACCTTTCTGATGTCAGCTGAAGAGAAGAAGAACAAATCTGAGTATAGGTCTCCTCATTTATAGCAGAAACCTGTGAAACGGCATCAAAAAGAAATTTGATTAACTAGGTGTTGAGCGTCAGTGGGAGAGAAAACTTTTGCGGTACTTTGGTGAAATAGTTCAACTGTGGCTATAATGTGTATACCCTGCTGTGGCATTGTCTGTGCCACGTGGTGTCAATTTTGCAAACTTCCGCCACATGTCCTTGTTTACAGCACTGTGCACAGCACATTCCCCTATACAGGCACTGAGAGCACGTATGTTTTGGAAAACAATCTGGACGCCCTGGTTACTGTTTACTGCTGTTCTTGTAGCGGGATTGTCTGCTAGGGGGACTACGTGAAGACAGGGCCAAGTAAGTGCTGCTGCTGATTTGTTATTTGGGCTTTGTCACTAAGTGGATGTCAGAGGTTTTGAATTCCAAGTCGTATGACGAAGTTGAACTTGATGACCTACAACCATGCTTACTGTGGCGTGAATGGAAACGCCGCTTTATATAATCTACCTCACTTTCCTCAAATTTTCTCTGGGTTGCATTTGAATTTTAAGCGATCTTACAGACGATACACAGCTTTCCTCAAACTAGTGTTGAGATTAACCCGACATTTCAAGAGGTTTTGCTATTGTTAACACTTCTTCGAGAGTAGGATTTGTTAATTTCAACGGCTGTACACAAACTTCTTTATCAGGTCCATACGTGATTATTACGTCATGCACTAACGATTCAGCTAGAATTGTTTACGATTAAGATTTTTACACAAAAATGGACACCTTCAGGTTACAAGTCAGCCTTGCCCAGTCGTCCATACGGCATGTGGTTGATGGGACTTCAACACAGCAAACTATGTATTTCAGACAAATCTAAACATGCAGATTTAAGGAGAGGGCGTAATTTTTGTAGAAGACACGATGTTAGGGAGTTATAAGATAGTAGAAAAGCAATCTGTTTGGTATCGTCGGTTATGCAGCGCGCATGGGAAATGTCTATAGTAGGAGTATTCATCCTCTGGATGAAATAGCTCGAGTGGTGATGGTGAGTGCTGAACTCCAAGCAGTTGTCCCAGAATTTGCTCTTTTATTCTTCTTGTCGAACTTGGTATCAAATTGTTCTTCTTCTTGTACTTGCTGTTGCATTTGAAGTTGAAGCTGTTGCTGCCACAGTTTCATGAAATCTGGATGCTTGACCACTGAACTTACAGGGGAACGGTTAAGTCCAATACGTTTTTTATGCACGAAGAACACGACGAAAGAAACAGTATGTCAAAATCTTAGTTGCTAAGGCGCGTTGAAAGTATTTTAAAAAAATGAAAAATGTTTAAAATCGTCAAACAGACGGCTGGAGAAATGTACACCCGTACTGGAGCTGTAGCAGACAGAGCATGCGCAACACGGCACGCGCACATCCTTGGTTGAAGACAAAGAGGTAAACAGATAATGTGGCACAACGTAATCGTAATTTGCGAAGAGAATTTCAATTTCCGGTGATAGTTTCTCTGACATTTGTACACAGTTACTAAATGCTCGAATCTGAAACTCGTTTAATGTCCATAATAATTTCAGTTGCTTTTGCGGTATCACTAAGTGTTGAAAATGGAGATACAACGAATTTTCTCCGTGTTTTTCTTCATATATACTTGCTAATAGAATCTGTCTTTGTGCAGCTTCCAGAGTTTCACAGTAATGTGGAATTCAATTAAAGTTTTCAACATTGCAAATATGAAATATGAAGCACATGGTAGACAATCGGAATCCCATACTGAAGACCTACATATGTGTTATTTACTAGCTAACTTCCTGGACATTCATTCCAGTGACGTCGACATTTAGTTAGAAACTGAAATTACTCTGTCGGTTTTGCGAATTGTTGTTTGAACGATGATTGTTGTCCATTAATAACTTTCAGTGACAACGCGAAGACTGTAAATATTTTGCTTAAACGAAGGAGGGGAAAATCGCTTAAAGTGCAAAGCTGCCTTCGTTACATAAAATTTGAACATGAATCGTATAAATGAAAGAAAGTTTTTGCACGAAATACGAAACATGCGCCAAAATGAAACTCGCAAAAGTGTGAAAGAAAAACTATTCGAAAGATTTAGAACTATTAGTGAGGGTCAGTGCACTGTAACTGAGGCAGATCTACGTGACTGGGACCCTTGAATTGCAACTGGGATGAACATTACTGATTTCTAGGCTTCTTCAACCTGGTTAAACAGATTCAGGAAATTATATGGAAAGGAAAACGCAAAATTACGAAGTTTACTTCAAGTATTACGTGTGGAGGTGATGTCATTAGTAGGTAATACTGCAGACAAAGCCGTAGATGATGTGAATACAAAGCTTCTTGTTATCCCATAAAATGCTGTGTATGAACGAATTGGTCAGATTTCGTACAAGAACTGCATGCAGATCGCACTTTATCAGTCCGAGTGAAAAAAGACGAAGTCGCTTTGCAGTCAATGAATGCTATGACATATACATAGAAAACAATGCTAGTGATAAGTATCAGTGGATTAGTGTTTCCGCGGTTTTATAACTATCTTCAGGAGCCTCGAGCCAAATTAGAAACGAAAATTTAAAAATAAGGTTTACTTGAGAATATCTTGTAATCAACGAAGGAAAATCTGGAAAAATGGGACAGAATAATTTTCAATATTACATCTGGAATATCTTCTTATCAGCTGTAGAAAATAATTTAGTGCTTTTGTTGTGATTCTGCCCTGTAAATAACGCTAGATCTGTCTTCAGAGGAAAGACGAAAAGACTGTTAATATAATTCTGATTCCACCCAGAACCAATAGTGTGATTCAGCATTTCGATAGAAGAAATTCATCGACATTGTAAAGCATTTTTCGGAAATTTCTCGGACAACATTATTTCCGATGGGTCTTTGTCACTTCAGGTTTATCACCGGAACAGTACTGTTGAAGTTCAGTCTTTTGCGAGTTGTCAATTTGCGTCACCATGTTTTACGAATTTGATCAAGAATGCCTGGCACAGTATGCAGAACAACGGCCGCGACGATTTCTTACTACACCCAGAGTCTGTCTAAATAAAACTAGTAATTACTGTGAGGTGCCTGAATGTATTAATTTTTCATTTATCGAGTGGTCCTACTGTAAGGAAAATGTTTGTTTTCGTCATTCAACAGCCACTTCGATTTATGTGACAACACCAGACAACAAACAAGGAACTTTTTCATTGTTATGGTTCAAATGGCTCTGAGCACTATGGGACTTAACATCTGTGGTCATCAGTCCCCTAGAGCTTAAAACTACTTAAACCTAACTTCACACACGTCCATGCCCGAGGCAGGATTCGAACCTGCGACCGTAGCAGCCGCGCGGTTCCGGACTGAGCGCCTAGAACCACTCGGCCACCGCGGCCGGCTATTGTTATCAAAATATACATTATTCTACAACTATCATACGAACCGTGCTACAGTAATTGTTATAAAATATTTCATACCAATAAATTAAACTACCGATTAATGGAAGTTGTCCGTAATGTAATACCATACATTACCTTGACTTTGTTTTCTCTGCTAGTCACTTGTGTAATAATTACATCTACAACAGTTCAACTGTCGATATGAAGTGCAGGTTATTAAAAAACTAATGATGTGATACGTTTTTCGTATGTTTTAAGTACTTAAAGCTCGCGTGTGTGCATTTTGGACTTTGCGCTATGTGTCTTGTCACGGCTGTTCTGCTTATTCGCCATATCGTGCAATAGTTTGGGAGGGTTGTATAAACCTCTGTTATACGCGGTTCATCGTGCAGCAAAAATGGTTAACTAACACTTTTTTTTAAAAAAAATGTTGCAGTGCGCCTTAGTAGCTCAGATTTTGACACTTTATTTCTTTCCGCGCATACTTACTGTTTGAAAAAATTCGGGGTAGATTACGACTTGTCGACCTGAACCATTTCTTTGTTAGTCAGTTGTCCTGAACACAAAAAGTAAGTTAAGTCCTTGTCGGCGATATTATGCGCTGTGGTGCTCGACACACTTTATCACACAGAAAATGGGATACACTGTAATCATAAAATACAGTAATTCAAAGTTCTAGTACACTGCGAGTCGTCATAATTGCAGAAACACCAAGAGAATAATCCAGGCAGTCCAATGACACGGAATCCATCTATAATTCTTAGAACAGCAATCCAAAACGTAGTCCAGTTGAAAGGCAGCAGGCGAAGCAGGACTTCAACACAGCACGATTCGAAGTGTATTGCAGCAGCCCGACGATCGGGTGTTCCCTGTGCCTTGATGTCAACGGCCAGGCCCATGATACGATGCACTGGAACATCTTACCGGCCGCCGTAGAAGTTGTCAATGACGGATATCAGAGGGTATCGACGTCACTGTCGGGTGATAGAGGTATATAGAATTGTTGATAAATTGTAAATACTCGTTCAACGTGGTATAAATGCTAATAATTAGTGTTGGAACTAAAAAAAAAAATTGATGTGTGGCCATTAAGACAAGTAAAGTAAAACTTGCTCCCACGTACAACAAAAACTGGGTCACGGAAATTTGGAATTTCAACAGGGGAAAGTCAAACACCTCACGGAAATGTGTTGGCGACACAGAGTCGCCACCATGGAGCTGGCACTAACTGCTGAGTAATTTTTACGCAGCAGAAGCGCTGATAACGGAGAGTATTTTTTTGAAGATGTAGCATCTGCCTCCGTTTGCTCCGGCTGGCAGCTGTTCCTCGACATCCTTGTCATCACCAGGGGTAGTTGCACATGAGGGAGTCGGAAATTCCTTCTCTCTCGCTGGCTAGGTGGGTCTGAGACTGATTTGTGGTGAAGAGGTGGCGTCGTTGATTAGTAATCATAACGTCCTCGGTCGCGGGTTCGAATCCAGCCACCGCGTAAATTTTGATTAATGATCAGCATTGTCGGCCGAAGACTTTCGGCATAAGAAGTCACCCTCACTCTGCCTACGGCCTTATCAAAGTTGGCGGAGGAGCGGATAGAGGCTCAAATGGCTCTGAGCACTATGCGACTTAACTTCTGAGGTCATCAGTCACCTAGAACTTAGAACTAATTAAAACTAACTAACCTAAGGACATCACACACATCCATGCCCGAGGAAGGATTCGAACCTGCGACCGTAGCGGTCGCTCGGCTCCAGACTGTAGCGCCTAGAACCGCACGGCCTCTCCGGCCGGCCGATAGAGGCTCAGGGCACACTCTTGTCCTTGGGATGGGAAACTGCCCATAAAAGCCGAAGAATCAGCAGTAATCAACGGCAAGAGGATGCAGAAAACAATGGAAACCACTGCATTAAAGACGCGAAACATGCATCCACAGGACATGGGGCCTATAACTGAAAAAGTGTCATGATGATCTCTCCATTGACAAAAGATTTCGGAATAGTCCCCCTTCGGAGCTCCGGGAGGGCAGTGCCAAGGGGGAGGTGACCATGAGAAAAAGACTGAATAAACAACGAAAGGATAACATTCTACGGGTCGGGTCGTGGAATGATAGAAGCTTGAACGTGTTAGGGAAGCTAGAAAATCTGAAAGGGAAATGCAAAGGCTCAACATAGACACTGTAGGGTCAGTGAAATGAAATGGAAAGAAAACAAGGATTTCTGGTCAGATGAGTATAGGACAATACCAACAGCAGCATAAAATGGTATGACGGGAGTAGGACTTGTTATTAATAGGAAGGTAGGGCAGAGAGTATGTTATTGTGAACAGTTCGGTGGTAGGGTTGTTCTTATCAGAATCGATAGCAAACCAACATCGACAACGACAGTTCAGGTATACATGCCGACGTCGCAAGCTGAAGACGAAGAGAGAGAGAAAGTAAAAAAGGATATTGAAAGGGTAATAGAATACGTAAAGGTAGATGGAATCTAATAGTCATGGGGAACTGGAATGCAGTTGTAAGGGATGGAGCAGAAGATAAGGTTACAGGACAATATGGGATTGATACAATGAACGAGAGAAGAGAGCTAGTAATAGCAAATACTCTGTTCAAGAATCACAAGAGAAGATGGTATTCTTGGAAAAGGCCGGGTAATACGGGAAGATTTCAGTTAGATTACATCATGGCCAGACAGAGAGTCCGAAATCAAATACTGGATTGTAAGTCATACCCAGGAGTAGTATAGACTCAGATCACAATGTAGTAGTGATGAAGAGTAGGCTGGAGTTTAAGAGATTAGTCAGTAAGAATCAAAGAAGTGGGATACGGAAGTACTAAGGAATGACGAGATAACGCTAGAAGTTCTCTAAGGCTTTAGATACAACAATAAGGAATAGCTCAGTAGGCAGTACAGTTGAAGACGAATGGACGTCTCTAAAACGAGCAATCACAGAAGCTGGAAAGGAAAACATAGGTACAAAGATGTTGACTGCGAAGAAATCGTGCTTAACAAAAGAAATACTTCAGTTGCTCGATGAAAGAAGGAAGTACAGAAATGTTTAGGGAAATTCGGGAATTCAGAAATACAGGTCGCAGAGAAATGAATAAACAGGTAGTGCACAGAAGCTGTAAGTAGCGTGAATAAAAGGACGCTATGTGCAAGAAGCATGAAGCGCCCTTTGAATGTATCCTGATAGCTAAAAGAGCCACGCGCACTTTGAATAAGAAAATGCTATTTGACACTGAAATCAATATAAAAGATAGGGTCGCCACCAACTCTAGCCACACGACAAAGAAGAGGTAGCACTGAGTCGGAAAATTACTTAATTTATTAATAAGAAAAACTCACAAAAGAACATTCATTGTAAAGTCATTGATAAAGAATGGGATGTAGTTATTAATATGATCCAGGCATTCTTCCCGTGAATCAAATATTGAGTAAAGTAAAGAGGGCGTGAACACCATGCGTAAGTGCAGCCTGCAGCAAGATTCGTGAAAACACGATCTATTCCAGAGCATTTGTTTCAGATGAAAAAAAGGGACACTAATCACTACACCTGTACACATGGAAACGCTATAGGTGGGCCAACAAGGAAAACTACAAGGTAAATGGCGAAGGTAACGGCGACGTAACATCGGTACACAAGATAAGATTGAAGGCAAAATTATTTATTCCTTAAAACATTGATGTAGTGCATCTATAGACTGCTGTTGCATGCTAACTATGTACAATTGCTTGTGAAATACTACACGTTTCATGACAGACTCGCGTGCCCACTCGGTCCGCGGAGACAATTTCTATGGACCGTGGTCAAATTTTAATCACATGAGACAAAGAAAATTCACAAATACACAAAAATTACCAAGATCCGGAAAAGATTAGAAGCATACACACACAGTTGTAGGCACATAAACATTCACACTGAACCGAGGGCACTTCAACATATGCAACTCCTTTGTGCTGCGTTCCTCTCACGGATCAAAGTCAAGACTGCATTGGGAATCAAACTGAAAGTCTACAAAAGCCTTGCATTCCCTGCTGCAACCCAGCAATTAAATCTTTATAAGACGAAATTCGAGACCAAAAGCTAAAAGCTCCCCTCTCTATGTGACAACGCGCCACGTGGTCAGTCCAACTCACCCTTCTTCGACTGGAGCACAGCTGTGTACCCTTCCCGTACCGGCGGCAGACTGCCTCCCGCTACTCCAGCCTCTTCCACTCTCCGCGTGGACCGGAAAACCCCAGGATGCCATTTCCGCCACCAACCTAACGCAGGTGGATTTCTCACAAGTAGCGGAAACCTCTTTGCCGACTTGACCACTACGAGAGTTGGCAATGAAAGGTGGCTACAGGACCCTTTCAAAGCTAAGACGAAATAGTTGCACTAAAAATGTGAAGAAATCGAAAAAGAGATGATTGTCGGAAAGACTGACTCAGCATACAGGAAATTTAAAACAGCCTTCGGTGAAATTAAAAGCAAGGATGGTAACATTAAGAGTGCAATGGGAATTCCACTTTTAAATGCAGAGAAGAGAGCTGATAGATGGAAAGAGTACATTGAAGGCCTCTGTGGGGGGGAAGAATTGTCTGATGTGACCCAAGAAGAAACAGGAGGCGATATAGAAGAGATAAAGAATCCAGTATTAGAATTAGAATTTAAGAGAGCTAAGATCAAATAAGGGAGAAGGGATATACACTCCTGGAAATTGAAATAAGAACACCGTGAATTCATTGTCCCAGGAAGGGGAAACTTTATTGACACATTCCTGGGGTCAGATACATCACATGATCACACTGACAGAACCACAGGCACATAGACACAGGCAACAGAGCATGCACAATGTCGGCACTAGTACACTGTATATCCACCTTTCGCAGCAATGCAGGCTGCTATTCTCCCATGGAGACGATCGTAGAGATGCTGGATGTAGTCCTGTGGAACGGCTTGCCATGCCATTTCCACCTGGCGCCTCAGTTGGACCAGCGTTCGTGCTGGACGTGCAGACCGCGTGAGACGACGCTTCATCCAGTCCCAAACATGCTCAATGGGGGAGATCTTGCTGGCCAGGGTAGTTGACTTACACCTTCTAGAGCACGTTGGGTGGCACGGGATACATGCGGACGTGCATTGTCCTGTTGGAACAGCAAGTTCCCTTGCCGGTCTAGGAATGGTAGAACGATGGGTTCGATGACGGTTTGGATGTACCGTGCACTATTCAGTGTCCCCTCGACGATCACCAGTGGTGTACGGCCAGTGTAGGAGATCGCTCCCCACACCATGATGCCGGGTGTTGGCCCTGTGTGCCTCGGTCGTATGCAGCCCTGATTGTGGCGCTCACCTGCACGGCGCCAAACACGCATACGACCATCATTGGCACCAAGGCAGAAGCGACTCTCATCGCTGAAGACGACACGTCTCCATTCGTCCCTCCATTCACGCCTGTCGCGACACCACTGGAGGCGGGCTGCACGATGTTGGGGCGTGAGCGGAAGACGGCCTAACGGTGTGCGGGACCGTAGCCCAGCTTCATGGAGACGGTTGCGAATGGTCCTCGCCGATACCCCAGGAGCAACAGTGTCCCTAATTTGCTGGGAAGTGGCGGTGCGGTCCCCTACGGCACTGCGTAGGATCCTAAGGTCTTGGCGTGCATCCGTGCGTCGCTGCGGTCCGGTCCCAGGTCGACGGGCACGTGCACCTTCCGCCGACCACTGGCGACAACATCGATGTACTGTGGAGACCTCACGCCCCACGTGTTGAGCAATTCGGCGGTACGTCCACCCGGCCTCCCGCATGCCCACTATACGCCCTCGCTCAAAGTCCGTCAACTGCACATACGGTTCACGTCCACGCTGTCACGGCATGCTACCAGTGTTAAAGACTGCGATGGAGCTCCGTATGCCACGGCAAACTGGCTGACACTGACGGCGGCGGTGCACAAATGCTGCGCAGCTAGCGCCATTCGACGGCCAACACCGCGGTTCCTGGTGTGTCCGCTGTGCCGTGCGTGTGATCATTGCTTGTACAGCCCTCTCGCAGTGTCCGGAGCAAGTATGGTGGGTCTGACACACCGGTGTCAATGTGTTCTTTTTTCCATTTCCAGGAGTGTATAACACTCCATCAGAATATCTAAAATCATTGGGGGAACTAGCAACCACTCGACTATTCACGTTGGTGTGCAGAATGTATGAGTCTGGCGACATACCATCTGACTTTCGGAAAAATATTATCCACACGTTCCGAAGACTGCAAGAGCTGACAAGTGCTAGAATTTTCTCACAATCAGCTAAGTAGCTCATACATCCCAATTCCTGACAAGAATAATACGCATAAGAATGGAAAAGAAAATTGAGGATGTGTTAGATGACGATCAGTTTGGCTCTAGGGAACATAAATGCATCAGAGAGGCAATTCTGACGTTACAGTTGGATTAGCCGAGCTGTCTGAGGCGCTGCAGTCATGGACTGTGCGGTCCCGGCCGAGGTTCGAGTCTTCCCTCGAGCATGGGTGTGTGTGTTTGTCCTTAGGATAATTTAGGTTAAGTAGTGTGTAAGCTTAGGGACTGATGACCTTTGCAGTCAAGTCCCATAACACACATTTGAACATTTGACGTTACGGTTGATATTGGAAGCAAAGCTAAAAAATAAATCAAGTCAAGTTCATAGGATTTGTCGACGTGGAAAAAGCGTTCGACAATGTAAAATGGTGCAAAATGTTCGAAATACTGAGAAGAAAATGGGTAAGCTGTAGGGAGAGACGGTTAATATACAATATGTACAAGAGCCAAGAGGGAATAATAAGAGTGGACAACCAAGAACGAAGTGCTCGGATTAAAACTGGTGTAAGACAGGGATTTAGTCTTTCGCCCCTGTTGTTCAACCTGTGCATCGAAGAAACAATGATGGAAATAAAATGAAGGTTCAGAATGGGAATTAAAGATATCAATAATTCGATTCGCCGATGATTTTGCTATCTCGAGTGAAAGTGAAGTAGAATTACATGATTTGCTGAATGGAATCAATAGTCTAATTAGTACACAATATTGGTTTCGTGTGAAACTAATGGGAAGTAGCAGAAATGTGAACAGCGAGAAACTTAACAACAGGACTGATGGTCACGAAGTAGGTGAAATTAAGGAATTCTGCTACTTAGACATCAAAATAACCAGTGACGTACAGAGCAAAGACATCAAAAGCAGACTAGCACTGGCAAAAAGGGTATTCCTGGCCAAGAGAAGACTTAATTTGAGGAAGAAATTTCTGCGAATGTACATTTGGAGCAACGCATTGTATGGTAGTGAAACAAGGACTGTGGGAAAACCGGAACAGAAGAGAATCGAAGCATTTGATACGTGGTGCTACAGACGAATGTTGAAAATTAGGTGGGCTGACAAGGTAAGGAATGAGGAGGTTCCGCGCAGAATCACCGGGGAAAGGAATATATGGGAAACACTGATAAGGAGAAGGAATAGGATGATGGGACATCTGTTATGACATTAGCGAAAACTTCCGTGGTACTAGAGGGAGCTGTAGAGGGCAAAAATCGTATAAGAAGACAGAGATTGGAATACATCCAGCAAGTAATTGAGGACGAATGTTCAAGTGTTACTCTGAGATGAATAGGTTGGTACAGGAGAGTACGCGGCGGGCTGTATCAAACCAGTCAGAAGACTGAAAACTCAAAGAAAAGAAAAGACAAAGGAAAAAAAAAAACAAAAACAAAATGCCAGGCCAGCACACCAGTGCGCCATTTCTACAGATAAATTTTTAAGCGGCCATAGCCGAAACGATTACGACCAGTTTGGCTTTTAGAAACATAAGGGCGCCAGAGGGACAGTTCTCATGTCGCACTTCACATAGGAAGCGAGACTGAAGAAAATTCAAGGCACGCTGATAGCATTCGTCGACCTGTAAAATGTTTCAAGATGTTCAAAATTATCAGAGAAACAAGTGAAGCAATAGGGAAAGGCAGGTAATATACAGTACGTATAAGAACCAAGAAGGAACAATAAGAATGGAAGACCAAGAACGAAGTGCTCAGATTAAAAAAGATCTAAGACTGTCACGTAATCTTTCGCCCCTATTGTTTATTCTATACATCGAAGGAGCTATTACGGAAATAAGAGATAGGTTCAAGAGTGGGATTAATGTTCAGGGTGAAATGATATCAATGATAAGATTCGGTGATGACACTACTATCCTCAGTGAAAACGGGTAAGAATTACAGGACATACTGTGTCTAATGAACAGTCTAATAATCACAGAATATGGACTGAGAGTAAACCGAAGAAAGACGAAAGTAATGAGAAGTGGCAGAAATGAGAAAAGCGAGGAGCTTAACATCTGAACTGGGTGTATTTACGCTTAAGGAGCTTAATACGCTGTTGAGCTGTAGGGCTGGGCCACAAGGCAAGAAAGCAACGTTCACAGTTGAACGCATGCATAATCTTTTATTTAAATAAAAGTCAAAAACCTTATGACTTCAGAAAAATAACTCTTAAAAATAAGTAAGAAATTAAACAGCTTGTCGAGTACTAACGAGGAAATGAGATAAGCAATTACGGCAGCAAAAGATCTTAAACAATTAAGAGACCAAGATATTTGTCAAACATTAACTGGTATCTGAAGTCAGCCAAGCTGCATATTAATAATCGAAATTTAACATTTATAAAAATTTTTAATTGGGTTTTAAATATAAAATCTTAAATGATTGCATCAGCTTTTGGAACAATCAATGGGAGCCACACAAGCTATGCGTCACGTCCGTTGGTGACATATGTTCAGAACGAGGAGAAGTTGTACAGATACAACTCTGTCCCGCGACAGACAGGATAGCCCGAGGGACAGGGTGGGCGGTGTGAAATCGCCACCCACGGAGGTGCTGGTGGATGGGGCAGGTTCGGTACAACGTGAACTACAACAGATGAGAACTAGCCGGCCGAGCGGTTCAAGGCGCTTCAGTCTGGAACCGCGCGACTGCTGCCGTCGCAGGTTCGAATCCTGCTTCGGGCATGGATCTGGTACCGCGCGCCGCGGAATTTGACTCCTCGCCAGACGTCATGGACGTCGAAGATCCCTAGAGGTCTCTGCACCATCGCGCCGTAAGCTGTGGCGGCGCGTGCCTCCTGGCCCGCATTTAGCGTGAGGGCGCCACAATGGAACACGTGGTTGCAGCGGCCAATAGCGGCGTCCCCGATAGAGTACTTAAGCGCCTGCCTCTCGCTCAGCCAGCAGGCGATCATTGTAGGCAACACCACCCCTTCCTTCCGCCTCCTTGATTTCTACATCACCATCTATGGCTGTCCTATCGCCCTCACTCCCACCCTTAAGTACCTTGGCGTCACCCTCGACCGTCGCCTCTCCTGGACTCCCCACCTCCGGACAATCCAAGCCAAGGCACGCTCCCGACTCAGTCTCCTCAAGCTCCTCTCCGGCCGTACGTGGGGTCTGGACCCCTCCACCATCCTCCACACCTATAAATCCCTCATCCGCCCTATCCTTTGTTATGCCCATCCGGCTTGGATCTCCGCCCCCCCCTCCCTTTTATAAATCCCTCCAAATCCTTGAACGCCATGCTCTCCGCCTCGCCTATCGCATCCGTCTCCCCTCCCCCACGCGGATCCTGTTTGATCTCATCCCCTTCCCCCACCTCCTCCTTTTCCTTGAAAGGATACATATAATGTACACCTCCCGTAAACTCGACCCTCCTCACCCGCTCGTCTCCCCGATCCTCTCCCACCCCCGCCCGCTGCCCGCGCCCACGTCCCGCCCGGTCTCCATCTGTCCACCCTCCTTACCCTCTCCCAAGGTGGCTTCCGCCAGCTCCCCCTCCCTGATGATAAGCTCCTCCCCTCCATCTACCCCTCCTACCAACTTTGATCCTCCCGCCCTCCTCCTGTGCTTGCTCCTCTGGGCACCCTCCTCTCCCTCCCTCCTCCTTTTCTCCCCCCTCCTCCCCCGGGCCTCCCCTCCCCTGTCCCTCTCCTCCTGCCCCCGTCTCCTCCGCCATTGGCATCCTTTTTCTCCCCTCTCCCCCACCTCACCCCTGTTCCCCTCTTGGCAGGTCCCCGGACTCGCACACGCTAAGTGGACATTCGCGCGCCGGAGATCACCGCCATCAGTGTTTCGTGTGTGCCGTCGTGTTTAGTGTTCAGTGTTCCCCGTCACACTCCCTCGTTCACCAGTGCCATCGTCATCTTCAGTGTTTGTGCGTCGTCTCATCAGTTAGCAGTGTGGTTTATCGACGAGTGTGAACGGCTCCGTGTTTGTCTCTCTGTGTCTCCTGTTTTATTGCCCACCATTCTGTAACTTATGTGTCTTCTCCTGTTTTGCTGCTTGTATATTCTATGGCTGAAGAGCAGCGCAGTGTGCTGCTGACAGCCTGCCTGTTGTACGGGCTTTAAAATAACAATTAAGTAAAAAAAAAAAAAAGCTCAGCCAGTTCTACCTCACCTCTTATGGCCGTCCTATCCACCTCACTCCTACCCTCAAATACCTTGGCTTCCCAATCGACCGCCACCTCACCTGGACTCCCCATCTCCTTACCATCCAACACAAACCTCACAACCGCCTCCGCCTCCCGAAACTCTTGTCCGGTCCGACGTGGGGTCTGCATCCTTCCACCATCCTTCACACCTAAAAATCCTTGATCCGCCCCATCCTTTGTTATGCCAGTGTAGCTTGGATTTCCGCCCCTCCCCGGTTCTATAAAGCCCTCCAAATCCTCGAACGCCATGCGCTTCGCCTCGCCTTCCGCATCTGCCTTCCGTCACCCACGTGCATCCTCTACGAACTCATCCCCTTCCCCCACCTTCTCCTTTTCCTTGAATACATCTGCACCCTATACATTGTCCGCCGCCTTGATCCCCCTCACCCCCTGGTGTCTCCCTTCCTCTCCGCCGCCAACCAGCTGCCACGCCTTTACCGTTGTGTCCCACCCTCTCTCCATCTCCACACCCTCCATCTCCTTTCCCAATGCAACTTCCACCGTCTCCCCCTCCCGGATGATGAGCTTCGCCCTGACATCTACCCTTCCTACCAACTCTAACCCCATCTTCCTGCCTCCTCCACAGGGCTCCCTCTCCTCCCCCTCCCTCCTCCTGAGCGGCTTCCCCCTCCTATTCTCCTTCCTCTCTTGTGCCCCCTTTCAGTGTCTCTGCACTCCCTCCTGCCTTGTCTTCCCTCTTCATCTCCTGCCCCACGTGTCTCCTGCCTCTTAGTGCACCTGCTGACGCCCCTACACTCTTCATCCAGCCGCTTAACCTGCTGCCCTTTGCTCTCCCCTCCTTTTCCACCCTCTCTGACCTTTCCCTCGGCAGATCCCACCTGGCAGTTTTATTCTTCGTCGTGTGTGCTCCAAGTGGGTTTTAAGTGTGGTGTTACGGAGTGTTTTTAATACTGGGGCCGACTTTTTACCTGTACATGTGCATTCAGTGTCTTCTCTGTGTTTTAAGAATCGCCAACTGTGTTTTTTTAACTTTCTGGTGACTTTTTTAACTGTCCCCCATGGATGTCTCCATGTCAGTGTATTTTTACATCCATTTTCTCCCCTTACTCTGTTTTATGTTCCCCTTTTTTATCGCCTTATGTCTATAACATTTGCCCATATGGGGCAGGGGAATGAAATCACAGTCTAACATTGCGTACGTCTCTGGCTCGCCTTGGACAGCGTATTTACTTTCGTGTTTTGTTTACTAGTGGACGTGGTTGTCTAGTTAGGTTTTCTTGACTCTGTTGTCTCGTTCTTGTTGTTGTCGTAAGGTCCTTCGTTGGTCGTGTGCATCCTCTTCGTTGTGTTGTCGTTCGCGGGCCGCTCCGCGGGTCCCGCCGCGTTTTCCGTTACTTCAACCCCGCGACTGTACCGGTCGCCATTACAACAATGGATGTGTGTGATGTCCTTAGGTTAGTTAGGTTTAAGTAGTTCTAAGTTCTAGGGAACTGATGACCTCAGATGTTAAGTCCCATAGTGCTCAAAGCCGTTTGAACCATTTGAACTAACCTTAGAAAACTAGTAACAGAGCACTGATTTACAAAGGGCGACACGTATTTCATTATATTACCATTTAAGAACCAAACATAAATAAATAAAAAGAAGCATCTGCCCTATCAGCGAAGACGATGAGAAGCAACCAAGTACTTCACATCTGGGTTCCACTCTTTTTACAGGAATGAGAAAAGCAATAAAACTTACGTGCCCCCGAAATTAGTTTACGAACAGTTACTTGTACTAATTATGCAGGAGGAGCAGTCATTAAACAAAATTTTGAAATGAAAGATGGCTCTGAGAACTGTGGGACTTAACTTGTGAGGTCATCAGTCCCCTAGAACTTAGAACTACTTAAATTCAACTAACCTAAGGACATCACACACATCCATACCCGAGGCAGGATTCGAACCTGCGACCGCAGCGGTTGCGCGGTTCCAGACTGTAGCGCCTAGAACCGCTCGGCCACACTGGCCGGCGAAATGGAAGAAAATTCATACTCTCTAGCTTTTAACGTGTTTTGCAGTAAGACCATAAGCAACGTATCGGGGAGCTCTTAGTAACGTAAACTCCACTATTTTAGATAGCTAACAACCGAAACTCAGATTTCAAACTTGGTTTACCACAGTACCCGTAACAACTACAGTGGAAAAATACCTTCTTATTTTAGGAGAATTTACCATGGAAAATCTCAGGGCAGTTCAACTAACAACCCCACCAAAATATTTTACAAATGCTTAACTAAAAGGATTATAATCAAACGACACTCTGATTACATTACACTAAACCCACTAAAACATCTTGCAAATGCTTAAGTAAAATGATTACAGGGAAAAGGCACTCTAATTAACTTAGACTTCGCGTCGTGCGGGGTAGCCGCGTGGTCTTTGGGCGCCTTGTCACAGTTCGCGAAGCTCCCCCCCCCCCCCCCCCCTCCCCCGGAGGTTCGAATCCTCCCTCGGGCATGGGTATGTGTGTTGTCGTTAGCGTAAGATTAAGTAGTGTGTAGGCCTAGGGACCGACAACCTCAGCAGAGCAGTTTGGTCCCATAGTTAAAAACGTTTGATTTCACTGTATTTAAAAGGAAGAACTCACAGATCAGCCCTGAACGTGGTCCTCGGTAAGCCACACGAAATATGACCAATTTGACAGGGAGTTCTGATTAATGTAACTCCACTAGCTCTGTAACACAGACCAAGCAACTTCCACACATTTCACAAACAGTTTCGACCAACGTCTGTAATGAAACAAGTTCCTCCATTAAGGTAAACTTCAGTTCTTTTGGGCGAATCCCCGTAAAGAGCAAACACAGCAGACCTTCCGTGAAGGTGAAAGGCGCAGATGTCACAGAGTCTCACTGAAATATTTGATGAATTGATAGCTAGGTGGCACTCAGAATCTCTATACGCTCGGCAGAGGCAAATTTCCAGAGTCCCATGGCCAACCCACAGCCAACCCAAAACACCGACTCCGCGGGATGAGGTATGTGCTCTGCAAAAGCCGTTTACTGTCGGCTCCAGACAGCGGAGGTAAACCGGCCTCGCGATCCGCAAGCGCTTCTTGTAATAAGGGCCTCAAATTCTAACTGTACTCCTTCGTGCTGTTCAAAGCTTCTCATGCGGAGAACCACCAAAGATGGTGCTCCGCTATCGCCATCTAGCAATCGACTGATCGATCGGAGCCGGCACGGCTCAGCATCTAAATTGGGGACACGATGCTGACGAAATGGAAGAGGACGCACTACCTTGGAAGCGAAGTAAAGCATGGCGGAAGAAGCAAGGACATAAGAAGCTTACTAGCACAAGCAAAGAGGGCATTTCTGGTCAGGAGAAGCCTGGTAATATCAAACTTCTTTTTTTTTTAATGTCAGCAACAAATTTATGAGTATGTACAGTCGTGGACAAAACGAGCGAGACCCCTCGCCTTTTCGTTATGCTGATCCGCACAGCTCTAAAGTCTGCTACACAGCATAACAGGCAAGGCGACGAAGTGCTACCAACATACTAAGCACAGGCGTGAAATTGAAAAACTATCCGAAATTTGTCAGACTGTTTTAAATCGTGTGTAAGACTATACTAATGCTGATTAGTTTTTTAAACACAGCACGTAAATATAAGATATAAATGAAAGAAGAAACGCTAATTAGTATGAACTGTACTAATAAAAATAAATTTCAGCTTATCGAAATAACATAACTGTTTTAGTAAGACAAAGTATCCCAGATCCTTACGAATTAGCAAAATATTATGCGCATTCGGCGACGAAATGGTCTGTGTCAACGTTCAGACCAGTCATACTGGATTACCGTTGCTGAGCTACCATGAAAGTGTGCAAATTTAGCAATGCGTGAAGAGTCATAACGAAATTCAGTTAAAAATCATTCAGTGCCACACTTAAGTCAATTCAATCATTGACATAAGCGGAAAAAGTAGGCAGCAACAAGTATGAAATTCTACAACAGTTTCATAGCGACATCCATGGGGCGCCGGTACGGAATAAAGGTACAATAAAACGTATTCGGGGTGCGAGAATTTCTTAAAATTCCTTTACTGGTAGTCTATCTGCGTCCATCGAGATTAGAACAGAAAACAAATCAGACCTCCCTTGCAGTAGCAAACAACTTTCACTACGTTAGCAGACAACCCAGGCAAACAGCCGTCTATTATTACCCCAGACATGAATAAACAGGCAATTTCGCAATGAAAATGGCAAAATTATCTGCAGTTTCTGTTGCACAGAGCTTTCTGGACTCAAAAACATGAATATTCTACCTTTATGTCACCGCTTATGTGACAATCATTCGGGATGTTTATCGAAATAACAACAAACTGTTATTAGCGAGTAAATTTAGTAGGATAATTCTGCACCACCCCAGGAAATAAACGGCAACGTAGCTGCCAAACGTATTCTACAATGTTTCGAATTCTCCATTAGGCATGCCACAGCCAGAAAACGTTCATTAGCCGAAGTGTTCCTTAAGGTAGCTAGCAATGGGAATGCTCACACATCTAAAACGCGGTGGTATCAATACGGGGATCTGAACTACCACGTGTAAAGGCAAATGGATTTTATTTACATTCCTGTAAACGTGATTTGGATCGAAAGCGTAGCTACGATTAATATGCTGATGTATCGACAGCAACTAGAACATTTAGAATAAAGAGTAGGCGAAATTATTATGCGACCCTCATCTTCAGTAACTGTGGTAGCTAGTTTCTTCGTTAGAATTTCGTCACGTAAATCGGTAACAATGGAACCCTACTTGTCTCACTTTCTTGACCGTCTATCTGTCTACCCAACACTTAAAACCCGTTTACCTCGAGTACGGGTGGACATAATAGCGGAAATATATCGTACTTCCTGCGGTATAGGGTCCCTTGGAGGTGTAAAAAAGTGAGCTAAGTCAACGCAATCTATAGATACGGCCGTTTGTATAAAGAAAATTTACGCGAAAGGTCAAAAAATGACTCTCACAAGGGAACCTCCCCATCGCACCCCCCTCAGATTTAGTTATCAGCTGGCACAGTGGATAGGCCTTGAAAAACTGAACACAGATAAATCGAGAAAACAGGAAGAAGTTGTGTGGAACTATGAAAAAAATAAGCAAAATATACAAACTGAGTAGTCCATGCGTAAGATAGGCAACATCAAGGACAATGAGAGCTCAGGAGCGCCGTGGTCCCGTGGTTAGCGTGGGCAGCTGCGAAACGGGAGGTCCTTGGTTCAAACCTTCCCTCGAGTGAAAAGTTTTCGTTCTTTATTTTCGCAAAGTTATGATCTGTCCGTTCGTTCATTGACGTCTCTGTTCACTGTAATAAGTTTAGTTTAGTGTCTGTGTTTTGCGGCCGCACCGCAAAACCGTACGATTAGTAGACGAAAGGACATGCCTCTCCAATGGAAACCGAAAACATTTGATCGCAAGGTCATAGGTCAACCGATTCCTCCACAGGAAAACACGTCTGATATATTTTATACGACACTGGTGACACATAATAATTGCCTGAAAATAAAAAATTTCATTTTTCACTCGAGGGCAGACTTGAACCAAGGACCTCTCGTTCCGCAGGTGCTCACGCTAACCACGGGACCACTGCGCTACTGAGCTCACGTTATCCATGACGTTGCCTATCTTTCACATGGATTACTTAGTTTGTATATTTTGCTTATTTTTTTCATAGTTCCACACAACTTCTTCCTGTTTTCTCGATTGATCTGTGCTCAGTTTTTCAAGGCCTATCCACTCTGACAACTTATAACTAAATCTGAGGGGGGTGCGATGGGGAGTTTCCCTTGTCAGAACTATGCCACCAAACTGCTTAGGTCATCAGTCCCCTAAACCTAGAACTACTTCAACCTACCTAACCCAACACACATCCATGCCCGGGGAAGGATTCGAACTGATGGCGCAAGCAGCCGCGCGGTCCGTGATATGACGCCGTTGAGCGCACGGCCAACCCGCGCCGGCAAGCTGTTAATATCATCTGGTGTTACTAAAAAGTTATTCACTTCTGGTGAATGATTTTCCGCGCAGTGCATTTAAGAAAGAATACCTAAAACATATTTGATGTTACGGAAGAGGAAGGACGCCTAATTAATTTCCCTTGTCTTTATTCATTATGCTAGATTCGCAATCTGAGCATAGGTACTATCCATAACCACGCTTTAGATCTGTCATAGTCACAGATATGCGAAAACAACACATTGGCTTATACTTGAGGTATTTCGTTTTTCACGAAGTGGTGGCAAACGATGCTGTGGCGTCTTCGAAGCACGAGTTTCTCCAGTGCTAGCTATCTCAGCACATCAGCTGAGCGAACTTGCATAGCCGGCCGGAGTGGCCAAGCGGTTCTAGGCGCTACAGTCTGGAACCGCGCGACCGCTACGGTCGCAGGTTCGAATCCTGCCTCGGGCATGGATGTGTGTGATGTCCTTAGGTTAGTTAGGTTTAAGTAGTTCTAAGTTCTAGGGGACTGATGACCTCAGAAGTTGTCCCATAGTGGTCGGAGCCATTTGAACCATTTGAACTTGCATAGTATGTTGGTAGCACTTCGTCGCCTTGCCTGTTATGCTGTGTAGCAGACTTTAAAGCTGTGCGGATCAGCATAACAAAGAGGCGAGGGGTCTCGCTCGTTTTGTCCACGACTGTACATCTGGAAAACAGCATTGTCTGGTAGTGAATCATGTGCTGTAATCGTAAGAGAAAAGAATCGAAGAGTTTGGGATGTGATGCTGCAGAGGGTGTGGAAAATGAGATGGATCTGTAAGAAATGAGGTTCTCCGTAGAAGTGGCGAGGAAACAAATATGTGCAATATTCCGACAAGAAAAAGGGACAGGACATGTGTTAAGACGTCAGAGAACGACCTCCACGGTACTGGAGGAGCTGTAGAGGGTAAAACTATGAGAAAGGCAGATATTAGAATATATCGAACAAACAATTAAGGACGTAAGCTGTAAGTGCTACTCTGAGATGAAGAGGTTGACACAGGGGAGGAAGTTGTGTCGACCTGCAACGAACCAGTCAGAACACTGGGAAAATAAGGACATGGTTCGAGCCAGCGAAGGGTCTGACAAACGTGCGAACCAAAAGCCCAAATATGTTGGGCTTCTTTAACGATTTGACCCTCTTTGGCTATGTATAGTCAAGCGATGCAATTTTGAAAAGTATATGACTTCTTACTTCACGCTGACGGCCTTGCCGCAGTGGTAACACCGTCAGATCACCAAAGTTAAGCGCTGTTGGGCTTGGTTCAAATGGTTCAAATGGCTCTGAGCACTATGGGGCTTAAAATCTGAGGTCATCAGTCCCCTAGAACTTAGAACTACTTAAACCTAACTAATCTAAGGACATCACACGCATCCACGCCCGAGGCAGCATTCGAACCTGCGACCGTAGCGGTCGCACGGTTCCGGACTGTAGCCCCTAGAACCGCTCGGCCACAGCGGCGGCGTTGGGCTTGGCTAACACTTACGTGGGTGACCGTCCGGTTTGCCGAGCGCTGTTGGCAAGCGAAGTGCGCTCAGCCCTTGTGAGACAAACTGAGGAGCTACTTGACTGAGAAGTAGCGTCGCCGGTCACGAAAACTGACAACGGCTGGGAGAGCGGTGTGCTGACCACATGCCTTTCCATATCCGCATGCAGTGACGCCTGTGGTCTGAGGATGACACGGCGATCGGTCAGTATTCTTGGGCCTTCAAGGCCTGTTGAGTCACAGTTGAAATATGACTTACTTCAAACTCTGTTGAGTGAACGTGAAATTCGCTGTAACTTGAATATCACCCGCATTCAATAAGTCCCGTACTCATAGCTTCTAATACGTCATTATCTGCCATTACAGGCACAAACTGAGTAATTATAAATAGCGTTTGGGTCTTAATCCATTCGGAGTTTAGTGAATGTTGCAACATATTCACTAGGTTTTCTGTGCTCAGCTGCAGTGACGGGAAGACTTTCAGTGTCATTTACACGAAAAAAACTACGTTGTAGAATGTCTCTAAAGTATTAAACTCAAGAACTGCAATAAAAAGCAGCACCTTTTAGGGAGGTTAATTGCTTAAAATGTACAAATTTCCATCGGAAGTGTTAAATGAAGTGGGAACCATAATTGTATTATATAAGAGTAACACAACAGATATTCTGCTAGCAGATACAGCTTCATCTGAAACAGATGCTTGGACTGTGAGCAGGAATGCAGGTACACCTTAATACTCCCCGAAAAAAGAATTCTAAACTGACAGAAAAACTCAGCGTTCAATTAGGTAATCAGTGCTATAGTTATCCTGAATGCTATTGACAGATTTGTGGTAGATAAATAATGTTACGAGATAATTTTAAGTTGCTCGTATTTTAAAGTCTATGAGTTTAATAAAAATCGGTAAACTTCAGCTATTTTCAACGTAAAATGTTTTCTTTTCACACGCTTTGGATGAATTTTCTCTTAGGGTTTAGGACAATGGCCTCTGTAATTCTGTTGAGTATGCAGTATTTAATACGTCAATCTGTGATCAAATATTTACTCGTTTTAAATCTGACAATACAATAACGGAAAAAATTGCAACACGAAGAAACAAAAAATGTACGGTAAAGAAATTTTTGGAATACATTCCTCTAAGTATAATATTTAAATGATTAACGTTTCAAGATAACAGGTTAATTTTAGCGCGGAAATAGCCATTGAGAATGTGAAATTCTGGTACATGAATAACCGTTGTAACTGTCAAAATGTTGAATGCAAACATGTAAAAGTGGATGCATTGGGTCTTACAGGTGCCGATGTCAGTTTGTGGGATGTAGTTCCACGCCTGTTGCACTTGGTCGGTCAGTACAGGGATGGTTAATGCTGGTTGTCGTCCGATGACGTCGTATGCGAGCTCGGTTGGAGACGTATCTGGTGATCGAGTAGACCGAGGCAACACGACAACGCTCTGCAGAGCATTTTGGGTTACAACAGCGGTATGTGGTCGAGCGTTATCCTGTTGGAAAACTCCGCCTGGAATGCTGTTCGTGAATGACAGCAAAACTAGTCGAATCACCATACTTACGTACAAATTTGTAGTCAGCGTGTGTAGGATAACCACGAGACTGCTCTTGCTGTCATACGAAATCGCACCCCAGACCATAACTCCAGGTGTGGGTCCAGCACGCAGACAGATTAGGTGTAGTCCCTCAATTGGTCTCCTTCTAACCGCTACTCGGTACCGAGGCAGTAGGGGCTTTCATCAGAAAACACAACGGATACCCACTCCACACTTCAATGAGCTCTCGCTTGACACCACTGAAGTCGCAAATGACGGTGGTTTGAGGTCAGTGAAATGCACACTACAGGGAGTCTGGCTCTAAGCTGTCCCTGAAGTAACCGATTGGTAACAGTTCACTGTGTTACTGGTGTGCCACCTGTTGCTCTAACTGTGTCTGTCTTCCATTTCGGCAGGGCCACGTGGCCATCCGGAGCCCGTTATGCTAGCGATTGTACCTTCCCGTGACCGCTGCCAGCAGTCATGTACAGTGTGTACATTCCTGCCAAGTCTTTCTGCAGTATCGCGGAAAGAACATCCAGCGTATCGTAGCCCTATTACTCGACCTCGTTCAAACTCAGTGAACTGTTGATAATGGCGTCGTCGTTGCCATAAAGACGTTCTTCACTAACATCAACTCACTGCGTCCAGTATCGAAGGTTACTAACGCTCACAACATTTTTTTTTCCTTTATTGGATTTAGATTCAGCCTACAGAATTTTTAAAACATAAGAAGAGAAGAAACAATAAAAGCAGGCGATAAAACGGTGACATAAATTGTAAAACGGCGGAAAATTGTGGAAAGTTAAAACATAAAACAAATGGCGGGCAATGATAATAAAATACACAGGAGGCAGACATGGAAAATAGTTGAAAATGGTTCAAATAGCTCTGAGCACTATGCGACTTAACTTCTGAGGTCATCAGTAGCCTAGAACTTAGAACTAATTAAACCTAACTAACCTAAGGGCATCACACACATCCATGCCCGAGGCAGGATTCGAACCTGCGACCGCAGCGGTCGCTCGGCTCCACACTGTAGCGCCTAGAACCGCACAGCCACTCCGGCCGGCGGAAAATAGTAGACAGACAATTAAGAAAACACGGCGACAGTCTGGTTTCTGTTCGTAAGAGATATAAAAATCATACCGAGCGACAATATGATGTCCGTTCGCAACACTTCGGAAAAGACGCACAACACTAACAATCACTAGAAACACTGCACTAAAAAGTCGGCACTAAGATAACACACCACAGGCAAAGGGTAGGTGGGCGGGGGGGACGCTTGTTTAAAGCAACTTGATTGGCATCCCTCTGGTGCCAAATTTCAATGTACAGCATCTTTCGGATATAGAAACATGTCTACCAACTTTCATTTACCTCGAACTCCTTCTTGGTTCAAGAAATGACTCTGATCGCTATGGGATTCAACATCTGAGGTCATCAGTCCCCTAGAACTTAGAACTACTTAAACCTAACTAACCTAAGGACACCACACACATCCATGCCCGAGGCAGGATTCGAATCTGCGACCGTAGCGGTAGCGTGGTTCCAGACTGTAGCGCTTAGAACCGCTCGGCCACTCTGGCCGGCTCCTTCTTGGTGCTGCGATTTTTTTTCCGTCAGTGTATAGACTATAAGTAATTTAATATGAGAATATGAATCACAACATACCTTATCTGAATCTAAAATACGTGACTCTGGATTACTTTTCGAATAGGACAACAGTGGTTTATCGTTTCACGCATTCTAATTTTTAATGTCGAGTGGCATAACTAATGTGTTTTGTAAGCTACAAAACGTGTAACCCAGGACCAGTAAGTGACTGGATGAAGGTTGGAAAACCCACAACGCCAACCTAAGTTTTGCCGGTTGAATTGTTTTTGAACACCCTTGGACTGAATCAGGGGCAGTACTTTTATGTCCTGGTTGGCATCTTATGATCAGCCATACGTGCCTGTAATTGGCACTATTGTAGCCGTCTGTCAAAGATATTTCAACACGTAATCTGAGGAGTGTGGAGTAACACACAAGGAAAGAATGGGATTGGAAGTTCCGTCTGGGGTGGCAGAATTATGCTTCTCGGTTGCTTATACTGGAATGGTACCGAGAGCAGCCTGTTAGCTCTCGGGGAATGCCACATGGTTTCTGCACAGTCGAACAGTACCGTGTTTAGCTGCACTGTGGTACCGAGCTCCTGGTTTATGTTTGCTGCTATTGCAGTCAAATTCGAGTGCTTTTCAGGCAGGAGTAGTTCTTTCCAGATACTTACTACGGCATACGACTGAGTGCCTGTGCACTGTATATGCGCAAGGAAGTAAAAATCACATTCGACAAGCAGTAGTACGCTGGGCTAGCGGCGAGTGGGCGCGATCACGTGATGGCTTGTCGCATCACCTTCGAACTAGACGATGTTGTGACGATGTGGCTCTGATTTGGAGTCTGTGTTATGGTACACTGTGTGAAATATCACTGACCTTTACCGCTATACTTCTACTTGTGCAACTTAGTCTGGAAGATTAATGCTGCCGCTACAACTGTAATCTGAATAGTAATTATTTCTGGTTGTTTCAAGATATATAATGATTCTACATATACATCTACATGGATACTCTGCAAATCACATTTAAGTGCCTGGCAGAGGGTTCATCGAACCACCTTCACAATTCTCTATTATACCAATCTCGTATAGCGTGCGGAAAGAATGAACACTTATATCTTTCCGTACGAGCTCTGATTTCCCTTATTTTATCGTGGTGGTCATTCTTCTCTATGCAGGTCGGTGTCAACAAAATATATTCGCATTCGGAGGAGAAAGTCAGTGATTGCAATTTCGTGAGAAGATTCCGTCGAAACGGAAAACGCCTTTCTTTGAACGATATCCAGCCCAAATCCTGTATTATTTCTGTGACATTCTCTTCAATATTTCGCGATAATACAAAACTTTTTCGATGTACTCCGTCAGTCGTATCTGGTAAGGATCCCACACCGCGCAGCAGTATGCAAAAAGAGGACGGACAAGCGTAGTGTAGGCAGTCTCCTTAGTAGGTCTGTTACATTTTCTAAGTGTCCTGCCAATAAAACGCAGCCTTTGGTTAGCCTTCCCCACAACATTTTCTGTGTGTTCCTTCTAATTTAACTTGTTCGTAATTGTAATACCTAGGTATTTAGTTGAATTTACGGATTTTAGATTAGACTGATTTATCGTGTAACCGAAGTTTAACGAGTTTCTTTTAGCACTCATGTGGATGATCTCACACTTTTCGTTATTTAGGGTCAGCTGCCACTTTTCGCACCATTCAGATATCTTTTCTAAATCATTTTGCAGTTTGTTTTGATCTTCTGATGACTTTATTAGTCGATGAACGACAGCGTCATCTGCAAACAACCGAAGACGGCTGCTCAGATTGTCTCCCAAATCGTTTATATAAATAAGGAACAGCAACGGGCCTATAACACTACCTTGGGGAACGCCAGAAATCACTTCTGTTTTACTCGATGACTGTCCGTCAGTTACGACGGACTGTGACCTCTCTGACAGGAAATCACAAGTCCAGTCACATAAGTGAGATGATATTCCATAAGCACGCATTTTCACTACGAGCCGCTTGTGTGGTACAGTGTCAAAAGCCTTCCGGAAATCCAAAAATACGGAATCGATCTGAAATCCCTTGTCAATAGCACTCAACACTTCATGTGAATAAAGAGCTAGTTGTGTTTCACAGGAATGATGTTTTCTAAACCCATCTTGACTGTGTGTCAGTAGACCGTTTTCTTCGAGGTAATTCATAATATTCGAACACAATACATGTTCTAAAATCCTCCTGCATATCGACGTTAACGATATGGGCCTGCAATTTAGTGGATTACTCCTACTACCTTTCTTGAATATTGGTGTGACCTGTGCAACTTTCCAGTCTTTGGGTACGGATCTTTCGTCGAGCGAACGGTTGTATATGAAATGACAGGGTGTTTCATTCGAGTTGATTTAAAAATATTTTTGTGCTTATTTTGTTCAGTATTACTGATTTTTTAACCTATCTGAGGCACCAAGTAAAACTGTGGCTCATGATTAATACTGTCGCAGCAAATGTAAAGCTTGTCAGATACCTATAACGGTGGGGTTAAGATTGATGTTTTCACTATATTTGCTAAGGCGAGATTAGTTTTGTGTGTGTCAATGGACTTTATGAACATTTCTTGAAAGTACTGCACCTGACCTCTGTTCTTTTTTGAGATTTGAAAAGTTACAGTCTGTCTCTTTGTACCGTTAGCCTATGTCTAAAGTGTGCATGTTATACGAAAGGAACTGCGTTAAGGGAAAAGCGATATGTTCAAATGTAAACTATGAAGCTGGCTCAGGTTGTAATTAAAGCAGACGTCAGTGGCTCCACTGGTCGTTAAGAGATGGGAGGCATATGTGGATTGTACGACGTAAAATTGCTGTGATTACGACAGATATAACTGTCCTCCAACCAGCTTGTCGTTATTGCAGGTTCATCATTCGTTCTACTGAATTGTTTTGTGCTTTATTAACAGAGCTGAACAGGTTTTACTTAATACTTCGAAAGTTTTATGTAATGTATTGTTATGTTTGTTGTTTTAAAACATGTTCTGGCATTATTTTGTAATTAACATTTGGGACAATTGTTTTAAAGTTGTTGAGACCTTGTGGTTTTCTCAGTTGTGGCAAGATATTCATTGTCAAAGATGTTGGCCCATATCTGTGAACTGAGTCTTAATGTCCGGGTACACTGATGTCAAGAGCTTCTTGACTTGATATTTTTGAGTAACAATTTTCAATATATTAAAGAACATTTAGAAGTGTGTAAATGTTGGAGGCGTATTGTTCTGGAATGAATAAATTATATTTATGTGGATGTTTTAAATAAAATGGATGCTATGAACGAATGTCACTTACCTTTTGTTATACTCCTATCCCAACGCCCCAATGAGCCATGGCAATTTGGATAAGGTGCTTAAGTTAAACTATCGGCACGCATGCCAACTAGATTACAGAATTCGTAGCTGTATGTCTGCATGTGCGCTGTGTTTCACTCTATAGTGTGTGAGAAGTTCCCAATTCCTAGAGAGGACATCCTTCGAGCCTTGACATTTTATACATTTCCTCGTCTAACTGCTGTCGTGAGTGCGTTGTGTATCAGCGGCAGGAGGCTTCCTCGTGATGACTGGGGACGGAAGACGGGCACGTGCAGGTGATGACGTTTTTGGAGAACGAAAATCTCCTCTATAAAAGTCAACACGGAGACAGCAAACAGAGATCTTGAGAAACTCAGCTCGCTCTGTTCCTCCATGAGATCCGTAACGCTGTAGGTAACAGCGGTCAGGTTGATACCGTACTGCTCGACTTCAGGAAGGCATTTGACACCGTCCAGCACTGCCGGTTGGTGAAAAAAATAACTGCTTACCGAGTATCGGACCAGATTTGCGACTGGATTGAAGACTTTCTTACAGATAGAATTCAACAATCGCTCACAAGGGAAAAAAATCGGCAAATGAAAAGGTAATTCCGGAGTACCGCAAGGGAGTGTGATACGCCCGTTACTGTCTACAGTGCGTATAAATGGTCTAGCAGAAAGAGTCAGAACCTCCGTAAGACTGTTCGCAGATGACACGGTTGTCTATGGGAAAGAAAGCAATGCCAGAAGACAGTATCGATTTTGCAAAATGACCTATAGAAGACTGATGAATGTTGCAGGCTCTGGCAGGTGACCCTGTAACATATTGCGCATGTATAGGAAAAGAAATCTACCACAGCACAACTACACTATTGATGACAAATTGCTGGAAACAGTACGTAAAATATTTAGGAGTAACAACCCAGTGCGACCTTAAGTGGAATGACCACATGAAACAAATAGTAGAAATAGCAGCTGGCAGGCTGAAATTCATAGGAAGAATCTTAAGGAAATGTAAGTGGTCCATCAAGGAAGTGGCTTGCAAGGAGCTTGCTCGATCGATTCTTGACTATTATTGATCAATTTAATCATTACTAGGCAGGACTGATAGTAAATATAGAGAAGATCCAACCAAGAGCGGCTCATTTCGTCACGGGATTGTTTCGTCGGTACGAGATCGTTACAGAGATGTTCAACAAATTCGAGTGGCAGAAACTATGAGAGAGGCGTTGTGTATCACGGAGCGGTTTACTATTTAAATTTAGAGAGAGCGTTCTCCAGGCAGAGTCGCACCACATATTAGTTCCTCCAACGTACACCTCGCGAAACTACTAAGATGAAAAAAATTGGAGAAATTAGATCTAATACAGAGACTTTGCGACAGTTATTCTTTTCACGCGCCTTTCGCGAGTGGAACAGGGAAGAGAGGATCAGTTAGTGATACCAGGAGTCACCTCTTTTACACATCGTTAGGTGGCTTGCGAAATATTATGCAGTTGTATACAGCTGCTATGTTTAGCATGTGCTGGGAAATCTCGCACCAAGACGTTGGGCCTATTACTTTCTGCAGCTTGACAGGAGCTGTACGGGAAGCGAAAGGGAAAAGATTAGGGACACTATTTCTATCCTGTTCTGTTATTCAGCTTGACTACAGAACAACGCTGAATCCGCCACCACAAGAAAGCAAATAATTAAATCAACTGGACCACAAAAACATGGCGCCAAAAATTCACAGAATAATGTCAGTAGTCTGGAAAACAGAAAAAAATCTCAAAAGAATGTAAGAATACTTTTATGCATCCACTACACAAGAAAGGAGACAAAACAGATTCGAACAATTACAGAGGACTCTCACTTTTTCCAATAACTTCCTATCTGCAGCTCTGCCGCACCGAGGTCAGCTGCAAGCGGAGCCACAGACTGGCGAGTATCAGGTAGGATTTGGCAAAAAGAGATCCTGTACTGAACACATCCTGAACGTCAATACGGGGTGGTTATAATTAGACTTTCCCTATTTAACACGTTATAACTCGACCCCCATGAACCATGGACCTTGCCGTTGGTGGGGACGCTTGCGTGCCTCAGCGATACAGATGGCCGTACCGTAGGTGCAACCACAACGGAGGGGTATCTGTTGAGAGGCCAGACAAACATGTGGTTCCTGAAGAGGGGCAGCAGCCTTTTCAGTAGTTGCAGGGGCAACAGTCTGGATGATTGACTGATCTGGCCTTGTAACATTAACCAAAACGGCCTTGCTGTGCTGGTACTGCGAACGGCTGAAAGCAAGGGGAAACTACAGCCGTAATTTTTCCCGAGGACATGCAGCTTTACTGTACTGCATGGAGAGCTGCATCAAACCAGTCTCAGGACTGAAGACCACAACAACAACAACAACAAGGAACTAATTACTGTATGGGGACCAAATTTGGTAGCATTGATGTCAATGACGTGTGGAAGAGAAATAATGCAGAAAATACTTTTAATGTGCTGCTACAGTACATCATACCATTACATACCGGTATAATCACTGCTACAAAAGGGGCTCAATATGGCGCCCATCAGTGTCCAGAAGAATATGAAAGCGTAGGATTGCATTCTGCACAGCAGAAAGAACCATGTCCATAGGTATGCTGGCCACCTCTCTTGATATACTGCACCTCAGATCAGCACCCGTGTGAATGTTCCCCTGGTAAACGCAGTCCTTCAGGTAGCCCCACAACCAGAAAAAAATGGTTCAAATGGCTCTGAGCACTATGGGACTTAACATCTGAGGTCATCAGTCCCCTAGAACTTAGAACTAGTTAAACCTAACTAACCTAAGGACATCACACACATCCATGCCCGAGGCAGGATTCGAACCTGCGACCGTAGCGGTCGCGCGGTTCCAGACTGAAGCGCCTAGGACCGCTCGGTCAATCCGGCCGGCCCGCAACCAGAAATCACAGGGAGTGAGATCAGGTGATCGAACCGGCCAAGCATTTGGAAACGATCCGCTGATAATTCGATCGTTTCCAAATCTGTTTCAGAGAAGCAAGTGAACACGAGCAATGTGCGGTGGGGCCCGGTCTTGTATGAAAACTGTTGAGTCTAGTGGGTCTCTCTCCTGTGGGGCGGATATGACATGCTGGCGAAGCATATCGCAGAAACGCTGGCCAGTCACACTGTACATGTTTGGTACTTGACCGCCAACCTATTCAAAATGAATGGGATGAACGTGGCTGTGAAGCCACACCATACAGTGACACGTTCATCATACAGAGGAACTTCATGCACAGTGACTGGAGATGAAGACCTCCACACTTGTCAATTCTGTGCGTTCACCTCAGCCGTCAGAGTAAAATGAGCTTCTTCTCTCCATAAGATGGTCCAGGGCCAGCCGTCGTCAACTTCCGTCCTTCCCAGAAAGTGGAGAGCGAAGTCAACACGTCGTTGTGCGTCCTGCGGTGCAAGCTGCTGTACGATACGGATCTTGTACGGATATCATTAGAGAATGGGCGAAGCACCTTCCGTACAGTGGACCACGGGACGTTCAACTGTCGTGACGCAGCATACGCACTGCCTGACGGTCGGGAACTGCGCGCAGCGTTGTCTACCATAGCAACAGCGATTTCATCAACCACCTGTGCTGCAACCGGTCGTGGGCCTCTTCCTGGAGCGACGGCCTGTTCTCCAATTGATTCGAACTCATTCATCATTCTCCGCATAGCAGGTGGAGAAAGAGGACCCTTCCGTAATCCTTTCAGCTGGCGATATTCTCAAAGTACAGTTGCAGTATTACTGTTGATTTGGTAACTGAGCTTCACCAAAAATGCTCTGCTCCTTTTGTGCAACCTCATGTTGACACGTCAACAAGTGCACTGCGACTGGTCAGGTGCGTGAGACTATGAATCATGGTGACTGATCACGGTACCTGGTGGCCACAGGTGGAACTCGACGGTGGCGCTGTGACGCATCGAAAACACGCAACCCAGGAAAGAGTAGGAAACTTCACCAGAAAACACCTCAAAAGTGCAATTCATGGGAGAGATCTCAAACTCTTTCGGTATTCACACAGGAGTCCAACAAGGACGTGGCCTACCGCCACACTTGTTCAGCATAGTACTGGGAAAAATAATGAGAGAATGGGAAAGGACGTCAAAGGTATCCAAACTGGAAAAAGGAAAGGAAAAAGACTCTCAGACTCACTGTGAAATGCGTGGCCTTTGCAGATGTCCTGCTTGTATTAACTAACAAGAAAGATGAACCCATACTAGCGCTATATAAACTACATGAACTCTTCTGGTAAACTGGATTCCAAATTTCCTATGAAAAAACTGAGTGTATGGACACCAACCCAGCCGGAAAACTTCCACTGAAAACACAGTATGAAAAAATCTCACAGATCACTGACTTCAAGTATTTAGGAGAAACCATCCAATCTGTAGGACTGAACACAATCTCCAACACAGAAAGAATATTCAAACTGCAAAAGGCGTACAAACTGACATGGAGTCACTACAACAAAAAAGCAATATCGCATAATGCGAAACTATGCCACCAAAACGCGTTTGTCGTAGAGAAACCACAGTAATTACTGGGATGACAAAAATTCATGACACAGAGAAACTAGAACGAAAAATTCTCAGAAAAACCTATGGTGCTCCGAGACCGGACTTGGGTCAGACGACCTCCAAAGGAATTCTACAAACACAAAGACAATATCACGGATAGATTTAGGAAAAGACGCCTACAGTTCTACGGACACTTATGCAGAATGGATGAAAACAAACGCACAAAGAAAATGTTTAACGTCGTTATATGCAAGCAAAGTAGATACCAACTGGAGCGCAAGAAGACCTGCTGCAACTGAATATTTCAGAAGAAGAAATTGAGGACAGAAGGCAGTTCAGAAATAAAATAAAAAACAAGAAACCTGAGCAAGTCTCAACGAAAGAAACAACATAGAAAAATGGACACGCAAAAAAGAAAAAAATCACAGTGAATTAGTAAAGAGGTTTTGGGAAGAAAAGAAGAAAAGGAGGTGAAGCTGCAATTGACTGAAGTTCACACGCTCTCAAAACGGAATAATCGAGAACAATAATAAGAAATAAATAAAAATATAAGAAACACCTCCAGATTCTAGGAGGTAGCAAATGTCGAAAGCAGCGCAGGAACTCGTCCGTATAACTGAAATAAGGGTGGTTTTGCTCACTTCAATATTGAAGCACCATCGGCAGCTCGAAAATTATTTTTTGATAACGGTAACACTTCATTCTGCTTTAGCCAGCTGCTAGTCAATTTATGAACTTGAACATTCATGACGTTAAAGCACCTATTTGAGAGTATACCTTACGTGTAAATCAAAGTGTTATTGTGTTCGTGTACATCGTTTTCTCACGACTCACAAAAGTAGTTGCTCTTGTTGAGTAATTGAAATGATAAATTACAACAGTAATAACAGGAGGTACACAAACAACAATTTAGGAATAGCAGAATATTTATCAGCTCTGCCCTTGCACTTAAGCTCTGTATTTCTCTAAATGTTGGTTCATGCTGCACTGAGCAGCTTATTTAAAAGTGATAAAGGACTTGAAATAACTACGTTCCTCAAGCGTAGCTTATCTCCCATTGTTTGATAGCAGTAATTACTTTTACTAAGTTCCATGCTTTGCACGTTAAGTGTACATGTGAATACTGTGCGATTGTGCTGTCACGATTGCGTGAGTGAATGCATTTCTTTCTTTCAGATTGCTGCTTTAGATATGAGGTGACTTAGTTTAATGGTGTAGTTACAAATGGTCAATATTACGTGCGCTTCTTCGCCCTATACTGCTTCAAAAAGATTTCGAAATTATTTTTGAAAATTGTACGTTTTTTCCGCCTCCCTGTATTTCATAATTTGCAACGACACGATCTTGTTGTCCTCTTTTTTTTCAGTTATATCAAACATCTCAAACACATGCTGAATATCACTGTGGGAGGTTGTTTATATTTTCTTGAATCCAGCAGCCTCTTCCATGTGCCCATTGCTATTTCCTTTCCTTCTTTGTCCGTTGCGTTGCTCTGAAACCATGGCTGAGTCTTTTTTAATGTCTCGTAGGGGCAGAGAAGATTTTTTTTTTTCTGAAGTAGTGTTATCAGCTTCTAGAATCATCTGCCTATCACCCAAAAATACTGTGTAGAATAACATGTAGCAAATCAACAGCTTTCGCGATTCTTTCTACATGTCCAGAAATAAAACAAGTAGCAAAGAGTACGCTATGTAGGCTTTTCCTCCTCCCATTGGCAAATCGAGCCGATGCCACCACGCTCCTCCCCCCCCCCCCCCGCCCCCTCCGCCTTCTGATAAGAAACGCCAAGCACCGCTCCAACGGCCGAACGGGAGGGGAAAAGCAAATTTTCTAGGGAATCGTGCTGCAGACCTTGATGGGGGAGTATGCTTGTTCCTTAAAATCATTATGTTAGGATGAATTCAGTGAGCTATGTCTTTTAAACATGATGGTATCAACAGTGTCATATTCTGTTATTAATTAATTTCGTCACTTTTGATGGTATTTTCTCGTAAAGTTTAATTAACTTGTCAGTACCGTTAGATGTGGTCTAGCAGTACTTTGTTCATTGGCAGTAAGTGTCCATGTGGTGATTTGGTATTGACTTGTGATGACTTCCCCGTGTCGTCCCTTGCATTCGTTGGAAGCTTCCCTGGCTACCAGCCACAAGTGTGTCCCTTGAAGTCTTGGTTTCTCGCCTTCAGCGATTACTTATGATAGTAATTCTGACGTGGATGGGAAGTTGCTGTTTTCCAGTAACGCAACTTTTACGACGACGAGGACGCTTCCTTTGTGTGGCGACCAGTTTGTGCTGGCGATTTGTGAACTGTTTCGCTACATGGCATCCGATCTTTCTGGCACAACGAATACCGTCACTGACAATCTTCGCATTTTATGATGAATTTTGCTAAACTTAACGTACTTTGCCGGCTGGGGTGGCCGAGCGGTTCTAGGCACTACAGTCCGGAACCGCGCGACCGCTACGGTCGCAGGTTCGAATCCTGCCTCGGGCATGGATGTGTGTGATGTCCTAAGGTTAGTTAGGTTTAAGTAGTTCTAAGTTCTAGGGGACTGAGCCGGCCAGAGTGGCCGAGCGTTTCTAGGCGCTACAGTCTGGAACCGCGCGACCGCAACGGCCGCAGGTTCGAATCCTGCCTCGGGCATGGATGTGTGTGATGTCCTTAGGTTAGTTAGGTTTAAGTAGTTCTAAGTTCTAGGGGACTGATGACCTCAGATGTTAAGTCCCATAGTGCTCAGAGCCATTTGAACCATTTTTTTTCTAGGGGACTGATGACCTCAGAATTTAAGTCCCATAGTGCTCAGAGCCCTTTAACGTACTTTGCCTGTGGGAGATGATCTCCCCGTTAGCCTTTAGCTATTGCTAATTCAACTACATGTTTCCATCTATTGAGAATAGAAATTACCTCTGCATGGCTGGGCTTTTCTTTGTTGTTTAACTATTGGCTACACATTTAAATTTCAACGTACATGCTCGATTGTATTATTCTTTATTCCAGTATAAGTGACGATTTTGTCCCCTATACTTCTGAAGGCAGTGTTCCTGATTTGTCATTTGAGTTTGTTCCATTGCCAGTGTGTTTGCGGAAACATAGTTAGTTTGAATATTATTTCTGATGATGGCATTGCCTGGTGTGCAGAGTGAAGTGTTGTGTTATAAATTAGTTTTTCTATGGAATTTAGTTAGTCGTTTGGATTCCTTACCGAAAAGATAAAGCACATGCTAGAATTTTATGAGGTATCATTTCGAAACAGATTAATAAAAAAAATGCATGTAAGTTGTCCGACCACACATGTTCTTGCCGGATCAACTACTTTCCCATTGCGCTTTCTTTTATCAGTAAAGATCAGATTCTAGAGCTTAAGATTTCTTATTCATTCAAGATTCGGCGCGATCCTTGCGCCTGCGATGGGCGACTGTAATACATAGAGCAAACAGGATAACAATCAGATTTTCTCTTATTGAACTAAATTAAGATGACTGTTTTCGCCAATCTGCCAGAAATCAAAACACACTCACATGAATGTGATGGATAAGGTAGCAGTCAGACACTGTGTTTGTATAAATCTAGACTGCATGTGCGAATGTTGGAACTTAAATAGTGGCAACTATTTATTCACAACCGACACAAAAGAGTTACATGTTTGCACCTGTTACTGTCCTTCAAAGTAGTCACCAGCGTTGTGTAGAACCCGTTGCCAGCGATGTGGAAGGCGTAGTATAACCTTAACAGAGCCTGTTCTGTTGATGGTGCGAATGGAGCGGTCTACTGCCTGACGAATCTCTGAATAAGTTCTGAAGCGAATGCCACGAAGTGGTTCCTTCATCTTCGGAATCAAATCAAAGTCACGAGGACTTAAGTCCGGGGAGTATGGTGGATGGTACAGTACTTCCTAGGCCCATCGACCGAACGGAGCAGCCACAGCTTGCGCTGTATGCACCCGCGCATTGTCGTGCAAAATGATGGGTGGGTTGCGCAGAAAGTGTCACCGCTTCTTTCGTAAAGCTGGTCGCAGGTGATGCCCCAAAAACGAACAGTAATACTGTGCATTGACGGTCTGCCGTGGAGGAACGTAATGCGTTAGGATAACACCATCACTGTCGTACACGAGAATCACCATAACTTTAGACAGCTCCATTCGCACCATCAACAGAACAGGCTCTGCTAACGGTATACTACGCCTTCCACATAGCTGGTAACGGATTCTACACAACGCTGGTGACTACTTTGAAGGACAGTAACAGGTGCAAACGTGTAACTATTTTGTATCGGTTTTGAATAAATAGTTGCCACTATTTAAGTTCCAACCCCCGTAATTTCGCCATTAAAGAGTAACCATAGACAGTAATCATGTCTTGACATCACAGCTGATGGATGTCGGGACCTACTAAATGCAGAATATTTCAAAGATCCGTTTTCACATTACCCAGCAAGCCCATTTATATTGAAGAGGATTAATTTTGATTACGGTGTTCAGTCAGTTGTTATCCTCTGTGCCAGTCTGACAGTTAGTCCTGCCGCTACAAAGCCTGTCTGCTGTTAATCATAAATCATAGCCCTACTTATAGATGGAGAGAATGAGGTAGCTTGTCAGTGAGATAGGGAATAAATTTATTTTGGCACAATAGCAGTGATGACAAGTCTCCATGAATCAACCTTAGGACAGTATATCGTGGTATTCAGGCAGTCTTTTTTAGCTACGAGGATTGTGAACTGAAGCCGCATTTGGTAACATATTAATCATATGTGTATTGCATCAAATCTAAACCAGATGCAGCTCTTACCGAAAACGTATGTATAGGATCCATAACGCTGCCATGGAGCAGCTATTTCGTTTCATATATATCGTTATGTTTATGACCTACACCCAGCTATTCGTTGTTTTCCTTGAGGAATATGTGATAGATTTTACTTTTACTTAAAAGAGCGGGGCTAATTCACTTCCAGATTTAGAGACACTGACGAGTCCTTTGCCCTTTCTGAGTCTTGGTTTTTCCAATTAGCTTTAACAACATTAGGTCTGATTAATGTGGAACCCATTTTCACTGTCGAATGTAGAGTGAATGGTGCCAACACTCCTTGTTTCTTTTCTGAATAAATATTTAAAAATATGAAACTGAATATTTTGGGTTTAGTTTCCTTTTTGTGACTTGGTTATCGAAACTTATTCGGCATTAATTTTTTTCGATCGAGAGCTTTATATATGGCTATAATTTATTCAGGGTACTATGTAGCATTGTACCTTGGCTTCTCACTTTGTCATTTTGGTTTTCATAAAAATCTCCCTATGTGTGACCTCCATCTTGTGTCTGTTCTGCAGTTTGTACTGCTTCTTAGAAGGTTTGCTAAATTGCTTGTATTCTAAGGGGCCTCTCTGGCATCTTTATTTATTTTACTATGTACAGTTTTCTTGAGATCAGTCAACTATTCCCCAGAAAGCTCTGTTGTGGTACATTGTACTGTACTCACAGTACTTTGTAAGAGGGCAAGGACATCCGAGGTAAGATTTTAAATCTTTCCACATTATTTCACGAAGTGAGGGCGTGTGATGGTAATCCGCCCACACATGGAGAACTTCATTCGCCGTAATCCTTTGCATTAATCAAAACCTGTAAGCTACGTGCCATGACTGGGTTTCATTGTCTCCCTTCTTTTCATTTCTTAATGATAAATAAAAACAAAAAAAAAACAGTCTAAATTCCACAAGCACGCTTTTGATTGAACTTGCTTCTTCTGTTCTATGTTTCACCCCTGTGAAAGGGGCAAACAAATAATGCACTGATGTATTTCCTTAAGTTGGTGATTGGGATGTAAAGATATGTGGTGAAGGACTGCGAAGTATCTAAACTTATATGCTGACTTGGTTTTGTACTAAGTAATTCGAAGTCAAATTGTGTGAACAGATGAGAGGAACTGTGTCGTATACGGTGATAGCTTATAGTGGATTCGAGTGTTTAACAATTTCGAGACTGGCCCGAGGCTCGTGCAATGATATACTTTTGCAGGTACATTCAGTAGTATATGTGGACAGTGCCTGCAAAATTTGGTTCGAATAGAATTAGTAGCAAAGAAATAATAAATTTAAACGCCATGCCTGTGAGACTCGGCTCCGCCTCGAAATTTGCAGGAAAGCTACATGCAGATCGTAAATTTGAAGTGTTTTAATAAATGGATCTGTTTCTGTGGATTTCAAACCTCTGCATCGGTGGTCTGTGTCCAGAAAAATAGATGAAGCTTTTTATAGGTAACATCAGAATAATATCAGAGAACTTATGTAGCTTAGGTAGGTGCACATACTACTAAATAAACAATGCATGAAAACTGTATGAATTCAGTTTTAATGAGAAAAAATCACGTTTGGTTTGGCACCACATATGGATGGATTTTACGTGTGATCGAAGAAGGTACAGTGCCTTTCTGACGACATATTCTGCATCAGCATTTGCGGTAACTTGATTTTTTACACACTTTGTCATTTCTGAAAAGTGAAGGTACTGATCTGCAGATCAAGTAGCAGGGCGTTAATGACTTCCCCTTGTTTCCATAACACATTTTGTTTGTTAGCATACTATGATCTCTTACACAGAAGGACACATACACTATGATTTATACATTTCTCATGGCAGGATTATATTAAATTACGAGTTTATCTGCTTTATACAATATTCCACCGCTAACTTGTAAGCGGAATAGTAATAAGTATTTCATTCATCACCTTCAAATCGCACCCTGTAGATCTTACACGATTGTACAATAGCTACTCAATTGATGTTGGAGTTGCTGAGAAGAGCTAATACAAAGTCATTAATATAATGTACCAAGTATTAAGTATCACGTATATAAAAATATTCATGTACCCAATGTAGGTAAAGAACATTAAACTTTCTTATAATAACTAAAGACTATTCTTATTTCTAGCATAGTTTCTGTGAGCACATTTTCCTCGATACAGGTCTCCGTAAAGAGTGCGAAAATTCACACAACTCCTTCTGGTGCTGCTGATGCTTCGAAAAGGTTCGTTGCTACCGAAACACAGCACACCACAGTTTAAAACTCGCGCACTCAGCTGCTTCTAGAAGAGAAGTTTGCGGTTAACAATGCAAACACTTAAAAAAAAAAAAACACTTAATCCACTGACTTCTAGTTTGTTTGCACTTCTGTGAATCACAGTCTTGGAGCTGGAATGTTGAGTATGAGCACGTTAACAGTAAGGCACTTGGGTTGTGGGCCAGCTCTGGCAGGTGCGTGCGGCGGTGGCAGGCGGCCGGGCCAGCGTGCCGGTAACTATGGACTGCGTGGAGGGGCGGTGCGCGGCCGGCGGCGTCACAGCGCGGACACGGGCTCCAGGTTCTCCTGGTAGAGCGAGTTGTTGTTGGGCTCCATGTCTTCCGGCTCTCCGGCGCTGTTGTTGCCGTTGGTGCTCTCGTTTGAGGCACATTCGACGTCGAAGAACCTGGAAGCAGAAGCAATTGTCAAAGCATAAACTTCTCGAATTGCAACATACTAACAACTACACTACTGGCCATTAAAATTGCTACACCACGAAGATGACGTGCTACAGACGCGAAATTTACCCGACAGGAGGAAGATGCGGTGATATGCAAATGATTAGTTTTTCAGAGCATTCACACAAGGTTGGCGCCGGTGGCGACACCTACAATGTGCTGACATGAGGAAAGTTTCCGACCGATTTCTCATACACAAACAGCAGTTGACCGGCGTTGCCTGGTGAAACGTTGTTGTGATGCCTCGTGTAAGGAGGAGAAATGCGTACCATCACGTTTCCGACATTGATAAAGCTCGGATTGCAGCCTATCGCGATTGCGGTTTATCGTATCGCGACATTGCTGCTCGCCTTCGATGAGATCCAATGACTGTTAGCAGAATATGGAATCGGTGGGTTCAGGAGGGTAATACGGAACGCCGTTCTGGATCCCAACGGCCTCGTATCACTAGCAGTCGAGATGACAAGCATCTTATCTCCATGGCTGCAACGGATCGTGCAGCCACGTCTCGATCCCTGAGTCAACAGATGGGGACGTTTGCAAGACAACAACCATCTGCACGAACAGTTCGACGACGTTTGCAGCAGCATGGACTATCAGCTCGGAGACCATGGCTGCAGTTACCCTTGACGCTGCATCACAGCCTGCGATGGTGTACTCAACGACGAACCTGGGTGCACGAATGGCAAAACGTCATTTTTTCGGATGAATCCAGGTTCTTTTTACAGCATCATGATGATCGCATCCGTGTTTGGCGACATCGCGGTGAACGCACATTGGAAGCGTGTATACGTTATCGCCATACTGGCGTATCACCCGGCGTGATGGTATGAGTGCCATTGGTTACACGTCTCGGTCACCTCTTGTTCGCATTGACGGCACTTTGAACAGTGGACGTTACATTTCAGATGTGTTACTACCCGTGGCTCTATTATTTATTCGATTCCTGCGAAACCCTACATTTCAGCAGGATAATGCACGACCGCATGTTGCAGGTCCTGTACGGGCCTTTCTGGATACAGAAAAAGTTCGACTGCTGCCCTGGCCAGCATATTCTCCAGATCTCTCACCAACTGAAAACGTCTGGTCAATGGTAGCCGAGCAACTGGCTCGTCACAATACGCCAGTCACTACTCTTGATGAACTGTGGTATCGCGTTGAAGCTGCATGGGCGGCTGTACCTTTAGACGCCATCCAAGCTCTGTTAGACTCAATGCCCAGGCGCATCAAGGTCGTTATTACGGCCAGAGGTGGTTGTTCTGGGTACTGATTTCTCAGGATCTATGCACTCAAATCGCGTGAAAATGTAATCACACGTCAGTTCTAGTATAATATATTTGTCTAATGAATACCCGTTTATCATCTGCATTTCTCCTTGGTGTAGCAATTTTAATAGCCAGTAGTGTATTTTTTCACTAAATCACAATACAGGGCCTTTAGAAATTAGTTACACAAATGTGACCTTTAACCGTGAAAAGAGTAAATAACTTACAGAGATCTCTGATACAGCAAAATGCTGTACGTCTTCAAGTTAATCCAAATCTAACGCGGTTAGTTCCTAATGTTCCCGCTAGGTGGCATGAGTGAATGAGTTACTCCGAGAGTCATCATGGAGTCGTATAACGAACGGTGCAGAGTGTGCGCAGTGTTGTGTATGTTTTCACGAATCCAAATCCGCTCCCACAGTTCAGAGGCAATTCAGAGCTAAATATCGCAAGCCACCACCTCAGATACAAACTGCTATTAATCGGCGCAACCGTTTCACCCAAACTGACTGTGTGTCACACAGGACGCCGGATCAGTATCTGCCAGCAGTCTCTGACGCAGCAGTTGAACAAGTTCGGCAGTCTTACATTCGTAGTCCGTGTAAATCAATGAGACGAGCCAGCTTAGAATTGAATATGCCTAGCGTTAAAGTGTGGAAGATATTACAGAAACGCCTGTTATCAAACCCTAAAAACTGGAACTGTTGCAAACTTGAAGAGAAACTGACAAAATAGAAAGAAAAAGCGAAAACGAGCTGAGTTTTGTTTAGAAATGTTTAAGAAAATGAAGAGTGAAGATGACTTTTTAAACAAAACTGTATTCATTGACGAAGCCACCTTCCATACCTATGGTAAAGACAATCAGCGTAATGTTTGGATATGGGATGAGCAGAAACCACGTCACATAATCGAACATGTACAGGACTGTGTTAGCTGTAACAAGATTTACAGTTCTTTATGTTTTGCTGAGTCAAAACTGAACATTTCTATTTAAAACTCGAAGACAAACTGCAGTCAGTGCTGTATCAAGCAGTTCTGCAAATTATTTACCTTTTTCACAATTAAAGGTAACTTTGTACAACTAATTTATAAATACGCTGTATTATGTCCCACCATCTGTTCCGGAATGTAGCCATTCAGAGTCGTAATGGGATTTGCTAAGTATTAAATTAACCAGGTTTGAGAGTACCATGACTTCTACATTGACACCCTTTTAAAATATTTACGTGTAATTTCCAGAGATTGTCTTTCTGTTAGCCAAATGCGTTTTGATCCACTTCTTTCTACCTACGGCCTTTTCCGTGTATCTGTTCTGCAACAGATGCTGCTTCTTAGAAGATCTGTCAAATCGTATGCAAGACGTTAATGGGACTATCATAGTTCTGGTGTTTGGAGTCTTTATCATGTTGGCAGCACAACAAATATCAAACAAATTCAGAGACATGCAGCTTGGATTTTACAAGTTGGTATAGCTTATATGTAAGTATAATATTATTAATATTTGCAGACTTTTCCCTCGATCTCAAAATCTAACGACAAACACGAAAGGAAGCAGCTACAGACATATTCCTCAAGACTCAAAGCACCCACATTCTTAAAAAATGGCAGCCATCAGACATGTGGTATACAGATTGTGCAGAACACCTCCAAGTAAGAAGAACTATGAAGAAAAACTAAATATGATTATCAACATAGCACAAAAAATGGAGACAACTGCAAGAAAGGATAAAAACTAGACATCATTAAAAGGAAAATACAAAAAGATGCCAGGAAAATTAAAAACAAACCAGATACACAAACACATAATGCACACTCACAGAAAACACATCCCTCAACACAAACATAGACAGCACGTCAAGATAACACACCACAATCAACTTATACATAAGATTAGTAACATCTTCAAAAAATCAAAATTAACGTATCTTTCAAGACAAATAGAACAACAGAAGAGAAATTAGGAACTGTGACAGAACAGGAAGATAAATAAAAATGTTCAGGAATATATGAACTAACATGTAAGGGCTGCAACTCTGAATATATTGGGATGATTGTAAGAACTTTTAATACCAGGTACAAAGAACGTACAAGGTCGTTGATAAGTGAATGGATTCATTTCATATATCAAGAGAATCTAATAAAAGAAAATCACCAGCTCTACAACGGGATAAAAATAGACATGGTAGTCTTTTGCCATAACACTAAAAGGAAGGAGCTGCTTGACAGGAAGAATATTTCATACAGAAGGCAATAAATAAAAATGAAAATACTTTGACTGACCAAAAGAGCGATAATAGAAGAAGAGTATTCGACTTATTGACAGTTTACTATAAGAATATGGTACACACACACACACACACACACACACACACACACAGTGCCCCAGACTCTCTCCCCATAGCCACTCCAACACCCCACTCTACTCTTATCCTCTACAGCTCCCAGATTCCTCAGTCAGTCCTAAAGTAAATGAGCAAGAACATGTGCAGTGTGCTACAGTGCAGGTTATGTACAGAGAAATGTTGAAATGTGACATTGCAATAGAAAGAATTTCGTACTGTCTACATCTAGTACTCGCAATAACACATAGACGCAAAGAAGATATTGAATGAATGTAAGTGAAAAAACCCTAACTATGTAGTTGTAAATAGAAATAGTTAGGTTTAAATAAGCTGCTAAGAATTACTACGTATCTCTTGTCAAAATGTGTTAATTTGCATTATAGACCACTGGAGGTAACTAGCATGAATAGGCCAAAGATGTTTGATACACATAAGTAAAACATGTAGTTGCAATAGACAGAATTTTTTAAATCTATACTATAAAGCATAATTTGTATGCAAGTGTAACAGAAATGCTTAAATAACTTAAATGGGGATTCTTGAAAGAGATGTAGTTTCAGCGAAGACCTGCCGGATGAATTTAGAGAATCTATATTCGAAGAAGATTGTACGACCATTATACTGCCACTATTGTACTGTATATATGGTGTAGTGTATAATGAGAATAATATAAAAAGATTAGGGCGTATACAGACACATACAGACAATCATTTTTCCTCGAGCACTACGCAAATGGAATAGAACGGAGAATCGATGACATCTGTGCAATCCTCCATTGCACTGTATAGTGACTTGTAAAGTATTTATGCAGATGTGTATGAACACATGGATGTTGCGGATGTTGACAGCAGCTGTCTGAAGGTGCTGGAAAAAGATTATCATAGTTCGATTTTCCGCCTAACTACAACATTGGAGGGGGGGGGGGGGGGCGGCACAAAGCGCCACTACAGCGCAGAATAAAGTACTTCATGATTCTATGCCAACATGAATTTATAATAACGGATGTCCTAATTTTTGGGGACGGAATACTGAACTGTTTCAGAACTAGAGCAATCAACGGTGGCAGGTTTGCTGTGTCGTTTCCAAATAAACATGTGTAATTCATACAACCAACTGCCACAAAAAATGCAGACGCCTCTTGAATAAAGTTGAGACAGTTGGCTCAAGCAGCGACCGTCCAAAGTGTTCAGAAAGTGATTTTATTCCTGACATATCAACGGCGTCAGTCCATTAACTATTTTGGCAGCATGAAGTAATAACTTTAAATAACAGATGTGCGAAGTTTCTAACAATTCCGACGCATGGCATTGCCGTAGTGAACCATCAAAATGGTGTCTACGGAAGACACTCGTTACAAGCAACGTGCTGTAATTGAATTCACAGGTGACGAGACTTGGTGTTATCAATACGACAAAGTGCAGAACGGATTTCTGCTGGTTTACCAAAACTGAAGATGTTGCGAATGACAAATCGAACGTGAAGACAATGTTGATCGCCTTTTTTTACGCTCACGGCTCTATCGCATTTTTTTTAGTCTTGACGACCTGTCAGAGACTCATACTGCACCTTGTGGTGTTGATAATACAAAGTCTCCGTACCTGTGAGTTCAGTTACAGCACGTTGCTTGTAAGAGTGTCTTCTGTAGACTCCATTTTAATGGTTCACTATGGTTCTGCCATCCGTCGGAACTGTTTAAAACTTCACACAACTGTTGTTTACAGTTGTTAGCGCAAGCTGTCATCATAGTTACTGCGCTGACGTTGCTTATGCGCCAGGAATAAAATTAGTCCCGCAATTTTTTAGACGAACGGTGTACATTCCATTAACGATGATAAAAATGGGAAATTCTTCAGAAGAAACTTATATTAACACGTGCAATGGTACCTTCATCTCACTCTAACTACATACCTACATATTTACATATAGTATATAAAATGATACATTGTCTACCAGAGTGTATATTGCCACTCACTGTCTAGATACATGTACTCCAAATACTTTAAACTACTTTTCTCAAGAGTATGTTGTAGTCAGGCATTCAGAAAGATAATACACAATTTGAAGAATTACAGATATCTGTTTTGAAAGCAGAGAGAAAATGGCACTTGATGGATAATAAAATACTTATCAATTTCTTGCAGAACATACACAGTAAATGTGGCTTCACAATTTTAACATAAGAAACTAGCCACGAATTTTTGTTACTATTCGAAGGAACAAAACAACGAGAGACTGCTGCACAATTCTTAAATTATGTGAAGGAAGCAATAATTCTGGTTATGTGGGGATCATTGAGAGCTGATGAATTCTCTTTTAAAAGAGAAGACATATTTAAATATTTGAGAAGCATCTTTAGCGAACAGAATAGAATGGAAACTTAGATTAAGGCATTGATCACAGCGGGAAATGGGGCATATGCCCTATGCAGAAGCGACGTTTTGAAACGTTTTTTAAAAACCCACCACATCAGAGTGTAATTCTCCTAGCAGTACTGTATGGGTCTGAAACATCTACATCAAGGAAAGCAGACGAACAAAAACCGCTAGTCTTCGAGAGAAAGATATTAAGGAAAATACTTGGCCCCCAGTAGGGACCCCCAGTCACAGGTCTGGAAGGGAACAAAAAACCAGGAACTGGCAGAGCTGTACTTACAAGCTGATATGGGCCAAAGGATGAAGGAAAGTAGATTTCTGTGGACGGGACACAGAATGGAAGAGGAAAGACCACCGTGCGTAGCCTTCTTAGGACCCGTGAAGGACAAAAAGTGCCGAAGAAGGGCACGGACAAGGTGAAAGGATGGTATCAACAAGGATACGGACGCGATGGGCCTAGGAGAATGGGCCACGAAAGCAAGGAACAGAAATGATCGGTAAAGGAATGCAGATAGAGCATGCATATGGTCTCCAAGACCAACGCGAAAGTTAAGAAGGATAAGAAGATGTGGGGATCATCTGATTAAATAATGTAGTATTGTGACAGTCTGATACTTCTCTGCTTCATTTACAGTTGCAGCTAATGACATAACCAGATATGTGTAAATTATCCTTAATAACGTACAGGTCGACCGGAAACTTTTGACGAACTACAGTATGGCAGGCGATGATAACGGCAGAAACCTGTAGGTACGCGGAAGTTCTGCGCTCAAAGACTGGGATTCTCCAAAACGGTGGTAGAGAGGTCACTGTTAATTTATTTGGTTCGGGGAGCTATTAATGCCTTTGAGTAAGACTGCACGTAAACATGAAGGAAGCATTGTCGATATATTGCACGACAATTAACGCCCACACGTAGCGTGTACAGTGCATTGAAAGACACATTCAGCTGGGAGATGCAGAGGGTAAGGAGCATGTTAGTGCTTTTAGAACTTCGTAGTGTTTGCTGAGGATACTAGCTTTGAACTGCTCGCTAGATTGCTCATATGTATCTACAATAATTAGCTTCTTCAATTAAGTCTGTGATAAGTAGATAGTGATTAATGAGCTGCTAAATAAATAAACTTAGCCAGCAATAGTTAAACTATGTGCATGTTCGCTGATCATATATTGTTATATGAAAAATACAACAATAAGTTAAATCAACTTTAGAATGATGATCAAACTTCATCGATGAATTCATAAGGTAGATACTCAGGGGGAAGAACATCTAGAGAAGGAAGAGGGAGTGGCCGATCTTTGAGGTCCGCCACATGCATAGTAGGAGAGACTGGATTTCGTGTAACATTCAGTTTTATTAGAACAATGGTTATAGAAAGCAAAACTTGTCGTAAAGTTCCTAATATTGCAGAAGTCCAACAAATACTTTGCATTTTAAATATAAGAGTAGGCATTTGGCCGTAACTTTGTCATCTAATGCTGGCACATAGTGATTTACTGAATTTGAGTTTGATTCTACTTACGTGTAAGGTTTCTCTTCGCCCCGCATCTCGCAGATGACGTTGGTTAACGCCATTATGTAGTTTTTGGCTAAGGTCAGCGTTTCAATCTTCGATAATTTCCTCTCCATCTTTACGTGTGGTATGACTTCCCGTAATTGCTGAAAACAGTGTTACAGGATTAGTTTCCATACTTGAGCGAAGTCAAAATTGTCACAAAAAGCAGTGGTGTCACAACACTACTAGATTAAATAGCAAACTCAAAAATATTTAAAGAAGCGGCATACACTAAAACGAAAATTAAAGAAAAAGTTAATTATACTCAGATATTTTTCGTAAGAGGACGAGGAGAGTAGCTAGCGTTTAAGGTCCCGTCGACAACAAGGTAATTAGAGACGGAGCACAAACTCGCATTATGGAGGGGTGGGGGTACGTAATAGGCCGCGCCATTTCAAGGGAACCATTCCTGCATTTGCCTGAAACTCTTTATGGAAATCACGGGAAACCTAAATCTGGATGGCCGGACGCGGGTTTGAAGCGTTGTCCTCCCGAATATGAGTCCAGTGTACTAACCACAGCGGCAACCCTCTCGGTTACAGCACTATTACCATAGATGCAGCGTCCGCAGCTCGTGGTCGTGCGGTAGCGTTCTCGCTTCCCACGCCCGGGTTCCCGGGTTCGATTCCCGGCGGGGTCAGGGATTTTCTCTGCCTCGTGATGACTGGGTGTTGTGTGCTGTCCTTAGGTTAGTTAGGTTTAAGTAGTTCTAAGTTCTAGGGGACTGATGACCATAGATGTTAAGTCCCATAGTGCTCAGAGCCATTTGAACCATAAATGCAGCAGTGTTACGGAAGTTGAGGCGTTATGCTGATACGTGCTGAAGACAATAGCGAACTCGGTCGCCGCAGGAAGTACAACGATGGATTGTATACCGGTGTAGAGAAGAGAGTTTGAATCAGGGTCACACGTTTCCGGTAAATGAAGTAGCCCACCGACTGCACACATTTCGTATCCATCGCAACTATGCTTTCATCCGTTGTCGCTAACATTAAAAGTGAATACAGTGGTAAACCTCGGACGTAACTGTTGGGTGGAAACTTTCCTTTGGATTCAGTCTCCCAAATTATAAAAAAAATCTTGTTTGTACTGACCAAGAACAGTGAATCTTCCCGTTGGTGAAGTTGCCTGCAAGCCACAACGATACAGATAGCCGTTCAGTAGGTGCAACCACAATGGAGGGGTATCTGTTGAGAGGCCAGACAAACGTATGGTTCCTGAAGAGGGGCAGCAGCCTTTTTAGTAGTTGCAGGGGCAACAGTCTGGATGATTGACTGATCTGGCCTTGTAACATCAATCAAAATGGCCTTGTTGTGCTGGTATTGCGAACGGTTGAAAGCAAGGAGAAACTACAGCCGTTATTTTTCCCGAGGGCATGCAGCTTTATTGTATGGTTAAATGATGATGGCGCCCTCTTGGGTAAAATATTCCGGAGGTAAAATAGTCCCCCATTCGGATCTCCGGGCGGGGACTACTCAGGAGGACGTTGTTATCAGGAGAAAGAAAACTGGCGTTCTACGGATCGGATTGTGGAATGTCAGATCCCTTAATCGGGTAGGTAGATTAGAAAATTTAAAAATAGAAATGGATAGGTTGAAGTTAGATGTAGTGGGAATTAGTAAACTTCGGTGGCAGAAGGAGCAGGAATTGCATGGAGTTTAGCCATTATATGGAAGTAGTACATGGACGATAAATAGTCAACGAAATTTGCATTTTAATTTATTTAACAACGTGCCCAAAGGCAGCGCTGTAAATTTCAAAGACGAACTCAAAGATAAATAAAACGTTAAAAAAAGCAGTGGGCTTGGTCGAAAAACAATTTTAATCTGCCATAAAGTTTCATAATAGCGCATTCTCTACTGCGGAATTAAAGGATTTCATTGTGGCCACATGTGGTTGGAACGCCATGGCAGTATAGTGCCACATGCGGAATGGTAGAATGCTTTTCAGGGCAATATTTCGATGACGTTTTATGAAATGCCTCGTCGCGTCACTGTCGACACACCCTCTCCCATCGAACCCTAGATTCAGCGCTACTTCACTTTTGTGACGTCACTGTGATCAATTAGAACGGACCTGGTTGGTAAGCAAGTTATTCCTTGTGCGGGAAGCGAATTGCAACTCGATTAAGAGCATGTATTCTTACTCACTCATTGCCTCGTGGCAGTTAGGTCTTTAAACGACTTGCCCACAAGCCGCGCCGCTCAGCCACTCACCTCGAAGGCGTCGTTGAGCGAGTGCATGCGCATGCGCTCTCGCTCGTTGCTTTCGAGCCTGCGCAGGTTACGTTCCCTGGCGGAAATGCCCGACTTGCGCCGCCGGCCGCCACCTGTGCCGCCCCCGCCGCCGCCGCCGCCGCCCCCGCCGCCTCCACTGCTGCCGAGGCTGCCCTTGCGACGGGGCCGAGGTGTCTGCTTGCGGGACGAGGGGCCCCCTTCCGATCCGGAGCTGTCCCACGAATCTGCGGAAAAAATTGCACTTCAGTTCGCAACTTTTAAAAAGTACAGGTTGCATATAAACTCATACGCTTAATAAGTACTATCTCAAACTGATGAAAATTATTAACAAGTTACTGAGACAACTGTTCCGTTCTCACAGCCACATCTGTGTAGGGGAAGTCGTGTAAGATGTCGAAGAGGATGAGATGACGAATTTGATAATTCACGAACATGACGTTAGGCGGACGGACAGTGTTTACATCATCACGGAGCTTTAGCGACTAGCACTTGTGTCAGGACCAAACATTTCATCCCGCAGTTTGTATGTTTTTCCGTAAGCAAAAGTGTTGAATCCCACTGTATGTGACTTTTTGACATACTCGCAAGCGATAACGTATAACAGTGAGTATTTTGGTTTGATATTCGTAAAAACTGTTCAAAACGCTCCCACACGTTTCCACGGTTGTTTTGACTACGCTGCAGAAGACGTAAAAGTTTTCTAGTTATGATACCCCTTCGTAATGTACGAGGGTAGTTCAATAAGTAATGCAACACATTTTTTTTCTCGGCCAATTTTGGTTGAAAAAACCGGAAATTTCTTGTGGAATATTTTCATACATTCCCGCTTCGTCTCGTATAGTTTCATTGACTTCCGACAGGTGGCAGCGCTGTACGGAGCTGTTAAAATGGCGTCTGTAACGGATGTGCGTTGCAAACAACGGGCAGTGATCGAGTTTCTTTTGGCGGAAAACCAGGGCATCTCAGATATTCATAGGCGCTTGCAGAATGTCTACGGTGATCTGGCAGTGGACAAAAGCACGGTGAGTCGTTGGTCAAAGCGTGTGTCATCATCGCCGCAAGGTCAAGCAAGACTGTCTGATCTCCCGCGTGCGGGCCGGCCGTGCACAGCTGTGACTCCTGCAATGGCGGAGCGTGCGAACACACTCGTTCGAGATGATCGACGGATCACCATCAAACAACTCAGTGCTCAACTTGACATCTCTGTTGGTAGTGCTGTCACAATTGTTCACCAGTTGGGATATTCAAAGGTTTGTTCCCGCTGGGTCCCTCGTTGTCTAACCGAACACCATAAAGAGCAAAGGAGAACCATCTGTGCGGAATTGCTTGCTCGTCATGTGGCTGAGGGTGACAATTTCTTGTCAAAGATTGTTACAGGCGATGAAACATGGGTTCATCACTTCGAACCTGAAACAAAACGGCAATCAATGGAGTGGCGCCACACCCACTCCCCTACCAAGAAAAAGTTTAAAGCCATACCCTCAGCCGGTAAAGTCATGGTTACAGTCTTCTGGGACGCTGAAGGGATTATTCTGTTCGATGTCCTTCCACATGGTCAAACGATCAACTCTGAAGTGTATTGTGCTACTCTTCAGAAATTGAAGAAACGACTTCAGCGTGTTCGTAGGCACAAAAATCAGAACGAACTTCTCCTTCTTCATGACAACGCAAGACCTCACACAAGTCTTCGCACCCGAGAGGAGCTCACAAAACTTCAGTGGACTGTTCTTCCTCATGCACCCTACAGCCCCGATCTCGCACCGTCGGATTTCCATATGTTTGGCCCAATGAAGGACGCAATCCGTGGGACGCACTACGCGGATGATGAAGAAGTTATTGATGCAGTACGACGTTGGCTCCGACATCGACCAGTGGAATGGTACCGTGCAGGCATACAGGCCCTCATTTCAAGGTGGCGTAAGGCCGTAGCATTGAATGGAGATTACGTTGAAAAATAGTGTTGTGTAGCTAAAAGATTGGGGAATAACCTGGTGTATTTCAATGCTGAATAAAACAACCCCTGTTTCAGAAAAAAAGTGTTGCATTACTTATTGAACTGCCCTCGTAACAAACTGTAGTGGAGAAACCAACGTTTCGGCCATTGTTACGGTACCCTTCTCTATGTCTACTGGTTAACGCTGGGTTCTCTATTACAATCGTTTTTTTTTTTTTTCATTATGACGCGGTGATCATACACAGGAAACATTTATGTCAACTGACTCTGACCGGGAAAGCGTGCGCAGTTATACGCTGCAGAAGTTTCTCTGATATGCCCCGTAACACCATATAGTCTCGAACTCTCTCCATGAGATTTCCATATTTTTGCAGATCTGAGAAAGACATTCGGGGCCGTTGATTTGCTTTGGACGAAGAGGTGCAGAAATGGGTACCATCATGGTTCCGTAGGCAACAGCAAACATGTTTTCATGAAGGCATTGACCATCTTGTCTAACAGTGGGGTAAATGTATTAGCAGCAATGGTGGTTACTTTTGAAATTATAAAGAGTTTATTTACTTTCTTCCATCTGTCTCATTTTCATTTGCTTGCCCATTGTAGCCTCTTGTTTAAGTAAATCTTTGCCTTAGTTCGTCATGTTAGCCGACCTTTTTTGTCATCTTATCTGAATTTTTTTCTAACAACGCATTTTTAGTACATAACATTAAAACAATATATTTTGGTTTAAACTACACAGTTGTAAGAAGTCTGTGCCATAAGGTCCTTCCAGTCCCCAGTACAACAGGATTTAAGGTTATACTCGCCATTTCACCCTACTTTTCCTGCATATAAATCAGATGATGATTGAGTTTACGAGGGATTCAATCGCATGGTTATTAGTCTCTCACCTAAATCAGTACTACACAAGCCCACAACACGAGGCAGCGGATATGTACGGATATCGTTTGACCTCCTTTGAATTACACTCCGCAAGAGTCCGCGGGAAGAATCCCTATTGGTACGCGTTTATGTAAGCCCGACTGAATATCCCTGTCATGATGAATATCGTTTCAGATACATCTGAGAGAAACCAATATATTTGTATCCGTGGAATGTAAGATATTGGAACTTTAATCCTGCACGTGAATTTTCCTTTTATTCAAGTCTTCAAGACTCCATACTGGCGAACAGTACTCAAGAACCGTTCTAGCGAGTGTTTTATAAGAATGACCACTTAAGGGAATATAAAAAACCTGTAAAAACAAAGGGCCATAAAATCGTGAAAGAAACAAATGATGAATTTTTAACGTTAGAAAATACGTGAACTTTGAGTAATCCTCATAAAGCTAGTTGTCAGGGACGATAAAATTAATATAATTATACATAGAACGGTTCTTAAGATAACAAGAACGTTTGGAGAGTATCTGTTACGGTTATGATATCATGGTGTGTGTAATTACTAGTCTCCTTCACTCTCTTCAGCAGTGTGTTATTATAATCTAATAATGAAGGTTGTGCACCATATATGTGCGGAAGGTTCGTATAAAGAACAGAAGAATTCCTCCTGCAGAGGTTGCACGAACTAAATTACATTGCAACAAAAGTAAAGGACAAGGCATTTCACCGAAGTTCCTCGGCTGCTAACGAACTTTCTTCCGTGCCGCAGCACTGACCGACCGACACAGAAACTGATTAGCGTGTGTACAGAGTGTGCGTGATAAATTCTCGGACCTTTGCCAGTGAGCACCAACATGCGTCCGTCCCTGCGTGTGACTTAGCCACAAGATCGGCGAGTGCGTGCTACACAAAGTAAACAGCCATTTCCCAGTCACAACTTTACCTCCGATTCCAAAATAAAAACCAGAGGCGTTAGGTCATTTTATTGTTGGAAAGGAACAATCTTCTGTTGACACATGTGAGATGTTTGGGAAATGGATGGTAAGTGACTCGCACGCCATTCAAGTGTGGACATAATAGCAGCAGGCGATACTTTAGGGACAGAATGCTGTAATCGCTACAGAAGTTACGCTAATTTTTTGCGCTGTGTCCGTTTTCGACCATTCGCAAGGAAGCAGAGCGCACGTTTGTGGATGAAGGAAGGAGACTGGAGTTTAACGTCCCATCGACGATGAGGCCTTTAGAGATGGATCACAAGCTCAGACTGGAAAAGGATGGTACGGAAAATCGACAGTGTCATTTCAGAGGAAACATCCTGGAATTCACCTACAACCATTCAGGGAAGAAATCACAGATGACCTACATCTGGATGACCTGAGGAGGATTCGAACCGCCGTCATTCCCATCGCGAGTCCAGTGCCTGGTATGACCATTCGGCCACCTTTACAGCTGACGAGCTACGCTCACGAAACTGTAAAGCCAGTCCCAAGATGCGTGAACACTGACACTCTTTCTGTTGGAAAGGTGTTTTCTACGGTGTTTCGCAACAGTACTTGCATTTTCATTTCTTGTTAAAGTCTCCGCCTACAACGGCGACAAACAATTATCGTAGTCCATTGGCATTGCCGGCACCATTATGTATGGTGAAAGGAAACAGTACTGATATGTAGTGTTGCACTATTAACACTCGAAAGTTCATGCACACGAAAAGAAAGGCGTCGTCGTCGTTGGTGGACGAAAATATATCATAGAAGAACTGATGGGAATAACCTGCACCGGGAGCGGGATACGAAAGACGGCTTTGGTGCCCGTAACTTCACTCGGAGATCATCCGACGGTTTTGACACTCTGGAAGATGTGGTAGCAAATTTGTTTTAAAAAAACTTACAACTTTCACGAAAGCAGTTACATCAACCAAAGACGCATTTATTCTTGATTTTTTGGCTACGGAGATTTATTTCAGAGCCTTGCGTATTTATTTTGCATTTTGAAGCAGGCTATATCTGAAATAATACCTGGAGTTTGTTGGTCACTAGTGGAAGTCTTGAAGGATTATGAAAAGGTAACTAAATCAAAAATATACTTAAATACGTATTTTAACGATTTTTCATTCATTTTATTTCAAGAACTGAACATACATCATCAAAAAGCACGACTTCTTGGTCTGTGTCGTCAGTATATCTGTTGCTTATGAATTTGACAGGGGAATCAACACTAATTGTTGATGCTGCTGACACAACCACACGTTGACGATTCCGTACTCTTGTAGAAGTCTAATTTTGCTTGAAGCGAGAGGTGGTTCACCTTTTGTTTTTTAATTGCCTTCTGCATTTGTGGCAGTTTCCTTCGCATGCATGCCGCACACTGACCACAGGGCATGCATTCATCAATACCTTGTCTTCCTTCTTTTACAAAACTTTCTTGAGCAGTTAGGAACTGACACTCTAGTTATCTTGCTTCCCATCCAGTCGCCTAATTTTTTTCCTGTGGAAGATACGGTGTAGTAGAAGGGCCAGAAATTTTCCGTTCCCCACACACTCCTCTTATTGTCAAATCTTCAAAACATGAAATCAGACTACTTTCTTACGGATGCCAGTAACTGGAAACGGCTGGCGTGAAGAAGGATGTGTGTTCTCACAGGTGATTCACTTCCCCCATGGTGTGGGTGCTGTTGATGGGAAGCATGTAGTCTTACAGTGCTCTGTCGCCAGTCTGAGCAAGTTTTACAATTACGATTGTGCTGCTTGCTGTCGTTGATGCCTGCTACAAAGTTTTTACCCAAATATTGGCTGCCAAGGAAGAATTTCATATGGAGGTGCTTTGAAGAACGGAACCACAAGTGAATTAAATTAAAGAAAGTGAACTTGTTACATGCTGAATACTTACCTGGAGAACAAAGGCTCTACCATGTGTTTTCATGGCAGACGACGCGTTTTACATTTCAGAAAAAACTATGTGAAACCGTACTGCGGATGTCACGTTTCAGGTTAAAAAGGAAGAATGTTTAATCATCGATTTTTAGGGCGATATTGGATGTAGAGAACACATTCGGTATAATGGCTTCAGTTTTCCGCTTCTTCCGAATACCTATATTTTTGCAACCTGAGAAGACATGAACTGTCATCATTACAGCTGTTTGCCTCCCTAATTTCTTAAGGCGAAATCCTGAATCAAGGTGTTATCAGTGGCTGAACCAAAATTGCTTCCCTTTCTGGGAAGTTTATGTACCAAGTATTTACTTACAAATTGTTATTGGTTCAAATGGCTCTGTGCACTATGGGACTTAACTTCTGAGGTCATCAGTCCCCTAGAACTTAGAACTACTTAAACCTAACTAACCTAAGGACATCACACACACCCATGCCGGGGGCAGGATTCGAACCTGCGACCGTAGCGGTCGCACGGTTCCAGACTGTAGCGCCTAGAACCGCTCGGCCACCCCGGCCGGCTATTGTTATTGCTTACCAAATGTTTTACGAGTCAATTTAACGAAATAAAAAAAAGTTGCGATTCATGTTTATTTAGTAGCCATTGAATTCCTAATTCATTATTTTGGAGGGTGTGTAATTAATTTACGTTAGATCAAAGGGACAATTTACATGTCTCCACATTAGAAGACGACCTGCCCCCCGCCCCCGCCCCTATCACCAAGCTCCCTTCCATCGGATAACTCACGTTAATCAACTATAACGTGAGCTTTTATCATGGTAATATTTCTGATGAAAGACGTGAGTTGTGAGCGAATAGTCTGCAATAACGCTTTTAAGAAGTTGTCACAAGAAGGATTCACATACTCTGGTGACAGATGTATGTTGGTGGCCTTACTTTCGTAAGGTACTTCGGTTCAGTACTTAGTACCTTCAGATCACTATAATATGAATCCATTGTCGCACAGCATATCACAGCTAACTGTGAACGCCTTTGTACGCTGACTTTCAGTTGGTGGGGGCCCCCGTCCCTGGACGGCAGAGCTCCAAGGAGAGCCCACCTCCTGTCTCCACTAATGCCAACCCTGTTTGATTCGATGCTGTCGTAGGGGTGATTTCATGGTCTTGTATCCAAACCTGGAAGCTGTCCGAATTGTCTGGCAAAAAGCTTTACGTGGACAGAGGATAGATCTATACCTGCACATGCAAGGAAGTCACATGGGGTACTCTTGTGATCAGGGGCTGGACTTAAAAATGGAACTGTCGCCACTTTATGTTCGCTGCCGTTTTTTCATACTGGTTCGGCACACTGGGCTGGGTTTTACTATGCTTATAGCACCTGCTCTCAGGTAGAATGTACGCCTTTACATGACTCTTGTTTGCTTCCTTCTTCAGTCTAATTTGGACTGTGCTGTGGAATTGTTTGCTTCCTTGCTTACAACTATCACTTGGTAGTTTATGTTCTAGAATGTATGTATGGTTTGTGTGCACCTGAAGGATCGGTAAATAAATCTCTGAACACTACAGACTTAAAAAATTGAATTCCCGTTCATCGCCGGGAAGCTCGCACTGATGATTATTTATGGTGAAGAATTGAAAAAAAAATACTAGTGACCTTAGACGATATCATTGTACTTGGTCTCCAAGCACGCAGAGTTGAAATTACTCATGGCGAAACTTGGCACCCTCGGAGCACAGACAAGCACCGAGTGATCAATAAAATCAGTCAGATAAATAATTAATGTCAATACTAAGAAGAAAGCCGGCCGCGGTGGTCTCGCGGTTCTAGGCGCGCAGTCCGGAACCGTGGGACTGCTACGGTCGCAGGTTCGAATCCTGCCTCGGGCATGGATGTGTGTGATGTCCTTAGGTTAGTTAGGTTTAAGTAGTTCTAAGTTCTAGGGGACTGATAACCACAGCAGTTGAGTCCCATAGTGCTCAGAGCCAAGAAGAAAATGGAACGGTAGATTTTTTAGGAAATTATTCGGACCGAAGATGGATTTACACAAAACTCAGCAGACCCATACTCCATCACGCGATATTTCCATTGAAAGGAAAAGATGTCTGCAATTTTACGGTCATGTGACATGGACGGATGACTGACAATTAGCCAATAAATTCGTCCACCTCATAAGTGATAGCCGAAAAACTAAACGATTACATAACACCTAAAAAGGGTATGACGGAAATATCTGTTGACCCACCGGCAGCTGCTCAGACTGCTTACAGACATAAGGTAGACTCATTTGTTCACGAGCAAACAACTGACAGAAGGGCGTTCTGGACAGGTAATGAGATCTACGCAAAGAACAAACAGCGATGGTAAACGGTAGAAATACTCAAAAAGATGCTAGAATACCTAAGGGCGTTAGACAAGGACGCAATCTGTCTTCATTTCTATTCAACATCTGCACAGAATATGGCAACAGACGAGTGCAAATAACGCTGTATAGGTATCAGAATAAATGGAGAAAGAATAGATTTGCGGGTGCCATAGCTGTGATAGCTCCAGATGAAACAAATCTCCAAAGAGTGTTACGTGTTATGGACACAGTACTAATGGATGCGTACAGAATCGGAGTTAAACCATAAAAGGTAGAAATAGTCGCGTGCTACAAGAAACCAGAAGACATGAACGTTAAAATTAGAGGACTTAAAAAAAATCAAAGAAGACATAAACTAAGGAATTAAAGAAGAAAAGCAATGTTTATCAATGAAAGAAAAACGTGAGAATTGAAGGGAAGAAGGAGGTGGTGGTAAGAGCTGCTTTTGGAGGATAGGATGATACGGCTGTGGAACATGAACAGTAGGTAACAATGAGACGAAATCTCTTGAAGCATTCGAGATATGGTGCTGGAGACGGCTGTTAAAGGTAAAGTGAACAGATAAAATCATCAACTAGGAAATTCTGCACGGAATTGGGGAAGACAGGTCGTTTAGGAGAACAACAGCGAAGTGGACACTAGTGGACTGATCACGAAATACAACACAACCAGTTCCTCCAAAATCATCCGGAAGGAACATTATAAGAGAAGATAACCCGAGATAGACCGCGACTGACGTCTTCAAAAAAATGGTTCAAATGGCTCTGAGCACTATGGGACTCAACTGCTGTGGTCATAAGTCCCCTAGAACTTAGAACTACTTAAACCTAACTAACCTAAGGACAGCACACAACACCCAGCCATCACGAGGCAGAGAAATACCCTGACCCCGCCGGGAATCGAACCGGGGAACTCGGGACTGACGTCTTGAAAGCAAGCTATACGTAATGCAGTCCGCCTCCGTAGCTGAGTGGTCAGCGTAGATGGCTGCCATGTGGAGGACCCAGGTTCGATTCCTGCCACTGCCAAGGATTCTTTCCTTGGTCGGAGGACAGCTACTGGGTGCCCGCAGCCTCGTGATGTCAACTGATGAGCTACATGACCGAGCAGTAACGGCTCCACGGTCTGGAAAGTCTACAAAACGGCCGGGAGAGCGATGTGCTGACAACATGGCGCCTCCAACCCGCATCCACATGACATCAGAAGGCGGCCAGCCAATAAGTAGACATCTCTTGGGCCTTCACCATATGGCGAGATTCTCCTATATTAATGTAGGAGTTTCCAGTTATTCTGAAATGACGAAATTAGATTCTAATAGATCAAAGTGGAGAGCTGTCAACTATTCGAAAGACTGAAGAAGGAGGAAGAGAAGAAAAAAAAAAAAGGCAAGAAGCTATCGGATGCTTCTAGGTGCTGTTTTGGGGGTCAAACGAAATAACGATAACAGATCTTATAAACTCGGGCGACTCATCTCCTGAGGCCAGTTGTGCTTGGGCAGAGTAGTGGCGCGAGCCTCACCTTGGCGCATCTTGCCGCGCTTGCCGCCGGACTCCATGGAGGCGTCGTCCACCTCCAGCTCGACGTCCAGCTCCAGCTCCTCATCGTCGTCCGGCCAGACGGCGCCGCCCACGTCGACGCTGACGCTGTCGCAGTCCACCGCGTCGTCCGGCGAACAGGCGAACACCTCCCCTGACCGCATGCTGCTGTGGGCCGGAGAAAAGCGACCGTCAGTCTCTGGCGTCAAGGACGATTCATCACGATAAACTTAGACAGCGTTCAGCCACATCGGCAAGCGAGCAGACAGATTAGACTGTTGCAAGTCCTGCTGATGTTACTGACGGAGTGTTATTCATAAGTACTTCCATGTTTCCAGAAGACAACTGCACGATAGCTACAAGACATACAGGCAACAGACACACATCAGTGGATGGAACATCTCTCTGTGTTTTTAACACACATTGCAGGTGCTCAGTATAGGAACTGTCAATGATGTGGCAAATAGAAATCGTGCATGCTATTCACTGAATAACACACTGCACAATGACGGCACCCCATTTGTATATACACATTCACTTTCAAACATTTCTTTGAAATGCACATATGCACACTGAAGCGACAAATGGAAATTTATACGAAGACTGGGATTCGAACTGGGGTCTCCTGCTCACTAGGCACATGCACTAACCACTACGCCACTCTGGGCTGAGGCGTGAATGGGAATTTGGATAGAAAAGGGTGTCGTGCTGGGGCAGTCCGTGCCATTCTGCAAAGCCACTGTGCCACGGTGGCGTAGTGATTAGTGCGTCTGCCTAGAGAGCAGGAAACCCAGGTTCAAATCCTGGCTGTCGTACGCCACAGAGCACTGCGTTCATAGCAGACGTGGTCTGTCTACCTAGCAGCTAGCTGCATCTTCTCCACTGACGATTGTGACAATCAGTTGCGTTCAGTGAATAACAAACAACATTGCAGGATACATGCCAACGTTTCGTCACTGTGCAGTATGTGTATTGTCATTTCTTACTATTTTAATTGGCGTTTGGAGAGACATCTTGTGGCAATGACTGGAACTACGAGCTGCTCAGCCACAGAGGATTCGCCGCAACTTCAGAGAGCAATGAAGCTTGACCAGAATCTGAACATACCTATCACTTCTTATCCATACGTATAATGGAGTCCCCCCATCATATTTCTCTGTCTGTGCCTGAAGCCCAATCTCGGGAAATACTTTAGGGATTTTGATGCGGTTTTCACTAATAGACCGACTGATCCATTAGAGAGCTTTGTGTATAAAATTTATAACCGATACGCCAGACAAGTCATTCAGCCGTAGATATTTAGTGTGAAGCCAGGACAGGTGACTTCCTACACAAAATTAAAGAAAACGTCTGTGATATGCACCCATAATAATGTCAGACTGTACTAATGGTATTAGTGACATTAATTTTATAGCTATGACAAAAAATGGTTCAAATGGCTGTAAGGACTATGGGACTTAACATCCGAGGTCATCAGTCCCCTAGACTTAGAACTACTTAAACCTAACTAACCTAACGACATCACAGACATCCATGCCCGAGGCAGGATTCGAACCTGCGACCGTAGCGGTCGCGCGGTGCTAGACTGAAGCGCCTAGAACCGCTCGGCCACTCCGGCACTCATAAGCACAATGACGGCGCCCCATTTGTATATACACATTCACTTTCAAACATTTCTTTGAAATGCACATATGCACACTGAAGCGACAAATGGAAATTTATACCAAGACTGGGATTCGAACATGGGTCTCCTGCTCACTAGGCACATGCACTAACCACTACGCCACTCTGGGCTGAAGCGTGAATGGGAATTTGGATAGAAAAGGGTGTCGTACTGGGGCAGTCCGTGCCATTCTGCAAAGCCACTGTGCCAGGGTGGCGTAGTGATTAGTGCTTCTGCCTAGAGAGCAGGAAACATAGGTTCAAATCCTGGCTGTGGTACAAATTTTCATTCGTCGCTTCATTCTTTATATAAACGTCATATATGTTTGAGTCTCGAAAATGTCTCTGGAACCATATACTCTGATTCGATGTCTTTGTCCGCCCCTGGTAGCTGAGCGACGGAATTTCATACCTACCGGCCCGGGTTCGATTCGCCGGCCGCGGTGGTCTTGCGGTTCTAGGCGCTGCAGTCCGGAACCGTGGGACTGCTACGGTCGCAGGTTCGAATCCTGCCTCGGGCATGGATGTGTGTGATGTCCTTAGGTTAGTTAGGTTTAAGTAGTTCTAAGTCTAGGGGACTGATGACCTAAGATGTTAAGTCCCATAGTGCTCAGAGCCATTCGATTCCCGGCAGGGTCGGAGATTTTCTCCGCTCAGGGACTGAGTGTTGTCCTTATCATCTTCAATTCATCTCCATCGACACGCAAGTCGCCGAAGTGACGTCAACTCGAAAGACTTGCACGAGGCGAACGGTCTACCAGACGGGAGACCCTAGCCACACGGCATTTCCGTTTCCGTTTGATCTCTTTGAAACATTGCTGACTGACGGCGTACACAGAAGCTCTTGACAACGACCGAGGAAGTTTAAAGCCAACAGACACTTCTCTCCAGATTAGGCAGACCAGAGCGAGGGCCGCTAGGTTACATTAAGTCTGCATTATTGTCTTCAAGTGAAGTGACTTAGTGTTAGAATGCGACGAGCAGAAATTGTTGCTTCACAATGAGAAATCTGCGTACTCACTTCCAGACGACCTGAGGTTGCAGCGGAGACTCTGGCTGGACCTTATGTCTCTAAATGTTAGATGATGATTCTGTTCTTGCGGAGCCGCGCGGGATTAGCCGAACGGTCTAGGGCTCTGCAGTCATGGACTGTGCGGCTGATCGCGGCGGAGGTTGGAGTCCTCCCTCGGACATGGGTGTGTGTGTTTGTCAAATGGTTCAAATGGCTCTGAGCACTATGGGACTTACATCTATGGTCATCAGTCCCCTAAAACTTAGAACTACTTAAACCTAACTAACCTAAGGACAGCACACAACACCCAGTCATCACGAGGCAGAGAAAATCCCTAACCCCGCCGGGAATCGAACCCGGGAACCCCGGGCGTGGGAAGTGAGAACGCTACCGCACAACCACGAGCTGCGGACGTGTGTGTTTGTCCGTAGGATAATATAGGTTAAGTAGTGTGTAAGCTTAGGGACTGATGAGCTTAGCAGTTAAGTCCCATAAGATTTCACACACATTTGAACATTTTTTGATCTTGCGGATAACGCTGCGAAATTGGCATTTCGCTGATGCGTTATGCCACATCACCTGACAACGTTCATTTCCTTCCCACCGTATCCTTTTCTACATTCGTTAGGCAAAAAAATCTCTTATTTGTCCTCCCTATTATTATTTTTAATTAGGACCCGGAGGTCGTCTATTCACTCACCTTTCAACAGCTTACGTTTCTGTATAATGTACTCTACGAACTACAGTCAACGTTTTTAAGGAACATAGCAAATATTCGAAAGCCACTTACGGTACGAATATGCTCTTTATTGTTCAGATCTCACACAAACGAGACATTTAAAACGCACGTCTTTGTTCGACATGGGACTTAAGCACGTGATCCTTTTACGAGCCAGCGGTGCTTGGCCCGTGTCCTCGGGTTTTGATTGCCGTGTACTGCCGTGACTGTGGCTGTCTCTCTGTTGACACGAGAGTGGGTATTTGTTTACAGGCCTAGCTGTGTTTTCTACGTGGCCGTGGAAATCGGTCCCTGAGGATGCGTGCAGACTTCTGCCAGCCAGAATAATAGGCGTTACGCAGGTTGAGAGCTGCGGACTGCGCATCGCGTTTCGCAAGCGCGGCTGTGGCGCTGCTCAGAGAATGGCGCCGGTGCAGACAGCTGCGCGGGAACAGCTGTTCCAACAAGGCGGCGAGTGCCGCGAGCAGCGCAGGCACGCCAGCGGCTTCCCAGCGGCGCCTCCTTGTTAGGCAGCGGAACGGGCCTGCCACGCGCCAGCCCATACCTCTCTGCTCGTGACAAATAGGCACCGAAAAATAGCCTAGCAGATATAAGGACGTGATTGAAACTCATGTAGATCCATCCAGTCCACAGCTATGTTGTCACGTCTTGGCGATCAAGTGCCTAAAATATGGCCATACTATTCAAGCTTCTGAAACGCCCGTAAGATTAACAACCAAAAACAATTATTGCGTTCATTATAAAAACTGCCTAAAGCACTGGCGATTCCCATTGCACCATCTACGTACAAAATGGGTAAGTATATCAATAACAGCTCCATTCATGATCTTGGAAGAAGGTCCTTATACACTGAAGAGCCAAAGAAACTGGTACACCTGCCTAATATCGTGTAGGGCCCCAGCGAGCACGCAGAACTTCCGCAACACGATGTGGCATGGAGTCGACTAATGTCTGAATAGGAAAAAGAATCATGTAATGTTTGACTACTCCATTAGTAGTGTAGCGCTTGACACAGTCACGTCGATTAAATATTTGGGCGTAACATTGCAGAGCGATATGAAGTGGAACAGGCATGTAATGGCAGTTGTGGGGAAGGCGGATAGTCGTCTTCGGTTCATTGGTAGAATTTTGGAAAGATGTGGTTCATCTGTAAAGGAGACCGCTTATAAAACACTAATACGACCTATTCTTGAGTACTGCTCGAGCGTTTGGGATCCCTATCAGGTCGGATTGAGGGAGGACATAGAAGCAATTCAGAGGCGGGCTGCTAGATTTGTTACTGGTAGGTTTGATCATCACGCGAGTGTTACGGAAATGCTTCAGGAACTCGGGTGGGAGTCTCTGGAGGAAAGGAGGCGTTCTTTTCGTGAATCACTACTGAGGAAATTTAGAGAACCAGCATTTGAGGCTGACTGCAGTACAATTTTACTGCCGCCAACTTACATTTCGCGGAAAGACCACACAGATGAGATAAGAGAGATCAGAGCTCGTACAGAGGCATATAGGCAGTCATTTTTCCCTCGTTCTGTTTGGGAGTGGAACAGGGAGAGAAGATGCTAGTTGTGGTACGAGGTACCCTCCGTCACGCACCGTATGGTGGATTGCGGAATACGTATGTACATGTAGGTGTAGATGAAGTAGTGCTGGAGGGAACAGACTCCACGAATCCTGCAGGACTGGCCATAAATCCGTAAGAGAACGAGGGGTGGAGATCTCTTCTCAACAGCACGTTACAAGGCATCCCAGATATCCTCAATAATGTTCATGTGTGAGAAGTTTGGTGGTCAGCTGAAGTGTCTAAACTCAGAAGAGTGTTTCTGGAACCACTCTGTAGCAACTTTGGACGTGTGGCGTGTCGCGTCCTGCTGGAATTGCCGAAGTCCGTCGGAATGCACAATGGACATGAATGGACGCAGTCGACCAGACAGGATGCTTACGTACGTGTCACCTGTCAGAGTCGTATTTAGACGTATCAGGATCCCATATCACTCCAACTGCACACGCTCCACTCCATTACAGAGCCTCCATCAGCTTGAACAGTCCCTGTTGACATGCCGGGTCCATGGATTCATGAGGTGGTTTCCACACCCGTACGAGCCCATCCGCACGTCCGACCATGCAACCTGTTTCCAGTCATCAACAGTCCAATGTCGGTGTTGACGGGTCCAGGCGGGTCGTAAAGCTTTGTGTCGTGCAGTCATCAACGGTACACGACTGGGCCTTCGGATCCGAGAGCCCATACCGATGATGTTTCGTTGAATGCTTCGCAGTCTAACACTTGTTGATCGCCCAGCATTGAAATCTGCAGCAGTTTCCGGAAGGGTTGCGCTTCTGTCACGCTGAACAGTTCTCTTCAGCCGTCGTTGGTCCCGTTGTTGCAGGATCTTTTTCCTGCCGCAGCGATGTCGGAGATTTGATATTTTACCGGATTCTTGATATTTACGGTACACTCGTGAAATGGTCGTAGGGGAATACCTCCACTTCATCCCTGCCTCGGAGGTGCTGTGTCCCATCGCTGATGCACCGACTACCACATGACGTTCAAACTCACTTAACTCTTGATAACCTGCCATTGTAGCAGCAGTAATCGATCTAATAACTACGCCAGACACTTGTGTTATATAGGTGTTGCCGACCGCAGCGCCGTATTCTTCATGTTTATATATCTCTGTATTTGAATAGGCATGCCTATGCCAGTTTCTTTGGCGCTTCAGTGTATTTAACTTGTATATCCCGAGAGAACAGTATTTTGTTCTAGGGAATCGAACTGTGCAATAAGTTGTCCGATGAAAGACGTTACTGAAATCAACATGCTTAGAAGTGCACTTAAGGCACAACTCTTACATAAACTTTTTTTTGAGCCGTCAGACTTCTCACTAGCGTGATGCGGCCCGCCACGGTGTGGCCGTGCGGTTCTAGGCGCTTCAGTCTGGAACTGCGTGACCGCTACGGTCGCAGGTTCGAATCCTGCCTCGGGCATGGATGTGTGTGATGTCTTTAGGTTAGTTAGGTTTAAGTAGTTCTAAGTTCTATGGGACTGATGACCACAGATGTTAAGTCCCGTAGTGCTCAGAGCCATTTGAACCATTTTTTTGTTTTTGAAATAGCCTCTTCGTCTGACAGCAGCACTACCACCCTTCGCCATTAAATTATTTTTTGGACGCTTTCCCCTACACTTTTCACTCTCTTCAGTTCCCTCCAGTACCACGCAAAACATTGTCTGATAATTTAAAAAGTTTCTTTGACACACCGAACGTTCGTCAAGCCACAGTCACTTAAACAATGAAATTTTTAAAATGTTACATAATAGTTTCGACGCACGATTCGATTCAGTACTTCTTCTGCACATCAGCATTCCTCTGAAGCACCACACTTCAAAAACTTCACTTCTTGTCTGAGTTGTTTATCGCCCACGTTTCAGTCCCGTCCAAAGACATACCCCAGACAGATATCCTTAGAACAGATACCCTAACACTTAAATCTGCATTATATGTTCACAAATTTACCTTTTTCAGAATACTTTTTCTCTCTATTATCAGTACACAGTTTATATCCCCTTTGCTTGTTTTACTGTCCAAATAACAAAAATAGTCCGTAACTTTCGGTGTCTCACTTCCTAACGTAATTTTCCTTGCACCTCCTGACGTGATTCGACTCCATTCATTTACCCTTGTTCTATATTTGTCGGTGTACACCTTAGGACTTCTTTCCAAGAGACTATCCATTCCTGTACGCCACAACCAGTACAAACTGGCAGTGTCTGTGATGGAAGTTTCGTGTCAGATGGCTGTGCTCTTTTCGAAGACAAATTAGCGGACGTAATTATATGTGACTGTTTGGAAGGAGGTACGCCACAGCCTTACATTTGCTTTTATTGGTCGAAGATTGTTTTTCCATCATCCTTATCCACTCTTACTAACAAAGGTGCATCGCGGACCTTGTCACCAATGGGAAGGGTTGGCACTGCGGGGTACATTTGGCTGCAGTATTGGTTAGTTAATTAAATGTTCCACAGATCGTTTGAACGATTCTTTTTATCGAAACGCTGGGGAGCGAGTCAGTTTACAAGATATATACACATCATTAGTCTTAACATCATTGGTGAACACATTAATATTTTCAGTCCAACTCACGCAATTACAGCGTTTTACTGGATACTAGTTTTTAAGTAAAAATTCTTCAACGGAATAGAAGGAGTTGTCCAGGAGAAATGGTTTTAAATTAGATTTAAAACTTGCTTCGCTATTGTTAGCCATTTTATGTTATTAGGCAAATGGCCAAAAATTTTTGCTGCTGCATGTTGAACTCCTCTCTGAGCCACTGACAGCTTTAACAAGGGTAATGAAGGTCACTTTTCCCTCTAATGTTGTAGGTAACTACATCACCGTTCTTCTCAAATTGTGATGGATTATTTATGTTGAATTTCATTGGCGAATATATCTATTGTGATGGCGCAGTTAAAATGCCTAGCTCTTTGAAGAATTACCTACATGATGCCCGCAGGTGAACACCACTATTATGCTTACTGTTCGCTTTTGTCCAGTCAATACTTTCTGCCCATTTCCGCGGATTCTCATATGTCCCTGAACACTTTGTGAATGATGAAGGGCGCCCTTTATATTCTGGGCTATTTTATCTGCGGAAAGAAATGCAGTGGCCGAATCGAACTGGAACAGATGCTCCAGGAACCTGAAGGAAAAGTGTTTGCGTGATGCTCGGCGACCTTCTCGTAAGCTGTGCTGTCTGCAGAGTGGCATCCCTGCTGCAGCAGTGGGTGCGCAGTGGGGAGCGGCACAGCCCTGGAAACTGAGACCGCCGGGCGGCCAGGAAGCGGGCAGCCGCATTCCAGAGGCCCGGTCGCAATCGTGGCCCACTTGCCCCCCTGCCGCCGCCGCACCGCACCGCGCTGCTGCTATTTGGAGGGGGCCGATTTCGTCTGAGGGCCTCGGTCGCCACTCAGGTACCAGCGCAAGGAGTCGTAGGTGTACACTCCCGCTACCACCGTTGATACCTTTCACTGTTTCCGTCAACAGTGTAGGATAGATAGACCGCTTTTCGTAGAATGTCTACATGGTTTCTCTTACAAACTTTGGGATACGTTCCTTATATAGAAAAAGAAAAAAAAAACTCGTATAAAAGTTCATATCATAAAAAAGCTTTCAGAACTAGCGTTCATCATTCGCAAAATATTTTAGAAATTGCTAAATAGTTTTTTGTCTGACGTCGACACATACTGTCCGTGGCCGGCCGTTGTGACCGTTCGGTTCTAGGCGCTTCAGTCCAGAACCGTGCTGCTGCTACGGTCGCAGGTTCGAATCCTGCCTCGCGCATGGATGTGTGTGATGTCCTTAGGTTGGTTAGGTTTAAGTAGTTCTAAGTCTAGGGGACTGATGACCTCAGACGTTAAGTCCCATAGTGCTTAGAGCCATTTTAACCATACTGTCCCTCTTCAAGGCATATGCAGCTGTAGAGAAATACATGAACCAGTGGGCTCTGGCAGTTTCTGTTAAGGCACTAACTTTAACCTCTACGGAGTAAGCAGCACAATTGGTTGCGTGGAGAAATAGCCATACTAATATTTCAGGATCATTGTCTGGAAATACTTGTTTTATTACGTGATGTTTCTATTACCATTGTGCACAGTATGTTCTAAGCATCGTAAACAGCCCAACGCAGCAAAAAAAAAAAAAAAAAAAAAAAAAAAAAAAAAACCTGACGAAGACATATGGCAGTAGCTCGAACCATTAACTATTACTACAGCGTGCGTTCAAAGGCTATAAACAACATTAAGTAACCGGAAAAAAAAACCAGGCTGACCAAGATATACGAGAACAGCACGAAGCAACGAGCGTTATTACGTAGTTCACAGCAGACATTGCAGAACTTTGTAAACACCCTATGACAGATGGTATCCCTTATCTCTTATATTGACCCGGACAGTCTTACAGGCAAGTATCTTTTTGATTGGATTGGATTGTTTGGGGGGGGGGGGGGAGTGACCAAACAGCGAGGTCTCATCGGATTAGGGATGGACGGGGAAGGAAGTCGGCCGTGCCCTTTCAAAGGAACCATCCCGGCATTTGCCTGCAGTGATTTAAGGAAATCACGGAAAACCTAAATCAGGGTGGCCGGACGCGGGATTAAACCGTCGTCCTCCCGAATGCGAGACCAGTGTGATAACCACTGCGCCACCTCGCTCGGTTGTCTTTTTGACTACAACCACAAACACTCAGCCAATAGCGGTAAGGAAAACGCCAATTGCTGAAACCCTCTCTAATTATTTCTGCCAAATTCTTTATTTGTAAGGCAAGGGAGTGTTATTTTGGAACCGCGCGACCGCTACGGGCGCAGGTTCGAATCCTGCCTCGAGCATGGATGTGTGTGATGTCCTTAGGTTAGTTAGGTTTAAGTAGTTCTAAGTTCTAGCGGACTGATGACCTCAGATGTTAAGTCCCATAGTGCTCAGAGCCATTTAAACAATTTTTTAGTGTTACTTTGTGCTGGTACAGCTGTCCAAGATTATCCTGTACAACTGAGTTAACGAGATCATGACAGATTTTCAATAAACATCGAATGGCATATTTCTCAAGATAAGAAACAATCTGTTTTAGAGAATACTTAAAGTCTGTATGAAGCTGCATCTTGTCAGTGCTCTCGGAATAATGCAAGTGGTATGTGAATTACCATAAAACAACGGAGAGAGAAAAAGCATTGTTTTGCCTCATATTCGACATCCATAACAACAAACGAATACGCTCTTGTAAACGAGGGAAGGAGGCAAAATTGGGTTTAGCTTCCCGTCAACATTGAGATCATTAGAGACGGAGCACTAAGTCGAGTGGTGTCAAGGATGAAGGAAATCGGCCGTGCCATTTCAAAGGAACCATTTCGACATTTGCCTGGAGTGATTCAGGGAAATCACGCAAAACCTAAATTTGTTGGTCGGACGCGGGTTTGAATAGCCGTCCTCCAGAATGCGAATCCAGTGAATACACTTTTGTGTTATTGTGAGTGCAAAAATTTTTCATTGAAAGTCTTTGCTAGGTATGTCTTCTTCTTCTATCCAATTTAAATGTATAAGGTAAAAGCATTTTCAATCACGATTCAAATAAAATATTGTTTTTGATAGGCTTAAAATTAGTCTGAAATTGTTCATGAAAGGAACAGGCAGCCTTAGTGTGGATGACTTCACCGAAACAAGAGCGCGACAGTTTTTAGGAGTAAGCCAGTTCATTCGCCATTGCTGTTTGGTAATTGTTTCCAAACGTGAAGAACATCAGGAAGGTAAAAGTGAATAGTTTGACTAAAAGTTAACGAATAAGAACATTGGGAAAAGTATCGTCCTACAGATTTTAGGAAACTTTGGCTAAATATATTTTAGTTTGAATAAAATGGAAATGTTTACGATTGGTAACCGGTGTTCGTCATATCTGGTCTCCGTTAACGGACTACCCTTGTTTCTTGGTGACCACTGTTAATGGACATGCATCAAAGGCAAGATTATGGAACCAGATGAAAAACTAGTGCGTTGCTTTCTCTAATTTAGGCTTTGGATTCAGAACTAACGAAACTGTGTGTGAACGTATTTGTTTTTGTGCACTAAACGAACTTTGAAGTAATATACCGCTTTGCTTCTGGAGAAAGAAAAACCAGTAGTATGTGCTTCATAGGTTAGACATGTACTTCGTGAGAAACGAAGACAGAAAGAAAATATTGTATTTTGTATGTCATAAACTGGCTGTCTGCCAGAGGCAGTAAAAGAGAAGTACTGAGCGAGAAGAAAGCTTTGTGGCAGCATCGATGACGAAAATATAAAATGTTATCATCAATTAGTCGTTGTACAAGACACTAGTAACTTTAATTAATATTACAAATTAAATAACCTGCAAATCTGCTCGCTATAGCACCGAGAAGAAAGACTCGAAGTTTCTAGTCATGAAAATGATTACGCATTTGATCGCTGATTTCTACGGGCTAACAAATAACAATAATATTTTATTTTTAAGTCAGCTTGTACTGCGTGCCGGTCATAATAAAACCGACCAGAAAATGGCTTTACTACGTAGTGATGGGAACTTTTTTTTTTTTTGAAGGATAGTTTGTGTTTTGTCGGTAAACGTATTCTGAAAGATCCAAATGTGCCAATAAAATTTCGGTGAGAAAATGTTGAAAGAACCACTAACGCTAAGTTGGGCTGGAAGTTTGTGAGGTTAAAGATGCAAGTCCATATTTTTTAAATAAGCGAACATCTTTCCATTTCTACTTGCAAAGTTAACTGAATCTGCGATTTCGTCGGACGTTTCTGGAGGCTATTTTTCTCTTGATCACTGTTTTATTTTGTTCTGACACCTGTCGAATAGTTTTGTATTGGTACCTTTGGCGTTTATATTGCATTGTTAAGAGATATTGAAAACTCGGTTTGGTCTAGTTTCATGTTGTCCATCCTGTATCTAAGCGGGTTGCGCGCGCGCGCGCGCGTGTGTGTGTTTTATTTGCTGTTGAATCTAAAACAAATCTCATGTGTCAGAATCGTACAATAGATGGGCTTAAGGAGGTCCAACATGTAGCCATAGAAGCATGTGAAACACGTATCGTAGACAGTGAGATGACAGTGAAGAATCAAAATGTGCACTGCTCTACATGAGTTTGGAAAAACCATGCAGCGTATTACAACGGAGCACGACGGAAGTGCATTATGTGAGTTATTGGTTAGAATGTAGAGTAGTATGCTCAAATAACGATTAATAATCACAACTACAATATTGTACAAATAATTATTGTACATATACATACCTGTTGGTACATACTGGTATTTTTCAGTTTATATAAAAACATATAGTGGCGCTAGAAGACTGCACGGTTTTGTAAAGGTACGTTGTTTACAGTTTTGTTCGGTTGCAGTTTCGTTTGCATGAAGGCGGGACACGTCGCGAAAGAAGGTAGCACACGCAGCGATAGCAACTGAAAATGGCTCGAAAGTGCCAGATTTCTTATGATTCACGGGTGAAGATAATCACTTTGCACCAAGAAGGCAAAAGTGTCCGACAAATACAAAAGACATTGAACATTTCGATTAGCTTGTTATCAAGATATAGAGATGAAGGCTTCCATGATTATCGTCCTCGCTCAGGAGATTCCAGGAAAGTATCAGAACGGCAGGAAAAGTATTTGGTAGTGACCAGTAAACTTAATAGATTCAAAACTGTCCGTGAATTGACTGCTGAACGAAAGACAACAGGGGATACTCCAGTGAGTGAGTCAACAGACGAATCCTGGCAGACAACAACCTCCAGGGTTATGTAGCAGCAAGCAAACCAGTGTTGCGCCCCGTTAACAAAAAGAAAAAACTTCAGTGGGCTACGACACACCAACATTGGACAGCAGGGGATTGGGAAAGAATCTTACACACCGATGAAGTCAAGTTCGAGGTGCTGTACTTGGAAGTAAACGCCGCCCAACCGTACAACATTCACCCTATGAACGCTTGAATCCTCAGTGCGTAATTCCACCTGTGAAGCGTGGAGGGGGTCCTGTGATCTTTTGGAGGGAATGAAGTCGGAGATTTAGTAAAAGTAGATGGGAAAATGAAGTGGTTTAGAGAAAAACTACGGGCACCTCAGGACGGCATCTTCCCCTCGAATTGGAGTGTACTGTCTTCGCATTGCACCAACTCACTCGAACGGTAAACGAAAAAGAGAAGCTTATACTTTGTCACACGCTTTGTGTGATAAGCTAAACTTAGTAACGGTGGCCGACCGAGCGGTTTTCGAAAAGAAATTTCAATTTCGATATGCTAAACCCGATAAGGACTTGCAATGCGCAGAATCCTCGAGAACTGACGAGGGATAGTGTCGGCGATTAAGAAAGCTCGCCGGCAGTGCACCACGTGGCGCCTCTGCAGCAGCGCCTTAACTGCGGAGTAGAGCAGTTTTGAGAGCCGGGCGGTCTGCACTTTCTGGGAGGCGCTCCAAGGACACGCGTCAGTCAGCACAGCGCGCGGGGCCAAAAGTCGGCGCTCTGATATCCCCCGGCAGGTCAGCAAACAATCAAGGTTACCGCTCCAGCTGCCGATAAGTCTGTTGCACGGACCAGACCTACGTGTGGCTTCGAAGCGAAGTTCGAAAACATCATGTGAGAGGTAGTAACCGAGGTAGGTATCCAGCCAAACAGAAGTGATTTGATGCGTAAAGATCTATTACGGTTTGAAGAAATATAAACTATGGCTTAACTAAAAGATAAAACTACGTTAGTTATTTTTGAACTCATTGGAGTGTCGTTGAATACAGTCTTACAGCGAATTGTTACCAGTCGCAAAAATCGCATAATATCCTTTCTCTTTGTTATTCTTCCTTCATTTTTATGTTCACGATGAATACCATTTTGGTTCGGTGCACCTCACTAAACATGATTTTATTGCCATAAATGTGGCCTTTGTAGCTATGAAAGATTAAAGAGCACCTTTAAGGAATGTCCTTCGTTTCTATAATCTTTTGTTTCTCCTTAGGTCTGAAATCCTGTAATCGCAATGGCAAACGTTACCTTAATTTATATTACGTTGATAGGTTAGATTGACAAGCACGTAGTGACCGGCTTGTCGGTTGATTCTAGAAGGGAATGATTGCTTACCGTTCGATAATTGGCTGGAGTTAAGCAAACAGAGATGATTGGATACTCCGCTATTTTCTGGCTATAAAAAGTAATCTCGGATAACAGTTCTAACAATTTCAGTTTTCATGTTCATCATGGTTTTATCTACTAATTTTGCTTCAATCTACAATTATTAATACGCTGTGTCTCCTTGCACTGCATATGTAATGAGTCAGCTGTCTCTGTGAAGTTCATCTACCCTCGGAAATTCTATTCGATTCGTGTTTTATATTTTACTTCGTTTTTTTCTTTAAATTTATGCTCCAAAATAGTTTCTAATGTCATTGCATATGACATTATCTTGGATTTCTATGTTTTTCTTCTTTTTGAGTTTCTGAAAACAGTGTGTACCCAACAATTTTTTTACTGGTTAACGTTCGTGTTTTGCTTCACGAGAATTGAATCTGTGTTTTTCTTGCTCCCTCTCTGGAGTCTATGTTTCTTTAAATTATGAAATCTTCTGATGAAAGCTAACCAATAAAAAATTCTTTCGTACACAATACTGAATAGAAATGAAGCATTATAGAAGGAAACACGAAAAGCAGAAAACCATAAAATATTGAAATACTGTTACAAAAGAACTATATTAAAAACAGTGGAGGAGAAGAAAGTAAAAAGGACAAGGACGTGATAAAGTGGGAAATAAAGAAGTGGAATTAAGAGGACAGAAAATTCAACCAGACAGATGGCTCACTACAAACGCAGGACACACAGAGCTTAGTAAGGTGTAAGCCAAATTACGAAACACAGCGATCAACATAAAAATGAAACTCGAGTGTAGTTGATGTCCAGAGGGTGTATTTTGGTTCAATTGGCTCTGAGCACTATGGGACTCAACTGCTGTGGTCATCAGTCCCCTAGAACTTAGAACTACGTAAACCTAACTAACCTAAGGACATCACACACATCCATGCCCGAGGCAGGATTCGAACCTGCGACCGTAGCAGTTGCACGGTTCCGGACTGCGCGCCTAGAACCGCGAGACCACCGCGGCCGGCCCAGAGGGTGTACAAACCAATTCTATGCTTAAGGAACAGAAATGGGAAAAATTATTGAATAGGCCTATTGTGTAAAATGACAACATCAGGTAGGCTTCAAACGCGGAAATCTGCACGTTTCATACACCTTTAAATCTGTTTTACAAATTCCTTATTTTACTGTATAGCCACTGCCTTGCTTAAGATGCTAGTAAGTAAGAGAATATCCTTAAAAACATGAGAAGCAATAATAATGGGAAAATATTCCTAACCATAAAGGTAAAGTAATGGACCTTGTGTTCTGTGTGTAATGCATTTAACAATTTTTTATTCGTGCCTCGGTCCGGCCCAACGTTGTAATCCATTTGCTAGAGTCTACACTCTGTTCAAGACGGAAAGATTCATTCTTGAAACAAAAAGCGATATGTTACATGAAGCTGAACTTTCCAAAGCCACAGTGTCGAGGGAAGTGTTTACGACCAGTCAAGTGTAGCTGGAGAGACTACCGCAGAGTGACTGTGCCACCATGACAGGCAGTCCACAGTTTTGCGTCAGGAGACAGAATGTCAAGAAACCGCATCAGTGATAAACACATACCAATTTCGCCAACCTTTCTTTCTGAGCAGAGCTTTGACACTTGGGAAAGGTTTGGAGTGCACCCAGAACACTCTCCTAAGGATTCAGTGACTGGCATGGGCCACAGCGGGCATCCCAAAATATTAGTGGAAAACGTTTCCAGGAGGCACCACAACCCAAGGGTTGCAGATAGCGGGAAATGAGACAAATTAGACGTGAGTACCGATGACTCAACAAAAGCAAAATAATCTGTAGCCATAGCTCTGACTGATCGCAATGCTTGATCTTGAACAAATTTTCGGAAGTTGATGGAAACTCACTGCTCTTGAGCCCTCGTAGAAGGTGAACGGTAGTCTTGGCGTTCGGCGAGGCGATGAAATTACGGTGGCGGCTGCGACAGTACCGATCAGAGAGAGACATGATGGTCTTCAAACTCCGCTGCGCAGGGTTTCGCCGCGGCAGTTGCCACAGCTGGAAAAGGCTTATCTTGACAATAGACTTGGCGAGGTTTCTTAAAGAAATGAACCGCCCTGTTCCCACGCTAACCAAAGCATCGGCTCTGGAACAATTATCACGACATTTCGCTCTTCTGAGGTTCCAACGACGTCCTATCTTAGCAGTTTCGGAAGTTACGTGGAGATTGTTGTAGTTCGGCGGTCGTGTCTATCTGACTCCTCATCCAACTTCTGCCCAGTGCGTAACACAACGCCAGGCCATCACACCAGAAAACTTCAGGATAATTTCTTGTGTCCTGCGGGATTCTGAAAGCAAATGTGCAGCCCATCTCGTGAGGAAGTCACGTGCGAAGCGACTATAAAAAGAGGTTACATGTTATTTAGCAGGCCAAGTAACTTTTATTGACACAGAAACGTGACACCGTATCGCAGCAAAACAGGATCTACAAGAAAACCGGAACACCTACTATGTTCTGACAATGAGCCTGTCTTATTGCGCAAAGGTCTTAGCGTGGGACGACATGTCAAACTTGCTCTCTGAAGTCCCTACGTAAGTTGATGTTGCTCTCGTGCAAGTCATCTGCCATAAGCCGCCAGCTTACAACTATATCTTTATAGCCAGACCCTCAAGAGCCGTTGAGAAATAAGCCAGAGCAGCCTACGAAGATAAGGAGCGGCATGAATTTGCGAATTGTGTGAGTTTGGTGAAGATGAAATGTGCTTTAAAAGACCCTGGTCGACGGAGATGCAATGAAAATGAGAGAAAACGAAAAGACGTGTAAGAAAAGCAAGTAAAAACAGAACCACTGTAGCATATTTGCGTAGAATCTTTTTCGATCGATGTAGTGGGGCGACAGTCGTGAAGTACAGTAAAGCTGAAACGTATAAATCAGGCTTGCGGGACTGTCGGAGCAGTGTGCACTTAGGTATTGGCGGATACAAGCGGCCTACAACACTTGAAGGTTGGAAGACGGTTGCGTGAAGTACCATGTTCAGAGACAACAAGACATGTTCCGAATACCTACTGGACAACGCTGATGTGGGACCAAGTGAAGCAGTGCACAGTTTAAGGCAATGTTCGATGTCCAAGAGGAGCGAAGTTCACATTACGTGGGGTGACTTGATTTCTGATTTCTTTGGTTTCACTAAATCGGTTCGAGTGAACGTCAAACTGACTTCATCAACCTTTTTCATTCCGTATTTCGGTTCGAGTTGAGCTAGTGTGCTATCGCTAATAATGTTCACGTGACCTTTAAGGTACTGTTTTTCTTCCCTTCAATAAGAGAGTACCGGAATCATCCAATAGCCAGACTCCAAACCGAGTTACATCACTTTTAACGCTACAGTTCTTAGTGGGATGTCACGTGACAAGAGAGAAAAAGAAAAACGGACTTCGAGAGCGGCCTGCTCGTCAGAGCGCTAGCTGCCTGGCCGGATACAATTAACGGCGCTGCACCTTTTCGGAATTACACTGCACTGCTCGTTCGCTGCAACTTGCACGTAAGAACCTCTCAGCTTTCCATGTTCAACAGTCATGTCCCGCCTGTTGGCACGTATTACCTTTTGAATGCCCTTTTTGTCCATGAGTGTGTGTTACTCTTAGTTATCCACAGGATGTAGTTAGCATTCGCCATTACTACATTCAGTACAGGTGTAAGTAGCGCAGACATTTCTGCTGAGCTTTCGTGACCAATAGCTTACATCAGGTTTCGTATTTACTGTCCCGCAGTTACATATTTGCGTGTCATTCGAATATTATGCTGTAATTTTAAAACTACTAATACATACCGAGAGAAGTGACGCAGTGGCTAGCACACTGGACTCGCATTCTGGAGGACGACGGTTCAATCCCGCGTCCGGCCATCCTGATTTAGGTGTTCCGTGATTTTAGCAAAATCGCTTTAGGCAAATGCCGGGATTGTTCCTTCGAAAGGGCACGGCCGACTTTCTTCCCTAATCCGATGAGACCGATGACCTCGCGTTTGTCTCCTCCCCCGAATCACCCCCCAACTAGAATACGATCGGCAGTGGCAACTGAATATAAAAGTGCTACTGCAATAGAAAGTCCTTGGTGAAATAGCTGAAGTGCTGTGTGGTCGACAGTCACAGAAGCTTGCTTGTGTGTGTGTGTGTGTGTGTGTGTATGTGAATCACGTAATTCATAATGGAGTCTGTCAGTCTTTAAAAAGTTTCCTTTTCTTTCTGGCTTATGAAACTACCCTCCAGGTAGGAGGGCGAAATACACTCCTGGAAATTGAAATAAGAACACCGTGAATTCGTTGTCCCAGGAAGGGGAAACTTTATTGACACATTCCTGGGGTCAGATACATCACATGATCACACTGACAGAACCACAGGCACATAGACACAGGCAACAGAGCATGCACAATGTCGGCACTAGTACAGTGTATATCCACCTTTCGCAGCAATGCAGGCTGATATTCTCCCATGGAGACGATCGTAGAGATGCTGGATGTAGTCCTGTGGAACGGCTTGCCATGCCATTTCCACCTGGCGCCTCAGTTGGACCAGCGTTCGTGCTGGACGTGCAGACCGCGTGAGACGACGCTTCATCCAGTCCCAAACATGCTCAATGGGGGACAGATCCGGAGATCTTGCTGGCCAGGGTAGTTGACTTACACCTTCTAGAGCACGTTGGGTGGCACGGGATACATGCGGACGTGCATTGACCTGTTGGAACAGCAAGTTCCCTTGCCGGTCTAGGAATGGTAGAACGATGGGTTCGATGACGGTTTGGATGTACCGTGCACTATTCAGTGTCCCCTCGACGATCACCAGTGGTGTACGGCCAGTGTAGGAGATCGCTCCCCACACCATGATGCCGGGTGTTGGCCCTGTGTGCCTCGGTCGTATGCAGTCCTGATTGTGGCGCTCACCTGCACGGCGCCAAACACGCATACGACCATCATTGGCACCAAGGCAGAAGCGACTCTCATCGCTGAAGACGACACGTCTCCATTCGTCCCTCCATTCACGCCTGTCGCGACACCACTGGAGGCGGGCTGCACGATGTTGGGGCGTGAGCGGAAGACGGCCTAACGGTGTGCGGGACCGTAGCCCAGCTTCATGGAGACGGTTGCGAATGGTCCTCGCCGATACCCCAGGAGCAACAGTGTCCCTAATTTGCTGGGAAGTGGCGGTGCGGTCCCCTACGGCACTGCGTAGGATCCTACGGTCTTGGCGTGCATCCGTGCGTCGCTGCGGTCCGGTCCCAGGTCGACGGGCACGTGCACCTTCCGCCGACCACTGGCGACAACATCGATGTACTGTGGAGACCTCACGCCCCACGTGTTGAGCAATTCGGCGGTACGTCCACCCGGCCTCCCGCATGCCCACTATACGCCCTCGCTCAAAGTCCGTCAACTGCACATACGGTTCACGTCCACGCTGTCGCGGCATGCTACCAGTGTTAAAGACTGCGATGGAGCTCCGTATGCCACGGCAAACTGGCTGACACTGACGGCGGCGGTGCACAAATGCTGCGCAGCTAGCGCCATTCGACGGCCAACACCGCGGTTCCTGGTGTGTCCGCTGTGCCGTGCGTGTGATCATTGCTTGTACAGCCCTCTCGCAGTGTCCGGAGCAAGTATGGTGGGTCTGACACACCGGTGTCAATGTGTTCTTTTTTCCATTTCCAGGAGTGTATAACTTGGACTTTACGTTTCCTTAGTATTCTGCCTGTTTTCACTGAAACATTACTAATATATGATAGATAAGCAGTTGTTTTGAAAGCCTCATCCTCTTCTTTGTTTTGTCGTTTGTAGGTCGGTAGCGCTGTCTGAACTTACTGAGTCGAATATCCATTGTTCAGAAACAGAGGTTTCAGGCCTTCCAGTTCCGTTTGCCGACTATCGGCGTTTGACATTTATGTGTTCGGTGGATTAAGGTCTTTAGAATGCCCATCGTTTGTGCCGTTGATGGCAGTTAGTATCTTGTAAATACAGGTCTGTATCATCATCATCATCATCAATGTTCTGCCCATAGGCAGGTTTCAACATTGTAACTCTCTATAATCTCCAGTCTTCTGCCACCCACTTCAAGTCCGCATAATTTTCGCTTCCCTTTTGAAACCTCTCGAAAATACCCTCTTCAAAATATCCAGCAGCTTGTTTCATTGTATCTGTAGAAAGCTTTCTCCAAATCAATGAAAACTGCATAAATTTCTCTACCTTTCTCAAAATATCTTGCCCCTGTGACTCTTAACAGGCCAATGACATCTCTTGTTTCTTTTCCTCTTTTAAATCCGAGTTGTTCCTCCACAATCCATCTATCCAAATTGCCACATAGCGTTCTATTTAGCACTCTCAACAATACTTTAAACGCAGGAGAAATTAGACTGATAGTCCTATGCTCATCACATTTTTGGATATTTCTCAGTTGGTATCATACAGTTGCAAGGAAGTCATCAGGTCATTCTCCTTTGTCGTTTGTTCTCGTCTAGTGAAACAGTGAATATTTACCAGGGGTAATCATAAAGTTTTAATTATCATTTCCAGCAAATAATGTTACGTAATTAATTGTTTATTTGTTTGCAGGCACTAGTCTGAAGCTCTGGTACGCACTAAAACCCACGTACCACAGTACCGTACCACGCCGCTCGTCTTGATAACTTAAGAGTACTGCGCGTTAATTCGTTTTCTGTATTTGAAGGGGAATAACGCCGCAGCAATCCATGCTGAAAATAATTGTACGGAAACAATACGCCACCGTATGACACAGTGGTCAGGTGGCGCAAACAAGTCAGATTGACGAAGAACGAAGTGAAACACCATTTCTCTGCGGGGGACGACGAACCGTAAGAGAGCGGGAAGCCCTGGTACTCGAATGCCGGCGTTTCACAACAGAGGCGATGGCAGGAAAAGTGAAAATTTTGCACGAAATTTTGAAATTGACGAATTTTGCTCCCGTCTGGGTTCAATGACTCCTCACACCCATTCAAAAAGTTCGCTGAAGCGAGGCAACAGCGGAAATGTTGCAGCTGTTTCAGGACAACCCAAGTGACTTCTTTAGCCAACCAGTCACCATGGACGAGTGCTAGGAGAATCGCTATGATATCGAGACAAAATAGCAAAACAATAGTGGAAGCTTGTGGATTCGCCACCGCCAAGAATGGTGGTGAGCCAGCCATTATCAGGCAAGTTGGTGATGAGTGTTTTTCGGGAGTGCCTGGGTGAGGTGAATAGATTAAGTTTGTGATCGAAAAACTATCAAAGGAGGGTATTATGGAAATCGCCTGAGTAGGTCACGGGGCGCTGCCAGGATAAAGCATCGCGGTAAACTGTTGAGGGGGAGTTTTTGCTCCGCGACGTCGCCTCGGCTCATTCCGCGAGGGACACGATCACGCATTTTGTTTCATTGTCCTGTCAAATTTTGCTATCAACTTTCGAAACTCAGCTCTCTCTGTTCCGCCATGAGGTTTATTGCGCAGCAGACAACGGCGCTGGGGTTGATGCCGTCTTGATCTAGTAGAAAGTGTCTGAAGCTTTTTAATGTTCACAGATGATGCACTAGTCTATAAGAAAGTAGCAAACCAGAAGACAGTACCGATTTGCAAAATCAGCTGCAGAGGATTGTCGAATGGTGCAGCCTCTGGCAATTGACCTTGGATGTAAATAAATGTAATGTATTCGCATACATAGGAAAACAATTTCTCTACTGTTCAAGTAAACAATTCATGAGAAACTGCTGGTAACAGTATTTACCGTAAAATATCTAGGAGTAACAATGCAAAGCGACACTAAGCACAGAGCACATAGTAGGAAAATTAGATGCCAGACAGATTCGTAGAAAGACTCTTAAGGGAATGTAATTCATCCACGAAGGAAGTTTCATGCTAGTTCGATCGGTTTTTGAGTATTGGTCATCAATCTCGGACCCTTACCAGGTAGGATTTTCACCTGCTTAGCTGAGTGGTAACATGTTTGACTTCGATACAGCAGGCCGGAGTTCGATTCCCGGCCGGGTTGGAGATTTTCTCCGCATGCTGTGTTGTCATCATCATCGTCACCAACGCGCAATTCGCCCACTGTGGCGTCACCTGAAATAAGACTTGCACTCGGTGGCCGAACTTCCCCGGATGGAGCCTCCGGGCGATCAATCCACACGATGATTTTATTTAATTTACCAAGTAAGCCTTATAGAACAGATAGAGAATCTAAGGAAGAGCGGCGCGTTTCGTCACGTGGGCGTTCGTTCTGCACGAGAGAGTTACAGAGATGCTCACCAAACACCAGTGGCTTTGAGCATCACACAGACAGAGGTTTACTGTTGAAATTTCGAGAGATTACTTTCCGCGAAGAATCGGATAGCACATTACTTGCTCCTACATATTTCTCGAGAAATGACCACGATGAAAAAATTTGAGAAATTAGAGCCAATACAGAAGCTTACCGACAATAATTATTCCCATGCGCCATTCGCGAGAGGAGCAGGGAAGGGGCGATCAGTTAATGGTGCAAGGAGTACCGTCCGCGATATACAATTGGGTGGCTTGCTGAGTATGATGTACCGGGTGATCAAAAAGTCAGTATAAATCTGAAAACTGAATAAATCACGGAATAATGTAGATAGAGAGGTACAAATTGACACACATGCTTGGAATGACATGTGGTTTTATTAGAACAAAAAAAAAAAAATACAAAAGTTCAAAAAATGTCCGACAGATGGCACTTCATCTGATCAGAATAGCAATAATTAGGATAACAAAGTAAGACAAAGCAAAGATGATGTTCTTTACAGGAAATGCTCAATATGTCCACCATCATTCCTCAACAATAGCTGTAGTCGAGGAATAATGTTGTGAACAGCACTGTAAAGCATGTCCGGAGTTATGGTGAGGCATTGGCGTCGGATGATGTCTTTCATCTAGAGATGTCGGTCGATCACGATACACTTGCGACTTCAGGTAACCCCAAAGCCAATAATCGCACGGACTGAGGTCTGGGGACCTGGGAGGCCAAGCATGACGAAAGTGGCGGCTGAGCACACGATCATCACCAAACGACGCGCAGCTGTCGGACATTTTGTGAACTTTGTTTTTTGGGTCTAATTAAACCCCATGTCATTCCAAGCATGTGTGTCAATTTTTACCTCTCTATCTACATTATTCCGTGGTTTATTAAGTTTTCAAATTTATACTGACTTTTTGATCACCCGGTATATCTACATATAGACTCTCTGTAATTTCCTGACAAGGCACCCATTGACGTCTCGGTGTTTCCTCGGATGATGAAACCAATGCGAAACAGCCATTTCCAGACTGACGACGAGGTATTTATAGAGCTGGAAAGCTTCCAGAACAAAAGAATGCAGAGTTCTACAGCCAAGGAGTACGCCAAGTCGTTCTTCGTCGACAAGCTTGAAGGCTGAATATGTAGAGAAGAATAATTCCATTGCCAAGACTCGTGGTCACATCATCACTTTTTTGAGGTTATGATTAAAACCCGTAGTAAGTGACGGAAAGAGTCCATCGACTTTTGAGGATATCGTCCAGCAAAAACGTGACGCCGAAGTGCATGAGACCATCTTCCATTTTTATTACTGTATCCGTGTCTGGTTTGGAAAGGCGGCGCGTTGTGTGTGCTTGGTGTTCCGTTAGGTCCTGTGCGACAGTTGCGGCTCATGCGACCCGTGGGCGGAGTGCAGGAGAGAGAGAGAGAGAGAGAGAGAGAGAGAGAGAGAGAGACTGGAAACGTGCGGCGGCCACGCCCTGCGAGCCTGCAGCAGGCCGAGCCAAACACGCCAGGGCGAGCGGCGAGCAGCGACCAGGCCAGCCAGTAACGGGAAGCCGCTGTGACCCGGCTCCCAGCGATCCAGAACGGCGGCCGCTCACTGCCCGGGCAGTTCAGGCCTCTCGGCACACCGCTTACTTTTTGGCAATGCGAGAATTGAGAAACTCTCGATTCCAATGTGTTCTCGAGACCTGACAAATACCGCATCCGATAAGACCTGGAGTTTCACATTGCGCGTCGGCTCGCGTCAGCAACACTCGACACCTGAACGAGAACTGTTGCAGTTCTCAGTTCTCAGATGTGTACTCGTTTCCGTTCGTTTTCACCCACCTCTTGCTGTGAGGATTTCGGTAACTGCTTACACTAGATATTTCTTATGTAGCAATTTAACTTATGGCTTAATGTGAGTCAAAAACAAATAACTCAGTTACTACATTTTTCACTGTAACTTTCGCATATGAGATGCTCTGGATTACTTACTTTCGCAACATGATAATAATCAGCAGAAATATGCTACTGTCGGAGCACAAGAATTGTGAATATGCACCTGTTTTTAACTCACCTGCGATTCTCACAAGCTCCCCTAACTGAACCTCGCTCATGTCCACTAGTCCAACGCTGTAAGTAGCTTATACCCATCTACTTCCACTTGTCCATTCTTACTCACTCATTCAGGCAACTCATTATCTCTTTTTTTCTATCGCTTGAGCCTTGTCCCGCAGTTACGCAGGGTCAGCCATTGTTAATCGGATTTGGCATGTTAATGTTTAAGGGGTGGCCGGGTGCCCTTCCTGCCGCCACCCCGTACCCCCCAGGACGGAATTAGTGTACCCCAACCGTCTGCGTCGAGTGTAATCCATGGAATAGTGCGAATGTGTTCATATCTCTGCGAGCCGTGTAACTGATGCGGAACATGGCGACCAGACTGCTATTCACCTAGCGGGATGTGGAAAACCGCCTAAAAACCACATCCTGGCTGGCCGGCACATCGTCCCTCGTCGTTAATCCGCCGGGCGGATACGATCCAGGGCCGGCGCGCATACCCGAGTCCAGGAAGCAGCGCATTAGCGCTCTCAGCTACCCTGGCGGGTCAACTCATTATCTCTTTGCGTATCTCTAATTGCTACTGTCTCCTGTCTCACGTCCACAGTCTACTTCGTTCTGCTCTACTACTATTGTATTCTCTCACTGTTACTATCTCCCTCTTGCTCTCTCTTACTGTACTATCTCATTCATTCCTTCCCACTGCTGCTGTCTCTTCCCACTGTCACCCTCTCTCTCTCTTCCTCGTTGTCATCACCATAGATTATGTCTCTCATTATCACTGGCTTTCACCCACATCCATTCCTTCTCTTTATTACTACCCCACTACACTGTCTCCTTCACTCTTTACCTGACACTGTCAGCTTTGTTCCACTGCCACTGTCTCCCTCTCTTTCTCTCACTCTATCATTGTCTCCTTCGCTCTTTATACGCCACGACCAGTGCCTAATATCTTCCTGTATTTATCACTTTTTCGTCTCGTTCGCAATGACATTATCTCCTCTCTCAGCATAAAAAAACGTGAATATGTTCGTAGGCCAAAATTTTTGGGAAAATTTTAAAAGATGCTGAAGAAGGTAGAGTTAAGCAACTGGTACCTCATTTTTCAGTCTGAGTCTTTTATTAAACAGGAAGGAACATATTCGCCTTTTTTGTCCTCTGATGAATTGTTTTTCCGCTATTTCCCTACTTTTCCCTGCTACAGCAGGACATGTCACTCATATGAAGAGAACTTCATGTGTGAGTAAAATTTGATAGTTTACTAATGTGAAATTGAAATAACGCAAAACTAGTTCTGCTCCTCATACAGGATTTTACGTTCACAAAAATTTTGCATGTGCTTTAGTACTACAACATGGAGTTCCCAAAACCCTTCTGATAACAACGGACGCACTTTATAACATATTTCTCCGTACTACGTCACTTTATAAACTACGTTTTCGCCTCACACAAGTGCATATTTTACGTTTACAAATAGGGTAACTTTGAACATCTGTATCTCGGAAAAGGATGAATGGTCTCAAGAAAATTTTCAGTGTTGTTTGAGATCGGGATACTAGGAACACATCGTAAAAGTTACAGCCATTTGCTGATCATAGCCGTCATGTTATCCGCGGCTCCGTCTTGGTACACAAAAAACCATGTTTTTGGGATGTATCTCGATAATGGATAAAGGTTTTTGAAAACGAGAGATAAATGTGTAGAGAATATAACGTTAAAATTTGAGCAATTCGCTGCGGTTAGTTATTCATACATCAGCTGCTTACGTCGAAAAAATGGTGAAAAACGCTTTTTTCGGGTTTTCTCAGGAAACGCCTACGAACTAAACGGTGTCTTCAAAAGCCCCTTAAGGCGTACCTTAGACATCTAATGCAAAAAGAACCAGTCGATTTGCTCCATTTCCCAAAGCTGGAGGAAGTGTGAAATATTTAAATTTTGACTGGAGTGGGGATCGAGTGCGGAAAGAAAAGCCGAGGGAGCAGCAACGAGTGCTGGGCGAACTCCGAGCAGCGCTCGCCCTCTAATTGGCTCGCTGCTCGGTCGGCGCACACGCTCTCGTGGGTAAGAACGTCGTAAAACTGAATAGCAGGTGAGATTATGTTTGACGAAAGGACCGGTTAGAAAGCCACGAGTTAGTGTAGCGGAGTTCTTTCACCGCTGTCGCATTATACGGCTTTCTGTGGCAGGTCGGAACACCGTTCAGCATCAGGCCACACTACCTCGCCAGTAAGCCATTCCACCGAAGAAACGAAGAAATCACATCTTTCATATAGAGACTTTAAAAAGGATAAGATTCGTAAAATTAGTCCGGTGAAGAGTACTCTATGTGCTAACCACGATACTGACACAGGCTGAATGGTTGTCAGCGGAAATATCGTCGCGGAATGTTAAAAAGGATTTTTTTTTCTCACACTCGCATTCTTTCCGTTTCATCTTCCGCGTAAGTCTAGGGCACAGCTCAGGCGGAAAACTGCAAGTTGCCTGTTTCATCCGAATGTAAGCTCTTAAAAACATTTCCTCATGACAAACTCCGATTGTCAGCAGAAAAGGTACCCTTTTGTTGTCTGTTTCCAAGATTGATGGAAGAGAAACTACAAACAAATACGGATACTACAAACAAATAAAAGGAAGAGAGAAAAAGATTGAGGGTGAAAGTTGTTATTTCTGGAAACATGACGAAAACGATTGTTGTGAAACTGATATCAAATTAAAACGTAACATTTACTCTCAGAATTCTGGGAGGTTACTTATCGAAATATTTATCACATCTTGATGTCCTGAACTGAAAAATATCATTATATGACTCAATTTTTTTACTGTTAGGCTGAAAATGTAAAATACGTTGAACGTCGTTATCGTGGCAGCGCGTTTTACAATTAACTATTGCCAATAATAATCTGCTTCATCAAATAGCGTGTTAATGTGGCTCTCTTTGTCTCAGTTCCGTCTTGGAACACCATAAAAGAAAATATGAGAGAACACTGTCCAATCTGATTTAGTTCTTCCCTCACTTAATACAAAAAAGGTGTCAATCACTGAAAAAAAGAATGTTACGTACCCTTCATCTTTCAATTGATTTCTGCCTTTCAAACTTGTAAGTAGTACTTCATTGTATGATTATCTTGTACAATTTCTTTCGATTTAACATCGCAGTGGGAGCTTCCCGCACAATAAGAGATGTTTTGCAAAACACGACCTGCTTATCTCTTGACAAGATTTCTCACGCGATTCTCTCTCAGTTGGCGGCTTATTTTATTTCACGCTCAGGACCTGGAAGTGCCTGGAACAGTGATGCCTGACAATCGATACGCTAGCCTGACCTTTTTTCTAGTCGTTAATACAACAGGCAGTACAGAACTAAATGTATCCGCCGCTGCCATGTTTCTGAGCTGTCCTGGAAACGTATTTCATTTGCCATAATCAAAAATGTTCAAATGTGTGTGAAATCTTATGGGACTTAACTGCTAAGGTCGCCAGTCCCTAAGCTTACACACTACTTAACCTAAATTATCCTAAGGACAAACACACACACCATGCCCGAGGGAGGACTCGAACCTCCGCTGCGATCAGCCGCACAGTCCATGAGTGCAGCGCCTTAGACCGCTCGTTGCCATAATCAAGACAAGAATATAATATAGGGGATACTAACTACACTGTATGTTACTGATGAGAAGATACTTAAGATTTTGCGGCTTTCTTCTGCTGGAAAACCATAAAAAGCATCTGTTCACGGAACGCAGGCAGTATTTTATGAATATAGTAAAAACGCTATTAAAAGAGATTAGAAAGACTTTTAATACTATGTTTTCAATTTATTTCACTGCTTAGGTCCTGGCAAGGTTTGCGTCTATAGCTACAACGAAAAATGATGGATGAGAATTGTTTAGTAATGAAAATACTCGTTTAAGAGACGAATCCTTTGCAGTCGGGCCTTGTCACTTTGTAGGATTGCGCCAGTCTAAAGGCTCACGTTAACAAGGTTGTCGCTGCCACAGACCTGTGTGGTCACAGTTCGACGCAGAAAGCCTTTGCGGTCACTTCAACAAAGGCACTGGCATGACTGTATCCCATGTCATGGTGAAGTAAGGTCCGGTGAGAGAGTGGGGCCATAGGTTTTTTGAGATAACACACTGCCCAAAAAGGTCTTCCAGAAGACGCTTTGTGTTGTTAGCTGAGTGTGCAAAAGCGCCATCTTGTTGAAATCACGTGTACTTGATTTCGTGTTTCTTAAGCTGTTCAATGGAATCGTGGATCATTGAACAATAAAGTTCACTGTTCACAGTTTCTACACAAAAAAGGTCCAGTAATGCGCCATCTGAGTGTTGCTACCCATACTCCAATTTTCTGATCATGTAATGGCGTTTCAAGCACAGTACAAGGATTCTCCCTTGACCATAATCGCGTGTTCTGCGTGTTAACTTGATCAAAGAGGTGGAACCAGGCCTCTTCTGTATAAAAGGTGACTTCAAGAATATCAGTGGTATTCCTTTCAGTACCATTTGTGGTAATGTATTCCCTTTTCATGATTCGCATCTTTCAATTCTTGCACTACTGTCACATTATACGTCAATAATTTCAGTGTTTGCCTAAGTGCTTTGTGCGTGGTTCCAAGCCCGAGATCATCTTATTGTGCCACCTTACAACGAATTTGCTGGGCTCTGCTGCTTGGAGTCAGAAATATCAAACAACTTTTGTTCGTTTTGTTTAGTTGGTTTTCCAGTTCGTTCGGTATCTGAGACTAAGCCTGTTTCTCGAAATTTCTTAACAAGTCGTTAAACCGCACTGCCACGAGGTACAGTTTTCAGCAAATGCCTCCTGCAGTAAATATGTAAATTTATCGCCTTGCCGAAAAACATATTCACAAAGAAAAATACGAGGGGGATTCGATAGTAACGCAACAAATTTTTTCTCTGCCACTTTCGGTTGAAAAAATGCGGAATTTTTTGTAGGCCATCGTGGAATATTCGCGGTTCAGCCCCTGTAGTTTAATGAAGTTCCGATAGGTGGCAGCGCTATACGTGGCCCTCAAATTGGTGTCTGTAACGGAGAGGCGTTCCAGGCAGAGAGCAGTCCGTAAGTTTCTTTCGATGGAAAACCAGAGCATCGCAGTGCTGACATACTCGTCCACCAGCTGGGGTACTCAAAGTTGTGTGGCCGCTGGGTCCCTCGCTGTCTTACAGAAGACCGTAAAGAACAATGAAGGACCATCTGCGCGGGATTGCTTTTGCGTTACGTCGCTGATCTTCACAATTTTTTGTCGAACATCGCCACAGGCATTCATCACTTCGAACCAGTTCACTGCCGCGCCCTCAGCCGGTAAAGCCATGGCGACGGTCTTCTGGGACTCTGAAGGGGGTATTTTGTTATATGCCCTATATCATAGTGGAACCATCAGCTTGGAAGTCTACTGTCCTACCCTCAGGAAATTAAAGAACCGATTTTAGCATATTTGTCGGCACGAAAATGAAAACGAACTTCTCCTGGTCCACACAAGCAAGGCCTCAAAAGCGAGCGAGGTGGCGCAATGGTTAGCACACTGGACTCGGATTTGGGAGGACGACGGTTCAATCCCGCGTCCGGCCATCCTGATTTAGATTTTCCGTGATTTCCCTAAATCGCTTCAGGCAAATGCCGGGGTGGTTCCTTTGAAAGGGCACGGCCGACTCCCTTCCCCATACTACCCGAATCCGGTGAGACCGATGACCTCGCAGTTTGGTCTCCTCCCCCAAATCAACCATGCAAGCAATCAACCAAGGCCTCAAACAAATGTGCTCACCCGAGAGAGGCCCGCGAAACTTCATTGGACTGTTCTTCCTCATACGCCCCACAGTCCGGATCTAGCACCTTCCGACTTCCGTTTGGCGCAGTGGAGGATACAATACGTAAGAAGCACTACGTAGAAGATTGGGGGGGGGGGGGGGGCGAAAGGGAGGGTGTTGTTGATACTGCAAAGTGGCGCAAGGCCGTCTCTCTGAACGGGGATTATTTTGAAAAACAGGATTTTGTAGCCGAAGAAATGGGAATAATGTATTATAACAGAATCCTGAGTAAAATCAACCTGTTGTTGTTGTTGTTGTGGTGTTCAGTCCTGAGACTGGTTTGATGCAGCTCTCCATGCTACTGTATCCTGTGCAAGCTTCTTCACCTCCCAGTACCTACTGCAACCTACGTCCTTCTGAATCTGCTTAGTGTATTCATCTCTTGGTCTCCCTCTATGATTTTTACCCTCCACACTGCCCTCCAATGCTAAATTGGTGATCCCTTGATGCCTCAGAACATGTCGTACCAACCGGTCCCTTCTTCTTGTCAAGTTGTGCCACAAACTCCTCTTCTCCCCAATTCTGTTCAATACCTCCTCATTAGTTATGTGATCTACCCATCTAATCTTCAGCATTCTTCTGTAGCACCACATTTCGAAAGCTTCTATTCTCTTCTTGTCCAAACTATTTATCGTCCATGTTTCACTTCCATACATGGCTACACTCCATACAAATACTTTCAGAAACGACTTCCTGACACTTAAATCTATACTCGACGTTAACAAATTTCTCTTCTTCAGAAACGCTTTTCTTGCCATTGCCAGTCTACATTTTATATCCTCTCTACTTCGACCATCATCAGTTATTTTGCTCCCCAAATAGCAAAACTCCTTTACTACTTTAGGTGTGTCATTTCCTAATCTAATTCCCTCAGCATCACCAGATTTAATTCGACTACATTCCATTATTGAACGCCCTCCTACGTTTCTTCGTTGAAAGCACTGAAATTTAGAAACAAATTAAAAATCTAAATACTAGACATCGCAGTTAGTAGTTTCCGACAAGAGAACAAAGCAGTTAAATTCTATGCAACAGTGGAACGAAATGAAAAACAACGGGGTATCTGTGGAAAAATACTTCTGCCAACCTTGTTTCGCATTTCAAACGTAATCAACATTGTAGTCTGAGTCCAGTGCACAGCATCTTTCTAAACCCACTGTATTGTATTGTATGTTAACCTAGAAACGACGGAGAGGCTCCGTCCCCGCCGCAGTCGCAGTGGTCCACAACCCCACGACGACTACCGCTGTCCACTTCACCCTCCGCCGCTCCACACCGAACCCAGGGTTATTGTACGGTTCGGCCCCCGGTGGAACCCACAGGGGACGTCTCACACTAGACTAGTGTCGTCTCTATGTTTGCGTGGTAGAGTAATGGTGGTGTACGCGTACGTGGAGAACTTGCTTGCGCAACAATCGCCGACATAGTGTAACTGAGCCGGAATAAGGGGAACCAGCCCGCATTCGCCGAGGCAGATGGAAAACCGCCTAAAAACCATCCACAGACTGGCCGGTTGACCAGACCTCGACAAAAATCCGCCGGGTGGATTCGTGCCGGGGCCAGGCGCTCCTTCCCTCCCCGAAAGACGTGCGTTAGACCGCACGGCCAACCAAAGTCACTGTAGTGTCACTTACTCTAAAACTTGAAGTTCGGTGCTGTCTGCAGACGTCGCAAGCCCACTCCTGCGCCGCTGGTTTCCACGCGGTAGCCCTTCGGTAATAGCGTAGACACCTTGCTGGTGAGGCAGTTACTGCCCCTGTCCTAGCCTCCCCTGCCAGGCAGCGAGTGCAGCCGCTCTCAGCTTCTAGCTGTGCCCCGCAGCTAGGCGAGTGCCACGCCCTCAGAGCTTACGCAAGAGGCCGAGGTGGCAGCCCCGCACAGGAGACAGGCACTTGTAGGCGCCCAGACAGCTGACATTTAAGCTACAGTTACGCGCGGCCGCCGCCGGTTGCCTCCCCTTCCGCAGATGTGCTGGCCCTGGTCGCGTCAGCTGGACACTTTATCACGCCGCGGCCTTCCCAAAGGTCAAGTTCCGCCGGCCTTGAGACGACCTGTCCTGCTACACCCGCTCCTGTCCAGGCAGGCGCCTCTTCTCTTGTCCTTTCTTCTCTTCTCTTCTCTTCTCTTCTACTGCCACGGCGCGGCCCAGATATCCGAGTTAAGCCGGCAGTCGAGGCGAACAAGAAGTTCCCGATTGAGGGCATAGCTGCAGGGTATAATACAACGCAGCGCGATTCCGATGCGGGTATATCAGCACCGACGCGTAGGCAAGCGATTAGTGTAGCATTCGTGTCTTTCCGACGAGCGCGCAGTAATAGCGGAGATGTCAACTATGGCGACGTTGTTACCAAATGCATCCAATGTGGATCAAAGTGCTGTTATTATTTTCTCGGTTGCCGTAGGACAAATACCGATAGACAACCATCGGAGAATGCAGACTGTGTATCGAGCAGCATGTCTGTCAAAAGCCAACGTTATGGAACTGTGACAAGGCCGCTCCTTCATGATAACACGAGTTCCCGTATCGCAAATGTCGTAACTCAAAAGTTACGCCAACTCAACTGGAGGACTCTCGAGCGCCCTCCCTATAGCCCTGATATCTCCCCTTACGATTATCACGCTTTCGGTCCCTTAAAAAAGGCCTCGAAGCTCGGCGATTCCTGTTGGCCCCACTCACACAACAGAGGCACTGCATTATCGTAGTTATCCATCTACACCGGACAAGCGACTTACAATTACAATGCCTCGGCTGTAATGGAATGTACATAATGAATGCACGGGTACAGGTTGTAAACTCCTGGTTGATTACATATGGAAGTGTGGATCTGTCTGTGAAGCTTGCTCAGATAGCCTAATGGTAAGGCGATCACTCATGATAAGCGAGAAATCCGAATTCGAGTCCCGGTCTGGCAGAAATCTTTCCATCATACAGCAGCTGATGGTAGTCCATATGCGCAATTGCAAATACATTTCATATATGTCATATACAGTGTTTCGTCAAAATAAGTACTCTCCCAGTACACTGACAGAAGAAAAATCACACCATCAAACATTAGTTATGTTGAGTAATGAAATTTCGGGGATACATCTCTCTAGGTAACATATTTAAGTGATTAACATTGCGAGATCCAACTGGACTGCAGGCCTTTTCCAAGTATATCTCTTCCTCTTGCGATATAGAGCAGTGTATTCGCCATTACTTGCTGAAATTTATTACAGAACTCAAGTAGTCCTCCTCTCTCGTTCTACTACCAAGGTCATATTATTCTGTAACTCTTTCTTCTGTTCGTTCTCCAAATACAGAATTTCAATGCTGCGTGATTATTAGATTTCCCTTTGTATAATGAATTACCCATTCAATATCCACATATACTGTTTCTGCCTTTTCATCTTCTGCTTGTGGCGTCCGTATGTATACCTCAACTGCTGTTATTGTTGGCGTTAGTTTTCAGTCGATTCTGATGAGAACGAATCCTACTTCCGTCATAACAATATCTACTACTGTCAATATTACCCTATAGTGACTAGAAGTCCTCATCTTCTTCCATTTCACGGTACTGAACAACACTTTATCTACACTGAGCCTCTACTTTTCGAATTTCAGCTTTTCCAGTTTCTGTACCACGTTCATATTTCTGGCCTTCCGCGATCCGACTCGTAGTGTGTTACCTTTTAGTTGGTTATTGAATCTTTTTGTCATGTTTATCTCCCCCTTGGCATTTCCCTCCCGGAGATCCGAATGGGACACTAATCCGGAGTCTTTTGCCAATGAATATATCATTAAGACTTTATTTTCAATCACAGACCATATGTTCTTTGGATACACATTGTTTGTCTTTAATGGAGTGGTTTCCATTGCCTTTTGTATCCTCATACCGTTGATCAACGCTGATTCTTCCGCTTTTTAGAGACAGTTTCCCATCCTAGGGACAATAGGTTGCTCTGAAACTGAGGCATCCGGTCCTCTGTCCTCTTTGCAAGGCCGTTGGCAGAACGAAGGTTACTCCTCATATCGGGGGTCTTCGGCACCCACTGCTGATGAGTTTCATTCAAAATTTAAGCAGTGGCTGACTTTGGACCCAGGATCCAGGACATTTTGGTGTCTACACAAAGACGTTACCCCAAGCTCACGTGTCCATACTCTCTTGATCCTATCAAAATGGAAAGCCGCCTCTAGGCTGTTTTCTCAGTGGCTGTAAATCTGTGTGGTGAATCGAACACCTACTTGTAACACTGGAGAAAGAAACTCATTAAGTAATCCCTCGGCTTCAGACGCCGGCAGATCATTATCAAATGCATCCCAAAGACTTAAAACAGGGCTCTGTAACGAACAAAAGAAGCGTAAGGTTATGTCAATTTTCAGGTCATTAGGTACTAAAACATTAGCTCATGGATGGTGAAAGAAGCTGCTGCAGCCTGTTTTAAGCAGTCTAGCATATGTTGTTATGAAAATCAACGAAAAAAATAACCAGCGTGGAAGCTACTCCGGAATAAAATTTTAATGTGTTAACCAATTGGTCTACAGTGGGCCAGTTATGAACATACGAAGTTAATTGGAACATCGGCAAAATAATTCCTTACGCAGCTGACGCAAGACTTGTGTCAGGCAACTTAACTGGACTCCATGTATATGTTAATTTGGTTCCAGACTTTCGTGTTTACGTTGGTCCACTTGCTCGAAACGTGGTGGAGCTGCGAGAAGTCGTCGTGACCACGAGGTCAGCCGGTACAAGTCTTCGCGACGCGAGACATTTTCAGCAGAGGAATGTTGCCGAGGAAAGGGGCGCTGAAGGATGCGGGCCTCGTAGCACTTGCCTCAGTTTGTGGAGAAGTTCCGAGTATTATTTCCGGACGGAATCAAACATTCTACGCTGTTAAAAATAAGTTGATCCTCCTGCGTTACGCATATTCTGAGCCATGGGTTCTAAGTGAACTAACCGTTTATCTTTGCTAGATGTGATCAGGTGGATGTACTTCTGCTGCTTGCCTAGTGAAAGTTTTGGTGACTGAGCTGAGCACGGAACAGGATCTCTTTGACTAATCCACTGTTGTCCAAATGAGATGCCATTAGTCTGTAACGAGTCATCGGAGATCACGTGTATGTTATTCCAAAACATTCAAAAAATATCCCTGAGAAAGCTCTGCAAATTTGTCGGAGAAGCTCGGCTACTTCCTATCTGGCAGAGAGTTTCGCTTAGCAATAACCGCAGGGTTGTGAGTCGGTGGTGATGGTGTACACTGGTGCCTCAGTTGGTAGAGTTCTGCCGTTAAAAGAAGGCATCCGCTTCGAATCTATCGCTGGGACACAGTTTTGTTTTCAGATATTCAAATGTGACGGTGTTCACAAGCTTTGCTGAATCCACTCCGTAGTTTTACCCGCACAGATGCTTTGTTCTAACGAGCAAGATGGCGCTATAATTGGGGACTGGACTCTTAGACGGAAAAAAGGGGTTCCAGTTCCCATCCGTTCATTCTGATTTGGGTTTTTCGTGATTTATGAAATGGGATCATTTTCGCCGGCCGGAGTAGCCGAGCGGTTCTAGGCGCTACAGTCTGGAACCGCGCGACCGCTACGGTCGCAGGTTCGAATCCTGCCTCGAGCATGGATGTGTGTGATGTCCTTAGATTAGTTAGGTTTAAGTAGTTCTAAGTTCTAGGGGACTGATTACCGCATCATTTAAGTCCCATACTGCTCAGAGTCATTTGAACCATTTGACATCATTTTCGCTAAGCGACTGTCTGCTGTGTGATAATTTATTCCATAAATAAATTAAAAAATGGAATATAATATCCACATAAAACCACTTGGCCAAAATGTTGGAGTTTTATAAATTCAGTGCGACTTTGGTGCCAACCGAAGATAGATTATTTCGGTGGTTTCCCTAAATCTTTTAAGCCAAGTGCTGAGATCTTTCCTCTGAAAATAGCCAGTTTCTCTATCCCTGTCCCATTTGAGCTCGTACACCGTTGCTAATGACTTCTCCGTGAAAGCGTCGTTAAGCCACGATCTTACTTCTTCCTTACTCATTTATAGCATTGCAGTTTTCACGAAAATGTCTGTGAGAGAAAGGGCAGGGACAAGTTCCTCCTTTCAATGAACGTCTGGATTTCTTTCACTTAATAAGAGTACTGTATCATATTGGTGAGGGGTAATCGTGTCAGAGAAGACCATGCAGGCGTACATCTACATCTACGTGACTACTTGTTTGGTAGAGGATTCGTAGAATCGTTTTCAGACTATTTATTTTCCGTTCTAGTGCTGAATAGCATGTGGAAAAAATGAACATCTAAATCTTGCCATGCCGGCTCTGTTAACTCTCATTTTTTCACGATGGTCAGCTTTACCTACACAGATGCGAGTCAATAAAGTCTTTTGGCATTCGGAGGAGAAAATTGGTGATTGCAGCGAAAGAAGCTTTTGATTTAATGATTGCCACTGTGGTGTCACCGCCAGACACCACACTTGCTAGGTGGTAGCCTTTAAATCGGCCGCGGTCCATTAGTATACGTCGGACCCGCGTGTCGCCACTGTCAGTGATAGCAGACCGAGCGCCAGCACACGGCAGGTCTAGAGAGACGTACTGGCACTCGCCCCAGTTGTACAGCCGACTTTGCAAGGAACGGTTCACTGACAAATACGCTCTCATTTGCCGAGACGATAGTTAGCATAGCCTTCAGCTACATTTGCTACGACCTAGCAAGGCGCCGTATTCAATTGATATTGAGATTCTATTAATGTATCATCAAGAGCGATGTTCTACAAATGTGGATTAAAGTTAAGTATTCCAGAAGCTACGTACTTTTCTTTATAGCATTCATTACGTATCCTGTTTCAGACCTCACGCCAGCCTGCGTGAGTTTAAGCGTGTGCCTTTCGTCTTCCTCTCATTGTGTCTAGGCTGTCTTGTCTAGACAGAACAGCCACCATGAACATATTTGTGACGTTCTCACTCCATCTTCTGGCAATATAAATGAGTTGCCCTTCTTTGAACTCTTTCGATGTACTTCGAAGATGGGCAAGCGTAGTGTAAGCCGGTCCCTCTGGCAGACTTGTAGCATCTTCTGAGTGTCCTGCCAATAAAACGCAGTCTTTGGATCGCCTTCTCCACGACATTTTCTGTGTGGTGGTTACAACGTTGTTGTTTTCTCGAAGGCGACTGATTAGCAGCTCGCGGAGCTGGCAGGATAAGCCGTTTGCGGCCTTTGTTTAATCAGCAGGCACGTTCCACTTGTCATTACGTAAGACTGCTGTCGCACAGGGAGCTGAGCTGGGGCTGCCTCCTCAAGACTGACTTTCTGCCACTCGAGTATCGAAGCAATATAGTAACTGCAAATGGTAACGACAAATTACATGGAAAATGTATAATAGCAGTTTTTAGAGGAATGGTTAAGATAAAGATAAAATTGTTGCTCTAGTCCGTTTCCGCGAAGTTTCACAGAACGGTACCCTCGATGCTAGTACTAAAAAATCCCACGAATCCTACTCAGGACGCTTCACACCCCTAACCACAGAATGCAGAGCGCATACTTAGACTCTGACTGTGTAGATGAGAGACGAAGTGATCCTTAAGCTGCATCTCACTTGCTCTCATCCTTAACTCACTAGTATATTCGCATGGATGGCAACGTGTGTGAACATAATTTATACGCATACACATTCAGAATGATTTGAAATGGGAAATCACCTTAAAAAATTAAATAATAAAACTGAATACACTTACGTAGATTGTTAGAATTCTCACTCAAAATGTGAGCTACTCGCCATGGCAGTATTCAATCGCGTCTGATCTACGAAATTATTTTTTGGGGCAGTTCCAAAATTTAAAAAACAGGCCAGGTGCGAGTAGGATTCGTGCACTGAGAGCTCTGTACAAACTTAATTATGTATATAGACCGTTCAACCATCCCGGGAATCTAAAATCTCGACCACTTTCGCCCATTATCGACATTGATACTGGCAAAATATAGCTCCCAGGGATCCCAAAATTTTCGAGAATGTTTTAATTTCAATAATATAAATGTGACGTAGTCATGCATGAGGCAGGCGACCGTTATTATAATAATCAATAGTTCTCCATTCAGGTTTACTGGGTCGCTAGGGTAAAAGTCAAAAATGAGTCAGGGAAAGATTTTCTTGCTCATATGACGCATTTCGGAATTTATCTATCATCATATATCCAGTAGCGATTACTGCTTGTACATAAGGCATTTCAAATTGTATGTGAAACAAATATTCGCAGACTAGTCCGCAGAACTATTCATTGTTTTAATTTCAAGTTTGTCGTCTGCAACAAATGACAAAACAAATAGTTTTTCGTGTGATATAATTACAAATAAATAATTGTTCGACTTTTTTCTTTACTTGTGCTGTGAAACCTTACCCCTTGCCAAATTTCATGACTCTAGGCCAACGAGAAGGTACTGATGAGTGAGCTTTGGAGTATGAAAATATGTGACCTAAATGGTCGTATCTTTTGGTTGCAGTGATTTGGAAGCTTACATTTATTACACCACCAAGGGCCTATAGACTTCAGTATGTGACATAAATTTCAGCTTGATACGTCTACTCGTTCCTGAGGAAAAGGGTTTTTAACAATCGAAGAAAAAGACGGTCGGAAGAACAGACAACAAAATGATCCTATAAGGGTTCCGTTTTTACTGATTGAAATACGGAACCCTATAAAGAACATATTTAAAATACAGAAAGAAATTATAAGAGTAATAAATCAAGCTCAGTGCAGAGAGCCCTGTAGGCCACTAATTAAAAGTCCGAAAATATTGCTTCTGCCTTGCTTCATATGTATGGTGCTTCAAAGTCTTTGCTTCTAAAGTGTAGTGGCGACAGATCACGTCATTAGGATCAACTATTGTTGGAGACGAAGTGTTCGCTGCCACTTCTTGGCGATGGAGCACATCCTTTTATATTTGTTATGATCCTGATATGTGACAGGGTGTAGGCACTTCATAGCATTTACATGCGTTGTGTGTTGCCTACAATCAGGTCGTCCGCTCCGTATGAAAGGGTGCAGCAAAATTAAAGTTCTTGCTCCGCTTCTAAAATATCTTTCTCCGCTTAGAGACCCTCATTCTTAAGTGATCTTGTTAAAAATCACTGTATCAGTTTACTAGGGTGGATAATAAGCAGCACTCCTGACTTTTGGACCCAGCTAGTTTGGTGAAATCTCGCCGACCCACGGCCGGCGAACAGTAAACGATGCCTAGCGTCGCCGGCAAGCGTCAGTGAACATTTCGTCTCCAACGAAAATTGTTCACTATGACGTGATCTATTGCCCCTAGACGTTTGAAGCAAAAACTTTGAAATACCCTATGAAATACTAATCTTTACGAAAGGGAGAATTTAAGAGAAGATAACGTCTTCAACGAAACTATATTTTCACTCATATGAAACTAGGCAGAAGCTGACCCTATACATAAGCAGAATAAGTGCAAATTTATATAAAATAAACGTATTTCATGCTTTGAGTTTTGTTATACAGTCGTATGCGTTCTTGTTTAAAATACATAACGACATTAAATAGATTTAAGGTAAAGTTGAGACAGTCCTTGCTTCACCACTGGTTCTACTAAGTCTCTGAATTTATGGAACATCATAATAAGTAAATCTGATAGAGCAAATATGGTTAATTGTATTATCATTATTCCTTATTCCACTTTATATATTTACTTTGTGCTGAACTCGCTATTTCACGTCTTAACTACTGTAATTATAAATTAGTTGTGTTACCCCTGACTCATATGTACAGACGTTGTACTAAAAATGATGTATTGGACCAAACGAGAAATAATATGAAGTATCAAGGGATGTTTCAGGGGAAAATCTCAACCATATTCGGTAGTAGAAAAAAATGTGGGGTATGTAATACCCGAACGTCATATCTCCTTGGCTTCGCAAAGCAGTGTCGCTTTTACTATGTAATAAATACGGAAAAATATATTACGTTACATAACACGACACGCATACTTTACAAGTACATAACACCACCACGAGCTATTGTTTCTATCTGACACACGAGTCTGCCTTTAACCCCGTCATCGTAGCTCAGCAGTCAGGCCTGGGAGACGGGTTGACCACTGCATCACTCTCTGCCGAAGCCACCATTGGACAGCAATGACCACAGAAGGGGGACCACTATTCCATCTTCAGTTAAGCCTTAGACCTTCAGTTATCATCAAGGTGTTCAGGAAAGCCCTCTAGTCTTCAACAGGTAAAAGTCTTCAACAGGTAAAAAGTTTTTGCAACATCAACAATCATCATCACGATCATAATCAACATTGTCATGGTGGACCATACAGTCTCTGTTCCATTCGAATAAGAATTCCAAGGTCATCCTCCCATCTCTTCTTCAGGCGTTCAACACCTCTCCTCCCCAAACTTTCTCTCTTCCATTTGCGAGAGGTGCTCTTAATAGTTGTTTTTTTTTATTATTATTCTACATTTTGATTTAAATTTTGCGCTTCTTGTTTCATCTCTTTCCGGGAATTTCATTTCCGCTTTTTCAGTAGTTGTGAACTTCTTTATGTTCACAGTCCCAATCTTACAACGAATTGCGATAATTTCATAAAAAACTGATTTATGTGTCCGCATGGCTTAGTTGGTAAGCATCCTGTTTATAATACCGCACACGAATGGCAATTTATTTAACTTATTTGTCCAATTTTATGTTGATTATAGGACATCAAACATCTAAATATTTAAATTTCCTTGCTAACTCGTTTATATTATTGTCAATTACAATCTTTAAACGAAAAAGACATTTGGTCTTGATTGCTAAGACTGTATTTCGGTAGTCGGTCAAATGATTTCGCGTTCTCAATGAATAAAATATGCGCTTCTAAGTTGAAGGGTCTATACAAGGGCGATGTACTTCAGGACAATATAATAGAAATGGAAGAGAATGTAGATGAAGATGAAGAGGAGATACGATACTGCGTGAAGAGTTTGACAGAGCACTGAAAGACCTGAGTCGAAACAAGGCCCCGGGAGTAGACAACATTCCATTAGAACTACTCACGGCCTTGGGAGAGCCAGTCATGACAAAACTCTACCATCTGGTGAGCAAGATGTATGAGACAGGCGAAACACCCTCAGACTTCAAGAAGAATATAATAATTCCAATCCCAAAGAAAGCAGGTGTTCACAGATGTGAAAATTACCGAACTATCAGTTTAATAAGCTACAGCTGCAAAATACTAACGCGAATTCTTTACAGACGAATGGAAAAACTGGTAGAAGCGGTCCTCGGGGAAGATCAGTTTGGATTCCGTAGAAATGTTGGAACACGTGAGGCAATACTGACCCTACGACTTATCTTAGAAAATACATTAAGGAAAGGCAAACCTACGTTTCTAGCATTTGTAGACTTAGAGAAAGCTTTTGACAATGTTGACTGGAATACTCTCTTTCAAATTCTAAAGGTGGCAGGGGTAAAATACAAAATACAGGGAGCGAAAGGCTATTTATAATTTGTACAGAAACCAGATGGCAGTTATAAGAGTCCAGGGACATGAAAGGGAAGCAGCGGTTGGAAAGGGAGTGAGACAGGGTTGTAGCCTCTCCCCGATATTATTAAATCTGTATATAGAGCAAGCAGTAAAGGAAACAAAAGAAAAATTCGGAGTAGGTATTAAAATCCATGGAGAAGAAATGAAAACTATGAGGTTCACCGATGACATTGTAATTCTGTCACAGACAGCAAAGGACCTGGAAGCGCAACTGAACGACATGGACAGTGTCTTGAAAGAAGGATATAAGATGAACATCAACAAAAGCAAAACGAGGATAATGGAATGTAGTCGAATTAAGTCGGGTGATGCTGAGGGAATTAGATTAGGAAATGAGACACTTGAAGTAGTAAATGAGTTTTGCTATTTGGGGAGCAAAATAACTGATGACGGTCGAAGTGGAGAGGATATAAAATGTAGACTGGCAATTGCAAGGAAAGCGTTTCTGACGAAGAGAAATTTGTTAACATCGAGTGTAGATTTAAGTGTCAGGAAATCGTTTCTGAAAGTATTTGTATGGCGTGTAGCCACGTATGGAAGTGAAACGTGGACGATAAACAGTTTGGACAAGAAGAGAATAGAAGCTTTCGAAATGTGGTGCTACAGAAGAATTCTGAAGATTAGATGGGTGGATCACATAACTAATGAGGAGGTACTGAATAGAATTGGGGAGAAGAGGAGTTTGTGGCACAACTTGACAAGAAGAAGGGATCGGTTGGTAGGACATTTTCTGAGGCATCAAGGGATCACAAATTTAGCATTGGAGGGCAGCGTGGAGGGTAAAAATCGTAGAGGGAGACCAAGAGATGAATACACTAAGCAGATTCAGACGGATGGAGGCTGCAGTAGGTACTGGGAGATGAAGAAGCTTGCACAGGATAGAATAGCATGGAGAGCTGCATCAAACCAGTCTCAGGACTGAAGACCACAACAACAACAAGTTGAACTCTCTTTTCTTCTGGAATAATTGTTTTAATCTGAGTAAATAGCCGCTACAAGCACGTCCTTTGCAAAAAATGCGAATTTCAAATTCAAATACTACAAATCTTTGCAGTATCGAGAATCTGATCCGGGACTTTCATGAGGCAGTGAGACGCGCCGACTGTTCGGCCAGCGAGCGGAACCTTCAATCTCGCCATGATAGATGACGTAACTGATGCGCAGCACGCTGCGAGTAACGGGAGCCGTCAGCCTGCGGCACGTGTGGACGCAGACCCTCTGGTCGACCGCTGACCTCCGTCTCCACGCGCTCCCCGCAGCCGCCTGACCGTCGAGTGCTTACAGGTCGGATCGCCGGCGGCGGCATAAGTTGAGTGCGGGGCGCGCAGCAGGCGGTCGGCACGGCTTTCGCAAGCGGTATGGAAAATGACCGAGGGCAAACGTGGGCAAGATGACAGTGGCGCAACTCCGTACTACGCTTGCATGTCGAGGGCAATAGTCGATCAAAAGGTACTGAGGCAATCGTGACGGACCTGGACGACTCTTATACACAGCGCCGGATATACGATATTTTCGAACCGGGGAAAAAACTTGACAGTAGCGTCCCCCGCTCTCCCTCCGTGCGTTTGAGATAGGGCGTCAAAAATTTAAAAAATCAATTTTTAAAAATCATATTCATTTTGTGGCGCACATCTTTCTGATGAGGTTATGTGATGTTATATTAACCGGGGACCTAGAAACGACGGAGAGTCTCCGTCCCCGCCGCAGCCTCAGTGGTCCACAACTCCACGACGACTACCGCAGTCCACTGCACCCCTCCGCCGCCCCACACCGAACCCAGGATTATTGTGCAGTTCGGCCCCCGGTGGACCCCCCAGGGAACGTCTTACACCAGACGAGTGTAGCCCCTATGTTTGCGTGGTAGAGTAATGGTGATGTACGCGTACGTGGAGAACTTGTTTGCGCAGCAATCGCCGACATAGTGTAGCTGAGGCGGAATAAGGGGAACCAGCCCGCATTCGCCGAGGCAGATGGAAAACCGCCTAAAAACCATCCACAGACTGGCCGGCTCACCGGACCTCGACACAAATCCGCTGGGCGGTTACGTGCCGGGGACCGGCGCTCCTTCCTGCCCAGAAAGCCGTGCGCTAGACCGCACGGCCAACCGGGCCGGCTCGAAGAGGTTGGTATGCAAAACATATATTTTCGAGGAAGTGTAAGACGTTATTCGGTCTTAATGTGCAATGCCACGCCTCTTCACACAGCATCCTTCTATCGCACGTCACTGTATTTCGCTCAATGGGATTCAAACATGCATGCTTTGTAATGGAAGCCATCAAACCTGTATTCAGGTCAGTGGAAATAAAGCCATCAAATCTGCATTCAGGACAGTAGAAATTAAGCCATCAAACCTGCATTCAGGACAGTAGAAATGTCGTGCGGTGCCTCTCCTGCTCCCATTCATCCGGTTTGACATCCTACACCCCTTAAAAAAATAAAAAGAACCTCACAATTAGTACTGGGTGGCCGGCTGCTGTGATCGAGTGGTTCTAGGCGCTTCAGTCCGGAAACGCACTGCTGCTACGGTCGCAGGTTCGAATCCTGCCTCTGCCTTGGATGTGTGTGATGTCTTTAGGTTAGTTAGGTTTAATTAGTTCTAAGTCTAGGGGATTGATGACTTCAGATGTTAAGTCCCATAGTGCTTAGAACCATTTGAACCATTTTAGTGCCGGCCGAAGTGGCCGTGCGGTTAAAGGCGCTGCAGTCTGGAACCGCAAGACCGCTACGGTCGCAGGTTCGAATCCTGCCTCGGGCATGGATGTTTGTGATGTCCTTAGGTTAGTTAGGTTTAACTAGTTCTAAGTTCTAGGGGACTAATAACCTCAGCAGTTGAGTCCCATAGTGCTCAGAGCCATTTGAACCATTTGAACCATTTTAGTACTGGGGGGATTATTTGTGACCGGGATAATAAGAACTCTTCAGAAAATGGGCAGTCCTTTTGCCTATAAGCTAATAACTTTCTCTTTCGTGTGACATAAATATAGGAAACATAAAACCAGTAAAGACAAGAGACAAGGAAGACAGTATACATTTCTTCAATCCTAAGGTCCCAGAATTTTTTTCTCTCTGATATTAGTACACCTCTACACGGCTTGCTTTCCTTTCTGCGGAAGACTCTATTAACCTAGTTAAACTTCGTCAAACGTTTTGCTACATGAAAAATCAAAATGTCGCTGTCTAATACTGAAAATGCTGTTAACACGAATAGTACCCAACAGCCGGGAGGGATTAGCCGAGCGGTCTGAGGCGCTACAGTCATGGACTGTGCGGCTGGTCCCGGCGGAGTTTCGAGTCCTCCCTCGGGCATGGGTGTGTGTGTTTGTCCTCAGGATAATTTAGGTTAAGTAGTGTGTAAGCTTAGGGACTGATGGCCTTCGCAGTTAAGTCCCATTAGATTTCATACACATTTATTTTTAGTACCCAACACTGCTGTGGTTTCTCAATTTGATTACGTCTATTCTGTGACTTTCTGCTAGATAAAACGAAGTAGGCCTTTCTAATATTGCAGCAGAAGTAATACACATCAAATAAGCGATGCTGTTTTGGCACAAATGGTCATTTTACGTACTTCATTTATATAAATGAAATGGCGTGTGGCGAGGGCCTCCTGTCAGGTGGACCCGATCGCCTGGTGCAAGTCTTTTGAGGTACGGCACCGCGGCGACTTGCGCGTCGATGAGGACGTAATGCTGAGGATGAACACGACACAGACACCCAGGCCCTGAGAGGAGGAAATCTCCAACCCAGCCGGGAGTTTCCACGTAAGAAATTTGGGGGTATTACGTTTCAGCACGCCCACGTGGATAGCTCGCAGTATTCCATAAAAATTTAGAAATTGTGATGTTTGGAATGCGATATGTATATTTCAGTGTCTCCAGTGGCTAGATATTAAATCGTTACTTGTAATTTAATGCGAGCTGGCATGGCACCTCGTATACGTGTACTATTATACGGGCATAAATGTCGCTCAGAACTATTTCACAATTGATTTTACTCATTCAAAAGTCTTCCTTACAGACAATTCTCTTATTATCGTACTGTATGCACCGAAACGATTCCTACGAGATTCCCATTCCCGTAACCAACGTTTTTGGGTCCGTTTCTTCTTCGTCAATGTCATCGTAAGCTCTTTGGCAAAAAGATGCGCAGCTGCCGTTCGAATAATTTCACTCGTCGTCATCTTAAGTAATAATGACAAGTTATACGCATGAAAGTATACAACAGAAACAAAAACATTACGTGAGACATGGGTCTGCAGACGAGCCATTTATGAGAGAACTGTGAAAGCGTGGTTACCAGTCGCCACTGACTTCAGTATGAAATATTATCCTAGTTGGCGCAAATATATCTGAAATTTAAAGTTTTCGTTTAAGCCCCCTTTTAATTGGGCTCACATTTTGTAGACGGCCTTTCTCAGCAAGGAATACGAAGTACGTTACACCTTACAAATTATTGTACACTTGTGCTTGTTAACGAATGTGTTCCACGTGTAGTCCTCGCATTTTGATGCAATACCCCACTAGTCTCTGTATTGGTGTATGAATTCTTACAAACATGTGCAGATAATCTTCTGAAAAAAGCGCAATGTTTTGCTCCAGTTCTTCAACCGTGCCGAAGGCAGTGCTGTACGTTTCACTACTGATATCACGACAAGCAGAAGAATAGACTCAAGGGCAGGTGATTTGGACCCCAAGGTAAGGCGTTGCTCAAACTACCCATCTTGGACCATAAAGGCGCGTTGCAGCTCGTCTTACATCAGCAGAAAAACGAGCCAGTTCAAAATGTTCAAATGTGTGTGAATTCCTAAGGGACGAAACTGGTCATGTCATCGGTCCCTAGACTTACACACTACTCAAACTAACTTACGCTTAGGACACCACACACACCCATGACCGATGGAGGACTCGAACCTCTGGCGGGAGGGGCCGCGCAATCCGTGACATGGCGCCTTAGACCGCGTGGCCACTCCACGTGGCAAAACGAACCGGCACTTCATCCTGCTTGTACCACGTTCCCCAGTCATGGGCCATGGGTGAAATTTAAGCCTAATAAGGTGCGGCCTAAATTGAAACATTAACATTTCAGGTACATTTGAGCTAACCAGGGCAACTTATCATACTGAAATCGGTGACAACTCATAAATAGACGCTCGCATTTATCTTGCAAACGGCTCGTTTGTGGGGCCATGTTTACTGGAACGTTTTTGCCTCTATTGTCGTATACTATTAACCGTAAAAGTTTTCGCTATTATATACAGGGTGTCCCAGGACGAACAGTCAATATTCAGGGAAGCAAAAAACTTTATACGGACATATGCCACATTCCGAATGGTTTACGAGATAAAGCACGTTTAATGTACGTTTGTTTTCGGGCTAGTGGCGCGCACGTATGTGTCTTACTCACGCAACCTCTTTGACGTTTTATTCTGGCCCAACCTATCTCGATGCTTCACCCTCTTTGCTCGAGATGTCTATTTGCCGTAGGAATAGGACTGGACCCAGAACTGAAACCTGAAGGACTCCCTTTGTGATTTACCCCACTCACTACAATTTTCGACCTTTCCAACATTGTTTGAATTATTCACCAAAAATTTTTGCATTGTGTTTGTTAAGTATGATTCAGGCCAGTTGTGTGTGCCATGTGCATTGGGTGTGTTGTATCTTGGAAACTATTCAGATAGGGCATATGTCCTTATGAATTTTCTTGCTACAGTTGAGCGTTCCTCTTATACATTGTACGTGCTCTATGTCGGAAACCATTCAGATAGGACATACGTCCATACGAAGTATTTTGCTACGATTAAGCGTTCCTTTTATACCTCTTACTATTAATTATTCCTCCTGAAGCACCCAGCATAATGAAAACAGCACGATGGAATTTCGCTTTGCAACACTACTGACGTAACGGAGAAATCTTTACAACACGTTCTACATCTACATTCACATCGGAATTTACAATTAAGTGCCTGGTAGAGGGTTCATCGAACCACTTCAGACTATTTCTCTACCGTTCCATCCAAGCTCTGATTTATCTCATTTAAGTACAATTATCATACCTCCCTATGTAGATGGGCATCAACAAAATATTTTCGCCTTCGGAGTAGAAAGTTGGTGGCTGAAATTCCATGAAAAGATCCTGCCACAGCGAGAAACACTTTTGTTTTAACGCTTGCCACCGCTACTCGCGTATCGTATCCGTGGCACTCTATTTCGCGATAATAGAAAACGAGCTGCCTTTCTTTGAAGTTTTGCGATGTCCTCTGTGAATCCCATCTGATGCGAATCACACACCACGCAGCATACGAACTCTCTCAAGTACTGTAGACCTTACAATGAGCCTCTAAAATTACTATCTGAAGGAATTCTGTTATGTATCGTTTTTTTGTCACATGCCGTAATGGAATTTTGTTCAAGTAGTGACTATTTCTGAAAGGGCCCCAGACTTATCGTATCCAAGAAGCTGAGTTTCAACATTTTTTAATATTTTCCAATTTTCTAAGCCACGACGTGTACGACAGGGTAATTCCGGAAACTTTCCATCAGGTGTCGGGTTAAAGCAACGTGTCGGACCAGTTGTCGTATGCTGGTTGGGGCAGCTACCGTCGCGCCGTATGCCTTCTCCGCCGTATTGTCGAGCAGTGTAGTGCGGACGCCGTAAACAACCTCTGGTCACGACATGGCTGCGATAATCTCGCACTCGCGTTGCACTTTACGGGACAAGATACAGCGTAAGTAATCGATTTATGAATCCAGTTTACAGCCAGTGGCGGAGAGTGTTCGCTTTCCAGAGTGCACCTTGCCCTTAGGTGGGGAGCTCACGCCTCTAGCACCAATTTCTTCTTTTATTTTTTCGGGTAAACGGCGACGCAGGTATTTTTTTTATGTGGGCGCTGACCTTTGCAGGCCGTCGTAATCTACGACCTTGACGTCAGCGCCCGAATGCTGCCTGCTTCTGCGCGCGGCGATTAACTTGTAGTGAATGCTTCGCTGGCGCCATTTTTGCTACTTCTGGCAGAAGAACGGTTCAAATCACTCGCTTCCAGCCATCTTCTGTTCCGCAGCGTCGCTTTTCAGACCACCTCAAGTGGTCCTTGGCACTGACTACAGAAATGTGTAGCTTGCAAGGAGCTGCTCGGACATTATACCACATTCTTTTTAACTCCCTGCTCACAGTCATTGCATCAGCTGGGCTGTTGGTAACACTGTTGAATCTAAGGTTGATTCCTTCCGCTGTTTCCATGCGATTTTTTACAACCACCCTCCGCAACGCTCGACGATCCCCGTCCGTCAGTGCATGAGGTCTGTCTGATCTTGGTTTAGCTGCGGTTGTTCCTTCGCGTTTCCTCTTCACGTCACTACCAGTCGACTTGGGCAGCTTTAGTAGGGCTGAAATGTCCCTGACGGACATCTAGTGCAAATGGTTCTAATGGCTCTGAGCACTATGGGACTTAACATCTGAGATTATCAGTCCCCTAGAACTTAGAACTACTTAAACCTAACTAACCTAAGGACAGCACACACATCCATGCCGGAGGCAGGATTCGAACCTGCGACCGTGGCGGTCGCGCGGTTCCAGACTGAAGCGCCTAGAACTGCTCGGCCACACTGGCCCGCTACTGACTAGTCCCCATTCGAAGTTACTGAGTTCTCCTAATCGACCAGTTACGCTACTGCTTCTCCACTGACAACACACTACTCACCGCCTCTTATTATACTGATGAGTCCGCCTCTCGTGACATCTAGTGGTCAATTTTTCATCACATACTTCGGAACAGATAGTGATTTCGCTAAATTAAAAATTCTGTACAATTATAGAAACTGTGGCTTATACAATGACAGAAAAAACATCAAAAAGGAGTTCTGCCACATAAACGAAAGCTGGTACGCGTGTTTGTACATCTAAAAGATGATGTGTATTTAAATTTCGCGACAGTCGCATAAGAGTGGCATTACAACGATGCAAATCATGTTGCTTTATCTACACGCTGTGACAGTCGTTAGTGTTGGTTACCTTTGACATTGGACTTGGTGAGCTGATGTTACTCAAGAAAGCCCTAAAGGAGACAAAGACGCCATTATCAACACCTCACTGTTTGAACGAGGTCGTGTAATAGAGCTACGAGAAGCCGCATATTCCTTCCGTGATGTTGCTGAAAGACTTGGCCGGAATGTAGCCAGTGTACGTGATTGCTGGCAGTGGTGGTCGAGGGAATGTACGGTCGGAAGAACATCGGGCTCCGGGCGGCCACGTGGCACTACCGAGAGGGATGACCGTCGTTTTCGGCGTAAGCTGTGGCACATCGTACTGCGTCTGCAGCAGCAGTTCGAGTAGCAGTTGGCACTACAGCGACGCAATGAACTGTTACAAATAGGTTACTTCGAGGACAGCTCCGAGAAAAACGCCTTGTAGCGTGCATGTCACTCACCCCGAACCACCATCATTTGTGACTTCAGTATTGTCAAGCAAGAACTTATTGGAGGACAGGGTAGATGTCTGTTGTCTTTTCTGATGCAGTCTGGTTGCGCCTCGGTGGCAGTGATGGCCGCGTGTTGGTTAGAAGGAGGTCAGTTGAGGGCCTGAAACCAACCTGTCTGTGTGCCTGACACACTGGACCAATACTTGGAGTTATGATATGAGATGCGATTTCGTATGACAGCAGGAGCACTCTCGTGGTTATCCCAGTTTGTACCGGGTGATCAAAAAGTCAGTATAAATTTGAAAACTCAATAAACCACGGAATAATGTAGATAGAGAGGTAAACATTGACACATATGCTTGGAATGGCATGGGGTTTTGATAGAACAAAAAAAAAAAAAAAGTTCACAAAATGTCCGACAGATGCGCGTCGTTTGGTGATGATCGGGTGCTCAGCCGCCACTTTCGTCATCCTTGGCCTCCCAGGTCCCCAGACCTCTCAGTCCGTGCGATTATTGGCTTTGGGGTTACCTGAAGTCGCAAGTGTATCGTGATCGACCGACATCTCTAGGGATGCTGAAAGATAACATCCGACGCCAATGCCTCACCATAACTCCGGACATGCTTTACAGTGCTGTTCACAACATTATTCCTCGGCTGCACCTATTGTTGAGGAATGATGGTGGACATATTGAGCACTTCCTGTAAAGAACATCATCTTTGCTTTGTCTTACTTTGTGATGCTAATTATTGCTATTCTGATCAGATGCAGCGCCATCTGTCGGACATTTTTTGAACTTTTGTATTTTTTTGGTTCTAATAAAACCCCAAGTCATTCGAAGCATGTGTGTCAATTTGTACCTGTCTATCTACATTATTCCGTGATTTATTCAGTTTTCAAATTTATACTGACTTTTTGATCACCCGTTACATTAATCTCGTGATCTGACCTGTCGTGCTGCCATTCATCAATAGCATTGGAGTATTTCCAACAGAATAACGCTCGTCCACATCCCGCTGTTGTAACTCAACGTGCTCTACAGCGTGACTACATGTTGCCTTGTCTGCTCGATCACCAGATCTGTCTCCAATCGAGCACATATGGAACACCACCAACAACTCTAGCGTCATCCACAGTTGGTATTAACCATCCTTGTACTGACCTACCAAAAACAACAGTCATGGAACTCTATCCAACAAACTGAAATCCGGCATGTGTACAACACAATTCATGTACGTTTGCACGCTTACATTCAACATTCTGGTGGTTACACGGATTATTAACGTGCCAGCATTCCACACTTGCAATGGCTTATCTCGCGCTTACATCTACCTGTAATCTTGCAGTGTTAATCACTTAAATATGTCATCTAGACAAATTTATTCCCTAAATTTCAAAAAGTCGATAATATTTCTTCCCGTGTTCCATCCGCAAATGGAATAAAAAGGGTGTGGGAGAAACTGGCGGGGAGGGTAGGGGGGAGAATAGATTATCGTGCTCCACTCGTCACAAACTGCCTGTGTCTTACATGGTGGAAATTGGAACTACACGTATGCAGGGGGAGCCGCTAAACCCTTGACGCTGGCCCCTTGCCGCTGAGCGCCGTTCAGCGTAATTAGCCGCTCTGATGTGGCAGGCCAGACCCGCGTTACGGCCGCCTTTCGTCGGTAATAGCGCAACAAGTACGCTCGCTTCGTTTCATGGCTCGCGTCCAGCCTACGAATCTGCAACACAGCACTTCCACTGAACCTGTTCCTTACAATTACTCATAACTAAAGAAATCCCACAGACCTGTAATGTCGATTAAGAGTGGACGTCACGGAAAGGTACGGGACGGGACAGAACGTCATCTTCTGGGTTTCTCGGGAAGCTACTTTGACGTTGTGGGTGAGAGTGTGGTGTCACCGCCAGACCCCACACTTGCTAGGTGGTAGCTTAAATCGGCCGCGGTCCATTAGTACATGTCGGACCCGCGTGTCGCCACTGTCAGGATCGCAGACCGAGCGCCACCACAAGGCAGGTCTCGAGAGACTGACTAGCACTCGCCCCAGTTGTACGACGACGTTGCTAGCGACTACACTGACGAAGCCTTTCTCTCATTTGCCGAGAGACAGTTAGAATAGCCTTCAGCTAAGTTAATGGCTACGACCTAGCAAGGCGCCATTTGTACCATTGCATGTATCTCTAGATAGTCTCACTTGTATCATCAAGAATGCTGTATACCAAAGGACGATATAAAAGTTAAGTGTTCTAGTAGCTACGTTCTTTTCTTTATCACATTCATTGCGAATCCTGTTCCAGACTTCGCGCCAGTCGGCGTGTGTGTACGCGTGCCCTTTCGGCTACCCGTCACTGTGGAGTGGCTGCCTTGTCAGTCCACTACAGAGAGTATTGTGTTTTCGTGTCACCTTAATCCACATCCAATTTTCTAAAATGTATCCTTTGTTTTATCACCTCTGTTGCGTATTCATTTTTGTGACACGATTAGTTTCGATCAACTTTTGATCATCTTCAGATCTAAAACTCAAACAGAGAAAAAACTAACGACTTTCTATTACTTTACAATAGGTAGAGAAGTGTTAGACAGCTAACTATTGCTTTTACGGATGTTGTTACGTGAGTAACTTGTCGGATCAGTAAGAAATACACGTCAGAATACTGTGGTATAGGCAGGTAACTGGAGGAGGGCAGAGAGCGGAATAGTGGGGCTAGGCGGCGTGGGATAGGGGAGAGAAGGCAGGGGGAAGGAGGGGCAGGAATGACACGAGCTTAAATAATTTACATGCAGTATAATTTATATTAACACAAGGTCCGTCTTAAAAGTTCGGTAAATGGTCTTAGGAAATTAAGGAAACAATAGTTACAAACAAAATACTTTTACTGACATTCGAGGCAATCACAACTAGGTACATCACATTTCAAGCATCGGTTGTAAAGCTGTTGAAATTGTCAGCGAATCCTTCTTGTGGAATCGCAAGAGGCATCGTGGTCACGCGTTGTTGTACGAGGGGCATTCAATAAGTAATGCAACACATATTTTTCTCGGCCAGTTTCGTTGAAAAAAATGCGGTATTTGTTGTGCGACATCCTGGACTTCTACTGCTTCAGCCCCTATAGTTTCATGAAGTTCCGACAGGTGACTACGCTATACTCAGCCTTCAAAATGGCGTCTGTAACGGAGCTGCGTTCCAATCAGAGAGCTGTCATTGAGTTTCTTTTGGCGGGAAGCCAGAGCATCACAGATATTGACAGGCGTTTGTAAAATGTCTCCGAAGACATGACAGTGAACAAAAGCACGGTGAGTCGTCGAGGGAGGCGTCTGTCATCTTCGCAACAGAGTCGGGCCAACCTGTCCGGACTTCCGCGTGCCGGCCGGCCGCACACGGCTGTGACTCTTGCAATGTCGGAACGTGTGGACACTCTCATTCGAGGTGATAGACGGATCACAATGAGACACCTCGTTGCTCAACTGGACGTCTCTGTTGGCAGTGCTGACACACTCGTTCACCAGTTGGGGTTCCTCGCTGCCTTACAGAAGACTGTAAAGAACAACGAAGGGCCGTGTGTGCAGGATTGCTTGCATGTTACGAGGCTGATCGTGGCAATTTTTTGTCGAACATCAACACTGGTGATGAAACACGGGTTCATGAGTTCGTGCCGGGAACAAAACGGCAGTTCACGCGTCGTCGTCACATCACCTCTCCTCCGAAGAAAAAGTTCAACGCCGCACCGTCAGTGGATAAAGTCATGACGACGGTTTTCTCGGATTCTGATGGGGTTATTCTGTTTGATATCTTCCTCCGTGTTGCAGCGATGCTCTGAAATGTATCGGGCAGCCTTCAGGAAACTTCAGCGCCTTCGTCGTCACATAAAACGCAAACGAAATTCTCCTTCTCCATTACATTTAAAGACCTCATACAAGTCTGCGCACCGGAGACGAGCTCTCAAAACTTCTTTAGACTCTTCCTCCTCATCCACGGGTCTTGCACCTTCCGACTTCGATCTGTTTGGCCCAGTGAAGGCTGCATTGCGCGGGAAGCATTATGTCGGTGGTGGGGAGACTATTGATGCAGAAACACGGCGGCTCCGACGTCAACCATCAGAGTGGTACCACGCGGGCACATAGATCCTCCCAGTAAGGTGGTGCAAGGCCGTCGCATGAAACGGAGTCAGGGTTTTGTAGCCAAAAGAGTGGTGAATAATATGCTGTATTGGAGTCCTGAATAAAGCCAACCTGTTTCAACAACAACAAAAAATTTTTTTGTTACTTATTAAACGCCCCTGGTATATCCGCATAATTACGGTAAATGATACCGGTTGCTACCAATACGGTCCAGAGAGGAAAGGACATGGTGTTCATCGCCTTCCCCGTCTCCCAAAAATGTCGGTTCGCTAAATCTAAGGTCAAGACGATATTGATCACCTTTTTCGACAGCAAGGGCTTGACCCATCGTGGATTTCTACCCGAGAGAAGCGAGGAAGACGATGAACATCTTATCATTGCCTGTCGCTGGGTCTCCGGAACGCAGCAACCGGTCTCATCTCCTGTAATGATGCGGAACACAACAACGTGTGACCACGGTGCTTCGACCGATTCCACAAGAAGCGTTTTCTGACAAATTTCAACAGCTTTGCGATAGATGTCGTAAGTGTATTGTAGCTAATGATGATTCAAAAAATGGTTCAAATGGCTCTGAGCACTATGGGACTTAACATCTATGGTCATCAGTCCCCTAGAACTTAGAACTACTTAAACCTAACTAACCTAAGGACATCACACAACACCCAGTCATCACGAGGCAGACAAAATCCCTGACCCCACCGGGAATCGAACCTGGGAACCCGGGCGTGGGAAGCGAGAACGCTACCGCACGACCACGAGCTAATGATGATTATTTTGAATTCCAATAAAGGTATTTTATTTGTACCTCTCGTTTCCTTTATGTGTGAACTTTTCGGGACACAATTTGTATGACGCGTTTGTAAAAGAGATAGACCCACGATAAAATCATGGAATGTGGAAATTATGTAAAATAAATTTATTTCTAGAATATTAAAAGTTTAAAAGAATGAAAGTATAAAACTATAAAAAAAATAAAACAGTAAAATTATAAAATTAGAATTATGTGCAGCAACTAAAATTACAAAAAGCGAGGGTGACATTTATAGTCATTTCTGTTTGCTTCTGCTTGGTGACGCATGCACGTCAGTCCACTTCTGCAAGTCACCAAGCCACAGTACCCTTACACGCAGTACGATATGGGTATGGCAGTTTGCATAAAAAGCCACATAGCTAAATTCAATAGTTACCTGTAATATTTTTCTACCTATTGTAAGGAAATGGAAAACGGATACGTAGTTATTTATTTGTTTTATTTTTAGATTTTAAGACGATCAAATATCGATCGAAATTAATCGTATCAAAAAAATTAATAATTTGCAACTCAGAACGAATATATGTCTTTTTCGTGGCACATTACGTGGGTTTGAGGACTTCGATGTTTTTCCTATTAACGTTCTGTCACAAAAGAGGCCAAATGCCTGAAGTGAAAAAATATTTAAGTTTTACAATACCTGGACACAGAAAAATTCCATGTGGGGCATAAATAAGAACATAAACAGACGAAAAAAATTCATGAAAAGATCATTTTTTAACATCGATGACGAGAAGTGCTACCGAAGGAAAAAAATGAAAGTCTCTCATTTCGTTCTTAGGTAAAAACCACAATGGATAATGTTAAAAGGCTCTAGGTATTGACTTCTGAACAATATTTAATGTGTTTGTGAGCATGGATTTTCGTGAGTAAATAAATACTGATGTTTTCAGTTGTTTGAACGGCATTCCTAAGCAATGTGGGAAATTTAACATGCAGCCTTTGTCAAAAAGATTTGTTATGAATTTCTTTTCAGCCATTAATAAACTTCATAACTGCTAGTTCTTTTATTCTGTTACTGTATTGCGACTCGTTCCATGTGTGACCTCTTATTACCTCCCTTCCATCATTCCGTACCGTACTAAGTAAAGCGACGTTATGTTGACGTTTCGTCTAGTGTGAACAAGCCACCATTCGACGGCGACGTCACCTGTCTTTCCTTTCCGTTGGCGTACAGTGTGAACCGATCTTTAAGAGTAGACTACACATGACAGTAGTTTGGCTTTCTAGATTTTAGTCCTGCGTGTCGGCTGCAGTCAGTAAAGTACCTATTCAGATATTGATGTTAGCAGTACTTCATGTACTGTACAACGTCATACTTCGTGTTCATTTATTTTGATCTGACGTCTGGAAAAATCCGAGGCGTCTCATGTATGCGTCTGATTAACAAATAATTTTGGCGATCAAGATAAACAGGTTACCAGTAACGCTATATAATGTTCGCAAGATTAAAAGACAGTACTTGCAACGAGATTGTTTCAGACCTTTTCAGTACGCTGTAGATCATAGATATTGATAATTATATTACTACAGGATTGCCAGTTGCAGTAAAAGTTGCGCAGGTTCCTTGAAAATTGTGGAGATGAACCAATAGCATCGGGTGAGGTGTCGCAGCTAGTGACACGATGTCCGCATAAGATACAGGAGCCGGTTTCAAACCACAATTCTGTCGTTCCCATACTGGTTCCAGATTATTCTACGTAGTCCTTTAGGTGGCTGTCCGTAACTTTTTCTTTCCCCCCCCCCCCTTTTTTTTTTAACAAGACTACAACCTGTTTCTTACCTGTCCCTCCTAATGTCAGCCTGTTTGTGACGGTCACGGCCTCCAACAAAAATGAAAAGATAATAAGTGTCTGAGAAATAATATAATTCTTGTGGAAATATAAGGGAGTTACAGCAAGTATCTTTTGACACGTCACACTTATCCATTCACACACTCGCTCCTTCCTACTTTCTCTCTCCCCCCCCCCCTTGCCTCACCTTCCCCCCCCCCCCCCCAACCACTCGCACACACACACACACACACACACACACACATTCAAACGCTACGGTATCTCGTCACTTATTATACATACACTTCTCAGCATAGCGACATGGATTCATCTATGATGATCGAGCCTCTTTACCTAATATAAGAGTAAGGAACCGAGGGACCTTAATTCAGTGCCTGACTGACTGCTGCTCTTCGCCGTTAGACACTCAGACTTAGTGAGACGTGCAACTACATTTAAACGTTTGTCAATAGAGTCAGAGACGGAAATAGAATACTTGCCTTTACAGCAGAAGCAAAGCGTACTGCTGGGAAGTGTCCGTCGGACCTCTGAATCCCTCGGAGCCAGGGGATATATTCTGCTACTGAAGCGAAATGGCTTGAGATACGATCGCTATTCACTCGGTGCTAAACTCTTATCTGTATTTGGAGATGTGACCGTAAGAACGATATAAAACCTGATTAATGCTAAGCACGTATTTTACTCTTCTGAACAGCGGTGTATAAATTGAATCACTTAGACAAAGTATTGCACCTACTTCAAAAGGCAACGGAGTAAAGGTACATAAATGCCGGATTACAGTTTTGTAACCGCGTAACGGCAGATTAATTTCTTGTCGTCGTACTGCACAAGCCACTTTAACTGATTACGAGAGTGGGAGCAACGTAAATATACAGTTATTTGAAGGGCTATCTGTTAGGAGGGAGAGTAGTAGTTTAACTTCGCGTTTCGGTGCCAATGAATTCCTCACGGACGGTGTATTGGCCTTAATGTTGCTAAGGAAACAGTACTGACATTCGCTTGGACTGATGCTATGAAACTAATGAAAACCGCACTCAGAATGGATGTACGATGATATGAACCGTGTTCCTTTCAAAAACAAATCCAGTGTGACAATTATTGCCCTATTGCGCTCCGCAACTCGGTCACGCGGCGGAACTGAGGCTGTCGCATCTATACTCTGCAATTCATTGGAAATTAAATGGCAGAGGGTGCTTTTTATTGTATCATATGTTGTGCTTGCTTTCTGTTCTATAGACGGATGGAGCGTATCAAGCCTGCAGTATATATCTCTGTGAGAGTAGCTTCTTATTTCACCTTCCATCGTTCCTGCGGAAGCAGTGTGTGATAACTTGAATATATTCGTCGAATCCGCCATGAAAATAATTTCTTGGACGTTAGAGTTTTTTTTTCGTAGACGAACTGCAGCTTCCAAATATCTTACCAATGAATAGAAGGTTTACCTGTTGGTATAACTCAAAGGGAGGCACGGATACACGAAATTTTTGTGCTCACGCGCAGTAATGTATTATATAAACTTAACTGTATTTCCTTGAAGAGTAGAATATCTATGTTAAACCTTTCCGAGATAAGGGCCTGATAAAGCTATGTACGAGGGCTGTTCGGAAAGTAAGCTCCGATCGGTCGCGAAATGAAAACCATTTTTTTATTCGCAACAATTAGCCACACCTTCCAGCTACGTCTCTAAATAGTCGCCGCTCCGACTAAGACATTTGTCGTGGCGTTGTACAAACTTTCCGGCACCCGCGTCACAGAAAGCAGCCGCTTGTGCTTTCCTCCAATTCTCTACGCTGGTCTGCCTTTCGTTCTTTGTGCCAAAATGTCTTCGTAGCCAGCGGTTCATGTGAGCAAAGTGGAACAACGGAGGGAGCCAATTAAGGGCTGCATTGTGGGTGATCAAACACTTCCCATCGAAACCGGCGCAGGAGCATCTTCATTACCCCTGCAGAATGCGGCCGAGAACTGTCATGAAGGAAGAAACGCACGGCACTTATGTTATGTGGTCTGCATAACTTCAGGCGAAATCTCTCCCAGATCCACATACTTGGCGGGAGACAATGATGTTTTAGGCATTTCTACGTGATCACCTTGCGCTCTGAACTGAAAAGAGCGACGCGAAGCGATCGACAATGGGCACACTAGAGACACTGCCCAACACATCCGTGTGCAAAGTTCCAGCGGATTTTCACAGTGGTTTCCATTCCGAGCCTAATCGGACCTTACTTTCCTAATACGCCTCGTATATGTCTACCGTCCTGTAATGTGCGAGAATAATGGCTAACAGTTTGCAAGTGGATTAATTCGAACTCCAGGAGTTTCTATCAAAGAGAATCGATGAGTTAATAAAATATTTTCTTTTGGAAATTCTTACCTCTTACATTCTCGTGATGCGACAAGTGAGTCATTTATAGAATGTAAGAGGTGAAAAATGGCTCTGACCGCTATAGGACTCAACTGCTGTGGTCATCAGTCCCCTAGAACTTAGAACTACTTAAACCTAACTAACCTAAGGACATCACACACATCCATGCCCGAGGCAGGATTCGAACCTGCGACCGTAGCAGTCGCACGGTTCCGGACTGCGCGCCTAGAACCGCGAGACCACCACGGCCGGCGTAAGAGGTGAGATTAGCATTTATCGGTGACCTGAAGCGTGCCAAATACATTTAATTTACTGCTGGGATCTGAATCTTCCATATACAGGAAAACACGTCCTACAGTCCCGTTATCAAGAAACAGACACACAGGAATGTTAGACGAATAGGCGTAATTCTAATCAAGGACGTAGCACAGGTTGCCGCTACTACATCGTTATGCAGCTCTACCCATCTCCTTCGTATGAGATTGTATAAATAAAGTATCATCGTGCTCAGATCACAGCAACTTGTATTCAACATTCTTATGCACTGTTTTCGCATCAAGTAAGAAAAAAACTCTAAGTTATGGAAAAGAAACGTAGGTAGAACTGAATTTCTTTTGTAGTGTTTCGCACACGACGCTGTAAATGAGACGAAACGTTCACTGAATGTAGCTGAAAATGGGGAGGATATTAAATGGGACTGATACCCCACCGTCAATAGAATCAGAAAAACTTACGTCTGCTAAAACTGATATCGCATTTCATGATCTGCTGACAGTTCTTCGTGAATTTTTCGGCGTCGTCTTCACACGAATCGTTTTTGCTTTATGGCCCTTCACGATGCGAAGAATTATTTTCGCGACGATGAATTTTAGTGGATTACATGGCACGTATCTTGTGGCCGTTTCCACGAGCGTCAGACTTCAATTTTTCGTTTGTTCGCCCTGATACAGGATTTTCACTTGTTACCCAAGACGCCATGTTGTTTCCTCTGAAAAGGAAACTGCGAATTTCCTTTTCCGTCCATCTTAACTAATAGTCAGTGTCTAATAAGTATGACCTTGAAAAGGCATCAAATTCCAGTCTTCTTTCATAAGGTGCGTATGTTTGACACAGTTGTTCAGAGGGAGCTGCCCATCTTTTACACACACTATAGATCTGCAATTCCAATCATTTGCATTTCATGTTCTGCTTTGACCGTCCCGTAAGTTTCATATCGTTTGCGTGCTTCACTCATGCACTTTTCACACACTGATTTGGTCTAATTCACCTTTTGTCGAATCTGCTGCATCGTATTGAGTGAATGTATAACTTCAATTATTTTAAAAAGTTGTCAGCTGAGACCTTCAATTTTTATTCAATCTATTGTCCTGCTTAAATAAGACTCTTTGGAGTTAGTTAAGCGAAGTGCCACTGATGTGCTGCAGTTTATGAAGATTATAAATACGGTACTTTACTTAATTGAAAGCAAAGAGAGGTGACATATTTCGAAACCACGCTAATACCATCCGCTCTCAGAATTTCCACCGCTGCTACCACCTCCCAGTACGTCTTCATTCGAGAATTACGCGTCCATGAAATGAGATTGCAGATGCTACACTGCGTCGTGGCACAATGTGCTTGGCGGTGCGGTAGCTGCTTAGTGCTGTCTGCTGCGAACGTCTCCCTGTGATTAAATAGCCTTTTCTTCGTCTATACTTATTTATGAATAATGATGAGCTATTCAGTTGCTGCAGGTGTCGAAGGAGCTTCGTGAAGGAACTGATTAGAAAACGAGCGCGCTAGGGTCACACTATCTGAAAGTGAAAGCAGTCAGTGAAACCTGCAAACTTGTTGAGATGCAAATCGTGTCGCGTTATGTTCGTGAACAGAGTGGATGAGGAACGTAACCAGGCCAGGGGGCTGGGGAACGCTGTACGGCGAACTGCGCGCTGCAACTGCTCGGGCTGCAGCTCAGCTTTTGAACTCGGCAGCGGTGTGCTGTGAAGACACCAGGTATTCGGTGGAAGGCACTGCAGAGCCGGAAGGTGGGTCGAGTCAAGAAACGGCTCGAGTCACTAGGTATCAGCGTACATTTGATTCGCAAGTACTGCCACAGATTTCCAGTATCGCATTTGAACTGTAGCAGCTAGGATGAACAAGGATAGGAGGTTGACGCCTGAGTTTTTTCGGGTTTTTTATCTATATTTAATACATGTACTGAAGTGAAGCCCAGTTTCACACTCAACTTACCCGTTACACAGATGTTCGCGAAACTGTACGTCACTTGTGTATGGACGAGAGTACACTCACTTCAATGCAAGTGGCTAATGTGTGTATTATTTGGATAATATTCTACGAGGTAAAATTGACTAATGAGTTATTTGTCTAAGTAGCTGTCGTCTTCACAAGGCAACAAGGCGTTGATTCCCTTAAATGAGACCACTACCACTTGAGAAGATGTAAGAGGAGGGACTTGCGACGGTCACGGTACTTTGTCTTTCTCTAACAATGAAAATATGTGTACACCTCACCAATGTTTCATTGACGGTTAGGTAGATCGAAAGGACTTCGGAAACTAATAGTACGGAGTTTGACAGGTATCCTTCTGTAGGAGTAATACTCGTTCTCTGTTCAGACATTTATGTATATTTTTAAAAATTTGAATAGTGTACCTTTCAGTGAAAAGCATTCAAGAAGACACCGAAGAAAGTTATGATAATGTAAAACATCGTGAACGTTCAAAATGACTCATTTTTTAAACGTTGCCATATTATGTGCAGGAACAGAACAGTGTCATCTCCGTTGTGACGTAAACAGAGCGTATGCTAAGGCTGTAAAGAACTTATTTCATCGTAGCGTCATTGTATCGTAAAGCAGAGGTCACGGTTTCAGATACCGCCCCGAGCGTGGGTGGAGGATTTAAACGTGGTGTTCGTGTGTGCTTCCTACACTAACGAAGAGCCAAATGTCGGAATAGGAATACATGCGTAGTGAATGCAAATTTATAAAACAATATGTAGGCACAACGCATTACAATCTAGATTGTGAAACACGTTGAATCTGAATCACTCGTGTCATAATGTGCCTAAGCGAATAATGTCCAATGGCTAAAGTTTGCGTGCAGTACGTAGACACGAATCGTGCCGACATACTTAGGCCACATATGGAGCACATGTCTCACCTACCTCCAGCATCAAGGAAATGTCAGTGCGTTAATGCAGGCAAATGAGTGGGGTAAGAACTGTAGTAAGAACTCTAGGAGGGACCATTTGCAGCAGTTATGCAGAGACGGAGACGGTTGCACAGGATAAACTAGTGTGGACGGCAGCATCAAATCACTCCGCGGGTTGTAGACCACGACAAACAGCAAATTAAAACGTTACAGAAATAAAAACTTCCAGTTTCCAATATACATTTGTATTTTAAAAAAATTCGTCCGTCGGAAACTTTCAGGGTCCTTCTAATTCACTTTAGCATCGTAATTTTCTCTCAGGGCACGTGTCCGAAATTCTTTTGTGCCTTTTTAATGGTTAAAGCGTCCAGTAAATTTAAAGGTGTTTATAACTTCATGACTGTGCCTTATCCTATAAAACATACACTAAGGTGACGAAAGTAATGGTATACCTCCTAATATCGTAACGGACCTTCTTTTGCCTGACATGGTGCAGCAGCAATTTGACGTGGCATGGACTCAACAGGTCGTTCCAAGTCCCCTGCAGAAATATTGAGCAGTGATGCCTCTTTAGGAGTCTATAAGTGCCAAAGCGTTGCCAGTGCAGGATGTTGTGCACGAACTGACCTCTCAATTATGTCCCATAAATGTTCGACATGGTTCGTGTTGGGCGGTATAGATGGCCAAATCATTCGCTCGAATTGTCCAGAATGTTCATCAAACCAATCGCCGACAATTGCCGCCCAGTCACATGGCGCACAGAAATCCACAAAAATTCCATCGTTGTTTGGGAACTGGCTGCAAGTAGTCTCCAAATAGCCGAACAGAACCGTTTCAGTCAATGACCAGTCCAGTTGGACCACGGGATACAGTCCTTACCATGGCAACAACGCCCACCAGCCTGCATAGTGCCTTTTGACAACCTGGGTCCATGGCTACATGGGATTTGAGTCACACTCTAAACATACCATGACCTCTTACCAATTAAAATCGGGACTCATCTGATTAGGCCACGGTCTTCCTGTCTTCTACAGTTCGATATGGTGACGAGCTCAAGAGAGGCGCTGTTGGCGATGTCGCGGTGTTAGGAAAGGCACTCAGATTGTTCGTCTGCTGCCATAGTCCATTAACGCCAACTTTCGCCGCTCTGTCCTAACGGGTATGTTCGTCGTACGTCCCACATTGATTTCTGCGGTTATTTAACGCAGTGTTTTTTGTGTCGTCTCGTTGTCACTGTAGCCTTGTACCACAGAAGGTAAGGAGAGGAGGTTGTTTGATGGCTGGTATCCTCTTTCACTACACGCATATATTAACAGGGTTCTTTATTAAACAGGAAGCAACTTAAGATAGTCCAGGAGTTGTGGTACAAGCTCTTCCGTAACAGTTCAAGTTAGCATCACTGCTGGTGAAATACAAATCCACTACAAACACTACTCTGGTCGCTAGGCACTGACTGTCTGTGACTGCAAGTGACTGGGCTGCGACTGCTGACTCGACTCTTGCCTGCAACTGACTGGGTCCTCCGGTCCTCGCCGGCGATCTAAATACTAGCGGTCGAGAGGGCGCTGGGGGCGCGTTTCTTTGCGGTTTGTCTTTGGCACCTCTCCTGAAGGGGAGCGCTTGCTCCGGCGCCTACTATACACCTCGCAGTCTCCTTGCCGACCGGTGTGCTGGCGACGGCAGCACATTTTTGCTTTTTTTATCACTGACAACTGTGAAGGCCGTCGGCCACTATATTGTCATTGGTGAGAGGTAATGCCTGAAATTTGGTTTTCTTGGTACACTCTTGACACTGTGGGTCTCGGAGCAATGATTTCCCTTACGATTTCCGAAATGGTATATTCCAAGCGTTTAGTTCCAACCAACATTCTGCGTTGAAAGTCTGTTAATTTCCATCGTGCGTCCTTGGTCACATTGGAAACGTTTTCGCACGAATCACTTGAATGTAAATACAGCTGCGCCAGTGCACTGCGCTTGTATGCCTTGTGTACGGCATACTACCGCCATCTATATATGTGCAAATCTCTATCCCATGACTTCTGTCGCCTCAGTGGACGCTAATAATGATAATCTTATGCTCACGGGAAAAACGGCAATACGTGGATTTCCTCACCTGAAATGCCCAAAAGAATTTGCAAGAGAATGCAAATTATCTGCAACTGTAGTCCAATGATTTTGTCGGAAAGTACGGGGGGAGATGGTTTGTAGCAATTTCTCTGGCGACAGTTAAAAGCGGCTGGAAATGGCCTCGACTGCTGGTCGCCGCCATCAGAAAACGAAAACTTTTGACGTCTCGGGGACGCTGCTCGTGGAGTAGCGGTGAGAGCTAGCCGGCGCTGGCCTCTGCCAGTGCACAGTGGAGGGCCAACGACGGCAGCCCGGCGCAGGACTGCCGCGCCGGACCTCTCCCCGTTATTTACGGGCGACCTGGCGGCGCGCCGGCTGAAGCCAGCTTCTTACGTCACCGACCTTGACACTCTACGTTAACTTCGTTAGTGTCGTCTCTGCCCTTACCTGCGGATCAACATTTCTGCAAATGTCTTGTAGAACAAGCACTCGAGACTATTATTTCGCTGAAAACTTCGTTCCTCTTTTTTTTTTGGGCCATCTGTTTTCTAAGTGATTCGATGTTTCCCTCCTCGAATTACTCCCCTTTGCCTGTTTATCCCAGAGCAGCATTTGCACCAAACATCCTCAAATACGACACTTGCTCAAAAGTACTGTCTCCGAATTTTTATAAAGCGAAAACCCTAAAGATTTTTAGATAAAACAAAATTTATTAACATTAGAGATAGGTTGGCTGGTTAATTTTGGGGGAGGGGACCAGACAGCGAGCTCATCGGTCCCATCGGATTAAGGAACGACGGGTAAGGGACTCGGCAGTTACCTGAAGCGATTTAGGGAAATCACGGAAAGTCTAAACCAGGATGGCCAGACGCGGGTTTGAACTGTCGTCCTTCCGAATGCGAGTCCAGTGTGCTAACCATTGCGCCACCTCGCTCGATGTATGTTGTTGTTGTTGTGGTCTTCAGTCCAGAGACTGGTTTGATGCAGGTCTCCATGCTACTCTATCCTGTGCAAGCTTCTTCATCTCCCAGTACTTACTGCAACCCACATCCTTCTGAATCTGCTTAGTGTATTCATCTCTTGGTCTCCCTCTACGATTTTTACCCTCCAGGCTACCCTCCAATACTAAATTGGTGATCCCTTGATGCCTCAGAACATGTCCTACCAACCGATCCCTTCTTCTAGTCAAGTTGTGCGACATACTCCTCTTCTCCCCAATTCTATTCAATACTTCATCATTAGTTATGTGATCTACCCATCTAATCTTCAGCATTCTTCTGTAGCACCACATTTCGAAAGCTTCTATTCTCTTCTTGTCCAAACTATTTATCGTCCATGTTTCACTTCCATACATGGCCACACTCCATACAAGTACTTTCAGAAACGACTTCCTGACACTTAAGTCTACACTCGCTGTTAACAAATTTCTCTTCTTCAGAAACGCTTTCCTTGCCATTGCCAGTCTACATTTTATATCCTCTCTACTTCGACCATCATCAGTTATTTTGCTCCCAAAATAGCAAGACTCCTTTACTACTTTAAGTGTCTCATTTCCCAATCTAATTCCCTCAGCATCACCCGACTTAATTCGACTGCATTCCATTATCCTCGTTTTGCTTTTGTTAATGTTCATCTTATATCCTCCTTTCGAGACACTGTCCATTCCGTTCAGCTGCTCTTCCAAGTCCTTTGCTGTCTCTGACAGAATTACAATGTCATCGGCGAACCTTAAAGTTTTTATTTCTTCTCCATGGATTTTAATACCTACTCCGAATTTTTCTTTTGTTCCCATTACTGCTTTCTCAATATACAGATTGAACCACATCGGGGAGAGGCTACAACCCTGTCTCACTCCCTTCCCAACCACATATAATGTACACATAGTTATTCTTCATGTTCAAATATTTATTTCTCAACATAGTCACCCTGACGACACATTTCACCCAACGAGAGACCAGTTCGTTGGTACCGTCACTGTAGCCTGCTTGACTTGGTTGAGGGAGCCACAACCTCACCTGCGCTTGCACTGTCAAAGCGTAGTCCTCGAACGTGTTTTTTTAAGTTCTGGAAACAGATGAAAATTGGACGGGGTCAAGTCGGGACTATTTTGGAGGACGATCGACGACAGTGAATACAAAGCTTCGGATTGTTGCAGATGTCGCAGCCCATCGCTCAAAATGGTTCAAGTGGCTCTGAGCACTATGGGACTTAACTTCTGAGGTCATCAGTCCCCTAGAACTTAGAACTACTTAAACCTAACTAACCTAAGGACATCACACACATCCATGCCCGTGGCAGGATTCGAACCTGCGACCGTAGCAGTCGCGCGGTTCCGGACTGCGCGCCTAGAACCGCTAGACCACCGCGGCCGGCTGCCCATCGCTCACCGACACATCTTTCATTCTCCTGTACATTTCAATTAGAAGCTTGCTTTTTGCGGTTAGAAACTCGATTACAGCACGCTGTTTCTCCCGCCCCGATACAGTTAGGTTATACACCGCCATATTACACGCTACATTTCGGAACCCTCTAGCGGCAGAGGGTTGGTTATAACTTGCGTCAGCGAAGCGGGAAAGTCGATCGATTGACATGCACTGACATGTAATACCTCAACCTTTATTGAGGACATAATAAAAAGTTCGAAGGCTTTATATTTCATCCTGCCCTCGTATTTATTGGCTTTATTCCTGTCTCTGCCTTTCGCTACACTTTTTACTCTCAACAGCTCTCTCAAGTACCATGGGAGTTCTTCCCTGATATCTAAATGCATAGCCTTATCTTGCCGTCCCTTCTTCCTGTCCGTGTCTTCCACACATTCCTCTCCTTGTGGCTTCTGCAGAGAATCTCTTCATTTCTTATCAGCCCACCTAATTTTCAACATCCTTCTATAGCACCACATCTCAAATGCTTCGATAATCTTCTTTTCTGGTTTTCCCACAGTCCATACTTCATTGCCACACAATTCTACGTTCCAAACGCACGGTCTCAGAAAATTTATTCCTCACATAAAGGCTGATGTTCCTTACTAATAGACAGTTTTGGCCAACGATGCTTTCTTTCTCTGTCTGCTCTCTATGTCTTCCTTGCTTCGCCCGTCAGGTGCTATTTTGCTTACAAAGTAGCAGAATTCCGTAACTTCGTCTACTTCGTGCTCTCCAGGTTTTCTGTTGTCATTAATCTAACTTCTGGTAGCCCATATTACTTGAGTCTTTCTTCGCTTTACTACCAATCCATATTCTGTACTTATTATAGTCTTCATTCTATTCAACATATCCTGTGCTTCACTTTTACTGTCATCAGCGAATGCAATCGTTATATCCTCCTTCATTGAATTTTAATTCCATTACTGAATCTTTCTTTCATTTCCATCACTGCTTCTTCATTGCATAGACTGAACAGTATAGGTCACAGACTACAAACTTATTGTATACTATTCGTCGTTTCCTATAACCTGCACACATTTTCCTGTGCCGGCCGCGGTGGTCTAGCGGTTCTAGGCGCTCAGTCCGGAGCCGCGCGACTGCTATGGTCGCAGGTTCGAATCCTGCCTCGGGCATGGATGTGTGTGATGTCCTTAGGTTGGACTGATGACCATAGCTGTTAACTCCCATAGTGCTCAGAGCCATTTGAACCATTTGAACCATTTTCCTGTGAACTTAGAAAATACTGCACGATTTGATAACGTCGAACGCTCTTTCCAGTACGGCAAATCCTATGATTTTTCTAAAGTCTTGATTCCATTATCAAACGTTATGTCAGACCCGCCTCTCTGGTGTCTTTTCCATACGTACAGCTAAACTGGTCGTTATACAACAGATGCTCAATTTTCTTGTCCATTTTTCTGTATTACAGTTTTGTCAGCAGCTTGGATGCATGAGACGTTAATCTCAATGTGCGATAGTTGTCGTACTTACCTGCCCTTGATATCGTCTACCTAAAAATCTTTAATGGCAGCTTTCATCATAGGTCGAAATCCGATCGTGAGAGGAACAGAGAAAGTGAAGTTTACAGCGAATTACAAAGAAAAATGTAAATTTCCTAAAATCATGCTCAGTTAGGGAACTCCGTTAGAAGAACACAAGCATCAAATCTGGATTCTGTACAGGCTGGCGCAGATCTTTCGAGATGTAAAATCCCGAAAGAAGATTGGGGTTTAATGGCCCGTCTTCAACAAGACGATCAGAGACGGAACGCAAGGACGGGTGTGTAAAGAAATCGAACGTGCCCTTCCAAAGCAAGCACCCCGGCAATGGCTAAATGATTTAGGGAAATCACTGGAACTTAAACATGATTAGCTAGATGGTTATTGGCAGTCTTCCCTTCCAGTACGTCACTCCACTGCCTTACGTTCATAGCTGGTAGCGGTAAGGGACAAAAAAAAAAAAAAAAAAGGGAATGAAACGAGCATGTGGTATTGTTGGCCGGGGGGTCCCATCCAGCGAAGTTCGGCCGCCGGTTGCAAGTCTTATTTCTGTCGATGCCTCGTTGGGCGACTTGCGTGTCGGTTATAAGGACGACACAACACCCAGTCCGCGAGCGGAGAAAATCTCCAACCCGGTCGGGAATCGAACCCTGGCCCATGGTAAACAAACACGTTACCTCTTTTTTTTGTTCTTTATTATTCGTTGTACTTGGTCGCAGAGGACGTCACATGAAATCCTTTGTTGATCCCTTCACTCAGTTTTTTATTACAGAGATCAGCCCGCTCTCTGACCGAACACGCTGAGCTACCGTGCCGGCGCACTCAGATAAGCAGGCGAATTGTATCAGGACGACGCGACACAAATATGAAACCAGTTTCTTACCGCTGCCCCACTTCGAGCTGTGTCGCTTGCACCTTATCGTCAGGACGAGCAATTCTCACCGCATATTTTTGCTGCAAAACAGGTCATGATCGTAGATAGTGTCACGCAAGTGCCGCTCAGCCAGTTCTACAGGACTTGTAGTAAGAATACGTTAACCTTCAAGCAGGGTCATGGCACGGATTGTACAGTTATCATATCTACAGAAATGCCTATTCTCGCAATAAGGTAGGCGCACTCGTTCCGTTTTCCATTATTACTTTTATTTAAAGCTCCTCGAGTACCGATGTCTCTCTGAGAGACCGTGCTCAGACTGAATGGCTTTTTGCGAACAGCGGTTTAATGTACCTTCTGTAACTCCCCCGCCCCTTTCATCTTGGAGTCAACAAAGTAACCTATGTGAAAATAGCAATTGTGGTAGCACGTTCAAATGGCTCTGAGCACTATGGGACTTAACTGCTGAGGGCATCAGTCCCCTAGAACTTAGAACTACTTAAACCTAACTAACCTAAGAACATCACATACATCCATGCCCGAGGCAGGATTCGAACCTGCGACCGTAGCGGTCGCGCGGTTCCAGACTGTAGCACCTAGAACCGCTTGGCCACTCAGGCCGGCTGTGGTAACAGGAAGGCGATTCAGCATGACCCATACGCTTAACAGTAACAGCCTTACTGATTGCTGGTTCCAAGCGTAATGTTACCATTATCGCGTTTTAATGTGGAACGTGTCATTTATTTCATAAAAATAAGGCATTTCATCAGTGTCGTACACCTAAATACTGGCTATTTCTATGACAGGCTTGCATCTACATTTATTTCAAACTAAATATAATTCTACGTTTATTAAGTAATCAACTTTGAGTTTTCGAAAGAACTATTATAAACAAAAAATATGATGGAAACCTTGACATGTGAACTCCGCTCGACACACCTTAAAAATGATATCGACAGAAGTAATGTGGAACAGATACGAGGGTTGTTCAGTAAGAAACGCACGCCAGTTTTATTCAGGATTCAAATACCCCATATTATTCCCCACTCTTTTGGTTACAAAGTCCTATTTTTCAAATTGTTCAAATGTATGTGAAATCTTATGGGACTTAACTGCTAAGGTCATCAGTCCCTAAGCTTACACACTACTTCACCTAAATTATCCTAAGGACAAACACACACACCCATGCCCGAGGGAGGACTCGAACATCCGCCGAGACCAGCCGCACAGTCCATGACTGCAGAGCGTAGACCGCTCGGCTAATCCCGCGCGGCTCCTATTTTTCAAGATAATCTCCGTTCAATGCGACGACCTTACGCCGCCTTATTGGGAGTGCCTATATGGCCGCATGGTATGCCTCTACTGGTCGAGATCGGAGCCAACCTCCTGCTGCATGAGTAACCGCCCCATGATTCACGTACTGCTTCCCACGGAGTACATCGTTATGTGGCCAAACTGATGAACTCGGAAGTTGTGAGATCAGAGTGCTCTACAGAGAGAACTCATGCTTCACTGCCTCTAACGATGCTCGACAAAATTGTCACGATCAGCCTCGTAACGCGCAGTCAGTTCCACACAAATCGTCCTTCGTTGCTCTTTACGCTCTTTGTTAGGTGGCGAGGAACCCAGCGGGAACACAAATTTGAATAACCCAACCGGTGGACCAGTGTGTCAGCACTACCAATAGAGGCGTCCAGTAGAGCAGCGAGGTGTTTGATTGTGATCCATCTAGTACCTCGAATGAGAGTGTCCGCACGTTTCAACATTGCAGGAGTCACAGCTGTGTACGTCTGACCGGCACATGGGAGATCGGACACGCTTGCGCAACCTTGTTGCAAAGATGACAGACGCCTCGCCCAACGACTCACCTTTCTTTTGTTCACTGCCAGGTCTCCGTACACGTTCTGCAAGCCCCTATTAATATCTGCATTGCTCTGGTTTTCCGACAAAAAAAAAATATCAGTGACATTGCTCTGCTTGGAACGCCCCTTCGTTATAATCGCCATTCTGAAGGTTATGTATACCTCCGTCACGTATCGGAAGTTAACGAATCTATAGGGCGTGAAGCGGGAATATTTCACGGTGTCCCACAACAAATTTCGAGTTATTCCAATCGAAACTGGCTGAGAAAAAAGTGTGTTACATAACTTATTGAACGCCCCTCGTACATAATGAAATGGAGCGAGTCTAGCTGAAGGATATGAAATGCACATGAACAAAAATAAAACCAAAGGAATAGTGTGTACAGCAGGTCCACATGTTCGATGGCTACATGTTGAAATGGCTTTGAGCACTATGGGACTTAACATATGAGGTCATCAGTCCCCTAGAACTTAGAACTACTTAAACCTAACTAACCTAAGGACATCACACACATCAATGCCCGAGTCAGGATTCGAACCTGCGACGGTAGCAGCAGTGCGGTTCCGGACTGAAGCGCCCAGAACCGTTCGGCCACGACGGCCGGCGGCTACATGTTAAGGTTGTATAAGAGACATTTGAAGGGGTGGGCGAATTTTATAATGTAGGAAGCAGAAACATAGAAAAAGAAGACGCAGGAAAGACATAGTAGCAGTGGCTGCTCAATGTAAGCAAATAGCTGCAAACATCCTGAAATATACACGTTCACGGCAAAGAAGGATTCATGAAACACCATTTTTGGAGCATGGCTTTGTTTGGGTACGAAACGTGAATAATAGAGAAGACAGAAAATAAACAACTAGAAGCTTCCGAATTGTGGTGTTACGGGAGACTTAAAAAAGAGATGGGTTGATCCAATGAAGGATGAAGACAGCCTACGACGAGTAATCGAGAAAAAATGTAAAATAAAGAACATAAGGAAACGAAGAGAGGCGAATCGTTAATGAGAACAGTGTATTAGAAGCGATGGTCGAGGGAGAGAATTGCTGAAGCAGACCTGTCTACACTGACGATCTAAAACGTTTTGACGAACTGCTTAGCAGCCTGTTGGTTCGCCTTAGGAAAGCAGTACAGTAGTCGTTCTGCATGGCATGGGTTTGACAGGTCCTCAGTATGTTTCCGGAGGCATGCAGCACCAGGACTCTACGTGCAGGTCACGCAATTCCCGTAAAATACGGACAGTTGGTTTGAGGACGCGGAGCTGGTGTCACGGGTGCGTCACACTGGATTCATATTAGGCAGATTCGGTGGCCAATACATCGACGTGAGTTCACTATCGTGATCCTCGAGCCATTTTAGTACGATTCTGGCCTTGTGACACTGACATTTACCCTGCTGGAAAATGCTACTGCCGCCGGGGAAGATATCAAGCACGAAAAGATGGAGATGGTTCTCAGTTACGTTCCCGTAATCCATAGCCGTCATGGTGCCTTCAGTTACTACCACAGCACCCACGGCAGCTCAGGTTCCGAGTAGCCGTTCGTATAGATGACGGCGTGTCCGTACACGAACACCGACTTGTTGTAACGTGGAACGCAATTCATCCTACCAGGTGGCACGTTTGGATTGATTGACTGTCCTAATCGTTGAGCCCATGACTGCTGCAGTCGTAATTGACAATGAGATTGTGTCAACACGGGAAAGCAAACGGGTCGTCTGCAGCGGAGCCACATTTTCAACAATGTGCAGTGAACTGTGTGCCTCGAAACACTCATGTGCTCTAGCACCATACTCTGTCTTCAGAAGTAATACAGATCGCCTTCTAGCCTGCTTTACAGAGCGAGCACGCCTCAGACCTCCATGGTCTGCCTTGAGACGTGGATGTCCAGCAGCTTGTCACCTACTCGTGGCAGCGCCGTACTTCATCCAATTTCCACAGGTCTCACGCCAGTCGCTCGCGGAGAGACAACTACCGTTTCCGAGATGCCCGCTCCCAGGCGCCGAGCCACGACAATCAGCCTCTGTGCAAATCGCTTATGTCAGCTAATTTCCCCACTTGCGGTCCTTATCGTCGCTAGAATGATACAATAATTCATCGTTCGTCTCTTCTCTGGTTATATACTTCACTTAGCGCGGCACATGCCCGCAACGGTACCGAACGGCTTGCAAACTAGCTCTGGGCTATCGTCACAATGTTTCGAATAGCATTTGTAACCTACATCCTCAATTATTTGCTGGATTTATTCAAATCTCGGTCTTCCTCCGCAACTTTTACCCCCTACAGTTCCCTCTAGTACCGTGGACGTTATTCCCTGATGTCTTAACAGATGTCCTATAATCCTGTCCATTCTTCTTGTCAGTGTTTTTCATACATTCCTTTCCTCCCATATTCTCCAGAGAATCTCCTCGTTCCTTACCTCATCAGTCTACCCAATTTTCGATATTCATCTCTAGAACCACATCTGAAATGCTTCGATTCTACTCTGTTCCGGTTTTCCCACAGTCCACGCCTCATTGCCATACAATGCTGTGCTGCAAACGTACATTCTCAAAAACTTTTTTCTCAAATTTGCTACTAGTATACTTTTCTTGGTCAGGATGCTCTTTTTGCCAGTGCTAGTCTGTTTTTGACGTCATTCTTCTTCCGTCCGTCATTGGTTATTTTGCTGCCTAGGTAGTAGAATTTCTTAACTTAATCTACTTTGTGATCTCCAATTCTGATTTTAAGTTTCTCGCTGTTCTTATTTCTGTTACTTCTCATTACTTTCGTCTTTCTTCGATTTACTCTCAATCCATATTCTCTACTCATTAGAATATTCATTCCAGCCAACACACCCTGTAATTCTTCCTCACTTACACTGAGGATAGCAATATCATCAGCAAATCTTATCATTAACATCCTTCCACCTTCAATTTTAATTCCGCTCTTGAACCTTATTTCTTCAATGTACAGACTGAGTAATAAGGGCGAAAGACTACATCCCTCACATCCTTTTCAATCCGAGCACTTCGTTCTTGGTCCTCCACTTTTATAATTCACTCTTGGCTCTTTCACATATTGCATATTACCCGACTTTCCCTATAGCTAATCTCCATTTTCTCAGAATTTCGAGAATCTTGCGCCATTTTACACTGTCGAACGTTTTTTCCAGGTCGACTTATACTATGATTGTGTCTTGATTTTTCTTCAGTCTTGTCTACTGTCAACTGCAATGTGAGAACTGGATTTCTGCTACCTTCACCCTTCCTGAAGTCGAACTTATCGTCATCTAACAGATTCTCAATTTTCTTTTCCATTTTTCTGTATAACATTCTTATAACTTGGGTGCATGAGGATTATACGATAATTCTCGCACCTGTCGACTCTAGCAGGCTTCGGAATTGTGTGCATGATGGGTACACAGGGGAGATAATCGACGACACGGCTTGCAGGAGATAAGCTAAAATGCGGATGATATTTGGTTAGCGAGAAGAGTGACGAACCGCGTTAAACCAGCAAGCGGAGACGAGGCCCAGCAGCAGGGAGGACGTGTTCCTGCTGGCGGTGTCAGCGGCTGAGCCGGCTCGCCTCTGGCAGCCTCGTCCGCCCGCTGTCAGTGGTGGCGGCTATCGGCGCTCTGGATCTCCAGTCACGACTTTGCTCCGCGCCGCAGCCGCAGCCGCTGCCGCTGCCGTGCCGAGGTTGATTGCACTCTTTAGAATTTCGGGTGGGGGACCGGCCGGCGCGGCTCTTAATTGCCTGCTGCCGGCTGCCCGCCGCGTGGGCGAAGTACAGAGACCTCGCTCCGGACCTTCGCTTATGCATCCTCGCCGTACTCGCGGGTACACCGTAGGCTAACTCCGCTCTCCAGAGTACAGGTTCAAATGCGTGTTCCGCGGGACTCTTTAAGTTCTTGCTTAGGCAGAATAAGAGGACAGTAACACACCAGAAATTCAAAATAGCGAAAGATATAAAAATGTCGAATTAAGTCGGGTGATGGTGAGGGAATTACATTAGGAAATGAGACATTTAAAGTAGTAAAGGGGATTTGCTATTTGGGGAGAAAAATAACTGATGATGGTCGAAGTAGAGAGGATATAAAATGTAGACTGGCAACTGCAAGGAAAGCGTTTCTGAAAAAAAAATTTGTTAACATCGAGTATTGATTTAAGTGTCAGGAAGTCGTTTCTTTAAGTATTTGTATGGAGTGTAGCCATGTATGGAAGTGAAACGTGGACGATAAATAGTTTGGACAAGAAGAGAATAGAAGCTTTCGAAATGTGGCCCTACAGAAGAATGCTGATGATTAGATGGGTAGATCACATAACTAATGAGGAGGTATTGAATGGAATTGGGGAGAAGAGGAGTTTGTGGCACAACTTGACTAGAAGAAGGGATCGGTTGGTAGAACATGTTCTGAGGCATCAAGGGATCACCAATTTATTACTGGAGGGCAGCGTGGAGGGTAAAAATCGTAGAGGGAGACCAAGAGATGAGTACACTAAGCAGATTGAGAAGGATGTAGGTTGCAGTAAGTACTGGGAGATGAAGAAGCTTGCACAGGATAGAGTCGCATGGAGAGCTGCATCAAACCAGTCTCAGGACTGAAGACCACAACAACAACAACATAGAAATGTAGCTAACTTTTTTTTTCGTGTAGTTCGGAGTACTCTGCTTATAGTTGCTCCGAGTATTAGCTGTGGGAAACCTGCCGGGAGTATCAGAGTGCAAGCTGGAAGGGGACAGTGTTCAACCACGTAAGTTCCAGATACCGATTACCTTCAGTGAAAGAATTCGAGACGACTAGAAGTGAATGTATATGTTTCTTTAAAGTCAGTACCGCCATTAGATTCTTGTTTATTTACAGTGTACTTGATTCAGTCAAGATGGTGTACACAGTAATGAAACAGTAGTCTCTGCCAGAAATATCGACTCTTAGACAAAGTGTCTAATAGTGTATTTTAATACGACAGTATGCCATCCCAGGCAATTTATAACACTTAAAATACTTGATAATGGCACTTTGAAGCAGAAATCATGATTGTGTTAGTGTAAATGTAACAATGTAAATAAACGACAGTCTAATGGCGGTACTGACTTAAAAGAAATATATTATGACTGTGGCCCCGCATTAAGAAAAAATTATTGAATATATATGCGTTGTCTGTTCTTTCGCACATGTCTCAAAGAACAGACATCACATATATATAATTAAGGCGAGGACGAACAATGATCTATTCCGTGCGGATGCAGACAGTCTCGAACTCTTACCGGAATCGGCGAAATGCCGCGAGTAATGATGATAATGATCAAGGGGCCCTACATTAGTACTGTGTAGGTAAGTTGAGAGTTTGGGTCTGACGGGAGGCGTGCTAGGATAGTCGGTGCATTTGTGACCCCACTGTGTCCGGATGGCGTAGTGGTCAGAGCATCCGCTAAGTAAGCAAGAGACGTGGGTTTGAATCCTTGTCTGGCACAAATTTTCAACTTTATCCATTGATTTAAATCAGTGTTCACTCACAGCCAGTATCCGTAATTTCTTTGTGTCCTGAAGAAATGATGGAACCCCAGAATCAGGATAGAAATTCATCAGCTACGCTACACCAACAGTGGCACTCCAGAAGCTACCAATCGGTGTGTGACCGAGCATCAATCAGTCTTGTCCTTCTCTCTTTCACGTTTCCTCGCCCTTTTCCTGTCCCATTAGTGGGCGATCTGCGGGAAGAAAGAATACCGACACATCTCCGTACGCCGACCGGGATTAGCCGAGCGGTCTGCGGCGCTGCAGTCATGGACTGTGCGGCTGATCCCGGCGGAGGTTCGAGTCCTCCCTCGGGCATGGGTGTGTGTGTTTGTCCTTAGGATAATTTAGGTTAAGTAGTGTGTAAGCTTAGGGACTGATGACCTTAGCAGTTAAGTCCCATAAGATTTTACACACATTTGAACATTTTTGAACATCTCCGTACATGCCCGACGGTTTTTTTTTTTTTTTTTAGCGTCTTGACCATCACGTGACACAACGCCTCGCCAGTCACATCCCCTAATAGAGAAGAAATACAACGTCGCCCTCGCCAGGTGACCAGTCCTGCTACGTAGCTACGTTAGCTACCATAAACTGAATAAATAATAAAGGAAAACAGAACAGCCTGTCACAACAGCTACAACCTAAAGAAGACATTAGGGCGCACTTCGACCAATTACAGCACTTCATAACAAGACAGAGTCAATGGTAACCCCGTAAATATTCAGCCTGCGCTCTGTTGCTCTCGTGGTAGCTAAACGAGCCCATGACGAATCGCCCACTGAATCCTCCTTGTCAGTTCTCCGAATCTTGTTAAGCTTGCTGTGTGTCATTTTTGTGATCAATCGGCTTCGTTGTAAGAAAATGGTGTTTTATCTGCTGTACACCAACTAACGATTCCCTGCGGCTGCGTTCATTCGATATAATTCTGAAATGTTCTAAGGACTTACGAACTAACACGGTATTAACCCTAGCAATAACAACGTATTTTCCATAACACGCCTTAACGCGTGGTTACTTTAGGTCCACCATAAAAAAATTGAAAAAAATTAGTTAACTGTTGTTGACTTTTATTAACAACACACTTTTTAAAGAGAGACTGGTGAGTAAGTAACGTCCTGAACCTGTAAATATTCAATACGACATTCACTGGGGAAAGTGACATCTCCTACTAACTATTAAATTTTTGGCTTAACTGAAAAAATTAAAACATTTATGGAATATGTTAGAAGAATTCGTTGTAACTGATAATTTTTTTTCAAAATTTTAAAATATAAAGTAACTGATTAGACTGCAATATTCTCGAAAAATGGCACAAAGTGACTTATATGGGCTGCAAGTTTTGTCCCAGTTGCGAGTTTTTATTACAGGTAAACCTGGCGTGGTAACATTTATATTAACGGGAGTCGGCTTCTCAATGTGTAGGAATAAAGCGATAAACATAACCCACTTTTTTTGACATCACTCTTAGTTGATGATAAATTTCTTTTGGCAGTGACAACACATTCCACAAAGCCATTTACAATTCATAGACGGCTGAAAAGTTCTGAAATTATTAGTTTGTGAGAAATATAATATAAACTAGCCTCATCTCTACCAAAAGTGTCATGGAAGATGAAGAGACAGAGTGAAGAAGTTCAGTTCTTTTGGTGATATCGTCTTCGTAAACGAAAGATGTTAATCGGAAATTAATTTGCCTTGGTAGACAGGCATACTGAAATTACCGATATACGTAAAGAATGTTTATTTTCAATGAGGTAAAATGTGCTTTTGCGATTGCAACAAGTTCTAAAATTAACAACAGGAAAATAATGGAGAATCCGTACAATGAAGGTGAATTTGTGAGAAAAATGGCTTCCTGTAAGATGCTAGAGAGGAAAAAGAACAATAATCAATCAGTAAATATCAGCTAAAAGTTTTAGCTAGTGTATAAAAAAATGGAATCGGTGCACAAATAATAAAACTCGAGTGTGAGACAACAAAAAAATAAATAAATAAATAAATAAAATTCGTAGCGAAAGCATCTGATCTGTAAAATCTTTCAGGGCCGGAAATGGCACAATTGACAACATATTCCGCGCTATTATGCCGTGGTCGAATGGATTTCGAATTAAAATCCAACGTTCCATGCTATGTTCTTTAAGAGTCTGATCACACCCTTGCAATAGCGAACCAGGGTGTGACTCGGACAATCACAAAAGCTACGATCCCCCTTGAAAATGTTCTCTGCAGATGGGGACAAAACATTGGATTTTAATGTGGAAGCCATTCGACCACGTCATAATAGCCCGAAATATTTTATTAATTGTGGAAAGGTAAATAGGCAGACCAAAGAAAAGTTCAACTGACCATTGAAGAAAGAAGTCATGCGACATGGGCACATGAAAGAGTACGAAAGAGGCCAAAACTTTAATATTTGAAAGCTATTACTCAACTATTTATGTGTCAATATTTGGATTCAAAATCTGGTAACCGAAACGCTGACAGTGAGGACGTAGACGGTCTCAGAAGTCTCGAACACAAACTCAGAACTGATGCGGTTGTACCTACTAAGTTTTCTCGACGTACTCCTCCGCTAAAATGGCCATACTGTATTCATAAATCCAAAGTTCGATTTGTAGTTTAAATGTTTAATTTCGACACACCAGAGAAAGTAACCTCTGGTTAACAGGAAATACGAGCCAGGAGGAATAGTCCAGTCGAGGTGTATATTTTACATGTGTAAACTGTTGACGTGAATGTCAGTGATACAAGTTGCCATGATCAGTAGTGTCTGTAATGATAAAAAGTTAGCACTAGATTTGTTTCCATGTGACACGTAAACCAAAAAGAAGCTGATAAATTCTGTGTAAAGAGAATGTTAATGACCACACGTAATGGAATACAGGCGATACCTCGTAGGTGGGACGGTGTTTGATACTGGATAAACTGCACAGTTACTTACTCCGGGAGTCCTGAATCAGTATCTGTCCCATGTTAGACCCAGTGAGTACGTGAGGGCGCCCACATGCACTCGTTATGAAAGTTTCGGCCGACATGACAAACCGCACGTAGCGAGAACCACCGTGTCGTAAGTCACACGCTGCTCGAAGCCACTATTCCTAGCTTACCTTCCGGACAAACCTGGTAATGGAAACATGGTCAACTTTCATACACGTGAGCGCAACGAGAGTGCAAACTGCATAATGAAGGTCGCTCGTGTTATATTCTATATATAGAATATCTTCTACATATAGGAAACTCACCAATGAGACCCATGATCTTTCATTGTCGTTCCAACGTTCTGGTTAAATAATTTTGCGATCCCTTGGTCTCTGAGTTACTGGGTAATATGGAGAGTATCAGCAACTCACAACATCTCAGTTACGTGTACACTTATATCTATGGGATATTTTCAATTCTTGCTTGCATGAGGCTTTTTTTCTTTTTCTTTTAAGCAGCATACTGTGCGCAGAAATGAATACTTGTAGAACTGCTACTGCATTACACGATGGACTTTGACGTGAACTCCATTCTATTTCCGAGCGAAAAATACTGAAGGCCGATAAATCAGTTATAGTGGCAACGTGACTTCCATTCCAAACATGTTGGCGTAAATTTCTAGGTCGAGAAGATGACATGTGGGGTGTGCCTCTAACTCCGTTTAATGCGATTCAGCAAAACTTCCTTACAGTAGCACATCAGGTGAAATGTACAGCTTTTTTTCATTGCCATGATTTCTTATAACTGCCCACATCGCTACTGTCGGCGAGCTCTGTTTTTTTTTAAGCCTAGCTACAAAACATAGCGTGCTGATTACGACCGATTACCTGCATCATCAGAGTTTCTACTTCAAGTAGCAGCGACCAAGCTCACAATCTCTTGAAGAGGTGAAAACTTAGTTTAACGGACGCTTTGGGACTCATTTCAATACATAAAATTTTTACGTGTAGACGGAAATTAGTTACAAGGCTGCAAAAGTCTTGTAACCAGTTAATCAAATAATCGGTTCGATACGCCGTTTTAATTTCCAATGCGGCAAAATGTTATAACCCATAACGAACGGTTCAGTTCTGTGAACACTCCAATATATTTCCTTAATAAAAAATCGTTTGGACCGACATAAATAGCACAGTGATTAGAAGATTTGTATGGAGAGTGACAGAACATTCGCGAAGAGAGTGTTGTGGAATAGTTTGATAGTGACAATGGCCACTGAACTGTTGCATTCTGGGTTTACATCCTATCTCTAGATTTAAAATATCACTGCAGATTGAGCCGGACCGAGTGGCCGAGCGGTTCTAGGCGCTACAGTGTGGAACTGTGCGACCGCTACGGTCGCAGGTTCGAATCCTGTTTCGGGCATGGATGTGTGTGATGTCCATAGGTTAGTTAGGTTTAAGTAGTTCTAAGTTCTAGTGGACTGATGACCTCCGATGTTAAGTCCCATAGTGCTCAGAGCCATTTTTTTGAACTGCAGATTTAATTCAGTGAACGCTACGCTTCAGAAAGAAAAATGTCATTCCGGAATTTCCTGTTTGATATGAATGCAGAATTAATTAACTATCGTACGACAAGTCCCCCCCCCCTCTCACCCTCTTTCTCTCTCTCCCTCTCTCCATCTTACGTAAGTCAAAAGGCTTTCGCAGTTGTCGTTAGTAACCTGTCCTCCTACCCTGTCACTGCAGAAGTTTTATATTAGCTTTCTCTCCCTTCGTGATATTGATGCAGACGCCAGCTGATTATAATTACCCTGAAATTAAATTTACGTCATGTTATTTTATCTCATGCTAATTCTGAAGTTTTTTTTTAACTCGTGGTTGAATAATTCCAGATTCGGGGTACCAAGAGATGATGACTGTTGATGCAATCAATTAGCTGCAGCAGGAAAGACAATATTAAACATTTTCCACTTTGGAGTTTTAGTGTGTCTATCATGAGCTATGGCGACACTTGAATCTGCGCCACAAAGTTTTCTATCTTGGTTCCATAAGCCTCTCGTGTTCAAGATAAGTAACTGAATCAGCTGCAAGTTAAAGATTCCGCGCCCATGGCTGAGTGATGAGGTACCTGGTTGCTGCACGGGGGATCCACGTTGGATCTCCGACACCGCACGCAGACGATGCCGTTCACACGACTCTGAATACCTATATTGCCTCTCAACGTGTCTTAGAAGAGTATGAAACAGCTGTAATGTCGTGGAGTTTAATCTTATTTTATTCGTGAATTCTTTTCAAGTTTTGGATTGACCTCCAGTAGTGATGTATTGGCGTGTAATTTACACCAATCTGTGACTTTTACTGAGAATCAATGCAAGTTTAGGGAATGGCTGAATGATTTAAATCAGTAGAAATCTGTAAATAAGACCAGCACTGGAAAGGCTCAGTGTGGATTGCGTAGAAACGATAACGACAGTCATTGTGTGACAACATGGGTGCATGTTTCAATGCGAGCAGCGGAATATAATCAAGCTCCTATAGATGTAAGACTTATCCTCATCCAATCTAACGCGAATTAACCATTTTCATTTGATCTAGCTATGATCACCCGACCCAGGCAACTCCTTACATTCCGTCCTTACCACTGAAGATAGAAACCACTTTGTAACCACTGTTGTCCAAACTTTTGAGCGGCCGCGTAGCCTCCAACGAGTCACACTAGCTGCCCGATCCATGTGCCTCCAAAGTACCTTGGCCACCACTGCCAGACCCACTCCTGTTACACAGTCTTCCAGCTCGAAGCCTTTGTTTAGCCTCATTCCCATCTTAGCCAGTGGAGCATTTAAATACCTACAGTTCCCAGTCGTCATCACAAGCATTGGCACATCTTCTTCTTCTTCTTCTTCTTCTTCTTCTAGCCCACCATGCCCAACTGACAATGCTCTTCCCCAGCCCACATTATTTCATAAGCTCCTCATGAAGTCGCGTCTTCACATTCGGCAACCCCAGGCATTACTACATTTTATCTAGAGGTGATTACTATGTCTGTACAGACAGACCACTTGCACTGTAACGACGGATCCTACAACACCAACACAGCATTGTGACAACACCAACTTCACCACCGTCAGAGTCTGTTACCATCTCATCAATGTTGGTGTTGTGGCCTTCAGTCCGAAGACTGTTTTAATGTTGATGTCCATGATAGTATCCCGTTCAGATCTCGTCATCTCAACATAATTGCTATAACCGACATAGTTTGAGTTTGCTTACTGCTGTCAAGCCTTCGTCTCCGTCAGCAATTTTTAACGCCATCCCCCCCCCCCCCCCCCACCTCCACACACACAAACACACACACACACACACACACACACACACACACACACACACACACACACAAACAAACAACTTTTTTTCAGCATTGTTCTATAGCTTCACTTTTCAAAAGATGTTTGTCTTCATGTCTAAACTATTTTATCGCCCAAGTGGCAGTTGCGTACAAGGCTAGACTACAGACAAATACTTTCAAGCAATACTTCCTAACTATTAAATTTGTATCCGATGTTAACAAATTCCTCTTACCTCTCTACATGTGCTGCCAAATAGGAAACTTCATCTACTACTTTTAGCGTCTTACTTACTAATCTAATTCCCTGTACACCCCCTAATTTAGTTCAGCTACATTCCATTCCCACATTTTTACTTTTGTTGATGTTCATCCTATAACCTCTTTTCAAGACACAGTCCGTTGCATTCTACTGATCCAAATCCTTTGCGTCTCTGTCATAATTAGTGTTATCGACAGTCCCCAAAGTAATATAGATGAGACATGAAATCTTGTAGAATGGGGCGACCATGTAGAACTGTATCGGAGCTGCTTTGAGTAGTCTGTCAGCTAATGTTACTTTTATATCTACTAGCGCTCATATTCTGTGACCCTCTGTACACTTGGATATCTGATGACGGAAATAAATCCGAAACGCGTCAAATGAATAATTTGAGTATGAATTTGAGTATGGCTTCTTTGAAGTGATCTATTCACCTCTAATACAGAACTACATTATAACAAATCCTAAAAGTTTTTATTTCTGCTCTCATGTTGTTGTTGTGGTCTTCAGTCCAGAGACTGGTTTGATGCAGCTCTCCATGCTACTCTATCATGTGCAAGCTTCTTCATCTCCCAGTACTTACTGCAACCTACATCCTTCTCAATCTGCTTAGTGTATTCATCTCTTGGTCTCCCTCTACGATTTTTACCCACCACGCTGCCCTCCAATACTAAACTGGTGATCCCTTGATGCCTCAGAATATGCCCTACCAACCGATCCCTTCTTCTAGTCAAAGTGTGCCACAAATTTCTCTTCTCTCCAGTTCTATTCAATACCTCCTCATTAGTTATGTGATCTACCCATCTAATCTTCAGCATTGTTCCGTAGCACCACATTTCGAAAGCTTCTAATCTCTTCTTGTCTAAACTATTTATCATCCACGTTTCACTTCCGTACATGGCTACACTCCATACAAATACCGGGTGATCAAAAAGTCAGTATAAATTTGAAAACTGAATAAATCACGGAATAATATAGACAGAGAGGTACAAATTGACACACATGATTGGAATGACATGGGGTTTTATTAGAACTAAAAAATACAAAGGTTCAAAAAAATTTCCGACAGATGGCGCTTTAGCCGGCCGGAGTGGCCGTGCGGTTCTAGGCGCTACAGTCTGGAACCGAGCGACCGCTACGGTCGCAGGTTCGAATCCTGCCTCGGGCATGGATGTGTATGATGTCCTTAGGTTAGTTCGGTTTAATTAGTTCTACGTTCTAGGCGACTGACGACCTAAGAAGTTAAGTCGCATAGTGCTCAGAGCCATTAGATGGCGCTTTATCTGACCAGAATAGCAATAATTAGCATAACAAAGTAAGACAAAGCAAAGATGATGTTCTTTACAGGAAATGCTCAATATGTCTACCATCATACCTCAACAAAAGCTGTAGTCGAGGAATAATGTTGTGAACAGCACTTTAAAGCATGTCCGGAGTTATGGTGAGACATTGGCGTCGGATGTTGTCTTTCAGCATCCCCAGAGATGTCGGTCGATCACGATACACTTACGACTTCAGGTAACCCCAAAGCCAATAATCGCACGGACTGAGGTCTGGGGACCTGGGAAGCCAAGCATGACGAAAGTGGCGGCTGAGCACACGATCATCAACAAACGATGCGCGCAAGAGATCTTTCACGCGTCATTTTGTTTTTTTGGTTCTAATAAAACCCCATGTCATTCCAAGTGTGTCAAATTTTACCTCTCTATCTACATTATTCCGTGGCTTATTAAATTTTCAAATTTATACTGACTTTTTGATCACCCGGTACTTTCAGAAACGACTTCCTGACAAATCTAGACTCGATGTTAACAAATTTCTCTTCTTCAGAAACGCTTTCCTTGCCATTGCCAGTCTACATTTTATATCTTCTCGTTACTTCGACCATCATCAGTTATTTTGCTCCCCAAATAGCAAAACTCATTTACTACTTTAAGCGTCTCCTTTCCTAATCTAATACCCTTTGCATCACCCGTTTTAATTCGACTACATTCCATTATCCTCGTTTTGCTTTTGTTGATGTTCATCTTATATCCTCCTTTCAAGACACTGTCCATGCCGTTCAGTTGCGCTTCCAGGTCCTTTGCTGTCTGTGACAGAATTACAATGTCATCGGTGAACCTCATAGTTTTTATTTCTTCTCCCTGGATTTTAATACCTACTCCGAATTTTTCTTTTGTTTCCTTTAGTGCTTGCTCAATATACAGATTGAATAACATTGGGGAGAGGCTACAAACCTGTCTCACTCCCTTCCCAACCACTGCTTCTCTTTCAAGCCCCTCGGCTCTTATCACTGCTATCTGGTTTCTGTACAAATTGTAAATAGCCTTTCGCTCCCTGTATTTTACCCCTGCCACCTTCAGAACTTGAAAGAGAGTATTCCAGTCAACATTGTCAAAAGCTTTCTCTAAGTCTACAAATGCTAGAAATATAGGTTTGCCCTTCCTTAATCTAGCTTCTAAGATAAGTCGTAGGGTCAGTATTGCGTCACGTGTTCCAACATTTCTACGGAGTCCAAGTAGATCTTCCCCGAGGTGGGCTTCTACCAGTTTTTCCATTCGTCTGTAAAGAATTCGTGTTAGTGTACTGCAGCCGTGGCTTATTAAACTGATAGTTCGGTAATTTTCACACCTGTCAACACCGGCTTTCTTTGGGACTGGAATTATTATATTCTTCTCGAAGTCTGAGGGAATTTAGCCTGTCTCATATATCTTGCTGACTTGATGGTGGAGTTTAGTTAGGCCTCACTCTCCGAAGGCTGTCAGTAGTTCTAATGGAATGTTGTCCACTCCCGGGGCCTTGTTTCGACTCACGTCTTTCAGTGCTCTGTCAAACTCTTCACGCAGTATCATATCTCGTATTTCATCTTCATGTAGATTCTCTTCCATTTCTATAATATTGTCCTCAAGTACATCGCCGTTGTACAGACTCTCTATATTCTTCTTCCACCTTTCTGCTTCCCTTCTTTGCTTAGAACTGGGTTTTCATCTGAGATCTTGATATTCATGCAAGTGGTTTTCTTTTCTCCAAAGGTCTCTTTAATTTTCCTGCTCTCATATCTCACCACTGTCAGCATTTTAAATAGTAGAATGTGAATTTTTTTTAAAAATATTGTTTTATCTTTATTTTTGACATGTATGGTAGAGTAGGAGATAGCTGCTTCGTGCCCGCCCGGAAACAGATATGGAAGACAATAGAAAGAAAAAACTCGAATGAAGACTACAGTTTTAAGCAAGGAAGTGGTGCGGATAAGTGGCTGGCCAATCGGGCGGGGCGTGTAGCGCGACACAGCGTGATCGGCCCGCCCTGCGGAGAAACCCCTTTCTCCGTGCCTCGCTTTCGCCGCTGCGCTGTGCTCTGGTCCGGAGCAGCGGTCCGCGACGCTGTTTGGTTAGGCGGCTGCCGGAAGCGAGGCGCGGCGAAGCGCCCCCCAAGTGGGCCGGCGCGATCGGCTGCCCGGCGAAAGGCCGCCGCGCCAGCTGGACGGCTCGCCTCGGCTCGGCTCAGCTCGGCCCACACTTTTCCCGCTTTCCACTGCCGCTGGCGCTGATCCGCCGCCATCCTGTTTGGCAACAACAGCCTCGATTTCCTGTCGGGCCGCCCTGCTTTCGACCATTGTCACTGAGCGGGGGATGCGGCCGTTCCACGGTGCCTGCAGGTCCGTTCCTCCACGCTGGAACGTTCCGTCCGTGCGGCTCACCGGGTTTCCGTAGCGTCGCGAGAAGACCCGCCCGCGGCTACGGCCAGAGTGCACCCATTCTAAGCGCCGTGTAGTGCCCGAGTGACATTATGCACCGTGTTGTTCTCCAGATTTCTTCCGAATCGTTTGTTGCCGGACGCGCTATCGACAGGGGATCTCAAGTTGATTCCGTATTTCTGGATTTCCGGAAAGCTTTTGACACCGTTCCTCACAAGCGTCTTCTAATCAAGCTGCGGGCCTATGGGGTATCGTCTCAGTTGTGCGACTGGATTCGTGATTTCCTGTCGGGAAGGTCGCAGTTCGTAGTAATAGACCGCAAATCATCGAGTAAAACTGAAGTGATATCAGGTGTTCCCCAGGGAAGCGTTCTGGGACCTCTGCTGTTCCTGATCTATATAAATGACCTGGGTGACAATCTGAGCAGTTCTCTTAGGTTGTTCGCAGATGATGCTGTAATTTACCGTCTAGTAAGGTCATCCGAAGACCAGTATCAGTTGCAAAGCTATTTAGAAGAGATTGCTGTATGGTGCGGCAGGTGGCAGTTGACGCTAAATAACGAAAAGTGTGAGGTGATCCACATGAGTTCCAAAAGAAATCCGTTGGAATTCGATTACTCGATAAATAGTACAATTCTCAAGGCTGTCAATTCAACTAAATACCTGGGTGTTAAAATTACGAACAACTTCAGTTGGAAAGACCACATAGATAATATTGTGGGGAAGGCGAGCCAAAGGTTGCGTTTCATTGGCAGGACACTTAGAAGATGCAACAAGTCCACTAAAGAGACGGCTTACACTACACTCATTCGTCCTCTGTTAGAATATTGCTGTGGGGTGTGGGATACTTACCAAGTGGGATTGACGGAGGACATCGAAAGGGTGTAAAAAAGGGCAGCTCGTTTTGTATTATCACGTAATAGGGGAGAGAGTGTGGCAGATATGATACGCGAGTTGGGAAGGAAGTCATTAAAGCAAAGACGTTTTTCGTCGCGGCGAGAGCTATTTACGAAATTTCAGTCACCAACTTTCTCTTCCGAATGCGAAACTATTTTGTTGAGCCCTGCCTACATAGGTAGGAATGATCATCAAAATAAAAAAAAAAGAAATCAGAGCTCGAACACAAAGGTTTAGGTGTTCGTTTTTCCCGCGCGCTGTTCGGGAGTGGAATGGTAGAGAGATAGTATGATTGTGGTTCGATGAACCCTCTGCCAAGCACTTAAATGTGAATTGCAGAGTAATCATGTAGATGTAGACGTAGATGTAGATTTCTCTGCTCTGTGGCACTCGCAGCGTAATCCAGCTGCTTGTGGTGCTGTGTTTTATGCAACCCGCAACATCTTCAAAAACCATGCGCGAGATTTTCATATTCTCTCGCTCGCTACATGCAAATGCAGAATAAATGAACAGGAAATTTAATGTAGTTAAATAGTGTATGAGATACGTTTTCGATACAGTGCGCAGCTTTCAAGTTGCTGAACAAATACTCATTTGAAGGTCTCTTTCGTACGTTTTTCTTGAACTCTTCGAAAACTAAGGCTTCTATCGAAAACGTATCCCAATACAGAATTTAACTACATTACATTTCCTACAAATATGTTCTGTTCATTTTTTTCCCATAGGGCGAACAGTTTGCCCCTATCAAGCGAGAGAACATGAACATCTTGCGAGAGGTATTTGAAGGCATTTTGGTTTACATGTAATTCAGCAGTATGGGCAGCTGAATCACCCTGTACGCTAAGCTAGATAATGGTCATCACTCTCACTTTGACTCATGAGATCGGTTGATGGGATGTTAAACCCTAATCTTCCTTACTTCCTTCGTTCCTAGAATACTGAATTAATTTTTGACGGACAAATGTGGAATGACTTCAGACAATAATTACACTAATGCTGTGGACCCTGTCCTCATGAAAATTCAGGGTTAGAACAGTCACCTCTCCTATCTTCTATCTTCTTCTTCTTCTGCTTGCTGGTCTCCACAACGTATCTTCATAGCGCGGCCACGTTAACTATTGTATTTGGCAGTCGTAGAGGGTGGCTGGATGCCATTCCTCTCGACACCCCTTCTCTCTTACCCTGGGACGGAATTTGTGTACCCCATGCGCCTGTGTCTAGTGTTGTCCCATGCGCTAGTGTGAGAACGTTTCCAAGGAGTTTACAAACTGTGTACCTGAGGCGGTACGTATCATCCCAGTATTCACCTAGTCGGATGTGGAAAACGGCCTAAAAACTACAAATAAGCTGGCTGACATATCGGCCCCAGTCATTAACCGCCGTGCATTCGATCAAGAGCTAGTGTGCTTTCCAAAATCCAGGAACCGGCGCGCTAAATTGACAGTGTATGTAAGTTCCTAGGCTGTAGTGTCATGGCTGTGTCGACACGAAAGGCATTGCGTGTAATACAGCGTGGCGCATACCTTACTCCTCTTGAATAATGCCCAGAAGGGACCCGATATTGGGCTTCACACTCAATGAACAGATCAGAAGGGACCCGATATTGGGCTTCACACTCAATGAACAGATCATCATCAACACTATCACGTTTCTTCATTCCGTGAACCACTGCAGGGACAAAAGTGCAGGCATCGATTCTTTCCTGGGGAAGATCCAATTTTGTACTGAAATTGATACATTCATGGGGCATTGGCTTAAAATACGTCGCCCATAATAGGTGCTGCGATTCCGTGTTGGTCAGGGAAGACCTCCCTCCTTTGTATGAGCGTCAGCACATGCCTGGTGGCCACAAACGTAACAACACTATGAATAATGAAGCAGCCGGATGGCATGGGGTACAGGGTGTTCTTTAAGGCGTACATTCAGAGCTTGTTCATACGGTGTTTGCACCAGCAGATTATGTTATCATATAGGTTTCTAGCACATTCATACGTTTTTCGACCTGGAAGAAGTGTTCGACAGTATAAAATGGTGCAAGATGTTCGAAATTCTGAGAAAAATTGTGACAGGCCATAGAAACAGACGTGTAATACGCAATATGTACAAGAACCAAAGCCGGCCGTGGTGGCCGAGCGGTTCTAGGCGCTTTCGTCCGGAAATGCGTGACTGCTACGGTCGCAGGTTGTAATCCTGCCTCGGGCATGGATGTGTGTGATGTCTTTAGGTTAGGTTTAAGTAGCTCTAAGTCTAGGGGACTGATGACCTCAGATGTTAAGTCCCATAGTGCTCAGAGCCATTTGAACCATTTTTACAAGAACCAAGATGGAACAATCAGACTGGAATGCCAAGAACAAAGTGCATGGATTAAAAAGGGTGTGAGGCAGGTATGTAGTCTTTCACCCCTACTGTTAAATCTGTACATCGAAGAAGAAATAACAGAGAAGTTCAAGAGTGGGATAAAATTCAGGGAGGAAGGATATCAATAAAAAGATTCCCTTATGACATTGCTATTCTCAGTTAAAGTGAAGAATTACAGGCTCTGTTGAATGGAATGAAAAGTCTAATGAGTACAGAATGTGGATTGAGAGTAAATGAAAGAAATACGAAAGTAATGAGAAGTAGCAGAAAGGACAATAGCGAGAAACTTAACAACAGAATTGGGGATCACGAATTAGACGAAGTTAATGAATTCTGTTACCTAGGCAACCAAATAACCCACGATGGACAGAGCAAGGAGGACAAAAAAGGAGACTAAAACTCGCAAAAAGGGCATTCCTGGCCTGTAGAAGTCAATTTCCTTAGTTTGAGAAAGAAATTTCTGACAATGTATTATGGAGCACAGCACTGCGCTGTAGTAAACTTCGACTGTGGGAAAACCACAAAAGAAGAGAATCGAAGCGTTTGAGATATGGTGCTACAAAAAGAATGTAGAAAATTAGGTGGACAGATAAGGCAAGGAATGAGGAGGTTCTGTGCAGAATCGGAGAGGAGAGGAATATGTGGAAAACAGTGATAAGGAGAAGGGACAGGATGATAGGACATCAGGAAATAACTTCCATGGTACTAAAGTCAGAGATAGGAATACATCGAGAAAATAATTGAGGGGGTAGGTTGCAAGTGATACTCTGAGATGAAGAGGTTGTCACAGGAGTCTAACTCGTGGCGGGCTGCATCAAACCACTCAAAAGACTGATGAAAAAAAAAAAAAAAGAAAATGTTGTTAGAAGTGTAACATATCTACAGTAAAGGAAGAAACTGCATACCTGCAGCTCCTAAACAAGTATCAGATTTGCTGAAGAAAAGATGTTAAGAACTAATGATTTCAGCAAATTTCGAAGAACTCTCGGTGTAGAGCACCCACATATTTTGATATTTCGGTCGCTTAGCTACTTACAGTGTCCTTCGTTCCTGTAAGCAAATAGGTGAGTCACAGTCTCAGTATTATACTTTGACAACATAGCAGAGATGATAATTGCATATAGAACGTTGAGTCACAAATATGTCGGTGGTGGACAAATCATCAATTTCAGGACGAAGTGTTGAGTTCCAGAGAGATGAAAGAGGCTCACTTGGCTGATTAATATATAGTTAACTTTGTATTTGTTGGTATCTCCTTAAGTGAACAGCACGAAATACTGACAGAATCATGATTTTCCTTCGTTTCAATTTTTTGTTCTTGAAGCAAACCAATACTTGTTAATTTCTCCGCCCATATCCTTTTTAATGTATCCATACCTTGGCTTGTAGAGAAAAGAATTGATTTTTCCTGCACTTTAAACGGAACGGACTTGGCTGTCAGTCCATTTACGATTTTTCTACTGTCTGCTCTTCAGCATCACCTCGCACTACGCAGCTGAGAAAGCACCTATTGAGGTGTGGCCAGGTTTGGTCACAGAAGCCGCAGCTCTTACTGCGGCCGCATTCACTCTTATTTTAGCAGCCTTGGCCCAACTAGCGGCGTGGTCCAGTTTCACTGCTCCAGTCAAGTAAAAATCTACACGGCGGATGGAAAACTACTGAACTGCGCGGATACAGACCGAAGCAAGTTGTTGCCACAACACGCTGTAAAGATGTAAGCATCGACACGACTGATGCCAATTTCTGTTACACCTCCTGACAAGTCATGACTACTGTACACTCTTTCCGTAGGCTCGGAGTGAGATCCGAGGCTTGTCTAAGCCACGCCATGTTCAGATGTCTAATTCAGCGCCAAATTTTGCAATTTTAGTGTCAACTATACTGCACACATAACATCATCAAGAAAATGAGGGCAGTAAATAAACTTACCGCCGATGGACGCCCTTCGTGTCAAACCATCCGCTATACGACCCATGTGAAATCCAAATATGGCAGTTTGTTGGGGATCTGTCGTTTTATTTCGCTGCTTACCTGTTGAAAACAGTGAAACAAAAAATAAATTAGCAAATTTCTCTGTTTCATATCCAATACAACATTAAACAAAAAAACAATAACGAGATACTGGCATAAATATAGCCTACAAAATTTAGCTTTTGTGTCGGAATTCGAGAGCAGTATGCAGCTTGAAAGTCACATATTCGTGCCAACAAAAATGTTTCTCATACATCATAACTTGTAACTGAGACATACAGGGAATACGAATAAACATTTACTGCTATATAGAAAGTTTTACTCTTCCCAGGCACATAGCTTGGAACGTTAAAGCTCTCTTAGGAATAAACAGCGTTCCTCGTCGTGAACGTCATCTTCTGATCTAACCATCGAAATAACGTTAGACAGGCGAAGAGAAGTGAAATAAAGATCTTATAATTATATTTTTCCCTGACACATTTAAGTCTAATTATTAGAACAAAGGAAAAAGTTAATTATACGTCTCAGAATCAGTCCTTGTTAACTAACGCAATAAGAAATGATCTGTGGTTTATAATTTTCTCTTTATATTATATCTTTCCGTGTGTTTGTGTTTATTTGGTAGTGAGAGACAATTATTTATAATTTTACGTGACAAGTACCGCGAGACAGCAGCAGTTTACATTATTCAGCGGGATCTTTGACTGATATGCCTCGCCTGGAGATGAGAAGCAAACTTGACGAAGCGTTGTCGCTGCACGACGCCTTGACTCGACTGATAACCCGGAAAAACTTCATCATTGATATAATATTGCCTGTAAATCGACTGTGAGTGCGCAGTGCACACTCCTTGACTGTTGCGCTTCTCTTTGGAGAGCACTAGTTTATACTAAAGAAGTGCGACGGTTGCATTGTATATACTGCAGTTCTCTCTAGCATGATGTTAAGTATAAAGGACGCTCACAGAGTTGGTTTCGTGGAGAAATTAACCTTATTATTGTGGCAGCATCAGAGTCTGTCGAATTTAATTTGCTATTGTACGACGTTAATTGCATCAGATTCAGTGTATTCTTATTGCAAACGAGTGTAATAATTACATAAATGCACCACTTTACGACAAAATTTAAGTAGTATTTTCTGTCCATTTAAAGTGACTCACATAAAATTGTGCACGACGATTTCTGATATAGAGCTTCGGACAATGATTTTTCGATGCTTCCTGGCGAATCTGCAGATGCGGTCAATAAATCGAGAAGTCTATTAATTCGTGAATAATTTTCTGTTAATTTCCTATCCTTCCAGACGGACATCATTTGTAAACCGCATTAAACTCTGACGGTCTTCGAAAGTTCTACTGACGAAGTAAAGAATCAGTTTACTTTTTCCGAACTGCGGAGCAATCTTTTACAGTTCTGCAGCTGGTCAACGATATCTTCGAGACCATCGCTGTGGCAGTAATTAATTTCAGGTTTCTACAAAGAGGAACATTAAAAAGATTACTTCGTTGAAGTTAAAATGAGATTGAAAAATAATAAATATAATAATAATAATAATAATAATCAACGACTTAAAAGCAAAGATTAAATCCAAAACAATAATTCTCTTCTAACGCCGACACGTGGTAATAATAAATGTTTTAAATTTCGGTGTTTCTCTACGCACCTATCCTGATCTCATGATAACGTCACATTTCGAAAATTGTCAACTGGATGAATGCGATGAAACGCGGCCTCCAGTCGCAGTAGCGACTGTATTCTACGTGGATTGAGAGGACTGGGTAAGGGGAGAGAGGAGGGGCGTGATAAGGATCGCTTAAATATCGGGAAGTGTAACGTGAACCAGCAGCAAAACTGAGGGAGCTGTTAAGGACAGGTAGCTAAACTACTTCAGTACAGCTCTGACTAACTGTGGAAACGCTCGAGTGCCTGATTTTCTGGGGGGGGGGGGGGCGCTCGGAAATTTACCATAACATTATCTTTACGACCACTGGTAATCGTGCGACTTGCTCACGTCGAGATGGCGAGATATTTCGGAGGCACACCGCTTCGCCATCGGCACTAGCTACCAACGCGGTTACTGCGTTGTATCTAAAGCACTTCAGCACGACTGCAGAGGACTCCATCCAAATATCCTCCCATCTCTACGTGATAATCACGCTTGATTTTCGAGAGCCACACATGAGACTGCTTCGTTGTCAAGCATCAGAATCACATGTCTAGCAATCAGCTAAGCTTCCCCTACTGCATATCTCATGCAGCAATTCTACATTAGTACGTATTTTCGTGACACACTGGAATTCTTGTCTGGAACGTCTCAATCGATTCATAGTGCTCGTTGGGTTATTTTATACACGGACAAAATTCTGACCATTAACTGAACTCGCTCCATCGTCAGATATTGCAACCAGAAGCATGACAGTTTGTCATTGAAGACCAACGTCATGCTCTTACTCGGACCCACACACTGGTCTGAAAACCAAGTGTCTCAAGACGACGCGGGGTCAACCATTAACATGCAGTCAGTACGTGAGCAATATTATAAGGGGCAATCACATAAAAACCGAACCCCCACCATCACGCAATGGTTCCATTCAAAAATAGTCACCACAGGCGTTAAGATATTTGTCGCACAGGAAGACAAGACCATCACTGCCTGTTTCATAGAACGCGGCCGGCCTCTGACTGATCCACAACCGTGGCGACAACTTTTGAAATAATAAACAGTTCACTTACTTATTTTCCGTCTGTTTGCTTTTCATTTGACTGCCCCTTATGTATTCTTAATAGTGCAGTCCTGTACGTCACATACTGTAAGATTAATTATATCAGTTATGTTCATACTAGGACTGCTAGAACTGACGTACAGACAAATTTGTTGCCCTTTTAAGTGGCAGCTAAGTATGTTTTGTACTTACTGTAATGAACAAAACTGCCTTCTCAAACGGAGAAGAAACTAGAAAGCTGTCAGGATATGTAAAAAAATAAGGTCAACTGCAACTACTCCTTCATACGATACAAAAATAAAAGAAAAATCAACTTATTAAATCTGTAGTCAATGCTTACAAAAAACCAAACAACATTTCAGACTACATTCTCAGGATGCATTTTAAGTTCGAAGGTAGAACTCGCCTGGAATATTTAAGTTACAGCACAAAACAGACAGTTTCTCTTATTCATCGTTTCGCTATAATAGCCTTGCACAATTGGCAAATGTTGTTAGACAAAGCAGTTCATTCGTGTAGCAAAACTGCTGAAAATGTTTCTAAATGATAGTGCTTCAGGAACATGACAGTCTGTTGTACATCGTACATTGTACATTGATTAATGTAGAAGGTCCATCAATATATGCATTTGTTTGGAAAATCTATTTCATCGCATAAATCTCTGGGCGGCGGAGATTCTTGTACACTGAAAATGGTCTCTGAAGAAATACATTAAAGGTTTTTATAAGAGTAACGAGACTACTACTGAGCAGAATCCGTTAGAATGTCGGACGTCGTTGTGGTAGGCTGTTTTGTGCACACATTTTGATTTACAAGTAGAGAGCAAATTTGCTGGCTGTAAATAAACGAAATGACTTCTAATTTTTCAACAGCGCGGTTTAAGTCGTGGTTTATTTCGTATGGAGCAGTGAGTTGGGCGACACGGGTGCAAAATGTTTGATTTTCCTCGTTTTACCCATTTGGTCTCTGATGGCCGGTGCTTTGCGGTCCATTCGGTGTTTGGCCTCAGTCCACCAATCAGCCTGCGTCTGCTGGCATTAAAAATCAGTTAAGCTATCTCGCCCGTCCCGGACATTGATTTGCTACAGGTGCTCTTCCTCAGAGTCAGCGTTCGACATTCGTGTCAAGAGCGATTTCTTTCCCATCACGAGAATCTGATATAGTATTATACTGGTATTCTTTTTAAGTCCTAAATATCAATAAACTTGCAGCTTCTTTCAGAGTGAAAGACACTAATATGAAACAACTATTTGGATCGTATTTTGCTTCATTCACTTTCCTCGGCTGTAGCGCGACATTCTCATGAATTTGCTCTAAAAAGCAATCACAGAATATTGTACTGCCAATGAATCAGGATAGGGAGACTCATCACGTTACTTCCAACATTAAGGAAACACTTTCAAACAAAGTAAGTAATGACGTCGTCAGTTCCGTCCTGCGTCACGCGCCGGCCCGAGTGGCCGAGCGGTTCTAGGCGCTTCAGTCTGGAACCGCGCGACCGCTACGGTCGCAGTTTCGAATCTGCCTCGGGCATGGATGTGTGTGATGTCCTTAGGTTAGTTAGGTTCAAGTAGTTCTAAGTTATAGGGGGCTGATGACCGCAGATGTTAAGTCCCATAGTGCTCAGAGCCATTTGAACCTGCGTCACGCGAGTAGGTTGTAATAAGCAAAACATAGTTCTTACACTTGACTAGATACCGCAAACGGCGCGGTATCTGTGAGCAAACAGCTGCGGCGATCTCAATGACAGGAGGGTCATCTACATGTTTCGGGGGAACCAAGGAAGTTTTAAAAAAATCAACGAACATATAAAAAACCAAAATGAACAAACTCGAAAGTCCTGTTGCCACTAGAGTCTAATGTTACCTTCTTTGGGTAACGACCAATGAGATAATCGGCAGTGCCCTTGAAGGAAGAACAATACCATCATTCATCTGAAGTGATTTAGGAAACGCGCGGAATACCTTAATCAGGGTTGCCAAGCACTGATTTGAAGTGCATGCCTTTAGTATCCGAGGCCTGTATCTTAAACACTGAGTCCATTCACTCGTTGAAGAAATGTGTATGTGGGCAGGTTATTTTAATCGGTCCTTTCTTATTATGAAATATATTGTAGTGGGAATACGTCTGTCGAACACAGCTACTGGAGTATGAACGCGTCTGATGAGAGAAGATGGGACCAATAATGCGGCTTGCATACACTGCATACCAAACTCCAACCTTCTGATCATGCAATGGTGGTTCGTGGAAGTTACGCGGATTCTCCACTGCCCAGAATCTGTGATTCTGTGAGTTGACATGACCACTCAGATGAAACTGAGCTTCATGAGACATAAAGAACATCCATCTCCAAGCCATTAATCGTTATCTCAGTGAACAGTCATTCACAAAACTGGAGACGCTGAGAAGCATCTGCTGGTTTTAATGCATGAACAACAGACACTCGGTAGGGATGCATGTGGAGCTCCAGATGCAGTATTCGTTCGCATGATCGAAGTGATACACTGGTCTCTTCCGGCAGGCGTCGGGTTGATTTGGTAAGACGCTGACGCATTTTCTGTTGAACTGCAGCCACATTGTCTGGTGTGCGGACACTTTTCGGGATGTTTTTTGATTTGTTCAAACACACCCTGTCTGACGCCATTCTCGGACTAGGCGTTGCATGGTACTCTTTGCTGGCATGTTGACACCATTAAACTTCTCAGCAAACCACTGACCACACCGTTTCCAGGACTTTGTTGACACGTAACCTTCCACAACGAATACCTGCTGTTCCACTGAGAATGCCGTCGTCGCTTTTTTACTGCTTCACTCACACTGACGCAGCCCACACTACGCTCTGAACCGGTGTGGATCACGTGGTGTGCGCGTGACGGAGTGTGGTTATATGCATACATTAACGTCCAATCATATACACCCATGCCGGCCCCTTTTATTTGACCCACCACGTATAAGCCGTTACAGCAGTGTAACGGTACCAAACCTTGCGATATACATGTAGCTATGTTGACCGAACGTGGGTTGACAATCATAATGGAGCATGTTGTTTGGATGTATGCGGTAGAACTATACTACTCGCTTCAGATTTCAACAAGAATGTGTCTAAAGCGTTAATTGTATTGTGTTGATATTAAGGAGCTAGTATCCCTAATTTGTTTCACTCACTAAATTTTATAAAGGAAAATTAATCTACATATCGCATACAGATACATGTCTAGAAGCGCCACGTAACGTCGAACTTACTAATCTCCAGTAGGCTGAAAATAGTGACGATAGTTTCATAGTGCTACTGACTAACGAGCGTTAGAAACAGGGCTTGGCGTGATCCAGGAGCAACGACGTGTTTCGTCCTCCCGTCTGTCTGCTTCATATCGGCCGATCCCCTTGCCTCTCACCATTGAGGTGCTTGATTTTGATGAGTATTGATGGCAGCTGCAAGTGTCACCACTTCATGGACATTTTACGTTATTACAATGGTTGTGATTTGTATTCCGCAGGTAGACGCGTGGGGACCAAGCGAGAGTTACGGCAGCTGGATGGAAACACACATATAATCAATGACCCTGATGGTGGAGTTGGAGGGATGCATTCCGAAGCATTCAGATGGCCTGGGGACTCCTCACAATCGACCTCGTAGTGAACAGAAAACTGCGTTACCATACGGGTAGCTTATTTGCCAGAAATGTCAATGTCCAGCCATACTGTTTGTATTCTGCGATTATATTTCCAGTACACAGGTAACGTTTGAACATAGATATCAACCGTTAGGACACAAAGATTTTCCTTTGCATCATAAGTGAAATGTAGAATCAAATGCGTCGGTTCGTAACTGGAAAAACGGATACACTTGATATTTGTCGATTATAGCGCCATCTACCACAAATGAAAAACGATGGTTTGAGTAAACCGAACTTTTTTTTGGCACAGAATCCGAAAATGCAATAAAAATGGAGGGTTCCATTTGAAAATACAAAGTCGACCCACCCACGAAGGAGGGGTAACTAGGAGGTGACCAGTTGTAGCACTGGCAGATGTCCTGATTAGCAATATTAATTTTTCACCTAGAACATTTTTTTTCTTAAGATACGTCGCTTTTCGAAGTGTTTACTTGTTTCAAGTTCAAACAAATACTCTGCAGAGAAGAACCGGAGAGAGATCTGCCCAAGCTCACTCAGAATAGGATGCTGTTCTTAAACTAACACATACGGATATCGGCCAAACTGCCTCAACCTAGCATCGTGTCGAATGGCTTCACGATCCTATTCTCGAAATTTTCAAAACTGCGAGAGTCACGTCTCCGCGATGACGACAACGGCAAAAAAAAAAAAAGCAAAATTCTGACTTGCATAAACGGCTACCGACAATTTTTATTCGCACACGCTATGGGAATGGAACGGAATGGGGAAGGCGAGGGATGGTTGGCATGGTTCTCGTGGACTGTGTACTCTGCGCCACACCCCGTACGAGGTCTTGCGTATTACAACAGTAGATGTAATCACGATGTGAAATCAAACAAGTTTCAGCCGTCTAGTTTCCCGACTTATTTTACTTGGTTACCTGTTTCGCCGATTTGCTGCGCTATCTTCAGGCCCCTGACCGACATGTGGGAAGATTCCAAGTCGGTTCCGGTCAAAACAGGGGCAAGCGATACTGGTATTAGTAGATATCTGCTTGCAATAGCGATCTCTTCAACCAACATTTGCCGACTGTCGGCAGCAAGTAGAAATCTACTAATACCAATATTGCTGGTCCCTGATTTGACCAGAATCGAGGTGAAATCTACCCAGACGTCGGTCAGGGACCTGAAGATGGCGTAGTAAATCGCCGAAACTGGTAACCAAGTAAAATAAGTCTGGAAACTAGACGACTGTAAGGTGTTTGATTTGACATCGTGTATCGAACAGCCGGGTCCTTCAGCTATTTCTGAAAAGATGCACGTACAGAGTAGATGTAATCGTTTACAGCCGTTCCAGTGAGGGCTGCCGGACTCCCGATGGCAGTAGTTTCACCGCGCTGCTCTCCCGAGACGTACCTCGTGACGCGGGGGAAGACTCTGCCCTTTTCGGCGTCTGCGGAGCATCGCGCAGGCGTCGGGATTTATGGAGAGCACGACCGCTGTGCTCTCTCCCGGCGCGCTGCGTTGCACAAGACACACGGCGTCGTGACGGGCCGCGATCCGCCGCCCGCCGCCGCTGCGGCTGCGGCACGATTAGAAACGGGCAGGCGGGCCCGTCCCCCTTCCCCTCCCCCGCGCCGCCTACGATATACGGGGCGGCTGACCCGCGCCACTACTCCCAGGCTTCCGCTGCAGACGAACCCAGCATTACTTTGGCCTTTACAACGGTACAAGAGATGACGGCTCTTCCAGTTCCAGAATTTCCTGAAGACCTATACAGGGTGTTACAAAATGGTACGGCCAGACTTTCAGGAAACATTCCTCACACACAAATAAAGAAAAGATGTTATGTGGACATGTGTCCGGAAACGCTTAATTTCCATGTTAGAGTTCATTTTAGTTTCGTCAGTATGTACTGTACTTCCTCGATTCACCGCCAGTTGGCCCAATTGAAGGAAGGTAATGTTGACTTCGGTGCTTGTGTTGACATGCGACTCATTGCTCTACAGTACTAGCATCAAGCACATCAGTACGTAGCATCAACAGGTTAGTGTTCATCACGAACGTGGTTTTGCAGTCAGTGCAATGTTTACAAATGCGGAGTTGGCAGATGCTCATTTGATGTATGGATTAGCACGGGGCAATAGCCGTGGCGCGGTACGTTTGCATCGAGACAGATTTCCAGAACGAAGGTGTCCCGACAGGAAGACGTTCGAAGCAATTGATCGGTGTCTTAGGGAGCACGGAACATTCCAGCCTATGACTTGCGACTGGGGAAGACCTAGAACGACGAGGACACCTGCAATGGACGAGGCAATTCTTCGTGCAGTTGACGATAACTCTAATGTCAGCGTCAGAGAAGTTGCTGCTGTACAAGGTAACGTTGACCACGTCACTGTATGGAGAGTGCGACGGGAGAACCAGTTGTTTCCGTACCATGTACAGCGTGTGCAGGCACTATCAGCAACTGATTGGCCTCCAAGGGTACACTTCTGCGAATTGTTCATCCAACAATGTGTCCATCCTCATTTCAGTGCAAATGTTCTCTTTACGGATGAGGCTTCATTCCAACGTGATCAAATTGTAAATTTTCACAATCAACATATGTGGGCTGACGAGAATCCGCACGCAGTTGTGCAATCACGTCATCAACACAGATTTTCTGTGAACGTTTGGGCAGGCATTGTTGGTGATGTCTTGATTGGGCCCTATGTTCTTCCACCTACGCTCAATGGAGCACGTTATCATGATTTCATACGGGATACTCTACCTGTGCTGCAAGAACATGTGCCTTTACAAGTACGACACAACATGTGGTTCATGCACGATGGAGCTCCTGCACATTTCAGTCGAAGTGTTCGTACGCTTCTCAACAACAGATTCGGTGACCGATGGATTGGTAGAGGCGGACCTATTCCATGGCCTCCACGCTCTCCTGACCTCAACCCTCTTGACTTTCATTTATGGGGGCATTTGAAAGCTCTTGTCTACGGAACCCCGGTACCAAATGTAGAGACTCTTCGTGCTCGTATTGTGGACGGCTGTGATGCAATACGCCATTCTCCAGGGCTGCATCAGCGCATCAGGGATTCCATGCGACAGAGGGTGGATGCATGTATCCTCGCTAACGGAAGACATTGTGAACATTTCCTGTAACAAAGTGTTTGAAGTCACGCTGGTACGTTCTGTTGCTGTTTTGAGAAGTAATAAAATGAGCTCTAACATGGAAATTAAGCGTTTCCGGACACATGTCCACATAACATTTTTTTTTCTTTGTGTGTGAGGAATGTTTCCTGAAAGTTTGGCCGTACCTTTTTGTAACGCCCTGTATACTCAGGGGGAACAAATACAGGAAGTTGTTTTCCGGAAATAATAGGGAACCAGAGCAATATCGGAAAGAAACAACGCCTTGAAGTGCAAAGTGGTTGTGGCTAAAAATGAGCGTGAATCAGACGGATAGTTTTGAAGACCACAGTGCTTTTTTATGCACAACACTGTGAGAGGTGTTATACGTTTGGATTTCTTCGACCACAGTACCAGATTATTCACAAGGGGAGGGTCACACATGTGCGTCACCGATTTTGATCAAGTTTTGCAAGGACGTTCTAATTTGAAAATAAAGGGACACGTCTTTCGGATTTTTTCTAGACACTTCGTAGGTTTTTAAAAAATCGAGATCAAAGTTAATAAAGGAAAATCGTATTTTCAGTGCCAAACATCGACAAATCATCCAAAAACAAATATTTTTATTAATGTGCTATGGGGTTCAAAATTAACGACTATGGAGTTATGAACGTTTTTGTGTTTTCATGCTTAGCTTGGGTTCCCGTCATTCACAGTGGCTGCCAGAGCGATGTCGGCACTCGAACAGTCAAGGCATTAAACTGTCAAACCGCAGATCCGTGTTCAATTCTTGGTCGTGGCATTTTGTTTCATTCGATACTTTTTTCGGTGTATCTGATAATATTCCGATATTCGAAATGTTTTCCTTGGCCTTAATTAAAGCGAAACATAGGGAGTGTGATTAATAATCAAATAAGTGTATATTATAATGTATTGACAGCTGTTTTCATTGTGATACATAGTACAAAAACACACCTAAAGTGTATTACTGCCTAATTCTAACTGATCCTCTATTCGTGAGCGTTCTCGCAGGCAGGGGCGTGAAACGTATCATAGAAACAGCTAAAACGCAAGTATTTCTCGCACCATGTGCAAGAAGTGAACGAAATCTCGCTGCATTGACATGTTTTCCGGTACACTGCTCCTGAAAAACTTATATTATGAAATCTTCACGGGTTTTCAGCCGAGTGGCGTCGTCTTCTAGTCGCAACGTTTCAATGGATTACGTATCCATCATATTCAGGCGAAGTGTCGGGATGCTGTCTGTCACCTGAAGATGATGGATACGCAGTCCATTCAAACGTTGCGACTAGAAGACGACGCCACTCGGCTGAAAACCCGTTACCAATTTTCTCCTCGTGTATCGGTAAAAGGTCGTACGATTACCTACATGTTCATGAATGGCATCGTTAACACTGTCCTTGCCAATCGCCGATTCTTCCGACATCATTCCCAAAGGCAGTCGCTTGTTTGAGCCAGTTTCTGTTATACATGCTATCATTAAGTCTGTTCCATTACGCCCTGAAACATTTCGGTCAGAGTTTTCTCACATTTTCAACAAAATTTCTCATGTTCACACCGAGCTGCTCTACGTTATGGCTGCAGTCTACACGGGGTTCGACTGGCAACAGCAGAAAAATCTGTTCCGGCTTAGTATGCTCTAAGCTGCGTGGTACCTCTCGATATGTAACTTTATGCGCTTGTACCTGTTCCGCATTCTCCTTGTCTTTCTGAAGGACAGCATTTTCGTCTTTGACTCTTACAATTACCTTATATTCAAACTCCACGATTGTAATTTCAGCGCATGTCAAAATTCAAAAATTAGCTGGCAAAGTATTATATCTAATGGCTGCGAGTATGTACAACAGTTTGCTGTTATTTACACAAATGATGCAAAAAAGAGTTACATTCAGAGCCATTGGATACGGACTATATGTCGATGACATGACTTGTAAGTTGCGGAATCTTGAATCTGCTAGGGAACGAAATTATTCCGCTTGAAAATGGCTCAAATGAAACTGCAACCATGGAGTTGTGAAGTCCTTTAAGAAGTGCTACACAGATGCTTAATGCTTAAGAAGGGGAGTACAACTGCCTACATTAAGTAGCGGTGAAGAGTGACAAGTTGCTATCGGTTTACGTATTTATTCTGATCATCAGCTCACTCGACCGGAAACGGGCTTTGCCCTGGCAGTTGCTAACTTACCAGCGGTCGTTAAGTACCGTGGTATCTGATCTGGAGTGTACCTGGTTTATCGCAAGCACCTATTACGACATCACCTTCTTCGATTGACTTACTGGAGTACCGTGATAATCAATGAAAACGAAGATAACTTTCTACCATTTTGAGAGCTAAATGAGTCTCATATGAAGACTTGAATGATAACTGAGCAAACAGTTTTATTATGAAGCAATGGCCATAAATCAGTGTTATATCAACAAGTGGAAAAAAACGAATTAACGTCCTGCAACACCAGTTTAATAGCGCAAAAAATAAAACGTCATCCGACAGAGAATCGGAGAAGTTAAGAAACAGAACACGGAGTTAGTACTCATTGTCAGCTTCGTGCGAGAACATTAGGCATTTTTTACCTTACAATAGTAGACAAAGATGATCAGTATACAGACTGTCTGATTATGAATGTAAGTTATTAATAAGTACGGCTCCAGGTACGTAATGAATGATTACGACATTCGTGCATACTAGAAATATGCCTGAACTATCATCAAGAATGCTAATGATTGCGCGTGTGATTAACACGCACTTACGACCGAAAGCAATGTCTAGGCATAAACTGCATTTTGTTAATACTTGGTATAGTTTAGAACAGGTTAGTACAGCAGATGCTTGATACCATTATAGTGTTAAGCTTACAGTCCGTTAGAGGCAGAGGTGGTGGTAGCGTAGCACCCGCGCAGGAATTTCTAGGGGTGCGTGACGTGGACGCCATATTCGCAGACATTACGCTACGACTACGTGGTACATTCTGTGAGTATGTTCCTGTCACTCTTCTGATTTGCAAGCTACCTCTGTAACCTTTCCTCATGCTTCCCTCCTTCTGAAGAACCGTGAACTCGAAAGCGAAATAAATCGCAGATTCTTGTTCAGCTCTGTCCTCGTTGTTATGTAAGACTTAGTGCCAAAGGTGATAATGGTTCCTCTCTATTCCTAAAGTGGACACACTGTTTATATGGTCTGTATGCTGCACAAAAGTTTCTTATCATTACTATTTGGTACCTCGGACCTGCTTTAAAATTCAAGTAGTCTATCTCATTTCAATGTATCACTTCATTGGCCCGCATCTCGTGGTCGTGCGGTAGCGTTCTCGCTTCCCACGCCCGGGTTCCCGGGTTCGATTCCTGGCGGGGTCATGGATTTTTTCTGCCTCGTGATGGCTGGGTGTTGTGTGCTGTCCTTAGGTTAGTTAGGTTTAAGTAGTTCTAAGTTCTAGGGGACTGATGACCATAGATGTTAAGTTCCATAGTGCTCAGAGCCATTTTTTTATCACTTCATTGGAACGTTCCGAGCCCATCCAAGTGTAATGTGTACAAAAATCGCTAGGACACAGTTTTGAAATAAATTGTGCGAGTAGATTCGGAATCACAAGCGAACGACTCCTTTTTTGTTATTTGTGCACTTGCCTCGGGCCGGCCGGTGTGGCCGAGCGGTTCTAGGCGCTTCAGTCTGGAACCGTGCGACCGCTACGGTCATAGGTTCGAATCGTGCCTCGGGCATGGATGTGTGTGATGTCCTTAGGTTAGTTAGATTTAAGTAGTTCTAAGTTATAGGGGACTGATGACCTAAGATGTTAAGTCCCATAGTGCTCAGGGCCATTTGAACCATTTTTTGAACTTACCTCGGTCACGCCACCAGGCGTCGGCTGTCAGACGGGTGAGGTAGAGAGCGTATATACAGAGGGAGAGAGAGTGGCCATTGATGAAATTGAAAGTGACTGGCTGTTCAGCGGCGACGACATTTGTTTGCCAAGGGTCTCTCTCCATTGGTACGCTCGCAGTGCTTTATGTAGTTGCATTTTGGGTTTGAACACTTTTGGAAAACTCTTCCAGTCTATAGCATGCCGTGTCTATCCACTACGAAAATTCCTGGGCACCATTATCTACTAAAAATTTCGCTCTTGTGTCGCAGTGTCGCGCGTAGCACAGTAAGCGGCATAACAGGTAAGAAGCCATGTTGTCGGCATTTCGATTCTTACCGTCACTACATTTTTTAATTTTTAATTTCTATCTGAGTTGAATTTATCGAACTGAAGTGTCAATTAACAAATCCTGGATCATCATCTTTTTATATCTTTTTATATTTGGTTACCAATCGCGTGAAAATACGAGTAATCGTATTAACAGAAGTATCGTTTTCGAAAATCGGCTACTGTAAATTGGTTTTGCCATGCTTTCATTCCTTAGCGTTTCTAAACATCACTACAGAAGTATGTCTTCTTTTCAACCGTGAATACCCAAACAGGAAACTCCGATATTACTTCAGAGCGTCTAAAATAATACAAATGAAACAATTTGTTTCCTGGCCGATTCCTATTTCTTTTACGGACCGTTGTAATAAACGGATAATTCACTGTGTCACGTCACACTTTGAATTTAGTCCACATGAAATGTATAGTAGTCATGTACTAAATAAGCTGGTAGAATTTCTGGTATAACGTAAGTGTCAAACCAATGGTTTGTTCAAAAATGGTTCAAATGGTTCTGAGCACTATGGGACTTAACATCTGTGGTCATCAGTCCCCTAGAACTACTTAAACCTAACTAACCTAAGGACATCACACACATCCATGCCCGAGGCAGGATTGGAACCTGCGACCGTAGCAGTCGCGCGGTTCCGGACTGCGCGCCTAGAACCGCTAGACCACCGCGGCCGGCTCAATGGTTTGTGATAGTGAACAGGCGACAGTACTGCCCGCCTGAATTGTGGCAAACAAATGGCGACCGCCTGTGCAAGTTCTCTACGGTGTAAAAAGCTTTGGCCACTCTCTGTATATAAGCTCTCTAGGGCGAGGGACACGTTAAGACGAAAGTAGCGAGTAATCATCAGTCGTCTTATTGTTAGCGTGATAAGTGGGTCAATATGGTTAGTTCAGGCTGTAGCATCAGCGAAAACTATCGTGCTTTGAAGCTGATGCGACTTATCCTGGCTGGGGAATAGTATGACGGATAGTAGTAAGTATTAATTATAACCTCGAAAAATGAAGCTACGTAATTAATGTTTTTGTGTGTTTGCAAGTACATGTGTTTACTCGTGTTTCGCACTGAAATCCCCTCACAACAGTACTGTAATACGCCGCTAGAGGAACCAAAACCGGATAGCCCAGACCGTTAAAATATTAGAGAGGACAGGCGCCATTTGGCTCCTCTGGCGGCGTGAAGGGGTACTGTGGCGTGGGGATTTCAGTGTGAACCAGTCGTACTTGCAGTTTTAGCTCAGCAGCCAGCATAAAATGTACGCAAAGATTGTTAATCGTAATAAGCGTAATTTTGATGTAATGTTTAATAGCTGCAGTACTTGTTTTACTTGGTATACGGTAGGCATTATACGGTAGGTTCAGTTCCCTGGCTGAGTGGTCACTCCCTGACGCCTCAGGTCTCACCGTCGAGTTTCCCTCGCCTTTAGTATAGAAACGGCGTCCACTCAGCACTTTGAGAACAATGAAGGAACTACCGTGCTTGGAGAAGAAGTGGCGATGCTGCATCCCTTCGCCCTGCCGGGCTATAGCGCCAAGGATATCGGAACAGGCTGCAGATACGCACAGGTATTCGTTTGTTACGGGATTTGAGTTTCAGAATCAAATTTTATTTAATATCTTACTGTTTTAAAAACTAATGCTTCAATGATGATCCGATCATGTACTCCAAAGATATTACACAGAATAAGATTAATATAATTTAGACAATATTTCCTGATTGTAAATTCAATGCGTATGCGAACAGAGACGTGTTAAACTTTATGCGTCAGGATGTTATATTCAAATGAAAACATAATAGCGAGTCAAGTTTTTGACATCATCAACAAGGAGATACGAGAGATCTTTTGTAATTTTTTTATGTTAGGGATTGAAAACCCGTGAATCTAGATCGCACACGAAATCTTCTTTATTTGGATGGATTACTAGTTTCGGCTAACAATCTAACCATGTTCAGGTCAAAAAACTTTCTTGATTAGTGTTGGTGCCGTTACGGCTTCACACATCGTTAAAATCCTTCTTAAAATGGGAACATCATTACTGGACATAGTTAACAACACCTTTTGATTCCAGAATGAGATTTTCACTCTGCAGCGGAGTGTGCGCTGATATGAAACTTCCTGGCAGATTAAAACTGTGTGCCCGACCGAGACTCGAACTCGAACCTTTTGATTGTTCGTGGCCAGAGTAATTGAACGAAGGTCATAAAACAACGACGTTGTGTCTGAGATCTTGGTGAGTTACACGATCATCGTTTATACGTGGTGCCTCTTCTTTCGGACATCTGCGAAAGAACAGACACCACATATGCATAATTGAGGCGAGGGTGACCAATGATCCGTTCAGTGCGGTTGCACACCAGGCTCGTACTCTTAAGGGAATCGCCGAAATGCCGCTAGTGGGATAAGTTGATAATTTGGGTGTGGCGGGAGGCGCGCTGGGGTAGTCCGTGCAGTTGCGATGACCGCTGTGTCCGGTTGGCTTAGTGGTCAGAACATCTGCGTAGTCAGCAGGAGACCCTGGTTCGAGCCCCGGTCCGGCACAAATTTCAACTTTCCCCCATCAATTTAATCAACGCCCACTGGCACTGTGTCTTAATTCATGGTGGCTGCCGGATCAAAGTGGTGTCTGTTTTTCGGACATCTGCGAAAGAATAGACAGCACACATAAATAATGATTGCGTCAGTTACCAAGTTTCAACGGCATAACATCGTTGTTTTATGAGCATAGTTCAATTAAACCGTCCAAGAGTGATGAAAACCTGTTTTTGAGTACGTCATGTATGGATGTTGTCATTTTAAGAAAGATTTTAACGATGTGTGAAGCCGTAACGGTACCAACACTAATCAAGAATGTTTTATGATCTGAAGATGGATGGACTGTTAGCCGAAACTATCCAAATGAAGTAGAGTTCACGAGCGATCTTGACTTCATGTGTTTTCAATCCCTAACATAAATAATAATGAAAAGACTTTCAGAATCGGTACTCCAGTACGGGTTTTAGACCTTTGTGAAGTCAATAGTCGGGTGCGGGGAGTCGTATTTCGTCTTTTCAAACACAATGCAACTCGCCGCGGAAGAAGAGGCGAATGCTGGCGACGCAGCAGAAAGGCCGCGGCTGAGCTGTGCCGATCCGGCAGCCGGCGCGTGCAGCGCGCGGACCCAGCCACAGGGAGCAACCCACTCCCACAACGTCTGTACGTCTGATTCACCTCACATTCGCTATTCTCCCTCTACTGCCACAAACACTATTTGTTGGCACAGAGGGATACTTTTTGTTCATGGACGGCAGAAAATTGTATCCTTCTCTACATATATGCCGGTGTGCAGGACGAAAGTCACTTTCGCATGACGAGCAACTCCCAAGAAACGTAGCTCGATCAAAGTTGGATCACACATAGAAATTACTACTACGGTACAGCACCCTGACACGGAGGGAGGTGTGAACATGTAATGCACCCAGGAATACTGTCTAACATGATACTTTTGATGGCCCAGATGTTATGGTGTGGGCAACCAGAATGCTGCGTGGGCGTAGTGACCTCCAAATTTGTGAACACGGTATACTCACTGGTCAGCGTTACTGTGACACTGTGGTCCTTCCCCATGTGCGCCTTTTCAGGTGTGCATTCGGCCTAGACTTCGGTTTTATGGTGCCGTACCTTAATCGGTATAAACGGAGCTCTTATAGCATTACTTTGTTGTCCATGTTTCTGTCTGTCTGTCTGTCCGACTGTTAAAATCGCCCCTTTTTTAGGAACGGGTAGTACTGAGGTCTACAGTCCCTTGGCGGTGTCAAAAATTTTGAACTTCTAACTCATCGCAATCAAAAGATACTGCTATTTGAGTCACATATAGGATACTTCGAGTAGAACTAGAATCGTGAAACTTGACCACAGGGAAGATTTCGCAGTATGCTTACAAATACGGGCAAAAATACGAAATTTGTTAACTTGCAGTTATATGTTAGTGGTCACCAGAAACAACAAGCAGTTCGGATTCTGCGTTCAACAGTAGGTTCTCTTTCCCCATTTGAATAACTGTGATATGTTAGGGACATATGGTCATATCTTTCATAAACTAGTATTCGGTTAACTACATGACATTCTCATCATTTAACAACGATTTATGTGGATATCAAGAACACACTACCAATCAAAGAGTCGAGAGAAATGTGAGTGCACAGTTTTCACGTGCCCGCCACCTGTACTTTGTTCATCGCATTAAAAAAATTGAGGAAGCCGGTGGCAGGTCGAGACCCGAACCACAGTGAGGTCCAAGCGTCGCGCCTTAATCACCGCTGCTGGCGGTTTGAGGACAAATGTGACAGTGAAGGCAGGTCCCGCATACTGCCTGACACGCTGTGCGGGTTCTGACCCCAAAACGACACTCGTACTCCTTTCTTTATTTATTGCTCTCCTCACGAAATGCCCGGAAGCACCACATTCTCCCTCCTCCTCTGTCGACGTGCTGTGTCGCGCATTTAGGGGGTTACCGTAACAAGACTTATACGTTATTACTGCTACATATATGGCACTCGCATTTTGCAACAGGAGGAGAGATGCCGGAGTACAGCTCCTCATCACCAAATCACCAAATGGTGCCAGTATTTTGGCTGTACTGTAAATCACTCTGCACAGTATAACTAGTGAAAACATGACACAGTTTCTCCTGTTATCTGTCCTTCTAAACATGGTGACCTAATTGCTTGCTTCTCGGCAGTAATATGCCAGCACTATGTCTCACGCACAGCATTCGTTTCATGCAACGTTAATCCACAATAAGACAAACAACAGCAGACTTAACGCGCTTTCCTTACATTAACTGTACGTCGTTACACGCTATCTGATCAAACGTATCCGGCCACCTATTTTTGGACATTAGTACGGCATGTGTCCACCCTTCGTCTTCATGACGGCATCATCTCTGCTGGGAATACTTTTCATGCCGCGCGGGATTAGCCGAGCGGTCAAAGGCGCTTCAGTCATGGTCCCGGCGGAGGTTCGAGTCCTCCCTCTGGCATGGGTGTGTGTGTTTGTCCTTAGGATAATTTAGGTTAAGTAGTGCGTAAGCTTAGGGACTGATGGCCTTAGAGGTTAAGTCCCATAAGATTTCACACACATGTGAAAATTTTTTGAATACTTTTAATGAGGTGTCTGATTGTCTGTGGAGGAATGGCGGCCCTTTCTTCCTCAAGAGCCGAAGTCAGAGATGGTAGTTATGTTGACGCTGGCGTCTGGACTGAAGTCGACTTTCTAACTGAACCCAGGCGTGTTCCATTCGGTTCAGATTGGGATCCTGAGCAGGCCAGTCTATTTGAGGAATGTTATTATCCACGAACCACTGCCTCACAGGGTGCATTTTCAAGCTGACAAAAACGTCATCCCCAAGCTGTTCCTCTTCTTTACGCAATAAACAGTGCAGTAAAATATGTTTATATCCCTTTGCAATTAGCATTTTAGCTTTTTCTATGTTTATTGTAATAAGGTAACTGCACCGTGACCATAACATTATCCCTCAGCACTCCACTGTTGGTACTACACATGGAAATGGAAACGAGCGTTTGGCGGCATTGGCCGGGAGGCCCCTTGCGGAGCAGGTCCTGCCGCCTTGGCGCAGGTCTTACTACATTCGACGCCACATTGGGCAACCTGCCTTCCGGATGGGAATGAAATGATGATGAAGATAACACAACACCCAGTCCCCGAGCGGAGAAAATCTCCGACCCGGGAATCGAACCCGGGCCCGCAGGACGGCAATCCGTCACGCTGACCACTCAGCTATCGGGGCCAACGGTACTACACATGATGACAGATAACGTCCTCCAGGCATGCGCCAAACCGAAACCCTTCCTTCCGACTGCTACAGAGTCTAGTGTGATTCATCACTCCAAATTATTCATTTCCAGTGATCTACTGTATAACGGTGTCGCTCTTTACAGCATCTCAAGCATCGCTTAGCAAGGACTACGGGAATGGGTGACTTATGAGGAGCTCCTCGACCACTGTACTCCATTCTTTTCAATTCCCTAAGAACAGTCACTGTGATAGCTGGATTGCTGATAGGACTTTGGAACTCCTTCCAGTGTTTTCACGTGATTTTTTTACAACCACCGTCCGCAGTGCTCGACGGTGCCTATCCGTCAGTACATGACGTCAGCCTGGCCTAGGTTCAGCTGTGGTTGTTCCCAGTCAGTCACGTGACATCTGCTGACTAGCCGACGTTCGAAATCAAAGAGCTGTCCTGACCGACACGTTCCACCATTAGTGCTTCTCCACTGAGAAGTCAATGCTCCCCACCTCCTTTTATACTGGCGAGTCATCTCTCATGACATTCAATGCGCAATTCAGTATTGTGCAGGGTTGTCAGGATGCCTTTCATCAGAGAATGTACATTTGTTACATAGTGACATAATTAACTTTTCTGACGGACTATGACCGTCTGCTGAATCTGGACTTATACTGTTGCTATAATGAAGAACGACAAGCACAGTCTGGGTCACCTTTTATTTTTATTCGCATTGTCTTCTTCGACTTCTGTTACAGGCCATCTTCGGATCCAGCATGTAGTTAATGAGATTCGATTTCGTCAGTAGGGCGAAGGTTCAGATGGTTCAAATGGCTCTGAGCACTATGCGACTTAACTTCTGTGGTCATCATTCGCCTAGAACTTAGAACTAATTAAACCTAACTAACCTAAGGACATCACACACATCCATGTCCGAGGCAGGATTCGAACCTGCGACCGTAGCGGTCGCTCGGCTCAAGGCTGTAGCGCCTAGAACCGCACGGCCACTCCGGCCGGCAGTAGGGCGAAGACTGAGTTAAAACTATGTAGTTTTGGTTCAGTCTTCACCTTACTGACTAACTGAAATCCTAACTATTATATAATGAACAAGGACAATATAATGAAGAAGGACTGTTATATAATGAAGAAGGACAAGCGCAGTTGGGGCACCTTTTATGTTTATTCGGATTACTTGTTTCGACCTTTGTTACAGGCCATCTGCGGATCCAGAATGTAGTTACTGAGAATTGCATTTCGTCAGTGGAGCGAAGATTGAGTTAAAACTATATAACTTTGACTCAGCAACTATGTGCTGGATCCGAAGATGACGTGTAACAAAGGTCGAAACATATAATCCGTATAAACATAAAATGTGACGTAGACGGTGTATGTCCTCATATATTGTTTTAAAAGTAGCCAAGATGCCCTCAGACGTCAGCTCTTCAATTATTTACATAGTGGTGTACATACAGCTGCAAACTGAATGATGTTTTCAGAAACAAGCATAGAATATGAATGTACTCGTATACACGACTCTACTTGTAATTTTATGTCCCAGCCACTATTCTTCTGACCTCCTTGACTTCAGCAACTACAATGGTCAGCCCTGAAGATGGAGACATCTGCGTTCCTTGTAACTATTTCTCGTTGAAAAGCAGACTTCTCCACCGATGAATAGTGAGTAAATATTTCAGAGCCTTCGAAGCGATCTGCAGTAGCTAAAATAAATACGTTTATGCGGAACTGACTCTCTTCCGCGTCAAAATGATTGGGAGAGTTTGAAATTCTTGTCACCACTCAGGTTTTCTCAGCGTGAATGGTTAATGATATGTTTTCAGGTTATAACCGCATTGTTGGTTCCATTTTGTTCACAATATTCCGGTGACCAGATACTGTGAACTGCTGTTATTTGTACTCGATGCCTGGACTCCAACCAGACTGTGAGGCGCTGTTGGCGTTGTGCCACTTAGAACAGACGAGTTCGACTCTTGCCGACCACTAGGCCCTTTGATTCTCATATATTTTTCAGAGCCTGTATTGTTATTTCGTGAAGCCCACATTCGCTCAGCATTTCGCAGCTCTGGTGGATGAGATGTCCGGTCAGATCTTAATAAACTGGGTGCCGGACTCCGAGCCTGGTTTGTTAGGTTTTCCGACATTGCTAATTCTATAGACTCCTTAATGACTTGGCGTTTGCACCACGATACTGATCTCGGCGTATTTCTTTTGATGTAACTGAGGCAATGCTGCGTTGCTTGGCTGTTTTAGTAGGATGTTCCGCTGGTGTTCCCTGCACGTCTCCTCGACTGTCCTAATAGTCTGCCCCATGTAAGACACACCACATTCGCATGGAATGCTGTACACGTCTGGCTTTCAAACACCTAAATCGTATTTTGCCGTGCCGTTCAAAGATTGCGGTGCCACGTCAAAGTCGGCAACGCGCAGCGATACCACAGACATAAGCGCAGTCTCGCAGCAATCCTCGACGACGATTGGGGGGCGCTTCACAAGGAACGCCCTCTCTCTCTCTCTCTCTCAACACTGCAGCGCCATCGCACGGAGGTCTATATAGAGCCGAGCATATGCTCGCTCTGCCCTGTTGGTGGTCTCAGATGAAGCAGTCAGCATCATCTAGTCAGGACACCAGCGCTATTCGAGTCTCAGATGGCACTGTACTTTTGTGAACGCTGAACTTGTTCTTTAAGAGAAGAGTTTCTAACTGAGTATATCAAACGATGCTTCGTTGTTCAAAGACAGTTGTAGATATTCGACACAATTCTGTGGCAATGGATTGTAGAAAGTTAAGCAAATCTTTTAATCTTTCTTGTAATAAAATGAACTGATGTTTCGTATGTTACAGTTCCGATTAGCCATCTCCCAAAGCAATCAAAGAACCCGTACTGGACGATTGTAGTTTCGACAGGTCATAACATGTTTAACATCTGAAAGGAGACTTTTCATCTCTGTTGAGGGTCGCGTTGTTCAATGTGGTTACGTATCAGCCTGGACTGCACGCTACTGAGCCAGTTGCAGCACAGCACGGTAGACGCAGAGCCGGCAGCCGGAATGTGCTTCCGCGATCCCCGCTAGGCGCACCGTGCTGCCTTTTTCTGGCTGCCGCGCCGCCCTGCAGCTTTCCTCACACAGGAGCACCTACGGCCGCCTCGCGTGGCAAAAAGCTGTCATGCGGGAGAGGTTAGCTACCTCTGGCGGCGACGTGCCCGCCTCGTTTCCTTTATTTAGCGCTGGTAATTGACTGGAATTGTGTTGACGACTCTCGGCAGCGCGCTAGAACGACTTCATTTGCGCTCACTGTGCTTTCCCTGGTCTCGCGCACTCTCCTTCCCCTCTGGCCTATAACGTGGAAACGAGAGGGGTTATTGGATAGGAACGTAACAACTCTCCTGAAGTTGACCAAATACCGGATTGGTATAATTAAAATGCAGCTTCTCACAGACGTCCAATGTGGGCTGTAGTGCCCGCATCTCGTGGTCGTGCGGTAGCGTTCTCGCTTCCCACGCCCGGGTTCCCGGGTTCGATTCCCGGCGGGGTCAGGGATTTTCTCTGCCTCGTGATGGCTGGGTGTTGTGTGCTGTCCTTAGGTTAGTTAGGTTTAAGTAGTTCTAAGTTCTAGGGGACTTATGACCACAGCAGTTGAGTCCCATAGTGCTCAGAGCCATTTGAACCATTTTTGGGCTGTAGTTATCGTGTGCGAGCGAATCTTGGTAGATATTCTAATGTGTTAATGCGCAACCGATTTACGCTGGAAAAAGTTAGTTCGAATTTTGTCCACCAGGTGCAAATCTGGCGCGGACAGCACTCGTCAACCTCTCCGATGCTCATATTGAACCAATCGTGTAAGTGGCGGTTAATAATAACATGAACATTGTACCTTTCGCATTTGTTTGGCCTTTTCTGCCACGTCATGTGCCTGATCCATTAAATATTGAACCATTTTTATACGTCTATCTTCCAATCACATCCGCACATTTGCACCTAGTGGCCAAAATTGGAACTATTTTTTTACCAGCGTTAGCGCTGCATTAACACATTAGAATGTCTACCACGTTTTGCTTCCATATGATAATTACATCCCACACTGGACCTCTGCGAGTAGCTGCACTTTATTTGTAACCACTCAGTGTACAGACTTTAAGAGGTTGCGTGGCATCTAGAATAGAATGATTTGGTTCATAACCAGCATGAATTCCGAAAACATAGATCAGGCGAATCCCAACTCGGGCTTTTCTCACATGACATTCTGAAAGTCATGGATCAAGGGATTCAAGTACTCTGAAGAACTAAATTAAATGTATTCGCATTTGCGAATAAGGACAACCATCAGCTGCAGAATGGAACAACGACAATTAAAATGTGTGCCGGACCGTCGAACCCGGTTTTCCCGCTTATCGCGAGCAGTCGCCTTACCATTTGCCTATGCGTGCACGAGTCACGGCCGACGCCGAACTCTCTTATGTCGTCAACCACGCGTCTAAGGCCTGAACTTGTACATCCATTATGTGTATTCCCGCGCAGGTCAGATGTTGTGTACAGGGTGTTACAAAAAGGTACGGCCAAACTTTCAGGAAACATTCCACACACACAAATAAAGAAAAGATGTTATGTGGACATGTGTCCGGAAACGCTTAATTTCCATGTTAGAGCTCATTTTATTACTTCTCTTCAAATCATATTAATCATGGAATGGAAACACACAGAAACAGAACGTACCAGCGTGACTTCAAACACTTTGTTACAGGAAATTTTCAAAATGTCCTCCGTTAGCGAGGATACATGCATCCACCCTCCGTCGCATGGAATCCCTGATGCGCTGATGTAGCCCTGGAGAATGGTGTATTGTATCACAGCCGTCCACAATACGAGCACGAAGAGTCTCTACATTTGGTACCGGGGTTGCGTAGACAAGATCTTTCAAATGCCCCCATAAATGAAAGTCAAGAGGGTTGAGGTCTGGAGAGTGTGGAGGCCATGGAATTTCAAGCAACAGACGTGTAATTATTGCAACCAAATTCCTGTTTCATACTTCTACACCTTGTAATTACATTAACTAAGTTGGCTGTAAGTACATTTTGGGAGCTACCGAAGTCGTAACGTTGTAATTTATTATTAAAGTTCTGACATGTTGACGTGTTACATGTTAGTCTGTCTTTTGTTAAGGCGGGTGCCAGGTTGAGATTCATTGGGAGAGTCCTTAGAAAATGTAGTCCATCAACAAAGGAGGTGTCTTACAAAACACTCGTTCGACCTATACTTGAGTATTGCTCATCAGTGTGGGATCAGTACCAGGTCGGGTTGACAGAGGAGATAGAGAAGATCTAAAGAAGAGCGGCGCGTTTCGTCACAGGGTTATTTGCTAAGCGTGATAACGTTACGGAGATGTTTAGCAAACTCAAGTGGCAGACTCTGCAAGAGAGGCGCTCTACATCGCGGTGTAGCTTGCTGTTCAGGTTTAAAGAGGGTGCGTTTCTGGATGAGGTATCGAATATTTTGCTTCCCCCTACTTATACCTCCCGAGGAGATCACGAATGTAAAATTAGACAGATTCGAGCGCGCACGGAGGCTTTCCGGCAGTCGTTCTTCCCGCGAACCATACGCGACTGGAACAGGAAAGTGAGGTAATGACAGTGGCACGTAAAGTGCCCTCCGCCACGCACCCAGCGCCGTTGGGTGGCTTGCGGAGTATAAATGTAGATGTAGATAATGGGCGGTGTGCCCAAAACTGGTCCGGCAAAAAGTATGAATAAATGAAATAAAAGTAATACGATGAGTTTTTGTCGACACTAAAGTGTAAAAAATAGCCCTTATCGCACTCAGGCAGCCATGGCATCGAATTACTAGCCTTATGAACGGAAATAATAGTAAATGAATTACAGACAGGGCGCTGTTCCTCGAGGACTTGCGTTAATTGGACATAACCCGTGTGGTCTGTCCCTGCAGTGGGTATCTCATACTGTTGTTTTGACAGTGTTGACCTGCCAGCGCGCGCTCTCAGGGCCGCCACCTCCGGCCGCGCCTCTGCGGCGCTCTGCGGCGCTCTTGCGCCGTGCGACCTGCAACGCCACTGTCCTTGCCGACGCCGGGCGCCTGCGCTGTGCGGCGTGACGTGACGTGACGTGACGCGGCGCAGACAGCATCCGGCGCGGCGCTTAGCGCTGTTAGCGGCCGGGTATTCCCCGCAGCCGCTTGGACGCTCTCGACCGCGACCGTGTCAGTCCCGCGAGGTGGCCACTCCTCCCACACCACAGTATCGCCGGCAGGACAGCTCCGGAAATCCCAGCCAGCCTCCGTCTACTATGTCCAACAGCTTCGTCCTTCTCGACTTTTACCATCCGTCATACTCAAACAAGCTGCTTTACAAACGTCTCTTATACTACCCCCAAACTGTCGACAGTTCTCATCTAAGGTGAAACACAAGGTGCACCAGCAGGAATAGTCAATAGTCAGGGATATGACAGCAACGCTCATCTCAAACAAAAATGGACATACGCCATATACCGAATGGTTTCCGGGATAGAACACATTTAACGCAAATTTGTCTTGGGGCTAGTATAGTGCACTATGCGTCTTACGCTAATCGTTGGACTGGTCCTGATGAGATTTTTTTTATGGGTTTGGATGAAATCTCAGGTGTGCTAATGAACTGTGAACAGTCGAGATGAACTAATTGGTCGCATCGAGGACGCCGTTGACCTCCTTAGGGAGCATGTAGAGTCGCTCAGACAAGCGATACATTTTCTCCCAACATGAAGTAAGTAGCAGTACATCTTCAGCTGTAAAATTTTTAACTCATTTTTAAGCTACCGGTATCGATGTTACATTACATCGTCATCAGCCCCCTTGACAATAGTATATCGGATAAAACCCAAGGGGTCTGATGTAACACCAAGACCGGTAGGTTAATAAAGAGCTCAAAATTTTACGGCTGAAGGTTAACTGCTGTTCAGTTCAAAGTAACCAGCCTTCGCCCCAACCACCATCTTCAACAAAGATTGACATACAAAGATTCTTCTCCCAAGGGTGTACAAATGCATTAATGTTGACGGTGGGATATTAGAATATTGTGAATTGTACAACAGCTGTAATGTGAAGTGTACGATAGTGCGTAGACGCTAATATGTTGAAAACACGATTTTCTCAAGTGATGGTTTGTAAATCTCATGGTGTAGTGTTTACTAACTGTTGCACGTGTCTACACGTATAAACCTGGGAGTCTATTGAATAACACACAAAATGAATAACAATATACAATGAACTGTTCTGTCTCCGAAACAGTTCGGGATAAGAAGTTTTTTGCTTCAAATGATCGTTGTTGTGATACATCTGTGTACTGACCATTCCTCCTGGGAAATAGTGCAGTACCACAGTGACTTGGTGTTATTTGCGCCTGTTTTCACCGCATCTCTTCACAAACGTGATATGCACGAATCGACGTTGTTGGTCCTGGAGTTAATTATTGTTGTCGTTCCGTTACAGGTATATTCTCACATGCGTAAATTAATGAGGAGTGGAAACGAGAAACATTCTAAGTGCCAAATCTGATACTTGTCACAAAAATGAAAAAGAAATATATGTTTGTTTGTACATAATTGATTTCTATCCAAAAAATTTAATACGTTCTCTGATACAACAGAATTACGGCAAAAAATGAGACAAATTAGAAAACAGATACTTTATTGAGAACGTTATAAGTGCAATACCAGAAAACTAACTAGTTCCAAGTGCCAATAATAATATTTTTACAAGCTGACCTGTTGCAAAGAACAAAATAGCAACCAGCCACTATTACTGAAGCTGTTAATTTATTTTATTAAATAGTGCCATTACCTGTTGCGAATCAACAGGTTCATATTCAAATAGCTGTTCGGGTTTATATTATATTTGATACTGTTTACATTTGCTGCCCGCTGTTTCTTTCTTTCCAACAACTGATGTAAACAACAACAAATGTAATATAAACATGAAAACCTGTCTGAGGATGAAGCTGTCGGTTCGAAACAAGTAACGGCGCTTTTTGTGTAAATAAATAGATTCACTAACGGCCAGCCGCGGTGGTCTAGCGGTTCTAGGCGCTCAGTCAGGAACCGCGCGACTGCTACGGTCGCAGGTTCGAATCCTGCCTCGGGCATGGATGTGTGTGATGTCCTTAGGTTAGTTAGGTTTAAGTAGTTCTAAGTTCTAGGGGACTTATGACCACAGCAGTTGAGTCCCATAGTGCTCAGAGCCATTTGAACCATTTTTTTTTCACTAACGGTGGCTGGCGGCTGTTTTCTTCTTTTGCAAGAAACAAATTGTATCTGTCCGCAGTCACTAGCACAAAAATGTCAGTTTTCGGCAAGATAGCAGGATTAAAGTTTTTGTTAATATGCCATTAGTACTGCAGCATTAAATTGTAACCAGCCTCGGTGGCCGAGCGGTTCTAGGCGCTTCAGTCCGAAACCGCGTGACTGCTACAGTTGCAGGTTCGAATCCTGCCTCGGGCGTGGATGTGTGTGATGTCCTTAGGTTTGTTAGGTTTAAGTAGTTGTAAGGTTTAGGGCACTGATGACCTCCGATGTTAAGTCCCATACTGCTCAGAGCCATTTTGAGCCATTAAATTTTATTTGTGACAATACAAGTACAGAAATACAGCATTAAGTTTTTAGCTAGGAGAACTGTAGTCCACAAAATCCACCACATATTTTTCTATAAATTTTGAAACTCGAGATGGCAGCACAGCTTGGCACAAAGACCATGCGCCAACTACAAACACATGTTTGAAAGACTTTCTCCGTGGTTTGGCGCCTGATGTAGAGTCTGTACTGCAGGGAAGGAAGGGAGAGGATGTTGTTGTGTGTGACCGGTATCCTCTTTCTACAATAAAAATGCACACGTGGATTAATACGGTTCTTTATTTACATTAACTGAAAACATTCACTTAACTTCACCAGAGTCCAGGTTTTGTGGTACAAGCCCACCAATAATAGTTCCACTATAGTCACTAATATGCTCGCTATGTACTGTCGCAGCCTGCAATGAATTGAACCCGCTGTGCGAGGAAACTAACAGGTGTCAACTGGATGATTGAGTGAGTGAGCGGCGGCCTAAATACGTGCTTTGAGGGCGTTGGTGGCCTGTTGCTTGTGGGCGTGTCTTTTCAGTATGGCACAAACAACATTTCCACTCGCGTAAACAGACGTATAGGACGACAACAAGTGTCTGACGGGACATCACCTCTGTAGAGGCCAACGGGATGATCGACGGTCCGCTACGTGTCAGACTGCAGCGAATTTAAGTGTGAGATTTCAGGACACTGTTACTTTACGGATTGCAGGGAGACAAATACACCGCAAAGGCATGACTAGCTGAGGACCACCGCATCCATAGCCATCCCATGACAGTTGTCCGCTCGCTGTGGTATCATCTTGGATGAATGTCAAGGTAAACTGAAAAAAAAAAGACTTTCATGATGTGTGATAACTTGTCAAACATCCGAATTATTTTTGGGGGGTTATTTTTCCTTTGAGATTGCATAATGTTCGCATGTCTCCATCCTGCATCGGAAATGACTGAGGCGTGTAAGGTCGGGCGCTACATTGTAATGTTTAATACATGTTGCAGATGGAGCTTCGGCCCGGATGATCAAGGACTAACGGAGGAACAGTTGTTGACCTTGTTGATGGACCGCCGTTTAGATATTTACCTGAAATGGATTTACGGAATTTTCCGGGAAACTTCGATGATTACAACTGCCATGTGATGTGAACTACACTTGCCTCGTACTGCGAGCTGAGAATCTTCAACACTGCGCTACCCCGCTCGGCATGCACCTCTGGCATGGGTCGCTAGACTACGGCCAGCGGTCCGGATCCGGCCAGTGATGTCAGTTCATTCGGCCCGACGAAGCTACATCAATTGGATTGGTAAAACGTATGAAACATGAGGCGTTATGATACATTTTAAATTAAAATATTAGGAGATCTTCGGACCTGCGGAGACCTCCTGGCAGCTACATGTCTTAAATTTACTGTGTTCAATAATCAGGACTCACTTGAAAGATTTGCAAATTCCGGACGCTCTGTTCACACACGGCATCATACATCAGCAAGCAGTCTGTGAGGAAGACTTAAGATGTTTCTTGCGCAATGAAACCAGTGTCTTGTACCGTGAATTCGAGGACACGCACTCAGTCCCCGTCAGTTGCAAGCTTCTCTTGAAGAAATGGATTCTGAATTTTGCCTAACCACACAGCAGTGAAATGGCTCAGCTGCGGTAAAGTTCCGTTCCGCTTTTCACAAACTACGAACAGAAATCGATGTTTTTCTCTCTAAAAAGGATAGAACTGATCCACAGTTGTCATATCTTCCCTGATAGTCAAAGTTGTCATTTTGGGTCGATATCACAAGTTACATGAATGAACTGAAATTCAGACTTTAGAGAAAGGATAACCTCGTCTGTGATCTCTATAGAATCATCAAACGATTTCGGTGAAAGCTGTCATTGTTTGTAGCACAACTGGAAGGAGAAAACTTCTCACATTCACTGTTTCAGAGAGTTTTGTGCTACTATCCCCGAAGACGTCAAGCTTCGATTTCCGACGAGAGAGGAAAGAAAACTGTGTGTGACTTGAAAATAATTTTTTCGTGAGATTTTACGATCTTGACAGAAATGAAAGTTTCAGAATCCGTTTGACTATAATATTTATGATGTGCCAGTTGAACTACAGTTGAACACACTGGGTTGCAAGGAAATGACTCGTTGAAAGAGAAGCACAGAGAAGGAAAACGTGTTGAGTTTTGCCACTGCTTACCTGATGCCGAATTTTCGAAACTGAAGCAATTTGTCGCTGGTATGGTATTGGTGTTTTGAACAACTTACGTCTGTGAGCAAACATTTTCAAAACTGAGGTACGTTAAGTCAGCAAATCGGATGAAACTGACTGATATACTGACTGTAGCAATACCAAACAAAACACTGATGACATATTGAAAGCCAAAGTCAGTTTCACAAATCTAACCAACTTATTTTTGCTGCTTCGTTTGTGAGACTCGAATACAAGTACACTAGATATGTGCACACAACCTCTTGATAACGTCGCCTTCTTTGATAAATTTTTTGGTAAATAAATATGTTTTTGGTCCTTGTTTTGTACTCATTGCATTACCCATGATTGACACGGGATTTTTGTCAGTTATCGAGCCCGTCATGAAAAAAAGTCTATGACCTGTATCCTGAGTGATAAGTAGTGGAGTAGGTGTTCGTTATAGCGTAATACAACTAGAATCCACGCAGAACGAGGATTTGTTATCAGAGAAACGACGCTATGTTATATGCGCCAAGCCAAAACGAACTCTATATTTTTCAGTAACTATATATTATACCACAAATCAATTACGAAGTGTGTATTAAATTCGTTGTATTTCTGTTGCACCAACTTCGCGTTCCTGCACCTATTTTCCGATGGAGAGTAAGCAATTGAAGGAAAGAATGAAGTTCACTGCAATGAATATGCGGGGTGTTCTAGGCGACTCAGCTTGGTTAATACACTTTTCCACATGGAGATGGACGTAAGTACCTGAAATTACTATCTAAAAGAACGTAAATTAGGCCTAATAAGAAGGTTTTATTAATATTTCTTGTTTCTTCGCGATAATAATAATAATAAGTGGACGTTAGCGAAACTTACCGGCAGATTAAAACTGTGCACTGGACTAGGATTTGAACTCAGAATCTTGCCTTTAATGAGAAAGGCTCTGACCACCTGAGCTATCCAGTTACAACTCATGACCTACTCTCACATCTTCGCTTCGGCTGGTACCTCTGTCTTACTTTCCAAATTCCACAGAACTCTTCGTCTCTCCCATACCTTGCAGAATTAGCACTCCTGTAATAAAGGACACGCAGAGAAATGAATTAGCCACAGGCTAAAGGACTGTTTCTAGAATGAATCTGTCACTCGGTAGCGGAGTGTGTGCTGTTTTGAAGCTCCTTGGCAGATTAAAAGAGTAAGACCAGTGACCGCGGAAGGTGAGGTCCCGGGTTCGCATACTGGTCCAATACAGACTGTTAACCTGCCAGGAAGTTTCAGAACTCTTCGCACACCGATTCAGCGTGGAAGATTCAATCTGGTCATGGTTAGCTTGCTTTTACGTCAGGACAGTTATGAGGAATTACTTGCGGCGCCGGCAGCGGTATGTTTACGTGCTAGCAGCGAACGTGTTCCTCGCGGCCATTACGTCATTTCTTCAGAACCTTAAAACACCTCAAGAAGGCGGTGTGGTGATGTAACTTCTTGAGAACTCTGTACACGAGTTTACAAAACAAACTAATGTAGGGTCCCGACGAACGACAACAGCCTTATGCACCTATCTACTGTATTGGTTTTAGGGTCGTTGTGCAACCATTTCAGGGTGTAGTCTCCGTCCAGTAAAAAGGATGTACTTGAGACATTCTTCAGTTTAGCGTGCTGTAAGTGGCAGATACGGTATTACGGCCTGCGAGGACAGTTACCGCAGGATACAGGACACGTTTACTGCAGACAGGTAATGGCGAGAGCTGCGCCTTCTCCCCCTTAGAAACGACCTACTTCACTGGCCGAACGAGGAACGTAAGCGGCCAAATACTTATAACTCATGTTCAGTATTCGCAAGGGAGATGGCGTAACAGGTGTTTTACACATGGGGCGCCGTACTGCATTACAGGTGCTTGCTTAGAAAATTACAGCACCCCAGGACGGATTTTCACTCTGCAGCAGCGTATGCGCTATTTGAAACTTCCCGCACATTAAAGATGCACACTGGACCGGAAATCGAATCCGATATCTTTGCCTCTCGCGGGCTATTGCTCTACCGACTGGGTCACGCAGGCACGGCTTAAGACCCACTCTCACAGCTTTACTCCCACCAGTACCTCACCTCTTGCCTTCCAATTTGAAAGTTCTCCTGCATATCTTCCATGACTAGCACTGCTCGTAAGGATATTGCGGAGAAATAGCTTAGCGACAGCATAGAAGTTTCTTTCCAGAATTAATTTTCATTCTGCAGTGGAGTTCGCCCTTATCTGAAATTTCCTGACACGTTAATGTTTTGTACCGGACCGGGTCTCAAACCTGGAACCTTTACGTCGTTTCGGAGATAGGAAATGGTGTACTGGCGGATGTAAAGGTGTGAGGATGGATTGTGAGTTGTGCCTGGGTAGCTCAGGGTAGTAATTGTTCACGGAAGGCAAAGGTTCCGGCTTCGACTCCTGGTCTGGCACAGTTTTCAAAAAATGGCTCTGAGCACTATGGGACTTAACATCTATGGTCATCAGTCCCCTAGAACTTAGAACTACTTAAACCTAACTAACCTAAGAACATCACACAACACCCAGCCATCACGAGGCAGAGAAAATCCCTGACCCCGCCGGGAATCGAACCCGGGAACCCGGGAACCCGGGCGTGGGAAGCGAGAATGCTACCGCACGACCACGAGCTGCGGGCTGGCACAGTTTTAATCAGCCAGGGAGTTTCAGTTACTGTACTATGTGCCGTTCCGTCCACAGACTTCACAAGAGAAATGCTCCTACTTGAAAGCCTAATACCAAGTAAATATTGTCTTAATATACGTAGATGTGTTCGTTCTACCACCCATCATGGTAATTTATCTGTAACATTTATTTATTTATTAGTCTCCTTGGGAGCATAGGAACCGAGATACTTGCTCATCGAACAAGTCAGTACGTAGTTCACAGAATACTGATTAGAAAATATGAAAACAAAATAACTGAAGAACTAATAAAGCGCGAAAAATATTTGTGAGAAAGTGTACAAATAAATAAAACATTACTAAGAGAAGTTCTCAACTACTATCAGGAACTCTTGTTCAAAATAGAAGTATTGTGGCGCAAGGAAACAGTTCGTCTTGGATTTTAATATTTGAGGTTTGTCACTCAATTTTGCACTTCTGCAGAATCTTATTAAAAACGGAAACTGCTGATTAGTATGCACCTTCATGTACAGTGCTTAATCATGTGTTATTTAATCGAAAATAGTTTTTCCATGTGGTGTTCACTGAATGAACGTAGCATTTTGTTCTGAATGAGTCAAAATTATCATCAACATATCTTATAACGGATGGCAAAATTAAAATTCTGAGACTTCTGAAAAGCGGCCTATACGATGTCTGCGAAGTGAATTCGCAAATCTGTGTGTGACAGCCATTTTCTGGACTACTATTATTCTTGGTGATTGCCCGGAGTTACCCCAAAATATGTTAATAAGACTGAAAATAAGCGAAATAAATAAGCCTTAGCACTTCAGCGTCATTGGCAGCAGAGTTTATTCCTATACTGAAGATAGCAGCATCCAGTTTAAAACTTTGTATTTCTATACAATCGACGCTTTATGGTTAACGAATATCAAAACCGCAGGAGCACGTGACGCTGAAAAAACAGCAGCGTATAACAGACAATTATGACTAGCAGATTCACGAGTTGTAACTGAGGTAGTATTTGGCAAAGAGCCAAACATGATAACATCTGTAGAAGTACTTATAGAGTCATATCCCCCAAAACAAAGGATACTGTGTTTTACAGTCCCTCCCTGTTCGTTAAATATGGAGCCCCAATATAGTGATTAAAACACAACGGAATCGAGCAGCTGGTGTTAAAGATCTGGATAATGTGATCACTGTGGCTATTCATTCTGCAGTGCTGTCGTGAGGGTAGGCCAAAAACAGTGTAACATGAAACTTCCTGGCAGATTAAAACTGTGTGCTGGACCGAGACTCGAACTCGGGACCTTTGCCTTTCGCGGGCAAGTGCTCTGCGAACTGTTCCGTTTCGCAGCGTCTTAATCAGTTCATTTAACCCCCACCATTTGGATTTGAACGACGAATAATGGGATAACGCACAAGAACATAGCAACTTCTATTTTGGGAAATATATCTACGGGTGATTTAGTTAAGTAGCTCGTCTCAAATATTTCCGGATCTGTTTAAAAAATTGTTACTGTGTTTTCACAAAGGTTAATTTTTAGAAAGTCCTCTCTAAGAGACGTGTAGTGTCTTTTCATCAGTGACAGAGATTACGGTGTGAATTTTGCTTTTTCAAATGGTTCTGTGGTCACTTATTCTGCCAGTATCGTAATTCTAAAAGAGACGAATTCAACTGCGTACGAATTCAAATGCGTTTCACTCTTCAGAATCCAGTTACAAGTTTCAGAGTGGTTACAACATTTAGTAGGTAGGTTTTATCTGTTTTGAAAATTAACCGACTGCTTTCTGATATTGAGGTTAGTGTTGTTACAGGAAGAGGGGGCGCTACAGCCTGACGCAGATGAGAGAGAGTGTACTTGCAGGAGCGGAACGGTGGAGAAAACTTTAATGCCAACAGCAACATTTTTGCCCATTCGCTGAATTGTCATTCTTCTTGGACGCCGTCTGTTGAGATACCTTTCTGCACACAACTCGATTGTTCTCTTCGCTTTACTTCTGCCTTCTCCATAAAGATGTAGGATATCTTGTTGCTCTTGGTCTGTGAAACACATTTTTTTTTAAACTAACCCGTTCTTGACGCACGCGAACAACATAGATAGGATTGACGGAGAACATCGAAAAACATCAAAGAAGGTCAGCTCGTTTCGTGTTTTCGCGCAATAGGGGTGAGAGTGTCACTGATATGATACGTGAGTTGGGATGGCAGTCACTGAAACAAAGGCGGTTTCCTTTGCGGCGAGATCTATTTACGAAATTTCAATCACCAACTTTCTCTTCCGAATGCGAAAATATTTTGTTCAAATGGTTCAAATGGCTCTGAGCACTATGGGACTTAACATCTATGGTCATCAGTCCCCTAGAACTTAGAACTACTTAAACCTAACTAACCTAAGGACATCACACAACACCCAGCCATCACGAGGCAGAGAAAATCCCTGACCCCGCCGGGAATCGAACCCGGGAACCCGGGCGTGGGAAGCGAGAACGCTACCGCACGACCACGAGATGCGGGCAAATATTTTGTTGACACCCACCTACGTTGGGAGAAATGATCATAACAATAAAATAAATCAGAGCTCGAACGGAAAGATTTAGGTGTTCCTTTCTCCCACGCGCCATTCGAGAGTGGAATGGCAGAGAAGTAGTATGAAAATGGTTCGATGAACCCTCTGCCAGGCACTTAAGTGTGAATTGTAGATGTAGATGTAGATTTTCTCTATGCCCCTTTTAGATCGGTGTCGCGGCGATGTAACATTTGATTTTCGATTTGTGACGTATTTCCTTATTTGGGTGTGAGCCTACGAAGTTCCACATGAGACAGGAACGGGAAAAAATTGGTATAGTTCCTTTTGAAAGAGCGAATCCAGCCACTGTGGCTGAGCGGTTCTAGGCGCTTCAGTCCGGAACCGCGCGGATGCTACAGTCGCAGGTTTGAATCCTGCCTTGGGCATGGATGTGTTTGATGTCCTTAGGTTAGTTAGGTCTAAGTAGTTCTAAGTCTAGGGGACTGATGATCGCAGCTGTTAAGTCCCATAGTGCTCAGAGCCATTTGAACCATTTTTGAAAAGAGCGAAGTTGATACAGATATCGCTGTAATGCAAAGGGACTATACATCATTTAGTGGAGACTTTTTCAAAGCTAATTTGGATGAAAGAATTATGATATTATGAAATACATTCGCAAATTGTGAATACGATTGTACAGCGGCTATACTATTTACTAGTAACATATGAAAATTTTAGCTGGACGGGGATTAGAACCTGGATTTATCTCTTTACGCTAGCGGGCGCCTTAACCGCTTTGGTTATCCGTGCACGACTCATGGCCGGACCCGAACTTTCAAACGTCCTAGAGTCCACGTCTCTCAGCGCTCGGAAACAAATCGTGTAATTCCAGCACAGGGAGAGACATTGTTTTGTTCGTCAGATTGCCTCGCTTTGACATTTTTGTCCGAAGGAACAATGCATCGAACAATACAGACACTGTAAAATACAGTCACCGCCCTATTGAATTACGATATCTTGGCGGTGCAGGAAATATCTGAAGTGTACACCTTAACTGAATCAGTCTGTGTATGGTTTTAAGCAAATATTTAGCCTTCTGTCAGTTAATACTGCATTATGACTCTTGTAAATGTGTATTTTGTTTCTTTGTTCAGCGACTTGTTTTTCTGTAGCTTTAGCTTCGTTGGTCTTCAAACGTCGATTTTACACAAACTCAGTTGTTTGCAGAGAAGTGGCCTTGACGGTTGGTAGAGTAAAGAGGCCGAATTTTAATATAATTTTTAGTGACTTTTATTCCCTGTTAGAGCTGGAGAGAGGGGAAAGCACTGGTCTCCGAGTTATTCGCTGTGCGCGCCGTAAGCCGCCAGCACGCTCCCCAGTGCGGCCATCACTTTTGCTGTCCCGCAGTCACGGAGAAACGGAGGGGCGGCGGGCGTGCTCGGCTGCGCCTCGCGCCGTTCCGCTTTCGTCGGCAGTCGGTATGGCGAGAGCTGCCGCCGCCTCAGCAGTAGCTGGCGGCTCCTGTTACACAAGATTTTCTGTCTAAAGTCTCCCGCTGCCGCGTTGCGGCCACAGACCTTGCGCAAACGGCGCCACTGGATGTATAACACATTCCAAGCAGGCATTCCAAGCAGCGCCTGGCTTCCATTTTCCACCCACTAATTCCGATTGGTGCTTATCGTCATCACACGAACGCTTACGTCTAGGTCTACATCTACATCTACGTGATTGCTCTGTTATCCACAGTAAAGTGCCTGGCAGAGGGTTCAATGAACCACCTTCATGTTGTCTCTCTACCGTTCCACTCTCTAACGGCACGCGGGAAAAACTAGCACTTAAATTTTTCTGCGAGAGCCCTGATTTATTTTATCGTGATGATCATTTCTCCCTATGTAGGTGGGTGCCAACAGAATGTTTTCGCAATCGGAGGGGAAAAATGGTGATTGAAATTTCATGAGAAGATCCCGTAGCAACGAAAAACGCCTTTGTTTTGATGATTGCCACTCCAACACACGTATCACGTCTGTGGCACTATCTCCCCTATTTAGAGATAATACAAAACGAGCTGCCCTACTCTGAACTGTTTTGATGTCATCCGTCAGTCCCACCTGATGCGAATCCCACACCGCACAGCAACACTCCAGAATAGAGCGGACAAGTGTGGTGTAAGCAGTCTCTTTAGTAGACCTGTGACACCTTCTAAGTGTTCTGCCAGTGAACCGCAGTCTTTGTTTTGCTCTACCCACAATATTATCTATGTGATCGTTCCAATTTAAGTTATTTGTAATTGTAATCCCTAAGTATTTAGTTGAATTTACAGCCCTCATATTTGTGTGACTTATCGCATAATCGAAATTTAGCTGATTTGTTTTAGTACTCATGTGAATAACTTCACACTTTTCTTTATTCAGGGTCAATAGCCGCTTTTCGCACCATACAGATATCTTATATAAATCATTTTGCAAGTCGTTTTGATCATCTGATGACTTTACAAGACGGTAGATGACAACATCATCTGCAAACAATCTAAGACGGCTACTCAGATAGTCTCCTACGTCGTTAATATAGATCAGGAACAATATAAGGCCTATAACACTTCCTTGGGGAACGCCGGATATTACTTCTGTTTTACTCGATGACTTTCCATCTATTACTACGAACTGTGACCTTTCTGACAGGAAATCACGAATCCAGTCGCACAACTGAGGCGATACTCAGTAGGCACGCAGTTTGGTTAGAAGACGCTTGTGAGGAACGGTCAATTCTAATCTTATATTAATGATTGTTTAGGTGACGATCGTCTCTGTGCAATTGAAAAAAGGCAATATTTGTTCTACCAGACCCATTTCGCCTCAGTTTATAGATGCATCATCAATGGCCCGAAATACATAGGCATTTTCGCACCGTCAGCTTACATATTCGTCTAAGTTACAGTGCAGTTTTGAACTATGCACATTTTGATCAGTATATCTTTTATTACTTACTGTGTGTCTTGAAACTGTTCTACATATGCTCTTGTCGTATTGCTTGTCGAACTGTTGTTTTGCCGGTAGCGCTGTAAACTCTCGTGTATGTTGTAACATTCTGTGATTGCCCTACCATTTTAAATCATTCACTAACCGAGCTGTCGCTCGGAAACAGCTACAGTTAGCAAATAACGTCCTGTGACGTGACGTGTTTATTGTGGAAGCGCCGTTAGAATACAGCGAGCTATTGACTTTGAAAGCCGCTGCGCCAAAGGCGGACAAAAGAAGAACATTTTTACACATTCTTTTGATGTACTAGATATTCTCATTCTTCTGTCTCTCGTAATTTGTGTCGGACACGCATGTCTTGCCACCGTATTATTATTGTTTAAAAATAGTATTTTGGTGTAATGTGAAAGTGCCATACTGCATGGCAGTAGATTCATGTGAGAAGCTATATTGTGCGACGTGTATCTGGAAATGTTAAAAGATGTAAGTTCGTTATATATAGACTGCCATAAATTCAAAGTTAAATGGAACTTGTGTATGGACTAATTATTTAGTATAGAACCTATGTCTCATACGTATTTAATTTTCTTTTATGTTTCTGAAAATTTTGATGGTTAACAGTCACAAATTGTTTCGTCGAAATCGGACGGAAGTTGCATACGGCGAAATAGTTTCTCCGCCCCTTATTCTACTGGTAAATGCATGATAAACTTCGGTCCCTTAGAAAAGTCTTGTTGAGCTATCCAAAGCCAATTATATCTTCAATAGTCATTTAGTCCAGACCAGTAAAGGTATTCAAAACCACTACAATAACTAGTTATGTCTATTGGCCTAAAATACAATATATATCATCATGCGCTTTTCTCTGGAAATATATTTCCACCGCCGATTATAGCTGTATGTTAACGCACAAAAGTAAACATATTGTTATAATCTGTATGTGTGTGTGTGTGTGTGTGTGTGTGTGTGTGTGTGTGTGTGTGTGTGGACCCTCCCGCCGGAGGTTCGAGTCCTCCCTCGGGCATGGGTGTGTGTGTGTGTTATTCTTAGCATAGGTTAGTTTAAGTAGTGTGTAAGTCTACGGACCGAAGACCTAAGCAGTTGATCCCTTAGAAATTCACACACATTTGTGTGTGCGTGTGTGTGTGTGTGTGAGTGAGTGTGTGTGTGCGCGTTGCTTTCGGTCCTTTGGCTAGGTTTAATAGTGAGTCTTTTCTATACAGGTGATTCCGTGATGATGTTACAAACATTCAGCGACGATGGAGAAGGGTAAATGTACGAATGTGGTGTAAGGGACCCAGTCCTGAAACGAACGAGTCGAAAGTTATAAGCGACAATTCTCCTGGTGTCTATGATAATCGAATACATGAACCCGTACTGTTATTGCTAACATTGTAAGGTACGCAATCCCGTCGAGCGTTTCGGTGTACATATTGGGATAACAATTCAACTAAAGCAATGCAGATGGCACACTGACATGAGCTGTCCTGGTCTGCAATGTCTGTACTTTAGTTGATTATAGTCTGTATTTACATGCTGAAGAATAAGGGGCAGTCAAATAGAAACGAGACAGATGGAACAAGAATAGGTCCTACTTGTATACCCAACAGTAGAGGGTTAATATTTGAAGATTACACTCTTCCTGCAGCTTAGACAAGAGGAACAAACCGGCTTTTTTCCCCAGGTATATGTGGTCTCTGGTGTGCATAACGGGCTTATGGAGGCATCATTTAGTTCATGGGTAGTTCCTGAGAAAACCCGAATAAACATGGTTTTTGGGTACCAAAACAGAGCCGCGTGTTCCAAGACGGCTATTCACAGGAAATGACTGTAATTTTTACGATGTATTTCTAAGATCCCGATCTAGAATAACATTGAAAATTTTCTTGCTATCTTTATCCGTTGTTCAAAATTACCCTACTTATACACGTAAAATACGCAATTAATATCCGTTGTAAGGCGGAAAAGTTTATAAAGTAACGCAACACGTAGAAATATGCTGTTAAATGTGTCCGTTATCATCAGAAGGGTTCTGGGAACCTCATGTGGTAGTACCGAAGCATATGCAAATTTTGCACGCGTAAAATGCGGACTGAGGTGTGAAATTAGTTTCGCGTTATTTCAATTTCGCATAAGCAAACTACCAAAATTTTACTCACCCATAAAGTTCTCTTCATACGAGTGACATGCCCTGCCGTGGCAGAGAAAAGAAGGGAAATAGCAACAAAGTGCCCCTATCGCAGCACAAAAAATGCGAATCTGTTCCTGTCCATTTAAAAGACTGACTGAAAATCGGTTTGGCAGATGCCTCATTTTAGCTTCCTTAGCATCTTGGCATGCAAGCATATTCTCGATCTTTCTAACATTCTCATTTACTCATTCAGCCCAACTCGCTGTCATAATCGCTATCTGTCTCCCTAACTGATACACACCTCGTGATCACAGCCACAGTCTGGTTGAAAAAATTGGTTCAAATGACTCTGAGCATTATGGGAATTAACTTCTGAGGTCATCAGTCCCCTAGAACTTAGAACTACGTAAACCTAACTAACCTAAGGACATCACACACATCCATGCCCGAGGCAGGATTCGAACTTGCGACCGTAGTGGTCGTGCGGCTCCAGACTGTAGCGCCTAGAACCGCTCGGTCACCCTTGCCAGCCAGTCTGGTTCGTTCTGTTCTACTACTACTGTATCCTCTCACTATCACGTCTCCCTCTTGCTCTCTCTTACTGCACTATCTAATTCAGTAATTCCCGCTGCTGCTATATCTTCTCACTCTCACCACCTCCCTTTTCCTCCTCGTCATTGTCACGGAATCTGTCTCTCGTTATGACTGGCTCTCGCTCACTTGCACTTTCTCCTTCTCTTTATTCCTCACCCACTGCTATTGCCTCCTTCAATTTTTTCCTAGCGCTGATTTGTCACTGTCAACTACACTGATTAGCCACCACATTACGACCGGTGCCCATCGCGACGTTGGATGCCACCTGGTGGCGTTGCGGGAACGTGACGCGCTAACTAAAGTATGCAAGGGGAGCAGATACGGACGGGGGATCAGTCTAGCGAAGATATGGGCTGCAAATGGGGAAATCCATTGAAAAAGGGACTCTAACAAAGGGCAGATTATTATTAAACAAAGCCGATGAAATGAAATGTCGTGTGGCCAGGGCCTCCCGTCGGGTAGACCGTTCGCCTGGTGCAGGTCTTTCGATTTGACGCCACTTCGGCGACCTGCGCGTCGATGAGTATGAAATGATGATTAGGACAACACAACACCCAGTCCCTGAGCGGAGAAAATCCCCGACCCAGCCGGGAATCGAACCCGGGACATTAGGATTGACATTCCGTCACGCTGACCACTCAGCTACCGGGGCCGGACAACAAAGCCGATGAACGAGTGTCTCGAAAACGGCGGAACTGGTCGAATGTTCACGTGCTACTGTCGTGCGCATCTGCGGAAAGTGGTAGAAGGACAGTGAAACTACCACTAGGCGCTAAACGGTTGGATGTTCACAACTGTTCTCAGAACGTGGGCTTCGGAGGACTGTCTGCTGTGTAAAATAGCATAGACGGTGATTTGTGGCCTCTACGCCGAAAGAGCACAATGCTGGTGCACACCGTTCGTCGCACATTGTTGAATACGGATCTCCCATGTTGACACTGCGACATCGTCAATTACGATTTTAGCGGGCACGGGATCTCCGGGATTCAACCGTCGGTCAATGGAAACGTGACGGCTCACATTTTCGCTACACTAGGTCGCTGGTCGTCTCCACAAATGCCGTCATCGAGGTGAACGGCGGCTCGAAACGTGCAGCGTTGCACGGGCGCAGCCGATGGAGGCGGTATTAAGCTATGGGAGACATTCTCCTGCGCTTTGATGGGATCTGTGGTAGTAATCGAGAAGAAGCTGACAGCTGTGAACTACTTGCATCCATTCACGCTTGATGTCTTCCCCGTCGGCGATGTCATCTTTCAGCAGTATAATTGTCCGTGTCTCGGAGCCAGAACCGTGCTACCGTGGTTTGAGGAGCATTATACTGACCCAAATGGGTCGCTGTCGGGCGCCATCACCGCCTACGCAAATCAGCGGCCCCTTATTTACCTGTGCGTAGACGTCTAATGTCACATACCTCCACAAACCTACCAGAAAACTGTCGGATGCCTCATACGCAGAAGCAGTGACATTTCGTTCCAAAGACTGACAAACAACGTATATCAAGCAGTCGGTGATAATGTTTTGGCTCATTAGTAGATGTTCTACTGCCACTGTGTCTTCTCTCGCACCGCCATTGTCTTCTCCTCTGTTCTGTAATACAACCACCGTGTACTATCTTCCAATATTTATTACTTTTCCGTCTGTTTCCCACTGCCACTCTCTCTTTCTCTCTCAGAATAAAAAAGCGCGAATATGTTCGCATTACGCCGGCCTCAGTGGCCGAGCGGTTCTAGGCGCTACAGTCTGGAACCGCACGACCACTACGGTCGCAGGTTCGAGGAGGAGGAGGAGATTAGTGTTTAACGTCCCGTCGACAACGAGGTCGTTAGAGACGGAGCGCAAGCTCGGGTGAGGAAAGGATGGGGAAGGAAATCGGCCGTGCCCTTTCACAGGAACCATCCCGGCATTTGCCTGAAGCGATTTAGGGAAATCACGGAAAACCTAAATCAGGATGGCCGGAGACGGGATTGAACCGTCGTCCTCCCGAATGCGAGTCCAGTGTGCTAACCACTGCGCCACCTCGCTCGGTACGCAGGTTCGAATCCTGCCTCGGGCATGGATGTGTGTGATATCCTTAGCTTAGTTAGGTTTAAGTAGTTCTAAGTTCTAGGGGACTGATGACCTCAGAAGTTAAGTCCCATAGTGCTCAGAGCCATTTGAACCATTTCGTTCGCATTCCAAAATTTTTGGAAAAATTTTCAGAGGTAGAGTAAGGCAGCTTTGACCCCACTTTTCAGTCACAGTCTTTTAAATAAACGGGAACACATACGCATTTTTTTGTGCTCCGATAGAAGCATTTTTCCGCTGGTTGCTGTATATCTATGTTCACTGCACATTTCTGACGGCTCTCCTTCGTCACGGGATCTACGAGAAACGATATGCGAATGAATAAACGAGTGACTATTTTGTTTTCTTTTGTTGACTTAGACGGGAGAACGGTTGGATGTCGCAGCGCGACGGGACAGTGGGGTGTGCGGGGGTGAGTGGTAGCGCCGTTCCGGGGCCGGCTGGCGGTTGGCGGCTGTTCGGCGCGCGCCACTGCGCTTAGCGGTCGGGCAGGTCGCCGTGAAAGCCAGGCTGGCCGCCGCCGCCAGCGCCGCCAGCTCGGCTTTCTCCAATTACTGCAGCGACGAACGCATCGGCTGAAGCTGCGGCTGCATCCAGACAGGTGCACGCGCGCCGGCGGACTGGCGGGCCGCCGTCGTTTCCCCGCCGACGCGACGCGTAATTTCGCGCGCCGGTGAAAGCCACGTAGGTGTCCCTTCTCAGCCGACGGCGCCAGCGCCAGAGGACTGTGATTTCATTTAGTTATAGTTGTAAAACTACCGTAGGCTACCGTAGACTACAGTAAGTAAACGTAGAGTAAGGTAGTTTTCCTAGTAGCTTTGGTCAGTTAAGGTCGTACCCGCATTACCTGTACGTTAGGTGTGTTGCATATCTATCAGGCGTTATCCCCTAACGATCGCTTTCCTTACACAAGCGGTCAGGTTCCCCTAAAAACCGGAAGCAGTGAACTGTCTAGAGACTGAGTGAGGATGTGTAAAGGGCTGGATAACCTACGCCATGTTCTTGTGTTACACAGTTATCCTCATGTCTGTCACAAATAAACAGTATTTACAGCAAAACTGAAAATGTAACTATTTAACTTAGGTCCTATTCGAAAATAGCTGATTTGTAACGTGAAACAGAAGGATGTTAAAGTAAAAATAAAGAAAACAAATTATTTATCAGAAAACGCAGTTTCCTCAACGTAAAGATAAAATGAAATTTCTTTAAGCTTATACGAAACATATTTCTCTTATTCATAAAATTACGTATTTATTAGTAGTAACAGGAAACTCAACATAATGAAGCACATTCTATTGAGTGCAAAAAGAGCAACAATTATATGTTTTTTTTTATATTTATCCACGTAAACTTGTCCTTGCATCAAAAGTAATTGCTTTGGTTACATACAAGCGTAGAAGTTAAGCCATCAGCTAATTTTTATTACTTATAAAATGCCATTTATATTCCGTAAGGATATAAACTACATAACAGACTAATTCTGAATGATGTGTCGTTATAATTATCTGAAAAACAAACAAACAAAGAAGGAAGAGAAGTCGTCGGCTTCCAGTCTCTCTCTAACACATTCATTTATCTGTCTTACCCTTCTAGTGCTACCAATACTGTCGGTAATCCTGCCGTTTACTACGTCATGTACGTAGTGTACCAAAACTACCGAACAGCGGCTTGGGTACAGCACAACTCTAGACTTAGTCGATATCCGGTGGTTAGTATGTGAGGCGAGACTGCTCTGCTCGTATACGCTGACACAGTGGTCAGCAATCCGTAGGGCCTGCAAAACTTCATTGGGTTGGTCATGACTACTGATCTGTATAGAAAAACAACTCGACGATGAAGTGAGAGATTGGTAAGAGACATCCAGTCGGGCTAAGTATTTCCAGATAACCGTGTGTCGGAAATGCGTCGTTGTCGAGCTATGGCTACAAAACGAGATCCAATCAGCACGGCAGCGTTTAAGTGGGTGCATTTAAATCAGCTTGCTTTAGGTACAATTATTTTACTAGGGAGCTAAGCTATTCAGGATGCAGCGGTTACAAGTGCAGATATTTTCACATGTGGTACGTTAATAGATATACATGTAAGTGTATTGTTTTCTGTTTTTCTCTGCATCGAACAGTCTTCCCACAAACATGTCACAAACTTTACAGCCTGATGTATTATGCATGGTCATACTGCACCACTAACTACGCCAGTCAATATAGACTAGCCATTTTGCGCCCACACGTCCACATTTCGACACCTGACCTGCTCTCCAGGGGAAAATAAGCATTAATGGCTTGTTCTTGCCACACGTTCTTGGAGGCACTAACCAACCTAAAAACATGCCACTGGTGACGGCTGTTATTACAACTCTGCAAATGATGTAAATACTGATGTAATGTTGTTCAGTATAGTGCCCTCAGACACCAGTAGAATTATCTGCACTTATACCCTTTACACTCTCGTACATCAAAATAATAAAAAATCCTGCCTATTGGTTTTCTGTTCTCCTCAAGACTAGAGACAGACCGAAGCCACTTAACATTATTCCCCCTGTGCAGGAATAATTCTGGGCCATGCTAATTTCAAGGCAGTGCTATTCTGAGCTAATTAGCGGTCGGTTCTGCTACACCCCGTGTACTGCCTGGGTGAAGAACTGTAGCCGTGGACCACACAACTTACAAGTGCCAACAGTTTCCTTCCGTCTGTATCGTCTGCGATGTTGTAGCTAGGCAAAAAGATTCCATCAGTCTGGACATGAGTAGGGATTACTTACATTTCGTGTCACAGAATATAGCAGTATCTGTGCAGAGAACTCTCCGATCAAGTTAGTATAGCAATACTTCATTGGTTCAAATGACTCTGAGCACTATGGGACTCAACTTCTGAGGTCATTAGTTCCCTAGAACTTAGAACTAGTTAAACCTAACTAACCTAAGGACATCACAAACATCCATGCCCGAGGCAGGATTCGAACCTGCGACCGTAGCGGTCTTGCGGTTCCAGACTGCAGCGCCTTTAACCGCACGGCCACTTCGGCCGGCAATACTTCATTCTAAGATGCCCACATGACCAGAGCAATTCCTTGCTTCACCTAATCTACGAATTATACATCCTTTCTAATGATTTTGTTATTACAAATGATAACAGCAATATTTCGTGTGCTATGTATCTTTATTTTGTATACCCTGCGGGAAACTGAAAAGCATTTGGAACGCTGTTAGTGAAATTCGTTGTCCGTATGATGTCAAAGTAGGCCGCATGTACATTCACAAACGCAGATAATCGTCCTCAAAAAACAATGTTTAATGTTCTGTTTACTGAAATAAATTGTCACATTTTCAGTGACATTCTCTAGAACACTAGGTGGCTACAAAAATTATGGTAGGCACTATATCACTTCTGATGGCTCAAAATGTAAAAATGTGTTTTGCTTACGCAGACATAGGTGCCTTTTCCCTTTCTAAAGTATGTTCATATTTAATGAGTACTTGCTTATTTCATTCGTAATTTTTATCATCAGTTGTGGCATTTCTGAGCAAATGGTACAATTTGCTTCAACAGGTGTCCGCTTTGTTTACACACTCGTTTTTATGAATTATTTTTACTTCAAGGTTTGGTTAATATAGTACATAATATGCCGAATTATAATGTCTCTCATATCGTTTCTTAAAAACTGTGTGTGCGAATAAGGTATATGTGAAATAAAGCAGAACAAATTTTGTGATCATACTGTCAATCTCGGATCATACTAACGTTTCGAGAACTTCACCTCCTTCCTCGCTCCAGGAAAATGCCGGGATGGTACTTTTGAAAAAGGCACAGTCGATTTCCCTCCCCACCCTTGATTCGATACGATTTTGCACTCTGTCTCTGTGTTTGAGCCAGTTTATGATATAATAAAAGCATGGTAAGCATTTTTGTGACATGTGGCCAAAAAGCGGATGTATAACCGCTGAACAGCCGTCCTTCATTTAGTTTGGCAGGTGACATTACAGTAAAGAAGCCAGACTCGAAGTTAACGGGACATATCCGCCACACAGTGTTACAGCTACTGAGGTCCAAGATCCTAACCTGGCACTAGTAGCGCCAGACTTCGCACCTTGCTGTATGCGTTATAATTCGAAAATAGTTAGTAGAAAGCGATTTCGATAAAACAGAAAGAATCCGTCAAGATGAATAAGTGTTAACAGAAACGTGAGGTTTTTTTTTTCAATTTATATGAAAAGTCAAGATAAAACGTTCGAAACTGTAAAAGTACGATTAAGACAGACTCTGACACGCATGAAAGTCTCGTGCCGAATAATATGGACAGGATTCCAGATTCTTCCCCAATCTCTTTACGTTTTGATTAAAACTACGACCAAGTCAAGACAAACTGCCGATTTGTAGCCAGAACAAAAAATACAGTTAAGTGGAAAGGTACGCCGCGACCGATGCTAAGCGGCATTCCTTTCTGTAGTATTTGTAGGCTCGCCAGAGACTCTCCTCACCGACTGGGCGGGCGCTAATGTCCGTGGAAAGGAGAAAGGAAAGAGGGTAACCGACCTTGCCACGTCTGACGTAAGACTTCATGAATGAGAAAGACGCGGAATAGTAGGACGATGGCAGGGTTCGTTCAGTTCGCAGCAGGTTTAACAGCGGCGGGCTGCAGACGGCGTGGCTAAGTAGGGTCGCTGGTGCGAGGCGAGTGGTCAGGTCATTGCTCGCTCATATACGTAATAATAATTGAAGGTGGTGGTGTCGCAAGCTGAGTGAGCAGGGCAGACAGTAGCGGCGAGCGTCGGGTTGCCGCCCTGCAGGGGCCCCCCGCGGTGCCGCCCTGCCCCGGAGTGGATGGCCGTTCACCCCGCGGGCGGCCACGTGCTCGCTGCCCGGCTTGCAGACGCAGCACGTCCACCTCTCAGCGGCCTCTGCGGCCTCTTACCACCACCACCACCCTGCCACCACTTCGCAGCCTTATCTACCGCCAAACTCCGCATTTTCCATCTGCATGTGGAACTAGCGTGTGGACTTCACACTAGTCAGAAAACTTTTTATTTATTTATTTACACATTTATTTCACCTGGCAAGACAGGAGTCTTCGGGTATCTCTTACACTTAACGGGACATCGTTAGAGAACTAACTCTGCAACGAGAGGACCACATTAGCTGAACAACGTAAAGGAAGTAAGAAATAGGAAAACTGGGATAATCTTGACAACGTGACAGAAATACTGGTCCGCTGTTTTAGACAGAAAGAAGACACTGGGGTATGTCGAAATGGAAGCAGGATGGATGACAAAAAGATCCTGTTAACTGAGTCTTCTGGTAGTGCTTCTAGAATAACTTCTTGTTTATAAATGGAAAAACAAACCTGGACATTCTACAGTAGAACATCTACATTTTTCTGCTTTTAATTTACCAAAAGTAAATCTTCTCTAGAATTTTTAAAGTACTAACACATTTAAATATAAAATAAAAAAGCCATCAAACTGAGAATGAGTAGTTTAAATATCTCAGAAGCGAAGGTTCACGAACTAGTAACAGTTGAGTTGCAAGTCATTAGTTGCAACAAATTACACCCACGAAAATGTATAGAGCAGCTAGGGACATAGGGAACAGCGTCAGCGACTGGGACCAATCATAATACAGGGTTGTCAATCTTCAAGAATATGACAGGAACGATCACTCGAAACATAAAACAATATAGTAAACATGGGCTCTTAAATGCGTACCCTAAAAACTACGAACGCTTCTTCAGTACAAGAGATGTTTCACAGTAGCGAAGACGAACAAGTGCTGATATCTCTTAATGCGTGGACTTAGAGTGCTTGTTTACTGTAATTTTTTGCTTCTAAGGATCGTTTCGTCATATCTCTGACTATTTGGACACGCTGTATAAACGAAAAATCCGATAAGGAAAATTATTCCTCTCCAGTGAGAAGGTAATTGATAGTTAAAATGTGATCGTGTGTTGGAGGACTTCTCAGCTTGTAGAAACAGCTCTTCACTTATTCTTTAGAAGGTGCGTAGATTGGCTGAAAAAGTTATACATAGCTCTCAATTTTCACAATGGCATCAATAGAGTGTATGAGTCGATTTCGGGAACACTGCAAAACGGTAGCGAGCGGGACCTATCACCATCCAGCTGGTACAACCGGCAGAAGAATTTCATTCACCTCAACAGCCATATACATTTTTTATGGTTTTAAATAACTGTCGTAAGGTCCTTGATTTGAAACTGGCTGTAGAACGGAGCTTCTTATATATCTATGTTTACAAAATCATCCCGCCTTCTGGAAGGTCCTGCTGCATTATGAAGGATGAGGCATCTAAGACAATATATCCAGAACAAGTAAATATGTCGATAAGCTAATGCGGACGATGAAGCGGTGATATATTTACACGTTCAAATGGTTCAAAAGGCTCTGAGCACTATGGGACTTAACATCTGAGGTCATCAGTCCCCTAGAACTTAGAACTGCTTAAACCTAACTAACCTAAGGACATCACACAAATCCATGCCCCAGGCAGGATTCGAACCTGCGACCGTAGCGGTCGCGCGGTTCCAGACTGTAGCGCTTGGAACCGCTCGGCCACCCCGACCGGCTATATTTACACGTTTTATGTATATTTTGTGTGCCCTGTCTCAGCTCCCTCGTGCAAATGGGAAGGGGTTACTTGAAGAGTGAAGTTTACAAAGAAGTGCCAGCAAGGCACGATGATATGATTCAACGTATCAGAAATGCATGTCAGCAGATTACATCGGGAACACTCAGTTGTAACTAATTATTCCATCTGCCGATAAATAAGTGCACCGAAGGGGGCGACGTGTTTGAGCACTTATTGTGAAATAATACTTACAAACAAGCACCCCATAGGTGACAGAACATACCTAAGACAAGCTGTTTTCACAATTATTGAACACATATGGTTTTCGTTTTTGATCCAACGCATTTTTCCAGAGATAATACCGTTTAAAAGCCGACTGTGCTATTTTCTACTACAGCGCAGTCTATGGTGCAACGGCAAAATTGTTACACACAAAAGTTACTTATTTTTTCCCGCAGAATCCGAATTTGCAATGAAAAATCAGAGGTTAATAATTAATATTTAAAGCTTTCCCCGACCCACCCTCGAAGGGTGGGGCAGGGGTCGCTATCGCCGGATAGCATTTCTAAAGATACTGAACATGTATTTTTCCATTTTTTAATCCGATGCGTAATCTTGGGGATATTCCGTTGTCTCAAGATAAAAAGAACTCACCATGTATAACGCATTACAGTTCATTATGAAGACGAGTATAGGATCTACATGCTCTAATCCGTAATTGATTATAGATACCATAGCGAAAGATAATAACGGGGAACTCTGTTCATACCTACTGGCAAATCGAAAGTACAACAGAAATACTTTTTCTTCTAATGATGTTTGGTGGCTGCGGACCCAGGTATAAAGAAAAAGATCACATCATAGTCTTGTGATACAGCCGATGTCAGTGCCTCATAATCATTGGATCAGGAACTTTCACCATCACTTTTCCTCACCTTATCGAGAAATTATGGCGATTAAAATATGCCACACCGCCGGCATTAGAAGTGGGTACAGCGGAGCCGCATGCCGTGGCACTAGCGTACGCTAGGTATCTCTGTTATAATAATATTTTCCTCGGTATGCATCAAGAACGTTTGCATTAAAAATTTGAAACGTATTTTGACTTGAATGATACGTGAAAGACGAAAACCACGACAACAAAATATTTATGAAGCACTCCCAGCAATAACAATAGTATCAGAACAACCAAATTCGTTTATCGAAACAAGGAAACACGTGACCTTACTTAGAGTTTCGCCATATCATAAATGAAGCATAGGGGTCGAAATGAAGTCTCTTCTATTGTACCACATTCATGTCCTAGGAAATTATTTCTAGTTTTCATCTTTCTCTCTTTCATTTCATACGCCTTTCTACTACATTTTATAAGGTGTTCAAATCTAAAAATAATACCTTTTTTGTTAGTGAGGAAACAACTTCATTAAAATATATTGCAAGGGAAGTCGGAACCGGAACCACAATTAGATAGTGTATCTCGAAGAAAAACTTTGCAGCCCGTATCTTCCAGTGCGTCAGTTTGGAGATATGTTTATCAGTTCAAAGAAAATTTTTTTATATATATATATATATATATATATATATATATATATATATATATATATATATATATATATATATATATATAAGGGACAGAGCAAAGGCTGAAGCGGCGCCTGCAGCCTGATTGAAGAAACAATTATTCTTTTGCATGACCGACGTGCCTGATAGACACAACATCCCTATAACATTCTCTGTAGGGCTGTCGGCCTCAGTTGTCCGCCAGGTAGACAGATGATTTAGTATGGCCTTGTCCTTCTATGATAACGGGAGAAGATGAGGGTGGATTAGAAAGGCCGGCCGCGGTGGTCTAGCGGTTCTGGCGCTGCAGTTCGGAACCGCGGGACTGCTACGGTCGCAGGTTCGAATCCTGCCTCGGGCATGGATGTGTGTGATGTCCTTAGGTTAGTTAGGTTTAAGTAGTTCTAAGTTCTAGGGGACTTATGACCTAAGATGTTGAGTCCCATAGTGCTCAGAGCCAGTTGAACCATTTTTTTTTATTTATTTATTTATTTTTTTTTTATTAGAAAGTTCTGTGAGTGTCGCTGGAAAAATGTTTCACCATGGTTATATGCAAAATGTGAACTTCCATGTTTGTGCTAAACAGATTGAGCAGAATTTTGTTATAACGTCGTCATGGCTAATAGCCTTCCTAACAAGGTGGCAAATTCAAACGAAGACTGAGAATTTAGAGTCGGAATACATACGAGGATAGGATTCAGTATCCGCATACATAGAGTTTTTAAAGGAATTTCGATATTATTTATATATTCAGTGAGCAGCGATAATACTGAGCGTCCGCTACCTCTGGTGGATGTGGCTACGAATAAAAGTAATCTGCGAATAACAGTGATAAGTTGTAGGTCGAGGGGAATGGTAGGTTCGAAAAATGGTTCAAATGGCTCTGAGCACTATGGGACTTAACATCTGAGGTTATCAGTCCCCTAGAACTTAGAACTACTTAAACCTAACTAACCTAAGGACATCACACACATCCATTCCCGTGGCAGGATTCGAACCTGTGACCGTAGCGGTCGCGCGGTTCCACACTGAAGCGCCTAGAACCGATCGGCCACTCCGGCCGGCGAATGGTAGGTCTGGTCGAGTCAGAGTTTCGAAGCCTGTTAAAAGAGACGGTAACGGGTAGTTAATTCCCCTGTCAGTATGTTCAAAATGTTCAAATGTGTGTGAAATCTTATGGGACTTAACTCCTAAGGTCATCAGTCCCTAAGCTTAACACCATCTAACCAAAATTATCCTAAGGACAAACACGCACACCCATGCCCGAGGGAGGACTCGAACCTCCGCCGGGACCAGCAGCACAGTGTATGACTGCAGCGCCTAGACCGCTCGGGTAATCCCGCGCGGCCTGTCAGTATGGAATGGAATGAAGGTGATTAGTGATTATTACAAGTGTGTAAATACGATGCGCTTTGTTTGGTTGCTAACCTAATTATAAATAAATGTCGAAGTCCGTTGCTCGTACCAGTGATTTTGAATAAGATATTTTGTTCACGTCCAATCATAAATAACCACAGCAAAAAAATAATAATTAATTGGAATACAGCAAATGTATTTGCGGATGCGAATATGAACCACCTTCGGCTGTATATTAGAATGACAGTGAAATTTTGTGCCGGACCAGGACTAGCACTCGGATTTCCTGCTTTACGCGAGTGGTTTCTTTAACCGCTTCGGCTATCCCAGCACGACTCACGGCCAGACCCAAGATTCCATACGTCGTCGCCCGGGCGCACTCGCACATTACGTGTATTCACTCCAGGAAGGACATAATATGTCAGGGACCTGGTATTGGCGAATAAATACGAATAGTTGCATGCATGTTCGAGGGAGCATTGAACCATACTTAATAACACAGGCTATTTCGTAATTAATTGGAAGTTGGTCCACGTTATCAGCAACAGCAGTAGGGAGAATCAGTAGTATGCAGGCTGTTTTGTGCCATCAAACCGAGACGGAAGCAGGCGGGCAGCGTCACGGGTTTCTGCAGCTCCGAAACTCGTTCGCTGACTGCTAGAGGCGCGGCGCCGCCGTCAGGTTGCAGAAAAAGACAATTTGGAGCGGGCCGGCCCTCACATGTGGATCGCAGCAATCCTGGTGGGGCAGGCGGGGGCGGTGAAGGGAGGCGGGTGGAGAGAGGGGGCGGGGAGGTGGGCGACCAACCTGCGTGCTCAGCCCGTTTCGCCGGGTCACTGACCGCCTCTGGTAGCTGCCCGAGCTGACTCGCTGCATTTCGGAGGCATTCTGATGTCGCACCACAGATCACTGACTGATGATGTGGAGGCTCTTCTTCCCTAAACGTTCCACGTTGGGTAATACTAAACGGAAAATGTTTCTCTCGTCTTCCAATGGTCTAAGATTAATGGCACTGATTGTTACAGAAATCAAATAAGGTACTTTCGGTCTAAAGTCACGTCGAGAATGCTGTCACTAGCTCACAGAGACGACTAATTAGATCTGGTGTCACTTAATTTTGTATACGAAGTGAAAAGTAATACTGAATAATTCAAAAAAATTCTGAAATGAGTGAATCTATTCTGTGTTAAATAAACAGAAATATTATGTGTAATTATAAATTGTCTTTAATGAAAGGTTGCTTTTGTAACGAAAGCGTCACGAATTGGATGAGCAACAGTTGTAATAGTTGTAATATCGAAGAGTTATAGAAGAAACCTGGGAAACACGGAATCACATTCCCCATCTCAGTGCCAGTTCTATTCCATGGAAAGAATTACACGACCGAGGCGAGGTGGCGCAGTGGTTAGCACACTGGACTCGCATTCCGGAGGGCGACGGTTCAAACTCGCGTCCGGCCATCCAGATTTAGGCTTTCCGTGATTTCCCTAAATCGCTCCAGGCAAATGCCGGGATGGTACTTTTGAAAAAGGCACGGCCGATTTCCCTCCCCATCCTTGACTCGATACGAGTTTGCACTCTGTCTCTGACTACCTCGATGTCGACAGGACCTTAAACTCAATCTTGCTTCCTTCGAAACAGTTGCACCACTTACAAAACTTTAGCTTCCTGTTTGTCTCAGGTAAAAATCGTTCTGTAAATTATAAGATGAACCGATACTACTCAAATATCGAACAATGTAAAAAAAAATGTAAAGAAACTCTACTGATTGTCATCGCTAATGCAACACCATGTGTCAATACGTATCTGCATACTTGTATTGGTTTAAATGTTATATCTCACGTTTATTGTTTCAGTAATTGTTAAATGGGTTGACTGTATAGTTTGCTTGACTGAGATCAATAAATGAATCAATCAAGCTGTATTATCTCTGGCTTTCTGCTGAAGAGGTAAATAAACACGAAACATGTATTTTGTTACGCTATAAAATGCAGATGTCACTTATTCATTACAATTCTTTCAGGTTCCCTGACTATTAACTGCCTGCTAACATAGTTCTTAACATAAAAGTTTCACGTCTCATAAAAACTGAAATTGGAGAAGAATGCAGTTTAAATTAGAGGAAAACGAGAAATTGTATAAATTTTAGATTTTGTTTACATTTTAAGATATAGCTATAGTATTTTAATGAAATGAAGTGATGTTTTAGATTTGGTCTACATTTGAAGATATAGCTATTATATTTTAATCAAATGAAGTGTTGTGTATAATATGTAGCCAATACTCGGTTTGCACCAGAAAGGTTTGCTTGATTCTTCGGAGCAGTTTATTTATTTTACAACTACAATTACTGTAATAATCATTTCAAAACTTAGTGTCTCAAGCATACTTCCGAGAAATTCCATCAGTACATCATCTTTCAGAATCTTGCTGTTGCCAGCAAAAACCTGCTTACTCAACAGTAACTATTTAAATATGAATCGACACATTTTAAAATTTATTTTATTTACTAACAAAGTTCAAGCAGCTGAGATAATTGCAGGGGACTATGAAGCGGAAGATGTTTACTTAAATCTTAACTCTGCTCTTACATTTGTCATTCAAGTGGCATCGTTCCCTCTTCAACACTCTGCACTTGAAATTTGGAGTAACTGTGATAAATGTCAGGTCAAGCTGAGATGGTTGCACATAGAAGACCAAGCAAGAAACTTTTCCACCGCCTGGTTCAACTTAGATATTTAAAAAAAATTTCGGCGCTAAGCCCCAAAATATACGTGACAATAATAACAATGAAGCGAAATTGTCCGATTCGTATACAATTTGTATAGATCGACATTTGTCTGTCATACAACAAGGGAACGTTCTGTAAGAAGGATCGTGGGCATAAAGTCTATCCAGTGCAAGCGCTGCACCACATTTTACATTAACTCATACATTTCTGTTATCTTTCTGTAATAAAATCGTTTAGAAACAAACTTTACATATTTGGAAACATTGTGTGACATTAAAGAACTGTGATAAAGGCACAATATAATTCAAAAATGCCTTATACTGTACTTGTTAGCTCTGTTTTTTTCTGATACTCAAAATGCTCACCAAAAAACAATAATTGTGGCAAGAATCTGGCAGAATGTAAATATCACGATCAGATAATGAACCAACATCGGATACGTATCTCATTTACGTATCAAGACTGTCAAAGGCCTTGTAGCGATATAACAAGAGAACTTCAAGGACTGTTGTCAATTATACACTGGTTTGTTAATGCTCCCATGATAGAAAAATTGTTAGAGACCATTTATGGTAACATAGAGTGGCTAGCACAAATGTTATCTTAGAGTCAATATGCTTGTAACAAAAAGACTTGTCTATTCTGCCGTGAACAGCCTCGATGAAAATAGTAGCCTGTTATTCGCCTAAAATATTATACAGAGAGATTAGCTTCATGTGCTGAAAACAAATTTCTGAACAGCTTATAGTAAACCTACCGTGCATCAGCAAGACCTAGGTTATCTCAACATCGAGGCGATGGCCTCGTTTCTCCGTGTTTTAGTCGTAACCGTACCTGGAACCAAGAAACAATGGCTACAGAACAAAATTAACAAAACACTTGTTATAATCTATCATTAATAAAACGTAATGTTAAGGTAAAGACAAAAGCAGAGCAAGCAATCAATGAATCATTCTCGGGAATACCCTGTATTTATTGCAGCGAAAGGTGTATGAGTCTAAAATATTATTTCAGGAAGATTGCGACTGATGTTTGCACGCAAATTTTGAGGATATTTTCATTCGTACTAGCTACGAAACTTTAACGGTATTTCTCAAATGTTTCGTACATAATTTTGTCGTTAAGGTCAAAAAGTAGGAGGACAATGAGATTTAAGATCTTCGAACAGGTGGGGTCGTGAGAATAAAAATGCTTATCAGCAGCTGTAGAAAGACCAATTACTATCTTTTAGAAATATCTTCGCAGTGTCCCTTCAAAAACTTGGTGACGATGAATAAAACCTTGCAAACATTTGTTATTTGTATACAAAGTGCCACTTTCTTTTTGCTTATACGGTGATTTTGTCAATGTTCTATGGCAGACAATCTCAAATAGGGTTCTTCATATGTCACTAGAAACTAAAATTTTGGTCTCTATGTAGGTTATAAAGGTCAAATTTTAGTAAAGGGAAAAGAGGGAAATCCCGGTTATGTGGTATAGTAAATTGTACCCTTTCATTCTTGACAGAATAACGGCCATGGCAGAGAGATAAGTGTTGAAAAGATCAACGTTTGCAGCCCATACAGGATATAGTGCACTTCCTATCCTATGTTACTTTTACCTCATTTTGTGTAAGTGTAAGTAGAATAAATGTAAACCATTCAGTCGGAAAACTGAAATGCATAAAATATGAACGAGGAGTGATTACAGTCACAAGCAAGAAAACGTAAATTGTTCGCTGATGAAAAGACATCATTATGTAATTACTGTTTTATGGAATACACGGCTTTAGGAACTGTCGCTGTGCCATGTTATGTGAATTCCACATAACATTTCTCAAGGCAACTGTTCGACGACGTCAGGAGACGTGAGAGCCTCATGTTTTACAGTTCCGCCGAGAAAGGAAGAAGAATCAAAGAAGAATCACAACTATTTTATTAAACGAAAATGTTGTAACAAATAGTACACGCAGTGGAAAATGGAAAACGCAGTCTAGTTTAATTTTGATGTTCGGTAGTACATTTGGTAACGTTAGCTGAATGATCTTCATCTACAATTTCATGAGTTTAGTGTAGTACAAATATTAAGTAGTAATAGTATTTAAAACAAAAGTTAGCAATCAGCTCCAAATAGCAGAATTTCGCTTTTTTTCTCTAATGGATTCCATGTCACCCTAATACGCAGACCCAAAGTCGAAAATTAAAGTGTATTTATTAAGAATAGTCGCTTAGACTTGTTTCGAGCTATTATTTTTATTCTTATAACTCACTGAAATGAACTGATGGTTTCCCTAAACTGTTTCCGGAAAATGTGAGGTGAGTTCTTGAATAAAACACTGGAGACAGAGCAGTAGCTCAGTTGAGCAACTGCAAGAAAAGGAACGTGGCCGTGAACTTGTTCTGATGTATTTATTTAGTGGCTGTGTGCATCTGGACGATTCGTACATCGCTATTCATAAATTAGAGCTCACACCATGTCTGGATTGTCGAGAAGTGCTCACAGTCTAGCTCGAGTCCAGACGGCGAGTACGTACAACAGCACAATTCGCAGCGTCTGAAAAAGACGGTTAGTTAGTTAGATGTCCCATAGATCATTTGAACGATTCTTTTATCAAAATGATGTGGCACGAATCAGTTTACAGGATATGTGTACAAGATTAGTGCTAGCATTAATGAGCACTTTATTATTCTTAGTCACGTCCATGTAACTACACATTATTTAATTGGCTACGAGTTTTTAAGTAGAATTCTTCAATGGAATAGAAGGAGTTGCCCAGGAGAAATGCTTTTAAATTGGATTTAAAACCTGCTTCGCTACCTGCGAAACACTTTAAGTTATTTGGCAAATTATCGAAAACTTTGCTGCTGCATATTGAACCCCACTCTGAGGCACTGACAGCTTTAACAGTGGCTAATAAAGGTTATTTTTCCCTCCTAGTGCTGTAGGTATGGACACCACTGCTCTTCTAAAATTGTGATGGATTATTTATGACGAACTTCATTAGCGGATATTTGTATTGTGACAGCTCAGTTAAAATGCCAAGCTTCTTGAACAGGTACCTACTTGACGTCCGTTGGTGAATACCACGTATTATACATCCTGCTCGCTTTTGTGCAATCGATATTTTCTGTGTCAGTAATGAGTTACCATAGAACATTATTCTCTAGCACGTTACTGGGTAGAAATATGCAATATAAGTCAGGAGGTTGTCACGTTTGTTCAGTGGTTAGCACACTGGACTCGCATTCGGGAGGACGATAGTCCAAAACCACGTCCGGCTGTCCAGATTTAGGTTTTCCGCAATTTCCCTAAATCGGTCCAGACAAATGGCAGGATGGTTGTTTTGAGAGGGGACGGCCGATTTCCTTCCCCATCCTTCCCTAATCCGAGCTTGTGCTCTGTTTCTAATGACCTCGATGTCGAGAGGACTTTAAACCCAATCTTCTTTCTTCACATTTGTTTCCGGGGTTAGTAATTACACGGAGAGCAAAAGCAGCCGAACTTAATTGTTTGAGAAGCTCAGTAATACGCTACTTCCAATTCAAGTTTTCATCAATATGTACACACAAGAATTTGGAGCATTCTAGCCTATTTACTGACTCATGCCCATTTGCTTTCTCAGTTGTTGGTACGACTGTATTCGCTGTACGGAAATGAAGTGTACGGCTGGCTCGGTCGTCGAAATATTGTGCGTAAGATGGAGACGACAACATGACAATTACCCGGAAGCACGCGGGTGACCAGTCACGCCAAGGAAGCTATCACATAGTGCTCCATAGTTTTGTCTCGATATTGCCAGGACAGTGAATTTTAAGCCTTTTTTATGAAATGTGTCTATTGTACGTCTTGTTGGAGTAGTTCCACTTACCAAAAGTAGAAGAAAGGAAAAAGTCATTTGGATTTTATTTCCTGAAGATAATATTAGATTTTATCTGATCGAAAGGTCATCTCGTGCAGACGGGACGACTGACGTCTCGCCAGCGTCAAGGTCATTTACTATTGTGGAGTGCGTTCGCAGAAGACGCCAAGTTCACGGAAGGGAGCCTCGCTGGAAACTACTTGAATAGCCGGTAATCACAGCGTTTGTTGCGGGGCGAGGGGGCGGTACTTGTCCATTACCCGTCGTGGCCTGCGCTGGGTTGCGCAACGGCCGCTTGCAGCAAGTGTCAGCACGGGGTCACCTGCGGTGATCTCGCCGTGCAGGCGTCGCGTCAGGGCGGAGCAGACGAGCTGCGGCGCCAGGTGCCTCAGTTGGCTCAGGGCGCGTGCTAAGACCACTCTGCTGGACGGCTCCTGTTGCGCGCTGAATTCTGCTATGACGGATCAGGGTGATCTACATTTGCTGTCGTAGTAACTGTCTTCGTGCTGTCTCAGTAGGAAATCGGCACCCGTTAAGTGCCTCAAATATTTTGGAGCACTCAGTGCTCTTCGTTGCAAATAGGCTAGACAAGTAACATACCAATCTGCCAGGAAGGACTTATACTGGTTTTGGGTACAAATAAGGCAGAAATACTTCAATTCTTCCTTCATCGTCACGAATAGCAGGTTAGTTTTTAGGTGAACTGACTTCCCACGCAAGTGATGCACTAGCTCGCTCCACAGGGAGAAGAATTTAAGTTCACGGCGTAAAAAAAAAAAAAAAAAAAAAAGCTCTGAGCACTATGGGACTTAACTTCTGAGTTCATCAGTCTCCTAGAACTTAGAACTACTTAAACCTAACTAACCTAAGGACATCACACACATCCATGCCCGAGGCAGGATTCGAACCTGCGACCGCAGCGGTAGCGCGGTTCCAGACAGTAGCGCCTAGAACAGCTCGGCCATCCCGGCCGGCGGCGTTGGAAAGATCCTGGCTAAGAGAAGTCTACTAGGATCAAACATAGGCCTTTGTTCGAGGAAGAAATTTCTGAGAATGTGCGTCTGGAGAACAGTATTGTATGGTAGTGAAACGTGGACAGTGGGAAGATTGTAAAGAAGAGAATCGAAGCATTTTAGATGTAGTGTTACAGAATTTTGTTGAAAATTAGGTGGACGCATATGGTAAGGATTCAGGAGGTTCTTGCAGACACGGCGAGGAAAGTAAATATGGAAAACATTGACAGAAAGAAGAGGCAGAATGATAGAACTTCCGTTAAAACATCAGGGGATAACTGTAGAGGCCAGGGGAGCTGTAGAGGCCAAAAACTGTAGAGGAAGGCAGAGACTGGAATATGTCCAGCAAATAATCGACGATGTAGGCTGCAACTGCTACTCTGGGATGAAAAGGTTGGCGCAGGAAAGGAATTCGTTGTGGGCTCTATCAAACCAGTCACAAGACTATGACTCAAAAATAAATAAATAAATAAATAATTTTTTTAAAAAAATCAGGTCACCACAATAAATGAGATACATTTTCTTCGAACTATACTCCTTACGCTGTGGAGATCACCTGTACAATGATAATGCACAAATGCTACGATTCGGGACTGTTGTCACAATGAAGTATTCTAATGGCTAATACGTTTCATAAATTTCCTCTTAGTTTTACGATCCATCAAAACTAAGGTAATTTCCAAGAATGATTGCCTATCGAAGTCGCGGGGTCCAAACGATAAATATCGAACGTGCGACCCTAAAACGATCAATTATTTGTGATCGTCATTTTTATCTGTTTTCCGTCGTACCCTTAGTTGCTCTAAGTTAAATACTTCCGCGAATTAATGGCAAAAAGGGAATTGTTCCCGTAGCGTACACATCACATGGACTTTCACATGACGGCAACACCGACGACGAGTAAGGTAAGTCATCTCCTTTGTAATTACAAGTATTTTTGTAACAGTCTTCTTTAGTCATTGCTGTAGTGACCACCTTAAACATACTCATAACGCCCGCCACGTTCGATATATATCGTTTGGACCCAGCGACTTCGGTAGACAATCATTCTAGAAAATTACCAAAACTAATGTCAAAACATAAACTGGGAAATTTTCGTATCGCCACAGCACAGATAAATGCTATCGGGTAGTTAGGCCCGTGCTCAGTGGCAAAACTAAAGTAGTTTTGAATCTTTCGGGCAAATACACGTATTTCAGAGTATAGCGCTTGTAGTACACAGGGAGGCAGCAGAAAGCTGATTGACAATCTAACGTGCAGGAGAAACTCTTATAACTGCGTGATATTGTGTTTACGCAAATCCAGCAAACAGAATTGAACGACGCACTTACAAATTTATGAAGCACCAGAAAATAGAGAGAAGAGTTTGTTTTCATTGACTTACTTATTGTCTGCAGATCGCCGAAGCAACCGTGCCTTGTTGGTCGAAATTCTGCAGTACTTTCGTCACGTACGTTGTTTGGATTCTAACAGGAAACCTAGCTTAATGCATAACGCTTCTCATGTAGCGTTTGCCACTGGAGTTGAGAGAGCATTTCCGTGACGCCTCCCGCGGCTGCTAAACGAACCTGCGACGAAACACGCTGGTCTTTTTTGCACCTTCCCTATTTCCTGGCAACGGTCCCACTGTGACGACAAATATTCAAATAACAGTCGAACGACAGTTTTGACAGCTACTTCCTTCGTTGGTGGACTTAAAATTAATCTCATCCTGGCGTTTGCATGTGTTCGTTACAGTTCATGTCGTTCTGTGCGCATACTTCCAGGTACTTAATGCTACCAGTTGCTAAGCAACCTCGTAATCATACAATAACGGGAACATCCACCTATTTGTGCGAATATGATACCTTTAAGGGCCAACTGGAAATTCTGCACCAGGCATCGATGTTCTGCGGGTATGAGGCGAACGAAGGCTGCTAGTGTCTCAAATTAAGTTTTCGAGAGTTGAATGGTAGAGAAATAACTTGAAATTGCCAGAATGAATGTTTCAGTCTGCAGTGAAATGCGCACTGATGTGGAACCTCCTGGCAGATTAAAACTGTGTGCCGGACGGAGACTCGAACTTGAAGCCTTTGCCTTTCGCCGGCAAAACGAATGAACTACCCAAGCACGACTCAATGCCCCTACTCACAGCTTTGTGTATTGCGTGTTGAATAAGGGACCTAGGAACGAAGGAGAGGCTTTGTCCCGCCGTAGCACTCAGTGGTTCACAACCCCACAACCGGGCACAGCAGTCTATTCACGTCACCGCCGCCCCACACCGAAAACCGAGGGTTATAGTGCGGTTCGGCCACCAGTGGACCACCCCCCCCCCCATCCGCCCCCACTCCCGCCTGGGAACGTCTCATACACGCAATGTTTGCGTGGTAGACTAATTATGGTATTATGGTGTACGTGTACGTGGAGACAGTTTGTGCGCAACAATCGCCACACACAGTGTAACTGAGGAGGAATAGAGGGTACAAGCCGGCATTCGCCTAGCCACATGGAACACCGCCATAAAAATCATCCACAGGCCGGCCGGCTCAGCGGACCTCGCCACTAATCCGCCGGGCGGATTCGTGCTGGGGACCGGTACGCCTTCCCGCTCGGGAAGCAGCGTGTTAGAGCGCACGGCTAGCCAGGCGGGCTACTCACAGCTTTACTTCCAACAGTACCTCAAGGTAGGAGATGGTACTAGTGGATTTACCGTTGTGGAGACGGGTCGTGAGTCGTGTTCGGGTAGCTCAGTGCGTGAGCACTTGCCCGCGAAAGGCAAAGGACTCGAGCAGTTCGAGTGTCGGTCCGGCAACAGTTGTAATCTACCAAGAGGTTCGCTGAACCTTCTGGCAGAAACTAAATTGTGAAATGCAGAGTAGTCTTGTGCATGTGAATGTAAATTTTATAGAAGCGAACTCCACAGCTACGTTTGGAGTAGGCCGGCTCCGTCTCTCCCTACAGCTCGCTCGGACTTGTTTGCGGGCAGGACAAGGGCAGGGAGGCGTGACGGCCGGCGACAGCGGTGGCGCTGGGCCGCTCTGATTGAGGCCTCCCGGCTGACACGGCGACTGACGGCAGCGCCGCGCGATGCGATGTGGGGGCTGCAAGAAACGGGCCGCGCCCGCCCTGGCTGACACACCGGCCGCTCCGCAGCGCAGCGCCGCATGCATTTATTCATGGCGCCAGTCGCTGGTGCTGGCGCTCGTGGGCGGAATCGCCGCGGCGCGGCGTGGCGCTACTACCCGTGCTGCGCTCCCATAACGGCGCGCCTGGCTTCTTTCTGCACGCACCACACGGACAAAATGAGATCGCCACAGCACACGTATTTGTCAGTCGAGATTTCTTTATTCCATCAGCATTTCATTGACTGTAGCGCTGTAAGACTTCGAAGAGTTACCATCGATAGCTGATGGTTAAAGCCTCTTTCCTTCAAATGGTTCAAATGGCTCTGAGCACTATGGGACTTAACAGCTGAGGTCATCAGTCTCCTAGAACTTAGAACTACTTAAACCTAACGAAACTAAGGACATCACACACATCCATGCCCGAGGCGGGATTCTAAAAAATGGCTCTGAGCACTATGGGACTTAACACCTGAGGTCATCAGTCCCATAGAACTTAGAACTAATTAAACCTAACTAACCTAAGGACAGCACACACGTCCATGCCCGAGGCAGGATTCGAACCTGCGACCGTAGCGGTCACGCGGTTCCAGACTTAAGCGCCTAGAACCGCACGGCCACCACGGCCGGCGCGGGATTCTAACCTGCGATCGTAGCGGTCGCACGGTTCCAGACTGAAGCGCCTAGAACCACTCGGCCACACCGCCTCTTTCCTTCCTAGAGTTTACAGCGTCATTTATGGGCTATACCGTTTTCGTGATTTGCCAGGTTTATTTTATTTCATATTCGTGGTCTGGTTCTCTTCTTGTCACATTGTCGCCAGTTAACCTAATAGAGGGAAGTCATTAGTTTGTGAATCGTGTAAAACTTCTTTCGTCATCGTATTTTTAGTGTCTGTGTCTCACATTTCCTGTGAAGGCGACAGGGGATCCGCCCAACATTTGTCGAAACGAACGTGGAAACAGTACAGTGTTCTTTATGACGTATACACTGTCGGAAAAAAAGTTAGTACACCTGGACAGACGCACGTATAATGATAACGGTTTCAATGACGTCCGTGAACAAATAATGTAGTAGCATAGCTACCTGGCCGGCCGCTGTGGCCGAGCGGTTCTAGGCGCTTCAGTCCGGAACCACGCTGCTGCTACGGTCGCAGGTTCTAATCTTGTCTTGTCTTGTCTTGTGTGATGTCCTTAGGTTAGTTAAGTTTAAGTAGTTCTAAGTCTAGGGGACTGATGACCTCAGATGTTAAGTCCCATAGTGCTTAGAGCCATTTGAAGCATTTTGAACCGTAGCTGCCAGACGTCATCTGTACCTACCCTTTAATGGGGAATCCTCACTATTGGAGGGCTCAGTGTGGTGCAAATAACGCAACCCTGCCAGGGAGACACAATCGTGCTCGGAGAGTGTGAAAGGACTTCCGAGTGGCAGGATGGTGCTTTGGGAAAATTACCACACAAATTGTACTAGCTGCCTCAGTTGTACAACGATGCTGATATTGGTGGTCACGTGAACATTCTCACACCCGGAGACGAGGTTCTGGACGTTCACGCAACGCAGACGGCCGCAAGAGTCGTGCAGCTACCACAGCACAGATAAACGGGCTTGTGAGTCCGCGAACTATTTATTAGCAGTCTTCCATTCACGCCACAGCATCGACTAACACGGTTCGACTGATGCCGTCAGAGGATCACTTTGAAGATGGAATGGCGCGCCGTGGCCTGCAGCGATGAAAGCAGATTCCGCCTGCTCGCAAGTGACGGTCGTTTACGAGTACGACGTAGACGTGGTGAAAGCCGCCTTACAGAGCGCATTCGTCCAAGACACACTGGACGCACCCCAGACCTTATGGTTTCGAGTGCGATTAGCTACAACTCTCGTTCGAGTTCGGTGTTTCTGGTGCGGACTCTAACGAGCGCTCGGTGCGTGCAGAATGTTGTTAGCGCGTTCTTTTGCCGTTCTAGCAACAGGAATTTGAGGTGGTGTTCCAACAGGATAACGCTCGCCCACACCATCCTGAAACTTAACGCGCTCTATAAGACGTGCAGAACTTCCCTGGCCAGCACGACCTCCAGACTTGTCTCAAACCGAGCACATGTGATTTGTGATGGGACGAGAAGTGATACGCGCTGTTCGTCAACCAGCAACTCTTACAGAACTTACATCTTACATCTGTACGATCGACTGGATGCCACAGTCAGCACCAGCATTCCCGTCCGTAGAGGCTACACCACGTACTAATATGGATGTTTCAGCACGGGTCGGCCGGCCGGAGTGGCCGCTACGGTCGCAGGTTCGAATCCTGCCTCGGGCATGGATGTGTGTGATGTCCTTAGGTTGGTTAGGTTTAAGTAGTTCTAAGTTCTAAGGGACTGATGACCACAGCAGTTAAGTCTCATAGTGCTCAGAGCCATTTGAAACATTTCAGCACGGGTCGATACCCGCCACCTCAGAACCGCTTGTGCTATCGATCTGTAAATGTAATCATTTCATGTACTCCATATGCACTGTTGCAACAATACATCTTGAGTGAATTAGAAACCTCTAAATGATGATGACGCTGTCGCATAGCCACGCGGGATTAGCCGAGCGGTCAGGGCGCTGCAGTCATGGACTGTGCGGCTGGTCGCGGCGGAGGTTCGAGTCCTCCCTCAGTCTTTGTCCTTAGGATAATTTAGGTTAAGTAGTGTATAAGCTTAGGGACTGATGACCTTAGCAGTTAAGTCCCATAAGATTTCACACACATTTGAACATTTTTGATGTCTCATACTCCTTCACAGAGCGTAGGGGAACGATGCGGGAGACACGCACCGCTCTACTAGGCAAGTCCTACTGGAGGTGGTTTGCCATTTCCTTCCTCCGACCGCAATGGGGATGAATAATGACGATGAATACGACACAGTAACACCCAGTCATCTCGAGGCAGGTGAAAATCCCTGACCCCGCCGGGAATCGAACCCGGGACCCTCTGCTCGGGAAGCGAGAACGCTACCGCGAGGCCACAAGAGACGGACAAACCTCTAAAAGGGTGTAATAATCTTTTTCCGGCAGAAGAGACAAGATCCTACGAAGAACTGCGAGCTTCGTCAGGGGATCGTTTAGATGGCACGTGAGTGCTACATAAATGTTTGACACGCGCCACTGGTAGACGCTAAAAGAGAGGCGTTGCGCATCACGGGATGGTTTGGTACTGCAAGTCCGAAAGAGAAAGTGGCGGGAAGTAGCCAGACAACCCATTACTTCCTCCCGCAAACGCCTTGCGAGATGACCACAGCGAGAAAATTCGAAAACTTTGAGCTAATACGGCGGTCCACTGACAATCATTCGTCCCACTCGCTATTCGCGAAGAGAAAACGGAAGGGGCTATCTGATAGTGAGACCAGAAATATCCTACGCTACACACCGTCAAGTGACTTCCGGATGTAGATGAAGATGTATTTTTAGCATAAAATAACTGATAGAGAATTGAATGTAATTCAGAGACGTATATATCGTTTGTAGATTATGAAAAAGTTTTTGAGAAATAGACACCTATTACCGGACCCTACGGAAAAAGAGGCTTTTCAGCGCGTATAATTACCTCTGTAGAAACACTTTAACAAAGAGACAAAAATTTTAGTCGAAGATGGAGGTAAATTGTCTAAACACTTAACGACCTAAAAAGTTAGACAAGGGTGTGGCCTGTGTCGACCGATTTACAGCAACTACGTAGACGAGCTATTCCGGGCTTGGAAACAAAGTAACGCCTACAGCATAGAGGTCAAAATGGAGAAATGTTTCAAATAACGTTCGCAAATGATAAATAATAATTCAAAAAATTGAAGACAGCCTTCAACGAGCCTGTTACAGCCTTAACTTGTTGGCTTCTAAATATAACATGAACATCTCCACCAATAAAACAAAGATTATGGGATTCGAGAGGAAATCGCCTGTAAGATCTAAAATTGCAATAAATAAAGTAATTATAGAACAGGTAACCCACTTTCAGTATCTCAGCTGTGGGACAGACGGTAATTTCGACATTCATAACAAGATCCTAAAATTTAACATAACCTGTGGAGTAATTAGCAACACATTGGAAGAAATCCACGAAAGAGTTTACACAATTACGCAAACTTATGACAGTGTCTACTATGCTCTGTGGATCTGAAACCTGAGTTGGCAGGCAAAAGGATATGAGCAGAATCCAGGTCGCTGAAGTAGGATTCCTCTAACCTGCTCTTACAGCTCAAAATTCCTCTAACCTGCTCTTACAGCTCAAAGTGTAATGCGACAACTTGCGCGAAAGGCCAGTAAACCAGCCGCGGATGGAAGGACCACTGGTCTGTTACACCGAGCAGCCTGAGAGTTGCTTCTAGACAATTTTCCACCCCAGTTTAGGCAAATTATGTGCTGGTTCCTAATTTTTGCGTGGCACAATACGATACACAAACAATTCAAATACGACAGCACACAGAACGAAGTTTACGCGATTCAGACACAGATGGCGCGCACGCTAGGTTAACTGGTGACTGTGGCGACAGGAAGAATATCTGGCCAAAAACGTAAAATAAAGTAAATCTGTCAAATCACAAATAAATAAATAAACACTAGGCAGTATAGTTTATGATTATTGCCAACAGATTTGTTTGTTTCCAAGCTAAATTTTTTTATCTGTACATATTATAATGTGAATTTATGTATGTACATATGTTCCTCATTTCTTCCTAAACCACTGGATCGATTGAAACCAAATTTGGTATACGTGTTATTTACTGTCAAACAGGTGGGGATGGAGAAGAAATGTAGCACAGGGAGCGCGAATACCAAGACTTCACTCATCCAGTACTTGAGAACGAGAGCACTTGGGGACTTGCAAACACTTTAAAGATAATTTCAAACCTTTACGAAACATTTTCTCGGGGACAGGACCATAGAATGATGAAACGAAAAAAGTTTATCGCTTAATACATTTTCACTGTTCATGCAGTAAAACTGCCGCATCAGGCGTGACGTGTTAATTTATTACTTCTTTACTACTAACTATATTCGCAACACACCTTGCAGGTAGTACTTACATGTACACTGAATATACCTGCAAAATCAAATCGTTGTACAATACATAGGTCAGAAAGTAAGGCGTCATAAACACTGAGATGCGTGAAAGCGAAACTGCGGGAAGAAATTCGCTAGAAATACAAGTGAGATAAAAAAATATGTGTGAAATATGTGAAATATACTGTACACAACGCGCATATTCAGGTTAAACCACACATAAAAGACTACTCTTAAACCTCTGGCTCAATTTCAACGAAACTCGGTACGCATTTTACTTACTATCGGGAAAGAAATACTGTGGTAATGAGAACCAGAAACCCCGCTGTTGCGGCGGAGGGAGGGACAGGAGTGATAACGTGGAGAGAGAAAGGGGAGAGGAAGAGATAGACAGACAGAGAGGGCGAAAGAGGAGATGGAGACAGATAGGGGGAAGAGGGGACGGACAGAGAGAAAGGCAAGGGGGAAATGGACTGAGAAAGGGAAGAGGATGGGACGGAGAGAGGTGGGGGAGGAAGATATGGACATAGAGGTTAGGAGAGATTGGTGGGAAGCAGACGGAGAGAGAGAGAGTGAGAGAGAGAGAAGGGGGGGAGGGGAAGGATAGCAAATAGACAGAGAGAGTGGCAGGAGGAGATGGACAGAGAGTGGGGGGTAGAGGAGGTCGACAGAAAGAAGAATGGATAGAGAGGGCATTGGAGGAGACAGACAGAGGGAGAGACGATGGACCAATAGAACTGGAATAAATACGTAGCTGGGCAACGCCGGGCACTCTGCTAGTTTTCAATAAACGTCCTCAAGGCCAAGATTTACACCAAAAAACACATACTTCGTTTTACTTATTTTTTCTTCATATTTCCCTAGACGTAGCTCAAGAGAAAGAAAATGAATATAGTAGTCCATTTCAACTGACTACTTTGATCCATCTCCTTGTTGTCAAGTGGGCAATAACAACAACATTTTCCCAGGAATTCTTTCACCAGTGGTGGAATCTAGTGAGAGCTGATTTCACACCTATGTTGGCAGACACCCACAGTGTGAAACCTCCCGGAAAGTATTTGGGTAACGGTCGCTGTGCGCCTCAACGCTAAAGCTCCCGCGCCCGGCCGAGACAGTTGCGCTGCAGGCCGCAGTAAGTGGTGCCGACATTTGGCTGGAGGTGAGTGCCCCCCGGCCGGCGGCCGCTGCGCTGGTCCCGCAGCCACGCCGCGGCACTGCCTGTCTCGCTAACATGTTTAACGGCGCCAGCACGGAGAAAGGCGTAATTACCCGCGCCGGGAAGCACCGCCAATTACGTAAAAAGTGGGCCGCACTGCCAAATAGCCCCCTGTCTGCGGCGGCTTTCGGTGGCCCGTTGACTCTGACGCTAGCCCGTTTAAGTCAGTACCGGGCCTGAGGGCAAGGCGTGATTCCTTGATTGGGGCGGAGCCTTGTGTCGTGTGAATTTGGAACTTCAACATATTTCGACAAAACTTGAATGAATTTTTCGCAACTCACCAATACTGTACACTTTCACTTCCAAACTACGCCCGAGCAGGCGTCGGAAGGCCCAAAGGTACCGACTGACCACCGTGTCGTCCTCAGCCGATAGGCGTCTCTGGATGCGGATATGGAGGGGCTTGTGACTAGCTTGCCACTTTCCCGGCCGTTATCAGCTTTCGTGACCGGAGCTGATACTTTTGAATCAAACAGCTCCTCAATTGGCCTTAACAGGCTGAGTGCATCCCGCTTGTGAACAGCGCTCGGCAGACCCGGGGGGTTACCCATCCAAGTGCTAGCCTAGCCCGACAGTGCTTAACTTCGGTGATCTGACGGGAACCGGGTTTAGCACTGCAGCAAGGCCGTTGGTCCTTTCATTTATTACGGGGAATAGTAACTCTCGCTCAGTGACATCGGTATTTGTACAGGGTGCCAATTATTGAACTATATGAAAAAAACGTAAATTAGTTACAAACTACGGCGTGCACACACTGTATTCCATATGTAAAAGTCACTACAGATATTCCGATTTAGTTTATGACATGTTCGATATGCTTGTCGTCATTGGCGATGATGTGGCGCAGACGAATAGCGAAATTCTGCATGACCCGCTGAAGTGTCGGAACATCGATGTTGTCGATGATCTCCTGAATGCTGTTCTCAGCTCACTAATGGAAAAATGCCGTGTGATTAGGGCCTCCCGTCGGGTAGACCGTTCGCTTGGTGCAAGTCTTTCGAGTTGATGCCACTTCGGCGACTTGCGTGTCGATGGGGACGAAATGATGATGATAAGGACAACACAACACCCAGTCCCTGAGGGGAGAAATAACCGACCTAGCCGGGAATCGAACGTGGGCTGTTAGGTATGACATTCCGTCTCGCTGACCACTCAGCTACGAGGGGCGGACAGCTCAGTAATGATTTTGGGGTTATTGCTCAACACATAGTGTTTAATATAGCCCTACAAAAGGGAGTCGCAGTTTTTTAGATTCAGAGAATATGGCGGCCAATCGAGGCCCGCGTCAGTGGCCTCTGGGTACCACAGAGCCAGATTGCGGTCCCCAAAGTGCTCCTCCAGGACGTAAAACACTGTCCTGCTTAGATGGTTGAAGTCCGTCTTGCACGAACTACATCTTGTCGAAATGAGTGGGGATGAAATCATCTTCCAAAACCTTCACGTACCTTTCGGTAGTGACAATGCCATCAAGGAATATCGCACCGATTATTCCATGACTGGACATTGCACACCACACAGTCAGCCGTTAAGGGAATAGAGACTTCTTGATCGCGAAATGCGGATTCTCAGTTCCCCAAATGAGCCAATTTCGCTTATTGACGAACCCATCCGAATGGAAGTGGGCTTCGTCGCTAAACCAAACCGTACTAATTACCATCATGTCCCGAGGCCAACCGTGCAGTTTGAACGTCCTAACACAAACTGTACAGAATTTATGACGATTTAATTCATATAATTCAATAATTGTCATCCTGAAATTAGATAATGGGAAGTGAGCTTTCCGAACGATATGAAGGAAGAAACATGTGTCGTCGACACAGTAGATACTTAATCCTGTGATTACCACGTGCAGCACTAGCAACATTAGTTCAAAGGCTACTTTATACAGTTCAGAGGTTTGGACTTGCACTGGAATAATTATGAGATTTTATGAATTTTTACACTATCTGCTATAGTCTTACAGCAACGAGGCAAATTTAGAATCGACAGAAATCCAAGGCTATACATTGAAATATAAACTGCTGGATTTACGACAAACTACACAGTGAAAGTCCACCCGAAGTGCTAACATCTAAGTGACAATGATTTCAAACACTGCACTTTGAATCACCATGTGTTGGGTTTTCAGCAAATCACAAAGTTTGGTCTAGGTCTGCTGGAAACGCTGACCGTTCTGACAAAAGCCGTACACTTTTGATTAAAACTTCACATTTTGGGTTTAAAGCAAATGGTAAAGTGGCTAGAATCCTCTAGTAATACATTAGTGAAATGGATTTCGTATTCCACTACAGTCAAGTGCTGAAGAAGTGCAGGTATTAAACCCACCGTTGCACGCAATCTCGCACGGTACGGCGGTGCTGAACTCCTGTGGCAGTCCTTCGGCACTCAAAGGTTTAATGTGTGTTGCTGTTTCGAGGAGCTGACTACAGTGTAGTGGAGATCAGCGATATAACGTTCCTTTTGGAACAGAAATTGTTTAAGCTTGTGAAACGTCCTACGCACAAACACGACTTTCCGTGTCATCCTGGCGGCGTGTAAGTGATCTTCTCAATCTTGGTGTCCTTACTCTATCGCTCGTTTCAGCGAAATCAGTCAGCGGCAGTGGACGTCCCGTTTACCACAGAGGCGGCCTCGCACTCCGAAAGTAACCAAAATCGGGGAATTCCCCCGACAGTCTCACAGATATTGGCATTCACAGACGTTTTTAGCAGTTCATCGATCGCATGCCGAAGTGTGTGGAGTCAGATGATCATACGTCGTAGGCGACCACCACTAGCTGGACATATTCGGCAAGTACGAACGCCAGCAAGCTTCAGACGCGTTTCAGTTGCGGCAGAGCTTGTGCACAAAAATTCTGGCGGATCGCAAGAAGACATCAGGAGTAAACTGCTCGTTCACTGCCTCTGAAACGACCGATTTCGATTGAACATTGAGAGTAAGGCTCGAAAAATAGTCGCATGCTAAACTGCCGCAGCAAAGAGTTCATTTGTGATGCGGGCATTCTCATTTACTTTACGAAGAATTATATTTTCTCACGTGTCGGCCCTGGTGGTTAATGTTAAAACCCATGCCTGAAAACCGAGTCTGAATCCCGGTCGGGGCGCTGAATACTTCAGTCCGTCTTTGAACAAGCCTTAACATCTCAATAGGAAGGAAGTAACGGATTTTAGAATTTAACGTCCCGCCGTCATTAGAGACGGCATATCTCAATAATGTGAAGATTCACCAGAAACTATACGTGGTTCCGAACCACGCTAAGCTGCTGGCCACATCTCCACTGTACGATTACTGAAGTAGGTTCGCAGGTCGGCGAAGCGGCGTCCGATTGAAAGCCTTGCACCAGTCCAGTCTTACGTAGTGGGACAGACGCTAGACCGGAGAACGCACTACTTACACGGAGATGTATTAACAGTTGTACTTCTCGCATGTCAGCCACCAGTGGAATAGAAAAATTCAAATGGCTCTGAGCACTATGGGACTTAACATCTGAGGTCATCAGTCCCCTAGAACTCAGAACTACTTAAACCCAACTAACATAAGGACATCACACACATCCATGCCCGAGGCAGGATTCGAACCTGCGACCGTAGCGATCGTGCGGTTCCAGACTGAAGCGCCTAGAACCGCCCAGCCACGCTGGCCGGCGGAATAGAAAGGACGTAAAATAGAAAATGACGGACCTCTGTCAAAAATTAATATCTTGGTGTGCGGAACACTGACGTAGAGCGCAGTGGGCTACTTACATCGCGAATCAATTGTAAGTAGGCTGTTTAGGTTCTTATATTGGTAACCTATGTAAGTAGACTGTTTAGGTTCTTATATTGGTAACGCCACCGCCACGTAGCGCTCTGTATGAAAATCACTGGCTTTGCTGTGTGCAGTCTGTGGCTGGGTGGCATTGTTGGAATTTGCTATTGTCGTGTTGGGCAGTTGGCTGGTAACAGCGCGTAACGTTGCGCAGTTAGAGGTGCACCGCCAGCAGCGGTGGATGTGGGGAGAGAGATGGCGGAATTTCATTTGCTAACTATGCCTATCAGTAGTTAGTGCCTTCAGTAGTTTGAATCTTTTATTTAGCTTGCAGTAGTGGCGCTCGCTGTATTGCAGTAGTTCGAGTAACGAAGATTTTTGTGAGGTAAGTGATTTGTGAAAGATATAGGTTAATGTTAGTCAGGGCCATTATTTGTAGGGATTATTGAAAGTCAGATTGCGTTGCGCTAAAAATTTTGTGTGTTAGTTTAAGCACAGTCATGTATAATTTTTCTACGGGGACGTTTCACAATGTCTTCGCGTATCTTCGTAACACATTACACCGGCTGTGCTGCAATGAATGCGACAACAGCTAGTGGGGAACACTTTTTTTTAGCCATTAGAGGTAGAGTGCATTCTGCCTGAATGAGCAAACATGGCCCATCAGTTTCCCGGTCTGTGAGGAGTGTCGCAGCAGAAATGAAGTTGGGCCGCATTAGAGTCGCATACTGTTAGTCTGCTGAGCGAGCGGCCCCGTCGCTTTATCTGGGAGCGGCCGCCACCGGCCGCCGCTGCTGGCCGCCTGCCCGCAGTTCACGGGCGTTCGTTGGTCGCGCTGAGTCAAGGGGCGCGACCGCCACGCGCCAACCCTTCTGTCCCTCTGCGGGCCCGGCCCCTGCCTACCATCCCCTACCTAGTGCCACGATGTTACTATGGCTCAATCTGCATCCCACTACTCCTCTCCTATATCAGGCACTTTATTTATTTCTCTATTTATTGCAAATTTAAAGACCTATTCAGAATGAGATTTTCGCTCTGCAGCGGAGTGTGCGCTGATATGAAACTTCCTGGCACATTAAAACTGTGTGCCAGACCGACACTCGAACTCGGGACCTTCGCCTTTCGCGGGCAAGTGCTCTACCAACTGAGCTACCCACGCACGACTCACGCGCCGTCCTCACAGCTTTACTTCTGCACCAGTACCTCGCCTCCTACCTTCCAAACTGTACAGAAGATCTCCTGCGAACTTTGCAGAACTAGCATTCTTGAAACAAAGGATATGCGGAGACATGGCTTAGCCACAGCCTGGGGGATGTTTCCAGAATTAGATTTTCACTCTGGTTCAAAATGGCTCTGAGCACTATGGGACTTAACATCTTAGGTCATCAGTCCCCTAGAACTTAGAACTACTTAAACCTAACTAACCTAAGGACACCACACACATCCATGCCCGAGGCAGGATTCGAACCTGCGACCGTAGCAGCCCCGCGGTTCCGGACTGCAGCGCTAGAACCGCACGGCCACCACGGCCGGCGATTTTCACTCTGCAGCAGAGTGTGCGCTGATATGAAACTTCGCAGGAGAGCTTCTGTAAAGTTTGGAAGGTAGGAAGCGAGGTACTGGGGCAGAAGTAAAGCTATGAGGATGGCGCGTGAGTCATGCTTGGATAGCTCAGTTGGTAGAGCACTTGCCCGCGAAAGGCAAAGGTCCCGAGTTCGAGCCTCGGTCCGGCACACAGTTTTAATCTGCCAGGAAGTTTCTTAAAGACCTATTACCTGACATTTTACACTGAAGCGCCAAAGAAATTGGTATAGGCATGCCTATTCAAATACAGAGATATGTAAACAAGCACTACACGGTGCTGCGGTGGCAACGCCTTTATAAGACAACAAGCGTCTGGCGCAGTAGTTAAATCGGTTGCTGCTGCCACAGTGACAGGTTATCAAGATTTAAGTGAGTTTGAACGTGGTGTTATAGTCGGAGCACGAGCGATGGGACACACCGTCTCTCCGAAGTAGCGATGAAGTGGGGGTTTTCCTGTACGACCATCTCAAGATTGTACCGTGTATATCAGAAATCTGGTGGAACATCAAATCTCCGAAATGGAGAATACCTCATGAATCAATGGACCCTGCATGTCAGCAGGGGACTGTCCAAGCTGGTGGAGGCCCTGTAATGGTGTGGGGCGTGTGCATTTGGAGTGGTATGGGACCCCTGATACATCTAGATACCACTCTGACTGGTGACACGTACATAAACATTCTGCCTGATCAGCTGCATCCATTCATGTCCATTGTACATTCCGACGGACTTGGACAATTCCAGCAGGACAATGTGACACCCAATATGTCCAGAATTGCTACAGAGTGCTCCAGGAGCACTCTTCTGAGTTTAAACACTTCCCTTGGCCACCAGACTCACCAGACTTGAAAAGTATTGGGCATATCTGGAATGGCTTGCAGCGTGAAGAGATCTCCATCCACCTATCTACCTCGTGTTCTTACGGATTTATGGACAGCCCTGCAGGATTCATAGAGTCAGTTCCCCCCCCCCCCCCTCCAATACTGCTTCACTGCTTCAGACTGTAGTCGAATCCATGCCTTTCTTTGCCGCGTCACTGGGAGGGGTAGGGCGGAGGGCCAGCGCTCCGGCCGCCGTTTTACACCCAGGAGGGGACGCCGGTACTGATCTGAGTTTCAGTGGGCCTGAAGCTGCCCCGAAGGGAGTGGAACGAGGAGAAATCCGCTCTATTACCCGGGATTGAGCCCGTGACTTTGAGAGACACACCGTACTGCTCTATCCGCTCGACCGCCGCGGCCTCTACAGTAGGGTACCGCTCACACAATGTCGAATGCGTTTCCTCGTCTCGGCACCTTGGGCCTTCGACCACCAGCAACGTAGGGCGCATCTTTGACACTGCTAGCCTCTCGTGCTGGCGAAACGTCAGAGAAATCACTGAACGCTCGAAGGCAGAAGATCGCGAGACGAACGCCAACAGACGGCGCGTCAGGAAGTGGGCGTCGAATCATCAACAATTTGGTATGATGGTCGTTAATTTTTTTCCACCGTATTTTTTTGCAAAAATAACTGATGCATTTGCTAAATGTGAGAGCAACGATTGCCATATGTGCAGATTCAGTCCCATTATATGTCACTTACACGGCAATGGGGGCGAAATTGCAAAGTGACGGTGGCATACGCCTTTACATATAGCACATTTACCGGATATTACTGCGAAGTTCCATCGAACCATTAATACCTCTTTACCTCCTTTTTTTAAAGAACTTCAAATACTGACCATAGCTATCATTGTAATTAAAGGTCCATAGCTGCTTCAATAACTCTATAGATAAAAAGTTACGGGTATTAATTAAGAAGGAAATATTCGTAATGTGTGCGACTATAGGATCCAATGGTCTCGATACTTGAGTCTTCAGCGCCAAAAAGTCTCATCCGTTTGTATGCTGTCACTTGTCGGAAGTATTGTTCTCAAATCTGTAATTGTTTATGAAATATTAAGGCGTAAATACACGTTGGGTGCCTTGTGTATAAAATGACTAGAGTGATTTGAGTTACCGTGTAAAAGACAAACTGAATGATTTTATATTTGTGCTGATACATTCAGCCGTTAATATAGAATTCAACTATAAGTGGTTTTGCATATTAAGACAGGGACACCAATCACTTAATACAGTTTATGAAACGTAGCCTGTATTCCACTCGCTAGTCCTGTGAACGCATACAGTGGATTATCTAATGCCATTTGCCGTATCTGTTAAAGTGGAACGACACTATTTACCTACAAAGATAACACTTTTGGGAGATTGTTATCTCTGCATCGTTGTGATAACTATGTCTGAAAGGCGTTCCCAGACGGTAGTGCTTTCTGTTTATACTGAAGATACGCCGAGATTGCGGGCAGACCACCAGCGCTGCGAGGACAAAGCGCCACCACACAGCCTCACTCGCTCGATGCGTGGCTTTCTGTCTAATGCGGGAGCCTCAGCGTCTAGTGTGAGCAGTGAAAAACCGTAATACGTGGAGTCCTAGTAGGTCCAAATGGCTCTGAGCACTATGGGACTCCAAGTAGGTCCCTCCACACTTCTATAGCATTGCAGAGAGCAGCAAAAGCACTGTATTTATACCCCACAATGAAGCAAAATAAAGTAAAAAACCGTTTCATAGAACACTCATTTATTGAACCAGTTTTACTAGTCAATGAACTAAGGAGTAGGTATTGGTTTCATTTGCGTGCTGGATTTCGAACAGGGTCTCTATGGTTTTGTTCACATACGCTCTTAACCTGTCAAGGCAAGCAAACTGCCTGTTGGTATTGAACTGGCAGAGTATCTTCTGCTATTTTATGCACAGACGCATATATCTGTTCCTCGTTGTCATTTACAGTAACGCCTGAAATCGGCCAGCTTCCTGACACGAAGTCCTTCCACTGATCTCGGCCGGCCGGAGTGGCCGTGCGGCTCTTGGCGCTACAGTCTGGAGCCGAGCGACCGGTCCGGTCGCAGGTTCGAATCCTGCCTCGGGCATGGATGTGTGTGATGTCCTTAGGTTAGTTAGGTTTAATTAGTTCTAAGTTCTAGGCGACTGATGACCTCAGAAGTTAAGTCGCATAGTGCTCAGAGCCATTTGAACCACTGATCTCGGTTCTGAAAGTAGGATGATTCTTTGACGTTACACGTTGTTTTGCTAAGGCAACAATTGTGAACATTTGATAAAAGGAACGATCACTGAAGGCAGTAATGAAGTAGATATCTCGTATCTCCACAGGCGAGAGGTATTTCATCAGCCTCTACGGTCTATGCAAGCTTGGAAAGGAAGTCCGTGTCGCAGAGAATTTTTTACGCTGTTAATCAGTCACCAGTTTTTCATTAATATTTTGCGTTGTTGTGTTGGACTACTGGGCTTAACCGCTAATAGCTGTTATCTGTACCTCTGTGATATGCAAAATATGAAGCTGCAACCTGCTAACATTCCGAATCAAACGAAACACCTCACGAGCCCGGAAATTTCTGGTTGGCCACACTTCTATATTGTTCCAATGTTAGATGTTACTAATAAGAATCTAATGACTGAAATAGTTATACTGAGAATGAATTCATGTCGAATACTTCCTTCTGTTGTACTGGAACAGCCTAAGCCGCTGAACCACAAACAGTATCCAGCTATTGACAATTCCAAACTGTAAGACCATTTTTAAGTTTCTTTTCAACTAGTTGCATAGTTGTAGTAAGGTATGTAAATGACTAGCTGTTACTGTCACTTTTCGGTATCACCGCAGCACTATCTTCTGACAAGGAAGCTTGTGGTTTCATGCAAAACGTGTCAAGTGTGCAATCTAGGTATTAGCCACCTGCGTACTTAGCACAACAAGCAAAAAAGTCTTTTTCTTGAAGCGATGACGTTCATAGTAGCTGCACGAGGGGCGTTCAATGAGTAATGCAACATTTTTTTCTAAGGCAATTTCGTCTGAAGAAATGCGGTATTGTTGGGCGACGTCGTGAAATATTCCCGTTTCAGCCCCTATAGATTCATGAAGTTCCCATAGGTGGCGGCACTATACGTAGCATTCAAAATGGCGTCTGTAACGGAAGTGCGTCCGTCCCAAGCAAAGAGCTGTCACTGAGTTCCTATTGGAAGAAAAAGAGATCATCGTAGATCTGCATGGGCGCTTCCAGAATCTCTACTGAGACCTGGCAGTTAACAAAAGCCCAGTGAGTCGTTGAGCGAGGCACTCGTCATCACAACAAGGTCGTCCAAACCCGTCAGGTCTCCTGCGTGCCGGCCGGCCGCACACAGCTGTGACTCCTGCTTTGTTGGAACGTGCGGACACTCTCATTCGAGGTGATCAAATACCTTGCTGCACAGTTGGACTTTTATGTTGGTAGTGCTGACACACACATCCACCAGGGGGGTGCTCAAAGGTGTGAGCCCGCTGGGTTCCTCGCCACTTGACAGGACATAAAAACGGAGGACTATGAGTACTTAATTGCCTGCGCTGAGCATAACAATTTTTTATCGAAAATCTTCACAGGTGATAAAACATCGGTTCATCATGTTGAACTGGAAACCAAATGCCAGTCCATGTAGTTGCGGGACACAACTTCTACTCCGAAGAAAAGGTTCGAAGCCGCACACTCAGCCAGTAAACTCATGGCGACGGTGTTCTGGGGCTCTGAAAGGATTTTTCTTTTTCTTATCCTCCCTCATGGTGACACTATCAACAATGAAGCGTTTTGTGTTACTCACAGTAATTTGAAGAAACGACTTCACTGTGTTAGTTGCCACAAAAATGCAAACGAACTTCTCCTTCTCCATGAGAACGAAAGGCCTCACGTAAGTATGCACACGCGAGTGGACCTCATAAAAATTTATTGGACTGTTCCTCCTCGTCCACTCTAAAGCCCGGTTCTCGCAACTTCCGACTTTAGTCTATTTGGCCCAATGAAGGACGCAATGCACGGGGAGCAGTACGTGAATGATGGGGAAGTTATTGCTGCAGCAAGATGTTGGCGTCGACGTCGAACAATAGAGTGGTAGCATGCAGGCATACACGCCCTCCCAGTGAGGTGGCGTAAGGCTGTCGCATTGAACGGGGATTATGTTAAAAATGGTTCAAATGGCTCCGAGCACTATGGGACTTAACATCTGTGGTCATCAGTACCCTAGAACTTAGAACTACTTAAACCTAACTAACCTAAGGACATCACATACATCCATGCCCGAGGCAGGATTCGAACCTGCGACTGTAGCGGTCGCGCAGTTCCAGACTGAAGCGCCTAGAACCGCTCGGCCACAACGGCCGGCTATGTTAGAAAAAATGATTTTGTAGTCAAAAGAGTAAGGAATAATTTGGTGTGTCGGAATCCAGTGTAAAACGAACCTGCTTTCAGGAATAGATATGTTGCATTGCTTATTGAACGGCCGTCGTAAATCGCTACTGTGCATTGAGACTAAATGTTTTCATTGTTACTAATTTGAGTTTCTGGTCTGGTACATCGTTTTAATTTTCCAGAAAGCTTCATATCAGTGAACAATCAGCTGCAGAGTGAAAATTCGTTCTGGAAACATCTCCCATGCTGTGGCTAAGCCATGTCTGCGGAACGTCCTTTCCTCCAGGAGGGCTAATTATTCACGTTCCGCACCAGAACTTGTGTGTTAGGAAGGCAGGAGGTGATGTACTGGTGGAAGCAGAGCTGTGAGAAGGGGCCGTGAGTCGTGCTCAGTAGCTCAGTTGGTAGAGCAGTTGCCACGAAAGGTGAAGGTCCCGAGTTCGAGTCTCTGTCTGGCACACAGCTCTAATCTGCCACGAAGTTTATAGTTTGAGTTGTCCCAATTTCAAAGTTACATTATAGACGAGCGCTGTGCTTGTGCCTGCTTGAGTTGGAGTGCTTTTGGTTCTTCAGTTTACAGATGCCCCCAACGATTTACCATGTAAGCAACAGTGAGGAGGGAATTTCGACTGCGCGCGGAAAAACCGCCGCTGCTTCACCTAATAGGCACACGCTATGGTGGGAAAAGTAGCTGTATATGATGAGCACTTTTTAAAATAGAAATTGACTGCGTACTTGCAGCATCCTGCTCCTCGGGTTATCCAACAGCTGTCCTGCTGGGTGATAGTTGACAGTGACCTGCTTCAGTCGCAATTTGGGCCGCCACCAAAGAGAAGACAACGACCCATGGCTAGCCGCGATACTGGGGCGCTAGAAAAAAAGGAAGGCGAGATGAGGGCTGGTTGCAGGTCCGCTCTGCTTGGCAGGCCAGAGCGGCCTTGACCCTGACCCTGACCGTGACCCTGGCGGGGGCACGGGCCCGCCTGTCCTCGATAAGCCACCAGCCAGCCAGCCAGACTGCCCGCGGTCCGGCCGCAGGCCAGCGCTGCGCTGCGCTGGCGAAAGGAGGACGGGTCGCTGCGAGGGGCGGCCAGCAGTCCGTCCAGGCGAGCTCGTCAGTGCAGGGAACTTTCTTACCTTGCAGTCTAACGGCCTACCGCACTGGGGCGCCACGGCAGGTCTGCTGGCCACGGCGACAGCAGCACTCAGGTCTGGCTGTACGAGACGCCAGCAGAGACGCCAAGGGAATGCCTTCAGTATGCGCTCAGTTGAAGAGCTAGAAGCTTTGTGTGCAAGTTCGAAATTCAAATAGAAGGCAGGAAACGAAATGTTGGGCACATTCCTTCAGTGCTTACCGTCACATAAACGGGTTATTTCACATGCACTACGCTGAGGTGACAAAAGTCATGGGATACCTACTAACACCAATCCCAAAGAAAGCAGGTGTTGACAGATGTGAGAATTACCGAACAATCAGTTTAATAAGCCACAGCTGCAAAATACTAACACGAATTCTTTACAGACGAATGGAAAAACTAGTAGAAGCCGACCTCGGGGAAAATCAGTTTGGATTCCGTAGAAATACTGGAACACGTGAGGCAATACTGACCTTACGACTTATCTTAGAAGAAAGATTAAGGAAAGGCAAACCTACGTTTCTAGCATTTGTAGACTTAGAGAAAGCTTTTGACAATGTTGACTGGAATACTCTCAAATTCTAAAGGTGGCAGGGGTAAAATACAGGGAGCGAAAGGCTATTTACAATTTGTACAGAAACCAGATGGCAATTATAAGAGTCGAGGGACATGAAAGGGAAGCAGTGGTTGGTAAGGGAGTAAGACAGGGTTGTAGCCTCTCCCCGATGTTATTCAATCTGTATATTGAGCAAGCAGTAAAGGAAACAAAAGAAAAATTCGGAGTAGGTATTAAAATCCATGGAGAAGAAATAAAAACTTTGAGGTTCGCCGATGACATTGTAATTCTGTCAGAGCCAGCAAAGGACTTGGAAGAGCAGTTGAACGGAATGGATGGTGTCTTGAAGGGAGGATATAAGATGAACATCAACAAAAGCAAAACGAGGATAATGGAATCTAGTCGAATTAAGTCGGGTGATGTTGAGGGTATTGGATTAGGAAATGAGACACTTAAAGTAGTAAAGGAGTTTTGCTATTTGGGGAGCAAAATAACTGATGATGGTCGAAGTAGAGAGGATATAAAATGTAGACTGGCAGTGGCAAGGAAAGCGTTTCTGAAGAAGAGAAATTTGTTAACATCGAGTACAGATTTAAGTGTCAGGAAGTCTTTTCTGAAAGTATTTATATGGAGTGTAACCATGTATGGAAGTGAAACATGGACGATAAATAGTTAAGACAAGAAGGGAATAGAAGCTTTCGAAATGTGGTACTACAGAAGAATGCTGAAGATTAGATGCGTAGATCACATATCTAATGAGGAGGTACTGAATAAAATTGGGAAGAAGAGGAATTTGTGGCACAGCTTGACAAGAAGGGATCGGTTATTAGGAAGCGTTCTGAAGCATTAAGGGATCATCAGTTTGGTATTGGAGGGAAGAGTGGAGGGTAAAAATCGTAGAGAGAGACCAAGAGATGAATACACTAAGCAGATTCAGAAGGATGTAGGTTGCAGTAGGTACTGGGAGATGAAGAAGCTTGCACAGGATAGAGTAGCATGGAGAGCTGCATCAAACCAGTCTCAGGACTGAAGACCACAACAACAACAACCTTCTAACATCGTGTCGGACTTGCTTTTGACCAGCGTAAGGCAGCAACTCGACGTGGCGTGGACTCTACAAGCCGTTGGAAGTTTCGCGCAGAAATACTGAACCATGCTGCTTCTATTACCGTCCACAATTGCGAAAGTGCTACCTGTGCAGGATTTTGTGTACAAACTGGTCTCTCGCTTATGTCCTATAAACGTTCTATTGAATTCATGCCTATCTCTCCAATCATCCAGAATTTTTTTAAAACCAAATTTACACAGGTAACACCAGTACTCCAGAAGGGAAGTAGGAGTAATCGGATGATTCACAGACCCACATCACTGACGCCGATCTGCAGCTGGATTTTGGAACATGTACTGTGCTCCAACTTTACGAATTACCTTCAAGGAAACGTTCTATTGACACTTAGTCAGCAGGGATTCAGAAAATGTCGTTCTTGTGAAACACATCTAGCTCCTTCTTCTCGCGAAGTAATGAGTGCTATCGGCAGGGGACGCCAAATTGACTCCATATTTTTAGATTTCCAGGACGCTTTCGACACCGTTCCTCACCGCAGACGTCTAATCAAATTAAGTGTCTATGGAGTTATGGCTTCAGTTGCGCGGCTGGATTTCTGATTTCATCGAGTGAAACAGAAGAGGTATGCGGCGTTCCCCAAGGAAGTGTTATAGGCCCTTATTGATCCTAATCTGTGTAAACGATGTACGAGACAATCTGAGCAGCACTCATGGATTGTTTGCAGGTGATGTTGTCATTTACCGTCTAGCAAAGTCATCAGAAGATGAAAACCAATTGTAAAATGACTTAGACACGAACATCTGTATGGTGAAAAAAGTGGTAATATACTCTAAATAAGGAAAACTGTGATGTAATCAACTCGAGTACTAAAAATACTCCTTTACATTTCGGTTACACAATCAACCACACAAATCTAAAGGCCGTCAATCCAACTAAATACCTAGGGGTTACAATTACCAACAGCTTAAATTGGAACGATCACATGTTATAGGGAAGTCAAACCAAATACTTCGTTTTATTGGCAGATTACTTGAAGAGGCAACGGGTCTAGTAAAAAAGACTGCCTACACTACGCTTGTACGTCCTCTGCTAGAGTACTGCTGTCGATATGGGATGTCTGTCAGATAGAGTTGACGGAGAACATCGACAAACTTCAAACAAAGGCAGTTTGTTTTGTATTATTACGAAATAGGGTATCACAAGCGAGCTGGGGTTTCAATCACTAAAACAAAGATCTTTTCACGAAATTGTAATCGTCTGCTTTGTCCTTTGAATGCGAAAGTATTCTATTGACGCCAACCTTCATAGGGAGAAATCGTCATCGCAATAAAATAAATCAGACGTCATACGGACAGACTGAACTGTTCATTTTACCCGCTCGCTGTTAGAAAGTGAACATGTAGAGAAATAGTCTGAAGGAGGTTCGATGAAACCTCCGCCAGTCACTTAAGTGTGAATTGCAGAGTAGTCGTGTTGATGTAGTTGTAGTTGTCAAAGTATGGTCGAGGTGTCGCCGGTGTTGTCCGCCAAGGTTGCAGGTCGTATGCCATTGCCTTCCTCTGAACTGTGAACGGAATGACCCACCCCAGTTAAAGGAGTATCTTTCTCGTACGTTGGATGGGCTTCGAGCATGGTGCAACTTAATATTTTTCCCATTAAGAAACCATTGCCAGATATGGAAGAAGTGACAGACTGGGGGTAGAACAGAATGCATTAGTTTTGTTGTTTGGCGTTACTAATGATCCACCGAGCCTCATGGATATAAGTAACAGCGTTTATTTCTCAGTGATGCCCTTATTTCTTTCACGCGACACAGCGGAGATGTTATATCACAGAGGTTTTTGTGTCTTCTCCCGTCACGCGTGTTATAAAACGCTGTACTCAAATAGATGTTTTACTCATTTAGTCCTAAGATATTCCGCCGTTGATGAAGCAGTACCGAAGACTGTTATTGACTTTTCCCATCGCACCCAGGAAAGTGACTGCATTTGCAACTATGGCTTGTTTTGACAGCCGCAGCCTGCATCGGTAGATGCATCCCGTAAATAGATGTCACAGTGAGCGTGCAGCTGCGTTGTAGAAATCAGACGCCTCTCTGCACACACTGGTGGAAAGTGTCCTTGTTTGCAGAAATGTCAGAGTTAAAGGGTTCATTGACGTCGAGCCACCGGCGGAAACTTGTGGGAGGAGAAAAATATAACCGGCCATTGATGTTTTAAGTAAGCATCCTGACGTTTGGACTGCGGCGTGTTCTTGAGATTTTCTTGGTTTAATGTCGTCAATATGTCGACCATAAGATAGTCCTGAAGTCTTCTAGTGAGGTAATGGCTGCATTCTGTGCGAATTACTGAGTTATTTATTGTATTGGACATTCCTATTACGTGGAAACTGCAAAAGGTATTTTTAGTAAAGTCTCAATCGTGTCTCAGTAACAGAAATTTCAGTTATCTTTCTTGAGCTAAGAAGCTCTTACTGCCTGTCTGAAAAATTTTCTGGATGTCCATAATGTGAAATCCTAATTCTGCCCCATGTTATATCCAGTGAACTTGACACGTCCCCTTTGAACAATTGTACAAGATTGTGCTTAAACTGACACACAATATTTTGTTAGCGCAACGCAATCTGACTTTCAATAATCCCTACAAAAGAATGGGCCCTGACTAACATTAAACTATTCAGCAAGGGACTGGATAACAGCATTGCTGGTTTTAAGGACAATTCCAAAAACTTTCTGAGTGCACAAGTGGTGGTTTATGGACTTGCTATATTGTCCGCAAGACTCTTCAATGGTGATTGTGCACCTGCACAGTCACAACAGATGGCTGCTGGCCATTTCTACAAGGACTACAGTGGGTCTACACCTTTGCTGACTCACCAGTACCATTATCTCCACAAGGACTACAGTGGGTCAGCATCTCTGGTGGCCCACCAATACCACAATCTCTACCAGGACTACAGTGGGTCTACTCTGTGATGACCTACCTACCAATGTTCTTCAAAACGTCGACTGACTCTGCCGTGGGTTTACTCTGTTGTGGCCCATTACCTGTCTGCATGTCGAGTCAGCACTGTCTTTCCGTTGGAAGGACAACACTACTTCTTCAAGACTGCATGGAAATCCACTACGTCTGTGTGCATTGTCTTTTACTGCTCAGACTTTGAGAAAAACACGGCAATTTTAGTGTGATCAACGATCAGGACTATCTTTATGGACTGTGAGAAAATTTTAGCTTTTGACCAACATTGTATCAATAAGTGTGTGCATTTGATTTCTTTTTTATTGTAATTGTGAAAAAAATTTTAACAAATATGTTTTGGCCAGTGCCCAAAAAAATTTGTAAAATTTTTTGTGGGTAGCATGGGGGCTATGTAAGTAGGCTGTTTAGGTTTTTTTATTGGTAACGCCACCTCTGTATGAAAATCACTGGCTGTGCTGTGTGCAGTCTGTGGCTGCTTTGCGTTGTTGTAATACTCGCCATTGTAGTGTTAGGCAGCTGGCTGTGAACAGCGCGTAGCGTTGCGCAGTTGGAGGTGAGCCGCCAGCAGTGGTGGATGTGGGGAGAGAGATGGCGGAGTTTTGAAATTTGTCATGAACTGCTATATATTATGACTATTGAGGTAAATACATTGGTTGTTCTCTATCAAAATCTTTCATTTGCTAACTATGCCTATCAGTAGTTAGTGCTTTCAGTACTTTGAATCTTATTTAGCTGGCAGTAGTGGCGCTCGCTGTATTGCAGTAGCTTGAGTAGCGAAGATTTTTGTGAGGTAAGTGATTTGTGAAAGGTATAGTTTAAAGTTAGTCAGGGCCCATTCTTTTGTAGGGATTATTGAAAGTCAGATTGCGTTGCGCTAACAAAATATTGTGTGTTAGTTTAAGCACAATCTTGTACAATTGTTCAAAGGGGACGTTTCAAACTAAGTGTAACACGCTAAAACGTTAAATTTTAGCAGGATCCTTAATTTATAATTATTTATCTGCACTTCTGGTGAGTGAGAAGGCTCGCGTTCTTAACCTGCCTTGGCCTAAAGAAATACTGCCCCCCCCCCCCCCCCCCTGTGCTAACTTATCAGACCGCAGCACTACAATTCGAGTACTTGTCCCAACCTCGTATTTTGTTTTTCGTCTCGCCAGAAATACGGCCAAATGATTGGACGGTAGCTACAGCCGATGGTCATTAAAATATGAAAGCGAACTTGCCAGATAAGGAACATCAAATGAGAAAACAGTAATCATATTTCGAGATAACCGGTCCTTTTATCGATCTATATGATCGTTTCATTTCTGAACTACAATGTACCATCAACCATTAGTTTGAATTTAGCTTTGCAAGATAGTCTCTGTGAATACGTTAGTGGTGCTTATCAGTTAAGACAGGTGTGTATCAACTTTGCTAAGCGTTCCCTTTTTGATCTTGAAGTGAGCAGTCGTGTAGTAATGAACAAATATATCGTGACTGTGATCAAATGATAATGCAGCATTTGTCGTGTCACCTTTACTTTGGAGCATCGATATTAGAGGGAATGGCTGCTCCACAGAAGTTTACGAATTTTTCTCTTGATGCCATATCACTCTCCACTCCTTGCACCCCTCCAGACGTCTTTCACACACAACAATACGAGTATCATGACAAAGGCAAAGTTTTTGGATGACGCTTTACACTCTACCCTGGAAGCTGGTTAGGTAGTGAACTCCTGAAACGTTCGATGGTAGTAATGAAACACCTTCGGTTTATCTGCAAAAATCTAAAGGTGATTATTTCGCCATTTGATTTTTCTTAGATCGTTAAATCATGTATCTGTTAGGAGTAGATAAATCTTTTCCTTAAAAAAATAACAAAAAAAAGGCAATAAAGAAAACCACGAAGGAATTATCCAAACGAGACAGAAATCGTGTGCAGACGAACACACGATTACAGGTTTAGAAAGAGCTTCCAAATTTAGCAGGTCAATAACGCGTCGGTCCATCTGTGGCCCTTTCGCAAGCCGTTATTCGGCCTATCATTGATTGAGCGAGTTGTTGGATGTCCTTCTGAGGGATACGGTGCTAGATTCTGTGCAATTGGCGCGTCAGATTGTCAAGATCCCGAGCTAGTTGCAGAGCCCTGCCCATTCTGTTCGAAGCGTTCTCAATTGTGGAGAGATTCGGCGCGATGGTAGGGTTTGACAAGCACGAATAAAAGCAGTAGAGACTCTCGCTATGTGCGGGCGGCTTTATCTTACTGAAGGGTAAGCCCAGGATGGCTTGCTATGAAGGGCAGTATATCTGCGCCTCGCAGAATATCGGCGATGTGCAGCTGTATCATAGGGGCGCCGCGGATGACGCAACAAGCTCCAACAACGACAAAGGTAACGATGCACGATACCTCGAACTAACACAACCACACCTTGCATGCACTGTCGCAGATAGCAAGCCGCTACTGCCCTTACTACCCGTCCTACTGTCGCAGAGGCTTCTTTCCCTTGGCTCTTATTTTACTCTGCCCTTACAACCGCTACCCTTCAATCGTTTTCGACCACTTCTATCTCCTGATGGACCATGTTAATGAGTAATCTTACCCAGACGCATCGACAGATAGTCACGGGCATTCACTCTTCCTTTATTTACCTTGTAACGTGTTGTAATAGTTTGCGACGGATTATTAATACGACGATAAATGTAAAATACCTGCGCGAGAGATAAATACTCTGTGGAACTGAAGCATCTTCATGCGGACTCGATAACAAAGATATACAGACTGTATTAAGCTACGGCAAAGAGATAATTATTCCATGTTGGACGTTGGAAGAGAGATGTTCTATGTCGGATTGAGAGGAGATTGTTGGAAGCCGCCATTAAGGCAGTAATCTATGTTTTATGGTATTGAAGAAAATAAATACATATAAAAGCACAAAAGGAGTATCAGGTGTGTAGAGTTTATAAGCCTTAATCATTTCAAAAGAAATATTCAGTGATTATAAGACGCAAGTCGTTCGGAAGTGTTGTGTGGTTTGAACCTGCAGTTTGAACCTGCAGTTTTACGCGGTTTTGGGATTCGTCTAGAATATTTCTCCGAAGACCTAATTAATTTCACGAACTAAAGTTGGACTCCACATTCCATACACATGACACAGCATAGCACTTGGCTGTGATCGATTTCCGTAGAGCGATGAATTATCTTTAGCGATTTAAGGAGGAGAAGTTCCAGCAAGAAGACTCAACGAGATCTGCTGCTGCGAAACTCATATTACCGTATTCTTTAACTTACGGAGAACAGTAAGCAATTTAGACTTCATAACCACCGCAAACGTAATTAAAAGGACTCAACTCAAATAAAAGGAGCAAACAGTGAAAAGGAATCGCTAAACCAAACCATAAATAAAAATCAATAACTATACGCAATCACATTAATAAAACGCTCATAAAATAATAGAGAGAATAAAAATAAGAACTTTAAAACGTTTCCGCTGCTCATCGGGGTCAGTTAAAAAATGTGTGAAATCTTATGGGACTTAACTGTAAGGTCGTCAGTCCCTAAGTTAACACACTACTTAACCTAAATTATCCTAAGGACAAACACACACACCCATGCCCGAGGGAGGACTCGAACCTCCGCCAGGACCAGCCGCACAGTCCATGACTGCAGCGCCGCAAACCGCTCGGCTAATCCCGCGCGGCGGGTCAGTTAAAAGCGGGACTCATAACTGAAGAGAACTGTACCCAGTCAACGTGATTCCATACCGAAGACGTGTGAAGCTCTTTCTCTTGAATAAATCATTTTTTTCTGAAATTATAATCATTTATTTGTCTGCACATGAACGTCACATCTACCACTTTTCATAGCATTTGGATAATTCCTTCGTGGAGCTTCGCTTTCTCTTTTTATGCCTTAGAGTGTATATTAATGACTGCTGTGTTCTATTGTCACGCGGCACCAGCGCAGAGTATTCTTAGCGTAAAGTGCACTCCATTATCAGAGGTTCAATAATGGTTCAAATGGCTCTGAGCACTATGGGACTTAACTTCTGAGGTCATCAGTCCCCTAGAACTTAGAACTACTTAAACCTAACTAACCTAGGGACATCACACACATCCATGCCCGAGGCAGGATTCGAACCTGCGTCTTTAGCGGTCGCGCGGTTCCAGACTGTAGCGCCTAGCGCGCGGGATTAGCCGAGCGGTGTGAGGCGCTGCAGTCATGGACTGTGCGGCTGATCCAGGCGGAGGTTCGAGTCCTCCCTCGGGTATGGGTGTGTGTGTTTGTCCTTATGATAATTTAGGTAGTGTGTAGTGTGTAAGCTTGGGGACTGATGACCTTAGCAGTTAAGTCCCATAAGATTTCACACACATTTGAACTTTTTTTCTTTGTAGCGCCTATAACCACTCGGCCACCCCGGCGGGCCCATTATCAGAGGTACTAAATGTTGTAGAATAACCGCAGAATGCAAGGTTTCCTTGATCCTTTTGCTGTCGATGCATTTCCTCGGAGTGAGACTCGATATATAGTACTAATAACACTGCTTTAGCAATAACAGTCGCCTTATCAAACACATCGAAATAGGTACCATCTAACGCAGTCAATGTGCGTTTCTTGTTGTTAACTCCTTGCCATAGAAGAAACTGTACCTTGTATTAGACACAGACAGGAGCGCAACACGGTGGAGAGAGACAGTGACTATAGCAGCGGCTGCACCGGCGCCGCGCTGCTAGAAAGCTGCGTTGCCTTTCTCCAGGCGGATCGGGGAAAGCACGAGAGTTTCTTGCAGTCAGAAATGCCAGCGCCGGCACCTCTCATTCCTTTCTATTCTTCTGCGTCCAGTCCCTCGGTGTTCATTAAAGAGGCGCTTTGAGAGCGAAGTTGCATCTCAGCCTTTAGTACAGCGCACTGCGTGTCATTATTAACGTGACGAACTTCGCTTTTAGTTCCGCTCCAGAGAAGAATGGTAACTAAATGATTTGCATACGTACTCTAAGAGATTATTTTATAATAACGAAGGTACCTGCCTAGGTGAAGGAACCTTCCCCTCCCACTCCCCTCTCACTTTATTTTTTTTTTAAACAGCAGAACAATGCACCTGTTTCCGTAACAACGTCTAAATTCCTGACGAAAGTAATTTACCTGACATTTGGTAATATGAGTGAATTTTGTGCTTAAGTATTTTATCTACGAAGCCGTTCTCTGCTGCAGAGAGAAAGAGAGAGAGAGAGAAAGAGAATTGTCTGATATCCTTATCGCGTCCGGGTCGTTAATCTTACGAATCACCGAGCGAGGTGGCGCAGTGGTTAGCACACTGGACTCGCATTCGGGAGGACGACGGTTCAATCCCGTCTCCGGCCATCCTGATTTAGGTTTTCCGTGATTTTCCTAAATCGTTTCAGGCAAATGCCGGGATGGTTCCTTTGAAAGGGCACGGCCGATTTCCTTCCCAATCCTTCCCTAACCCGAGCTTGCGCTCCGTCTCTAATGACCTCGTTGTCGACGGGACGTTAAACACTACCCACCACCACCACCACCATCTTACGAATCCCTAAATATGTTATGCAACATGTAGAAGTTACAAAAAAATGGCTCTCAGCACTATGGGACTTAACATCTATGGTCATCAGTCCCCTAGAACTTAGAACTACTTAAACCTAACTAACCTAAGGACATCACACAACACCCAGCCATCACGAGGCAGAGAAAATCCCTGACCCCGCCGGGAATCGAACCCGGGAACCCGGGCGTGGGAAGCGAGAACGCTACCGCACGACCACGAGATGCGGGCTAGAAGTTACATTCCTACAAAATTATATCCGATGTACTACGTTCGTGGTGCTATGAAGCACAAGGAAAACTCAGCTTTTCATGGGATTCCAGTTAAAGTAGAAAGTTTCCGAGCTGTATTCTTTATGCAATCATTATCGTTTTTTCCGTCTTAAGTTTACGTTATTTAAAGATTTTTTTCTCAGATTCGTTTCGCTTTTATTTATAGAGTGTTTTCTGTGGTCGTTCTGGAAATGTATTACCGTGTACATAATATATCTCTAAATTTTGGTACATATCTATATAGATTAAAAACAGTATATCTTCATAAAATTTAGTTATGGTATTTTTCCCTCTTCTCACATTTTGTGAACTCCTGTGCTTTTTCTTTGTTGTTAGCGGAGGTTGAATTCGGAAAAAATGTGATGTTTTCATGTGACTTTATCCGTGTTGACTTTGATCTGTTTTGCTATTGTGGAGGTTCCGGCGAAGTTTCCTAGTGTTAGTTGGAGGCCGTATGTGAACCGCTAGCAGTGTACATCTTCCAGTGTTGTGATCGGGTCTTGGGATCCAGTTACAGAACTTTTAATTATTGGTCTCAGAGCAGTGAGAAGTTTAATCCTTTCTCGCCGATGAGAGTGATACTAGAGACCCATATAAACCGATTTTTCATGTAGAGTAGTCATTCCCCATGGCACCGGACTCTACAGAGACACAAACACTCATTATTGTCCCAGAGATAAATTAAAATATACTGTAAAACAAAAAAGACATACCACGAAGAAGTTATCCGGATGGGACGGAAATCGGTAGATCTAATGTATGCGTACAGACAAACAGTTGACTACAATTTCAGGAAATAGGAAGATCTATGCAGGAGAAAGATCTTCACAAATTGAGCTTGTCAATAACGCATTGGTCAACCTCTGACCCTTATGCAGGCAGTTATTCGGCTTGTTGTTGGATGTCCTCCTCAGGGATATCGCGGCTGATTCTGTCCAACTGGTGCCTTGTATTGTATTGTATTGTATGGTAACCGGAGAACTAGAAACGACGGAGAGGCTCCGTCCCCGTCGCAGCCGCAGTGGTCCACGACCCCACGACTACTGCCGCAGTCCACTTCACCCCTCCGCCGCCCCACACCGAACCCAGGGTTATTGTGCCGTTCGGCCCCCGGTGGACCCCCCAGAGAACGTCTCACACCAGACGAGTGTAACGCCTATGTTTGCGTGGTACAGTAATGGTGGTGTACGCGTACGTGGAGAACTTGTTTGCGCAGCAGTCGCCGACATAGTGTAACTGAGGCAGAATAAGGGGAACCAACCCGCATTCGCCGAGGCAGATGGAAAACCGCCTAAAAACCATCCACAGACTGGCCGGTTGACCGGACCTCGACACAAATCCGCCGGGCAGATTCGTACCGGGGACTAGGCGCTCGGGCCGGCTGCGGTGGCCGAGCGGTTCTAGGCGCTGCAGTCCTGAACCGAGGGACTGCTACGGTCGCAGGTTCGAATCCTGCCTCGGGCATGGATGTGTGTGATGTCCTTAGGTTATTTAGTTTTAAGTAGTTCTAAGTTCTAGGGGACTGATGACCTAAGATGTTAAGCCACTTGTGCTCAGAGCCATTTTAGCCAACCAGGCGCTCCTTCCCTCCCGGAAAGTCGTGAGTTAGACCGCACGGCCAACCGGGCGGGCAAATTGATGCTTCAGATTGTCAAAATCTCGAGCTGGTTGGCGGGCACTGCCCATAAAGGTCCAAACGTTCTCAAACTGGGAAGCGATCCGGTGACATTGCTGGCCAAGGTACGGTTTGGCAAGCACGAATAAACACAGTAGAAACTCTCATCGTGTGCGATGGAAGCGGTATTATCTTGCTGAAATGTAAGCCCAGAATGGCTTGCCATGAAGGGCAACAAAATGGGGTTTAGAATATCGTCGACGAACCGGTGTGCTCTAAGGATGTCGTGGATGACAACCAAAGCGGTCTTACTATAAAAATAAATGGCATCCCAGACCGTCCATCATTCCTGGTTGTTGGGCCGTATGGCGAGAGACAGTCGAGTTGGTATCCCACTGCTGTCTGGGGCATCTCCAGACACAGCTTCACTGATGACAATTATTCTGCAGCCAATGACGTTCCTGGCTGAATGGGCATAATTTGGCATGATATCCCACAGTGGAAAATCGAACAAACTCCTTAATACCAACCCGAATAACTGCTTGCATAAGAACCAGTGGTGGACCATCGCGTTACTGACTTGCTCGGTTTGTGAAACTCTTTCTCTTGAAACAATCATCCGATGTTTTAAAGTTGTAATCAGTTGTTTGTGTGTACATGCACTTCAGATCTACCGATTTCTGTCGCATTCGGATAATTCCTTCGTGGTGCGTCGTTTATTTGGTTCAGAATGTAATTTGAATTATTCGGTGGTGAGATTCCGCCTGGTTGTCAGACAAGTGCCGGGAACGATAAAAACGCAGTGCAAAACTCTGTGTTCTGTAACTGATGGGCCAGTCGGGACCGACCGACCACCGTGTCGCCCTCCACCATTGGCATTATTAAATGCTGGACAGAGGAGTGTGGGTCCAGCACACCGCTCTCTCCGCCGTTGTCGGCTGTTTTGACCGTGGTGCCGCTATTTCTCACTCAAGCAGCTACTTAACTGCCATCACGAGGCTGAGTGCATGCCTTTCCAGTGCTTCTCACCAAGGAAAATGGGACGCAGGTGCTCCGCATAGCAGCCAGACATGCTGAGCACTAAGCGACAGAGGCTGACCCTAGACTGATAAGATCCTCCCATTTGTTCGTAAATGGGAAGCCCTTTCCGCCATTACCGGCTTATCTGGTAGTTGGATGAAGGGAGGTGTGACTTCAGAATGGGCCGTATCTGAAACCACCAGCTCTATTCCTATGAGTGGAGAATGAAAAGAATGCAAAAAAAAAAAAAAGTGCCAGTGCAGAGAATTAATCTGGGTCCAGCAATAAACGTTACCGAATGAATACGTCGTATAATTAGTGTTGTACACCGTTCAGTGTTGAAAGTGTGTGGATTCAAGCGGCGCCCACGATCAGGACTTTGATTGACGCAACGACAAAACCGAGGATGGACAAAAGCATATATGGGTAACCTTTGGTGACCCGTGGGCCGGACTCATATACTCACTTAAGCTGGCGAGCGGCCTCGTCATGTGACGCAACAGCAGCGCTCGTAGCGCAAAAAGTCCAAACTAAAGCTAATGTTTATGGGGTAGCGCATAGATATGAATGGCACCCTTTTTCCAGCAAGCGTGGAACTCCAGTACATCACTCGTGGCTGCCGCATCGCGGTCGCGAAGTGGGGCCGAGGCAGCGCCAGATAAGTTTTACAATCTGACGATAATTTATGGATTTGTAGTTTTAGCTTGACGGTGTCCACTATGGACAAACAATAGATACTGTTATTCTGAAGGAGGATGGGTTAACCCGACTGAAACCTAGGTAAATTCTAGGTAAACGGTGCAACTGAGGATGCTCATTATTAAAATTAAAATGGACAAACAATAGATACTGTTATTCTGAAGAAGGATGGGTTAACCCGACTGAAACCTAGGTAAATTCTAGGTAAACGGTGCAACTGAGGATGCTCATTATTAAAATTAAAATTAATATTTATACAGTTGCTGACAGGGCCCCGAAATGTTGAAGACCTTCAGATTTACACAGTTGCTGCTTCACAGCCATGTCTGAGATTTTGAAACTATCTTCTGTTTCAACAGTTATACTGTTCTATATTTCTGCTGAAATCGCTTACATTCAGCATCCACTTTTCTCTTCATATTGCAACTCATTTTGCGAATGAACTCAGCAAAGACCCACGGAAACACTTCACGAAATTAACAAACAACTAGCAGAGAAGTTTACGCGGGAACTGGCAATAGGCACCTTGTTTATTTAACAAGTTGTGGCACCTGCGGCCGTTGTTCAAATCACCATACTTCACGAGCAGTATGTAATTTTCGTGTGACTGTCGCTTATTACCAACGTTTCCAGTGTATCAGTGTGTAGCACAGACGTAGGCAGTAAGCAGTAAATAACGTGCGTGTATTGACAGCGGAGTTCCAGACGTGAAAATATTTCTGTACCGGTACTCCTTCAAGGCAGTGAGGTGTTTCGGTAACTCCCCGTACGCGCAAGAGCACACGGCCGTAACTTCGCGCTGGGACTGGAAACGTGTTTCTCCCAATTATTCAAATCCGGCGGCAGCGAAATGGCGTTGGATACGCGCGGAGTAGCAAATCTTCCACTGGTTCAAAAATGGTTCAATTAGCTCTGAGCACTATGGGACTTAACATCTGAGGTCACCAGTCCCCTAGAACTTAGAACTACTTAAACCTAACTAACCTAAGGACATCACAACACATCCATGCCCGAGGCAGGATTCGAACCTGCGACCGAAGCGATAGCGCGGTTCCAGACTGAAGCACCTAGAACCGCTCGGACACTCCGGCCGGCCTTCCACTGGTGTGCGTCATAACTGCCAACCCGAGGCTAGCCGAAAGTTGTCAGAAAACACTGAAAATGGGTCCCGGGCGGAATACAATGCGAGCGACCTGGCTCTCTGTCCCACGAATTTCTTCAGCGGGCTGGACTGAAACCAGTCGCGGGCCGGATCTCAGCCGCGTGCCGACCAAGGACTAAAGGAACGTTTGAAAGCGACGCGCCGGTATCTGACGCACGCTGCGTGGGGCACTGAGCAGACCGGCAGCAGCTTCGTCTTGCTGAGAGCGGCACTCGGCGATAACTGTGGGACGGTAGCGGAGTAGGCCTAGAGCGTGGAGAAAGGAGCCGGCAGCGGTCTGGCCTACGCAGGTCCCTCCGCTCGTGACGCCGCGTTGAGCAAGGCGGCGCGCAGTCTGCGCGGGGCGCGCCCCCTGGCTGCAGCAGATTGCGAAAGCCACGAGCCGCGGCTCGCCGTCTGGTGAGCGCAGGAGAGCGCCTGCTAAGTCCGTAATGCTTCAGATGCGCTCGCGCCTTCCGTGACGCCGCGCCAAGTCTCATCCGAGTCAGCGGCCGCTGTTCACAAACTCTGAAGCCATCCTCACGCGGCGCTTGTTTCTCGTCTGAAGCACTCCCGACACGGCTTCCATCACGGTTGATCCACACTTACAAGGGAACCTCCCCATCGCACCCCCCTCAGATTTAGTTATAAATTGGCACAGTGGATGGGCCTTGAAAAACTGAACACAGATCAATCGAGAAAACAGGAAGAAGTTGTGTGGAACTATGAAAAAATAAGCAAAATATACAAACTGAGTAGTCCATGCGCAAGATAGGCAACATCAAGGATAGCGTAAGCTCAGGAGCGCCGTGGTCCCGTGGTTAACGTGAGCAGCTGCGGAACGAGACGACCTTAGTTCAAGGCTTCCCTCGAGTGAAAACTTTACATTCTTTATTTTCGCAAAGTTATGATCTGTCCGTTCGTTCATTGACATCTCTGTTCACTGTAATAAGTTTAGTGTCTGTTTTGCGATCGCACCGCAAAACCGTGCGATTAGTGGACGAAAGGACGTGCCTCTTCAACGGGAACCGAAAACATTTGATCGCAAGGTCATAGGTCAACAGGAAAACACGTCTGATATATTCTATACGACACTGGTGACGGCATGTGCGTCACATGACAGGAATACGTTGTCGACCCACCTAACTTGTACACTTGACGAATGGGTAAAAAGATTCTTCTACCTTGCCCGATTTAGGTTTTCTTGTGGATGTGATAATCACTCCCAAAAAAGTGATGAAAACATAAGAGTTTGTCACATAAACTGCAACAAATGAATGCAACAGTTTCACAGTCGCACAGTTTTGCCTGTGCTCTGTCAAAACATATGTTTTTAACGTTTTAAAATTTTTCCGTGTATAGACCGTCAAATCCTGCATATGTCCAAGCAAATCCGAACATGTCCTGGAATTTTGGAGAGCGAAGTTGATTATGTGTGAGTGCCTGAACTTTGATAATTGTCTGAAAATAGAAAATTAAACTTTTCATTCGAGGGAAGACTTGAACCAAGGACCTCTCGATCCACTGCTGCTCACGCTAACCACGGGACCACGGCGCTCCTGAGCTGACACTGTCCTTGATGTTGCCTATCTTGCACATGGACTACTCAGTTTGTATATTCTGCTTATTTTTTTCATAGTTCCACACAACTTCTTCCTGTTTTCTCGATTGATCTGTGTTCAGTTTTTCAAGGCCTATCCACTATGCCAACTTATAACTAAATCTGAAGGGGGTGCGATGGGGAGGTTCCCTTGTTAGAAAAGAGCAGGTGCATCGCCCGGAACATGCTCCTCATCGTAATTTCGACCGCAACGCTATTCAGCGGCAGTTTTTGGCATTATATGGATCGCAAATTAGAGTTTTTTAACGGAGGTGCATGTGCGTAACATTGTTACGTTAGCTCTACTGAAACAATTTTCCTCCCACCACATATAAACCTTGTTGTTCTGTCTGTAGCAGAGATAATAAATCCTGTAATAGTCATTAACATGATACAGGAAAAAGGGAAACTTCCATGACTAGTAAATCAAGACGTCAGCTTTTCAATCTTCCATTACAAATAGTGCGACATATTTTTTCAATGGTCTTCCACATAAAATAAAAATTATTTTAGCATTCTCACTTTTATTAAAACACTAAGAGTATTCTTATTCCATGATGGATTCCATTCAGTGGCGTTTCTATTCAGCAGCAGAAGCTTTCCAACATGAGAAATACATGGCTGGTTGGTTGATTTGGGGAAGCGGACCAAACAGCGAGGTCATCGGTCACATCGGGTTAGGCAAGGATGGGGAAAGAAGTCAGCCGTGCCCTCTCAAAGGGACCATCCCGGCATTTGCCTGAAACGATTTAGCGAAATCACGGGAAACCTAAATCAGGATGCCCGGACGCGGGTTTGAACCGTCGTCCTCCAGAATACGAGTCGATTGCGCTAACCATTGCGCCACCTCGCTCGGTGGGAAATACATGAAAAAAATCCACTAATATCATAAAAATCGATGTGTGTATCTTTATACCCGTATAAATGTATACTCCACATCTCCTCCTAAGCCACTGGAATGATTTCAACCAAACTTGGTACTCGCCACTTGCTATCTGGAAAGAAATACTGTTGGGATAAAAACCACCAGCCTACTATTAGGGTGGTGCTGATAACTTGGAGGGAGTAGATGAACAGAGAGGAGGAAGGAGGAGATGGGAAAATATAAGAGGAGGAGGAGGAGATGAACACAGAGAGGGAGAGAGGATATGTACAAAGCGAGGTAGTAGAAGGACACGGGTGAGGAGATAGAGAGTACGTAGGAGGAGACAGAGGGCGGAAGGAGATGATGGACAGAGAGAAGGGGGAGAAGTAGAAGGAGGAGAGAGAGGAAGGAGCGGATGGACAGGAAAAAGGGTACGAGCATATGGACGGGGTGAAGGAGGAAGAGAAGATCGACAGAGGGGGAAGGGGTAAATGGGATAACACATTGGAATAAATACACACCGGGCCAACATCGAATAGTCTTGTAGATAAAGCCAAAAAATCGTTTATTTATCGCAATATTGCAGTTAAATTTTCTATGCTTCATTCAAGTGTGTGTGTGCGTGTGTGCGTGCGTAAGTGCGCGCAAGCGTGCTTACGTTGAGGTGATATGTGTTGTTATTTAACTGAATATAATATCGACTCAAATTTGCAAAAAGAACTTGGCAATATCAGCACACTTATGAGTGTAACGCTGCACCCACACTGGCCTGGATGTAAGCGATGATTCGGTTGGGAATGGTTTCATGAAGCCTTTGTATCCTCGCCTGAGGCAAGGTGCCTCACTTGTTGTAACTAGTCCTTGATATCCTGGATGCTGGCACCGGAACAGATTTAACTTCCGAGCTGGTGCTACACATGTTCTATTCGGTACGAATCAGGGGACCTAGTTAGCCACGGGATGACCTCAAAAGCGCGAAGACACTTCATGAGGACACGCGTGTGTATAAACCCAATGTAATCTGACTGCTGTACATTGACGACATGACTTCCAATAATTAACACAAAACAATGGCACTGAATTGCAAAATATCCTAACAATAATACAAATCTAAAAAATATGAAATTAAAGAAATTTGAAACTACCTACAACTCTGTGAATTGCCTAAACTCATTTCAATCACGAATCCCAATAGTGCAAACCCTATTGTTTTTCATAAGTCACTTAGCTCACAGGAAATCTTCAGAACACGAACTACAGCAAGTAGCAATTACAGCCAGCTAAATAAAAAGATTCTAACTACTATAGATTCTAACTACTAGGAGGCATATGGTTAGCGAAAGAAAGGTTTTGTTTAAGAGCAAACAATGTATTTAGAAAATTTTACCTTATTCATGTGACATCCAGTTCCAAAAATTGTATAGTTGTCAATAATTCCACTGTCCGAACATTATCAACTAAACATTCATCATCATACATTTCCTTGCATATTTTGGTATAAACACATCATTTCATCTCATTTTAAATGCATGTCCTACCAACACAGAGTCTCCACTAAGAATATCATGTCCATGCGCTTCGCTGTACACTCGCTAACTGGTAGTCCGTCCAACCACAGAACCTCTTGCCGAGGGCCCAGAGCGTTGTCAGCGATATTAACACAGTCTGTAGCGCTGCCAACATACAAACAGGCTAAACTGCACGTTATACAGCTGACGGCTGACCATATTCGCAACTGCGAATTCATTTCATGTATTTAGTTGAAATAAATACGGGGCTGGACGCCAGCGAAGAGAGCGATTACGAGGTTGCAATTAAATGCCGCAGATGAGCCCAAACAGGGCAGCCGGAGCAGAAATGTTTCGTCTCTAATGATCTCTGTATTGACAGACGGTTAAGTACGGAGCCGATAACCTCAGATTAGCGAGTATCGCTGTTCTGGCGCTGTTATTCATCAGGCCTGCCAAGTCCTGTTAAGAAAACCACGAGTGCATTCGATGTCGCCGATAAGCGGTCGTCTTATACAGCTGATGACGTTAGGATGTGTGTAGCGATAGACGTGACAATTATATCATCCTCCTTACAATAGCCACTGGATGCAAGAAAGCCGGCTAGCTATTTGCGGAAACTGCGCAGTCCGTCACCTTGACCTTAGCACCAGTGCGTCACAGGACAGTCGTACGAACTTATCGGTTTTTGACAACGTAATACACAGTTAATAATAATCTAACGACGGCACGGGAGAACATAGCAAGATCCTGTCTGACGCTTCATGTCGCATGTAACCGAATGTACCGGGTGATCAAAAAGTCAGTATAAATTTGAAAACTGAATAAATCGTGGAATAATGTAGATAGAGAGGTACAAATTGACACACATGCTTGGAATGACATGGGGTTTTATTAGAACCAAAAATACAAAAGTTCAAAAAATGTCCGACAGATGGCGCTTCATCTGATCATAATAGCAATATATAGCATAACAAAGTAAGACAAAGCAAAGAGAGTGGTTCCAAGATGGCCGCCGAGTAAGTGACGCCAGAAACCATTTCCAGAAAGATAAGTGATTTAGACAGTAATATAATTTAGTTTAACGCCGACAACAAATTAAATACGTGCATTAGTGTATCGTTTAGTCTTGCCATTAAAGGTTTCACTTTTCTTTGCGTATTTTTCCAGAAAACACAAAAAGATCGTAACTTCGCGAAGTCGCGCTTAGGCTTAAATTTTGTAAACGTGTTTGTTTCTTGTTTCACGGTAATTTAACTAGTTTCTCGGTAACAAATAAGTAAACTACCGCAAATAGCGTATAACTTCATTGTTTTAATACAGATTTCAGAAAAACAGCGTAACTTTATATCAGAAACTTGCCTATATACATTTGTTTATAGGCCTAATTCTCGTAACGTTTTTGGAGAATCAAAGTTAAAGTATCTCGTTTAATTGTCCTTTTTTTCATTCCATCGAGTGAAATATATAATAAATAGCGTATACCTTCATTGTTTTAATACAGATCTCAGAAAACAGCGGAATTTTAAATCAGAAACTTGCTTATATACATTTGTGAATAGGCTTAATTCTTGTAACGTCTTTTTTGATTTTCGGTAATTTAATTGATTTATTCTAGCTAAAGTATTATTTTTGCCATGAGTGAGAAGTGCCTGACTTGCCGTAGAATTGTTAGTTCCGGGGTTTGGTGTGATGGATGTAGTAGTTTTTTTCACTGGGGGGACTGCAGTGGCGTGGGTGTTGGGAAAGTGGATCAGGCTCATCAGTGGTTATGTAGGATTTGCAGCAGAGATAGGAAGATAGTGGAACAGGAGGGGAAAATTGCTGCCCTTCAGGCTGAGCTAGATCAGGCTAGGGAAGATCTGGACAGGTTAAGGAGGGAGAAGGGCAAAGAGAGGTGGGAAGTGGCAACAGGTAGCAGAAGGAACAGGCCTAGAACTAAGTCTGACAGTTTTGTGGTGAATGTCAAAAATAAGTTTGACCTGTTGCTTCAGTTAGAAACTGATGAGCCTCAAGCAGAGGTAGGTGTAGACAGGACACAACAAACTTTCAATAGGAAATTGAAAAAGAATGTAGGAAAGTTATCGAAAAGGAAGAAAGTTTTGTTGTTAGGCAGTTCTCATGCCAGAGGTGTAGGCCAACTTCTGCAGGAGGAATTAGGACCAGAATACCAGGTCACAAATTTTTTCAAACCAAGTGCTAGTCTGGATCAGGTGACAGAGGATTTAGGTTCACTCTGTAAAGGATTTACCAGGGAAGACACCGTGGTTATTGTGGGAGGGCCAGGGAACAGCATTGACAGAGATCCTGGGTACAGTATAGAGTGTGACCTGGTAAAGATTGCGTCGGCATCGAGACACACCAATGTTGAATTTGTATCTGTCCTGAGACGTCATGACCGGCCTCATTTGGACTCTTCTGTTGGGAGAGTTAATTTGGAGTTGGAACGGCTGCTTGGGTCGGGTGCGGGGGCTCATATTGGTGTGGTTCCTGTTGATTATCTCAGTAGGTGGGACTATACCAGGCACGGCCTACATCTCAACAGGAAAGGGAAGGGGAAACTGGCTGGGGTAATAGCAGGAAATTTAAGGGGGGGAGGCACTGCCATGAATGGTAAAATACCAGTGGTTACAGGTGTTGGAGCAGCACCTTTTTTAGGATAGGTAACACAGAAAGATGTCAAGTTCTACGAGAGGTCAGGATTGAAACAAATCTTCAGTTTAGGAAAGAAATTAAACAGCACAATTCTAGCACATTGGATCACCAATCACAGCTATCAATTATAAATTTTCACCAATCACCAGAAATTTTATTTCCACCAAGTTGTAGCTCAGTCCTAGGTAATTGCATTGATGAATTAAAGTCACCCAACCCAGTTGACATAATCTGCCTCTCTGAACACCGTGTGACCACTGGTATAGGAACTAGGCCTAAGCACAATGAGAAACTCAGACAGGAGAGTACTGCAAATGTTAGAATAAGGAAAGGTTCTCATAAAGGTATAATTAAAAATAATGTAAGTATATTTCATCAAAATATTGGGAGTTTAAAGAATAAAGTAGATGAGCTTCTGGTTTGTTTAGAAGATTTAGAAGCTGAGAATGAAATAGATATACTATGCCTGTCTGAGCATCACATTGTTACTGATATGGATAAGGTAAATGTAAGTGGATATAAGCTCTCTGCACATGTAATGAGAGAAAATATGGAGAAAGGAGGAGTTGCCATATATGTCAAAAGTTATCATTGTGCAAAAAGTATAGAAACAAAAAAGTTTTGTGTAGAGAAACATATAGAAGCATGTGCCTGTGAGCTTAAATTAAATAAAGGCACATTTATAATTGTAACTGTATATAGGTCCCCATCAGGAAATTTTCATCTATTTCTGAAAAATTTGGACTCCTTGTTGTGCTATCTGTCAGACAGGGGGAAGCAAATTATTATTTGTGGGGACTTCAATGTAGATTCTCTGAAAGAGGGTAATAGGAAAAATGACCTTGAAGTATTACTCGGTTCTTTCAATTTGACACCCGTTATTGATTTTCCTACTCGGGTGGTAAAGGATAGCAGCTCACTGATAGATAACTTCTTTATAGACCAAGATAAGTTTAACCAGATAAATGCTCAGCCTGTTGAGAATGGTCTTTCTGATCATGGTGCACAGCTAGTTACAATATATGACATAGCTCCATTCAGCAATACTAAACAGTCCTCCAAAGTGGTACGTTCAGTCAACGATTTAACAATTGCAAATTTCAGGGAAAGCCTACAGCAGTTAGACTGGGATGAGGTGTACCGTGAACCTGATGCCAATTTAAAATATAATTTATTTCATGACATTTTTGTAAATGCATTTGAAAACTGCTTCCCCAAGAAAATAGTTAAATATACTCGTAAGAAACCTTGTAAGAAACCATGGCTTACTAAGGGTATAAAAATATCTTGTAACCGCAAAAGGGAAATGTATCTGACAGCAAGAAAGAGTAGTGACCCAGAAACTATCAAAAATTATAAAAACTACTGTGTTATATTAAGAAAAGCTATTAAAAAATCCAGGAGTATGTGTATCATGTCTGAAATCAGCAACTCTGATAATAAAATTAAAACAATTTGGAATATTATTAAAAGAGAAACAGGTCAACCAAGAGCAGAGGAAGACAGTATTACCATCAAATTGAATGAAAACTTTACGAACAAAAAGTCAGAAGTTGAAAATATTTTTAATAATCATTTTCTAAATGTTGTGGATATAGTAGGATCCAGGTGTTCATTAGAAGATGCTAGGCTGTTAATGGAAGAGGCCATACCTATGCAATTTGATACAATTGAAATCTCACCCACTTCTCCCTTTGAAATTAGGAAAATAATAAACTTGCTTAAAAGCAAAAACTCACATGGAATTGATGGCATTTCCAGCAAAATACTAAAAGCTTGTTCTCAACAGATAAGTAAGATTCTCAGCCACCTGTGTAATAGCTCTCTGGAACAGGGCATTTTCCCTGATAGACTGAAATATGCTATTGTTATACCTTTGCATAAAAAGGGGGATAGATCTGATGTCAACAATTACCGTCCAATCTCCCTTCTAACAGCTTTATCCAAAATTTTTGAGAAAGTAATGTATTCAAGAGTAGCTTCACATATCTGTAAAAATGAAGTACTAACAAAATGTCAGTTTGGTTTTCAGAAAGGTTTTTCAACAGAAAATGCCATATATGCTTTCACCAGTAAAATTTTGAATGATCTGAATAACCGAACACCACCCATTGGGATTTTTTGTGATCTCTCAAAGGCTTTTGATTGTGTAAATCATGAAATTCTGCTAGACAAGCTCAAGTATTGTGGCATGAGTGGGACAGTGCACAAATGGTTTAATTCGTACCTAACTGGAAGAGTGCAGAAAGTTGAAATAAGTAGTTCTCGTAACATGCAAAGATCAGCACATTCCTCAAACTGGGGAACTATCAAGAATGGGGTTCCACAAGGGTCAGTCTTGGGTCCTTTGTTGTTCTTATTATATATTAATGACTTGCCATTCTATATTCATGAAGAGGCAAAGTTAGTTCTCTTTGCTGATGATACAAGTATAGTAATCACACCTGACAAACAAGAATTAACTGATGAAATTGTCAATACTGTCTTTCAGAAAATTACTAAGTGGTTCCTTGTAAACGGACTCTCACTGAATTTTGATAAGACACAGTACATACAGTTCCGTATAGTGAATGGTATGACGCCATTAATAAATATAGACCTTAATCAGAAGCATATAGCTAAGGTAGAATATTCCAAATTTTTAGGTGTGTCCATTGATGAGAGATTAAATTGGAAGAAACACATTGATGATCTGCTGAAACGTTTGAGTTCAGCTACTTATGCAATAAGGGTCATTGCAAATTTTGGTGATAAACATCTTAGTAAATTAGCTTACTACGCCTATTTTCACTCATTGCTTTCATATGGCATCATACACTCCTGGAAATGGAAAAAAGAACACATTGACACCGGTGTGTCAGACCCACCATACTTGCTCCGGACACTGCGAGAGGGCTGTACAAGCAATGATCACACGCACGGCACAGCGGACACACCAGGACCCGCGGTGTTGGCCGTCGAATGGCGCTAGCTGCGCAGCATTTGTGCACCGCCGCCGTCAGTGTCAGCCAGTTTGCCGTGGCATACGGAGCTCCATCGCAGTCTTTAACACTGGTAGCATGCCGCGACAGCGTGGACGTGAACCGTATGTGCAGTTGACGGACTTTGAGCGAGGGCGTATAGTGGGCATGCGGGAGGCCGGGTGGACGTACCGCCGAATTGCTCAACACGTGGGGCGTGAGGTCTCCACAGTACATCGATGTTGTCGCCAGTGGTCGGCGGAAGGTGCACGTGCCCGTCGACCTGGGACCGGACCGCAATGACGCACGGATGCACGCCAAGACCGTAGGATCCTACGCAGTGCCGTAGGGGACCGCACCGCCACTTCCCAGCACATTAGGGACACTGTTGCTCCTGGGGTATCGGCGAGGACCATTCGCAACCGTCTCCATGAAGCTGGGCTACGGTCCCGCACACCGTTAGGCCGTCTTCCGCTCACGCCCCAACATCGTGCAGCCCGCCTCCAGTGGTGTCGCGACAGGCGTGAATGGAGGGATGAATGGAGACGTGTCGTCTTCAGCGATGAGAGTCGCTTCTGCCTTGGTGCCAATGATGGTCGTATGCGTGTTTGGCGCCGTGCAGGTGAGCGCCACAATCAGGACTGCATACGACCGAGGCACACAGGGCCAACACCCGGCATCATGGTATGGGGAGCGATCTCCTACACTGGCCGTACACCACTGGTGATCGTCGAGGGGACACTGAATAGTGCACGGTACATCCAAACCGTCATCGAACCCATCGTTCTACCATTCCTAGACCGGCAAGGGAACTTGCTGTTCCAACAGGACAATGCACGGTCGCATGTATCCCGTGCCACCCAACGTGCTCTAGAAGGTGTAAGTCAACTACCCTGGCCAGCAAGATCTCCGAGTCTGTCCCCCATTGAGCATGTTTGGGACTGGATGAAGCGTCGTCTCACGCGGTCTGCACGTCCAGCACGAACGCTGGTCCAACTGAGGCGCCAGGTGGAAATGGCATGGCAAGCCGTTCCACAGGACTACATCCAGCATCTCTACGATCGTCTCCATGGGAGAATAGCAGCCTGCATTGCTGCGAAAGGTGGATATACACTGTACTAGTGCCGACATTGTGCATGCTCTGTTGCCTGTGTCTATGTGCCTGTGGTTCTGTCAGTGTGATCATGTGATGTATCTGACCCCAGGAATGTGTCAATAAAGTTTCCCCTTCCTGGGACAATGAATTCACGGTGTTCTTATTTCAATTTCCAGGAGTGTATTTTGGGGTAATTCATCACTGAGGAATAAAGTATTTATTGCACAAAAGCGTGTAATCAGAATAATAGCTGGAGTCCACCCAAGATCATCCTGCAGACATTTATTTAAGGATCTAGGGATATTCACAGTAGCTTCTCAGTATATATACTCTCTTATGAAATTTGTTATTAACAACCAAACCCAATTCAAAAGTAATAGCAGTGTGCATAACTACAATACTAGGAGAAAGGATGATCTTCACTATTCAAGATTAAATCTAACTTTGGCACAGAAAGGGGTGAATTATACTGGCACTAAAGTCTTTGGTCACTTACCAAATAGTATCAAAAGTCTGACAGATAACCAACAAGTATTTAAGAAGAAATTAAAAGAATTTCTGAATGACAACTCCTTCTACTCCATAGAGGAATTTTTAGATATAAATTAAGAAAAAAAAGAAAAAATATTAAAAAAATAAAAATAAAAAATAAAGAAAAACAAAAAACACAAAAAAATAAAGTTGTTATATTAACTTAAGTATGTTGTTAAATTAACCTAATTATGTCATGTATTGGAAAATTCGACTCGTTCCACATCATTACGAAATATCGTATTCATGATCCATGGAACTAGTATTAATCTAATCTAATCTAATCTAATGATGTTCTTTGCAGGAAATGCTCAATATGTCCACCATCATTCCTCAACAATAGCTGTAGTCGAGGAATAATGTTGTGAACAGCATTGTAAAGCATGTCAGGAGTTATGGTGAGGCACTGGCGTCGGATGTCGTCTTTCAGCATCCCTAGAGATGTCGGTCGATCACGATACACTTGTGACTTCAGGTAACCCCAAAGCCAATAATCGCACAGACTGAGGTCTGGGGACCTGGGAGGCCAAGCGTGACGAAAGTGGCGGCTGAGCACACGATCATCACCAAACGAGATCTTTCACGCGTCTAGCAATACTTTTTTTTTCTTCTTTCTAGTCAAACCCCATGTCATTCCAAGCATGTGCGTCAAGTTTTGCCTCTGTATCTACATTATTCCGTGGTTTATTAAGTTTTCAAATTTATACTGACTTTTTGATCACCCGGTACTTTATCAGCCGTGGTCAAGTAAATGAAAATTTTAAAACGTTGTCTTGTCAACGTTTGGCTGCTGTCGCAGAAGCCTTCAACAGCGCTCTTGTTCTTCTCACATTTCGCCGTAGGGCACTTATCTGAGATCTGTTATCACCTTCATATTTCGTTCGTTCAGCTGCGCGCATCATTATGGCTGTTTTAACGGCTGTTGTACATTCAAACCTACAAGATAATGCGAACAAATGTTTTTGTCTCTAATTACAAAGCCACGCTTCTCAGGATAAGGACTGAGGATTAACTATACAAGAATACAAAATACCTCCGTCTGTAACAAGGTCAAATCATGCTATGCTTTGGTGCGCTGGAGACAGAACAATGGAAATTCTATTCATATAATTTGAGTGGAAGTGTATATACCTAAAACAATTTTGTTCAGTGCAGTTCAGTGCTTAGCGTAAATTGTTGGCTCAGATCGTGTGTCGGCGGCCTCTGTTCTTCCAATTGAGCGGGTCGAGCACGGCCGACTGACTCACTGGTTGCGCCTCTCGCCCTTCCCCGCAAGGAGTCACTCACAGCTCCGACCTCTTTCTGCCTTTCTCCTCTCCTCTTCTCTCTTTCCAGCGCCAGAAGACGCAGTCCCGTTAAGTCTGCAAGTCGAACACGGCTAGGGTGAAGAATATAGCGGAAACAATAGCTTTATCGCAGACCCAAGGTTATAACTGCCGCCTTGCGTGTGGGTCCTAGCGGGCTATTAGCTGTGGTGCACATTTCGGGAGTCGAGCCTTTCCTGGGAAGTGTGGTTCCTACTGAGCCACCAGAGCTCAGCATGTCGTCACCTGTCTCGTCCCTTCCACACTTCTGGAGACAAGTACTGCGTCCCGACTCGCAGGCGCTCTGTTGCTACAATTATATGTACTAGAGCGGACAAGAGCGTGGCCTGATTGCTGAAGAAATCCATAGTCGAGAAACGGTCACGTCACATCGAATGTGTATATTCAATCCTGCCAGACCTGATAGTCTAGTGGTGAAGCACATTATGTACTGGGTGACTCACCTGAAACTTGCACAGCAAATATTGCGGAAACGGAAAAAAAAAAAAAATGAAATGATCGTACGGCATTGTTTGCCGGGAGACCGCATACGGGGTGTTCAGCCGCCGAAATTGCAAGTCCTTTTTAGCTGACGCCACTTAGGCGACTTGAGAGTCAATGATGATGAAATGATGATGAGAGACACACAACACCCAGTCATTTCGAGGCAGAGAAAATCCCTGACCCCGCCGGGAATCGAACCCGGGACCCCGTGCGCGGGAAGTGAGAACGCTACCGCAAGACCACGAACTGCGAAAGCTGAGAGTGCTATTGATGTGCGGTTTTCAGAAAACGGATTGGTAGCCAAAGGCTCAGAGGCTCGTATTGTTAGCCAGCTATCACCCTGTAATAATACTTACAAAGTGTATTTTTTGTGCAGAAGGATCCTAAGGAAATGCAATCCGAAAACAAAGGAAGTAGGTTACAGTACACTTGTTCGCCCACTGCTTGAATATTGCTCACCATTGTGGGATCCGTAGCAGATAGGGTTGATAGAAGAGAGAGAGAAGATCCAATGGAGAGCAGCGCGCTTCGTTACAGTAATTAGTAACCGCGAAAGTGTTACGGAGATGATAGATAAACTCCAGTGGAAGACTTTGCAGGAGAGACGTTCAGTAGCTCGGTACGGGCTTTTGTTGAAGTTTCGAGAACATACCTTCACCGAGGAGTCAAGCAGTATATTGCTCCCTCCTACGTATATCTCGCGAAGAGACCATGAGGATGTAGATGTAGATGTAGACATACACTTTTTAAATGGAACAATGCATATTGACATTAACAGACTAAAAGTAGGGTTAATGAGTATGTCAGTGCTGATTATTTCAGGATTCTAATGCGATTCATTTACGAGGTACCGTATTTTGATATGTTCTCACACCGACAACTATAGCACACACTAAAGGAAAACACATGCTATGTGGATTCAGACCAGTGACGGGACAATCCACCATCACAGGTTGTGTTCAAAATGACCATCGTCAGCGGCAGTACACGCTTCCAGTCTGGTATGGGATGACTGTTGCACACGCGCTAGCATTTCAGCGAAGATGTCCGAACAGGCTTAAGTAATGCGTCATAGCATATTATCGGGAGTAGTTGGTATGTCCTTGTAGACAGCGTCTTTCAGCTGTTCCCAGAGAAAAAAAGTCCACAGCCATGAAGTCCAGGGAAGACTAAGATACGGGTCCTCTGCGTCCAGTCCAACGATTTGGAAACAATTCGTGAAGACATTCTGTAGTACTTCGTGCAGTGTGGGCTGGAATGCCATCTTGTTGGTACCATAGGTCCCTCCTAGTCTTCAGAGGAACGTCTTATAGCATCCGTCTATCAAAAACGGGTCTATGAGCTCATGATTCACTATCCCACACCATACACTTACACTCCATGGATGCTGACGTTCCGCCCGACGAAGCCAACGGGGACCGTCAACAAACAAATAGTTCATGTTTTGGCAGTTTACCTGGCCATGATTGGGAAATGTGGCTTCATCGCTAAACAAGATACATGATGCGTCTGGAGTAACGTGTCTTAATAAACCATGTTTAGAAGTTAAAACTATTCTCATAATCGTTTCCACACAGCCCTTGATGGAGAATGATGTAGGGATGGAATGCGTAGGAGACTTGCCCGACTCGTAAAGCTTCCCCGTGCGGGGGAGCCAACGTGCGGATCAACTGCAACAGCAACAAGAATATTAATTTACTCCTCTTCTGTTGTCACTTGTTTCCTTCTGTTACGTTGTCTATCTGTTTTTCAAGTACCTGGTTGTAAAATGTCAAATGTGTGTGAATTTCTAAGGGACCAAACAGCGGAGGTCATCGGTCCCTTCACTTACACACTACTTAAACTAACTTTTGCTAAGAAACACACACGCACACACCCATCGTCCACCCACGACCTACTGCGTGGACGGTCACACACTATCTGACTAGTAAGTTGCACTGCACTCAAGGAACACACAACCACTCTGTAAACAAACATCGTACATACAAAATACGCAGGCTGAATAGTTCAGGCAAGTGTCGGTGTGGAAACTTTTCAAAATACAGTCTCTCGTAAACGACTCGCACCAGAATCCCGCAAGAAACATTCTGGTTTACCCTACTTTTAGTTTATCAATGTCAATAGGCATTGTTCCATGTAAAAACGTGTATGTTTCCACAAAAAATACACTTTCTATTATTAAAACCTGTTTATTGGCTAACAATACGAGCCCCTGATTACCAATCCATCATGTGAAAACCACATCACACATCAACTGCACTTTCCATTTCCGCAATATTTGCGGTGTAAGTTTTAGGTGATTCACCTTATGTATATTCTGTCTCTCTCTCTCTCACACTCTCTCTGACGAAAAAAGGCGCTACCCGAAAATTATTAGTTTGCAGTAACGAAATTTCGGGAATACATTTGTCTAGGTGACATATTTAAGTGGTTAACATTGCAAGATCGCAGGTTAATGTATTCGTAAGCGCGGGATTAACTATTGCAAGTGTGAAATGCTGGTACATTAATAACCAATGTAACTGCCAGAGCCGGCCGCCATGGACGAGCGGTTCTAGGCGCTTCAGTCCGGAACCGCGTGGCTGCTACGGTCGCAGGTTAGAATCCTGCCTCAGGCATGGATGTGTGTGATGTCCTTAGGTTAGGCAGGTTTGAATAGTTCTAAGTTCCAGGGGACTGATGACCTCAGCTGTTACGTGCAATAGTGCTCAGAGCCATTAAGCATTGTGCTGTACAGGTACCGGGCGTCAGTTCGTAGGATGGAGTTCCACGACACTTTGTAGAGCATATTGGGTTACAACAGCGGTATATGGATGAGCGTTATTCTGTTGGAAAATACCTCATAGAATACTGTTCATGAATGCCAGCACGACGGGTCGAATCACCAGATTGACGTACAAAAGTGCAGTCATGGTGCGTGGGATAACCACGAGAGTGTTCCTGCTGTCATAAGAAATCGCACCTCAGTCCGTAACTTCAGTGTGCCTAACACGCTGACATGTCGGTTGCAGGCCCTCAACTGACGTCCTTCTCGTCAGCTTACGGCCATCACCGGCGTCGGGTCTGAATTACTTTAATCAGAAAACACAACGGACCTCCAGTGAGCTCTCGCTTGATATTACTGAAGTCGCAAATTGCGGTGATTGGGGTCAGTGGAATACACGCTACAGAACGTCTGCCTCGCTGTTGTCCCTGAAGTAGATTTGAAACATTTCGTTATGTCACCGTGGTGCCCACTGCTGCCCAAATTCTCCTGCAGATGTAGTGCGATGCGCTAGAGCTTCCGCCAAACACGATAGTCTTCCCTCCTGGTAGTGCCACGTATCCGTCTGGAGCACGGTAATCTTGCAACCGCACATTCTCGTGACCACCGCTGTCAGCGATCATGTAGAGTGGCTACATTCCTGCCAAGTCTTCCTGCAACATAGCAGAAGGAACATCCAACTCCTCGTAGTCCTATCACACGACCTCGTTCAAACTCAGTCAAGTGTTGATAATGGCGTCTTTGTCGCCTTAAAGGCATTCTTGACTAAAATCAACTCACCACGTTTAGTTTCAAAGGTACCTATCGCTCACGACCGTTACAGCGTGTAAAAACGAACCTGATTTGCATCCTTATTCTGCGCTACTAGCACCACTATTATGCCAATGGCACGAAATTTGTATAGACGTCATCATTCAGTTGTAGAAACACGCCTACGAACTTTCATTTATGTCGCACAACCCCTTCTTGGTATTGCGATATTTTTTTCCCGACAGTACATGCTCGGTTACGCGCGTGCCTGCAAACTGAGAAGTCTCGAGACCGAATCCCGATTGGTCTAGAGAAATTTTCAGTCGCCCTGTAATGTAGCCTTCATCTCTCAACGATGTGAGGAGTCGCAACGAGCGACACATAGTTCGGATTCCACGTTAAACTGCAGGTCCTATTTACCCGGTAAAATAATTGAGGAAGACAGGGACACGCAAGTCGCAGAATTGGCGTACAGCTGATAGACTTGTACACAGCCGTTGAGCCACATGAATTTATAATTTTACTCTGATATGTCCTTTGTGAATAAAATGGAGGAATTATGTTATCTTCTAAATGTAGAAAAATGTAAGTTAATGCTGATGACTAGGAAAAACAATCCAGTAATATTGGAATACAGGCTTAGTAGTGTCATGCATCACAGAGTCACATCGATTTAATATTTAGGTGTAATGTTTCTAGGCGGTATGGAATGGAGCAAGCATGTAAGAGTTGTTTCAGGGAAGGCGAATGGTCAACTCTGGTTTATTGGACGAATTTTAGGAAAGTGCTGTCCATCTGTAAAGGAGACCAGATATAGGACAGTAGTGAGACCCGTTCTTGAGTACTGGAAGAGTGTTTTGGATTCGCACCAGATTGGATTAAAGGAAAATATCGAAGCAGTTCAGATGCTGGCTGCTAAGTTTGTTACCGGTAGGTTCGAAAAATATGCAAAGATTATAGAGATACTTCAGGAACTGAAATGGGAATCTCTGGAGGTAAGACGATGTTCTTTCTGAGAAACAGTATTGAGAAGATTTAGAGAACCGGCATTTGAAGCTGACTGCGGAACGATTCTACTAGCACCAACGTAAATTATCCGTAAGAACTATAGAGATAAGATTCGAGAAATTAGGGCTCGTACGTAGGTATATAGATAGTCGTTTTTCCCTCGCTATATTTGCTAGTGGAGCAGGAAAGAAAATAACTAGTAGTGGTGCAAGGTATCCTTCGCCACATCAGGACGGTGGCTTGCTGAGTACGTGTGTGGATGTTCACTGAAGAGCCAAAGAAACTGGTACATCTGCCTAACATGATGTAGGACCCCCGCGAACACGCAGATGTGCCACAACACGGCATGGCATGGACTCGACTGATGTCTGAAGTAGTGCTGGAAGGAACTGACACAATGAATCATGCAGGGCTGTCCATAAATCCGCAAGAGTACGAGGGGTGGAGATCTCTTCTGAACAACATGTTGCAAGGCGTCCCAGATATCCTCAAAAATATTCATGCCTGGGAAGTTTGGTAGCCAGCGGAAGCGTTTAAGCTGGTGTTCCTGGAGTCATTCTAGACATGTTGAAGTGTCGCATTGTTCTGCTGGAATTGCCCAAGTCCGTCAGAGTGCACAATGGACATGAATGGATGCAGGTGATCAGACTGGATGCTTACATAAGTGTCACTTGTCAGAGTCGTATCTAGACGTACCAGGGTCCCATATCACTCCAACTGCACACGCCCCACACCATAACACGGCCTCCACCAGCTTGAACAGTCCCCTGTTGACGTGCAGGGTCCATGGATTCCAAACCCGCTCGATACAATTTGAAGCAAGATTCGTCCGACCAGACAACATGTTTCCAGTGAACAACAGTCCAGTGACGGTGTTGACGAGCCCAGGCGAAGTGCAAAGCTTCGGGTCGTGAGCCATCAAGGGTACACGAGTGGGCCCCCGGCTCCGAACGCCTATATCGATGATTTTTCGTTGGCGGCCGGGGTGGACGAGCGGTTCTAGGCGCTACAGCCTGGACCCGCGCGACCGCCACGTTCGCAGGTTCGAATCCTGCCTCGGGCATGGATGTGTGTGATGTCCTCAGGTTAGTTAGGTTTAACTAGTTCTAAGTTCTAGGGCACTGATGACCTCAGAATTTAAGTCCCATAGTGCTCAGAGCCATTTGAACATGTATGATTTTTCGTTGAATGGTTCATACGCTGACGATTGTTGATGGCTGAGCATTGAAATGTACAGCAATGTGCGGAAGGGTTGCACTTCTGTCACGTTGAACGATTCTTTTCCGTCGTTTTTGGTCTCGTTCTTGCAGGTTCTTTTTCCGACCGCAGCGATGCCGGAGATGTTATGTTTTACCCGCTTCAACGTTACCTCGGATATTCCATGACCCATCGCTCGTGCGTCGATTATTATACCACGTTCAAACTCACATAAATCTTGATAATCGGCTATTGTAGTAGCAGTAATCGATCTAACAACTGCGCCGGGCACTTGTTGTCTTATACAGGCGTTGTCGACCGCAGCGCCGTATTCTGCCTGTTGATATATCTCTGTATTTGAACACGCAGACCTATACCAGTTTCTTTGTCGTGTAGATGTAGAACTCATGACAGGCCACAGGAAAAGTCGACAGAAGACTGACAAGAAAAAGACGTTTGAAAGTGAACTAACGAGAATTATCCAACAGACTTTTCCTTGCGCAAGTATTCAAGTAGCTATACCATTTCCGTGTTTCTTCCTACCCTGTCAATCGAGCGGAGCCTTGCACTGCAGCGAATCATGCAGGAGCGCTGACCTGAGTGCAGGCTTATCGTGGGAACCGATCTGCCGCTGATGGCACGGAGCAGCGCTAGCGGCGTGCAGCGCTTGGCGCCCGGCGCAGATACCGTCGATAGCGGGCAGGCCGCGCCCTCGTCTGGGGGCGTGCCGCGCAGAGCCGTGGCGAAACCAGTGCAGCGGATCCACTCTCTCTCTCCAGACACCAGACACCCGCCACCAGCCGCCGGGCGCCCACGGCTTTCACGAGCGCGCCTGAAACGGGGGCGCGGCTGCCCTTCTCCTTCCGCGAGATTACGCGCCAGTTACATCGCGGCATGCCACACACCTCCCTAACCGGAAATCGCTCGGGTATCCTTGGAACCCGTCGGCAGTCGTAGCTAAATGTCGGCGCTAGTTTTCACCTCCTTCTATCTATACCATTATCAAAATGACAAAGATTTGCATGTAGTGATCACAATCACGTCCACTTTAACATTAGGTATTAAACACAACTACCACAGGTGGCTTAGGAAGATGACAAATAGATGCAGATAAAGAAGATGTTTGATTTTGGCACGAGTTGTACTGTCCAATTTACATATAATGTGCGAGGAAACTACACGACACTTCTACATCTACATGCATACTCCGCAATCCACCATACGGCGCATGGCGGAGGGTACCTCGTACCACAACTAGCATCTTCTCTCCTTGTTCCACTCCCAAACAGAACGAGGGAAAAATAACTGCCAATATGCCTCTGAACGAGCCCCAATCTCTCTTATCTTATCTTTGTGGTCTTTTCGCGAAATATAATTTGGCGGCAGTATAATTGTACTGCAGTCAGCCTCAAATGCTGGTTCTCTAAATTTCCTCAGTCGCGATTCACGAAAAGAACGCCTCCTTTCCTCCAGAGACTCCCACCCGAGTTCCTGAAGCATTTCCGTAACACTAGCTTGATGATCAAACCTACCAGTAACAAATATAGAAGCCCGCCTCTGAATTGCTTCTATGTACTCCCACAATCCGATCTGATAGGAATCCCAAACGCTCGAGCAGTGCCCAAGAATAGGTCGTATTAGTGTTTTATAAGCGGTCTCCTTTACAGATGAACCACATCTTCCCAAAATTCTACCAATGAACCGAAGACGACTATCCACCTTCCCCACAAATGCCATTACATGCTTGTCCCACTTCATATCGCTGTGCAATGTTACGCTCAAATATTTAATCGACGTGACAGTGTCAAGCGCTGCACTACTGATGGAGTATTCAAACATTAGGGGATTCTTTTTCCTATTCATCTGCATTAATTTACATTTATCTATATTTAGAGTTAGCTGCCATTCTATACACCAATCACAAATCCTGTCCAAGTCATCTTGGATCCTTCTACAGTCACTCAACGACGACACTTTCCGGCCGGCCGCGGTGGTCTAGCGGTTCTGGCGCTGCAGTCCGGAACCGCGGGACTGCTACGGTCGCAGGTTCGAATCCTGCCTCGGGCATGGGTGTGTGTGACGTCCTTAGGTTAGTTAGGTTTAAGTAGTTCTAAGTTCTAGGGGACTTATGACCTAAGATGTTGAGTCCCATAGTGCTCAGAGCCATTTGAACCATTTGAACGACACTTTCCCGTACGCCACAGCATCATCAGCAAACAGCCGTACATTGCTATCCACCCTACCCAAAAGATCATTTATGTAGATAGAAAACAACAGCGGACCAACCACAGTTCCCTGGGGCACTCCAGATGATACCCTGACCTCGATGAACACTCACCATCGAGGACAACGTACTGGGTTCTATTACTTAAGAAGTCAACACATGTACAGGAGTTGGCCAAAAATATGGGAACTAAACGAGAAATGCATGATCAATCATAATACAGACGGTAGCGAAGCCGGTAGGTTGCCCTGTTGTATTTGACAACGAACGGCACGTATGCAATGTTCTCAATACGCTACAGTGTTATCTGTAGTCAGAACACTATTCTGTGTGGTCGTGAGTACGTGGGCAAATATGGTGGGTGCTTCCGTAACCAAATAAGCCGAAATGTTTGGTGCTTCAGAAGGCACCGTATCGAAGATGTGAAGCGCATTCGGGGAACGCGGGAAAACATCATCCGCTAGGCGTGTTGAGTGATGGTGGCGGACAGTCATTGAAGACGATTGTGACTAAAAATAAAAGGACGGCAACTGCGTAAGTCACTGTAGAACTGAATGTCGCTGTCGTGAATCCTGTCAGCAACAAAACAACACGCAGGGAGCTCCATAAGTAGGGAACTGCAGGGGCAGCTGGAATTCCAAACGCACGCAGCTGTGACGCAATGGCCAGCAAAAGGAAAACTTGGTGCTGAACCTATAAAACCTGGACCATGGAGCAATGGAACGATGTCATTTGGACGGGTGAGTCATGTCGCACACTGTTTGGTACTTCTGGCCGAGTTTGCGTCCCAAGAGGTTCGCTGATGATTTGGACAGCCATATCATGGTATTTCGTGGGCGCCACTGTTACTCTCCATGGCCGCATTACTGCCAAGGATTATGTGACTCTTTCGGCTGACCAAATTCATCCCACCGTACAATGTTTTTTCGCGATTGGTTATGTGTTTCAAGACGACAAGCGCCCTTTCACACAGTTAGCATCGTCCAGGACTAGTTTTCTGAAGACGACCATGAATTGTCGCATCTTTCCAGGACACCAACGTCACCACATCTGAATATTATTGAACTTTTGTGGTCTGCTTTGGAGAAAAGGACGAGTGATCGCTGTCCACCTCAGTCGTTGTTGACTGAACTTGCCGCTATTTTGCAGAAGGAATTGTACCAATTCCGAGACGACTGGAAACTGTTTTGGATGCCAATGGTTTTCATTCACCGTATTAGGCACGATAATGTAGTGCGTTTTTGTGTTGCCTTATTTCTGTCCACCCCATGTTGTTGTTGATGTTGTTATCTTCAGTCCAGAGACTGGTTTGATGCAGCTCTCCATGCTACCCGATCCAGTGCAAGCTTCTTCATCTCCCAGTACCTACTGCAACCTACATCCTTCTGAATCTGCTTAGTGTATTCATCTCTTGGTCTCTCTCTACGATTTTTACCCTCCACTCTTCCCTCCAATACCAAACTGATGATCCCTTAATGCTTCAGAACGCTTCCTAATAACCGATCCCTTCTTGTCAAGCTGTGCCACAAATTCCTCTTCTTCCCAATTTTATTCAGTACCTCCTCATTAGATATGTGATCTACGCATCTAATCTTCAGCATTCTTCTGTAGTACCACATTTCGAAAGCTTCTATTCCCTTCTTGTCTTAACTATGTATCGTCCATGTTTCACTTCCATACATGGCTACACTCCATATAAATACTTTCAGAAAAGACATCCTGACACTTAAATCTGTACTCGATGTTAACAAATTTCTCTTCTTCAGAAACGCTTTCCTTGCCATTGCCAGTCTACATTTTATATCCTCTCTACTTCGACCATCCTCAGTTGTTTTGCTCCCCAAATAGAAAAACTCATTTACTACTCTATGTGAACCTTCCAGTGTCCCTAGGCCTCTTCCACTTATACAACCTTCTTTCATGATTCTTAAACCAAGTGTTCGCTATGATTAAGTTATGCTCTGTGCAAAATTCCACCAGGCGGCTTCCTCTTTCATTCCTTACCCCCAGTCCAGATTCACCCACTACTTTTCCTTCTCTTCCTTTTCCTACTATCGAATTCCAGTCCCCCATGACTATTAAATTTTCGTCTCCCCTCACTATCTGAATGATTTGTTTTATCTTATCATACATTTCTTCAATTTCTTCGTCATCTGCGGAGCTAGTTGGCATATAAACTGGTACTACTGTTGTAGACGTGGGCTTCGTGTCTACCTTGGCTACAATAATGCGTTTACTATGCTGTTCGTAGTAGCTTACCTGCGCTCCTATTTTTTTATTCATTATTAAATCTACTCCTGCATTACCCCTACTTGATTTTGTACTTATAACTCTATATTCACTTGACCAGAAGTCATTTTTTCTCCTGCCACCGAACTTCACTAATTCACACTATATCTAACTTTAACTTATCCATTTCCCTTTTTAAATTTTCTAACCTACCTGCCCGATTAAGGGATCTGACATTCCACACTCCGATCCGTAGAATTCCAGTTTCCTTTCTCCTGATAACGACGTCCTCCTCAGTAGTCGCCGACCGGAGATCCGAATGGAGGACTATATCACCTCCAGAATATTTTACCCAAGAGGACGCCATCATTATTTAACCATACAGTAGAGCTGCATGCCCTCGGGAAAAATTACGGCTGTAGTTACCCCCCAGTCCGCATCTCGTGGTCGTGCGGTAGCGTTCTCGCTTCCCACGCCCGGGTTCCCGGGTTCGATTCCCGGCGGGGTCAGGGATTTTCTCTGCCTCGTGATGACTGGGTGTTGTGTGCTGTCCTTAGGTTAGTTAGGTTTAACTAGTTCTAAGTTCTAGGGGACTGATGACCATAGATGTTAAGTCCCATAGTGCTCAGAGCCATTTGAACCATTTTTTTGTAGTTACCCCTTGCATTCAGCCGTTCGCTGTACTAGCACAGCAAGGCCGTTTTGGTTAGTGTTACAAGGCCATATCAGTCAATCATGCAGACTAAGGCTGTTGCCGCTCTTCAGGAACCAAACGTTTGTCTGGCCTCTCAACAGATACACCCCCCCCCCCCCCCCCTCCCCGTTGTGGTTGCACCAACGGTATCGCTGAGGCACGCAAGCCTCTCCACCAATGGCAAGGTCCATGGTTTATGGGGGGGGCCACCCCAAATATCTCTACAAAAAGATGACATCCAAGGTGGATAACCCCCGAGGCTAGCCTGGTACTTTACTGTCAGGACCTTTCTCTGATGCAGGGATTAGTACAATTACAATATTACTTTTACTGTAGGACTTTATAGCAATTGTCCATGCTACGAGTACTCACTCGCTCTCTTCGTTTGAAAAGCTACTGCTAGCTTAACTTTTGGGTTCCACAGCTCACCGATCGAGTTATTTCAGAATTAACACTGAGATGTCGCAACTCTTTGAACTCTCGGTACGATGCCGTGCGTTTATTTTGCACTTGCCAACTTTGGTTTGGACTTGTCAATCATGTTGTTGTTTCCGCAGATGTTATAAACACGCGTATAACAAAAACCACAAAATGTGGAGACGAAAAAATTACTAAATAAAACATTACACATTTTCCAGTAGACTGTTGGTTGGAACAGTCTGATAAACTGTCATCGAAACTTTAAGTAATTTTAGGCCTTTTATATATTTCCAAATTTTATTTCCATACAAGGGAAATGATCCTGCAACTTGTATTTTTTGCTACTGATGATGACTATCTCGTCTGGCTATTACGTCGCACATAGTTCTTGCTCCTTCCATGGAGGATCGGGATTGAGGATTACTGTTGCTTTAAGCGCAGCGTATCTTCTACCTACCGTCTAAAATACAGTCGTAGAGGTTTTGGCAACAAATCGTAGTACGCCATTGAATGTACAAAATGTTAAATGACATGAACTGCAAGGAGCGTTTACTTTCGCTATTAATAGTAATAACGTTACGCTACTGAAGACCGTAGGATAGAAATACACAACTGAAGAAACATATTCAGAGTTCTGATAGCTCTGGGCACACTTAAAGAATTTTAAGGGTATGTTTCTGCCTGTCTGTTTTATAAATCTGTGCTACAAGGACATATGCCATTTTTAGTCATGAAGGAGACCAAGCTATCCTGTGGTAGAAAAGCAGTGAACAAGTGGTTCTGGCAGGCAGTCTAGCTGCTGGCAGACTGTCAGATGCGCTTAAGGCGAGAGCAGAAGGAAAACACCGGCCCTTACGTAAGGCGCCGCAGGATCGGCTGTGGAAAGGAGCCCCGGATCTAGGCCGGCCAGTTCTCTACATCTATTACAGCTAAATAGGCCGGAGACGGCGACCGGCGACGAGTTATTTCCCTAAACTGTCACCAGCAATCCTTGCAAGAAGTATTATAATACTGTATCTGAACAGATAAGCCTGCATGTAACGCCATCTACTAGTGAGACATGTAAGTCTGTTGCAATGCATACTCTACTATATTAATTTTCGAACATTACTCAATAAGTGAACTGCACTGCCTATAAATGATACTTGCATTGGCGGTGAAAAATGATCAGAGATGCGCTCTACGATTCAGTGACGGCAATGTTGTTGACGTGCGTCCAGTTACCGGCTATCACGTGACCAGGCCATGCAGCTTAAGACACCAATATGTAGCTATCGAGGCAGGGAGATGAGCCAGACTCGGCTCGAATCTGTCCGGCGTATTAACGAAAGCTGGTCTGGTATCCCGATCAGTCTGAATATGGTTAATAGGTGACTTTGCATGTTCGTTTAGACAAATGCTCGGCCAATCCCCAATCTCCGCATTATAAAGTATGACTCACAACAAAGTTTAAACGATTCACAGACAGATGCCATGATGACTTCCCTTCCTTAGGTAAACTGACAGCTGTGGCGACAGAAAGGCTATCTGGCCATAAATTTAAATTTGTCAAATCAAGATCTTTGCAGACTCCATGCGATGGGGTAAATACTAGGAAAGAGCGAGAATCAGATATCATGCCTGCAAAGAATTTAGTGTTACCATCGACTTGAAAGAAATCAACCTCTGCTGTGAAGCAAAGACACTCGCCCATCCATTACCATAAACCACCTATTTATTCTCTGGAGCCATAATCAGTAACTTGTCGATGGATGCCGAGATCACGACCAAGACAGCAGGACAGGTAGCTGCTATGCCTTTGTAACCAGCCCGCTCTTCCATGGCAGTGAAATCTGGACAACCTATGCGAGACAAGAAACAAGTTAAACGGGAGAATCTCAAGCTCATGTGGTGGAAGAAAGTATAGGCTCGTCATTTGGTAAGCAGGTACGCTAGGGCAGTCAGAGGAATGTATCTCGTACGAAAATCTAAAGAATTGCTAGACGCGCAACACTTTTTTCATTTGTGGCCTTCGGACATCTTCCACTTGGAAAGATCCCGTCACCTGACATGGTATAAATTGTTGTGAACAGCACTTATCTTAATAAATAAAAGAAATATTCAGTCTCTCTCTCTCATACACACACACACACACACACACACACACACACACAATGCACATACTCGTACGTTCATGACTTGCATTCTGTGATAGAATATTTACATGATATGTAAATAAATTAATTAAATTTTAATGTCTCCTGCAGCTGAAAAGTTAGTTGTAAGCAGTGTAGAAGTCGTCGTCTATGAAGCACTAAAATAAATTGGTTTCCGCTTCGTGTCACAGATGGTAGCCGAAAATGATGTGGTCGATGTCATCCTTCGCCCCATAATCGTATAGGACTGAGTCAGTCACTTGTAGACGACAGGCGTGCACTTAGTACCGTCTGTGATCAAAACCGGAGGCATAACATGGCGACCAGAAACATTCTGTGGTACATACCAAGGCAGTACCACGGTCGTGCAGATGTACTTGACAGCATAGCTGCATAATGTTATACCCTATGCTTGGTACGATAGACACCACTTACAGTTCCAGAAGTTCTGATCTCCCGCCGTACGTCTTAGAGAAAGTCTGTTTAAGATACATCTTAATACGTCTTAGTACCGTGGCATTCTTAGCGAGAGCGTCGATGATTTAATTGCCCTTGATACCATGCTCCCGATGCTTTCGAAAGATACACGGCCAGTTGAAAGCCACATCTTCTCTTCAAACATGTTTGTCAGACAGATTTGAAGAAAACCAGTTTGAAGAAAACCAGCACCATCAGAAGTAAGTGGTAATGTATTGCTGACGACAGCTGGCTAAAAAACAAGTGCTAAACGCTACAGAAGATGTCGAGGACATTAGAAGCGGGGTACAAGACGGAGTTGGACAGGGGTGATGAAGGCAGAAAACTTGTGTAAGGTATGTTCATATTTTCGCGGCGCAATGACTGTTCCATAAAATTTCTGGCGCGCAGCCGCATAAATTCCGCTCAGTTAAATCACGGTGGCTGGACTGGGATTTGAATTCCCCTCCCTTCCAACAAAACTCCTATCTCTTGCAAGACTATGGAATAAGTCAGAAAAAAAAACAAAAAAGGCCACACGTGCTATGCCTAATGGCTACTCTATCATCATCTTACGTTGGAACAGGCGCTCGAACATCAGCCTGAGCAGAGATTAATACGAATCGTAAGAGGGCGTCGTCGACGATCTAAAGCAATCTTGGAAACTAGATACGAATGAAAAAATAAAATTCCTGGCGAAGTGTAGCTTAATGCGTGCGCAACCTTAGTCTCTTACATAAGCAATTTCCCCCTCTCCACAGCGTTCGGCTATCGTTAGCTCGTCTATGACGCAATACTTAACAGGCGAAAGCGAGATACGACATTTTTCTTACTAGCTGTATAACGTCGTTTCAAAAAGACGAACTACTCTTATCTTTGGGAGCACTTAAGCATACACCAAGTCTGTCGGCAATGGAGGTGGGCGTACCAGAACAATGACAGACAAGGTGACCTGCCTAGCGCTCGCTTTCCTCTCAAGGACACCGTTGGTAAGTATTTGGTGCAAGGACGAGGGCTGTCAACACGGCAGCCTGCAGTGTAGTGCCTTACTTAGGGAGTGCCATTTTCAGTTACTTGGTGTGGACGAATCAGTGTGTACACTGGAAGGAACGCGTAGCCTTGTAGAGTACTGTTCTGGTGTTTAGAGTCGTTATCAAGGGGGCATGGCAGCAGCCGTCGAATGAATTCAGAGGCGCGTTGCCCGTACATCACATATGAAAGTGTAACGTAAATGCTCAGGGAATTCATTTTGATATACTTGGAATAACGATGAGTTAGTGTTCAGTAAATTTTGAGATGCGTAATTCGAGACAGGCTGTGCAAGTTGTTGCATGTTATCAAATACTGCTCGTGGAGACTAAGAGCATAAACAAAAGAAATCGGGGACGTACAAAGAAAAAGGAAAAAAAAAAACGTTACCACGCCTAATACGTTATAAGTAAATCGTATACACTCAAAAACAGTTTTCAGTTGTTTAGGAATAGAAAACAGAGGTCCTGCATGGGTTTCAAGGGAACATTGTACAAACTGACGTAAAAATAGTGGGAAGTTCAGGTAACAGTGATGGAGGTGGATAGCGATCAAGTACACTTCTCTCCACAGTAAACCACAAATTCTCAATAATATTGAGTCCTGGTGACTGGTGGCCAGGGGAACTGAGACAACTGATGCTCGTTCTGACAAAACCACTCCTGGAAGATGCGAGCTGTATCAACATCGGAGCTCTTGGCTTAGTAAAGAGCATCGCCATTAGTGAACAAAAACTGTAACACAGTATGGACCTGATCAGTCAAAAGTCACATAATCCTTGGCAGTACTGCGACCTTGCAAAATAACTATGGCGCTCACGGAATTCCACGATATCGCTGCCCAACCGGTCGCCGAAGCCCGGCCATGTTTCACTCTTCGGACATAAATTCGACCAGAAGTTATAAACAGTGTGAAACAAGACTCACTCGACGAAATGACGTTATTCCATTACTCCAAAGTCCAGATTTTCTGGCTTCGGAACCACGTTTTCCTGTTAGGCGCTTGACTGGTTTTGGAGTTCCAGGTGTCCCTGCAATTTCCTGCTTATGGAGCAACCTTCGTCTTGTTTTGTTGTGGACAGGGTTCGCTAGCGCGACATTCAGTGACTTTTGCAGCTATCGTCCTGTTATTTTTCTTCACATTCCTCTTCAATGAGGTCTGGCACGATCATGCAACACACGCTTTCATCCGCGTTGTGAGTTAGCGGGTGATGTTTTCCTGCTTTCCCTGTTTGCTGTATAGATTATCAACACCGTGGTCCTTGAAACACCAAACATTTCAGCTACACTGATTACGAGCACCAACAATTTGCCATCTATCGAGTTCACTTAGTTCCGTCAGAGTGACTTCTCAAATATCCAGTTTACTGTTCTGCCCACCACTGACCTTGCAACGTACTGAGTACATTGCCCTAGGTGCCGTTTGTGGACAGTCTTGGCTGGTATTTGTGTTTATATTCAAACCATTTCTCGCGTTGTTTCCATATTTTTGTCCATCCAGTGTGTATCTAGATTCAGAAAATATTAGTGAGATCTCATATATGAATGTAATGTGCTGCACAGTGACCAATACGAAGGATGAACGAGAACAGCGAAAAGCTCAGAGAAGAAAATAACTTGTCGGAAAATAAAAGGAGACGTTCAGACGAATAAACGGTAGACAACTGGTTTTCACAGGACTGCCAAGACACAAGAAAAGTAGCCTATCGCTGTCGGAGTAGTTTTCCTCAAGAACGAATTAGTTAGCAGCACGTATACTTCTACAGTTAAGAACAATGTTTCTAAGACCATTGATGTAAAAGCAGTATAACGCAAAACTCAAGTTTGGGAAGCGGGGAGAAAAAACTGTAACTATTTAACATATACTACTAGAAAATGTATTTATTTATCTACGGTCAACTAACAAGTTACTATGAAGTATGTCACTCAATACTCATTCCTCCTAAGATGTACTCGTATCAGTCTTGGTTACATATGTCGTATCCATAATAGGGCAGGATTCCTCATCGTCCACAGGAAAGGAACCAGCACTTCATGTAATAACGCCTATAAAATTCATATAATTCTGATCCAAGCAGCAAAGTTGTCATTTATAGAGTACTGCTGGACTCTGGACGCAAGTAGACAGAAAACAATCGTCAGGAAGTTGTCGACAAAGAATTTCATAAAAGATCGCCGTCTTGGTCGAATTTACACTGTCGTGTAAACCTTCCAGTGTGATCTGTGTTCCCCGTGGCTTGGGTCAAGTGGTAGTCCATCGTCAACCCATTCGGAAAGCCTGTCTTAGATATTTGACTGTTAAGGCCCGCCGGTCGTGTGATCGGTCGCCGAACTCTTCGCATCCTAAAAGGATATTTTTGGCTCAGAAACGGGCGGTTCGGGCAATAAGTGGTGTAAGTTCGCGAACCACTTGTCGACCACTATTCACTAGTTTGGTTATTTTGACATTGACTTCTCTATATATATAGTATATACTGTCGTTTCTTGTTAAAGATATCAGCTTATTGCCAGATATAAGCTGCTTTCACTCAGTTAATACTCGGCAGAAATCCAACCTACATTTGCATCGGTGTTCCTTAACTTTTAAGCAGAAAGGTGTGCAGTATACTGCTGCATCCATTTTCAGTAAGCTACCACAAGAATTCAAAAATCTTAGTAGTAATCACGGGCTTTCAAATCGAAGAGTTTCCTCGTCGGTCACTCCTTCTATTCTGTTGAGGAGTTCCTTGGGAAATTAAGCTGATTCCTATATTATATTGTTGATTGCGTTTACTTAAACTTATGACTTGACTTTTTTTCGTTCATAAATAATTTTTATCTGTTATTACCTTTACGCTGTAATTTAATGTACTGACACGTTCCAAGACCTTGGAGATTTGCTCCACAATTTGGTCCTTCGGAAGTTGACGCGTGAATAATACATTAATAAATAAACCCAGTAACAGACATTATAGGACATTCCCCCTATTAACATGACTTACATTACGTTTATTTATATGTAGGCTATCAGGCAGTAATCATCTGCAAGTCTTTCCTAGTTTTGTGACAATTTTCTGATGACAACACCTACCCGCACACAACTCCGTTTTCTGTGAACAGCCTCAGACGTTATCGGCCACGTCATTTAAAATTCATTGTTAACAGTAACGGTCCTACCGCTCTGACATGAAGAGGAAGGAAAGGAAGATTTTGGATTAATGTTGCGTCACCAACGTCATCAGAGGTGGAGTGCATGCTAGGACAGGGAAAGGATGGGGAGGCTACCCAGATGGGTCTTTCAAAAGAACCATCCCGGCATTGCCTTCAGCGATTTAGAGAAACGATGAAAAACTTCCATTGGAATTGCCGGACTGAGATTGGAACCACTGTCCTCGCGAATGCGAGTACAGCGTATTAGCAGCGCGAGTTGAAAACAGATAATTCTGGAAGAGTACTGATGAAATTTCTAGTAACACTGCAGGTAGTGGGGTAGGAATGCAGAAAGTATGGGAATTATGTTAAATAGCGTTTTTATGCAGATTACAGCGTTATTTCGTATAAACAGAGGCTAGAGTACATTTAATAAAACACGTAATATCAAAAAACTGAGGCTATTGACGGGTTCCAAACAGCAGATAATGCCACTTGGGTCACTGAATGACTTGGTGACAGCGTCAAGCTTCACACTGCAACTATCAAAGCAATAGAAGAGTAATGCAGTATATTGTCTCGCCAAAAAGCTGTGTACTGCCCTTTTTTGCTAAGATGCTAGAGGAATGGTGCGTCGTCTTCTTGCTGATCAGTGCCTCATCGATAGTGGGGTCACGAAAACTTTCTTGCTTTGTAAGAATTGACGTATTCTCGAGTAGAGGCATACGACCTTATAAATGTTCACATAACATTATGTTGAGGTCGCTTGATGATTACAATTATTTGCATTTCCGATTTCGGCACGTTATTGCCGTCTTCAGATATGGTGATAGCCAAAATAGTTTTGTCGAGATTTAGAAACTGAAGTTACATGCATACTGAATGTCATGAAAACAGTATAAAATGTGTCAATGGAAGACGCATCATGTCATCACACGCAGTCTCTTTCACCATGTGATGACGTGGTGTATATTTTACTGACGTATTTTATACTGTTTTTATGGTCCTCAATATGCGTATAACTTTAGTTTATATACCTTGATATAACTTTTTGTGGATTATTATTACATCTGAAGACGGCTATAGTACAATGAAATCGGTAATGTGAATAACTGTAGTAATTACGCGATGCTGACACAATAAACTACACTCCTGGAAATTGAAATAAGAACACCGTGAATTCATTGTCCCAGGAAGGGGAAACTTTATTGACACATTCCTGGGGTCAGATACATCACATGATCACACTGACAGAGCTACAGGCACATAGACACAGGCAACAGAGCATGCACAATGTCGGCACTAGTACAGTGTATATCCACCTTTCGCAGCAATGCAGGCTGCTATTCTCCCATGGAGACGATCGTAGAGATGCTGGATGTAGTCCTGTGGAACGGCTTGCCATGCCATTTCCACCTGGCGCCTCAGTTGGACCAGCGTTCGTGCTGGACGTGCAGACCGCGTGAGACGACGCTTTATCCAGTCCCAAACATGCTCAATGGGGGACAGATCCGGAGATCTTGCTGGCCAGGGTAGTTGACTTACACCTTCTAGAGCACGTTGGGTGGCACGGGATACATGCGGACGTGCATTGTCCTGTTGGAACAGCAAGTTCCCTTGCCGGTCTAGGAATGGGTAGAACGATGGGTTCGATGACGGTTTGGATGTACCGTGCACTATTCAGTGTCCCCTCGACGATCACCAGTGGTGTACGGCCAGTGTAGGAGATCGCTCCCCACACCATGATGCCGGGTGTTGGCCCTGTGTGCCTCGGTCGTATGCAGTCCTGATTGTGGCGCTCACCTGCACGGCGCCAAACACGCATACGACCATCATTGGCACCAAGGCAGAAGCGACTCTCATCGCTGAAGACGACACGTCTCCATTCGTCCCTCCATTCACGCCTGTCGCGACACCACTGGAGGAGGGCTGCACGATGTTGGGGCGTGAGCGGAAGACGGCCCAACGGTGTGCGGGACCGTAGCCCAGCTTCATGGAGACGGTTGCGAATGGTCCTCGCCGATACCCCAGGAGCAACAGTGTCCCTAATTTTCTGGGAAGTGGCGGTGCGGTCCCCTACGGCACTGCGTAGGATCCTACGGTCTTGGCGTGCATCCGTGCGTCGCTGCGGTCCGGTCCCAGGTCGACGGGCACGTGCACCTTCCGCCGACCACTGGCGACAACATCGATGTACTGTGGAGACCTCACGCCCCACGTGTTGAGCAATTCGGCGGTACGTCCACCCGGCCTCCCGCATGCCCACTATACGCCCTCGCTCAACGTCCGTCAACTGCACATACGGTTCACGTCCACGCTGTCGCGGCATGCTACCAGTGTTAAGGACTGCGATGGAGCTCCGTATGCCACGGCAAACTGGCTGACACTGACGGCGGCGGTGCACAAATGCTGCGCAGCTAGCGCCATTCGACGGCCAACACCGCGGGTCCTGGTGTGTCCGCTGTGCCGTGCGTGTGATCATTGCTTGTACAGCCCTCTCGCAGTGTCCGGAGCAAGTATGGTGGATCTGACACACCGGTGTCAATGTGTTCTTTTTTCCATTTCCAGGAGTGTATTATACGAACATTCAGAGCGAGTGCAACTAAGAAGAATAAAATTTTTTATAGCTTATTCACGCGAATATGTGCAACCTTAACTGCAAATACTAAACCACAGATTTTGCTGGCGTTCGAGGACAGCTTAAAAAGGCGTCCTACGTCATTACTAATCAACTGAAACATGCGTAAAACTACAGTTACAATCACCAGGAAAAGGCGTCTGTGTACTGCCTTTGTCCATGATGTGTTTTCTGTCTACCGTCATTAGCATCTTATCGTTTAATACAAAATGGAAGGAAAGGATGAAACAAGATTCCTCAAAATCGTTTATGCCTCTCGGAAACCACAGAGATGGCTACAGGCTTAGCGACTCCCGTATACCGAAATATATGCACTAAGATTGTGTCGACGTGATTGACCTTATTATTATATATCTGTGAAATGACTGAAACTGGCTGCGTCATAAATAGGTACACTTTAACAGGTACTTAAGGTGAGCAAGGAGATGTGAGGGACTAAAGACAGTTTTTCAGTGACAAGGACCTAGCGTTGGAGAAGTGTGGGCGGTCGATAGATGAATGGAAAGCCCAGCTACGCACGAGCGCTCGTGTTTTCCCTGAGCTTTAGGTGGGCAGCCGTTGCGTGGTTGGTCATCTCTCGACTTTGGAGATAGCTACGGCAGAGATTTTTCCTCTCGCTTGGCGCAACAGGCGTGACGTAAGCGGCTCGTTACTGCACAAACAGGCTAATCGCGAGCCACCGTCCTGGACGTCCGCCAGATAATGGTATCGACCTATCAGATGCTGCCCATCTGCGCCCGTCCATGGTTTACGCCGGTCGCTGAACGCGTGTTACTACGTTCCGTGCCGTTCACTGCACTTTTATTTCTCATCGTTCTTCTGACTGGTCTGACGCGGTCCTCAACGATTTCATCCCCAGTGCTAAACTCTTCATATCACAATAACAATTACATTCAACGTCTTCAATTGTTGGGACGGCCGCTGTGGCCGAACGGTTTCTATGCGCTTCAGTCTGGAACCGCGCTGCTGCTACGGTCGCAGGTTCGAATCCTGCCTAGGGCATGGATGTGTGTGATGTTGTTAGATTAAAAGGCTTAAGTAGTTCTAAGTCTAGGGGACTGATGACCTCAGATGTTAAGGCCCATAGTGCTCAGAGCCATTTGAATCTTCGATTGTTGGACAATTTTGCCCTCTGTAGGGCGCTCTAGGGCAATGGAAGTTATATGCTGATGACTTAACGCACGTTCTATCATCATGTCGCTTCTTCTAGTTGTTGTTGTTGTTGTTGTCGTTATCGTGGTCTTCAGTCTTAAGACTGGTTTGCTGTAGCTCTCCGTGCCACTCTATCTCGTGCAAGCCTCCCCATCTCCGAATAACTTCTGCAACCTATGTTTTTTGAACCATCTTACTGTTTTCATCTCTAGGTCTCCATCTATAATTTTACACTTCTTACCATTACCAAATTGTAGATTCCTTGATGCCTTATGATAGAGTCCGATCAATCGATCTCTCCTTCAGTCAATTTGTGGTATAAATTTCTTTCTTTCACAATTCGATTCAAAACCATCTTATTAGTTACTCGATCTAGCCACCAAATGTTCAGCATTATTCTGCAGTACGACATTCTGTCAGACGTCGGGAGCGATTTCAGTGTTATATTATTCTTGGAGAATCAAGGTATTCGAGATCGCTGGTAATTATTTTATTATTATTATCGGTTTCGACAGATCCGAGCTGTCATCATCGGATCTTGTAACGTCTCACAATCCTACAAGATACGGTGAAGACAGAGTAGATTTCAAAATATTTTTGTGCCCATCTCGGGACCACATTCAAATGTTTTAAGGATCTTGCCTGGAAACGATTGACTGTAAATCATTTGGAAGTATTTTCGTAAGATTATTTTTAAATGTCGCAGCACTGAAGGTATTAGTATAGATAATAGCTTGGGTATAGTTATCCAGAAAACTACATTTCTGAACATAATAGCTAGTAAAGTAATAATAGCAGTAATATCTTCATTATACACCATAGCGGATGGTGGGAATACACCCACATATAGTAATAACAATAAATAAACTAGTGTCATTTATGAGTTTTATTGCATGATCGATTTAGATGCTTCACGCCTCATCCTACGATGCTGCTTCCTGTGAATTTATTCATTTACTTACAGTGGTTACTGGTATGTCGATTGACAACCTATATGAGTTGGGAAATAAACATGTAAATGTCGGTTAGATGTGTACAGAGGTGCATCTGAGGATGAGGCGAGAAGCTTCGAAATCGACCATGCAATAAAACTTGTAACAACTGAAATGAAACCTGAAGCTATTTCATTTATTGTTCTTACAGCAGTACTAATTTTTGTGATAGCTAGAGTGTGTCGAAGACGTTGCAGAGCTGAGTTAAAGTTTATTTGTGTGGTACAAGGCCTTGCTGTCAGCTACTTTTAAAAGAATATAACTGGTTACGCAAATGCGGGGCTCGTTGCCTGTCTGCAACTCAGAGACACACGAAAGTTGGCACGCTAAGGCACACTGTGCAAGCTTTATACAACGAAGAGACAAATGCAATAACAGTGCCCCGACAATTTCAGGTTATACTGACAATCATAGAAAAGAAATTACTAATTCGGGGTGAACTAATGCTAACCAGTTCAGACCCTATACAAATAGAAGTAACGTTAAAGAAAAGGATAATTACGATTACAGAAAATCATGCTTTCTTTAATCAATGGATACTGCGATTTAAATAATGAGATCAAGTTTAGTGGAAGATGGATAAAAATTTCTCTGTAACTATCCTGGTCGAAGTTTCGTCAGGTTTCCCTGTTGGTGAAGACAATTTCGAGAAGTGTTCCATTGTGAAAGGATACGTCTGATTTCCATTCATGTCTGTTGCCAGTTTATGTTCCTTCACTAGTGGTCTTGGACAGGACGTCAAACGTGAACTACTTCCTTCTCCCTTCGTCTTCCTTCTTTGTACATATGAGCTATTGTACCGTGCCTAAAGCTTCTACGTGCGAAAGCAGACCGGCAGTATGACAATGACTGTAAGACTGATGCTATTACGCAATAATCGTAGAATAGCCACACACGTTTTTAAACATGACCATTTTCATTTAGTTAGTGCTACTCCTTTTCTGGATGATCGTTTTCATTGATCATCGTTGAAAGTAGTTCAGATCCCCGTAACAGATTATTTGAGACTGTTGCCCCAATGAATAATGATCAGATTAATCTGAAGAAACTGAATAATTTGTTAACACAGTATTGCTACGATAAGTCATTACTTCCTCAGAACAGAACGCTGTGATCATTTCGAATAGGTGTTCGTGGGACACAGTTAAATATTAAAGTTGAATTTCTGTGTTATCGTCAGCGTAGTGAATCCAGAGTATTTGGTGTGTCATGGATGACTGCGATGAATGCATGTGCAGTGTACTATTGCGTTTTCATGTATTAATGTGGAAAAGAAGCAAAAAGAAAAGGAGGGAATAGAACTCGATGTTGGCTCTTTCCCTACGCCTCTCGAATAGCCGAGTTTTAAACTCTTATCTGACGGACGAGACACTATCAAAAGTGCCACGTGTTCTTATTTCATGAAATACTTAGGCGTGCGTACGCTTCCATCTTTCTTCATCCTCCCCTCCTTCTTCCTCTCCCCCGTAGTATCTCCTCCTTAGCGGACTTAGCACCCTGCTATCTCCGAGTTCAGAGCTACCATACAGGCGTGCATTAACGACTACAAGGGCGCTGATGACCTCGATGTTGAGCGCCCATAAGCCCCAACACACCACTTAACGACTACAGGCGGGTAGAACATTAGTTTGCTGTATTCTCGATCTCAGGAAACTGGTGATAACAGGTAGAACTTGTGAGAGTCTATTCAGACTGACACACACACACACACACACACACACACACACACACACACATTTTACTCTTTATATAGTATCCCAATATCGTTCTCGAACAATGTATCTGTGGGGCAAAGAGACTGACGCATGTTATTCTTAGCGACAAGTGGACAAACAAGTTGCTGCGCCCGAAAATCGTAACAGTAATAACAGTAGTACTTTTATTTATCTGTGGATCAATTTTATAAAGATATTGGTCATATCAAGAGCTCGTAATTCAAGAAAGAAACGTAATTCTGTCGTACGTCTTCACCAAGAACATACGTTTCTGTCAACACGGGCTATCAGAGGTTTGCTATTCTTGGCTATTATCTCTTGAATGGCCTGTTACTAAACTGTTTTTGGTAAGACACTGATGTAGTTATGCTGAATGCAGAGTTACGAAAGTCAGTACTGATACTATTCATGTGTGTATTGTGCAAACACGTATAGAATGTGCAGCGTCATCGAACACTATCATTTTGTTGCAAAACAGGCAACTCACGCAAATTATAATAAAAATTGAATGAGATCTTAAATATTTCGTCCAGTATTCGATCTTTAGTGCCTTCTACAGTGGTGTGCTGTTGTTCCACAACATTTTGTTTATTATATTATATTTTATTTATTTATTATTTTTATTACATTACTCTTCTGCTTTCAAAATATTATCTGACCATGGTCGACAATGGCGTTTGCTGTCTCAACGCTGACCGTCCAAAATTACAATAGGGTTATCTTGCTTGTTTTCTCCTCATCTACCAGACACTGAAAAAGTTTTGAGTTCTTTGTTACAGATATGGTAAAATTTCTTGCAGATTTTAATTACTCTCGATATGTTTGTTTCAGTGTTAGGAATTAATCTTTCTCCTGCGCCTTAAAAAATGGTTCAAATGGCTCTGAGCACTATGACTTAACATCAGAGGTCATCAGTCCCCTAGAACTTAGAACTACTTAAATCGAACTAGCCTAAGGACAACACACACATCCATGCCCGAGGCAGGATTCGAACCTGCGACCGTAGCGGTCGTGCGGTGCAAGACTGAAGCGCCTAGAACCGCTCGGCCACACCGGCCGGCCCTTGGCCTTCAAATTCGACTCTGGGTTCCCACAAAAATGAGATGGTGCCGTGTTTGCCAAGTAGCATTTCATACACATATCCGAAGGTCTCACTTCCGACGGAGTGTTTCCTGTTGCGTACATCCTTGAGAACTTACGGTACTTATTGTTCAAGTTCCTGCACGGAAACGGGTAATAGGACCGATGGAGTATCATATTTTCAATCTCTGGATTTGTAGTCCAACACTACCCACTCAAACGTCGTGTTACAGTAAAAAGATGAAAATGTGGTAACAAGAGAAGATAAAAAATTTCTTGTCTTTCGTTCCTTGCTAGCTTTCCGATAAAAGATGAAACTGATATTAATCTCATCACTGAAAGTGGACGACACTGCGATTAAATTTATCACTGAATCGTCCTTGAGAAATAATTATTGTCGCGGATAACGCTTTCAAAGGCATTTCTTCATCATCATTAGGAAATTCATCTCGGTGAAGATTTCACAATAGTGATGGCAAGGTGGGAAATACTGTACTGATAATGCTTCAGTTTCATGGTGTACTAGGAGTACGAATAGACTTTCCAGTTGTCTATAACAGTGTCAGATCTCTTTGCATCACAAGCAATCACGGTTAAGTGCGTTTATTTGAGAGCCGTATAAATACAGTTGAGATTTTGTGATTTTTGGCAAGTGATAAGTAATGCGTTCCCCTTGTTCCATGTTTTACTGGAACGCCAGAGAGCACAATACTTACTGCTTGAGCAACATATATGGTATAGTTGGTGCCACAGGTAATGGGCAATGCAACATTACCATTGAAATAATAGTGAAATGATCGTGTGGCAATGTTGACCTGAAGGCCCCATCCGGGGAAGTTCGGCTGCCGGGAGCAAGTCTTATTTCATGCGACGCCACATTGGGCGACATGCGCGTCGGTGATGATAAGGGCAGCACGACAACCAGTCCACGGGCGGAGAAAATCTCCAACCCTGCCGGGAATCGAAACCGGGCCCGCTGCATGGTAGGCAAGCATGTTACCACTCAGCTAAGCAGGCAGTCGAGGAGAATAATATTTCTTGTCTAAAATATATGTTTAATTCTAATATTCTTATGATAACATATTAACTGCCTTAGTTTTGACGAATTAAAATAAAGAAACTAATGAAGGTTGAAGCTAAACACCAAGGTCGTCAGAAACGAAGCACTTGCTCAGTTTGGAAAATGATGAAGTAGGAAGAGGCTTTACCATGTTTGAGGATCCATTCTCTTATCTGCTTCAAATTATTTAGGAAAATCACAAGAAATCCAGGGAGACCGAACGGTGATTTGATCTTGCACCTTTGGGAATATAAAGCGAGTTTCTTAACCACGGGACAAGCTCGGTCGTTGCAAAAGAGTGGAAAAATAAATACAGCACAAGAGTTTTCGGTATTACTTTAGACGTTCCAGAAAAGCCGAGGTTAATTCAAAGTACAAGTCATGTGCTTAGGAAAAATGAGGTAGGAAATTGACACTGTCCTTTCCAAAGGAAACATCGCAGCATTTGGTTTAAGAGATGTTGGGCGAGTCCTTCTCCGATCATTCTTCGATTAAACTACACCAGGATGACGAAGCGATAGCTTGATTTTTAATGTACTATTATTTTAAAACGTGGGGAAGTCAAAAATACTTTTTAAATTTAAAATCCAAGGTGTCAATATAAAGAGTGCAAAGAGAATACCACTATTAAGAAGAGAGGAGAGAGAGAGAGAGAGTAGATGGATAGAAAGAGTGCCATTTGACAACATGTTAGAGGATAAAATGGATAGCAGTGTGAAGTATTAGGAAATACAGCGCTAGGGAAAGAAGTTCACAGAGCTGTGAAAGACTTGCTATCTAAGAGGGTAGATGGGGTGCATGACATTCCATCGAATTTCTGAAATCATTATTCACATTAACGTGTAAAATCCTTGAGCCTGGAGATATACTATCGAATATCATTCACATTACCCTGAAGATAAGAAGAACAGATAAACGCGAGAACTGCCGCACAGTGAACTTGACAGTTACTGCGTCCGTGTTGCTGACCAGAAAAATATACAAAAGAAACTGAAACTCTCTTAGATGATGTTCAGTTTGGCTTTAGGGAGGATACAGCCAAGATAAAGGAACCTCCGACGTTATTCTTGATAGTGGCAACAAGACTTAAGAAAGATTAAGCTAATTTTGAAGGAACTGTCGACCTAGAAAAGAAAGTATCGTAGCTTATCGATACCGCCGGAGCCGATGCCTCGAAGGTTCCTGTGGAAGCCGCGAGCGGCGTTTTGAACATCGGCACCAACCTCCAGGCCTCCAGCCCACCGACCAATGTAGACCGCCAGGACGGTATTACGAGCGGCGGGCTCCTGGGCACCAGCCTTCGAATACAGGATTACGGAAATAAAAGAGTCAGGAATGTGATTAAAAAGCAGAGTGAAAGGATATCAGTAAAGAGTTTCGGTGATGACGTTGCTATTCTCAGAAGTGGCGGAAATGAGCATAACGGTAAACTTAACCTGCAACCAAGCAGTGGACGGAGTGAAGGAGATCTGCTACGTTGGAAGCAAAATAACACGTGACGCACGAAGCGAGAAGCACATGTAATAAACTCGTAGCGCTGCGCTGCAGGTGAGGTAAATCCGCGGGGCGCTGACAGGAGTCACAGGATAGATATTTGCACATGTACACATGCAAGTAGAATCGCGTACACAAGGTATGAAAGGGTAGCTGCCATGTGTACTCAGGTCACCCGTGCGAAAAGGTTTCCGAAGCGATTATGGCCGCACGACCGAAATTAACAGTTGGAACTAGACACATATGACATTCCATTCTGCACAGGGAATTCAATATTCCGAGATCCACAGTGTCAAGAGCGTGGCGAAAATAACAAATTTCAGCAATTACCTCCTACCACGGACAACGCAGCGGCCTACGGCTTTCACTTAACGATTGAGAGCAGCGCAGTTTGTGTAGTCAGTGCTAACAGACAAGCGACACTGCGTGAAATAACCTCAGAAATCGATCTGGGGCGTAAGATGAACGTATCCGTTAGAACAGTGCGGCGAAGTTTGGCGTTAATGGGCTATGGCAGCAGATAACCGACTCGGACGCCTTTGCTAACAGCACTAAGTCGCCTGCAGCGCCTCTCCTGGGCTCGTGACCATACTGGTTAATCCCCAGACGACTGGAAAACCGTGGCCTCGTCAGGTGAGTCCCGACATCAGTTGGTCACATCTGCTCATGCGGCAGACAGTACCACGGACGGCCTGACTCCCCTTGGAGCATAAACTGACAAGGCTCTGCAATCTGCTGCTTGTGCCTGAAGGACAGGCAACGCGACGAGCACGTGGGGTCCAAGAAATACTCTACTGGCCATTAAAATTGCTACACCAAGAAGAAATGCAGATGATAAACGGCTATTCATTGGACAAATACATTATACTAGAACTGACATGTGATTACGTTTTCACGCAATTTGGGTGCATAGATCCTGAGAAATCGGTACCCAGAACAACCACCTCTGTCCGTAATAACGGCCTTGATACGCCTGGGCATAGAGTCAAAGAGAGCTTGGATGGCGTGTACAGGTACAGCTGCCCATACAGCTTCAACACGATACCACAGTTCATCAAGAGTAGTGACTGGCGTATTGCGACGAGCCAGTTGCTCGGCCACCATTGACCAGACGTTTTCAGTTGGTGAGAGATCTGGAGAATGTGCTGGCCAGGGCAGCAGTCGAACATTTTCTGTATCGAGAAAGGCCCTACAGGACCTGCAACATGCGATTGTGCATTATCCTGCTGAAATGTAGGGTTTCGCAGAGATCGAATGAAGGGTAGAGCCACGGATCGTAACACATCTGAAATGTAACGTCCACTGTTCAAAGTGCCCTGAATGCGAACAAGAGGTGACCGAGTCGTGTAACCAATGGCACCCCATACCATCAAGCCGGGCGATACGCCAGTATGGCGATGACGAATACACGCTTCCAATGTGCGTTCACCGCAATGTCGCCAAACACGGATGCGACCATCATGATGCTGTAAACAGAACCTGGATTCATCCGAAAAAACGTTTTGCCATTCGTGCACCCAGGTTCGTCGTTGAGTACACCATCGCAGGCGCTCCTGTCTGTGATGCAGCGTCAAGGGTAACCGCAGCCATGGTCTCCGAGCTGATAGTCCATGCTGCTGCAAACGTCGACGAACTGATCGTGCAGATGGTTGTTGTCTTGCAAGCGTCCCCATCTGTTGACTCAGGGATCGAGACGTGGCTGCACGACCCCTTACAGCCACGCGGATAAGATGCCTGTCATCTCGACTGCTAGTGATACGAGGCCGTTGGGATGCAGCACGGCGTTCCGTATTACCCTCCTGAACCCACCGATACCATGTTCTGCTAACGGTCATTGGACCTCGACCAACACGAGCAGCGATGTCGCGATACGATAAACCGCAATCGCGATAGGCTACAATCCGACCTTTATCAAAGTCGGAAATGTGACGGTATGCATTTCTCCTCCTTACACGAGGAATCACAACAACGTTTCACCAGGCAACGCCGGTCAACTGCTGTTTGTTTACGAGAAATCGGTTGGAAACTTTCCTCATGTCAGCACGTTGTAGGTGTCGCCACCGGCGCCAACCTTGTGTGAATGCTCTGAAAAGATAATCATTTGCATATCACAGCATCTTCTTTCTGTCGGGTAAATTCCGCGTCTGTAGCACGTCATCTTGGTGGTGTAGCAATTTTAATGGCCAGTAATGTAGCTGCGACTGGCTGACACATGTCCTCTACAATTCGACTCACTGAATCATCAAAGTTGTTTTACGGTCGCTCCGGACCAACACAACGTGCAGCTCACGGAACTAGCGGTGTCAACCAGAGTTAGCGCATCGGTAGAGCTCGCCAAGGCTCTCAGCGATGGCCGGTGTCGAAACGGCGTGGCGCGGCAGGAGGTCCGATCAAAATAACGTGGCCGGCCGGCAGCCGTGAGAGGGCGCGCGATCTGGCGGCCGCGATAAGGTGGACCACGAAAACATGTTGTGTGCGCGCGCGAGCCGCCGGTACCGTTAGAGCGGCCGTGGGCCGACGCCTCGCGCCGGAAAGCACTTGTCCTGTTTACCGCGGCCAGCGTTACGGCGCTGTGGCATGCCGGCCGTGCATGAGGGCATCGAAGGCTAGTTTGTGACGGCAAGTTCAACTGGGGAAAAGCTACGTCGACGCACAGACGACCAATTAGCTCTTCACTACTCACCCACGTTGCCGGCCACCAGCGATGGAATTTCTGAGATGTTCACAAATTCCCACCACCAGTGATGTTTGGTTACCGTAGTTGATGGCCTTGTTTATAACATGAATTATGTATGTCGCAGCCGAACTGTCTTATGATTTATATAGCAATGTTATAGAGGAGAGTATTCATAGAGCTAATTTCTTTTTTTTTATTTGTTTGCAGCTATGGGGTAGTTGTAATTGAAGTGTACCTCTTCACAGAGGTCCAGTGTGAGCTGTAATTATAGTGCGGTAGCGAAGCTTGGTAGATATTAAACTTCCTGGCAGATTAAAACTGTGTGCCGGACCGAGACTCGAACTCGGGACCTTTGCCTTTCGCGGGCAAGTGCTCTACCAACTGAGCTACCCAAGCACGACTCACGCCCCGTCCTCACAGCTTCACTTCTGCCAGTACCTCGTCTCCTACCTTCCAAGCTTAACAGAAGTTCTCCTGCGAACCACTTGCCCGCGAAAGGCACACAGTTTTAATCTGTCAGGAAGTTTCATATCAGCGCACACTCCGTTGCAGAGTGAAAATCTAATTTTGGTAGACATTGTAATGCGCTGATACAGAACCGATTTACGTTGGAAAAAAATTAATTGCAATGTTGGCCACCAGGTGTATGTCTGGCGCTGTGAATGCAAGACAGATGTACAGAAACTTTTACATGTGGCATGGGTTACGAACGGGACGCGGGCAGAAAAGGTCAAAGAAGTGATTGGTCGGTTGATTAGGGGGAGGTGACCAAACAGCAAGATCGGATTAGGGATGGAAGTCGGCCATGCCCTTTCAAAGGAACCATCCCGTCATTTGCCTGAAGCGATTTAGGGAAATCACGGAAAACCTAAATCAGGATGGGCAGACGCAGATTTGAACCGTCGTCCTCCGAATGTGAGTCCAATGTGCTGACCACTGCGGCACCTCGTTGTGTCAAAGAAGTGAGAAAGGCATAATGCTGCTTTTATTGTCAACCGCCATTTAGACTATTTGTTCGATATTAGTACCAGAGACGTCGACGAGATGCTGCACAGTGCCGGATTAGCACCTAGTGGACAAAATTGGAACTAATTTTTTGCCAGCATTAACGTATTATCATACCTACAAACGCTGTTGTATCACGACGTCTGAGTTTTATCTGATGTAGAATTTAAAAATATTTTGACAAAAAATGGTCAACATTCCAGTCGTATCCGGACGAAGTTCGGCGTAAATCGCCGCCTAGTCATTCTGATTTAGACATATCACTGGTTCCCTAGGTCACGTAAGGCAATAATGCTACGATGGGCACCTTCCTTGTCCGTGTCAGCCAGTCGTGGTGGCCGTCGGTTCTAGGCGCTACAGTCTGTAACCGCGCGACCGCTACGGTCGCAAGTTCGAATCCTACCTCGGGCATGAATGTGTGTGATGTCCTTAGGATAGTTAGGTTTAAGTAGTTCTAAGTTCTAGGGGACTGATGACCTTAGCAGTTAAGTCCCATAGTGCTCAGAGCCATTTGAACCTTGTCCGTATCCTAGCGCTCCGTCCTAATAACGCGACTATAGACAAATGTGATAAACTCTAATCAACTTCTCTTGACGGGATGACAGCAACTGTTGATATTCATCTTCAGTGATGAGATCCGTTACAGTTCGATTTTTTTTTTTAATTTTCTAAAAGGAAAGCACAACCCGGTTTCGGGTTGAGTGCAGTTCTCGATCACTGGAGATGACGCTAGTCTGTGAGTTTTTAGATATAACGGTAACGGTGAACATATCTCTGATGTAGACAGTCAGTTGGCACGAGCAGTGCGCTATCTTACATTACGGCTACACAGCTTCTCTCGCGGCATTTCATGTTTGGTGTGTGCTCGGCACGGGCCTGATGGGTGTGTATGCAGCACTAATAAGTCGCACTCTTTACTCAGGGCTCACACCGTGTATTCACACATGCCTGCTGCACGTGCGCAGACTATATACTTCCCATTTTGTTCGTTTCACTGTTTGAAAGACCGCCTATCTAACTTTATGCGGGTCATGTTTGGTACGCCCTTAAGCCCGGACCGTAAATTTTGGTATGGGGATTATGGGATTTAGCGACGTATAATAGTTTATATTTTGATTTCACTTAACTTCCATGTACCAAGGATGCACTATTTTAATCTAATTTAACCTCTGTTATTCGACTCAATTTTATGTACGTAAATAGTGTTTTTTCTTAAGAATTTTAGTATAAGTTCTGTTTAGCTTTTTTAATGCCAGCTGGATAGGCATCATTATTTATTCATAACTTTGCAGATGTATCTGAAGATCGGACACGGGTCCCGAAACCGGGTTGTGCTTTCCTAAAAAATTTTTGCAACTGTAGCGGATCTTGTCATTGATAATGTCTAATGCACTTTTCTTTCGGACGGTGTTAAAATGTTTACCAACACAGTATGCTGAAAATTACTTAATCCAATCTTCTTTACAACTTCCGTTGTCGAGGACTCAGTTTCGTAAGTATTGTTCTAGGGCCATGTCATACATGCAGGGTATTTGAAGGTCATTCATCCGATTTCGCAAGAGTACATCTACATGAAAGAAGATAGAAATTTGGAGTGAATATTAATGTACGCATCGATACTAAACGTTTATCTTTTGATGCCAGGTGTCAAGTTGCAAGTTATGTTGTCAGCTTGGTGGAGCTACTTCACTCGCCCGTTCGGCTACAGTATTCACTTATCTGCATAGAATGGAGATTTGACTTTCTCCACAATCGTAAAAACTCGAAGTTACTTCTATATTTGACAATGACTCTCCTTGAGAGGTAACATGCTGCGTCTTTCCTACGAAGAAATTATCAGTCCAGTCACGAGCTTGATACCCCACACGATCGTACTTTTGATAATAAGCGTACGTGTGGTAGCGGGTCAAATGTCTTTTTTTTCCGAAATCGAGAAATACTGGATCTGTCTGAACAGCCTTCATCTATGGCTTTCAGGAGGTCACGTGAGAAAAGTGCGAGTTCTATTCAACACCATCGATGATTTTGGAATCCTTGCTGATTATCATGGAGGAGGTCGTTCTGTTGGAGATACCTCACTACATTTGACCTCATTGTATCTTTTTCTGGCCCACTCGCGAATGGCTCGCGGGAAGAATGACTGCTGCTTGAGCATCAGTGTGAACTCCGATCTCTCTAACTTCGCCTTCATGGTCTTCTCACGAGATACATGGTGTACAGGGTATAAGCTGATATATTTCTGTTGGTGACTGGCGAGAGAATACTCGATAACATTACATGAGTATTTATGTCATTTGCAGGTTAATAATTACAGCTATTACAAGGCGTATGTTTTTAGGCTGGTTAGAACCTCGAATTACAAATGGCAAGACAAATTACTGCTTATTTTCCCCTGGGCAGCACATCAGGTGCTGAAGTGTGGATGCGTGGACGCAATACGGTCAGTCTATATTGACAAACGTAGTCCACTTAGAGGTGCAGCTACGACTGCGCAGGAAACTTCAGATCATAAAGTTTGTGATGTTTTCGTGGGAAGACTGTTCGATGCTAGGGAAAAAACAACCAAACACACTGAAGTTGTGAGTAGCCTGTTTGTATGTTGGCAGCGCTATAGACTGTGTTAATATCGCTGATAACTCACTGCGTACTCGGCTAGAGATTCTGTGGTTGGACGCACTAGCAGCTAGCGAATGGATAGGCAAGTGTATGGACATGATATTCTTAATGGAGATTCTGTGTTGGTAGAACACGCAATGCAGAGTGAGATGAAATGATATGTTTATAAGAAAATATGCAGGGAAATGTGGTGTCACCGCCAGACACCACACTTGCTAGGTGGTAGCCTTTAAATCGGCCGCGGTCCGTTAGTATACGTCGGACCCGCGTGTCGCCACTGTCAGTGATTGCAGACCGAGCGCCGCCACACGGCAGGTCTAGAGAGACTTCCTAGCAATCGCCCCAGTTGTACAGCCGACTTTGCTAGCGATGGTTCACTGACAAATTACGCTCTCATTAGCCGAGACGATAGTTAGCATAGCCTTCAGCTACGTCAATTGCTACGACCTAGCAAGGCGCCTTATCATTTGCTATTATTCTTGTGATGCATGTACCGTCAGACAGATGTTCACCAATTATGGATTAAAGTTAAGTATTCCAGAAGCTACGTACTATTTTTGCTACTATAAAGACCTTGTCATTTTCCAGACCTCACGCCAGCCTGCGTGAGCTTTAACGCGTGCCTTTCGGCTTCACCTCATAGTGGCTTGGCTGTCTTGCCAAGTCACAACACGAAATGTTTGATGATGGATGTTATTGATAATGTTTGGATAGTGGTAAAACTTTCTAACTACGTTGTTTGCTCTTCAACAAAATCTTTATTTTTGCTAACCATATGCCTCCTAGTAGCTAGAGTCTATAGTAATTAGAATCTTTTTGCTTAGCTGGCCGTTGTTGCTACTTGCTGTAATTGCTGTAGTTCGTGTTATGAAGATTTTCTGTGAAGTAAGTGACTTATGAAACACAAATGGGGTTTCCACTATTGGGTTTCGTGATTGAAATGAGTTTAGGCAATTAACAGAGTTGGAGGTAGTTTCATATTTCTTTAATTTCATTTTTTTTGGATTTGTATTACTGTCAGGATTACTTGCAATTCAGGGCCATTCTTTTGTGTTAATTATTGGAAGTTATGTTGTCAATGTATAGCAGTCAGATTGCGTTGGGCTTGTATATTCTGGGTAATAAATGAATAGGTTAAGTTTGGATTGTCTTTGTCAGGGAAAATTCTGTAGGCCCTTGTTTAATAAAAAAAATAATTAACAAAGTAGTTTCAGAGTGTACAAATTAAGGTAACACACGTAAAAATATCCGCACTTGCACACGTTACAGCCTGTATATGTTGGAAGAAGCAATATGTCGATTGACTCTTCTAGGAAGGCACACTTTAGCAACATTAATAGTAAAGTGCAGCGTCACGCAGAACGTCTCATATGCAAAATGTAGTTTTGTGAAACACCCTGCATTACTAGTGACCCTAGTAATGGCCACAAGTCAATGAAGATGAAGACATACTACCTGCACAGCCGAGGTCAGAACAGAGCTCGAAAGTGACAGCTCTCGTATAGGGACTACAGGAGTTTTAGGAAATGACCAAGTGGCCTCCAAATGCCGAACCAGAGATCTTATAATTATGTGTGCAGATTAATTCTCGGGAGTGATGTGGCGCACAGTCACTGAAGCTGGGCTAGGCAAACTGTGATCGATAACGGGCGACAAACAATATTATATTTAACTCGGGTGCGCAGATAAGACCGGGCAGCGGCCCTTATCGTCGGCCGGCAGAGTGGTGCTGCAGCGGCCGCACACACATCCTCCACCTGCCGCGCCGGCCACCGCGAGGTGTGCGCCATCCTCGGCCGGCGGCCTCATTCGCTCGCGGTCCCCACCGCCTGCTCTTTTTTGGTTCCGCTCTAATAACGCCTAACAGCGTCCGGCTGGTCCAAATAGGACGGACCGCCCGCCTAACTTATGCGCCGCATCTCGCCGCACGTCTTTCATGTGCGCGCCGATCCAGCTACGGCGTAGTTTTAAAAGTCAGATGCCGAGACTACGAAAAAGAGCCACTCCATTTATCCCGTAGGAAAATTACGCCGGTTCCTCGCAAGTAGCACGCTGTGAAATATAATAACCGCTAAAAGGGGAGTGCGAATAATGAATAAGCATCTTCGAACGGCGAGAAAAAGCTACTGGCGTGTTACGGTGATGACTAGTGGACCATCTTTTATTTTTGTTGTATGTGAATGATTTTCCGTAATATATTCAAATGGCTGAAATAGGGGAAGGAAAGCCAGACAATATTTCATACAGCCGCCGTTCCATATCGCGCATGATTTTCAGAAACTGTCCACTCGCGTTTATGTGACGACCTGTCAGTTGCCCGAATAACCATGTTTTGCAGCTTGGACCGCTGTGAGAGGTGCAGTAAAAGAGTCACTGAGGTTTTGGAAGGTACCGAGAGGTATGTAGAGCGGTACAGACTCCAGTACGGTGGTCAGCGGTGACTTTCTCTTTTGAGAACTGATGGCGCGGACAGCTTGACTGAAGTGGTCCTACATACTCTCGATTAAGTTTAAATACCGGCAGTTTGGTGGCCAAGGGTGCACGGTGTACTCGTCCTGGTACACGCACACTGCCAGCTGTGTGACATGCTGCATTGTCCTGCTGGTAGTTGCCGAGGTGTCAAGGTAAATCAAAACTGCATCTAGGGATGCACTTAGTCCCAAAGCACACATGCACACTTGTGTAGATCCATTGCCACTTCCAGAGTGACGAGATCATTATGCCATGAAGACATTCCACAGAACAAAACGCTCCTTCCTCCTGCCTGGACCCTTCCGATGATTGTTGCAGGGTGTTTGATTTCAGTCCGAGGGTGCATGAAAAGTGATTAATCTGAAAAGGCCACCTGTCGCCTCTCGGTGGACGTCCATTGCGGTGCTCGAGTGAAAACTCCAGCCTTCGTCGCTGATGAACAGCTGTCAACATAGGTGCACAAACCAGGCGCTTGCTGCGGAGGCCCATATGCACCAACGTTCGCTGAATGGACATTGAGGAGACACTGTTCGTTTGTTCTTGGTTCATGTGGGCGACAAGTTAATCAGCAGTTGTACGTATATTCGCCCGTACACATCGCAGCCATCGTTCGTCCATGTCATCTACAATCTGTGGCGTCGGGTTTGGATAGCGCCATTTTGCCACCACGATATACTTCAACCAAGGCCGCACGCGAATGCAAACTAAGCCGTTTCCGAAAAGCTTCCACCTTTGGCTCCGAAACCAATGAGCCTTTTGGCGTCAGATAAACCGCTCCGTTTCCGCAACACGACAACGAAACGCTTTATACACCCTCCACAGCTAGTGCAGCCACCTGCCATGTATGGGTGGTTATTGAACGTTGACATTGAACGTAGGCGGTGGCCATATTAATGTGACTGGACCGTGTACATGGTGACTAAAATGACGACAGTGGCTGCTGATGGAGATTTTGTTGACCTCCTATGTGAATAAGGGATGTGCGATGTTGGCAAATCTTCGAGGCAAACTTCGATTTCTTCATAGACATATAAACATCGTTTGTTGATAATAATCAACCTTAAAATATCGAAGTTTTTAACAACGTCGTTAAATAATGAATTGACTGAAAGGCGAAGTAACAAACCTACAAATACGTCTAGAATCATAAATATTAATTAATAAATGTGGCAATAATCAACATGACACTATATCACGACTTTTTGTATGCACACTGTAAAGATTAGAAATGTGAGAGAAATTTCCCTTTCAGTCTATTTCCTTTTTGATAGAGAGCATATCCTACTGTCAAGAACAGTCTTTCAGAAGCTGACGATGTGATTTTACATCTCAAGCGCTTCAGTAGTTTTTTGTAGTTTTGAAGAGATACCATCGACGATGTGATCCTATACTTCTAATGGGTCTTGTTTAGCACCTAGAAGGCGAACTTTCAGATCATAACTGAACCGCAATTGTAGGTCCCGTTCTGCCCCAGTTGTCCAGTTATCTTTTCCTTGCGCTACTTTATAAAATTCATTCCGTAAATTAAATTTGGTTCCCCTGTTTCCCTGTTACATATCGACATGTTGCACATCCTCACCGACAGCTCGGTTTGATGATGTTCGGTTTTTGGGGCGCCCAACTGCGCGGTCATCACCGCTCATGCAAAGTCCCAATTTTTATACAGTCCAATCTAGCCCCTATTACCAATGAGAAGATAATGATGATATGATCAGAACAATACAAACACCCAGTCCCTGGGCAGAGAAAATCCCCAAGCCGGCCGGGAATCGGACCCAAGACCTCGTGATCCAGACGCAGCAAAGCTAGCCACTAGACCACGAGCTCACCTACAGTCTTTCAACAGCTGGAAGCAAATACCCAGCGGTTTGAAAGGCCTGAGAACATGCTAAAGCACGTTGAATACCGGATATGGCTAAATGGTTAACATGTTCAGCGCGCAATAAGAACTTTTTGATTTATATTATGATATTACGCTTCAGATTCACTGCAATAATCTGAATTGCTTGCAGGCCAGATATTTTGATATTCAGTGTACTAATTATTGGGATTACTTTACAGCTTGCAACGTTCTTTTCTACACAAATTTCACGAGTAATCACTGCTGCAGGTCACAGAATGTCGCAACCGTTTGCCAGATCTGCAGTACCTGCAGCCGTTGGCATAGGTGGTGCGCTACCATGCCAGTTAATGATATTATTAATCACTGGACGCAGCTGCAAAAATCTTTCCATCATAAAGAATCTTGAACTGCGTTTAGTGGGTACTTCTCTAATCAGTTTGAGGTCTGATCCTTTTTTTTTTTTGCTCATAAATTGCTACTACATTTTTTTCTAGGGTCATTACAATCTTTTAGCTGCAGTAATCAGCTCAGGCAGCTTGTCAGTTCATCGAAAACACATTTTTGCTATCAAATTGAGCACGTGGGCAATATACGAAATATTACTTTTTCTTCCAAACGCTGTTTCTATTTCTCATGAGACATGTTCAGAAAAAATATGTGTTTAAATGACGAAGAAATGATTGACAGTGATAACAAATAGCCTGTTTTTTCCCTCGGTATCAATGTCTTCAACGTCGATGTTACAATTTTTCAAAGACTAGTATCGATGCTGGAAAATTCTCGTTTAACCTCCTAACATCGATATTTGTCAAATATCGAAAATCCCTAATAGGAAGCACTCTAGACATAAAGTTCATGATGGCTGGGTGTTGTGTGATGTCCTTAGGTTAGTTAGGTTTAAGTAGTTCTAAGTTCTAGGGGACTGATGACCATAGATGTTAAGTCCCATAGTGCTCAGAGCCATTTGAACCATAAAGTTCATTTGGCCTCATTCGTTCTATTGACTTGAACATGTTGGCCAATGCTTTAATGATACGAGGCAGTAACAGCTATATTCAAGCAGTTCACCGCCGTATATACATTCAAGACCGCTTGTGTCCTAATGATATTTACGGGCATCAGACTTCAAATACATGACTGCACGTGTTAAAGCGTGGTTTTTAATGTATGGCGCTGAAAATGAACATGGTGCCCAATAAAGGTCCTATATAAAAATTTAAAAATGTCCTATTTATTGTACAGTCAATGTTGACATTTTAACCAGTATGAATTTGCTGAAGTAATTACGAGTATTAGTTTTTACTGTACAGATCAACTGACCTGAACTTCGCTCAAATTCGCTGCATCAAATTACGTGATGTACCCCCCTCCTATTAATAATGCGTGAAGAAAAATTAGTAAAAAAAGTGGTTTTGCAAAAAAGGGTTCAGCGAATTTCGCTTTACGTCTGATAATAGAGTAGGTAGATAAAAATGCTAAATATTAAATTACATTGCTGATTTCCATTTATTAATGTATTACGACATAACACTCTTGTCAACTTTCGGCTGGGAGATGAGGTACTCAGTTCTCATAAATGTTTAATAAAGATAATGATTGGCCTGCATTTCATGGCTTGTTGCTCGGTGCTTTCCAGACAGCTGGGCGTACCAACAACGGCATTTCAACACATAAGCAATCTGAAGAAGGTACTAAACGTAGTTGTTTGGCAGATTCATCTACTACGTTTAAATCCCTAACCAGTGAAACGACATACAATTGAGAAAGTTTTTTCTTATCATTTGTAACGTTAAACTTATAAATTATGGTCGAAATATGCGTGAAACCAGTTAAATGGTCAGTATGTAGCCACAGAAGCTCCTGGATCATGTATATATCTGTCACATTGCGTTGAGTTTGTAGTGCACTGACACGTTTCACAGCACAGCGTACCGTTAACAAATACATTGGTATTTCGCCAGTTTCTGTACGGCAGATGTGTGGTGTGTTGGGACCACTTTCATATTCCATTTGATGGTGTGGGAGGAGGCAGGGGTAGATGTCGAGACCGCTCGGTATAAGACCGACAGTCCTTAACTTTGTCTTGTGT